>NC_089649.1:5139491-6462062 GCF_037042795.1 Molothrus aeneus | reverse complement strand
CATGAGTTCTGGGATAAATTACGTCTTTCTTGAGTAAAGGTTCATATTAAAGGCTCATAGTGCAGTAAAGGATGCATCCCAGTCGTGAGGGATATGGATCCTATAGCTCTTCAACAATATGGATCCTTCAGCTCTTCAATGGTGGGATAGAGACGCTGCACTGAGTTTGTGTCTGCATGGATCACTGTGGATCAGTATCTGCTCCTGGAACCTCTAAACTACAGCCAGGGTCTTGTCCTTACAATCAGCTCTTGACAATGCCAGTGCTTACTGAAGACTGTTCCTATGAATAGGAAGTGTTGGTGTCTTCCTGCAGTCCTTTCAAATGACATCTTAATTGTACATGGCACTCGGTGCTAATTTCCAGGAGCCTCACTCGTGGCTCAGGACGTGTCTGGTGTCAGATAGCTGCTGAGCTAATTCTGTGCTCTGAGAGTCCTTGTGTTAGCCATAATACCCTTCTTGTCATGCATTGTTAAATAGGACTGAGTGTCAACAAGCGGACACATGTCAAGACACCGAGCGATTTTAAATAGAGTTAGAATACGTCAGCTCATGTGAAATGCTGGTTCTTCCACCCATGTGTGTAACTAGGTGAGTAAAAGGAGCTAAATAGTTTCCTTGTTAGAAGAGGCATTTGGTAAAGGTCACTGAACACTGTTCTTTTTCCAGTTGAATTTGAATGGCTTTCCTGTTGCCCAAAGTAAAATGCTTAAAAAGGCTTGAGGTTGAAAGCCAGGCTTTAACCACTTTAGTTAAGGATTTGTTGTTGGTGTTAAACCAAAGCGCTTTCAGAGAATCATGCACTTTGTTGGCAAGTTATTGAACCATCACCCAAGAGAAATCAAAGGACACGAATATGTTACTCATAATTATGCAGCTCCACATAGAGTTCTGTTCAATGTTTAAGTGCTTCATGAACAGTGCTGATACCCAACAAGTAGTTCAGTTCTTGTTAAACATAATTCCTTTCATGTGAAAGGTTCTACAGCTGTGTTCCACATCCCTGAATAACCTCCATCAGAAATGGAGGTTATTTTACACAGTAAGAAGGCAAGAGGGTAAAAAATTAATGATGTCACGGCCACAATTTGAGAACAGGTATTAGCATTCAGAGTACACTGTTCTTTCTGATTGCTATTGCTACACCATTAAGGCCTGGGGAAATCATAACACAACACTGCAGAATAAACAAAATGACAGGTTTCTACTGATAAATCCAATTTCTGCTGTAGTTTTTTCTTTATGCATGAAGGCTAACTGATTGTTTCTCTGCCTTGCATCTTGTATCAACACATCAGTGTATGTAAATTCAGTGTACATCGGGAGGAGGGAAAAGAATAGCTTTTTATATTCTCCTTTCCTCAGGAGTAAGTAGGCAGTGAATCAGATTGCTCTGCAAATTGCAGTTGCCCAACAACAGCACAGGTTCATTTACAAACATGCCTTCAAACATGTGCATTTTCAATTACACGGGTTCTGAGCCTCATCAGTCGTTGGAGAACCCCCTCCATCTGGTACTATGTCATTACTGCTACTTTTCAATCTTACCTTCCATTAATGCCAGTCCTCAGTGCTCAGAAAGGAAGTCAGCACACACGTGAATCTGGGTCAAGTCAGCAATCTTCTTTCAAACTGTCAATTTTTCTATACCTATCTTCTGTCTGAGGTTTAAATGCCTCCAGCTGGCATTTGCAAGTTCCTTTCTGCAGCATTAGTGCTGGATGATAGTTTTGTTTTGGAGAAGCTAAAATTTCCAGGTTATGTTTTATTTTGAGGTGATCAGAGTAAAACAAAAAGGGCCCACACGCATATAATGCACCTGTTAACAAGAGTTAGCAGCACTGATTTTAGAGGTTGTACTGTATTTACATACAGATTTTGGTATCTTTAGCTTTTTAATTTCCTTAAGGATATTTGTGGTCATTTTAATTGAAAATATTTATTCTTGCTCATTCAGTCTAATAAATGCAAATTCTAAGTGTAACCAAATGCAAGCTTCTTATTTTGACTCTCAGTGAAACAACTTTTGCACATGTGACACTGTCCCATGCAAATCATATTATGCATTGCAGTAATGAATGGTCACAGTTCCCACATTTAATGTTTATCCTGTTTAAGTAATGGAAAGTAATATTGTTGAAGTCAAATTTCTTATGATATATTAGTTGTTCTTTGCTTCACTGCAGGAAACACTTGCATGAGGTTACTGCACAAAAAATAGGTATCACTGCTTTCATAAAGGAGGATCATTGGTTTTTAATAATTCAATGTTTTTATAGCATTTTTTGGTTTTTTCAATTTTTTTTATACCATTTTGGTTTCCTCTAGTTGAGGTCTCCAAATGGTGATGGAAGCAACTCTTTCAAGCCTTCCTAACAGAAATCAAATGAGTTTCCTTTTGTGGATGGCTTGCTATTAAAAGTAATATTGTTGGAGTTTAGATTTTAATTGATCACTTTGCTGTTAAGGGCTAATTGTGCTTGCAG
Organism: Molothrus aeneus; assembly: GCF_037042795.1. Classification (NCBI taxonomy): domain Eukaryota; kingdom Metazoa; phylum Chordata; class Aves; order Passeriformes; family Icteridae; genus Molothrus; species Molothrus aeneus. Next base: position 6,459,573 of record NC_089649.1, on the reverse strand, counting down.
TATTGCATCTTACAGCAAAGACCAAGGTGTGCTCTAAGGAAAATAAGACTATTGTGCAGTGCTTTTCATATGTAATGTACACTGATGTGTGTAACTGATCAGCAGCTGACTAACCTGAATCACTTCCATGGCTTCATTCAGCTTCACTCTCCAAATTCCTGTGGTCTGCTGAGCAAATAAAAAATATCCCAAATTTAAAACATGACCACCATGAAAGGTTTCCAAAAGATCAGACTTGTTAATAGGGTTTTTGCTGTTCCTCGGCTCATATGTTATGTAATACAGCGAAAACCCGTTTCTTCTGAGAGTAGGGCATTTGCTGTGAGGAATCCTTGACACTGAGCAAATTAAACAGAAAGCCCTGTATTTAAAAAAACCCCAACCAAACAAAAGACAAAAAAAAGCCCAAAAGAAAAACCCCTCCGATTTTGGCTGAGAAAGTGATAGTGTGATAAAAAAAGTAGACTCATGTTATGATATGCTGTATTTAGTGAGGACGTTTTTAGGGTTGGCTTTCTGGTACTAAGTTAATTTGAGAAGCACAGTTAATTACTAGAAATGCATGGCATTTTTTGACTGGTGGTGAACACTTAAAAATACAGTTTTAGGGTTATGCAGTATTTGGGGTTGAATTAGACAATTAGTGTCATCTGCAAGGAAAGGCAGTAGGAGAGATGCATGAGAATAATCTGTTCTTATTTTGAAGGGGGTTGAATTGGTAATAATCATGTTTCCTTGATGCTTTTCAAGAAAAGCTTTCATGTTTTGAGTCCAACCAGTATTTTTTATTAACTTGGAGGGCAGGGAAGTTAACTTTAAAAACAGTATATTGCAACAGAAAAATAGGAAGGACTGCAGGTAATTGACTGAGAGAATTAAAGTTCGAAATTCTTGTTAGAGGTTAAAACCAGAAAGTTCTGTCTTCAAATGAATATATATACATATATATCTTATATATGAAATCCAAATCTTAGGAAGGGAAAAGACTGGAACATTTCAGTCACAAAATGATGTGCAAATTTCTGATCTGTGCTCTGAAAGCCACAGCATAAGTGGCCGTTCTCTGCCCTATTCTGGTATTTCCTCTAGGCAAAAATAGCTTCTTTTTTGCGGGGCAGAAAATGTTACTGCTTAATCTGGGCTAAGTGCTGCATAAAATTGGAGAATATTGATATAGAAGAGTCTAAAGGTGCATCAGTATCCTCTGTGTGAAAAGGTTTAGTTATCCTCTCACAGTGCTAGCTTTCAATATATGCTGGAGGATTTTCAATTCATCTAATTTGCTGTATTTTTGGTTTTGTTTGACAGAGAAATGGTTAATGCATGGTTTGCTGAGAGAGTTCACACCATTCCAGTCTGCAAGGAGGGAAGCAAGTCCCAGAGCGAAGCCTGTGCCTGTCACCAGCCTCCCTGTGCCGAGACCACCAACTCCGGGACACCAGCGAGGAAAATCTCGGCTTCTGAGTTTGACAGACCCTTAAGGCCTATTTTTGTCAAGGACTCAGTAGGAGCAGTGAGCTTCCTCTCTGGCTCCGACAAGAAGGAACAGATGCCTCTGCAATCTCCAAGGATTGAGACCAGTGCAGGGGATCAGTGCTCCAGACTATTAGAACTTGTGAAAGATATTTCTAGTCACTTAGATGTCACAGCTCTTTGCCATAAGATCTTCCTACACATCCACGAGCTGATCGCAGCCGATCGCTACTCCCTGTTCCTGGTGTGTGAGGACAGCTCCAACGAGAAGTTCCTCGTGAGCAGGCTCTTTGATGTGGCAGAAGGATCCACCCTGGAAGAAGCTTCCAACAACTGCATTCGCCTGGAGTGGAACAAGGGCATTGTGGGTCACGTGGCAGCCATAGGGCAGCCTCTCAACATCAAGAATGCCTATGAGGTAAGCCAAGGAAATTGGTCTTCAGCAACTCTTGAAAAAGTAGAAGCTGCCACATTATCGGCTGCTGGAATATTGCCATTTTAGTGCTTGTATTTGGTGCTGTATTGACTTAAAGTGGTCAAGATGCACACTTGACACTGGTTTTGGTTATAATGCATGTATTGTATGTGCACACAGAGACATGAAGCTAGGACTAAAGAAATCAGAGTTCTATTGAGGTGATTATTGAGAGTTCAATACTGAGGTGAATAAATGAAACAAGCAATCTCTGATGAAAGCAAAACTACAAACCAAGTTTATGAAACCGTGTTCCTCTGTGGGCACAGATCTTTTAGTTTATTTCTGTAATTTCTTCTTGATGATAGAAGGTAAACTAGGGATGGTCAATCCATGAGCATATTTATTATAATGATGGTCTATGCTCAAAAAGAAGGCTCCTCCTAGGACTTGGGTTTTTTGTTCTTTATAGCAGCAGTCGTAATCTAGTGGCCCTCATGTTCCACACAAACGCTTGTCTGTTGTTATCACACTGATAGGAACACCTTTATATAATTATTGGCTGGGAATGAAACCTTTGCTATCCTGGGTAACAGTCAAATAAAATATTTAACTTATCTTAATCTATAAACCAAGGAAGAAAAAGAACTGGTCTTTAAGCTAGTAATCTAAAAATTGCTTTTTTTTTTTCTTGTATCAGGATCCAAGATTCAATGCAGAAGTTGACCAGATCACAGGGTATAAGACTCAGAGCATTCTCTGTATGCCAATCAAGAATCACAGGGAAGAGGTAAGTTGCAATCTTGGGATCACTTCATGTAATACTGTTTCCAGTCATGCTGATGCTCTAAACTTTCATTAACTGGCAGTCATCATCTTCCAACCAGTGTGTTTTGGGTTTTTTTTAGCAAGACTGCTGATGTTTGTTTAGACTGTAATTTTATCTTATCTACTTGAGTAATGTAAGCCAAAGGCAACTGTCAGGAAGAGTTGAATCCCAAATACAGCAGTAGAATATATGTATTTAACTCCAGAAGTGCTGCTCCTGCTTCCTGTACTCAGTATCTGTCAGCATTAAAGTTCTCTGCACACTTACTGGTCTATCTCAAATTGTGATTAAGTTACTGTATTTCAGCTTAGCTGGTATCTATATTGCTTAATTCAGAGGGCACTAACTGGGTTTTTTATCATGTTCTAAAAACCTGATTATTTTTACACTCTCTTAACTCAACATGGTTCCTAATTTATTACTTATGAGCTAAGAGCCTGACATCAGGCATTGAAAAACACACAGTGTCAATGTGATTCAGGAAAGTCATCCTCAAGTCATGACTTAAATCACTCCTAATTTGAAACAATGTGAATCTGCTCACTGAACTCTTGCCCATGTTTCCTGTCCATGCTGCTTCTCATGGGAGCTCTCCCATCCTGTCTCATGCTATTGCAGTAGGGAGAACTCTTATTTTGGGCTAACAACACCACCTTGCCCTGAGTATTTGAAGAGTGAATTCAGTAAAATCCATGAAAGCCAATGAACGGGGAAAACAGGAGATGCCCTCTTTGAGAGGAAGTAAAGTCTGGCTGGATTTTCTTTGATCCTGACTGTAGTGGCCTTTAGCCACATCACCAGCTCTAGAATACTCATAAAATATAAGGCTCTCCACACAGTGTGTCAGAGCTTTGAAATGGAGATTTTTTTCTCCTGGAATTCATTTATTTTTCAGCATGTTCATAGTTTGCTTCCAGAAAGCTCAAGCTCCCAAAAAGAAATGTTGGCAAGATTGATTTGAAGACATCATACCTTTTTTCTGCTCTTCCATCTTTCACTCCTCTTTTAGAGTGTTACCTTGACTTCTACTGCGCTGAACCTTTTTTTTTTAATTAAATAAATTTATTAAACTCCTCCATTTACTTGTTTATTGGATCTTATTCTAGCCAACCCAGATGATCAGCCAGTATTTCCTTTCTTCATATTCTGCAAATTTCAGCTTAAATTATTTTGTTCCATTCTTCCAAGGACAGCACTTGATCCTTTCCTCCTCCCATTCCTGCTTACAAGTCTTCCCCTTTCCACCTGGCAGCAGTCACTGCTGGCCGTGGGCCAGGAGATGAAGAAAGCAGATGGCATGTGAAGAAATGTCAGGGATCAGTGGTCCATGTCAGGCTGATGCAAGGCTTCCAATTTCACCCGAGCCATGCCATTTTCTTTTTGTCAAATGGAAAAAGATGGCATGCCCCACAGAACTGGGTACAGAAGTAAGCTACAAAGCCCTGCTGCCTGGGGAGTGTGCAAGTGCTCAGTTCTCAGCAGGTGCTGGTGGTGGATGGGGAAGGAATGAGAGCTGCAGTCTGTTTGTCCAGTCCACCATGACTGAAGGGCTGAATAAACCTGCAATGGGCCGTGTCTTGGGCCAGCTTCCTCCTCCTGAGTGCATCAGCATGCGGAAATGAAGCGGGAATTTGTTTTTTTTGACAAGTTCAGCCAACCTGAAGTTTGGGGAGTCTTATACTCACAAGCAATAATTTGAAGGTGTTAAACTGTAAGGCTTCTCACAGGAAAGGATGGCAGTTAGTAATTTTTTTCAGAGTTCTACAGCCTCTACCAGAAGGTTTTTCTCATTCTCACTGTAACAAATGACTGACATGTTTTTGGAGAGACACTAGAGTCAGTGAATCAGTCCTTAATTTTCCATTTGCATCTTGCTGCGTTTTCTGTTTAAAAATCCCCCAAACAAGAAAACCAGAACATTGGTTCCTCCCTGTTAAAATAATAAATAGATAAAATTGAAAAATTCCCAAAGCCCCTCTAGAAATATTGAGGCTTGTGAATGCTGCCTTAGCCCAGGATGTCAGCAGTCACAGTTAAAAGATCATTCTGGAAGACATCCTAAAATAAATACTGAGAAAGAGGAGCAACTGGGGCTTTCTGTTTGTTTGTTTAGTATTAGTGCTATTTTTTTAAAACAAAAGAGTCAGTAATTGAGAGGAGGAAAATCTCATACTGATTACCAAATCCTCTGGGCCTGATGAAGTACGGAGATTTTTCCAGTAGATGTTTTTCACATTTGCCTATATTTCCACGAGGCATGTGAGAAACCAAAGTCTCATTTAAAAATAACAGCTAGTAAAAAATTCCATAAATGAAAACAATTTGGTTCACAGAAGAGCTCATGCAAAGGACCCAGGAATTAGTAACAATGAGACACATTGCAGTGCAGTAGAAGACTTTACCTTTGATACAGTTTTGTAGACACTTGTAAACAAACAGTCATTTTGACAAGATTGGATAGGGAATCTTACTCCATTCCTCAGCTTAAACCAACTTGTGGAGCTTTCCAGCAGGTTTGGGATACCTGGAGAATGGATGGCTTCTGAAGCACAGAGCCACCACAACTGCCACGCAACATCTCCAGGAGTGACGCAATTTTCTGTTATTGCTGCTTTTCTTTTTTTTTTTTTTTTCTTTTACCTGGGCGTAGTAATTTTCAGAAGAGGCAATCTCAGTTTATATTCCACTAAAATCTGTAGGATTTTCTCATATGGAGCTTTTAGCTGAATTAACTGAGACATCTCTCTCAGGTTGTGAGCATGTAAGACTGCATTTCCTAGTAATTGTCTAGAGAAATGTCGGGTTTTTTCTGGCAGTGTTTACTCAGTGGTTCAGTTTGTTGCTTACTGGTACCTACCTCCTGTAGGACCCCTGATTTTTTTGGGAAGCTTTTCCTGAAAAATCAGGGGTCCTACTACTTGCAACAGCCTTTGAAAATCCCCTGTTAATTTTTATGGTGTAAAATGGGACTGGGTATGTCACTTTTAGCCGCTAAGTTATTTTCTCCCTCAGAAAACCCTTCAGATAGCACATCCCAATCATTGCAGCATAGACAAAGCCTAGCCAAGCTGACTTGAAACAAACTCAGTTCCAGCAGCAGTGTTGCTGCAGGATTATGGAGATCAGTAATTTGCTTCTTGGATGGATTTTCAGCTTATGCTGAGACACACATTAGAGTAGCTGGACTGCTGCAAAGCGTGGGGGCTGCTGCTGGCATGAACGATAAAAAGGGATGTGAAATTTTTGTTGATAAAAAATGAATGTCTGTAAATACAGTTCTGTCACTGCAGGATAATTTTATAAGCTTGAATCCAACCTCTACAAAACCAGGAGAGCAAAGTAAAGTCAACACTACTTTGTCTTCTGTAGTGGGTATCTTCTCTTATCAAAAATGTCAGGTTTCCCATTTCTGTTACCATTCTTTGGCTTTAATGTGATTTTCCTTCACATGCCAGCCAAGTAAATAAAAAATATATCTCCTTAAGAAGCAATATTAATTACATCAGAAGTCATCTTAAGTAAGAGCCTACTGAAAAAGGTACCAGCTGCCTTTAGAGCTGGAACAGCTTTCACAGAGTTAGGCCTGTAATTTTAATGTGCAGAAAATTGCAGCATGAAACCATCCTTAGAAAATCCAGAGCACAGCCATCAGCATTAAAGCCATCAGTTGTCACCTACTGGGCACTCAAGGTAGCCTTCAACTTTTAAAGGCAGGACTCGGGTATTGCAAAAAACCAGTAGAAATGAAGTTCTGATAGTTAGAAGAAATCTCTCATTGTAATGTCGATCGGGATTTATTAAATTGGAAAAGTAGCACAGCTAGAAAAGAAAGGTTAGAGAACAAGTAGAGCACTGCAAGATCACCTGTGTTAACCAGCAAGAACAGAATCAGGAAAGCTGTGTTCAGATGGTAAAACACATGTGGGTATTGAATCAGCAATTGATGGGAGGTTTGTTCTTCTTTGGAACAGAAAGTAAGGGAACAATTCCATCATCAAAATTGCTTTTTGTCTTTGTGGTCTATGTCAGTGTTATGGGATGTGAATGGAAAAGAGCAAAATACTGGGTTTCTGATCCAAGGGGAATTTCCTTCTGCTCATCACTTATGCTCTTTCAATAAAGCCAACCTGGATAAAGGCTCTTGTTGCTAACACAGGACTCCTCTAGACAGACTGTGTTCTATAACCCCACCTGTCTAGTCCAAACTGGAGGGAAAGCTCAGGAAAAGGAGCTTGTAGCACTCCACAGTACACTGCTTACTTCAGTGATTAGGCCGTAAACTCACAGGTGCTAAAGCATAAGCAGATCCTAATGACTTCAGTCTTTCTCTTAGTCTTGGTTTCCTTCAGTCCAGAGTAATATCTTAAGATTTTTTTTAGTTCCCTGTCTAGCTGAGCCTAGAGCACTAGATCACCTTTGATGCAGTTTTTCTGCTGGTGCAATCATAACTCCCAGCTGGAGATCAGATTTGGCCTATTATTTGTGATTTGTTTAGAATGAGTTTTAAAAAGGAGGATTGGTTTCATACTGTGCTTAAGTTCTCTAAAATGCAGACATATGTTCTCCATGGCTGCAAATGCTACCACATGATTGACTTTTGTCCTAATTACATAATTACTTTAATAACAGGAGCAGATCCTCTCGAGTTTCCTACATCTTCTCCTAATTACCTGGTTGCAGGCAAGACTCCAATGGCTAAAAAATGCCCCACTGAAGTTTTTCTCATTACTGTCTCTGCACCATATTCTATGGAATTCTGAAAAGTGCACTGAAATTTTAACTGACATAAATGAAGCCAGAATTTGGGCCAGTATAAGTTGTTTTAATTGTTCATTTTGTATGAAAAAGAAATGGGCACAACACGGCTGTCTGGAAGCTTAGAATGCCATGAAACAGCAACTAAAAAGAGGAAGGTTTGCATATGCACAAAATTTTCATCCTAATCAAGTCAACATGAATTTTTAGCAGGTTTATTCTCCTCATTACATCCTTCCCCTTCAGTTAAAATTCCTTATTGAAAGACCTTATCAAAGATCTAAAACTGACCATTGCTCTTAGAACACCTGCCTTTGTTAATGTGTCTGAAACCTGGAATGCTGATGAAAGGAGCCTAAATAGTCTTTTTTTTTCTGTATTAATATGGTCCTTTTACTGTTTTCTTGTAGCTTTTTTTTTAAGCACTGCAGACTTTCCTTTCATGGAGGGGATGTATTTAAACGACCAACATGAAAGTACTCACCTTTTGGGTGAAAAGCCTTTGGCCTTGCTAAAGTTGTCTTAGCTCACGCTGGATCAAAACTGGAAAAAAAAAATTAAATCAGCACCCAGGAGAGACAGTTGCATAAGAAGAGGTCTAAGCATTAACCTCTGCTCATGTAGGTGAACATAAAAGCATAATAACTTTAATTCAAAGTCTGCCAGAGGAGCACACAGGCTGGTGGTACACTGTTATTACAGAAAGGAAGACCACTGGATAAGAAATATTCCTCACTGAAGTAAGAGATTGACTGTGGGAAAATTGGGGTTGTATGGAATGGAGCTGACAGCTGAACTTTATTTCAGACAGACATTTTTGAGCCCACAGTTGGCAGTGGTTCATGTTAAAGAACAATGGCCTTACTTACAGCATCAGAATTTTGGGAATGCTGGACTGAGAGATAGTAAATTGTCTTCTTTTCCATTACAAAAATAAAACCACATGTCTTCCATCAGTTTACCAGTTACAGCTTTACCATGAATGGTTAACTTCAACTTTTTAAGCATGCTCACCACACAGTTTTCCTTTGATAGTGTATATCCTAAAAAAGCAAGATTAAAAAAAAATCATTAGCGTTTTGCATTGGTTTTACACTAATTACACTTCAAACAAAAGCAGTTCTTTGCAGCTTTTTCTATCAGTTGTTGTAATCACGCTAAAAATCTGAAAATATCTAAAAGCTTTGCATTGTACTTTGTCAGATTAATAACACTTTGTCTCAAAAGGAATGAGAACTCAGAATTATATTACGGAAAGGCTAAGATCTTCAAATCCTGTAATCTAGGAAATGTTTCTGCATGAGAGAGAAACATTTACTATCTAACAATTTGATTCAATAGTCAACCAAGTGAATACCTGTAATCATCCTTTATTATCTTATACAATTATGCCTGGAAATGGAATTCAGTGACAGACCCCTAAAATTAGCTAATTTCTCCATTTTTAATACACTAGGTTGTTGGTGTGGCTCAAGCAATCAACAAGAAATCTGGAATTGGCGGCACTTTCACTGAACAGGATGAAAAGGTATAAAAGCTGCATGTTTGTCTCTTCTCTTTTCATAGGGGAAGGGGAAAGACATTTTTAATTTTCATGCTACTCAGAAATTTTTAATTATTTAAAATTAAACACCTGTGAGAACATGAACATTCCTGGAAATACTGAAGATATTTTTCTTTCTTTGAGGCCATGAGAAATGTGCCTGTGAAATAATTTAATTTCTGGATCACCATGTCATGTATTTGTGAAACACAGGCTTACTCTACTGAAATGCATTGTAAAACACTTTGATAGATTTCAATGGACATAATTTTTAATTACTTGGTTCTAACTCTCCTGGCAAGCCCAAGAAACACAATTTGAGCAATGACATTTGTGGAGCAATTCCCTTTTAAATACCATGTCACTTCTCAGTATAGCATTTGCAGGAGAAGGAAAAGCTTCAGATAAATTATGAATATATGAGAGAATCAGGAGAGCAGACAATGGAATGGATTCCTAGTTCTCCCAGTGTGTTGCTTTCCAAAAATTTCCAGACTTCATGTTCAGATTGGCAGGGCAAAGCCCAGGCTGTAGAAGTTGACTTAACAATCAGCAATAAAAGAATCAGAATTCATCCTTTCTCTTCGAAAACTTCCCCTTTAAAATAAAATGTACACTGAGTATTTTTAGGATATCAGAATTAATCCCATCCTGAATGAGGAAAAACCTGTGGGTTTGCTATTTTAGAAAATCTTTATTTTCACTTCACAAGAGACTGAACTCCCTCAGAGAGGCTGGTTGTCTGTGGTCAGTTTTTCTAGCAAAATATGCATCGCTGCACAATTATTTTTTCCTTGAAGCTGCTTTTCAGATGAACCCTACTTGTACCAAGATAATGATCTTCAGATTTTAGCTAAATAAAAGGAGAAGGGTTTCTTGAGGAAATAAGAAATTATGAGTAGCTGAAAAAAACCCAGATCCTGAACGTATGGTTGCCAAAACCAACAAAAATATCAATTAGTACTTCAGAGTGTAAACAAAACGTTGCAGTAGCTTATCTTTAAATAGAGTTCAAATGCTGTGGGACATTATCTCTGTGAGATGTGGATGTTCATTTGTCTCCAGGATTTTGCGGCGTATTTGGCATTTTGTGGGATTGTTCTTCACAACGCTCAGTTGTATGAGACGTCTCTGCTCGAGAACAGGCGCAATCAGGTACGGCCAACAGGTTTGTCCAGGGATACAGAAATCAGGAGGGTTTGCAAGTAATCAGCACCTCCTCTTCCTGTGTGTGATGTGGTAGCTATTCCTTGGCTGCTTTTAATCCCTGAATGACTGAATGCTGGGTGGCTCTGATAAAGCTCTCCTGGGCTGCACTGGGAACAGGCTGGGTGCATTCCAGCCTGGGCTGTGAGAAATGGCCTGCCTAGGGGAAGCAGGTAGAGCCAGATGTCAGAAAATTCATTCCATGTTAATATACTTGATATTGCCTGCAGTTATCCTGTGGTTCACCGTATGTATTAAACAACCAGAGGTGTCAGACTCCAGAAATTCCAGGCAGGAATATCCCTGTGGAATAGCAGAGGGCATACAGACTCTTCCTTTAGTGTAACAGTCACTAACTATTTTCAGTAATGATCAAATGGAAAACTGAATTTCCTTCTGATTGCTATAGCTTTACTTTGCTGCCAACTTGGTTTTGATGGGTTGTTAATGCCATGGCCTTTATGGGTGAATATGCTTTCCCTGTATCATGTGATAATGTTTCAGAGAAAAGACTAGACAGCAGTTCTTTTAAAACTTTCCTAGTAGGTCTGAGTTTCCAGCTATCAGTGTCTGTGAATTGGTACAAATTTGGACAGTTTCTTAAATGCTTTCATGTTTCTTGTGAGGAAAAAAAAATATGAGCATATATAAGCAGCTAAATCTTTCAACAGCAGCTTTGAAAAACAGCAGACTGTATCTAAATGATGTTTTCACCAAATAAGTTAATTAGGATCTGTTAGAATTACAGCCAAGAACAACTGCGTTCAGAAGTCTTAAAAAAATCAGTGGTTTCAAAATGCACACATAAGCCAGAGGAAAATAGGTTTCCTAAGAGCAAGTAACTCTGTCTGGATTTCACAGGTTTCATTTGACCTATTAGTGCCTAAATCTCTTCTGCTTCTCTGAATGAAAACATCAGACAGCTTATAGTGCTATTTAATTCTTCCATAAAAAATGTCAAACTGGCTAACAGCCACTGTTACCTTGAAATCTCTGAGAGCCAAAACTTACTTCTGGTCACAGACATAAACATTGGCTTCCCTGATTCAGGGGAGAGGAGAAGACTCAAAGACATCAGCAGCAATAATTATTGCATGAATCATAATTAGTCAAACCCTCACAAATGACCTCTTCTTCAGGTGCTTCTTGACCTTGCCAGCCTGATTTTTGAAGAGCAGCAGTCTTTGGAGGTGATCCTGAAGAAGATAGCAGCCACTATAATATCCTTCATGCAGGTGCAGAGGTGTACCATCTTCATAGTGGATGAAGATTGTCCAGTGAGTATGTTTATTCTGTCTGAAGGCAGAAGTGTTTATTCCCTGGGAGTGGGCTTGGCTTCCCTTCAGTCTCATATGTTCCCTTGCCATTTCCTTTTCTATCTTTTCTTTCATGGCATCTGCTCAGGTTGGGTGTTGATCTGAGAGGTTCTGGCCTTTGTGTAATTACAGAATTTCTGTTCTGCCATATCAATTTGGCACAGCTTGTAAATCTTCTCTGGGTCATGAGTAGACATTCAAGACACTTCAATGATACTTCAAGTTGTATTAAAAGATACTTTTATGGTAGGATCCAGTATGCTAGATGACAGATGTGGAATGAAGCTGAATTTTACATTTGTCTGTAGTACAGAATAGGCCTTGATAACTGCAAAAAGGTTTTAATGATTAATACTGTTCTAAATAATGACAACCTTATACACCTGTGTATTCAAGCATCCTCTTGATATTCCAGGATACGTTTTCTAGTGTCTTTCACATGGAATCTGAGGAATTAGAGGATTCAGCTGAAAATTTGAAGAGGTAAACCAATTAATTCTGACTTTTGTTCATCCTAGGAGAATTCTGAAGAAACTTATGCTTTTAGTATTCTTTTCATAATAACAGACTTATTTCTGCTGGATCCCATGTATTACTGCTATTTTTTTCGAGCAGCTTTTCCCCTGAAGTGGGCATAGACAAACTCTCTTGCTTAAAAAGGTCCCACTGAGCAGAGCAAGAGTAGGGCCTGATCAATTCACTTTGACAGTCTAAGAACATATTTGTATTTCAAGGCTGAGCTATGGAAATGCACAGAGGAGCTGCCCTAAAACTGATTCCAAAGAAATCTGTGTGGACAACTGTGTTGCAAAGGAGACATATGCAAATTAGTAGATAATAACCAAAATAATGCTTTTAATCAATTATTTTAATAGTTTTCCTCAACTCATAGATAAGGAAGATTGCTCAAAGAACATGTCTGACTAAATCAAGACTGGAGTCCTAAAGTTCTAACTCTTGCTCATCTTTGGGAAACCACTAAGGAGTTCAACTGGGATGAAAAAAAAGAGATAAAGAGCTGAATTAAAATACCCAGATAAAATCATTCCCAAAGTTAGCCTGAACCTCTCTATTGAAGTTGGAAAATTACTGTCTCTGTCATCAAAAACAGTTGTTTCAAATACTGTCAGAAAGAGAGACAGTTGTATATAAAATACTCTACTACAGCTATTTTGTGCAGGGAGGAAACAGATTAGAGCCCCTTTGATGTTGTTTTGCAGTAAATATTTATCACATTAAGTTTAATTCCCTATGTTAGAGAATGATGTCCAAAGTGTGTGACTTGAGCAACTAAAAGCTGTTGAGCTACTTTTAGCCGGTGTTCAACCAGAAAGTACAGTGGTACAACAGCCTGCTAAGATCATAGGTGAAAAAGAAAATTCCTCTTTAGTCCTCTTCTTGTTTATAAGAATGGAGCCTTCTTCCTCATTATCCCTTTTATGGTGACTTGTTAATGGACTTAAAAGGTTATTTATTGCTTGCATGGGCTGCCAGGAACTAATTTCTCATACCTGATAGGGAAGAGGAATCTTGGAGCCTTAGCTGCCTATCAGACTCCTGTTCATGAGACAGCACAATTAAATGCCTAGGTTTGCACTGTGAGTCAAGCACTGCAGTTACAACTTCTGCTATGCTTGAAGGGCACAATTTCAGGCAAGAGCAGAAATATAATGACATGGATTAGATGGGAAGTATTACTTTACATAATATAACATTTCAGGCTTGTTATGCAATCAAGGACACAGAATCAAGCCCCGAATCAGACTGTTTTTCAAAACTGTGGGGCATTACCTTGTATGTGTGAAATAACAAAAGAATAATTCCTCACCTCCAGCCCTAGAACATCCTTACACCAGGAGAATAATGAAAATCAAGCCAAGTGTTGGAGGGAAACTACAGGAGCTTGATGGGAATAGGTTTATAAATAAGGTATATGTCCTCCTCCAAGGCAGGCAAAGGGTAGAGGAGAATTAAAACACCTTAAATAAATCGCCGTTAAAAAAGAGGAGATGATTGATTCTGTAAAGATGCTTTATGTCCTGATTTGGAATAGACAGTTCTATTTCAGTAACAGAGCCTCCATGTGACTGTCTTTACTTTTAGAACAAATTTGAAATTAACTTAGCAGCAGAAAATTCACAAGTGACACCTGCTGCACTCTCTTGAACTAATATGTGAATTTCACCCAACATTGGTTTTTCAGGAGTACCAGATTTGTGAATGCAGTTTGTTTTCAAATTGTTCTGTTTATTTCCATATAAACACAGCTGTTCATTCTTTATCCTTCATCTGTGTAAACTGTAGGGAATTGTTTATTTCTTCAGTTTGATGTTCAGTGTTAATGTTGTTGAACATTAAAGAAATGGTGGAAAGCATGCACCAATCCATGCTGCAGTTTTGTGATGACAGCTGGATTAGGATACAGGATTTGAACTCAACTCCATTATATATCTATTGGTGGTATCTATATATCCTTCTCTCATATGGGAAAGATATTCCTATTACCAGCTTAACCTAATGAAATGACTCACTTGTATGCAGAGCACATAATAATAATAATAATAATGTTGTATCCTTCAGGGACTATGACACAAACAAAATCAATTACATGTATGCTCAGTATGTGAAGAATACGATGGAGCCACTCAACATCCCAGATGTCTGCAAAGACAGAAGATTTCCATGGACAGTAAGCAAAATAAGCTTAAGCTTGAAATTCAGCAATGGAAAATGTTTTTCTGTTTAACTTTTAAACCTTTTTTGCTTTCCTTTGTTTTCTGTTAAGGTGGCTCCAGTTAAAATGGTGTAAACACACAGTGAGTGTTGGGAGGCTCTCAGAAGTTCCTTCCTTTTTATCCTTTCCTTTCCCTTCTCGTTCTGGCAAAGATAAATGTTATAGATGCAAGTTCTTTGCTGCAGTTGAGGTGGATCAACTTCACTTTTCTCTGGGAGCTTTTGCCTAACACTTCCTCAAGTGTGAGCTGGTGATGCAGTGGATGACTGAGCGCAGGGATACTGGAGATTGAGGAGGAAAGGTCACTTGGCAAGGCTCAGATTCCAGTCAGGCTTCCTTCATGGTCATCATCAGCAAAAAGCAAATTTTTAATTATGTATCTTCCCATATTTTCAATGCACAAATTAGAAATCCGTCTGCTCTTACCATTTAAGCCTGTTGGCAAGAGGGGAGAGGAGCTACTGTGGTCCAGCAGATGGCTTTTTACCAAAATTTGTTCTGAGATACACAACAAAATGATCAGAAAAGACAGTGCTCAGTGTGATAGTTCCAGTAAGTGGAAAGAAGGGGCAGGCTCCTGGTGGGGAGCTGGGTTGTTTCCCTTTCTTTTCCTGCGCAAGGCTTCTTGGATGTTCTGGAGTGAGATTCTGTGACAAATTGAGCAACAAAGGAATTGAGTTCTCAGACTAACCCTGTCTTAACAGCAGGACTGGAAGTACAGACAGAATCCAATGGCTATACATTATAGATTAATAAGGAGGTGATGATTTTGACGACATTTAAAAATAATATCTTGAGAATCATCCAAACAACTGTTTGTTGGAAACAGGCTGTCCAGTAGGGTTAGAGTTATTTTGATTCTTTTCTTTTTCCTGGAATTCACCTTATGTATGTAAAAGAAACCCATAAAAAGAAAGCAACAGTGCTTTTAGAAGGAATCTGGAAATGTTTTTCAGCAACACAGAGACTGCACTTGCACTCCTGCAGGAGCAGGGCAGTAGGATAAATGTTTTGAAAGCTGATGCACCCTGACATGAGGGAAATCCCAGGTGTTGCCAGTGCCCTAGAAACCTTGCCTTGCCTCTTTCTTTGGAGGACATTGAACATTTCATGAGGCAGGCTTGCCTCATGAAAATCCTGCCAAGATACTCCCTGTAGTCCTTGCACAGCAGCAGAGCACAAACCAACAATATAAGAAAAGGATAACCTTTTGATCAGAAATATTAGCATGTGCCCATTTCTTTTGGTGCCACACACAATTGGAGGTCAGACCAAATCTATTTCTCAACAACCGCCACATGATTCCCAGGGCAGTCAGAGCAGGGCTGTGGCCTTTTCTCCCCAGGTGTTTGAAAAGGAGGCGTTATCTCTTTGTTCTATCCTTCCACTTCCCAAATAAGTTAATCTCCTTTTGTTGGAGTGTGGGACATGCTGCAAAGTCCTGGGAAGAGGGCAGAATGCTGACCCAGCTGTAGTAGTTTTTCTGCCTGCTGTTTGTGGGCAAACTCATTGATCACCTGGTTGCTTTTTGAAGGAAGATGTAAGCCAAGAGTAGTTGTAGAGCCCAGCTCTACAGCTTTTTCACTTCAGCCACCTGAAAAGCAGCTTTTAAAATTGTAACTGTATTTTTCTGTTTGTTTAACAGAATGACAGTGCAGAAAATCTAAGTCGGAGCATAAAGAGTTTGCTGTGTACACCAATAAAAAATGGGAAAAAGAATAAAGTGATAGGTAGGTATCTTAACAAAAATAATGCTGTACATTTCATAGATAAATTTATGTGCTCCGTGATAAAATCACAGCAACATGCAGTCTCAAGCCAGGAGAGAAGATCCTTAATTATCATGTTCTCAACTAATAAGTCTACTGCAACCTTGAATATAAATTGCTCACCTAACAAGCTGCTAAAGAGTAGAAAATGAGTGTCAGCCTTTGTTCCTGGCATCAGTAAGCCCCACAAACAAACAGAAAATAACATGTGCTGATTCTTAGATAGGAGAACGGATCCAATTTCATCAGCTTTAAAAAATTTGGCAAGTAAATATTAAGAGTTCTGAGAGTGACTTTTTAATGATCTTATAATAATTTTCTTTGAGAATGATGGCAAAACTGCATGGCCCAATTTATAGAATAAATATGATGTCCCTTTTTTGTGAAGACAGATTTAGTTTTTTAACATCTGAGGCAATACGAGAAACCTCATCTTTATCTAATGGAGTTCTCTGAAATCTCTTTTGAGTTCTCTGCAATTTCTTTTGCTATTAGCTTCTTTCATGAGTTCTTTTATTATTTTAAATATTCCAACAATCCCTAGAAGACCAAAATGAAGACTGAACTGTAGAGCTTTAATTAGGGATTTTTCACCATGCTGAGAGCTATTGATAAAACACTTGTATCTGCTTCTATTTTTCTGTTGAGATTTCCTATTGAAGTTCAAATTGAAAGTTTCAGTCAGGCCACCCATTTAGGTGGGCTTTTCAAATCTGAGTCATTCTCATTGGGAAATTTTCTTTCAAGTATTTTATAGTTTCACAGCTGCCTCATGTTCAATTATTTCATAGGGCAAGGTCAAGAAGTTTTCTTTGGGATAGTACCCAGAAGTTCCTTTACAATACTACATAGCATGTATGACTATTACTATAAGTCTGGTTTCTTTTTAAAATTATTTTTAAGATTAGGATGCCCCAAACCAGAATTTGGGAAGTGGGATGGGGGTAAGAAAAACTGTCCACATGAAACCCGAGCAAATCTTACTAGCAAGAAAGATGAAAAGAACTTTATTCTCCTGACCTGTACATTTCTCAGGTATGTGGTAAAAGCTTTACACAATCTTGCTGTGATTTTATAACTCTGTCCCAATGAAAGACTTTGGAGTTCCTTCATTTGTAATCAATGGACCTCTCAGTGCTTTGGGGAAGCTTTTGAAAGAGGTTCAAGAGTTTTAAGTAATACACAGTAAATTTACTGCAGTTCTCTATTTTTTAAAGAGACATTTATGTGCAAATACTGTGTCTTTGAAGAATTGATTTACTTTTGTGGCATATTCACTGTCTTCATCTTGTGTTCATTACATCACAGTTGCTATGGAAAAAATTATAATGTCATAAGATGTACTAAACAGAAATATGAAGGTCAGTTTCATGGGATTTTCCTGAAGAGTTTTGTAAATCAGCTTCTTTTTTCCCAGGGAAAGTTAATCTTGTTCCTTATTTGAATGAATTCTTTTCTAATGGGATTATGTGATTCAATGATCCATTCCTTTCCATCTCATTCCATAAAGGTTCAGAATTCTGTTTGCCATATTCAGATACCCCAATCCCTGCCATTACACTCAATGGTTACAGCTATAATGGTCTTGGTGTCTTTAGAGGAGACTCTGATACAAAGTTCCCCAAACAAAATGCAATTTGGAAACAGGACAATGTTGTATTGTCACCAGACATCAAAACTTGTGAGGCCAACATTCTTCTAAAACCACAGTTTGTGTGTGCTACATTTTTTTCCTTAGTTTTATTATCTGCTGTAATAGGGAAGATGCACACGTGGTAACTTTTTCAGAATTTTTCATTTGCAGCTGGGCTATCTTGGTACTTGGCCAGGAAAATGCAACTTTTTTGCTCAGGGCAGTGAGAAAACATTTGGACTCTGTTAAGACAGTACTCATTGCCAAAGAAAATATATTCCTGTAATTCAGCTGCTTTAATTAATATTCTGATTTTAGCAGGTAAAACTAAGGGCAGGTGTATTTCTGAATTTCCCCCTGCTCACCGTGGTGTCAGGGATTTAAACTGCAGCAAGGTGTGGTACAAGTTACCTGTCAGACTTCTTCAATGACATGTGTGCAGAAAGGCCCAGAAATTCCTAACACAAAATTAACAAATGTAAATATCAGCACATTTGAACCTAAGCTGAATTCAGTCAGATGTTTCTCAAGGAGTTCAGTAGTGTTTGCAAGAGGCTCTAATTCAACCACATCCTCAAAAAAAGGCCGAGTGTACTTCAGCTTTGAACCTCATATTGGGTATTCCCTGTTTAGCTCATTTACTTGAAAAAAAGCCTAGTATTGGCTCGAATGAGGAAGTGAAAACTCTGTCTACCACTGTTCTGACTTTGATAAATGTTCTTTTGGCATGGTTGCAAAAATTTAATTAGCCTCCAAAGGACAAATTGTCTTTAGGGATTATATCAATCTAGAATAGTATTAATAATAAAAGTTAGGATGAAAACAACCCTAGAATTTCACAGGGCAATCAAACCTCTAAAGCCCTACATTTTTGGTTCACAAATCCTAATAAGTACTTTTGAATTTATTATGTATATATAAAATTTTAACATTTATTTTATAATACATTGAAACTGCCCTTTGGGGGGGAAAAAAAGGGAAATCCTACAACATTCCTATGTGTCACTTATTTATGTTGGTGGTTATACTGTAGGCTTATCTTTCCTAAACTTAATTTTTGATGGTGATATGTTCTCTGTATCACTTCCTTTCGTTTCTGTGTCCTGACATAGGAGTCTGCCAGCTCGTGAATAAGATGGAAGAAAACTCAGGAAAAATCAAGGCTTTCAACAGAAATGATGAGGAGTTCCTGGAAGCATTTGTCATCTTTTGTGGCCTGGGGATCCAGAACACACAGATGTACGAGGCTGTAGAAAGAGCCATGGCCAAACAGATGGTGACACTAGAGGTGAGCCCAAATCTAGGTGGTTGTTAACTAGCCCCAAACAGATCCTAATGTTCCCCAGACCATCTCTGTTCTGCATGTAAGTGCAGCTACTCACAGGGACACTCAACAGAGGTTGTTATCCCTCAGGAGAGCAGCATTTGGACCGTTGAGTTGCTCAGGAATTTTCTGCTTGTTTCTGACTCTGCCAGCAGACCCTTGATTTGGTATTGTGTCCTAACTTTACTCCTGAGATTGAGTGGGGAGCTGGAGGCATCTCTTCCTCTCCACGAGGCTGCATGCTGGCAGCACAGTGGGTGCATTCTGCTGCGTAGGGAGGGAGAAATGCTTTGGCACAGAGGAAGGCGTTTCCTCTTCTTGTCTGAGCGTTTTGGTGATGATTTTGGCTCAGTCCTTCAGACAAACCAGTGTGAGGAGTTAACTGCAGCATTATTGTAGGTTCTCAGCAATTTCCTCAGACTCCATCAAACCATATCAAGATGAATATCATCTGGTCGCAGCCTTTAAATTGGTTCCTGTTAAGCTTCACAGCTGAAGAGGGCTTTAGTCTGAGAAACTGAATTACTCAAGTTATAGGGTGATAACTTGAAGCTGAAAGTGAAAAACGTGCAGACTTTGGATCTCCTAACATCCATTATGTAAACAGAGTGTTTTGCAGAGCTCCTAAAATGGGATTATGTGCCCTGTGGCCTCTAAAAGAAACATTACATTCTCAAATAAACCTGTATTAGGTCATGTTAAATAAAAAGCTGGTAAAACTATTGTCCAAATCATTTGCTTATAGGGCAAATTAGCAATTCTCTCTCCAACTATAGCACTTCATAGATGCTATAGGAAGTTCCAGCCAGATTATAGGTTAGTGTATTAAATGGGTTCTTTACAAAAAAATAAAACTCTGTAACATTTTCATGTCGTATGTTCTCAATAGTTAAAAATCTGAGCTTATTTTTTTAATTTAAAATGAATGTATTGTCTTTCAGACTTTTGTGCCAAATTTCAGTTAGTGTAAAACTTTCTTTCATGTCTGAATAAACTCTTAAAAGAATTACTATGGCTATAATGTCAGGCTCATAATAAGAGCTGGTTCATGCATTATTTGCCTTTGAAAGTGGGCCGTGAAAACTTTTCAAAGAGAAAATCAGAGTTCTTTGCTCTTTCATAAAAGCTATTTATGTTTTCTTGGCCTAATTATCTCAAGAAGATTCTGTGCTGTGGGAGATTTGTAAAAGATGCAGATATCTCCGCATATGCATTCAGAGAGCTCCCCTAAAACTTGCTCGGGCCCTGCATGGACAGAAAATTTCATCAGCAAATGCAGTGGAATGCTGGAAAGTCTGCTCTAGGAAAAGTACCTTGTTATCATATGGCTTTTTTCTTTGTACTAAGGACTGCTTTTTCTTCCTGTAGGTTCTCTCATACCATGCTTCTGCTGCTGAGGAGGAAACGAGGGAGCTGCAGGTAACAGTGGTAATTGCATTTTTTACTATTACTTTAGAAACATTGCTTTAGTAGAACAACCAAGAGAAGTCCTGTACACAGATGTCAACCCTAAAGGGGCAGAAGCATATGTGCCAGAAATAAAAACGACAGTGAAGCCCATACTGATGGGTTCCTGAGCTGAATCACATAAAAGGGAAATATTATAATGTCTACAGTGAGAGACAAAAGCTGGCCAGAGCACTGTGAGACCCAGACCTGTGCTAACTGATTTTCCTCAGGAGTTTGAGACAGTCACTGGTGCAGTGTCAGTATCAAACTCATCATGATGAAGTATTCCAGAAGCAAAATGTTGAGAACTCTTCCTTCTGCAGCTAAGTCTGAACGCTGTATATCTTACAGCTTTTGTCCCTTTCAAATATCCCAAGTATGGCTGCAGCTTTATGGCCTTACATATAAACTCTGTATTGAATTTTTAATGCAAGGATTTTAAATTTTTTTCTAGTTGCTTTTCTGTGCAGTGTCCTGTCTGCTCATGTTTAATTCTGTGTTTAGGAGCCACTGCCTAAGGAATAACTACAGCTAGGATTTCAAGTGCTTTTCAAAGCACAGCATGTGCTTAGGTTCTCCAAGCCTTCAGCAGCTATTCCAGGGAAATAAAATCACCCCTGCTGCACAAAAACAAACAGGAGGGATGGAGAGGAAGGCAGGCATAGGGGACCATGAGCTGGGTAGCATGGGATGGTCTGGCCAAGTGACACAACGAGGTGTGGGAATAAGGATATTTCTAGAATGGTGTCACATGGGTTTTTGAACCTCAGTCCTACCACACTGCTGCTCATCAATAAAGGGCCATGACAAGACCAGAGTGCAACTCCTCTCCTAAGGTTTCTCCTCAGGACTTGTGATGAAATCTTTGTGATTCCACTGTTACTGCTCAATGAAACAGAACCACAGCAAAGAACTGGGCCAGTGTCCACTGGCATGGCTGAATTGTCCACAGCTTCCAAGCACGGTCCTGGCCTGTGTCAGCCACTGCTTCTAAGGTGATTCCAGAGCGCAAGCACAGGCCTTTTATTTGCATTCATAAAATTTTTGGTTTAGTTTTTATTTTTTGCTCTCATATTGTCATATGAAGATGGCCAAAATAATGTGAATTTTTTTCTGAATATACCTTTTGCTTCTAAATAATCTGAAAATATATACTTATCAGGCAGTTGGACTAGAAGATGGTTGCAGGGCTCTTCCAACTGGCACTATTCTACTCTATTAATTATCTGCCTTATTGAGTAGGCTGCAGTCAATTTTTTTTACTTTAGTCATAATTTCCAAATACTGCTGAACTGTCCTATTGTATCAGTCACCTCCTTTGAGCCTGGGTACTGTATACAACCTGTGTTTTATCATCCAAAGCAGATGAAACAAAGCAAAACTCTTTGTAGTTGCCACACAGTGGTCCCACATTTTCCATAGGCTTCTTTTTGCTGCCAATGTATTTAGAGAAACCATTTCAATAAATTGAAATTAAAATAGCTGATGAACTTTCATACTGTAAAACAGGAGGCATAAGGCTCTAGTGGCTTCATTAAGTGAAAAAGGAAATAGGCTAATCTGGTTAAACAACACCATAAACTGTTATAGAGTGCAGGGTTTTTATATTTCAGCTGAAATGAAACTTAATGTTGTGGTTGTAAAAGGCAGGATATCAAGGAAGGGAAAGGTAAATTATGAATGAAGTGAGGTGTGAGGTGTTCTTTTGAGCTCCTTCTGTGTCCTTGCAGCCCCTTTCCTTGTGAAACCCCAGCTGCAGTTGCAGTTTGTCAAAATTATGTCAGTAGATTCGCTGAACAGTTGCATTATTTACCACTGAACATGCAGGCCTTTCATGTGCTCACAGCTGAAATCCCACATGAATCCAAACAGGGACATAAAATTAGTGGCAGAAGAAATGTGTAACAAGAGTGCATTTTTTCCCTGTGTCAATATTCTTTTTCATAATCTTCTGTGACTTCCTGATTCTGACACACAAGGGAGAGGACAGCAAACTGATATGGAACAGAAGCTGGCAGCCATAATTCCATCGATTTGCATGTTACATGTACTAATGTTGTAGATTATGACAAATGCTTCCTTTTCAGTTCCTCAGCCTTCTGGGACACAGCTGCCCACACTGGAGAAATGATTTCCCCCAGAATTACAAAGAGGAAGATAAACACAAAGGTTCATTTCCTTCACCATTTCAGATTTACCTGCTTTTCTTTGGACCACACTCATATTGAGGTGAAACAGCTCTAAAGCAGTAGCAGTGAGAACCCCACATTTTGTTCTACTGCAGTAAATGATACTACATTTTGTTCTATAGTATAAGATGTAGCATTTATTTTGGTAGTATGAGAGTTAATATAAGACTTAGCATAACCTCAACACTGGTATTTTGAGGGGCAACAGATATAAATACTCTGTATTTTATAACTAGAAGTGGGATGTAATACATGGAGATACTACTGACAATGAAAAACTCAGATTTAAAAATATGCAGGATAGTGGGTGTATTGTGTACCTTGTAGTTTCAAATTTCACATTGAAGATTTATGGTTGTATGCAAACTGCACCAAAACCACTGACCACGGGTTTTAAAGATTACTGATCACAAATGAACTCTAATTTTTCAGGTTTCTAGCCCTGAGAAAGCTCTGTCTGTGGACGTGTTCTGGCTCCCATCGTGCTGAATATGGATTCTGTTAGCAAATCTGTTTTACTGACATCTCTTTCCTCACCATTTTTAGAAAAATGCCAACAGTTACGAGTTACGGATTTTGCTCTCTGCATATCCATGAAAACAAACATGTAACTCCACTGCCTTATTTTCTCCTTCTCTCAATGTCATCCATATTATTGGTTACAATTTGCCTCTGGTGATGTAGATAACTAGACTGACCAGGTAATTCTACCCTTGTTCTCCTGATCTATTGCAAAGTGCTTGTTAAATCCAAGGTAATGTTAAACAAGAGAGGCGTGGGGAAGTAAATGAGAAGCAATCATCAGTTTTCAGTATCACATGAAGGTAAAATGGAGTGTCTCTTTTGAATTAGTCTGTTGAAAAAGCAGGTATTTGTTCTGCTCTCTCTGCCCTAGCGCTAAGCTGTGTTCTCTCATTCTTCTCCAGGCTGCTGTAGTGCCATCTGCACAAACTCTCAACCTGACTGACTTCTACTTCAGTGACTTTGAGCTGTCAGACTTTGAAACAACACTGTGCACAATTCGAATGTTCACAGACCTCAACCTGGTGCAAAATTTCCAAATGAAACACGAGGTATGGTTGCTGCCGAATACTGCCCCACAGAAAGAGACAGCTTAATTATAAGGAATTCAGAGTAGTGAGATGATCTCACTGTAAATAGAATTGGACACCTGTATTAAGGAGTAATTAGCAAACCAGGAAGACATATGAAGAATTGGGGTCTGTCCTGAGATTGGTTCTACTGAAGGATAAATCGTTTTACAGTCTATGATTAATGGACTGGGAAACAGAATTCTGAGGAGAGAGAGGATAGCAACTCCTCAGGAAATGAAAAACTCTTACAAAGAGGACAATAACATTGTTCACTATGTCCATATGAGGCAGTAATTGTCTTAGTCTTTCCCTACAAAATGATAGATTAGAGATTAGGAGGAACTTCATGGATATGGAGATAGTAAAGATTGAAGCAGATGATGACATAGATGGGCTGTGAGAATTTCACTGAAGGTTTTTACCAACACATCTCTCTAAGGTGATCAAGACAAGTAAAACAGAAAAATCTCTTCAGCCTCTTCCACTCCATGCACACAACATCTATTTGTAGAAACCTTCATTTCTAAATACCTTATTTTTGCTTTATAACATTTTCAACAAACCCATCAAAATTTATATCAAAATGCAAGATCAATTTGTAGGGCTTCATAGGCCCTACAGCATTTCTTTAACATTAGTTAAAGAAAGCATATATTTATTGTCTAGATCAGCAGTTTATAGACCAATTTAGATAAGTAGTGTCCAAGGGCCAAAAGTGCTGTATTATCTAATCTGATCCCTTGAACATCCTAGTACTTAGCTTCACCTCTGTACTAAGGTGAACAACCTTAAGGAATAGGTCCCAATATCAAAGTACTACCTGACCTTCATACTGTCACTTCCTGACAAAAAAACAGGTAGGAAGAAAGTGTGTGTATATGTGTGTGTGTGTGTGTATATATATATATATATATATATATATAAAATTATATAACCCACAATTTCTAATACTGTTGAGTAAAACATCCAGGACATGCTTTCCTCCTGCATAAAAAAGAAAATACCCTGCAATGTAGTAATGTTTCTATCATACTTATTTGCTTTCCAAAGCCCAATTCTGCTTGGGTTTTGGCAAGCTGATAGGAGGGAAAAGCTGTCTGTTTATTTTCAAAACAGGTCTTCAATAACTATATAAATTTTCTCTATCAAATATGTCATGACAACAAGGATTTTTTTCTTCCAGGTATCTCTACATATAGTTTCTGAATTAACAGCAGTGCTTCTGACATTAACATTTAACCCTTAGCAATAAAACTCCAAACCCACAAGTATGACACACTCAAATAGGAGCTGTACTAGTGGGTGTAAGCCTATACTTATCTATGTTCACAGTTACAAGCATGTAACAGTTGAACTTGAAATTGAGTTAAATGGATTTATTTTTTTTTTAGTAAGAGAGTTTTCAAGTGGGATTAAGCAAGTCTGAATGTATTAGAAATCTGTTCTTATGAAAATACATCCATGTGATGCTGTTTCTTAAAGGTTCTCTGCAGGTGGATTTTAAGTGTGAAGAAAAACTATCGGAAAAATGTTGCTTATCACAACTGGAGACATGCCTTCAACACAGCACAGTGCATGTTTGCTGCTCTGAAATCTGGGAAAATTCAGGTACATTTCCAGTTCCTCTATTAAGACAAATTCTCTAATGATGCACAGCTCTGACTGTCAGGTCAGTAAGATGTTCATTATTCCATGGTATTGCCAGTGGAATCTTCTGCTGAAGACTTCTGGCTCTGAGGGCTTGGTTTGTGAAACTGCTGCTGTGGTTTTTCGTTGCCTGTTTCAGTCAAATCCTCTGGAAGCGGTTATTGGGATGTTCCCAACGGGAATATCTCTAATAAGGCATGTATGTGGTTATGTCCTTTTTTAAAGTTAATGCTTATGCTACAAGCAAGTCAAAAAAGTAGAGAGAAAAAAAGGCTGACCCATTTTCAGGATGTTTCCTTAAAATTTTCAACAGGAATTTTTAAAGTTCAAATGCAAAGCTGAGTACAGCTTTAGATACAAAACAGCACATAAAAACATAGAAAGAAATATTTAAATGTTCCTTCCAAAGCTTTTGAACAAATTTTCAACCTTTCACTTAAGAAGACATCTAATAATTTAAAAAACAATGTAATCATTCTGATTAGGGCTAGATGATTCTCTAAAGAAATAAAACACTGATTCTAAATTCTTGCAAAACAGGTTATATGTTTTGGTTTTATGTTCTTTTAGGAAACAAAATGTTTCTGTTCATTCTGAATAAACATGTCTTTTAAACATTTGTATGTCAAAACCCAATACCAATGAGGAAGAGACACTTTTTTCCTCTACAAACTTTATCTCACTAATGAAAATGACAAAAGGTGCTGAAAAGAGGCCAAGGCAAGGACATCCATCTTCCCTCCCTGTTGGAATGGACGTGGTAGTTTAGCTCTGTGTGCGGTCGAGCCATCTCTGATGATCCTGATAGTTTGCCTGCTATTTTTGGAATCCTGACAGGCTCCACTGCAATTTCCATAAATTGTTTATTCTTAACTACACTGGATTCACTCCCTGCTGATTCTCATGTCCTAGATTCTGGAGTCTGAACAGCATTGAACATAATTCAATTTTTTTCTAGTTTGAGGGGAAAGGCAAACACTGGGAGATGTATCTTCCTAGCAGAAATATAAAATCAATCATTTCCAAACTGAGTTGTCTTTTGACTGTACTAAGAGCAGGTCCCATTATTCAGAAAGCAGATGTAAAACACGTTGTAGTAAATCAATCCACAACTCACTTCTGGCATTATTCTTTGCATACAGAGCAAATTGACTGACTTAGAAACGCTGGCTTTGCTGATAGCAACTCTGAGCCATGATCTGGATCACAGGGGAGTGAACAACTCTTACATACAAAGGTAAGTGGGTCTGAGAGAAGTTAAATAAAAACAAGTGAGTGAACAAACACGAGCACAGAGCTAAGTTAGATAAACCCTGACTGCTTTGATACTGTGGAGCTGTGCAAAGGAGCAGGTTTTCACAAAGCAGGAAGTGTAAGAACAGGCAGAACCATTCACAACTTCTTTGAAGTAGATGCACTGTCTCAGTTGCTGACTAACTATGATGGCAGATTAAGTGAACTCTTTGCTGTGCAGGGACAATGTTTTCCTGCTCCCAAAGTCCCCTCCCTGATTTCCCATCAAGTGACAGCAAAAGGCTGCAGCTTCCAAGTGACAGTGTGTAGGAAATATGCAGCTTTTCAGATCACTCCCTGCCCTACCCAGCTGCTCACTTCTTGTCCAGGCCAACACAGCACTGAGGTCTGCACCCCTCTGGTACAGAGGGGTCTCCCATTGTTTTGAACTCAGATTGTTTTACTCTTGGTTTAGCCACGTTTTTCCAGAATTCTAAGTTGTTTAGAATAAGTGACATAGTTAAAATCACATTAAAAATGTATGGTTGTTTTGCATTGATTGTGGTTTATCTGTACTCTTTAACTTTGATCCAATCTGGAATTACAGAAAGGCCTTTACAATACAAAAAGGCAAAATATATTTAAAACACTGAAAAAATATTCTTACTAAACAAAATAATTTGGCTTGAAATTATCAGAATGAAATATCAGAACAAGTCTAAAATTTTCCCCATATTTTCATTTTTAACTAAAGCTGCTTAGAATTTATTAGTAGTTTAAAATCTGCCCAATCAAGTGAATTTGGTATCACTTCAAATAACCAACATATGAGTCTTCAGTTGATTTCAAGTGTGGCTTAATGTGATTCCTGTGATATGGCAGTGTGTCCTGGGCAAGAGATGGGCAAAAGATACCCAGAAATGTGCATCTCCTTCTGGCAGAGCTGGAGAATGGTCTTGAAGTGACCTGTGAAGAAGTGGTCTGCTGCTCTCACTATGTGTAAAGTAAGATCATAGGGGAGGAAAAACTTGTTTAAGGTACAGAATACTGAAAGGCAGAAAAAAAGTAAGCTGAAGCAGAACTCTTGCATTTCAGATGTGTTTGGAGTAACACTGACTGATATGTAAAGGAAAAAAAAACAAACTCCACAACATTAGAATAGTGATCTTTTTCTAGCTTGGTAATAGAGGATTCCAGCAGTAACTGTAGCCTCACAGCAATTGGAACTAGTTAGCTATTTTTTGCTTTATTTATTTAAAAATAAATTTCCTGGAAGACATCTGGAGATGCGTCATCTCCTCTCAAAAATGTCCTGGGAAAGTGTCATAGACAGCAAAATCTAACATTTACACACGCTGTAAAGCTGAGATGGCTATAGCTTAATAATTCCTTTCTCAACAGAAAGTTCCATGAATTTTTTTTTTAAACCTAAATACAAAAGTTATTTCTAGGAACAGATCCCTTTTGTTTTTTCCTTTGAAACAGGGAGGGTGGATATTCAGTGTATGATTTTTTTCTTAAGCAGCAGGGTTTCAAAAATTGAAATGGTCCTGGCAGTACAAGTTACAGAAAGGAAACTGCTTGAAAGCCTTTTGGTTTAGTTATGCAGGGGGGGTTATTTTCTTTTTGCTCCAATCCCACATGCAAAGTAGGAAGCACAGAAAGCTGCGTAACCAAACCCCTGTGTTCAGAAAGCCACAGTGCCCTTTGGCCTGGAGTGGGGGTTTGACTGAAGTGCCACTACAAAAGTCAGACCTGAATTTATTTCCAGCCCCAGTTAGGGTCTGCGAGTACTAAGCAAGCTCTAGTTTGGAGCAATACTTGGGAAGATAACCTAAGAGATTTCTCACATATTTCTCTCTCCAGTCAGGATGAACTCTGGGACACACAATATGCATCCCACTTCATTCAGTGGGAATTTCACCCAGCATGTGTTGGCACCATCCTGTGGTTTGCTTCCTTAAAGAAACACAAGAGTACATTTGCTCTACGCCCCTTTTGTGGTGGTCTCAGAGGAGGTGCTGGGCAGCCAGCCCATATTCCTCAGGGGCTTGCATCCTTTCATCTTCCTTTCTGGGTTTTTGTTTGTCTTTCCATCTTTCTCTCCACATTTTTGTGCTTCTTAAATCCCCAGAGTCTCCTCTTATGACTTTTATTTGAGCCTCTGTGCGCTCACTCACACAGGGGCCCAATCCTGCAGCCATTAAGTCTTGTGAATGGTCTTTAACCATACAGACAATCTCATAGAATTATATGCTAAAAGAGCTACTGACTTGATTAAACATTTGTAAGTCAGATTATAATTAAAATAATAGATCCAGGATCATCACCAAATAGACTTCCAAAAACAATCCAGATTTAGTTGAAGAGACTACATGAGCAATGTGGGACCAGGGGTTGAAAATTAAGACAGAGCAGCAAAAACCAAGAACTGTATTATGCAACAAGGAACAGGGAGAAATTGGAAATTCTCAAGAGAGGAGTTTCCCTATTTTGACTAAAGCTACTCAAATTCTACTCAAATAGCAAATTCTATTTTCTAAACTAAGATGCTTTTAAGTTTTGCCCTAAGATATTTTTAGGTTCTGTACCTACACAATTTGGTTTCCTGCTTTTTTTTTTTCACTGCCTGTAGAACAGTCAACATCACTGTTGGCCTGTAAGCAGCTTCCCTTTTGGATTTTACCCTGGGCAAAGGGTAGGTAACGATGTTGCAGTAGTTTGGTCATGACAACAGTGGTGACGAAACACCAGTATAGTTACGAACACAAGGAAATTACTTGATCAACATTTTGGGCCCAGCACCACATTGCACTGAGGTCTGCAGGAATTTTTCCATTTGGTATCAGTGGGTTTCCTATTAGGTTTGCATTATTACTTACAAGGTCAGCAGCTGAGCTGACTAAATATGACAGGTGGGTTAAGAAGATTTGGTTTAAGAGTAATTAAGAATATGTTGCAGAAACCAAAACTGTCTCCTAAACTGTGCTTGTGAATGAACTCTTCCTGTTGCCTTTGCTTTCTACAGAGGAACTTTCACTCCTTATGTAACCTTTTATTACATTGTCACTCCTCGCATGCAGCTGGTCTCTACAGGTAGAGAAGGCAGAACACCAGAGCTGTAAGTGCTCTGACAAAGGAACAGCATTATCTTTTTATCCATATTCCTACAAAGAGGATGTTAAAAAGGAAGTTATATCTGGATCACTAATATGTTTGTCTAATTTGATTTCTCCATCTCTTTCCTCCTCAGAAGCGAACATCCACTGGCTCAGCTGTATTGCCACTCAATCATGGAGCATCATCATTTTGATCAATGCCTTATGATCCTGAACAGTCCAGTGAGTGCCACATTGCTCTGTATGCTGAAGGAAACTATTTTACTTTCTATTTTTAGCCTCTGGATAGAATCCCACCCTTACATGTTCTAAAGTGCTCTTTATTCCTTTTTGGGTAAAGAAAGCAAATGCAGCAACATGGAAATCACAGTTCTGTTGCTGAGTGCTACCAAAGCCTTCCAAGTGCTGCCTGATAAGGGAAGCCTTGCTAACATCCTTCTGAGTACCTGCTTCCTTGCACCAAAGGAAACAAAAGGCTTTGTGCCATTTTCAGGACCTCTTACAAACTACCAAACAAACCCCAGTCCTTCCTCTCATTTCAAAAACATTCCAGCCTACACATACACAAAGCAGCCCTGATGAGACCAAACCAAGCACTGCTTGTGTTGACATTCCAAAGTGAAGCCAAACCTAAGTTTAGTAAATATGCAAATAAAACTACATTCTTCTTGTTTGATGCTATTAACTAATTGTCAAGACCAGTTATTTAGCATTCACAATCCTTCCAAAGGACTGCTTCTTTTGTGCCACAGGTTGTGGTACTTCTGGCATCCTTTGTAGTATAGCAATCCTTTCCTATTCAGGTAGGCAAATATGGAAAAACAATTGAGTCAAGTTCCTGCTCTGTAGTGCTTTGGTTTAGTAGGGGGCTGCTGAGTTCATACTTTTACTAAATAACTTGTTATTTATGCTGCTCCATAAAAGGAAAATATTTTCGTTTACTAGAGGTGTATGGGCAGGTATGGGAATAATTCCTCTGCTTCAGGGCGGGGAAGGATGAGGAAAGAGAAGCTGTGATACAGCCAGTGACAAATTTAATTTTAATGAATAAAATGGACTTAAAGGCTTTGATGTTGCTCTGCTTGCTGTTTCATTTTGTAGTAGTCAGTGATGGTGTTGCTGCTGTGCAGCTTTCTGCCATTACTTGGGAAGACTGGAAGTTTTGTTTTTAAACTAGGCAATCTGCAAGAGGAAGGGAGGGTAAAAGAATGACCTCAGATATCAGCAAGCAACTCATAATGATTTGGTGACTTGGAGATACTTAAGCAAACTGGTGTGCTGTTGCCCTTTTTACTGATAGCACTGGTTTTGGCTTTTTTTGTAAAGGGAAATCAGATTCTCAGCAGCCTTTCCATTGAAGAATACAAGGCTACACTGAAAATGATAAAACAAGCCATTCTTGCCACAGACCTGGCACTCTACATCAAGTAAGTCAGAAGAAACTTTTGCTGAATAATCACTGCTGGATATTAGCATCATGTCAGTATCCTGCAAAATCTTTTGTTTTAATTTCTTTTTAAGGAGGAGAGGAGAATTTTTTGAACTTCTAAGGAAGAAGCAGTTTAATATGGAAGATCCCTCACAAAAGGAGCTATTTCTGTAAGTTAGAGCAGAATAATCACGAAATCAGTTAATATTACTGGGTAGCCGGTTTCCCATGCCATGTTGCTGTGAACTTCATTAAACCCAGCAGGTCTTTGTGCTCTGGGCCTGTACAACCTGGCATTGTCACACGGGTCACTGAACTCCCAGGGTCTGAACTACTAAGAGTGCAACCTGTATAAAAAACTTTGTTAAATAGTATGTCGAGTTAGATTTATAACTTTGCTCTAATTTCACTTGTTTTTCTGACTTGATGTTCCTTGAAATTCTATATTCTATTTTACCAGTCCCTTGACTTGGTGGCTACATACATGTCACGTAGAATAATTTAGCCCTTTCTTTCTGTTTGTTCTGCAGAGCAATGCTGATGACTGCTTGTGACTTATCAGCCATAACTAAACCATGGCCAGTTCAGCAACGGGTATGTGTTTAATTTTTAAGGTTTCCTAAATGCTTTAAAGTTTGTTTTGTCCACCCAGTCCTTACTGCAAAGGCAGTGGTAGAATGCTGAACTGGAGTCTCACAATGTGTGTGGGGGCTCATATGATATATCCTAAGGAGAGATAGGAGCCACTCTTGTTTGTAGGTAGCAAGCAAATTTTTAGAGCTCACAATGAGTGAAATCTCTTACAGATTGCTGAGCTTGTGGCTACTGAGTTCTTTGATCAAGGAGATAAAGAGCGGAAGGAACTCAACATAGAACCCACAGTAAGTGGCACCTCTTGCAAAATGTCTTTTGGAAACGGCACTTAAAATTTCTCCCACTGACCACACTGCAGGACTAGCTCCTTCCCTGGCTTCCTAGAAGCCAGTTTTGTTCTGTGGTTCCAAAACACCAATAGTGTGTCACTATTTCTGAACCAGAAGAACAGACAGGATTATTTCCTTTAAGTCAGTGTTACTAACTGGGCCAGGAAATAGATTGTCAAGTTGGTACCTTTATGTAACTATCCAAACCCAGTAAGTTTGCCTGGATATTTGGGCTCTGTCAACCCAAAGCCAGTCTTCCAGGGGAAGTCATGCAGTCCAATTCCCTTCCTTCTAACACCTGTAATGACACCCCACTGTGCTGAGCTTGCTGTGCTGTTTAAGGTGCTGCTTTTTAATTCCACACTCTCTTCGGTTTTGGTTGGGTTTTATATTGAATACATTTAAACACAGAACTTGTTCTCTCATTATCTGCAGGATCTAATGAACAGAGAGAAGAAAAACAAAATTCCCAGCATGCAGGTTGG
This sequence comes from Molothrus aeneus, assembly GCF_037042795.1. Classification (NCBI taxonomy): domain Eukaryota; kingdom Metazoa; phylum Chordata; class Aves; order Passeriformes; family Icteridae; genus Molothrus; species Molothrus aeneus. The sequence continues at coordinate 6,427,008 of NC_089649.1, read as the reverse complement.
ATTCATAGATGCTGTTTGTTTGCAGCTGTATGAGGTATGGTGCCTAAGGAAGAACCGCAAATATCTGAAACCAGAGCTGCTTGCTGGTAGACACAGATTTACAATTAGGATAGAAATCAAATTAAAAACTAGCCCCTTAATTAGAATTTTTTTAATATTACATATGGTTCATTATTCTGTTGAAGAAATTATTATTTTAGTGTTTGTAATTAGTTGTATATTTGTCTGATTAACATGTTTTCTCACAATTTTTTTAAACCTAGTTAAAATGCTGTGCTCTCTGCAATTGGTGTTATGTCCTTGGGTTATATTCTGGATTATCAGGGAAAGTCACAAAACTAATGCTTTGACCTCTAAGGAAAGAATGGTATCCAGGTAGTGCATTGACAGAAAGTGTTTACAAGTTTATAAGAATTCAGAATTCGTTATACAAAAGGTGATATGCTATGTATAGGAAATTGACCCAATTTTAACACTTCCCATCCCATTCTTTTCCTTCTCTTTCATCACACACCAAAGCATTGCATGAGATAATTCACTGAAATGCTTTTTTGTCCTGGTCACAAACTGTACGAGAAGCTGCTTGGTCAAATACAGTGTGAAAAACAACATAATGATTTCTGGGGTTTTTTTAACCCAGTACAACATTGGAGCAAAGGTCTGTTTATTTGAACTGTACCGAGTATTTTAGAGAAACCAAGGTGAGAAAAAGAAAGGAGATGAACAGAAAACCGAATTCTTAAGAACCTTCCAGTGCAAGGAACAGGATGATTACTTGAATTTTTCCCTCTGACACAATTAGCTTTTCTGAAAAGAACACACATTCACCAGTTCAAAGCAAACAGGGATAGACAAAGGGAGCTACTAGCTGCTGTCCCTGAAAATCAAGTGCTTCTGTGCTGTAGAAACTGTCAGGAAAATAAGGCAGCCTTTGCTTTGAAGCCCCAGAAAACTGTCTCCAGCAGGAGGTAGGCCTGAAACAAGACTTGAGTGTCTCTGCAAAGATACAGATTGGACAAACAGAAAACTTTACCAGAAGGCCTGAGCAGACTTGAATGCCCACAGTTCTAGAGCCTGAACATCTGTATTTCTTCCTATTAGGGGAAGAAATACAGATGTTTCTATTTATGAAAAGATCAGAAAAACTGAAATCATTTACTCTAAAATATTCACTGCTGCTTATATCTACAGTTCCCAAGTGATCCTAGTCCAAATTGTACCCAGCTCTTGTGTTAACTAACCAGTGCATTTAATGATCCACAAGTCTTCCTCTAAGTTCAGAAATCTGAAAAAAAATATGAGATTTCATTCTCCATTTTTAAGTTAAAAATTGAATGCAATTTGTTTTCCATGTTTTCAATGTATTTCAGGCCCTAACGCACGTGTCAGAGGCCTGCTCCCCTTTGCTGGATGGCTGCAGAAAAAACAGGCAGAAATGGCAAGCCTTGGCTGAGCAGCAAGAGAACCTGATTAATGGAGAAAGCAACCAAGGCAAACGGAACTGATGTGCTGATTGCACCACCATAAGCCCAAGTTCACGTAGGAGACACAGTAATAAGGGAGTACTGCATTTTGCTAAACACTGTATGAATTTGGCTTGTGTTTTGCCACTGCTGTATTATTTTTTCCCCATTTCAAGATATAGCATGACTGCGTAGATGCCAAGATTATCTGAAGACAATATGTTTCTCTTATTACATCTGACTGAGATGGAAGAAGATCTGCAGGGGTGGTTTTTGCTACCCCAGCCCACAAGAAGGTACTGGTGCAGGCACTGACTGTGCCCAAGAGCCTGTTGCTTTACAGATGTACATAGTTGTTTGTGATCATGTTGTGGCCAGTATCTGAAAGACTACTGCATTTTGCACCTTTGCTCTCCCTCCTCCCATCTTGCTGTATTATGTTATAAAAATACTGAGCAGTCTTGCCTGTTCTGTTTCCAGAGGTTCAGAGCAAAGACTGGGACTCGCTCTGGGGAGCCTATTCAAAATAAACTATTGCTAACCTCTCTCAGACAGCAGAACTGGGCTCTGAGGTGAAAAACCCCCAAATCTGTGCACCCAGTAGAGTTTGGGTTTTTTCCATATTAGATGGATGTCTTAGCAAATGTGTTATTCCAGCTGAAGAAATGTCTAAGACCCCTGTGAATGACTAGGCAGCCAGAGTCTCAGAAGTTCTGTGCTAGAGGTGGCTGAGGTCTCCATGCCCAATGGAAACTGCTTGAAGACAGATGAAATATCCCAACATAACTGACAGGCTGCCATGGAAAGCTGCAAGAAGTACACAGAGAAATGGAAACAAAGCAGGATTGGTTTTGTACGCTGGTTTTAACTTCATTTGGAAGTTGATTTTAACATCATCTAACCAACAGACTGCATCACAGGCAGAAGAGAATGACTGCAAGAGGTGAAAAGCTGAATCAGAATGATGCAGGAAGGGCACACTCCTGGTGACCACCAATGACTGATTCTTCAGGCCAGTGTTACTATGAAATGGCTATGACCGCTTTGAAGAAAGTTTTATGTAAACATCTCTTAAAAATCATTTTAACATCAGTTTAACAGGATTAATCACAGTGTCTTGAAGAAATAGGAAAAAAAAATACCAAAAGCAAAAGTGGCCAAGAGTGCTACAGGGATTTGCCATTTGTGTGTGAGGCATTAATGTTCTGTAAAGTAAGAAATCAATTAACTTGCACTAGTAAAAAATAAAATTGGTGCATTATTTAAGTGAAGATAATTAATAAAAATGGTTTTGAATTGGAAACAATTAAAGAAAATATACACATTGGACAAATCCCAAAAGAGGAATACAAGGAGAGTACTATTCTTTAGGTGGACAGGATAAGGAGACACATGCCAGTAGTCTAAAATGCATTAGCAGCACAGGTAACTTTGGCTGCACAGAGACACACAAAATGTTCCAGTTTTTTAATCTGTAATCATTATTTTTTAGTTAAAATCATCATTTGGCAAAAGTAGCACATTTGGCACGGGACTTCTAAGTGTGGGAATGTAGTTCTATCACAATATTCCAGGAAATTCTAGTTAGAAACTGCAATAAATTTTTCTTCCGAGGAGATTGTCAACCCAAGTCGTAAGATCTGGTCAAAAAGGGAAAACTCCCCCTTTTTATCAATTTCTTCATTTAGACAAACGATGCCAGGAGCTAAGAAAAGATGAAGCAAATGTTTCAAAATGTTGGATGATACTGAGTTATAGAGTTGATATTTTTTTAATATAGAACAAGGTATTCTGACAGTCAGCAGTATTTCTGCCACACTAAATTGTTTGTCACTGATGAAGTCCTATCTCAGGCTTCTCTAGTGAGCACCAATAATAAATGATTGCAGCTGTGAAATTTGAAAACATTTTTCTACAGAAGTATTTCTCCTTATTCTGTCCCAACAAATTAAAAAAAAAAAAAAGGATGGATTGCAACACTCACTAAGAATTCCAGGACTGCTGTTTTGCAGTACTCTGTATATGTATTTCTGTGCATACACAGTATGCAGGTGACAGCAGCCTGACCCTGCCAACACACCACACCCCCCCAAAAAAAAAAGGTTTTAGGTACTTTTGGATCAATAGAAAACTTTGCTTCAGGATTTGCATAGCCCTTGTATAGTCTTTTTCTTGAGTGCTTGAGATACTGAAATATAATTATTATACTGATGAGATACATATTTAATATAAATAGGAATAAAATATATGTATATAAAGGTGTATCCTTGCTATTATGGTTGAGACTAGTAACTCATGGTGACAACACAGCAGATAACTATGATGATATCACAGTGTAGTGATGTAACTTTGACATTAGTATTCCAGTATTTCTTTGCTATATTGTGTGTTCAGCAAAGCTTTATTATAAGTAAATTTATAAATGCTATGAAGGAGTGCTGGATTCATACCTTTGACTTGAAAAGAAGGGCATGATGTTACATTTTTTTAAAGGTTCACTTAAAATGAACAGTTATACGGTATGTGCATATATTTAATTATATATCTGTACACATTTATCCCATAGAATCTTTTCCACCACAAATGTTGGAACCTACACATAAATACAGTTCCTAGTAAATAAACATTTAAATATCGTAACACACCTGTATCTGTATATATTTATATAAAACCAAAGCCTTTAAACTACTGGTTTAAGAACCTTAAAAGCGTAGAGTGCTGTATTTCATGAGATTCAAAGCCTTTACATAGTGTTTTTCTCTGCCTGAAGGCAAAATCAAAGTGTGTCATGGCTTTTTGTGACTCAATTGCAGAAACTGCTCCCTCCTTTCATAATGTAAATAGGGGACAATATGGGAAAAAAAATCCAAACCTAACCTGGCTACAGCAGGTTCCTGCTTCAAGTTCACTGTCTTCAGAATTGAACCTTGTGAAAGCCAGCTGGTGGATTACAGCTATGCAGCTGTCATTCATTTCATCATGAGCTGTGTATCTCCTTATTTCAGTCTGCTCTCAAAGACATGATATTGTCTAGCTGTAACAATCAGTGTGGCTTACACAAGAAACCAGCTGAAATGGAGTTTATCCCTTTGACAGTTCAGCCTTAAGTCCATTGAAAGCATTGTCGCATTTGAGATTTCAATTCCTGGGTACAAGAACTTGTCCCCCTAATTCTTAATGCTTCTCTTAATGAGGACAACTAAGTTAGTATCCTACTTGATCTCAGACACAAACGTGATTTCTTTCAAACTCACTCCACAGCACAGTTTAATTCTTGAAGTACACTTTTATTTCTGGATTTGTTCTGAAAAAAATTACTTGTGTTAACACACACAAAATTCCTGATTAACCCTACCTCTTCTAATTTCAAGTAACAGAGAGGCTCTTGAGCTGAATTTTCCAGGAAATTAGCCACACATGCAATATTAGCTGAAGGCCTAGGTTTTCTATTATATCATACAGTTAAAGCAAGTGTCTGACTTTGGAGATATTGTGAATTTTTAATTAAGAAGCAGTTTATAGTTAAGAGCAGATTACTCATATCTTCACTGTGCACATACACAAGTGAGCTACTGATAAAAGAAAACAATTAATTTCACTGATGATCAGCTGATTTCTCCTCAGAAGAGAGAACCAAAGCCTCTTTATACGCATCACCCTCTGACAATTGCATGCATCTTTTGAATTCCAACCCAGTACATTTTACCTGGTAGTGGTATGAACTGACAAATTCAGGGCACTTAACTAATTCATATATAAGGTTTGTCAAAATTAGCAGATAACTGATTTTCCAACTCATTATACAGAAAGATAATGAAGAATCAGGTCTAGGCCCTTAAAATTAGAGGAGTGATACAGCTGCTGTTGCTTCCAGTCATGCATAAGAACATGGCAAAGACTTTTTATGGAAAATAATTGCCTTGCTTATAATAAATTCACATGTTTTTAAAGGTTTTTACAAAGACCTCATTTTTCAAGCAAATTAATATAGTAGTATTCATTCAGAGTCTTATCTCTGTGATGCTGCAGGTTTTTTCTTCATGTTAAATTATATGCCGTTTACATTCCACAAGGTTTCAGCTATATTTCCCAGTTCCCTGCTGTACCTTTTCAGGGGCTTGCACTAATTTAAAATATAAGCTTGAACAGCAGAATGAGTATGGCCAGAGTATGGTAAATAATGAGGGCAGGGTTTTTTTGCTTTGGACTTTGACAAGAAGAAGAAACACCACAGATTCTGTGCTGGTAATTAGTGACACTTGCTAAATGCAGCAAATTGTGACAGCAGGATATTTCATCTTGGTCATTGTGAGGTGAATGCAAAGTCTCTTCTCCACATAAGGAAGGGTGTTTGCACACAGAAACTCCTATCTGAGTACCAGTGTTTGCAAATGTGTATTTATGTGACAATGCTCTGTAATTGCTGGTTCCCACTAACTCCCAGAGCATGAGCTTGGCATGCCATGGCCTCACGCATGCCCAGATGCCCACCTGAAGTCAGTATTGTGATTCCCATTTACCTCAGGGGAGCTGGGCTGTGCTGTATAGAAAGTGAAAGAATGGGTCAAATCCATCTTTTCTTACCTGTAAAGAGGGACCAAACCCTTATCCTTGGTGACAGCTGCCTCACCTGCTCTTTACTGGTTCAGCTATTGCCACCGATGCCCAAGGTACCTTACAGATGTAACTGAAGTTAGAATTTGAGTCCTCTTGGTGTTCACATGGCAGACACCTGCATGTGTCTCTTAAAGAATGTAGTTTGAAATGCACTGTAAATAGTTTTAACATACATTCCTATTATAGTTTAATAAAAACCTTAATCACAGTCACTAGTCACTGAGTTTGTCCATTTGTATTCTTCTATCTTTTAAAAATACCTGAACAAATATATAGTTTCTGGGCACAGTATTTTTGTACTAGATTAAGGGGTTTCTCTGTATATTATGTTTGCCTTTAAACACTATTAAAGTCTTCTGAATGTCATGTGTTCTCTCTTGCTTCTGTCCTATGACTTCTTAGACTAAAGCCAGTTACATTACTTAAGAGAATCATTAGCCCTACTTACCTTACAGCTGCTAGAGAACATAAGGGTCAGCTTATTTTCTGTGGTCAGACTGCTGCTTATAACTTATTTCTTCTTTCTTCTCTTTGTACTGTTTTCATGCTTTTTAAAATAAAAAGGATGATGTCAAATTTTACTGTTTGTTATATTATTGAGGTGTAATTTTAATGCCTGATTTAAATCATTGCTTCTGTAAATTTGTATTTCATAGCAGCTTTTCTCGGTCCTAGAAATCCTGAAGAGAAAAATATCCGTTAATATCAAGATACTTCTGAGTATTCCTGAGATCAGCCATCAGTAAATAGTTCTTGTTTCAAAACCACAAAAAAATAATTCAGCGCCATTGACCACTAGAGAGCACTGGAGCTGCACCTCCTGAGAGCTGTCAGAAACCAGTTCATTTCTGACAGAAAGCAGAATCAGCAAATACAAGAGTTACACAGAGGAATCCCTCATCCTCTGCCCCCACAGATCAGTTCCTGGGGGATATCAATTGCCAGAGAGATAGAAATAGTCAGTCCTGTGACTTCAACAAAACTGTGGAATTTTTCTTTTTTCTACAACCAAAGCCTCATCTTGCACAAACTGCTGATCCTAGAAGTAATTCTGGACCAGTGGGCTTCTTGGCATTTTCTCTTCTTTGCCTATTAGGTCCTTCACAGCAACACTTCTGGCTCGACTTTTTTTAGCTCTAGGCAAAACCAAGAAGTATGTACAGCCCTGACAGACAGCAGGCTCATTCAAGAAGTTATGAAGGGCCAGATTTAGCTCAGCACAAAACACAAGGACTGTTTGCTCGAACCAACTGCAGTTTACGAGTGCAACTGCACAAGTGCCCGTGCATATCTGCAAACATCAGGTCACTGTTTGCTGCTGGGACTACAACATTTCCACCCCCTCAACAGCCCAGGCTGGTGCTGCTCAGCCTTTCTGGCCTGCTGGAGGTTTGAATTCCCTGCTGAGAAGTGGCAATGTTTGCAGCAGGAGCGCTGGGATCCATTCCTTACCCAGCCCTGGAGCGAGGGCATTTTAATTGAAGAGGTGAACGAACATCACACAAAGTCTTTCTCTTCTTGTACAGATGCGATGCCTCATTAACAAATGGAAAAGACAAAGGCTCTTTCCTCCAGCCACATTTTCAGCAGCAGGTGGTGACAGCTATTGCATTCCACAGTCCCATGAAACCTCACCCTTTAATATTTTTAGGAAAAATCTCACATGACTGAGTTTGTTCCAATAGTAAGCTTTAGGGACAGACTTATGGAATCTAACAGTCACTGTGTTTTAGAACAGCACCATTTCTTAGCACACACAGAATTTAGAACCACTTCAGTTGAAAAATACCCCAGGCCACTGGCGTAATACCCCAGTTCATAATGGCTGAAAAATCCACAGTTTACACAGGTTTCTCTTGTTTACCACCATCAAATTCTGGGAGTAAAATCCATGGTTCAATCATACCAATAGTTTACATGTGATACATTTGCATATATAAGCATTCAGGATGCTTTTATTGTAGTAGTTAATGAAGTCACTGGCAATTTATTTTATGATATATAGAGCTCCTTAATGAAAGTTCATTTTACAGATAAGTAGAGGGGTTAATTTAGTCAAGGTCACATGGAAAGTCCATTTCTGAGCTGGAAAGAGCACCAGAATCTGGGTGTCCCTTCTGCTTTTACCTGAGACACATGATGCCCAAACTAAGAAAGGACTTTTAATCTGAAACCATATTTTCATTTTGCAAATACAAATATTTAAATATCTTAGCCATACAGGGTGCTCTCGTGCTAGAGAGCAAGATACATAATATTGCACTTCAGAAGAACTCTGAAGCTCACTATTTTACAGATTAAATTAGATTCAAGCCACTAATCCAGATAATCACAAAAAACTTGTGTGGGGTTGGGAGCTAGATAATAACTAAGAGGAAAAGTTCACAGCAAGTAAAAAAGTTATGTTGAAATAAGCTAAAAGTGCAGCTCAGATTTGGGAGAAACTGAAATGACTGATGCAGACTTTCAATACTGTACATTCTTAGCTCACTGGTCTATAACTTGACCCCACTCTATGATCACATTTCATATTCTAAAAAAAAGAAATTGGGGAATACAGGAATATTCAGATATAAATTTAAATACCTTTAGAAAAGCCAGACAAAAAGCCCCACAGGGCAACTGGCATATCAGTCTCTGAGTGGCAAGTGTCAAATGGCACCAATACTCAGAGATTCGTTTCACCTTTTCTGGAAAAGCACACTTACTTTTATTGGCAGGTGTTCACTGTCGCCCTTTTTCACTGAAACAAGGCCAGATTCCATGATTCTGTGTAATCCTAGGATTCATTTTAGCATACAGAAACTGACAAAGTAAATACCAGGGTTGTTGCTCTTTTAATCCTAAATTTTGCTTCTAGATTTTTTCAACCTGGATGTTATTAACTCCTGCACTTCAGTTCTCTCCAATAAAAAAACTCTCAAAAATGCAGCACTTTATGGATCAGAGCCACTACACAGGAATCAGAAAGCAGTGGATACAGACAGTTAAGAGCAAGCTTTAAAACCCACAGCCCACTACTAACTAATCACACAAATGGATCTATACTCACTGGAAATTTCTAAGCAATCCTCAAATGCTGAATTCTCTTGCTGAACAGATTTCACAGTAGCAGCATCCAGGAGATTCTCCTCAAACCAAAATAAAAGCAGAAATTCAGCAAACAGGCAGCTGGAGCAGGACAACATCTAGCTCAAGCAGGATCTAATCCTGCTGCAATGCAACACCCAACTGCAACATGTACTTTGAAATTATTTATCCAAGACATGGCATTAGTTAGGCTCCATCAAGCTCCTGGTTGCTAGGCCACCCACTGTTAGGCTTAAATTGGCTTTACTGGCATACAATTGTCTATTTACCACATTGATACAGAATTGAGTATTGTGGCTCAAATGCTTAGTGAAACTTGCCAGTAAGGGATCCATCTTTGCAAGACATCATGAAGAATCATTCAGTAGAAAACACTCATAAGTACTGCACAATCTGCATGGTTTTATCAGGGATTAGTCTCTTATTCTAGACATCAATATTTTCATGAGTACATCATGTTTATGCTGGCACCAAGCCTTAACCAACCCAACATTTCTACTGGTCTGGCTAATTTTAGTCAGAACAACTTGAATCCGAGCCACAAAACAATAAACAGGGGAGATGAATACAACCCACTGCAAAAGGCTTTTTATCACCCTGATCTTTGGAACTGCACTGCCATCACAATGCACCTTGCTACAATGATCACAGATTGGCAGCATGAGGTTGGCATAACCATATAAGTTAATAATTTCTTGCCATCCACCTCACCTAAAGATCAAACTTCAAAGTTAGTAAGTTTGTCCATTTGCAATGTTCTGCAGCTGGCACGTTGGAGAAAGCCACAAAGCCAAGAACACACCCTCAGCTTTCAAAACTGTCATGAGAACAGCAATACTGGAAAACAAGATTTCAATGCACCATCAAAGAAAATGCTGTAGTTCTGAAAACCACACAGGGTAGAGGGAGACAGAAAAAGGAAAAATGTTGTGGAATGTTCCAACTAAGAAAATCTACAAAACCAATTTTAATTGTGATTTTAGAAGGAAAACCAGCTACTATAGGAGGACAAAAGAACACTAAATGATGTGTAGATTGTATGATTCTAAAACCAAGGCCATATTTTGTCATATTGAGCAACTCACATTATTTTAGACCTGGATTTTGGACTAAATACAGCAGAAGCTGCACTACAACCACTGCCAGAAGGAACCTTTCTGCAAAGCCTGTAAAGAGAGTTGCCAGTTTTGTTATGTAACAGCTCGGATGAACGATAACTCAGCCCTGGGTGTTTATGTATAGACACTACACAGTCCAGGTAAGACTGCCAGTGATAACTACAAAGGTCAATATACACATCAGTGCAATAAAAACACATAATCTGATTCTCAGAATAGAGTCTGGCCATTTTCTGAGCTGGCAGATGGGCAAGCATTATTGGCACAGCACCGGGCATCAGCTAAAACATTTTTTGAGTTATTCAGGTGATCAAAAACTGCATGAAATTGTGGGAAAAAACCTCCATGGGAAAACTACACAAAGACCTAAATGATGTTGTGAAATGCACATTGTGAGGTAGTTCCCTCATCACCCTTAGGAGTACACAGCCTGAACACCTTCCATCTGGCTGGTTTCTTCACTGAATGTGTTATAATGAAGAAAATTTGCAGATGCTGCTAAGAATTTAAACAATATATATATAAAAGTGGTGACATGAATAGAGACTACCATCCCAATTTTCACAGCTCAGTGTTAGGACAGGCAGCAGGTTGTTTTCTGAAACAACCTGCAGACATTCAGTAAATCCTCTACCCCATGCTTGTTGTGCTGAGCAAAACAGGCCCCAAACAAATTATAATGGACAAAGTAGAGACTTGTGTTTGTTTTGTTGGGTAAATAATATCACCTCCAGTTGCCTGAAGACTCTCCCACAAGCTCACAGATGCAACCGACATAAAAAATGTCAAGCAATGCTGTTAGTTTAATTATTACTTCCACTAGACACCTGATTTTTATCCCACATTGTGGATAGAATGAATGGATTAGCAATTCTTAATTGAGATGAGCAATAAAGATTCTGTTATAATCTGGAGGCCATAAGAGATATTCAGCAAGCAGCGGGGTCAGGACTGGGAATGTGATTAAACACCAGGAAAGCTCTCCTTGGAGAGGTCAGTGTATCAGCTGAGCTTTACTCAGCCTCGTCATGGAGTCAATTGCCCCCAAGATAAGGCAGAGGATAAATTCCCTGCGCACAGCCTCGGGCGTGCAGAGCAGCCCTCCTGCAGGCACAGCCATGGCATTCGACGGCACTTGGAAAGTTGACAGAAATGAGAACTATGAGAAGTTCATGGAGGCCATGGGTAAGGCTCAGCTTTCCAATCCCTTCTGCAGGAAAAACATCACCCAGCTGAATACAAACCCAGACTGCCTGACAACTGCCTTCGGGCCATCCTGTCCTTTCCCTCGTGGCTGCTCCGCCCCTGCATTTATTTGCAAAATATCCTGAGCTGGGGGGGAAGATGCTGAGAAATGTTCTGGTTTTAATTACACTGCATTAATCTTGAGCAATTCCAAATTTATTTCAGCAGAAAAAAAAAAATCTCTAAGTCTAGATTTGAGGAAAAGGCTCAGACAACTTGAATGGATAAACTTTAAATCTAATTCTATAGCTGGACTATTATTTTGAAAACATCAAACCAATTTAAACATTCAACGGGGAGGAAATCATAATTCTTCAATTTCAGAGAAACACTTGATTCAAGTAATTCTAACATCCTAATATTTACTTGAAGTTTGTACAGAGTGTGCATTATATGGACATAAATCTAACTACTCCAGTTAAGACAGTGATTTTTTTGTATTATATGTGTGCTAGTGAACATGGCCTCGATGAAAACTGAAGGACAAATATTTGGGTCAGAACACTGCAATAAACTCACTTGGCCACATAAAATTGATTTTAAAAAAGACAAATATGACGCTCCAGAGGTTTGGGGGGTTTTTTTCTGATTTATGTTAACTGATTTTTTTAGGTATTGGCATGATGAAAAGAAAGCTGGGAGCCCACGACAATCTGAAGATCACCATCCAGCAAAATGGGGACAAATTTAATGTCAAAGAAGCCAGCAACTTCCGAACCATAGAGATTGAATTTACTCTGGGAGTCAGCTTTGAGTACAGCCTGGCTGATGGGACTGAACTTACTGTAAGAGTCTTCCTACATAGTTCAATGCTTACTGTGTGATAATGACTTTATAACGTGCAGTTTCAAAAGGAACCATTTGTCTTCCTAGTTTTTAATTTAAATTCTCCTTCTGAATTACATGAAATTTTCCTGAACCTGACTGTTCAGGAATGCTTGCAGCTTATACACCAAAGCATAAGGGAGTCTTAACTGTTAAAGGTTCAAGACTGCACCATGGATCTCAGGGTTCCAGAGAGCCCAAAAAAGCAGAGCAAGTAGCAATTTTTACAAGATGAAATCCAGGTGATTTGCCATTTTACTTCTTCTAATACTCAAGTTCACCTCATAGAGTGCAGAGTGAGTATTTGTAAGAAATTACAAATCTTGGTTGATATAATTATTTAAAATAAGGTGTATTGACCAGTAAAAAAAACACCTAGGTTGGCTATTATGCATTTAAATAAGCCAATTGTTTTATTAAAATTTCATTTTTGCAGCTTTTCTAGAAAGCATCATTACACTGTTTTAATCTTTTTTCGCTTTTAAGCATTCTTCACCCTTTAAACCAAATCAGTGTCATAACTGTTGCAAAACATTTGGGGTTTTTTCCCATCATAGGGTGCTTGGACCCTGGAAGGAAATAAACTTGTGGCCACATTTACCAGAAAAGACAATGGAAAAGTACTTAAAGCAACCAGAGAAATCGTGGGTGATGAACTCGTTCAGGTGAGTTAAGAAGTCATTCACACACAAGTTTGCAATAGAATCAGCAGAAAAAGTTTTTAAAGCTTTTCTAAACGTAGAAAATATTTTCTTCAAGCCAAATAACTTCATCTATCAATAGTTAAAATTCTCAGTTGTCTATAAAGAATTTAAAACTCTCTGAACCATATCTGGGAAATGAAACTTTTCAATTCCAGCTACTGATTTCTCCTTCCTGATTTTTTAACAGACCTACCTATACGAAGGAGTTGAGTCCAAGAGATTCTTCAAAAGGGGCTAAGCACTTCACACAGAACTGCACCACAATGAAGGAACAATAAAAGACCATTTTCTACACATCCTCTGCGTGGTTTCCTTTCCCATTCCATCCCCTCACAACACCTCCCTAGCAGCAGTTACCTGTGCTGAAAACATAGGCTAGTTCTTTATGCTCCTGTTTTGCCTCGAATGAACAAACTCCCAGTACCGAACGCTTTTTAAAATGTCTTTTGTACCAAGTCCTGCTGAAGCCTCACAAAGGCTGCAGAAACTGTTTTGCATAAGCAGAACTTCAGTATTTTTTGCACAAGCTCTCAAATGGAAACTTAGTTTCCTTGCAAAGGCATTTATACTGAGAAACAGTTTCTCTGTGTATTTAATATTGCACAAAATTATGGGAAAACCAAAAAAAAAAAAGAGATAGTAGAGATGGGGACGAGGCTTAAAAGGGAAGTACTGTCATTGTTTTGCCCCAAATCTCTAACATGCTTCATCTACTACACATGCTTAACCAATACTTCCTATATAAAGACAAATCCATCCTTATTTCTATTGACAGAACTTATAAAGGAAAACTGCTACCCTTAAGTGCTTGTTTAAGAAAAGTAAGCTCTGTTCAGAAGCACCTGCTTGCAATCTGCCTTATCTCTTAATATCTCCTAATATTGAGGCTAAAAGGGGGTAATAGCTACCAAGAGAAAGGTTTTGTTTCACACACTCCTGGGTTTCTGGTCATTCTTCTGGACACAAAAATGATAGCCCTGGTTTCAATACGGAGTGCACTGGAAGGGCTGAGGGTGGCACATCCCAGGTGTGAGTGTGGCATCAGGTTCTGCCACTTTGTTTATTTTTATTTACTCCTGCAGCTGGGTGTTGTGCACATAAAGCACAACAGAATACACTATCTACATGAACTTTTCCACGTTCGTTCCGTGCACAAGCTCCGACTAAGCTCAAGGAGAGGAGTGTTATCTTAAAACAATTTTAATTTTCCTAAACTTCTTCACAACGGGATTCCCAAAAGGTCTTCTTGTTTTTCTCAGAGCATCATCTGCCCTCCATGAAACCGCATCGGGACGAGTTGGTCAATTTTTATTTCCACACAAGCCCCGGCACAGGTGGCAGGACAGGACCAACTCGGTGTGACAGGACTGACCGCCTGCTCTTCCCCACTGTCCGCATCTCACCTGGCAGGGAGCGGCAGCCAGCAGCGCCCAGGAAGGAATGTCAGCCACCAGCACTGGGGAATCCACAACAAGCATCGCTAATCCCAAAAACAGAGGGACAAGCAGAAATACTCTCCGCGCCCAGCGTCTTTACCTCAAGAGCCCACCCTACAAGGCAGTGCCTGAGGCGGCAGGGGCGGGGCTCTGCCTGAGGCGGGGATTGCGGGGCTTTGACCGAGGCGGGAACGGGGAGGCGGTGCGTGAGGGGGGAATGGCGGAGCTTTCCTGAGGCGGGAATGGTGGGAGTTTTGGCTGGGAGGAGCGGGCCGGTACCTAAGGCGGGAATGGCGTAGTTGTGCCTGAAGCGGGGATTGCGGGGCTTTCCTGAGGCGGGAATGGCGGGGCGGTGCCTGAGGCGGGAGGGGCGGGGCTTTGCCTGAGGGGGGAGGGACGAGACGGTGCCTGAGGCGGGGATTGCGGGCTTTCCTGAGGCGGGAATGGCGTAGCTGTGCCTGAGGCGCGGATTGCGGGCTTTCCTGAGGCGGGAATGGTGGAACCTTGCCTGAGGCGGGAGGGCCGAGGCGGTGCCTGAAGCGGGAAAGGCGTAGCTCTGCCTGAGGCGGGAGGGGCGGGGCTTTGGCTGAGGCGGGAGGGGCGGGGCCGCCGCGCGTGACCCAGGGGGCGTGGCCGTTGTACGTGCGCTCCGTTCCCATTGGCGCCACACCCGGAAGAGCCGCTGGCGCCTGCGCGGTAGGGCCGCGGCCCGGCATCCCCCTTCAGCCGAGGAGATGGAGGCGGCGGCGCGGCGGCGGCCGCGGGAGCCGGAACGGCAGGAGCGGGAGCCCGGCGATGGTGGGCGGGTGATGTCACCGTCCCTATCGGGACAGTCCTACTGGCTGGACCTTTGGCTCTTCATCCTCTTCGACCTGGCGCTTTTCCTGCTCATCTACCTGCTGCCCTGAGGGCGCGGCCCAGGTGAGGAGCGGCGTTCGGGGGCGGTCGGTCGGTCGGTCTGTCGGTAAGCAACGACGGGCTGTGCCCCCTGGAGGAAAGGGTTCGCTTCAGGAGCGGACCCCTGGGAGCAGCCTCGGCATTCCCACAGCCCCGCCTCCGAAGGAGCACAAATGCGTCTCAGGAAGCTGGAAACTGATTCCAAACTACCCCCAGCTTTGTTTATTTGTTTGCGAGATTTATTATCCGCTCTTTGTTCAGGAGGTGTAATTGATGCTCCTGATGTCAGTGTGTTCTGAAAGGCTGTGTAGCGCTGCGAACATAACCAGACCTTTCCTGTTCCCTGTAGGGCCATTGCCACCGAAGGAATTCTCACCTATTTCGCACCTTATGAACACCGGCGGTGGAAGAGAACGACCATTTGTGCAGGATAAGCAACCGGGAACACGGCTCCACTTGAGTGTGGGTGGAGGAGGCACATTTCTGTACTGTACCGTGATGGATCTGGGTGTGTCACAAGTGTTACTGTTGGGTTTTGCTCGTGTGTCCTGAGCTGTGCCTTAGAGATCTCGTACGACAGACTGACTGTCCTTTGCGATTAGTGCCTAAAGGTTTGTTGGGCAGACATGGAAGCGTGGACTGTGTGAATAAAATCCACTGAAAGGACACCCTGCAGAGTGGCTGAGAATAAAACCCAGCTCTTCTGTACACTGAAGTTGTAGCTCAGACCTGTTCCCTCAACAGATGAAGCTTGGCCAGCTGTTCTGCTTCCAAAAAGTTAATCCTGATGGGTTGATGCTGGTTGGTTTTCTATAATACATCTCTCTGTTTTTTCTTTCTTTACTTTCAGCAGTTACTGAGCCGTCTCAGGCTCAGTGTTTATAGATATAAATATTTACATATATAAACATGTCAGTGTTTAACCCAGCAGCAGTGTTTTGTCCTCACTTTCTGATTAAGATAAATCAGGTTCTGCTTTCCTTCCTAGAAACTGGGAAGGAGGAGCTTACAAAAGCAGCCTTGAGTCACTGGCAGATGACACATAAAGATCCCTCCTCCTCCCTGCCCATGAATGGTAGAGGTAGACAGTAACAGGTAATTAAAAGGTTTCAACATCAATTTCCTCTGTCTCACTAGAGGGAGACTGTCAAACTTGTGTTAAAGGGAGGAGTCTTTTGCAGTCTTCGGAGAAAGAAACAGAAGCTGAGCACAGGGAGTGAACTTTTTGCCAGGGCACATTTGGGGGACGACAGTTTTCATGCAATGGATGAAGGGGATTTGGTTTTCTTTAGCATTTTTCCCTTGGGAATACTAATTTCCAATTCTGAGCAGTACAGTCCATGCTTGGTGGTTATTTTTTTCCAGGAGTACATAAAACAAAATAACTGGATTGCAGAGACTTGGAATGCTGAGTGGGTCAGTGTCTTCTCACACAATAAATGAAAATGGGCCAGAATGAGGTTAAATAGGTTTTGAGATGTAAAAATAGACAGATGCTCTTTCTTTTATTCAATTCTGAAGACAGTTTTGCTGCTGGCAGTGGTTTGTTCCATGTGTCAGCCCTGTGCTGTAAGAACAGGGATGCTGTGCCCTGCTGGCATTTCTCATCGTGGCTACTGGTACCTGGGAGATCAGGGTGGTTCCAGAGATCTTGACTCAGGGTGCACAGGAGCCCTGAACTGTGACTGCATTCTCACAAACACCAGGATGGGAGTTCCAGTTTTTCCCATCAGGCCAATAAAAAGACAAGCTCACTACATTCACTACCTTGTTTTACCCCCCTTCTGGCATGATATCATAAGTGAAATCTCCACGGATCAACCTACTGGGAAAAGACTGTAATGTTACTGCATTTCATTTTTGATAAGGGAGACAGGTGAGATTTAAAGGCATTAAAGCTTAAGAAGTTAAATTTCAAGCTATTTTCCACTAATTTAGTTTTCTCCTTCAGCCAGATCCGACATTAAAGGTTTTGCTTAATCTCAGAAAACCTAAGAGCTAACAAAGTGCAGGCTGGTGCTGCACTGGGCTCCATCTGTTCCATAGGCACATGGAGCTCCTAAGTACAGATCCAGGTAAGTTTTGCTTATCCCTAGTAAAGATAGTAAGATAGCCTGTGTATCTGCAAATCACTTGTCACCAAATCTGTGGGATTAAGGTATAAAAATGGCTTTATGCATTTCATAGCTGTTTAAAAAGTTTAATCTATTTAACACTTTATGTACAAATACTTCAGAAGATGAATTTTCCTGTTCAGAAAAGGTGACCAGACCACCATCTCCACAAAAACTTTCAACCATCAGTTAGCAGCATTATCTGTGAGGTTAAAAATCTAGTTCTGGAAAGCCAACTGTTTTTGTTTTTTTAAACAAGAAACACAAAAAGAACAGACAACAAAGATTTTAAATTTTTATCTTGATATTTTGAACAAGTAGAACTTTACAAGTAAATATTCCTAAAGACTGAAAAATATATTAATTACAAGACTCATTAATATCTTTACTGTTACAAAAATTGTCTAGGCTCTTATACAAATCTATAGCTGGGAGGGGACATTTATAAAAAAATAAATAGGCACCCTAGGTAAGTTAAAACGAGTTATCACATATTAGTTAGCAAATATTACATACATACATGGAGTGCAGAGGCAAATATAAAAATGAAGGTGCCTTGATTAGCTGTCTGTTTAATCATGAAATACCTGGTAAACATGGGTCACAGAGGAAGCTGTCTGGTAAGATTGCTCCAAGCTAAGCAAAGAAACTGAAGTACACCTAAGTTACTGCAGCTACTTTAGAGAGGAGTTTACCAGTTGTGCTTACTGGGAGCAGAGTTCATTGGTATCAGTAAGAGGCATTCATATTGCTCGTGGTACAGAAGTATCAACATTGCTATGCATGTTTAAAAATAAGTGTTCTAACATCATTCACAGTTGTTGCTGTGCTATCCGTACATAAAAATACTGTCATTTCAAATACAAGATTTTTTTTGTTTTTTGCAAAACATAATTTTACAAATTATACATTATTTACAAATTCCAATAATCTCGGTTTTTACACAGGTATTAGAGGACAGTTGTACTTAACTGGCTATGTATATTATGTAACATGGCTAGGTGAACTAGAAAAGTTTAATTTACAGGTTCTGAAATCTCCCTTAAAAATATTACAATAGGAATCACCCAAGTTCTTACATTTTTAGTCTTCTTCTGTATTCAATTTATTTTACTACAAAAGGATCATTGTTTAAGTTGCTGTTTACTAGCAGCCATACAGAAACATGCATAGTATTTTCACTATAAATTCTAGAATTCATTTTTTCCCCAAGTGCTACAACAAATTTTGATCAAGAAGGTAGAAAGGTTAATCTGAGATACCTGGTTTGTTGCATATATATAATGTTCCAGTTCTACTGTAAGGTACATGTTACTTAAAAGGAAAAAAAAAACTGACCTTGCCACAGAATAACCAAAACTACTGTTTAAATGTTTACCTTGGATAATTGTGCTAAACAATTGCCATGATTTGGTTGAAGCACTAAAAACACATGTACATAAGGTTATGAACATGACAAAAAGCTTTTCTGATTTCTTATTATTTTCATAATAAAAGGCATTGATGTTTAGGTGTAATCAGCAGCACCCCAAGTTAACACTCCAATGTGAATAATGGAAAAATTTTACCTTTTTAGGTTGTGCCAGGCTTTGCTATGCTGCCTCAACACTCAGTAGATGGTTCTGTGCACTGATTTAACTAACCAGATAAAAGCCAAATAAATCTTCTTCCTTGTTACTGAGATAAGTCAGGTTAACAAAAGACAAGGTAAATTCCAGAGCTGCCAAAACTGGAGAAGAGTGACAGAGCAGAGAAAGAGGAACCTCTTCTTTCTATGCCCCCTTAGCCACCAGTCTGGCTGCACATTCAGCCTGACCTGCTAATGTAGGACTGATCCAAATGGGAAAACATGTTAGTTAAAAAAAAAAAAATTGAAAAAAAAAAAAAAGAGTCAAATGTGTGATCCCCATGAACCTGGAAAGTAAAGGGGAGTTGAATAAATAGCAGCATTGACTTCGCATGCAATTGTAGAATAAGTCAGAACCGAACATAAGTAGGAATTACTTGTAAAATGTTACAAAATTCATCTTTCATAGTTGCATAACTCTGTATTTAAAATTAGCATCCTATTCTGTTATACTGGTTTGTAACTTAGGAAGTTAAATTTAATAAGTTAAAGGATACAGCTTAAAGGAAAAAATCTGATAAACATGTTTAAAAATGTACACTAACAGAGCAGAGGTATTAATAGGAAAGCATTACTGCAGTTTACTTCAATTCCCTTTGAAAGTCTAATTTAACACTTGCAAACCAAAATGGTTTTTAAAGAAGTATTATTATTAAGGCTTTTCAAATAAAAAATAAATCCTCTGGGTAAACTTGCATTAAAGACACTTGAAGGTTTGTGAAAGCACAGACTCCGAGAGACATCGCTTGAAAAAACCACGTCACCTCCTGCTACCTCTGAGGATAAATACTGCTCTGTTATGACTGCATGTACTGCATTACTTGTGGTAGCATGCTTCTCCCTTTTGTTAGCCTAAGAACAGTGACCACAGTCTGCAGGAACACTTCTTACGCTGCAGCTAACCACATCTTCTTACAGAATTAGTGATATCCAGCAGATCCTGCTGCTGCAAGGTGTGCACGCCCAAGGGACCACATGGATACAAACTGAAGAAGACAAGCTGAGTAACAGAGGTAAGCATTAAGGCAACTAGAGTAACAAATCCAAGAACCACAAGTTTAGCACCTCTTCTCTTCGCCTCTATTTGCATATTTGTTTGAACAGTCACAACTCCTAAGCAAGTACAGCCAGCTGGGTACCTGGTTATCACACACACACACAGATTTGAGGTTGTGCCCCTTTACAGACATCATGAAATGCTGAAGTCAGATCCACGTGTGGGCTTCTTGAAGAACCTATCGACTGCAGTGTATTCCTTCTGCATTTGCCTTGTACCTCTGTTCAGGGGTGGGATGCCTGGGCTCCAGAGTGGGGGGGTATGTGGCATTCAGATCCACTGCAGCTGCTGGAGAATGCTTCTCCTTGTGGAAGCTTCCACTCTCTGTGAAATAGAGCTTGGGTCTCTGGTGGTACTTGAGCCTGTAGGTGTCAGTCATGCAGCTGTCTACTGAGAAGTAAGTGGTTAGGGACACGTTGTCGTTCCCATCCGCATAGGCAGGGCTGGGTCCCGTGTGACGAGATCCTTTCTTCAGCATGTTCTCAGACACGGTCCAGAACTCATTAACTGATAAGCGAGGTGGAGAATCTGGTTTATGAACAAACACTTCATTCCCTGGAAAGGGCTCCTTAAGCCTTTGTTCAGCTGGGACTGCACTTGCTTCTGCTGCAGATTTTGAAGGTGCGCCTGTTTGCCTTAAGGGACTATTTCGCAACGTTTCCGTTGATTTTACATCTGCTACCGAGTTATTCTCTGATCCTGCCAAAGTGCTCAGAGCGTATTTCTTTGGGGGTAAGGGGGGAGGAACGTTCTGGTACACGGCTTCAGGCACCCAGAGGGGATCTGCTCTCCGGAGCAGGTGCCCCATGTGCTCACTGGGAGGGGCGGGCGGCACCGCCGGCCTTTCCTGCAAGCCCTGAGGCACACAGGGCACCAGCCCTGCCTTGGGACCCAGAGTGTGATGGGACAGACTTCTTGGGTGGTGGGACTGCGGCTGGGCAGGGGGGGGAAAGTCACTGTGGATGGGCTTCCTGCCGCAGGCATTGTCTGGGAAGGGGTGGGGCACGCTGTCTGCACAGAACACCGGCACGCTCAGCTTCTCAAACCTCTCTGCGTGAGGCCACTCGCAAGGGCTCGGCTCGTTTGCCTTGTTCCTGCTGTCTGACTTCACAATCTCTTTGACAGCTGGCTGCAGAGCTGATGATGGGAAAAATTTCCTGTTGGTCTCAGGCATTTCAGCTCTAAAATACAAAACCATGCAGGATGTGAGTATCCATAAAAACATACGAAAAGGCTCAGATAATGGAAATTTTCAAATACACCCTTGGTAAAACCGCTGAAATAGTCAAACTGACAAGAGAATTAGGATCTGTTCAATAGGATACAGCCCTTGGAGTTGTATTAAATTACTCCAGAGTTTCTTTCATTTGAAATGAAAATGTTCGCCAAGAAGGTAAGATAAATTCCTTCAACATTCAGGACTAAGTCAAATATGTCCTCTGCTCTCTTCTCAACATCCTTGTGACTCTGATACATCCATTTTTCAAATACTGGATGCTACCTTAAGTTGATACATTTGTATTTAAATTTTTGATTTTTAGGAGATACTGAGCACTTAGAGTTCATATAAGAACAACAAGATACAGCAGTAGCTTCTAAACACAAATAAACTCTTCTCCCTCTTCCAGACAAATCTTTCAAAGCTTTATGGGGTGACTGCACTAACCACAAATTGGTTAATCACTGCATGTTCCATAAAATTCCAAACAGGAAAATGTTAAATCCCTCTGCTTCTTCTAAGGTGGTTTCAAACCATCTAAGCCAATTGGTGACATTGTCAGCATCAAAATTAAAGACAGAGTTTAGACCCATCAATTATGCAAAATTCAAAAGGAATTGCCTGTCAAAAATATTGAGTGCTTTAACTTGGCAATGCTTAATATTGATCATTGTAACATAACAGAAATCAGTATTTCTTAAACTATTACAGAGGAATAGGCCAGCACTGGTTACCTCTTTACTGGAGGACTGGGCACCTGCAAGTGTAATTCTGTTGGGAAACCAACATGAGGATGAGGTCTGTAGTTAACTTCAGAATTGATCTGGTCTTTCCTCAAATCTGGGGCTAGAAAAGAAAATATTTCACAATTAACAGATGTAAAATCCAATTCCTTCTTTGTAATTCCTCAGAGATTACAGAAACAAGAGAAGAAAAGAAAATACAACAAGAGAAGAAAAGAAAATACAACAGGACAATCTCTTTCAAGATTTGAGATTAATCAAAATAACCATTCTGAAGATAATCTGCACAGAAGGTCAGATGTTAGAATCTGGAGGAAATTTTTTGCATTTTCTTGTTACCAGAAAATAGGTAATTATCACAATTTTGAAGTCCTGTAGACATATTTTCAAGATCACCTTAATATGTAATGTGGCTAAAGGCACATTTTCCAAGGAAGCTTTTCTTAAAAGGGTGTTTATTCAAACATCCAAAGTCATTTAAATGACAAAATGACAAAATAAGAACTAGGACTTCTAAAAAGTCATTATGTGTTACAATAATTAAACAGAATGAATACTGCAGAGATTGGGGGTGTTTGAGGTTGTTCTGTTGTTTGTGGGTTTTAACAGCTCAAACCCTAGAGCAGGCTGTAAGGCTCACAGAGACACTGGGCAGACAAGGAGCACTGTCACCCACGTGCCCCAAACACACAGCACTGAGTGCCTGGGCCAGCACTACTGCACTCCCACTCCTCAAGCTCCTTTTATTCCCAGGCAAAGAATCATTCCCTGAAAATACTCAAGTTCTGGACAAGGCAGCTCCTAGTGAGCAGGAAATAAAGGAAGCATTGAAGTATTCATGTCAACACCACACAGCATAACCCACTCACTTGGCAAGTGACAAGCAGCAGTCTATTTGTTTAGAGACAGACACTCCAAATCTTCCTATTGCCATGATTAGCCCATTCATATCAGTCACCTGCTCTGAAGTCACTTAAAGGAATGGCTTCTTATTTTTATCATTATTATCATTACTAATACAATGGCTTATTTTGGCTATGTACAGACTACACTCATAACTGCTACACCTATTTCACTTGTTATTTCCCTAAATTTACATATTTAAAGTCATGGAACTTTAGACTCATGAACACGTGAGCCAAAACCCCAACAACAGAGCAGAACTAAAGTGAAAACTTGGGTGTTGCTCTTTGTGATACTTGTTTGAGGGTCAGTATCTGCCCTATGTTTGGGTGACCTGAGACTAGAGACATGAAATCTTTGACCAAGAACACAGGTAGTAGAGGCTAAAGCAGCACACAGCTCAACAGACAAAGCCACCATATGGCTTTCCTCAAGTTTTGAGATGAAAAAATAAAAGTCACAATAAACAATACCACAGCCTTAGAAATAACATTTATGGGAAAATATTCTTAGTGAATGAGATCATGCAAGGCACAAGTAAGTAACCTGAGAGTTCAAAACAGCCTGTGTGCCACGGAGCTGCCTAGCAGTGAGATAACCAACACTGAGGTAGTATTTCGCACACAAACATTTCCTTCTGCTGCAGGCTGGGATGATTTTCCCTCCAAGCCCGACTCCCGCAGGAGCCGGGAGGTGGCAGCAGAGGCCAGCGAGCGGCTCCCTCGGGCACATCCAGCAGCGCCAGGTGCTCTGTGCCCGCGTCATTCCAGCCAACTTAAAAATAGATGTGTTATTTTCCCTTCTGCTGACAGGACAGCCATGCACGGTTAAAACCAGACGCCGGCTCGATGGGGAATTTTGGCTCTACGTTCTCTGCAAACCTAAATATGGGACACACAAGCCCTGCTCAGCTGGAGCCCAGCATCCTTATCAATGGGTCATTAAGAGCCGAGCAATAAACGAAAGGTAATTGTGTTCTGATATATAACCCAGTCTGCTTTTAAGATTTACAGACATCTATTTTCACAGCTGGGTAGTCAATCCAGATTTTCAAGAGATGAACATCCATTCTGCAGGTAGGACTAAGCCCACAGATAGCACCAGCAAGGTCTTGTCTAATATATCTCCATTTACACAGACAGAACATGTGCAAAAATCTACCAAGTCCAGCTTCTGTGGGGGGAAAAAATCCCAAATGAAAATAAACACAAAACCCCTATGGAAACCTCCAACAAAAACTCAACTCTACAGTAAATTCAGCTTCCTCTTTAGGGGTTTTAACTGCATGCTTCCTGGATTTTTTTTTAAGATTTCCTAAGTTGTCAATGAAAAACCCAGCAACAAAGCAGAATACTTATTGTAACAAATATTTGTGGGCAAATTGCTCTCTCTTAGCCCAGACATTTTCTGTATTCAGTTGAAATAACAGGCAAACGTATTGGAAGTTTTGGACATGTGGAATAACAGCCTCTCAGTCAAGGAAGTAAGTATAACTTGTCCAAAATGCAATATTATTTCTGAAATACAGTGAGCAATCTTTTAAAAAAAAAGTTTAAAAAAATCCTTTTATTCTAGAAACTTTACTTTTGGAGCAACATTCAGTCGCAAAACCTTTCATAGGTATCTTTATTTTATCATTTGAAGACACTCTAGTAAAACCTTTATTTGTTTCTCTTTCATGGTAAGTAAACTAGCCACCAAGCTTTAATTCTTTACTCATATCTTAAAACTTGACATTAATGTACATTGACTGCACCATAAGGGTAAAAACTGGATTTCCTTAAGAGCAGTTGCATGTTTTACATTATTACTATAAATGTTCAGTTTTCCTAAGCATATGAGCTGTCTTCTTGAGTTGTGGTTGGTTTGTGGGGTTTTCTGAAGTGACACATGAGCAAAGGCAATTTGGCTTCTTCTTACACACTAGCCAGATCTTCAGAATGATTCTAGATTTCAGTTTGAGTTGGCACATGCTATTGAACTGAACAATGGGAAAACCATGAAAAACAATGGGAAAACCATCAAAATTAGTAATCTTTCTTTAACTTGCAGAACATGAGGTTGAAAATTTTGCCGTCACACTGCTCATGTCTCAGGTTTTTCATACTCAAAAAAATTTTTCCTCCTCAGCTCACTGAGTTCAAACTTTATAAACACAAAGTGATTAATATAAATAATGGATACTACATCTGCTTACTCAATATTTACATTTTCCTGCCAAAATCTGACCACACAATTTAGGGATTGGCTTTGTGGGACCTTTGTTTCAGTACTACAGTTATCCACTGCTTACTGCCCCTGTAAGGAGCAGCCACTTGCTCTCCCAACCACCATGTGATCCAGTGTTTCCATCTTTATAATGTTCTGACAATAAGTTTATTTTGGTTAAGTCAGGGACAGAATTCCACAAGTGCTGAACAGTAACCTCATTGAGCTCCAGTAAAAAACAAGGAGCTGGTAAAGCACAGTTATACAAACCGTGGGCATAATTACAAGTCCAACATTATTTCCATAAGAAGTTTTCCACACAAGAAAACCACTCAGACATATTTTTTTTGGAGTTGCCATGAGAGCCTAACAAAGATTTCTTACATTCCACTCCTCTCTCAGAAAGGACTAAGCATTTGTTTTTTAAAGTCCTATTTTCTGGGAGTCTGTCTGGTATTTACCTACCAATCCATGTCTCATGATATTCAGAGGTGGAACACAAGGTAATATAACTGATATATTACACAAGGTAATATACTGATAGCTGTAAATGACTGCTGTTGTCCTTGCTAAAGGTGTCCTGACACGCTTTTTCACAACCCAAAAACTGAGTCCAAATGAATTCTTAACCTTACATAAATGTAAAATTATCAAATGCTTCAGATCTCTTTTTGGTCCATTGATCACTTGCATTAGAAGTATTATTTTCCAAAATGGAGCTCAACACATGCAAGTTTTAGAAGAAGCTATTTAACCATTATCTACTGAATTAGAATAATTGAATAGGTGGGATCCTATCATCAATTTCTTTATGGTATCTTGGAGGATCACATAGAATCACTATACTTTTTTAAAGAAAATGTAGGATGCATGTTGAAAGCTTTAAGTATTCTTAAGTACTCTCTCCAGAGAACAACTCATTGCTTTAACCCACTCATTTTTAATGCCTAAAGAGTATTTAAGTATTTTTCACTGGGTATTTTCCCTTTTTCCTATCCAACTGTGTTTGATGAAAATGGTACAGTACAGAACTAAAGCAGAATAAATCTCATGCAAATCAGATCTTTGCATTCCATGCTACTCATTTTTGGTTGGGTTGGTTGTTCGTTTGGTTTTTTTTTTTTTGTTTCTTTGTTTTGGGTTGTCAAAATAAGCAAATATGAAATGAGTTCTCTTTCTGCACTAAAAACGAAATTAGAATATGGACAGAGAAGGTAGAAGTGGCATGGCAATATCCCCACCCCCACTTTAAATCCTAGGAGAAACTATACTATACATTATTTGAAAAGAAGTATGATATCTATAAAAATCAAATGTTTCCTGAGGAAGTGGCCTAATATTTATTGCCCCTCTTTGTACAAGCACCCTCCCATTGTTTCAACAGCAGCAGATAATGATTTTGGCTGGCCTCAGGCTGACCTATAATATTTATATGCCAAAGCATTTATCAGCTTTATAAAACCCTAGCAGACATATTAGTATGTAAAAGGAAGTAGACTTCCTTATTACAAGTGTTTCTTCCTGATACTGCTTCATATCTAGGAGGAAAACAAATGGTGCCACAGTCCACCCAGACATTTTAAAAAAAAAGTCTTGCTCAGTATCCACCAAGAAATCTCCTGGAGAAGCTTCTGGGGAAACCACAGGGAGTGAACCCAATTACCATGTCATCTCTGTTAGGGATTTGTGGGGTTTGGGGCTGGGGGGAAGAGAAATTCTGGTGTAACTACAATAGTTCTTGAAAACTTAATTTTTATATGGGTTCTTACCATGGAAGCTTCTGTTCTGCTGGGGTACTGAATGTACCACACTGTCAGCTTTTTTGGTTGGCAAGTTCTGTTCACTGTAACAGAAGCATATATGTGATTACAGCACTGAAACTGTTAAACAGACACCACTGGTCATCTAATCCAATTTATTTGTAGGTATAAATACCTTAAGTGTAACCTGTTAACCAGCATTCCATCTTGTCCGTTTTCCTAATTTGATAATTGGCTATTCATTTATTCTTTGTTTTGGTAACAAATATTATTCTAAGTTTTGATTGCCACTTGGTATCTCGTTCATAGGGATTTTCATTTGATTTTTTTCCCCCTCAAACTGGAATAGAACTGGAAGATCACAGCTACAAACCCAAAAGGAGAGGGAAAAAAATTATCAGTGGATTTAGTAAATCTTGCTGGTTTAGATAAGCAGAAAACATGCATTACTAATCCAGATAAGAAGCTGACAAACACTCTGCCAATTTCTACCTTCTACAAGAGTAAGGCAGGGAAGAAGATACATGGGGGCAAAAGTTCAATTTAAAAAAAAAACCACTGTTATTGAAAGGACACAAAAACAAGAAAAATACTGAAAGAAATATGAAGAATTAAAAGCAGTAATATTTCCACTTTCTAAAAGGACTTTCAAGTAATTGATTTGTATTTTTGGGGGTTTATGAGACAGAGTCTGAGAGGTTAGCAGGGAACTGGTAGGTACTGCCAGCCAGTTGAAATTACCAGTCATATAAAGCATGTCTCCAAGTCCCAGGAAGTCAGTTATATTTTGATAAAGTATGATTCTTCTTTTCTGTGATGTTGTTGTTTAAACAACGATGTAAGCAGCTTCTTAATGAACTACACTGTTTGAAATTTATCATATTCTCTCTCACAAAATGATACATTTGGGTGCCCCATTGTCTCTTGGGCATGCTTAAAATGAGCTTAAACTGTGCAAAATCACTGTTTGAGGCAACCATCAAACACTGAAAATACAACCATGAGTTGGAGTAGCTTTATACATAATTACGTCATTAACTAATAAAAGCGCGTCAGGTTTTTGCATAATGGGATTTTGTACAATTTGGTGAGTGGGACAAAGGGGAGAATGGCAAAAATCAGGATATGAAAGGGCCTTGACCTTTCTCTTTTCCTGTGAAATAAGTTGCCATGAAAATATATATCTGAAAATTTGCTTGGATCTAGCAAATCAGATCTATCAAAGAGAGTTGGGCTTGGGCTCCCAACTGTGCTCTTCCATTTTATGGATGGAAATAAGATTTGAAAAAAGAACGGGTTATTAAAGTATCTGCATTCTACACACAGTTTGAGATACACAATACTAAAAACTGCATGTGGAAGGATTCCAGCTTTCTATTTCAAGCATCACATAAATTTAAGTTGGAATGGACCTCTTCAGCTCATCAAGTCCAACCAGTTTGAGTAACTTTACACTTTTCAGAAAAGATTGATTTCAGACAGGTCAATCAATTACCAAGCGTTCAATACATATCTGAGGTGATCTGGAAAACTGAATTTCTGCACTATGACTGGTAACAGCACCCAAAATTCACCTACTGCCACTCCCATCTCCTTTGTCAGGGCCTGAACCAGTGTTACAGGTGTGATTAAAATGGACACTGTATTATTCCACAGCAGACGGAAAGTTACACACAGTCTAAAAATCTTGTAAGTAAAGGAGTGTAGCAATTACTACAAATGAACACACCCTGCCCCTCAGCAGGGCTTAGCAGTTCTGGCTCAGAGCCTCAGTAACTAGCTCAGTGCCTCCCAAAGAGAACCAGAGTGAAGGTAAATTGAACATTTAACTGCCCACACCCTTATTTCTAGATACACTTTAGCTTTCCACATACCTGACTTCAAGCAAGTTTCAATGCATGTTCTCCTGGATGGTTTTGGTTTTGAAGAACACACAAACGTTAGAACAGGTTATTTTTCCATAAATACAACCTATGCAAGCTCTAAGAGAACTAGCATTACCTGCAGGAAGCACTTTCCTTCACATTCTTGGCATCTGCTGTATTGATTCCTTCAATAACAGGGGAGTCTGGATTTGCGGAGCCGTTGCTGATATGGTCACTGCTTTCATACCCAGATTCTGTCCTCTGAATTTGCCAGTTATCACCATGGATTTTTCTCTCTGCAAATCCCTTGCTTTTTTCAGCATTCCCTTTTCCCTCAGAATCCAGTGAACTTCGACTTCCTGTATCCTGTTTTGTCTCATCTTCATATATAGTCATTAAACCCTTCTGCATTTGGTTCTCCTTGGGCCAGTGGTTAAAGCCCCGCTCCTTTTCGTGCTTAGATTTACTGCTCAGGTTTGCTTTGTGCTTTGGGCTGTGCTGCTTCTTCTCAGTCTCACTGAAAATGCTGTCTACATTCAGTGTCTCTCTCATTGGTTTCCAACCTTTGCTCCTGCTCCTCATACTTCCTCTGTCCCTGGAGTCTTGGCTGGTGTCCGTGTCGTAACCAGTGACGCCATCGCTCCGAGTCCTTGTCACTGGTTTGTCCCCTGCAGGAGAAGGTTCTGCTTTGTTTGATCCAAGCACATGGGCAGAAAGCTTTGCCTGCTGAGGTGCTGGGCTCTCGTGCCTGTAAGGGCCCCTTCCCTGGCTGCCGTAGATCCGCTGATCCGCGCAGTGCCTCAGTCCATTTCCGACCGGAGGAGACCCTGACTTAGCACTGGAACGCTCTTCCCCAATCAAGTCTGACGAGAACAAAAGGAAAAAAACTTCCATTACAGTTCTCATTCATGTTTCATAGAAAGATTTGTGTTGGAATGGACTTCAGTGTTCATCAAAGTTCCAGCTGCCTTGCCACAGGCAGGGACACCTTCCACCAGACCAGGTTGCTCAGAGCCCCATCCAACCTGGCCTTGAACAATTCCAGGGTGCAAGCAGTCATTTAACTGGTATTTTTAATGCTTCCAGACCAGGTTGCTCAGAGCCTAATCCAACCTGGCCTTGAACAATTCCAGGGTGCAAGCACTCATTTAACTGATATTGTTTAATGTTTCTTACAGTATCTCTACAAATCCACTATGTATTTTAGCATACTGAAAACTGGGAAAGTGTGGTCTTACAGTATGGTCTCTTAAAAGGAGAAAAAAAGTCTGCACAAGCAGCATTGATGCTAAAAGTTATTTAATCCATTGGTTTTCTGGTTATATTTTTAAAATGTACCTCTTTGTCTCCCAGACTCTTTCCTTGGTCCTCTGTCTGCATCTTTCCGTAAAGATGTGAAGTTTTTCATGTCAGCAGCTTTCTGGGCACACTCTCTGGATAAATCCTTCAGCCTGTCCTTTTGCTCACTGTATCCCAACTTGGCTGCAAAAAATACTTCTTGTCAAACATCCTTGCTCAAAAGTCATTCATCACCAAAACACATAAACATATTTATGGACAGTAAGATCTAGGTTTTAGTGTTAGGACTACTTAAACTGACTAATGAATTGTTTGACACAGATTAAGAGTCTGAGATTTCTTTCCAACCATAAGATCAAGTCCATTTACATCCAGGACTATAAATCATGCTGATATCACAGTATCGCTGGGGAAAAGTGTACTCAAGTAGCCAGTGACCAACAGAGCCACACCTCAGCCTCAGGTCACTGATGTGCCTTTTAATCAGCAACATCACTGGAAAGCTTGATCGTGTTTGAGAAATGGAACAAGGCCTCAAGAGCATAACAAAGGTAAATATTCTGCATTTAGAGCTCTCTCTGGAAAAGTTAACATTCCATGGCAGATATTCAGATATTACTGAAACATTGAGAAAATCTCTGAATAACAACTGAGTCAATGATGGAATTTTTTCCCTTAGAAATAGTTCTAGTCCCGAGGTTAGAACCCCCCTGAAATGCTATCAACTGAAATGTTTCATAATAAAACAGATCTGGTTTGGCTTTTTGGGGGTGCTAGTAGGGAATACACACCTGGGCCTCTACCACCACTTGCTTGAATATGGCTTCTAGTGAATGCTGGATTATCTGGCTGAAGTTTTTTATTACTCCTTTGATTAGTGGAATCTCCAATTCCATTCTCTTTCACGTGGTCTGATTTAGCAGCAGAATGCTTTTCAAATCCTATCAAAAACATATTTATCTTTAGAAATAAAAAGCTTCCTAATTTAAATTTCTACTATATAAAATTATAAAAAGAGAGAAAGCTTTTTCATTCTGGATTAAAAAGCCAGAAGAGAAGCATCACCAAAAACCACACTACATTTCAATAGACTAGGCAATAAGGTTCTCTAATATTTTATATACTGCCATATTTATAGTGGTAGCCTGCAGTGAAACAGGGCCCTCAGTTCTTTGCTGTCTGAAGTAATCTATGTTCTATTGCTGCACATGTTGTGAAGAATAACATGTCAAATGCAATTTGCTTTTTATTTAAGTTCCTTGTAATTAAATGAAATTTTTTAAAATGAAATTAAAAAAGCCAACCTGAGACAGCAGTACAAATTACAGAACCAAAAGACTGGAGTCTTTTTCCCATTACCCATTAGTCTCAATTTGTATCCCCTTATTAACTGGTCTAATACTGAGTATACACACTAATCTCTTTTCTTTTGAGACTCTTTGGATAATTATTGATAAAAGTATTTCAGAACAAAGGAGCCAATCCATTTTTTCTCCTTTATAATGCCCATTTCAGAAATACAGCTGATACTGTTATAATAAAAACCCATATATCTAATTACCCAAGTCTTCCCCATTTCCTCCTGCTGCTTTGCATTGAGACCAGTGAATAATCTGCTTTGGTGCATCTTCTGGAGACACAGCTGTGCCATCTGGGTTAGCATAAAATAGCAGCAATGGTTGGAAGTGACACCGAATGCACCTGGACACCACATCTTTCCATTTGGTTCCAATCTAAGAAAAAAAACAGGAAAACAAAACCCCAAAATTTTATCAACAGTGCTGAACCCAAATATGGAAAGAGTAATTCCTTAAGCAAGAGACACCAACTGCCTAATTCCAAATGTACATGAAGATACAACATTTGAGCACAATGGGTTGCATAAATGGCAACAAAAAGATAGAACTAGTACTGTAAGGGCTAAAAAGCAGATCATCTTACCTCTTTTACATTAGCATCATCAAACAGCACCCATTTGCAGCTCTTGGTGTGAAAGGCAAAGGCACAGTAATGTCGGCTCGTGTAGCAAATCATTCCCACCAGGAAGAGCTCACTGTTTTTGGCATTTTCATCTGTAACCCTATAAAACAGCTGTAAAAATGATTACATATTTTAAAACAGGTGTAAAACACAGCCTCAATTTCCTGACCTACTGCTAGCATTTCACCAAGGCAACTGTTACTTAATGTCCTGTCGTATTATACAATTTTTCCTGAGCATGAATACTGATTTTTGCACTTACTATGTCTATTTTAACTTAATTGAGTTTTTTTGTGTTTGAAGGAGTAAAGTATACTCTGGAATAATTCCACAAATTTCAAACTGAAAATTATATTCCTAGATTTTCAACAAGGAAGTCTCCTAGATTAATCATTGCACTTAGGAACAAAACACTTCCAACGGGACCTTTTTCTTTCACAGAAACTACATCAAGCAGCACACTATAAAGAACTGTAAAAGTAGACATAAACTTCATATATTTATATAAACTTGATGTCAAGTTAAGTCGTGCCTATAAAAAATAAATATGAATACTTCTCTTTTTTATATATTCACATATACATAACATTAAAAGTAAAATTAAATTCTAGAAAAAGCAAAGAGTAAGTTTTAGGTCAGATACCCCTGGAAGATAAAGTTGTGTTGCCAGATTCCGCATAACCTCTTCTGTCAGGTCAGAGTGTTCTGAATCCCAGACTAAACCGATGGTGACAATCTCAGGACAATTCATAAGAACACGACGAATTTTTATTTTTTGACCACAATTACTCTAGAAAAAAGGAAACAAAAACCATGATGGAAAGGAAAACAAAAGTGTTGAAAAACTGGAAGTCCAAAGGTGAGTTACTGCACAAGAATTAGTTCAAAAAAACAACACTGCAATATCTTTAATACCAAAATTTAGTTATGGTGTTTGTTCCTAACAACTTAAGGATAACATTCTTCATCATAAAAACACTTGGATGAAGGAAGACTACAGCTTAACTTCCATATCCAATCACTACCTTAAAACAAATCTCTATAACTGGAACAATAAAACATAAGTGTTAAGACCTTTGTTTGCCCTAAGCTGACTGCTCTGAAGCAGCAACACAACACATAACCCTGCTTTTAGAGGAACACTTCTAGCCTGATTGAACATCCCAGAGTTCTCCCTTGTATCCCAAAGTCATGTAACCTTTTTGTTTACTTACAGGACACTTTCTGTAGTCATCAGCAGTATTTGCTGCCTGCAGCAATTCTGCAAACATTTCTGGCTTGAGACGTTCATGCCTCTCCATCATTTTTTCTACTTCATTACTGCAAAAAATAAATTACATACCTATGCATCTCCCTTCTGAAGAGTAACAGATTTTAATTACCTGTACTGTATAACTAAAAAGAAAACACACAGTAGTAAAACAGTAGCAATACAAATTTTTTTGTCAAGCCCTTTCTACATCTTGCTTTTGAAATCCAATTGCTATTTTTGAACAGTATCTCAAAAGCATGTTGCAACCAAAAAAATATATGTTAATTTTGAACAATTAAAAGCCTGGGATGCTTTTGCATATTATTACAAGGATGCATATAGAAAAATGAGTAACAAAAAAAAACGTTCTTACCACAGAGCTGTGGTGGAAATGTAACGCACAAATTCCGTAAAAGGCAATGGATCTGATGATGCTCCACAACTGCGACACACACACTACAAAACAAAAAAAAAAACCAAACAAAAAACAAAACCAACTTCTGCTTTTATTTACTAAGGAAAGAGAAAACAAGGTATTTGTTAAACCAAGCAAATGAAGGTCTGACCTGCTCATACAGGGTCATAGCAAACTTCTGGTGAGAAATACAGGATTTCGAAGTGCACATATCTGTTTCACTGTTTGGCACTAAGTGGAAATGAATCCTCTCAAGGATATTTTCCTAAAAAGAAAAAATAATATAAATGTAAGCTGAACTGATGAAGTCAGAACACACGATGAACATCACAATGTAGTACTCTAACTATGCCCCGTGGCTCCAAAATGCTGCGGCTGCAATGAGTGTGTCCCCTGAATTAGCAAGGCCGTTTTTTCCTTTTGTCAAAAATATCCAAGGGAATGGAAAGAAGTGAATCTATTCAGGTAGATCAGACAGATGATTAGTTCAGGAGTCCAAATGCATTTTGAGTAGATGGAACAGTAATAAGAGGCTCTCTTTCATGACTGCAATATCTCAAATAGCCTCTTTCAGAAGTTCTGCACTGAATTCTCCTACATATGTGAAGCAACATCTAGCAGGTAGGAATTAATTTGTGGTTACTCCCAAAGAATGTCCAAAGCTGAAAGTAACTGAAGCAGCAACCATATTTCCTGCCCCTCAAATCCATGTCCGAATGTTAATACTGCAGGTGTTTCATGGTGAACATTTTCACTAACACAATAGCTCTTAGGAAGCTTTCTTTACCAGAGTTCTGTGACATCTGGAGTCACCTTTAAAGGCCACAGCAGTGGCTTGTGTTGTTCCATAAGACACTTCACTGAAGAAGAAAGTAACTACAGCAAAATCTTCCAGTATTTGTTCACTCTTGAGTAAGACAATGGAAATCTCTTCTGCAGCAGATTTCAGCAATGAGCTGGCCAGTTCTAACACACTGTATTTCAATAGCTGGTGACCCAATACTTGAAGGAACAGACAACATATTCAAATCCATAGGTGCTTCTGAGAAGACAGCCTTTCTCTCCATCAAAATATTTTTAAGAGTCCATCATCAGCTACAAAGTTAAGGGAGAAAAGTATGGAACAAATGCAAGAGTACTCCATCGAGCACTCCATCCCCCTTACCTGACACTTCTACTCCATGTGTCTGTTGCCCTAAACAGGCATAAAGAAGCTCAGCAGGATTATGTTATTTAAATCCTAGCCATGAGCCCAGAGCTAACAAAACCCCCAAACTAATTCTACTAGAATTCTACTGAACTCTCATGAAGACGCTTACAAAGCATTCTGCTGCATCATCCATGAATCCCAGCTGGAAGCGCTGCTCATCCTTGAAGCTTTCGGCGAGGGCGTGTCTCATGTTATCTGACGGGAGGGCTTTCTCTCTGCTGTGCTGGAACTGGGAAAAGATGGCCTAGGAGGAAATGCAGGGATTATTTAGCTTCATTAACCACTTGGCTAGACACTGTGCTTCTACACAAATACATCACTTCTTGCATAAACATGCGAAATGTTTATATTTACAATGCTTATAAATTTCAAAATTACTGTTTTCTCTTCAAGTTACTACATTTGTATTCTGCTGATTCCTCTACAAGAAGTTATGGTACCAAACTAAACACTGAACCTGTAGAACAACAACATACAAATACAAAATTAAAAGTGATTGACTTGAGCTCCCAGAGGCATCACAAGCCCTGTTCTGTAATTATACCGCTTTTTAATTTGGCCCCTGGAAAAGCAGTTCATCCATATGTATCTCATGTCTACAGATGGTGTGTATTTCTTAGGGCATAATGTAATACCACTCGTGATTCACTAAATAATGTGATATTTACTGCTTAGGAGGGGAGTATATCTTTATTAAAATTATAAACCTCCCATAAATTAGATAGAATGCCAATAATCCTTGCTATGAAATTAGCTCAGTGCTGAACCAGTGCACACAATACAAGAGAAAAGGTCAATATCTGCAGTTCTGGGACATGATAATAAATTGCACTTGGTTTTTAATTCATTTCCCAGAAGAGAG
Source organism: Molothrus aeneus (assembly GCF_037042795.1). Taxonomy (NCBI): domain Eukaryota; kingdom Metazoa; phylum Chordata; class Aves; order Passeriformes; family Icteridae; genus Molothrus; species Molothrus aeneus. Next base: position 6,391,099 of record NC_089649.1, on the reverse strand, counting down.
AGTTGGCTGCTACTTTTCTTTTTGGCAGGGATATCCATCCAAGTGAGCTCATCATTTAGCAAGTAAAGGAGGTTGATTCTGAAAGAACTGAAAGTTAAAAGCTATTAAATGAATTACAGATTTGCAGATATTTAAAGGTGTCTTCCCCAGACAAGAATTCTAAGTCAAACTTTACAGAGAACCAAAGAGACTAAAGACAAAGCAAGTCAGGAGAAGCCATGTAAAACATAAATAAGGATGGGCATTCTTCACATAGGCTTCCTATGGTTAAAATCTGTTGGACAGAAGGCAAAGATAAAACAGAGAAGCAAAGTTTCACTGCTAACAAAAAGTATTGTTTTAACCATGATGCATTCCAGAGTGTCTCTCAAGTATTTCATCTTCCCTCTCAAAACAAAAAGCAGGGACTACTGACAAAAATTGCAGCCATTACTATCTCCATGCAAACATTCAAAATGAAGTTTTTAACAGATTGCTTTGAAAGCATTTATCACTCCTTATTTTGGCTGCTAGGACATTTTTTGTTATGCAACATAGCTTTTTATTTCCAGCTTAAAAAAAAAATTACAAGCAGTACAGATAAGGATGTGTGCAGACAGGTATGCTCAGTTTAGTGGCCTGCACAGTCCAAGTCCCAGGATTTACTGGCTATGCTTTTAGTTCATAGGAGAAGCTGAGAGAGATAAAGTATCCTTCATTGTTAAACAGGTAAGAAGGGTTACAATAGCCTAAGAGCATAAAAAGAACCCCAACCCAACCAAAAAATCCACTTAAGACACAAACAACTCACTGTTGATCCTCATCCAGTGTATGTATTGCATGGAAATTAACATGTCCAAGATTTTGAACACTGAACAAACAGAATTACTCAACCAGTGTCTTACAGAGCCAGGAAAGCAAAACCAGAAGTGCACAGAACAGCTGGGGACAGACCCTTCCAAGTGAATTAACTACTCTTTTTTTGAGGTGAGTACATAGGGCATAGAGTCAAATATCACAAATACATTGTTAAAAAAATAACTTACGCCACTCTAACCAACTCCAGAATCCTGCAAAATTTCTTCTTTAAATACAAGAAAATATTTCTCTAACAAACATTTGTTAAAAATGTCCTTAAAACTAAATTGCTTCTTTACAAAAAGAATGACTCGGTCACCCAGGGATAGGTATGATACAGACACATACTTCCAAAAAAGAAGTTAAATTGGTTTTTCCTCATTGTGAAATACGATTTTTCTAGAATTTATCTACCTTTAAAGCACAAAATATGCAGGCATCTCCTTGACACACGTGCCCAGTTAAACCTCTTAAACTTCGTCGAAATATGTCAAGTTGCCATAATACCTAGAAAAATAAAGAGAAAATCAGTAATCAGTTCTGAAGGTTCTTTGCTTACACAACATACAGTGGATTTTAATTGGTTTTTTATTTCACATAACATACAACTTAAGTATCAATATTGCTGCAGGAAATATGGGTTTTTTCCATTATTTGCTAACTTATGGAGGTGGAAATGAACGTTTTACGTTCAGCACTTGAAATTTAGATTTGTCTTTTAAACTTTTTAACACAATGTATTTTGGAGAAAGAGCTGAAGTACTCTCAAGGAAACAAGCAGCAATGTAAACCCTGTACAGGGACTGCAGCTGTTTTCTTAAAGCTCTACATAAGAGTTAAGTCCTATATGATATTCTTAAAGTCTCTTATCAAAATGATTGCTGAAATACATTTGTTTTTCCACAGATCAAAATAATCCTGGTGCTTACACAGGTATGTTTCTACTTCTTATTTGGGTAAATACCCCACAAAAATGTAATAACAGCTTGGCTACACCCACTGCTTTCAATATCTAATGTCTTGGGTACACACAAAGTAAAGCAGTTGAGAAAGTTGTCCATAAAGAAATAAAAATAAAACCCCTAAAAATGAGTTGTCAAGAGGCACAGTAAGACAACAGCTGCAAATTCAGTGGGGAAAAGATATCATACCTATAAATATAAAAGCTAAAATGAAATAGGATGTGTTGGAAACCCAAAGTCCAAAGCTCAGTTCTGAAAGGGGAGCAGAGATTAAAAGAAAAGAAAAGAAAGGAACATATTCTTCCTTGTAAAAGGTCAGTCACCAACCATCTGCCCCTGCTTGATAAACAGCACTGGGTTGTGAAGCTGTAGGATTGTCTGAAAGTAGAACTAAAAATTACTTAGGGCTTCATTTTAGGGCACCTAAGTGAAAATAGCAGAACTGCAGGAGAATACGGGTCATGCTGCTCCCATTGGATGCAAAACAGCAAACACTCTACTAAAATCACAGTACAATTCAATTTGAAATACATGCAGATACTATACACACCACATAGCTATACCTCTCAAATCTCCAAGTTTTAAATCCATGCCAATTTTAAGTCTTCCAATTTTTAGGAAGACTTTAGGAAGTCCATGTCTATTAAGTCCTCTGCCAGTTTGAGAAATCATTCTGTACAATTGAAAAACATTCAGATCCAAAATCTGAGCATTACAACAAGTAGCTTAGAAAGTAGAATTCTTATAAGAATTCGTCTTATAAGAAGAACTCCAAGTCATATTTCTTGGGTACCAAGTGTATCTCCTACTCTAATTCCACAAATCTTTCCTAAGATTAGAATCAAAGCCCTCATTATATACGCATATTCTGATATATCCCAGCATCACAGGGTTGCTCATGTGCTAATTCTGAGAAAATGAGATTTTAATAAAAATAGTGTCCTAGTCAATACAAGTAGTAATTGTTGCCCCACATAAAAAAGCGTCATATAAATTTTGGAAGTTATTTTGCTATGCTTGACAGAAACATTATTTTTAAAATCCAAGAAGAAAGTTTTAAAGTTGTAACTCCTACATTTTCAAATACAAAAGGAAAGTTTTTCAGATATTCTTGATGCATGCAAATAAAATTTTGTGCAAAATAAAATATTAAAACTCTCAACTCTTTACAGCTAAATGCTGAATAAAATCACCTTCATAACAGTGTCTTATTCCTACCAAAATATTGCCATTTTTATTTCCCACACACACTCAGGAAAGTCTACTCAAAACATGTTTAATAGATAAAGTTTTTTCTTACCTGAACAGCACTATTAAGAAAGCAGCTGTTTTGTCCAGGTTCATTTAATAAGCCTTTTGTAGGGGCCAGGGACAGGATACTTCCAGGCTGATAAACTTTTCCAAGGTTACCCCCAGGTTTTCTTAGGAATTTCACCCATGCCATTATTTTTTAGAGTTTATAATCACAACGTTCACACTAAAATATTTAAGGATATGATGGGTGCAAGGCAAAGAAGGTGGTTCTACAATAATTTTTCCAAAGTCATGGCATTCCATTCAACTCTGTGCAGTAGTAACCATTCATGGGCTTAAGTCCATTTCCCATGAGCAGCTGTGAGCCATCCCTCAGGAGCAGTCTCCCAGTAAAAATACAGCTGGACAATGTTTTTAGCCTTCAGTCTTAAAAAAATAAATAAATAAAGGTGTCCAGTTAAGGTTAAAACATGTTAAAAGTCGTTAGAATACAAGTTCTTATTACATAAGTTGCACAGTAACTGACTTCTTCCAGGGATATCAATAAAGTATTACTATAAATCATTAGCTGTATTATATTTAAAGTTTCTGTGTGTGTGTGTGTATATATATATATATATATATATCACAGGACTGGAAAGTTCTTGTCAGGTGTTATACTCCTGTTCTCTCATTTTGTTCCATCTTCTTTTTACTTCTAACTGTAACCCATGAAATATATTCCAGTTTAGAAGATGTCATGCTTATTGCATTCTCTTTCCAGTGAACCTGAAATAAGAAAAAAAAACAGAAATTATTGAAAAAAAGAAAAATCCAAAATGTTCAAGAGCTTCTAAATTTAAAAAAGATCACAGCTAAAACAACCTCTAAATCTAAAGGCAAGATGAAATAGCCAGGAAAGAGGAGAAGAAAACATCCTCACATAATAATTGTTTTTAAGGCATAAAAGTTATTTTATCTATCATAATCTATTATCTTCTAATTTCTTACACATCTCCAAAGATCAAAATAAAATTGCTGTAAAGATTCTCCTAATAACCAGCAACAGCTTATAAAAAGACCATATAATACATGAGTTATTCAATCTTTGAAACTCCAAGTCTAATAAAAATATTACCAAGAAGAAAGTCATTTTATTCAACACTCCAAAAGCTAAGCTGGTTTTTATTTCGATTTTATGGATGGATTGTCAGCTAGTACTCAGCTTTTAGAAGTTTCTTCTGCCTACTAAACACTACATCAATGTGTCATTAACCTGGCTGCATTCTCAAAGCAACCAGAAAAACAGTGCTAACAGTAAGGCAAGAACATTCTGGTCACTGCCCCAATTCCAAGATTTTCCAATTCCAACAATAAGGGTTGTTTCTCCAGCTCTTGAAGGAGCATGCTGAAGGTTAAATGAGTCCACTTCCAGAACATGCCCACAACCGCTTGTAAAGCCCAAGCCGTGATCCTCTCACAACAATGGATTATTCTGTCTGTTTGGCATTACTACACCACCCACACAAACATTTGGAGGAACAGAACAGAATAAATTTAAATAAACCAACACAACTGGGGTTGCATGCATGGAAAAGAAAGAAGGAAAAAAAAGGGTGAAATTTGGGCCTCACATTTCAACAGAGATATTCACCTTAGATTTCACAAGCATGTGAGATACTAAAGACGCATCAGTATGCTTCAAAACCTGCAGCTTCTCACTACAGTTTTTTCCACTGTGTAAGCTTAGCAAGATTAATGAGGAGTACTAAAAAACAAAAATTAATTGTGTAGTTGGAATACTGTATAACTGGAAGAGAACTTAGCTCAGCTCAGAACAAGCAACACCACATTGACAAAAAACCGCTCTACAGCTCTCTAATACTGTACAGCTGGGATATGTGGCTTTCAAAAATACCCACAGGAAGTCTTGCACCCCTAAAAGCATTCCCCTTTATTCAAGACAAACACTGGTACTTGCTTGTATTTTAAAATAAAATCAATAACTGGAACCTAACCAAAAGGCTCTTTTGCGCCATGAATAATCAGATGAGTTCTGTTTGTTTACTGATGTTACTGTATCTCACCCGTAAGTAATTTGATTTAATAATACTGGAGATAGGAAGTGTGATTTGTAGCAGCGCTGAGCAAGGAATCTGAAATGTAGCTGGAAACTGACCTTGACAGAACATCATGTAACAATTTTGTTTTCTTTATGTTCACTTCAGTTAACCCAGGAAGAGAATAGGAAAAGAAAATGTAGCTGGAAATGTCTACCAGCTTCAGATCTTATTAGAAATATAAAATCTGTTTTGGAAACGAGCTCATCCAGAGCAATTCAGGATAATGACAAGGAGCATTCATTTACTAAGAACTTACAGGAAGTAATTTTCTCTTGCATTTCAAGGATGCCCTACAACCAACACTCCATGCACCAAGCATTTAGCTGTTGAACTGGCTGTCAGGAAAAGCTTATATAAAGATTCAGTGCAAGAATTTAACAAAAAAGTGTTTCTGGATTAGCTCTGTGTTACTGTCCCATTGCATTAAAATGCTTCCTGCTGAATTTCATATCCACAAAGCTGTGAATACAAATAATTCCATCTATCACACAATCTTCATCTAATCAATTGCAGAACACATTAATTGCAGTTTTCGTATGTAGAAATTCCACTGCATCAAATACTAAGGTTCATGGCTTCTCATTCATTAGTAAGAGAGGCGCTGTAGATGAGCCTTCAAAGAGTGCCAGGAGCAATGGGATTAATTTGTCATCACTGCCTCTCCATAAGGTGAGAAAGCTATAGTAGCATCTTGGTTTGAAATTTATATTGGACAAATATCTCAGTTTTGATTTGGAAAAAAAAAACCCAAACAAAAAAAATAAAATAAAAACCCAAACAAACAAACAAAAAAAACCCAAACAAAAACCAAACAAAAACAACACCCCAACAAGAATATGATTGCTCTGCTGACAAGCCTGTCCCCATCACAGATGGCTCTGTAAACCAGAGAAGTGATGCTGCTGATCAGTTTTGGTTGCTTGACCTCCCATGTGTTTGGGTTAACTTCCAGGTGACTGGGACTTGGACCAGACTCCCATAACCTAAATTCAATAGTCAATAGCACTATAATTAGGACCTGAAGGCTTCTTCCTTGTCTGTGGTGAGCCAGTGCTGCTAAGGGCACTGTAGCACTCATTAACCACTGGGGTTTACCAGATCTTGTTAAGTTCTTGTCTTGCCAAAGGTGCGAGTGACAGAGTGACCATCAGTCAGCTGTGGCTGCCCCATCCCTGGCAGTGTTCAAGGGCAAGTTGGATGGTGCTCTAAACAACCTGGTCTAGGGCCAAGTGCCCCTGCCCATGGCAGAGGGTTTGGAACACAATGATCTTCAAGGTCCCTTCTAACTCACACATTCTGTGATTGAACCATACTGAGTCTACAGTAAGTGCAGTATTTCAGGAAAAGAGTTATTTCACACAGCGTCACTGACATGCTGCAGAATATTTTTTAAGAACTAAAGGAATACTTTTACCCTTCAGACTACAGGAACTGATTGTGGACAACTGTTCTCAACCAAAGATACTAAACAAGGGCTATAAGTTCTCAAACCAATGTCTATTTACCAGCCTAACTCCTTCTACCTTGCCCAATTTCAGTCACAGGTGATTTCATCAAGCACCTTGCTACCCTTAGCTGTGCAGCCTTACAGGACAAAACACATGCCTGTCAAAAATTTCTGGCACTTGCCTTTACAGCTTCCAGAACAACAAATCCACTTGTCAGCAGAACTGCACGTTATCACCTGCTTGGTTGGTACACCCCAGCACGTAGCTGTGCCTGGCACAGACTCTTTAGTTTAAGAAGCAGTGTGACTAAAGAAGCTTAGAAATCAGTGCAGCTGATATTTTGCCTAAACAATCACTTTCTACAAGCACATTTGGGTTTAAGCACCCCTGATATCCATCAAGATAAAACTGATGGGATAAACAGTTGGCTCTGTGAACACTGGAACTACCAATGCCTGGGCTCTTGAAAATTTTCTGCTTCATGGCTGAGTTCTTGCAGTTTTCTCCCTAGCTGGGGCATAAGCCAACTCTGCTGCTAACATCATCTTACAAGGTCTCTCTCTTCCAGCCAGCTGCCTCTTTTCATGCACTTTCTAAGTACATAATCATCTTTGAGGCTTCTATCCCTTCTGTCAAATTGAGTGGAAACCTGCCAACAAGTTCAAAAGTTGTCCTGAAATTTGGCTAAAGAATAGTTCTTTACATCTTCTCAGCTCCACTTTGGAACTATTCTCAGTGTGTTGCACAAATTACTAATGGCAAACCTTTCTCATGCCCAGTGCTGGGGTTGCTTTTAAGCCACACAGCATTTTGCTTCTGCTTGCAGTTCAGGCCTCCATGCTGAGCCTAGCAACCCCACCCAACACACTAACAACTCTGGGAAATCAATTCCTAAACTGATATAACTCAGGAATTTAGACACAAGACAGCAAAAATTGTGAAGGAAGAGTGATGAAACATATTATGAGGGAATAAAGCTATGATAGGAAACCACTAACATTCTCTGCAATGAGCCAATATTATTAGGACTGGGGTTACTGTCTCCTCCTTAACAGAATGAAATTCATCAAAATTTCAACCACTTGCCACTGAAAGAATTTGAGTGCTTTCCTCAGTTCAAAAGGTTGTCGTTTAAAATTGACAAATATTGCTAACTGAACAAAAATCTGATTTGTATTGTCACAGTGCTGAAGGTTGTAATGATTTTTCCCTATATTTGAAGAAAGAAACAAACAGTGAAGCAGCTTTAAAAATGCAGAAAAAGACCAAGAATTGAAAGAAAAAATCTCTTACACCCACCTCAATGAGGCTGAATCATAATTTTGTTATGATTCAGATCCTGTCCCCTTCTACCTTTAGTCCCCATGTTAAATGTATTTGCCAACAAATCTCATGCACCATAAAATACATGTAAACGTTTTTAGTAGCCACCAGTATTCCTCCTTGAAAGTTGTCACAGAAATACATTTATAGGAATGCAAATTCTCACTATTTTAAACATCAGAGAGGGAGAAAAACTTGATTAACAGCACGCACTTGCAACACACATGAGGAGAAAGAAGAGCAACACTACAAGAAAAGGTCAATACCAGTATTTTACCACTGGCTGGTATTGGTCTGACACATTCTTTCTCAACAAGTAAGACACATCCTGATTCAACAAGCCCCCAAGACACCAAAGGAGCATTTGATGGTATCTCCTCCAGAAATTCTTCCAAACAATCCCTGTAGGTTTCCAACGCAGACTTTTTCTTTTTTCAGAATCTCTATTGTCTCTTCTGGAGCCCTTGCCTATTTAGCTGTCCCTCCTGTGCCAAACCACTGCTCCTGCCTGTCACACCTCTCTGTTCCCTTCCAGGATGGAGAACCAGGAGTGTAGATGCTATCCCAGAAAGCTTTTGTACAAGTGCACAATTTTTGCTTTAAGCTGTTCCAATAAAAACTTTCCTGTTTGCATCAAAACCAAAACAACAGGTTCACAGCTCAGCCTCCCTCATCTGTCACAAGGGGAAACCGACTTTAGAAATAGCTGCAATGGGAACTCTGAGTAAAGATCTTGGAGAACACAAATTCCCAGCCCATGACATGGGCCAGCATTTACAGTGAATCATCACACAGACACCACGGAGAAGATTTTTGTTTCACTGCCTTCCTACGGCTTTACATGTGATTATTCAAAGGCTACAATGTACCCTTTCCTGAGCCTCAGAAAGATAGAATGTATCTCTACAGTGATACTCACACTTGCCTTTTTGACTCAGATTAAATGTTTGATCTGTGCGGATGTTTGATCATTAACAGAAGCGCAAAACACCAAGTTCTGCTCTGCCTCAAAAAAGCTTTCTGATTTCTTACATCACCAGGGAAAAAATGCAAAACTGAGTTACAAGGAATGGTAATGTCAGCATCATCTTTAAACCCACACATATTTTATAGGTTTGTCAAAAAAAGAGTTTGAATGTCTGAATCACTACACCTCATATATTTCTTCATTAACATATCCTGTACAAACCTTCCTACGAACACTTCACTCAGTCTGCACAGCTAAAATCCTGATGCAGCCTCAACCCAACATCCTTTAACCTGGCCCCAACAAACTCCTACTTGATTCTGCTCCAACCATGAAGCTTGTGAAGAACTCTGTTGAATGGGTTTTGCTCCCACCACTACATCCCTCAGTCACTAAACTGTTTTACTCTATCAAGAGGCAAGGAATAAGCAAGGACAGTGCCAATACCCTGACACCTTCTGGGTCATACATGCAAATAATTTTGTCAGTGGCACATCATGCATACTGTATGGCCAAAAAAGATTCTGCACCATCAAGGCTTGCTATGAAAGTCAAGTGCATATTTTTCCTGTTTTTAATGTCAACATCCCACTGGTCAAGAATAATAACTTTTTACACAAGTAATTTGATACTTCAAAAAAATAACCAGTAAGTACTTTTTACTTTGCAACAATTTGTTAGGGGAATAAAGGATTATTTACGCTTTGACAGGGCTAATTTACAGTCAGATTATAACATGAGGTCTCACTATTTTGACACCAAAAAACACCCTTTCATTCTATAAGAGCAGGTAACCATAAAATGAGTGAAGGGATTTTCCATTGCCTTGGGGTGGAAGGCCACATGAATCAGGCACAATGCTGTTTGCACGAATGAGTTCTTGTTCTTAAAATAATCCTAGTAGCTTCAAAGTTAAGAAAGCTTAAATGTTTCAGGTGTTGGGTGGTTTTGGTAGGGGGTTGCAAGATCAAAATAAAGCACTAAGTAGAGATATGTAAAACTCACACTTATTCTGGGAAGGGAAAAATGTAGGTTGAAAGAACAAGTCATGGTTCCTCCGAAAAGCTGATTTTAAAATATTTGCATTGAAAATCAAAGTAAGGGATATAGGTAAACTTAGACCCGATCCTAAGCGTGTGATTTGCATATATTCGCATACATCTACCCACATGCCTCCGAAACTCCATCTGTACGAGAACACACAGCGAGCAACTCTGCCACCAAAGCGCTGCAAACCGATTAAATTTCCAACAGCTCCAGCACTACCTGTACTGGCATTTCCTGTTCCAGGCAGACAGCCTCTGGAAGCACTCCTGGAGAGCTCGCTGCTGGGCTTGTGACGCCCGCGTTGAACATTAACCGCGCTCCGCGCCCGCACCGCCGCTCGGCTCGGGGGTCCCGCTCCAGCTCCGCGGCCCCGGCTCCGCTTACACAACGGCGGGGGCAGCGCCGGCCGCGGCCCCGGAGCTGCCGCTGACCCCCACCCACGCAGCCCCGGCAGGGATTTAACCCCAGCCGGGAGGAGGAGGCTGTCCCGTCCCCCGGCACTCCGCCGGGACCGCGGCCACAACCGTGCCCGCTCCCCGACCCAAGCCAACCCCTGCCCGCTGCAATTTACGCCCCGTCCCACGCCCGCCTCAGTCCCCGCGGACCCCCGGCTCACCGGCGGCTCCTCACGCAGCTCCTCTCCCGCCCCCTCCCGGCGGCGACTCCGGGCGCGGCCCCGCCCTCACGGCAACTTTTACTTCCCCCGCTTCCCGCTCCTCCTTCGCGCTCCCCTCCCCAGCCCGGCGCCGCCGCGCCTGCGCACTGTGGCGGCAGCCGGGACGCTCTCCCGGAGCGGTGTCCCGGATATTCCCGAGCCAGGGCAGGGAGGGAAGGAGCGGGGAGAGGCGATTGGAGGCCTTGGCCGCGCCTTCCGCCGGCGCGCGTGCGCGGTGCGCGCGCGGGAAGGTGCGCGGGGCCGGGGGGCGCCTGAGGGGCGGCGATGGCGCCTGAGGTGATGGGGCGGGAGCGGGGCTCGGGTCCGCGCGTCTCGCCGAAGGTGCGGGGGGGATACGCTGCCAGGTGACGGGCTGATCACAGCCCCGCTGCTCCCTCCCCGCCTGGTCTCGGTTCGAGGGCACAGGCGCCCTTGGTTGGCAGGGCGCAGCGGGTGCCCCTCAGGAGCCCCTCAGGTGCCCCTCAGGTGCTCGAGTTTGGAGTCAACAACCCGTTAAAATGAGCGCGGCGGCGCTTGTTTTTTCCAGCAATTGTTTTCCAGTTCTCATTCCAGGATATCTGGCCGTGCACGTTGGCTTTCCTTGAGATGCCCATGGAATAGCACTGGCATGGAGTGGCTTGTGAGCCAAAGCCCGCACAAGTGTACGTCCACCTCAGAGTTGCGTTTGGCTTCCATGCGGCCTACGAAGGTCCTATGTGATTATTAATTTATCTATCACCCGCCCCAGAGTCATGGCCCCAAAGTAGTGTTCCCTCTGATTTTTATCTAATCTATTATGTTAGCCAGGGAGTGGTGTTTCCTTTTGTTATTTGAGATAGGAATTCCGTATCCACAAATGCTCATATTTCTAGTTGCTCAAGTACCTTTTATATTCCACTATTATCATTTTTTTTTTCCTGGATAAACATGTAGATTTCACTAACACAGTTCATTTCTAGGTTAGCGCTGGTATTTTAGGTCCTACCACACCCAACATCAGTCTTTGGCACATGCTGATGGGTACAACTTGTATTTTGTGTCTTCCAATTGCCTTTCTGATAGTCTTCTAGGAATGGAAAAATGCTTCTGTGCCTAAGAGCATGTTCAGTTTTCCAACAGCATTTTCTGCAATAGTAAATAAAATAATTTCCCTGTAGAGTTTCCTTTCTGCATCTACTTCAGGTCATCCAGATTGCAAAAATGACTGCGTGGAATACAAGGCACTGCATCAAATTAGCTCACTGCCTTAAATACGACATTTTGTTGTTCTTGTATCCCTTTTTTTTTAATAGATAGATTTTCCTCAGATTACTTTTTGCTACTGTTTCTTCCATTATACTGCCAGTGTAAAAACCCCACTAGCAAAGCGATTTTAGCAGGTACACTCTCCAATGTTTTCCAACAGCTTTTTGATTTGGTGATTCTTTGGCAAGATTTTTATTATGTTTTCCAGACTTTTGTCTTTACATGTATATAGAGATAGATCAACAGATAGCCACATTTTTCAGTGATCTGTAGTATCATGTTCACAAACTGGAATTACTTACTGCAGGATTTGTATAAAATGTTTCTTCTTGAGGCATTAACATGTTTTCACTGGATTCCTTTTAGTTTTTGACAGATACTATATTTTTTTGTCTCTTGTTTTCTTAAAATTTCTTAGAATTTGTGATTTTTTTCAAGGGACTTGAATATCTGATCCATTGTTCTAAGATTTATACAGTATCCTGGCGCTACGTTTTTGCATAGCTCTTTCTTAACTGTTTGTTGAGAGATACTCACTGGAAATTTAAGGGTAAAAACCTGTTGAAAGTCAGTGTGTTAACATGGCAATTAAAAATCTAATTTTGTGTTTGTGCATCTTGTTATTATATATTTATAAAAAGCATTCTGCTTATTGTCTTGGGTGGTGTCAGTTCAGTCCTTGATCCCTGCATTGCTTCTTTGCAAAGGCATCTGTGTATCCCAAAGTGGGATTATGACCTCATTTTGATATTTTTGCTTTCCCTGAACTCTGCTTTTCATGTTTGCCTCTGCCCTTTCTTCAGCAGGGATTTGTTTTTCGCCACTAATCTTTAGAAGTCCCTTAGGATTTATGTTGGTTTCTTCTGTTCCTTTTTTTTTTCCTCTCAGAGTAAGTGTGGTCTGTGAGCTTTAATTATAATATATTTTAAGATTCTCTAGCACTGAATCTTAAGAGAGCAGTTCAGGCAGAGGGTGACACAGGTGCAGCACAGGAAGCCCTAAATGAGGTAGCAGAAGAATTTTAAAATTAGAATAAATGGTACAAAACAATGCTACCAGGGCAAATGATTTCCTGCTGCCTTTTGTGGCAGTGCAGGATATGTGCTGGGCATGATGCAGAAGAATGTTTCTGTGGGTTTATGAGTGTACTTTGGTATTATTAGTGAATAGATTGTTACACTGGGGAGTTGATGGAGAACTGGAGAGGTGCTAAATTTGCAGGAGAGGGGTTGAAGCAGGAGTGTTCAGGGTGTGGCACAAAAGACCAAGCTGGGAGGGCAAGGAGGTGAAACTTACCCAGATCCTTGAGCACATCCAGGGCACTGGGGGTTTGCACATGTCCATTCCAGGGTTAAACACATTTGTGGATAGCTACATGCCAAAAGAAAGGTCTTAACATAGTTAGGAGACATCCAAATGTTCAAAGGTAATTGCATTGAATATTTTTCCTCAATGGTGCAGGAGTCACACATCATTTCCATCACTGACTGAGCTACAGATCTGTGTTTTACAGATGCACACAAGGGTTTATTTTGGTGGTACCATTTTCCTGCCTAGGGTAATCTCTGATCTTGTTGCCAGTGGCTTTTCTGTAAATATATTCTGACTTCTTCCTCTGAAATAATTATATTTTGTCTTTTTTATGTGCATTTTTATGAACATTTTCATACCTGTAGCTGTACTGAAACACCTGTTCTCTAATTTCTTTCATATTTCTTATTAATGCTTGGAATATGTTTACAACAACCTTTTCAATCAACTGCTATCCCCTTCATGTTCAAATGTTTCATAAAAAATTATGCCTACTCTAATTCTTCTTGGAAGGGTAGAATACTAAGGTTTGTGGGGTTTTTGAAAAATGGTTAAGCAATGTTTTGAGTCATTGATTTTTTCATTGTTGCTCTTGTCTTCTGCATGGATCTTTCTCCTTCTTCATGAGCTGTTCATCATGTGAAATCAACTTTGTGTATTTAATAGGAACTGTGTCTTCACTTACTGGAGTATTTTGCAAAAAGTAAATTTTCAAATTATGTGTAAGGTCTGAGGAAGAAAATTCCAGTGCAGAATTTAAGGTGTGCTTTATCAGTTGCATCTTTCTCTGTAAGTGTTTTCACTGCAATTAATTCAGCACTACACTCTCCTGCCTGTTATGGTCCAGTGTGTTTTACTGGCCTATCATGAGCAGTTTTTATGTGATTAAGGACCATTTAGCACTGACTTTAAGACACTTATGATATAATGCCATTTTAATTGAAATCATGTTTAATTCCAGTGGATGGGAGCTGCTGTCGTGTTGTTGTGAAGTAATTACTGAGCTCTGAAGAGAGTGTTTGAGGCTGTGCAACCCTTCTCAGGAGAAAAAGGATAAAGAGAATCATTCTTCTAGAAGAAAATGTAGTTTGAAAGATACCAGGGGCACTGGGCCCTATTCTGCATAGGCTGGAGCAGGATAGAGTTTCATGAAGGAAGGTAAGGGTTACTTCAGAATATGTGCACATTCTCTAAGCCTTTGGGGTATTGTCAGATCCTATGTTTAAACAGTTCTGCCTGAAGAGGAGAAAAAAATCTTTCCAATTCCAAGATGTTCTTGCAGTTTCCTTGTCTTCAGGAGCAGTGCTTTTTCATTGAGTGATTGGCTCAGTGCTCTGCATAATTCTGCAGGAGTTAAGGAAAACACCCTGGTAGGATGGAGTGCCATAAAGGTGGAGAAGAACCAGAGAAAAGGTAAACAGGATTTTTATTATTTGTGACATCAAATAGCAATCATATGCATTTGCTATGGCTTCTGAAGGGAAGCCCTTTAGCCCAAGTTCTCTAGGCTGTATGCTCAGCTGTATTGCCACAAAATGATCCAAAGCAAGGGCAGAACAAATGAGAAATGTATCTTCAGCTTGCAGTAAGCTGCATGAGGGTGTGTTTTCTTGTGGGGAACTTTACCTAACTCCATTCCAGTGCTCAAATCTCCCCTGCCATGAGCACCTTATTCCCACAACCTTTCTTTTAAACACACTCCAGCAGTGTTTTCCTCATATAGTCTGTAGCAAGCAGTCACATGAAGCTTACTCATCCAATTGATCTCATTCCCACATCCTGCATAGAGCCTAAAATTTATACATGTAAATTGAGGACATTACAAGGCATGAATGAAAGGAGGAGAAAATGGATGCTGTCTGAAAAAAAAAAAAACCAAAACATATCACTGGCTTTTTTCATCTTAAAAGCTCCAAGTGAGGCTTCAGAAGCAATGAGAGTGTTAAGTGGTGGTTTATTTTAGCTAGGTTAAAAACACTGCATAGCATTTCTGGTCAAGTTTGATCTTTTTTCTCCTCCTTCTCTCACTTATCTGTGGATACTTTCATAGAGCACAGCCACCTTTTTTCACCTTTTTTTAAACTTATTTTCCTGTAGGTGCAGAAATAAACACAAGATATTTTCCTCTTATTCATTGTACACTAGCCTGACTATACAATTTTTCCTGGTAGCTTTTAAGGGCTACAGTGTTCAGTGGGGTGGCAAAAGCAATTTCATTGAAGTCATCTAGGATTTCACCCTTAGAAAAAGAAACATAGGTTTGCATTCTTCTCCAGACTTTTTGATGATAATGGGCTTGGAACAAGGTCTCTGTGTTCTTGATTTTTTTTCATTCTTTAGGAACAAGGAAAAGGGTGGGGGTTGCATAAGTCTTGCAACTGAATATTTTTCCTCTTGGATAATCCAGTTTCCAGTCCAATAATCTACTTCTGTGGAACAACAATGTAATAGAATAGTCTAAAATAGGAAAGGATTTCAGTTTTTAAAGTTAGTTGCTGAAACAGTTAAAGTGTAAGAAAATTCTGTGCATGCTGTACATATCTGACAACTGTTAAGAAATTGTGTCCTCATCTGGATGCTCCTGAAAAAATAAAGTTTTTATGATGATCTTTGTGTTACATCAGTCTTCAACAATCCTTGCAAGTTTCCAGGTCTCATTTATTGCTTCCTCCTAGCATGTAAACCAATAAGAATGGATGTCTGCGACAGCAAAAGAAAAGAAAGAGAGCTCTGATTTATACAGAAAACTCCTGTGGTTGAATTAAACTTTGAGGGTGAAATCCAACATGAAGTAAAAGGAAAACAAAAGAGAAGAATTTAGTGAGTATAAAATCAGAAGTAACATAGTGGCTGACATTGCATAATATATTTTCTGTCTCATTAAAAAAAAAATACATTGAATATTTCAGATAATAGAATGCAAAAAATATTTTGGATTTTGTCCTGGGTGAGAAACTGGGCATAATTTCATTTGAAATACATGAGTTGAGTCCCTTCCTCGTGCACCTCAGTCTATACCCAAGTAAAGATCTTCATCTTTGTATTTAAAGATGATGGTGACTTCTTAGAGAAAAAATGTGGAAGTAAATAGGATAAAACTTTTTTTTTTGCCATAGACAGACCATGCCAGACTTGCCTGCTTTCTTTCTGTGATACAGTAACTGCTTTTCTAGATAAACAAACTCATTACACTGAAGAAGAGGGGAATTCTTAAGGTAAGTGTCAGATGGGCAAAGAAATAGCCCAGAGGAAAAGGTGGCAATATGTTACACTTAATGACAGGGGAAGTTGTTGGAGCTCTGTCTGAAAATTGATATTGAAACTCATATTGTTGAATTTTTTCATTTGTGATCCTGACACAAAAAGTGGAACTTGCTGATGAGCTCTGTTGACATCCCAGAGTTGGCAAACAGTCCCTGTAGTGTGGTGTCAGACCGAACTGATTGGATGAGCTCGAGCAGTAGAGAAATAAAATGGGATACAATATAAAGTACAGGGTTGTGTGTTAGAGCCTAATGGGAAAGGCTCCCTGATAAAAGCTCAGAGTTTGTCGGATGGAAGATGAGAGGATTTTAAAGAAGTGGGTGTGCAAGCCAAAGACAGAGTGGCTGTGAGTCACTGATTGGATGCTACTGTGGAAAATGTGAACCCAGTCACAAATAATTTCATCCCTGTACTTCTTGTACAGATAAAACAGTATTAATGCTGTGGGTTGTACATGTGGTCGGTGAGACCTTGAAACAGAACAGATCTGGAAATCCACATGCAAAAAATTGAACTTAAAAGAGTTGTAAAAATATGTTTTAAATCCCTACTAAATGAGAAGAGTGAAAAAGAGACTAAAAGAACTTGAATTTTTTAGTCTGGACAGCTGAAACATAAAAGACCTTACAGTCTTTCAATGAACCAGTTGAAGAAAATGTGACAAGATAGGAAGCAAGTATTAATAAAAAAAAAAAAAGTTGTAATAAGAAATTAAGATGGATATGACCAAATTTAGATTGAAAATTAGAGGAAGACTTCAACTATCGAGGTGTCTGAACATTGCTAAAAGAACATGTCTTGTGCAAGGAACACATTCTAGAATAGCACTGTCTTCATCTCACAGAACTCTAGAGCTGCAGGTTGCTTTACTGCTTCCCACTGATGCTTTCCATTTCCACATTTTCCTTTTTTTCTGCCTATTTTATAAGCCACATCTGAGATAAAGTGACATCACTAAATATAAGGAGACATTTCATTTTGAGCTGTGTGTAGTATTGCTTCCTTTTCAGCATCAAGACATTAATGAAATGGATTTGCATCACTGCAAAACCCGGATAGGAAATAGACACTTCCATTTTAGTTCAGCTTGCTCTTTTCCTTCCTTTTTGTACAGCATGTTCCTGTTTTTACCTTTGCCAGCAAATAGTCAAAATGTTCTCATTAAGGACTTGAGGAATGACATAGTGCTGGAATTAAGCCTTACTTGGCTCCTTGACGTACAGTAGGCTAGTCTAGGAAGAGCCTGTCATGCCTCAAATGTTTGTTTATAATCATTTGTAGTTATCTTGCATAGTCATCTTTCAGTAATCTGGAGGGTAATGACCACAGTAAGTCCTGTTTCAAGTTACTATTGGCCTAGATTAACTTGGCTCTGCAGAGAATCTTCTCAAAGGAAAAGGAAGCGCAATGATACACTCTGGATTTCTGCATGGCTGCCAGCCTTCCCCCTGTGGGGACTGGGTATGGTCAGCCTCCTGGCACCCAGGATCTCCTTAAGATTTGAAATTTTTAGCTTTTTTTTTTTGGAAGATGACTGTCCATATGTCCTTCAGAACTCTAGAGAAATCCAGTTCTAAGTTATACCTTCCATGCAAAGCAGCCTGAGGGCTTTCCTGTGCTAATGAGTACAGCCAGCTCTGAACTGGCAGAGTTCAAGCTGTTCTTTGTACAAACACCATCGAATATTTTAATCTCCATTTGCTTTTGAAAGAATAGTTGGCTCAAAATACCAGGGCTTATTTTCACTCTTACAGTGATTTATAAATCCTCTGCCTTTTGCAAATGTTATTTAACTTTGTCTCACAGTGTCTTTGTGCAGTAGGGAAGTATTGCAAATTCTGGGCCAGGTATTTTAGATGAATAGTCTGTTCTCAGGAAATCCAATTTCCATCTGAAAACAAAAGGGTTGTGAATTCATCCTGAATTTAGTTTAAAGTTTTGTCCAAAAATAACAGTAAGAGAAGTTATTTGGACTTTTTAATAGCTAAACTTACATCTTTATTTTAAAAACATCAAATACTGATTTGTTGATACTTTTATTAGTTAGAGCCAGCCCATTGTAGAATGAAATCCAGTACTTCAAGCAAAATGAAGTAGAATGTTATTCTACTTGTAATGTTTCTTGCACTTATTTTACACCCTAGCCAGGAATATTATGTATGTACTCATGTAAGGCCATTTTTTACTTTCTTTATTTTTACCATGAAATTCATTCTTCAACATGAGAAAAAAACAAAATGCAGGAAAAAAAGGCAAAGCAAACCAAAACAAGCACAAAACAAAACAAACAAACATAAAACAAAACAGAAAAAAAAGCAAACAAAAAATCAAAACCCCAACCCCCAAACGTACAATAATAAAAAGAAAGGTTTACACAGCCTGCATTAGTATTTCTATTTTATTAAAGGGAAAACTGAGGAATAAGTTTTGTGTGTTGTGTCCTAACCTGAGCTCTCTGTATAGGATCAGGACTTTTGCCAAAGGTGTAGCTGAGGTCAGGCTTTTGTGTTCCCTGCAGTGCCCATATGCTGTGTGGAAGGTTTAAGTTAGGCCTGGCTCTCTCTAGTCCCAGCTTACATTTAAATGTCCCCATTTCCATGTGGGAATTGACTTTGCTTTCACTGCTCTCCTAGTGGATATTCTGATGTAAATTAATGAACATCAGTACTAACGGCACGTGCTAGAATTGACAGGGTATTTTAATACATGTTTTTGGGGAGATAGAAAGTATTTCATAGGACTGACAAATCCCTCTTTCCCAGATCTTTAACAGTGCCCAGTAGATGATATTTATAGAAAGAAAAGGGGTAAATATGGGGTGATCTTTGTAACACACTTCCTATGTTCCAGGTGCAGATCCCATAGTAACCATTATCTATAATAGGCATGGTTACCACTACAAAGTTGTTTATCCTATTTTGAAGTTATTAATAGTTTTTGACCCATAGAATCTTATAGCACCAGGTTCCACAACCAGGCATTTCTTGAAAAAATATTTATTCTGTTAATTTTCAAGCTGGTTCCTTACCATTTTATTAAGAGTCAGTTTGTTCCTGTGTTATTGTTCCCTCATCCCTCATCATCTTTTCCATGCCGTTTGTTTAGACCTCTGTCATAACTTCCTTTATTTGTGTTGAGATAGTTTAATTACTGTGTCCTTGCAGTAAAGTTTTATTTGTCTTTTTGTCTTCTGAGTCTCCTCTATTGTACTCTTAAACCATGATAAAGTTTTTTTTTTTTTGGGGAGAAGGGTTAGAGCTCTGAACACTTAGTCAGCAGGCTGTTTAAAATAATACATTATTTCCTTGAAAGGATTTCACCCTTTCGGTGCCTCCTTTATTTCCTTTTAGTAAGAGTAATTTATATGCAATTTTTTGTTTCTTAAACTGTATCAGTATTCTGACAGCATTTCGTAACTTTTTTATAATCTATATTCTAACACCCAGTTACATAACAGCTCTGTGGCAAACACACTATTTATAAATCATTTAGATCATTTTTTATTTGGTTTTGAACAGTGTGTAGCCTCTGGGAATAATGAAGGAGCCAGTGCTACGTGACTTGTCAGCCTTATAGGGATCTTCTGGTGTTTCTGTCTAGTCTGCCTATAATTTATGGGCCTCCCAATGAAAAATACAAATCTAACATATATGGGGGTTTATGCTTCACAGTCTTAATGTATTTCAGGAAGGCTGTTTTATCCTCTTGGTTTAGCTGCTGCCCAGAATATTTTGTGCTGGTTAGCAAGGCCATCTAAGAGCTGAGGTAGAGTGCAGATTATTCATGTCTGGTCTGAAAATAATTTTAAAGAGATCAAATTAGATAGGGGCTCATTTTCCCCTGCATTTCCAAGCCATTTCCCAGAGTATTTCTAAGGCATGATTGGGGTTGTTAGCACTTCACCATATGTAAAAATGGAAAACAAACTACCTACATAGTTAGGCCCAGCTCTGTGATCCAAAACATCCATTCTGATGCTGAACACATAGTATAAATTCTAATTGCAAGTACATGTTTGAGATGAAATAAATACCATGTAGAAGTTCTGTCTGCACAGAGGACAGTGCCAAGAGCTTTGTTTGATTTCATTGGAGTAGAATTCTGTCTCCAGTGTGTTTTTCCTGCTTCTGATTGAGACAATGTGGATTAAATTAATTTAAACATACTTTGAGACAATAGAATAATAATTTATTTCCACAATTGTCAGTTGTATGGATCATACAGGAGGGAAAGCAGCCAAGATGTGCTGATATATTTCTGACTTCTAAGAAGGGAGCATGCTGTTAATTTTTTTTCTTCAGAGCAGACAGTGCAGGCCATGGACTCTGTTTTTTCATGTCAAAAAAGGTTTAAGGTTCATATGTTTTAAAAATCCTTTATAGTCATGGAGCTATTTAGAAGTGTACACCTCTTATTTATTTTTTACATACTGTGATCATAGGGTATTTTGTATAGACTGGGAAATAGCAAACCTATTTTCTCAATTCAACACATTTTTTAGTGAAAACATTTAAATTAATTTTTGAATTCCCTTTATACTGCTGCAATGAGTACCTTATTTTAAATAAAAATGAGGCAAAAAAGCCTTTGGGAACTAAGACTTGTAGGCCTTTTTATTGTTTATTTGTTCTCACCATACTTCTGACTTCTCACCGTACCCTTGAGTGCCTTTCTCTTTTTGAAGCAAATACAAGTCTTGTGATAAAATGTACATGATGTTAAATGCAAATTTCCTGAAATATTTATAAACTTGTGCTTGCTTCTGTTTGTGTAAATCTATCACTTGTGTGTTTTCCCATTCAATCTGTCCTTGCAGCTGTATTTGTTACAGCTAAAAGAAGCCTTTAGGAGCCCCCCTGCAGCTTTCCTTTAGTTATAGGATATACCTCAAGTGCAATATAACAGTCGAAAAAAAAAATTCAGGTCCTAAAACCCAGTGAAGGTAACAGTGGACTTCTGAATTTGCAGTCTTAGCAAGAGATGTTCCTTTGTGGCAAACGAGTTGGATTTTGGCAGAGGGATTTGTTTATTGCAGTGGGACTTGCACAATGAGGCTCCATGCAGGCTGATGCAGCCAGGGAACATTCCTGGACACTGGCACTGGCTCCTGCGTGCTGTTGAATGCTTAGCACATTGCACAGTTAACACTCTCCCAAACCCTTCCCAGCACAGCTCAGCAGTTTGTTGGGGTCTCTTCCCAGCAGGCGCTTTGGCCAAGCCCCTCGGGACGGGAAGGTTGAACCGTGTGGCTGCGGACTCTTCCCAGCCAGCCGGGCTTCCACGGAGCCCATGGGCCCTGCGATGGGCTGCTGTGCTTGTGGCTCTCTGCTGGCAGAGCTGGGGACAGGAGGCACAGGGCTCCTACTCTGCAGCTACTGACTGAGCTGAGAGGCGCATCAGAGCTCCCAGGTTTGCCTGGACACGGCTCCTCTGAGAAGTGTCAGACAGAACATAAGGACTGCTGGTGCTTTCTGTTGTTCAGACCATCAGCTGAACGTGTCCATAGCAGGCTCAGCACCTCTCAGACATCTGAAGCCTCCTAAGCCCGTTCTGCTCCAGTGGATCCACGGATTGCCATTATGTGTGCTGTGTAAGAAGCAAGGTGGCACGCTCTGCATGTATAGGTTGTTTTTACAGAGAATACAGTAAAAATGATGTATCCCCTCTTCACAGTTCTCACTGTGTATGTGCTATGCACCAGTTTTCTCATATTTCTCTTCATTTTATGAATGGGCATAAAATGCTAATTCCTCCAGAACTTGTTTGCATTATACCTCACCATAGTTTTTTTTTTTTTTTATTTAGTCTTGCGTCTTTAACTTTGAAGAATTTGTATTTTTGTCATTGTCCATTTAATGGTTGTACAATGTGCACAGTTAAGATCCCCAGACTAATCCCTTGCTAGGTATTCTCAGTCAACGAGGTGGAATTTTTTAAAAATTTATTTCTTTATTTCCTAAATTTGTTCAACATCTGTACATTTATTTGTGAAAATTGAGTGACAGAGTTAATGAAAGGAAATGAATGGCAAAATTTCCTTTGCCAACTACCTTCTTTGAAATGACATTTGAAAAACACGTATACTGATATTTATAAAATATCAGAGCCTGTCAGTATATGAAGACAAAGGACTCTCTCATGCTTTTAAGTCCCAGTATAGATGTAGAGGGAAAGATCTATGAAATTTCCTTCTAGTAAGAAGAACATTTGTGGTAACAGAGCTTGGTGATACTATTTTTGTGTTTGACATAACCAGTCATTGCTGGGCTTTTTAGTTGTGAATAATACAAACATTCTAGACATCCAGGAAATACCTCTGTACTTTTTCATCCCAGTACGTAATCCTTGTCATTGCCAAATCTACTGAGTTTTCTGTAAGCAAATCCAGGTGACACAGGCACTGATGTACATCGTGACTGCTGAGGAAGAGTCAGAAAGGAGGAAAATGGTCTGAACCCGCTGTTACTGAAGTAATAGCACAATTCTTACCTTGGGCCCAAGGCAGGTTTTGGGAAGGTTGAATTGTTAGAGTTTATCTACAGCAAGCAGGACTTGGGGTGCATTGAGTGCAGAGTTTGCTTGGCTGTTTTCCCTAAATTACTGTACCTTTCAAGTCCCTTGAGAGTAGTGTCACTTCTTTTTTCATGGTACACCTGCTCTTAAATGACATGCATATGTTTCAGAAAGTAAAAGAAGAACATGTAAACACAAATAGAAAACATCACTGTCATATTTTCCAAGTTACTTTATTTAGCTCATGTTTACAGATGAAACCGGGTGCCAGAAAAGAGCCACTGCATCCCACATTATTAATTATACTCCGGCTTCCAAGGAAAAATTTTATCAGTAGACTTTAGTAATATTTGGACCAAAAATACATGGATGTGCAGCTTTGAGCATTTTGTACCATGTAGGATGCAGCCTCTCTCACAGGTCCTCTGTTTCTGGAACGGGGTTGGATTCCGCAGGCTGAATGAACACTACTGGGATATTCTCGGATGTCCATCCTTTGGGAGTCCTGTTGAAGGATCTTCTGGCAGCAAGAGGGTTTGCAAGGATCATGAATCTGGGATCGTTTAGCATCAGCATATTATAATCTGGTACCTTGAATTTAACCAGCTTTGATGCTCTCTCAAAACCACCAAAGGGAGTGGCAACTCTGTAGATATCAGAGAAATAAAAGTTAAATGTGATTTTAAAAATACTTGTTTTCTTTCCCTCCCAGAAACTGAAAAAAACCAGATTTTTGTTCCAGTTTCTTGTTTACATTTTCAAGCTCCAGAAAAAAACCATTATGTATGTTTTTCTGGGAAATGCTCTTTAAGATCTAATTAATTTCCCCTTAGATAGAGCTTGCAGCCTTTTCAAAAATTCAAATGGATTGAAAAGCCAAGAGAAAAAGACATTACAAGAAAACCGTGTAATTGGTGAGTCACAGTTACTAAACTTATTTTGTTGGTGATAAGTTGATAAGTCTGAAACGGTAGCTCAACACATTCTCTCTAGCAAGTAATTAGTTCAGAAACTTCTCACCCCATTTTCTCCTCTCCTCAGCTGCTTGTTCCTCCCACTACACTGTGTTTCAGCACCATATTGTTGTACCAGTTAGAATGTATGTGGGTTGTGCTGTAAACTTGGGTCACTTCTGTGATCAGGGTTAAAAAAAGACCCTTCAAAACAGAGGAGCACTTCAAAATCCAAATTATTTCAGCAATCTAGTTTATATCAGTATGCTCAAACGATTGTAGCAATACAAGTGAAGAGGAGTGGAGCTTAATGAGTGAAGCAGAAAGGAACAGCCAAAGACAACAGGCTCTGGAAAGGAGGGGATGGGTGAGGACTTGATACACCAGCTTTGTTTCTGAAGAAAATGTTTATGTAACTAAACCTTGAAACACTGTGCAGCCAGTATTTTTCATGTTATTTGAATGTAGATTTCCCCCCAGGCAGTAAGCCTGAGAAACTGGAAGATAAGGAATACTAAACTGGAGTTGACTGTTACATGCATTTGCAAATACTTTAAAACAACAGTATTTCCAAATACCTCCCCTGATCTTCTGTATATACAGGTTTCAGACTGAAAAAAAACCCTTGAGTTTTCCTGTCACTTCTTCCAGCCTCCTTTGGACAAACAAACAGACTATGGTATGTGCTCTGCATTTTGATCAGCTGCATAACTTTGCTGGAATATATTCTAGCCACTGAAGAGTGTCAGATTTTTAGATTGCACAAGAGCACCTGGTTTCTGCAAAAACCAAACATTTCATAGCATGTTTATGGGAAAATGAATTTTTGTTGAAATGGAATTTCACCAGCCTTGGTATATTTGGTGTGTGGTACAGAACAGCAGATCTGATGGAATGTATTTCCTGTGGCTCCAAGTATTTTAGCAGAAGCCCAGAGCAATTAATACCAACAGAAACGAAAAGAGATCGTTTGAAGATCTGTCCAGGGTTTTCAGCAGGATAAAACCCCTAAGTTTTGTACTAAGAATGAAGTACATGCACAAAAAGAAGAGATTAGTTCAGAAAAATGAATTTGTGACGTGAAAGAAATGGTGCTGCTCTCTGATTACATGGATGATTCACTGCATTTTGGTATGAGCAGCATTTGTTGAAGGGGATGGTGTTAACTCCAAAGCATCAATCCTGGGAGATATAAAAAATCATGCAAGCTCTGGGCATGCATCCTCACTGAGAGAAGAACACTGCTTTAGATTAAGCTCTAAAAATGTGTCTCAAATGATGATAAGACAAGATGTTGCAGCAGCAGCAGCCAGTCCAGGCATTAAACTCTTGAGGTCAAAAGAAATTGTTTGTCCAAAGTGGGTATCAAGCCTGTGGTATCAAGTTTTTCTTGTGGAGCTGTCTTCTAGGTTACAGTGTCAACATGGATACCGTACGATACCGATTGAAAATAATTGCTTGGTAATTGGCACAGAGTGAATGTAGTGATCTACATCTCACCGGATAATAAATATTGTTTTAATTGCTGCCCTAATTACGATACACATTCTCACATTGTTGTGATGTTTAATTATCACTGATGTGTATATTAAAAGGATAATCAAAATAAACAGAATTGTAATAGTTTTATAATTTGCACAACAATTCTGTTGTTTAAAACATCCTCTTTGTAGTGTTTATGGTTTTATATAGAGCATATTCCTGTATGTAACAGAAACAGGAGGGCTTTCTTTGGAAGTTCAAGTATCTTTTGTGGCAAAATACACCCCACCCACCCCCCCCCCATAGTTGCTATACAAAGTCTGGCCTCAGAGAATTCTGCATTCCTGCCTTATAGGCAGGGGCACATGACGATTGACAGAAAGGAGAGTACAGTAATTGGCTAAGAGATGTTGATTTTCCTTTACAGCAGCAGTAAATATGGTCTTGTGAGCAATAACTTGTCTGACAACATGGTGTTGTAATGACCTCTGTTGTGTGCACATCAGCTGTGCTACTTGAGCTCTGATTCATTGTATAGAAGCCTAAATCTCATGCCTAAAAAATTCCAGTTGTCGTTGCTCATAAGGGCGGAAATGCTGGTTCAGAGCCATAGGAAATAGTGCCAGGAAGTGTAACAGATTGTTTAGTATTCACTTTGCATATTCCTAAAAAGTAGATGCTTGATTTAACAATAGCAGGTACAATCATGTTTATTTTTACCTGTCATTTTAACAGGAATTCTTTTTCATTTTTTACCCTTAGTCTTTCTTATTGAATATTATATTGTCTCAACATAGGAGACTGCTTGTAGCTAATGATTTGGGAAAGTCTGAAAAAATGTTTTAACTGCATTAGATTAGCACCTCTGGTTACATAATCACAAAAAATGTGAGTTTCACATTTTGAAGTGGGATCATCATTCATAGAACATTTTGTTTATCATTAATTCTGCAAAAAAATGAGATGTAGGAGGAAAGAATCTGACCCTGCAAAATGCTCAGAGCTTCATAGGATCTTAGTGCAAGAGCTAATGCTAATTTCACAGAGGTATTTGGGTGCTAAGGAACTGGCTAAGCACCCAGCTCCCACTAATATCACATCACTTGAAGTTAGCACCCAAAATTCCTGGGAGAATCTGGATCTTATATACATTTTATAATAGACTTCAAGATGCATGAACCAATGAAAACAGGGCCCAGTCTGGATGGACTGAATTCCTGTTGGGCTTTTGAATGAGTAGTCTTTGGGAATTGAGAAAGCTGAGTAGAATTTGTCTGGTAGGAGAGGCAGAACTAGTCTGACTTGCTTGTCCTAAGTGAGTACGATGTGGTGCTTTGTATGTTACTCATAATCCTACCTTTGACATTTTATCCAGCTCCAAGAAAGCAGATGGAAAAAAGGTACTAATTTAAGTAATATTATAAACTCCTTAGCAAATGCAGATTCATGCTGCTTTCCCACAGATTCATTACTTGGTGCTTCCATACTGGTAAAAGAGACAAGAAATTTTTTCACTAGCAAATGCTTCCTCAATCCTAATAGGAATGAATCTCCAAGAGAAACCAGATGGCATGGTCTGTTCTGCTGTTTTTCTCTGCTAGCACAGATTGGTTTTATCTCTGAGGGGAACAGAGAGTTGCCTGGTGTGCACAGTGTGTTGTTCAGAGCCCCTCTGAGCCCCACTCACCTCTGCCCAGTGCTGTGCTGTCAGAGCACCGCTGCCAGTCTCACAGACAGCCCTGCCTCCCTGCACAAACCCTCCTGACATTTGCTGCCACAGCTCTTCCTCCAGTGATCTGCCAGCATTGCAAGGTCCCTGCAGCTTAAAATGAATACTAGACTCCAAAAAAATTCCTCTATGAATTCCTTATGTGTTTTTAAAAACTCCTTAGTGTTATAAAAATTGCACTGCTGCAGGGTCCACAGTCACCTCTTCACTGCTGGACAGTGGGGAAAACAATCTGGATGCTGTTTAGTGCTGAAGTGCTTTCATCTGTGAACGTGTGCCTCAGTCCCAACACATCAGACCTCCCTACCTGCTCAGGTTGTGCTGCTTTTCCAGTTTGTTGTGTAACAAGGAAAGCTGAAAGGAGCCTGAAATGATTTGTAAAGTCTGAGTGCCACTTCAACAGACACCAGTGAATGAACCGGGAGGGATCCCAGGCCCATTTCCCTTGGGAATCCTATGGCTCACACTTGCTGCTAACCACACCCCTCCTGACTAATGGTGACTGTAGCCGTGCTTTGCAGGAGAACAAACACAATGGCACTTGACTGGTTGATTAAGCAGGATGGAAAGCCTAGATAGATACCCTCACTGATAACAAAATGGTGCCATTATATCACACTTTAATTGTTTAATACAGTATAATTTGCTTTCTCTCCAAGACTGCAATTAAGCAAGCCAAGGATGCTGTGACCTAGATGCACAGAATGACTTAATAGGATCTAGACACAGAAGTCCAGCTGGTCTTCTTCTCTTGGATAGTTTGGCATGGCAGTGTGCTGTTTTAAATCCCATGATTAAACACTCTCCTGTGCATTTTTAGGAGTGTAGACATCTAAGTCATGGCTGTGAAATCCTCTCCAAGAGATGAGTATCTTGAATTTTAATTTTTCAAATTCTCAAAATTTTTTTGAATCTGCTAGAAAACATAAGTCTGACTGTAGCATGTAACTTTTCTAGGACTACCAGGCATCCTTTTCTACTGGATATCAGGTTTTTTTCCATGGAAAGAAGAGTTGTGGTGGACTATGTTATATATTTTTTGGTTTGAACTTTACCAGTTTCACAGTCTGTATCTGGATGTATGTGCCAAATTTTAGAGTTTTATGGCAGTTACAAGAGAGAGTATTTACTTTTCCCTTATAAGAATGCACATATGTTCAAGAAATTCAGACTGGTGAGCCACAGTTCTGCCATGTCATACTCAGAGAAACTCCATGTCGAAAGAAATCCACATAGTTAGTGTTGTGAAGAGGGCAGCTAACAGAACACAGGGCCACAGAGACAGCCTTAAAATCCACAAAGCAGCCATCAGACACCATCTCAAGGCAGATATCCCTGTTAATGGAGTCTCTGTGCCCTGTCTGATGCTGTCCTTCACAATAATGACTAGCACCTCTTGTGAGAGGGAGAACTGATTCTGTCTCCATGCATTTGTATCTTTAGCATTTTTTCTTGGGCTCTTTTTTTTTTAATTTTTTTTTTTTAGGTTACAATAAGCACAGTACATAAACTGTGCTGTTACTGTTCTGATGGTGGCAGCTGTGGCACTTCTCTGACTTGCATTTGCTGTTTTGTCTGCCATGGCAATGGATATTGCTGCTAGGAAATCAGAGCTAATGCAGTGTGTGCAGTGCCAATTTTGATGTTGAATTGTGTAATGTTTTAGTCCTTGCACTCATAGTTGGGGCCCACATCAACATCAGGAACACAAGTGATGTTTGTAGTATATTTCTCTAAGTTTGTATTTGTAGGGGGATAGAATATAAGTAAATAAAGGTGGTATAGAAAGTAATCTTACACGCTAAAGAGTTGCAGCTGGGTTAATTATTAAGGATTAGGAGCAGGCCTGAGTTTAACAGGCCACAGCTGTAGCCAGTAAGAAGAGTGTTATAAAAGAGTGGATTGGTTGGTTGAGGGGATCTGGAGTCAGTTGGCTGCTGTGAGAAGAAGGAAGAGTCAGTGCTTAGAGGAGCTGCCTAGGAGAACCATCAAGGAAGTAGGAACCTCTAACAATATGCAACCTTTGCAATATCGTGACAATAGAACTCTTGCAATATAATAACAACATGTATTGCCTTGAACGATTTTGTTTTTCAATAGATTGCTGTCTGGCCTTTTGAGGAGGGGTTTTGGTTTGGCTTAGCTGTCTGGAACTCAGCAGGGTTGTCCATTACTTCAATAAATAAAAATAGTGTAAATGGAATGATAGAAAGCAAAAGACATGAGGAAGAATTTGCTTTCAAGCTTTAAAAACCCAGTGTTGTCCATGTATCTAGTTCTACTGAAAGCCATGGTACACTAGTTACTATGTAAGTAAAACAGTGTTGAAGCTGTTAATTTGTTGCTGAGGGTTGTCAAATAAATGAAAAATGTTATACTGCAATAACAGAGAAATCTTCTAGTCATTTAGTGTGAGGGATTGGTTGTGGGATAAAGTTCATTGCACCATCATTGCCTAAAACAAAGCCGTGTGAGTTGTAGCAAAAAATGAAATGGAAGAAGAGTACTTTGCATTATACAACTTAGAAACAAAGTTCTGACTGAGAGATCTGACAATACCATGGTTAGTGAAGTCAACAACAGGCACCCTGAAAGGAATTTTAAGCTCCTATTTCCCATTTATTGAGTACACTGAATCACAGGATCATAGAGTGGTTTGGGTTGGAAGGGCCTTTAAAGATGATTTAGTTCCAACCCACCTGTCATGGGCAGGGGGACCTTTCACTAGACCGGGTTGCTGAGAGCAGCCTCGCCTTGAACACCTCCAGAAATGGGCATCCACAACTTCTCTGGGCACTGGATTCTGATACTTTCTTTCTTTCAATACTTTTAGCAATTTATCTTCTGTTGCTAGTTCTAGAGTTTGAATTTGGGCCCATACTTTAGAGATAGACTAATTTGCTCCTTAATGCTCTTGTTTACCACTTGTAATCTCTGTTTGTGTTCATGTTTATGCATACACTTGCAAACACCGGTGGTAGGGTTTTTAAAGCTGGTGGAAACATTTTATTTCATAGTAATTTTCCTCTGGTCAGAAAAAATTCCGTGTTCATTTAGGATTACCTGTTAAAGCTCCTGTAGTCAGGCAGTTCTGGCTTTGCTTCAGGTGCAAAAAGTTTAGGATATAAAGCTTCCAGCAGTTCTGGATCATCCCTAATGGCTTCTATCCAGGGAGATTGGTAATACTTTGGCACAGCAGTAGTGTTAAACTTTTCAGGAGGAATTTCTTTCAGTGGTCCAGAATATCCTGCAATGTGGTCAAGGTAAAATGATTATAATGATTCTTTGTGTTTTCTGCTTCCTTGCCACCATCCTGTGCAAGCAGGAACTAACACAGCAGAACTTCCCAGTGAGTTAAAATGAACAGTTGGGGCAAGTCACCGGGCTAGAGCTATACAGAAAGAGAGATCTGGCAGGGTAAATTTGTAGCCTTTTAGACAGATAACTCCTCCAAAGTATTCCAACTTCTTTTGAGGCTGAGTTTATTTTGGTCTTTTTTTAAAATTTGTTCCTATTGTTTTCAAACAACCAATTTGAAACCAGAGAATCCTTAGGCTAAATTAACAGATTTTAAAAGAAATTTTAAAACAAGACTGTTGATTAAAAGTAAGATAATTCTACCTCTTTGAGTGAAATTTTCTACAAGTACATCTACATCTAGGTCTCTAAATGAATGCTGTTTCATTCTATAAGCTTAAACTTCCCTGTGGCTTAATATCTACTCTGACCAGACCTTTTTTGCCTAAAGAAAGGCTTGAAGATTTCTATCATGTCTTAGCAATGGAAATTACCTCTGTTTGCATTGTGTTTGGCCAAAGGATGCACAGAGTCTCAGCAGACACCAGCAGAGCAGGACTGACCTAGTTTACATGGACTGGAAAAGGTCTGCACAAAACATGCATTGAGTAATTCTGAACAAAGAATGAATTTGTAAAAACCGCGGTCTGCTCATGGATAATTCATAAACAGGAAGAAGGGCTATATCACTGAATAAATTAATTAAAACAAATTAGCCTTCTCTAGTCTTTAAAGAATACAAAATAAGGCCTTCTTGTAACTCACTCCTTTAAATAAAGCCAAGAGTACCCTCACAGTTAAGGATTTAAAAAAGAACAGTTTATGCAGCCAGAGGCAAATTCCTTCCAAAGTTACTCCTCTCTAAAGGGTTCCAGCAAAATTTAGTGGCTTCAGATTTACATTTATGGATAATTAAACTACAATGGATAACTTGCTGACTGCTGAGTAGGGTGTTGCATGTTGGAAACAATGGTTTGACAAAGAAAAATCAATATATAAATGTAGTTTTAAATCAAAGGATCTCTTTCTCAGTGTTTTTAAGACATGTATATATAGGAGCAGCCTCTCTTGATATTAAATTATGTTTTCAGTTTAGAGAGAAGTAGTACAAAAGGTATATCAAATCTTTTAAAAATGAACACAAGCAGCCAAGAGCATCCCTTTACATTTCTGGGAGAAGTTCTGATTAGTTACCTGACTCAAATGTGTGTATTTTAATATTAGTCCATTATCTTCTTATTGAAGATACTGCCTTACTGGTCATTTCTTTGCTGGTCAATGAGGCTGAGTGTAGTCAGTGTCTGCAGACTCCCACGTTACCTGGGGCGATGTTGTCAGGGTGTGGAGGGCTCCGGGGGTCAGGTGTATTGGGAGGTGTCATTGGGGCGTGCTGGGGGATTCCTTCCACACTGAGGCCGTCCATTCTGACACTCTGGATGGGCTCTCCACGCTGTGTTCAGACAGAAGAAAATAGCATTTCAGGCATGGCATTCTCTGGGGAGGCTGCACCAGTGCTCTGATTTACAGCCCAGGTCTGATTTCTAGCATGCACAATACTAACGCACGCTGTGCTGCTGTTTGGTAGAGTATTCCCTTCACACTTACATTGTCTAAGGAACCAAAAATGAGCTTTTTTTTGGTCGCTAGACACTAGAAGCTGTTCTGTGCCAGACAGAGCACCCATGCTACCCAAAGGGTCAAGAAATTTGGCAAGTTTGAACCCTTTGAGTTTCAAAGGATTGATTCTTCAAAGCGTCTCTTCCCATATCAGTTGAAAATTTGCTGCATTTGTTGAACTGCTTTTGTTTGGGATTGTCTTTTCCTTTATTTGTAGTAGAAGTAACAACTTCAGTGCAGGTCACTTTCTGGAGATTCATGATATGCTGTTATTTTCCACCCTCCTATTGGGATATCGGTTCTAAGGAAACATCTGAAGGCTTAATCATTGTTGCATAAATATAGAATTAGAGTCTCATAAGAAGTCAGCATCTTATTTTAGCCATGACACATAGGCTAAAAGCAATTTAAATATAGACTGGTTTAGAGTAAGAATTTCTTGAATAGGAAAACAAACAAATAATACTTGTTTAAACTTGAAGCAACAACAAAAAAAGATCAAGGCAGAATGTTTTCTAGTCATCCTGAAGTATGTTAAAAAGATTAACTTTGGCAGGCAGAACCCTAAAGATGATGCAGACACCACCAGCAGTGCTAAATAGACACTTAGGGGAGGGAACAGGAGCCAGAGGCATAGATTTTTCATGTGTTGGAATGTCATACTGACTGTACACCAAGTGTACCCTGTGGTTTTGAGGGGGAAAAGTGGACTAGAGGGAAATGGATCTGTCAGACTGTAGCAAAATCATGGAATTGCATACAGAACTCTGACAAGATTGATGGTGTGCTCAGAATTTATCTGTGTAGCTTCTAATACTCAATAGAGGGAGAAATGGGGGGACAGTATTAATAGATAGGCTTTTAAATGATAGTGTTTAATAATAGCCTTGGGTGCTCAGTGGAGTTATTCAGATTTTTTATATGGGATTTCTTTTGTGCCACTTTATTTTAAAAAGGCAGATGAATCAAAGCTCAAACTGGATCTCATTTTATCCCAGTGTAATTTAACTTCTGTTGAGCAAGTGATCAAAGACAATGGAAATATCTATACCATATGAAAATAAATGTAAATTTATTTTCTTGTCTATAGGATCTCATTTAATAAAATACAATTGGCTTATTTCTTCTTAGCTTCACTCTAGGATTTTGCTTTTATTTTTCCTGAAACCACTAGTAAATCATACAAAATGTGTATCATGAGCACCAAAGGAACCTGATGTAGAACCACCAAGAAGCCATTACAAAATACTCACATTTCTTGGCTTGTTTGCCACATAATGATAATTTTCATATGTGTATTTGTCAGATCTCCGCTGGCGGCGCTTGAAGAGCCTGGCCCCTCTGTTGCTGAGCGTCGACAGCTCCTCCACCATGATATCTCTGGGCGTGCTGACCTTTTTCCCAAGGTTCAGGGTGGGTGAGACTGCAATGCCATGGGTAAGTACAAACCTCTGTTTGTCTTAAATGTCTGATATTCCATGCTCTGCCCCTGAAATCCAGCAACTTCTTCATGCATATTTAGCTAACACATAGCACAGTGTCACATCGTGTTAGTGAAATTAAGCCTTCTTCCTGAATTTTGGAGGAGATTATTGAACACCACAAACCTGTATTCTCAAAGATGATAAGCACCTCAAGCTCCAAATTAGATCAGGTCTACAGTGTCCTACACGTTAGGACACTGGCTAATAGCAGGCTAGTAAAAACAGGCTTCTGCTAAAACTGGGAACAAAATTCCTTCTGATCCCAGGTTCCCACATCAAACCTTCAGTTAACTTTCTGTGTCCTGCATTGGATAGATAAGAGATAATCCCCTTTAAACACACCTACCGGTTTCTATTAAATGCTATTTTTAGACTGACTCTCAAAATAAAGCTCAAGGTGTGGAAAATGAGTCCTAACAAAGAATTGCAACATCCTTCTAGAAATTGATTCATTTAGGACCTTTTGGGTTTTATTCTCTTTAAGGGGAAACTGAAATACTGGATGCATATTTCTTTATTCACTACTTGGGGAAAAATTCTTCTATGTCTTTATTCACATCCTGTGGAATTTGAAAAGGAAAATGCATAAGCAAGGTAAGGGGAGATCAATAAGGATTGTAAACAGAGAATTCTGAATGTCAGAATTCCCATGGTCATGTTCTGGAAGCTGGGACGCTGGTGGTACTGCGCAAGCTATTGCTTAGTGACTGAACTCTCACTGAATGTCCTCAACCTAGAAACAAAACTTAAACTTTAGAATACAGAAACCTAAACGCTGAATAAACTGTTTTCTATTTATTAATTTTTGCTTGGAGCATTGCAGAAATTAAGAAATATAACAATAATAAGACATTCAATGTTTCACATATTCTTTTGGTCTTCAGGATTTAAAATTCTGAACTTTGACATGTATTTTAATACATTAAAATGAAATGAGGACAAATTATACATAATACGTATCCTGCTAGCAGAGTAAGCAGACAGGAGAGCCAGTTTGAAATTAACATTACAAATGAATTAGCTGCAGAAGGTGCCTAATGCCAAAGTCAATATTGCATATGAAGGGTTTTGTTTTTAGTAAATGGCATGTTCAGCCTGGCATGTGTCTCCTAGTAACTTTATGTTGGAAAAACAATGTGATGTTCTGACATTTAGGAAAACTTAATGGAGACAGTTATATTAAATATTTAGCTGAAGCTGGATGGACAAGAGTTTTCCACGTAGTAAATCAAACAAGTAGATGGGCCCTGGAGTGCACCCCTGTTGATCCATTTCTGTCCATACCAATTTCAACTGAACGCTTGCAGTGGATTTCAGTGGAACAAGAGCAAGTTAACTGGATCATAACCTGGATTGTGCACTTCTGCTTTAAAAATAGTGTGTGCAAAGAATCCTAACAACCTCCAGTTATTTAAGAGCTAGTTACAAAACAGAGCGTTCTTAACATGGGAGAAAATGACTCAGCTTGCCCAGTGTATCCCTATCAGTGGCTGATAGTGGTGGGATTTTGGCTCTGACATGGAGATAACTGT
Organism: Molothrus aeneus; assembly: GCF_037042795.1. NCBI lineage: Eukaryota > Metazoa > Chordata > Aves > Passeriformes > Icteridae > Molothrus > Molothrus aeneus. The sequence continues at coordinate 6,356,077 of NC_089649.1, read as the reverse complement.
ACTGGTTATTGGCCTGTGGCCTGAAATTTAGACCTCAAGTCATATTTTGATTTTATCGTTTCTCAAAATGACTGCAGCGGTAGAGACTGCTGGATGGTTTTATATCAGCACAAAGAAAGAAATTGACCCCACAATTCAGTAGCACTTTCACATAGAAGAGCTTTTGTTGTTCGTACACGGAATGGGGAGCTTGAACATCCTTCAGAGACCGGGGAGCCAAGGCAACTGCAGAGCTCTGTCCAAAGCACTTGGGGTTCTTCTGGGACACTCTGGGTGTTATCTATTTTGGGCCTTGCTGTTCCCTTACATACACACTGTTCTTGTTAATGTTAACTGAAGGCTCCAAGCTACTTTGTAACCCACAGTTGTGTACTCTTGTGTATCCAGGCAGCATCCCAAAATCATAAGTGTAAAGTTCATTTGAATTCCTTGCCAACTAAAATCTAATCATCTGTCTAGCTTTATGATGTGTCTAGGGATAGTTTCAGTGTCAGTGCAGATAAGGTGATGGAGAATGAGAGAAAGAGGACATTTAGGGGATGATAGAAAGAGAACATTAATGTCTTAGATGGACATTGAAAAATAATATTGAAAGTTTAATTCATAGTTTAATCCTAATCTTAACCTTTTAGCTTCATTTCTTTAATTTGCTCCTGCCAAGTCCTTCTTGTCCTGTGCTTAAAATCACAGCAGATTGTATTTAAATATGGTTTATACAGTCCCTCCAGCATTCACTACCTAATATTCCTTTAATCCTTCAGTTTACAATCTTCTAAATAGCTTAATCTGGACTATAAACTTTAATGACAAATATTAGAAAGTGTGTTTGCTGTAGTATCAGAAATAAGGTCTTTTCACTCTATCAGGAAAGACAGTCAATGACGTAGATACTGAAGAAAGCATTTAAGAAGTAGTATAGAACTGGATGTGGGATTTAAGTGGTGAACTCCAAGGGCTTCCTTAAACATATGTATTTATATACATCCAAGTTTATCAAGTAGTCTTAGAAATGTTCTTATTGGTCCAAGTCTGCCAGTGACAAACCCTGGGCTTGAGGAGGTCACTGTATGCACCCACTGATTTACTCATGCAGTTTCTCTTTGAGACTGTATAAGAAGGTTTACAGTTGGTGTCTATTCCTACAGCATTTTATGGTTTGTCTACTTTCTCTAAAAAATAGGACAAAGTCATGTCCCACAAGCCAACAGCAGAGGTGGACTTTCAGTCTTCACCAGTCTTGCCCAGAGATTGGTGATCTCAGACACTGGCAAAAATCTTGGCTGGTTTTGGAGTCTACCACCAACTGTTTCTGCTATGCATGTCTTTTAACAAGGAGGTGGAGAGTCACTGTTTACCTGAAAGCATTCTAATAAAAAGAGTCTGAAATAGAAGTGGAGTAGGAACACTTGCACCATTCCAAGGTGCTAGGGTTTCTGGTACAGAGCCTTCTGTTATTGTGTACCTGTGCTGGCAGTGGAGAGTTTCACAGGGCTGGGACACTGGCTGGAACTGTACATTTAGTTTTGATGTAATCACCAGTTGCAGGACTGTCATTAGGAATAGTGATTCCAAGCCCAGAGAGACAGCAGTTCACCTTCTAGATCTCAAATTAAGCTCATTGAATTAACAATTCAGAGCAAAACAAAATGTCAAAAATTAGTTAAGCTGAATCTAGTCAATTAAATGCTGTATTTCTCCTTGGTTTTCCCAAGGCTTGTTCAGATTTGGTCCCAAAAAACTGGCTTATATTTTGTGTCACCACAGCTTTGGTTATCCTTCTCTTTTCTATCTGGCTTCACTGAACTTGTACAGTTATAAATTTCAGTCTCTTATCACACCCAATTCATGGACTTTCATTTTTTGTTAACACATAAATATCTCAAGCACCCGAAGAAGAGGTTAAAATAGAATTTTACTAAGAGTTAGAATTGCCTTCAGTGGCCACATATCACAGCACATCTTGCAGGATAAGCTGCCATAACTATGAGTATGAATCTTGACAGCAAATCTGATAGTACGTAAATAATAAAAGGGAAGATTATGTGAGGCAAATGTTAAGCATCAGCACAGATTATCCAAATACGCCAATGATTTCAAGGGCTGTATGCTACATTTATTAGTATTGCTATGAATAGTAGCAACATTTACCATGTGAAATGCCTGGTTCCAAACAAACATATGAAAGACTTTTTTTTCCCTTTTGCCCTGAAGAGCTTACAGGCTATTTCAGGCACATATAGTGCTTGGGTTTACAATACCTAAAAAAAAAAAGGGGTTGTAATGAAATCTGGAAGGACAGACTGGCTTGCAGATTTGAGTGCATGTTCAGTGAAGAATTGAAAAAGGAAAGAGGTATTTGTTTAGGAATAGAAACTTCAGGAAAAAACCTCTGGAAATATCAGAAGGAGTAGGACCAGGCAAACTTGTAGCTTCTTGTTCTAAAAATTCTTAAGTCCCTCACCCTACTCTTCATGTAATCACAATGGTCATCAAGTGAGTGCAGAAACCATCCACAAGTTTTTTGAAACAAAAGCCCACTGGAAAGATTTTCAAAACTGGAATTCCATGTTTGATATTTCATCCCATGAAAGTGGTATAACTTTCATAAATTCTAAATATTAATGCAGCTCCCTGTGGTTGCAGCTAGGCTTGAGGGGTGCTTATCACTTTTAGAAAATTGATCTTTTATGTAAATGGTAAAAGAGGCTTCATGGGCAGGATTGGAAGGCTCTCCAAAAGCATCCAGCACATGCCTAATGAAAGGCAAGCAGATTTTTATTCCCACTGGAGTTAATTGCTTCTTAAGGTGTCATGCTAGAAGCATAACTTCAAGAACCTTTTTAGAAAATCAAACAACCTTCTAAAAAGTGCCTGCATTTTCATCAGTGCAACTACAGAGAAGTAAAATTTCTGTCAAATAAGGTTATTTGGTGGCTGTGCATTAGAGAGAATGCCAAATGCTAGTAAAATGTGTTAGTTACAAAAACAAGATCTGAGAGGAATGGAGATGTGAACATTTGTTTCAAATTTTTTTATCATTTATATAAAAAGCAGAGAGAAACAGAGCAAAAAAAACCTAACAAACCAAGAGGGTACAGATCATTATGTTTCTTAGATGATAGCCTTTTAATGTGGAATGAAGTCATGTTATTAACCCCAAATAATGTTCTGAAAGGCTATCCTAGCAGAATGTACATCAGCTGTTAGATTACTTCATTCCTCCACAGCAGTTGTTCATCTGAAAATAGCTTTCAAATGAAAAGAGGCAACTACAAAAGGATTAGTTACCATAGGCAGCATGATACTCCCACAAGATTATTTATGGCAAAACACCCAGAGACAAAGCTGTAAAAGAGTTAAACTCTGTGATTAAAAAAAAAATGTATTAGGGAGGGCTAGAGGACATTGCATATGCAGTAAACTGGGTTCAGTGCTATACCATTTCTGTGTATTTCATCCATAATGGCTGATGCTTGCTCTTTCCTCTCTTTGGCCAGGGCAGAATCTGATAACATTGTGATTTTCTGATACGACTTTTCCTTGCTGCAAAAAAACAACACATTTTTATATTGTTGAGCCAGCGCACACAGTTTGGCCGACTTTCATTTCCAATAGCCTGTTTAGAATGGCTGAACAGTGAAGTCAGGGGTTTCTGCCTGAGAAATACTGTACTGCAAAATGCACTGGCAGTTCTTGCTTGCAGACAGATGTTAGGACATGTTTTGATGGATAGAAGATTCAAAGGAATGGACTTTGAGTTGGTTACATAAATTCTTCAGCAAAAATCAGTGTCAGTGGTATAGGCCTTCTCACATCTACTTGCTATACCTCAAGATGTAAATTCCTAACTAGTTTTAATTTACATCTTGGTTTATGTATTCAGAAATGCTACATTTTGAAATTTCTTAATCTAATAAAGAATCTGAGGAGTGAAACTAGTTCCTCTGGCATCTTTAAAGGAGGTGCATTTCTGACTAAGTAAAAATATAAACATCTGTTAAGTTGCAGCGTCAAGAGGTTACATAAATGTCTTGTATATGACAGTTTGTAGGACAGACAATGTCAAAACATTTCAGGAAACAATACACTTACCCTACTGTTTTGTTGTGCAGATAAAAAGCGATGCCAACCCTTTAGCTGAGGCTTCAGAAGTTAGTTATGCATGGGGATGACCTGCCTGGTCCTGGATGGTTTGTACCCTTGTGCTGGGATCTGCATGGTACCTAGTACTGAGACAAACTGGGGGGCTGATCCTCTCCAAAGGGGTTGGCATCCTGCTGACATCAACCAGTTATATATAGAACCAAACACTCCAGCCACTCATATCTTCCTGGCAAAAGAAGAGAACAGAAAAGATTCAACTGCACCCACAACAAAGAGAGGTTATGTCCCTTTCAGAGCTTATTGAAAATTTGGTGGAATGCCCCCCCTGATGTACAGATCATCTCCTCATCTTCTCATCACCCCTGAGAATTATAATCTGTGTGTTATAATCAGGAAGGAGACATTTAAAAAGAAGGTGTTAAGTGTATAGATAGGCAAGACTATAGCAGATGAGAATGGCATGGGCTAATCCTTCAGTGAAAGATGAAACCCTGCTCCTGTAGGGGCTGATGGCTAAAGTCAGTGGCAGATGGCTGATATACAGAGGCTGCTCTGCAAAAGAAATGAGATTTTCTTCAGCATTATACGTGCTAGGGAGTAATTGCTCGACAAGCACGCGCCTCGCAAACTGTTACTCAAAATCCCTTCACTTTCTTTGAGCACTGGGGACAAAAAACCTTCAGCAAATTGAAGCTCACTAATATCCAGCATTCCAGGATAGTGTTGTGTCAGTTTATCAAAGAAATGTGTGATTTGTAGTGCACAGATATTTCTAGACAGCGACCAACTTTGGACAGAATAAAACAGCGGCAGAAGAGAACATTCCCCCCTTGCCCTCCTGTCTGAATGCAGATAGATGAATTTTGGGGCAGCAAAAACAAGGTGAAGTTCTTCTGTTTCTGATTTGGATTTGAGTTTGTTCTAGGAAGTTCCTTTTTATCATGGAAAATTATGATCTAATTTGGCTTGGAGGATTGATGAGAAAATTGCATGTATTCTGACTTTAAAGAGAATCTGGAGAGTAATAAAATAAACCAACACAACCTGCAGACCTTTTCCAGCAAGAAGCACTTTGAGGTAGATAATATTTATGTGCCTGATCCAATGTCCTGAAAATCTGCCTGTCCAACTGAAAAATTGCATTATTTTTCCCTCAAGCTTTCTATTCCCTTTGCTTAGCTTTGCAAAACATATTTCTGAGATCCTGGCCATCTCTGCCCAAAAGAAATGTTCATTTTAATCCTCACCATCAGAACTGACCTGCTCTTATTGCTGATTAGTGATTTTTTTTCTAGCTTTTGTGCCTGGATCAGACACTTTTAACAGTGCTAACAACCATGGTCTTGGTTGAATCTTACCTATTCAACTAGCAACTTTGAATAGTCTCAGTGCTTCATCACCAGCCTGTCAAATGGCACCGAAGGGAAGAATTTTAATGTCAAAATAGCCTGATGAATTGGGGGGGGTGAGGTGGGGGGGTAGAAATCAAATGCAATTTAGTAAAGCCATATCCAAAAGCAATTATAAAGTGGGCATTCATCTGATTGGCACTGACTTAAATGTTTAATCCAGGAGGAAATATCAACAGGCATCCCCAATGGGATAGTCTCATGTTTAGTCTATTCCAATTCCCATTAACTAATTATTTAATACAATCAAAAGTACATAAATGTTATTGTTTTGAAGCTGAGCATTAAAAAATCTTTGTAGCGTGACTATCCTAGAATTTAATTCACTACTTAGTAGTGTGTGAAGATTTAATAGAAAGTAGAAATAAGCATGTCATTGCAGCTGAAATAAAGAATGTTTATCTGTCATGACTGCAAAACTAGAACTGTTCAATGCTTCTGTCTTTTATAATGCTCAAAGAGGGTCAGGACACCATAAAATACACCAAGTTGCTGAAACATCTTTCATATATAATTGTGAATAGTAAAATGTCCATCATTATTGGTAAAGGCTAAGGAAGGTGAAAGAATTAAAGTGCCATGTGACATCATCTTAAAAATTAAACCCTGCATGTCAATGAGAGGAACTATTGTATTAGTGGCAAACTAGGATGTTTAGTCAGCCTGGTAACAGAGGCAATATTTTCCTGTCTTCTTCATTTAGGGCATTTTTATTTAACCAAGTAAGACTTGGTTAAACTGCTTTTATTTGACTAAAAGACTTTTCCTTTGAGTCTGGTCTTTTCTGACACTTTGTGGGCTCTTTCCCACCGCATGGCTTCCTCTAAATTGCATAATTGACCAGAAAGGACACCCAGGCTGGCAAGTGGAAAAAGCCTGAACTATTTCTCCCTCATTTTCTCTCCTTTTCCATCCTTTGCCTCTTCTCTCATCTCCACAGAGACAATTTAAATGCTGAATAAAGCCCCAGTTCTTAACAGGTGCTTAAATTCAACCTGAGGCTGTGACTGCCATGTCTGCCTAACTTCATGCCATGAATTTAAAGCAGTTAACTACTCAGGCTCTTAATGTATCTGTCGTGTATAATTCACAATATGAGCAATATCTGTTTGTAAAAAGGGGGCTATAATTACTAGACAACAGCAAAGTTGCTGTTCAACTCATGATGAAGCTGATGTTTTTGTATTCTGTGTCCATCTGTGCTTCAGACAGCGATTTACAGGTCTGTCTTATTGTAAAATACCTGGTTGGAGCCAGGTAGGCACAAAGTGCCAACTATTGCTTTTAAAAATTAAACCAGTCCTTTTTTTTGGAGTTAAACTGCCAACAGTTGCTTTTTTCAAATGAAACTGGCCCCCATACATCTAAGTGTACTTGTAATCTTCTTTTTACTTAAATTCTGAACCTAGGCCTCCTACATGTGTTACAAATGAGACCAAGTGCTGTTGTCATCAATTGTTTCATGAAATATATCTTGCAGTCTGACTGAGGCAGTACAGGGTTCCCTATTTCCACTTCTAAATTCAAAAATACTGGAGTGAAAAAAACACCCAGAGTTATCTGGAATATCCTTCTCTGCCTATGAAAATTGTGGGAAAAGCCTTTTTTTAAAAATAAGTCCAGTTTGATTTTTTGCTTAGGGAATTTTTTTTTCCAGATGAAAAAGGAAGTATTTTAATTTCAATTATATGCTTCATTGGTACTTTTTCTGTACCTACATTGAGCAGACTAACAAAAGATCATTGCATTTGAGGTATTGATGTATTCAATAACATATAATCAATAATTTGATAGGCTTTAAAAAATATTGTTACTGTTGTCTTTCTGTTCAGGATCCAAACAAGATAATTTTTTATCTGGAATTCATAGGAAGGCATTCTATAATTTAGTATATGATTTAGTAATTTCATTATCCTCAAGTTTTTTTAAAACAAACGGAGTGGTCTATTTTGTAGAATTTACATTTTCCACATCGGGCTCAGTAACAATTGACATAAAAGCCTGAGAAAAAAGTCCCCTTGTTTTACCTGCATTTTCTGTAATAGAAGAAGACCTAAAGGAGGATGACAGATTAATACTGCTCTTGCTCACAGGCTGTCAGGCTGGTTTAATTATCTTAGCTGTTAAATAATACTTCTCACTGAAATTCATGGTTCAATAGGTACAACTCATTGGAGACTCTGCTCTGTGTTTGACTGAAGTTAAATAATCCGTAAAAAATAGGAGAATTTCTTCAGTGGCATTTCTTCCATGCTGTGGGATCTTTCTGCATTTAGTACAGACACATGGGAAATACATTTTCTGTGCTGAGGTGGGGATGGAGCTTCATTTTTGGAGACAAAAATACTGTGCCTCTACTCTCCCTGAGAGTGGGAAACCTGCCCCAGCCCCTGGGCTGGGCTCCTGGTGTGGGTATGGCTGTAATCCAGCCTACAAGGACAGCAGATACGGGGTGACTCCTCAAGCTTTATTACTTCCAGTTGTCTGCCACTTTCATGCTTCATTCCCAGTTGAAATAGGCATTTTAAGAAAACATAAAGCCGACAGCCTGATTTAATCCCCAGGGCTAAGGCCACAAGCAGCAGCCTGTGCTGTCAAAGACTTAATCAGAGCCAGCAGCTGGCCAGGGAGCTTTATTTCAGTACGTGCATGTTCTGATGGTCACTGATGGAAAACTCCTTCATTTCTGTGGGTGGTCCACCTCACTGTGAGCCTGACGTACTCTTTGGGGTTGTTTCATTCTTCCATCAAAAGGATACAAGTCTTCTCCCTGCTTGCATCAACATTGCAGTCTGACATTGTGTCACCAGCATGGAGAGTGCTTGAGTAAGGGGCTCTTAAAGAGAAGATCCTTTCTTCTTAAATACTGCAGGGCACGCACATCTTTCTCACAGGTTCGTGTTTGTTTAGAGATAAACCCTTTTCATACTGCATTCAATTCCAAATTCTTTCTCCATACCTAAAGAATCTATTTAGATGCCTTCACCACAGGATTTGGATACCTGAGAATTTTATTTTGTTGTTTTTGATGTGGCGCTGTGATTTTAAAAGGAAACATTCCAAATGAAATAGGAGTTCAAAGAAAAGACTGACTATTCTGCCAAGTTGTTGAACTTCTGTTTGCTGGGGAGTGCCAAATGTCAAACTGGGAGAGTATCTTGGGCGGTTTTGTTTTTGAAGGTGAAGGGGGAAATTTTAGTCCAAAATACATGCCATAATGGTTAATGTATGTAGAATGTTTTTAAAGTACTTGAAGATGCAGATCCAAGGCAAACCTCGCTGTATATCTGATTTTTATGAGCTCCACTGATACTATCAGGTCAGTGGATTAGTTTCATACTTCTTTTCCTAAATTTCTATTGACAAATCCAGCCATTCAGAATGAAGAGCTATCTTCTGGACAAAGGTTTATAAAGAATGTGTGGTTTTAACTGCATTGTGGGGGAAGTACATAATAACTTTTGTCTGGCATGTCTTTCAGATATCTTTTCAATTTTCTGAAAAGAAGCTATTGGAAGGCTCAAGTTCTTATGAATGCAGGAGCTGGAAATAAACAAACAAACCAAAAAAGCCTTAAAACTTTATATTAAATTCTGACATCTTAACAGCACTGCTGTTCCTTACTCAGAAAAAAGCCAAACTTGCTGCCTTCATATGCATTGAATTATTTTCTCTCTGTTAAAACAGCTACAAGCTTGGCTTGTGATGCTGCAGTACTCATGATGCAACTATCTTGTTGATCTAACTTCTGTAAACTAGGTAGTTTGAAACTAATTCAGAGAGGACAAGTGACTTTTGTTATGAGCAGGGTGAGTTCCTTCATATGTGGCTTGTAGTTCATACATTTGTTTTTAAGTCAGGACAGTGTGAACTCTTCAAAATAAACAAAGAAGAGATCAAAATGCCACCACTTAAAATCAGCCTTAAAGTGGTAAAGACTGGTAAACAAAGCTGAGAATACTGGGAGTGAGGGAAAATCATTTTTGGTTTAAAGATAAAGAAGCTCCTGATCCTACCAGTAAACACCTTTTCAATTTTATGTGTGTTTGATCTACTGATCACTGGGGGTTACACCTCCAAAGCAAGACTGGACTAATTGAAGCATGTTCAACAGAAAAGTAATCTGAAAGAGCAAATAAAAGATTGTAGACCTAGAAACAAATTTGAACAGAAAGAAGAGTATTTGGACTATTATTTTTACATTCAAGTATGAGTACCATCAAGCCCTGTGTTTGTTAAGTATGGTTTATATAACTTTTCATGCTGAAATAATTTAAAATGAAACATAAGTCTGTCAAGCTGAGAACACCATGTGAGTGTAAAGGCACAGAGGTTGAGATGGAGTTATGGCTAAGTAGGAACACTGTTGTGCACACACAGAAACTGTGCTAGCAGGAAATAGTCAATAACATATTGCAAGAAGGAATCAGCTGGCCAAGTGTTTCCATAGGAAAAAACTGGCAGGAAAATAGCCTTATATTAAAAAAGAAGAAAACAAAAATAAGGTGGAAAAGCTTACTTTGGTGTTTCCCTTTTTTCCCACACTTGAGAAAGAGAACAGTTATTAACATTTGGTTGAAAAACATGGGTTCTGTTTGGCTGCCAGCCAAAGGTAGCCCTGCTGTGAAAACATTTCTGTGGCTGATACAATACCTTATGGTAACCACTGCCTTCAGCAAGGAGCGCCCTGCAGCAGGGTAACACAGTATCTGTTTTATTGCTGATGTGTTTCAGCTGTTGTAAACACTTTTTCCTGAAGCAGGTCTATTAAAGAAGCATTTTCCAGTACTATTTCTGTTCCTTCCTCCATTGTTTCATCCTCTGTACAGCTCATCATCTTGCCTGGGACCTCTGCATAGAACTTCAGTGGACTTCTGGTTTGACTACCAATGTCAGGCTTCCTTTAGAATCTCAGGTTTCATTTATCACTTGCTCCAATTCTTTCCCCCAACCAGTACACTTACTGAGGTGTGAATTTATTCACGTTTATTTTTTGTTCTCCAGAAAGGACAACCAGCATTCTTGTATATTAACAAACTTTATACAAAGAGTAATTGTATCTAGAGATTACCATCTTCTGAGGTAGAATTTTTTTTTTGCTTTTGGTTTATTTGTGTTCCAGGCAGATGCTGTTTTCTAAATGAAGAATACAATCTAATATAATTTCTAATTACTTATTTTGTAAGGCCCTAGACTGTATCAGCATCTATTTTATAATAACCATTAGATGACAAGCACTTTTCTGTTTTGTGTTGAGGAAAGTAGCTCCCACAGCCCCTCACTGGACTCACAGCCTGGAAGCCTCTGCCCATGCTTCCATGATAGAGAAAGGATGAAGAGACAGTTCTCCTTGAAGAGTGGCAGCCTGCAGTAGAAGGGACATGGATAATTTTGCATTCTTTTCCTAAGTCACTGTGTAGGCCATAATACAAGTTTGAAGGCTGGCCCCAGTGCCCCATAAGACCACAGGTAAAAATCCCATTTCTTCATGCAGACATGTGCACAAGTGTCTAATCCTGTTTCACAAGAAAAAAAAAAGAGAAATGATGTGATACTCCTGTGCTGCCCTGAGGAAAAATTTTGTGAACATGGCTTCTAATCCCTAGAACTGAAGTGAGTCTGTCCTGGAAACTTCAGCACGGTTCCAAGAGAAGTGTCATCCTAGGTAACAGTGGTTTCTTTCCAAGACACTTGTTCCTCTGGGTACAGTTGCTATTTGTAAGTGATTCAGACTAATGTCTCATAGTCTGCAGGAACCTTCAGTCCTGACACAGGGCAGCTGTGCTAACCTTGCTTTATCCTCGGGGCTTTGGGGCAAGGCAGCTCTGGTACTCATCGGTGTCACTGAGTTTTAGGCCTCCATGTCACAGGGATGATACTGTTCTTTTTGAGATGGGAATATGTGATGCAGTGGATATTCTGGTGTTGGGTATAGTAGCTTTTGATGGACATTTCACCATAAGTTAGAATAAATTAGGGGGAATTGGTTTGTGAGTTAAAGCCACTGAATTTTCCCTCAGTGGCGAAGCTGGTGTTCACTCCAGAGATGGCAATTCACGTCTCCTTTCAGAGACATGAAGCATATTTCAGTAAGTACACATTACATAACTTGTCCCACATTTCTTTCTCTTTTTAGTATCCCAGTTTGTTATGAAAAATTATGCTCCCATTAATCATTATAGCCACTCATATTTTTCTGTGAAAATAAATCACCATCCTCTGCCCTTCCTGCACAGGAACATGTTTCAATCAAAACAAGGATATATCCACGATTGGTTCAGGGGAGGGAGTGTCGGCTAATGTGGCTTTGCTGCTGCAGAAGGATGAAAGCAGGATTTGTCTCTGTACTCAGTGGATTGCAATGCTGTGTGGTAGTGTCACTTGCCAAATAAGATTTCCCCTTTAGCACATGCAGAGCTCGGCTGAACGTCAGTGGAAACTGCAAGCACTCGGCACAGGGGGACCTGCAGTTGGGTCCTGAGGGGAACAGTGAACCCTCCTTTGTTCTCCTGCATCTGAAAACATTTGGGCTGGCAAAGCTAGAAAGCATCTGTACTACTGGGAGAAACCAGCAGGCCTCTAAATTCCTGATTTAGGTTGTCACCAGCTTTATTGAGACTGTTTTTAGAAAGCATTTAAATCGAGGTGTCCAAAATTGCATATGCAACACCATATTCAGGCTACAGAGCAGGGGGCTGATTTTAAGACATTTAGGCATTTACTGTTTTCAGATCTCAAGGCTTCTGCAAAGTCATTTTTATTTACATGCTTTGAAATGAATTTAGGGACTTACTTTATCCAACAGTGTAAATATAGAGGCTAGGCTATTTTTAGACTTCACAATGTGATACTGGGCAAAAGGACTTTTGAAGCGGAGATTGCTGGTTACCAAACCACAAACCTGGACCAACATTTTTCAGTAACTGTCTGTTTCTCTCTATTCAGGACATGTGAAGCCTCGGACAGTAAGTTAAAGGCTGTAGATGTAGATGATTCTCAGGGAACACATTCTCTCTTGGGATGTCAGTTTTCTCCAGAGAAGAGGTCTGAGGAAAATTCACCCTTAGGACAGACTGAGTTTTCTTTTACAGTATATATAAGATGTTAATTCTGTATTAGTTGTACAAGGAAAATCAGTTCCTTATTTTGCCTCTGAAGAGAGAGAAATTTACTTTGGTCTTCTGGAAGAGCACAATGCTGTATTCTGGAAAATGAATATACAATACAAAAAAGACAGAAATTTTAGTGCAAAATGAATCAGATTCGTTCAGACAATTGACTACTTAGAAATTACACTTTTCTGTTGACTTGTTCGATTTTGGTTGAGAAATGAAGTCCTTTCATAGGACTTAGTGGCAGAAATAAAGAAGTCATCCAAATAAACTCTGGTCATTTTCAGAGCTGACAATCATGTGACCAAAGCAATGGATGTTCCCTTTGCAACCATGCAATATTTGCTGACCTTATAGGCATTGGGTGTCAGTTAACAACCAGGCTTGTGAGGCAACCTGGATGTGTTTTAGAAGCCTTCAGATATTATTTGTTTAATAAAGTCAGAGAATGATTATTTATTAGTAAGGAGATAGTCCTAAAACTCTAAGTCTGCCTCTGGCATTTGTGAAGGTTCTTCTCTGGGTGTTTTTCACAGGCAGACTCAGTATTAGCAGAGAAGATGTAGAGTGTATTGCTGTTGTGATTTTTTCCCAATAATCAGAAATGAGATGAAGACCTCGCTTTAAGATTATAGTCTGGCTGAACTTGTTTTCTGTTTGGTGCTTTCATTATCAAAGAAGGTTCAGCGTTTCTCTCTTGTCACTGTTAATTTTGCTGAGGAAAAATATGCCCACCACCAAACTAGTCTCCTTGTGGGAAAAATCCAGCTTGGAAAAAATTCAACACCATTGTCACCATTGAAACAACACAAACTATCAGTTTGATTTTGGGGAATTTTTTCCTCTGTTTCACATGTAGGGAACTAATTTCTGCATTCAGCAGTGCAAATCGTTAGCAACCATCTTTAGTGAATTTTCCCTAAATGGTAGGGATGTTGCTGTTCTGCTTTGTTGCATTTCCAGTGTTTGGTATTTTCTGGTGATCCCATTAACTTTGAAGTTAATTAGAATACTTCATGGCTGAAATGTAGAAAGCCTGTAGTTCAGCAGACGTTCGTTTTATAAGTTAGCATGAAAGTGGTGAATTAGAAGTAGTATTTCTTTGTTGCTGTGTCATTAAGACATGTCATGACCTTATCTTTCAAAGATTTGAACACTGTTTCCAAACCCATTTCAAAGGCTCTGCTAGTCAGTGAAACTGAATACAGTATCATTAACTTAGGCAAGTATAAATTTTAAAACTGTCACATGTCACAGTTGCATTTTACACCCAAATATGCCTATCAATTTGACCCTTTTAAGTGCAAAATATTGCAGTAGTTTTCGTTGTGTGGAGCACATCTACTGTACTACTCTGCACATGTGTTAGGGATAATATCTGAGTTTGTGATTAATTCTTGGCATTTTTCCCTTTTTTTTTCCCTTTAGCTGTTATTGGAGTCATGCAGAAAAGATCAGTGAGCAGGTTGCCACAGAAAGGATGTATTTTACAGGATATTTGGAATATACAATCAGTGTACAGTAGGTTGGACACTATTCTTTACCAAGTGTGAGCAATGGTGTAGGAAGTAATACTTGCTGGGTTACACCATCATCAGTCTGCCCCTTTAATTTTTTTAATAAAAAGTAATTTTCTGCCTCCAATTAATTGTGACCTCTCAAAGCTCTTAAATATGAAGAATCAAAGGCCAAGTTTTGATCCATACTTCCATCTTTGCAAGAAGAATTATTTTAAAATGGGAGAAGGAATATTTCACTCCTGAAATGTGCTGTATTTTCTCTTAATGTTGTTGCTCCCGTTTCTTTCTTCACAGATTCACTTTGTTTAGAGGCATTCCATGACTAATGGGCTTGCTAGATGATTAGCAGAAAACAAAACTCCTACCATCTCATATTTTCCACTTTACAGGAGTCCAGCCATGCCTTAGATATTTTCCATTCTTTTACTCTTGATGTTCTAAAGATGTGGAATTAAAACTCCTCGCACTGTATGGGAATGCATTGTTGAATTGTACATGTGTGTTTTACTCTCCTGAGTAATTTCTCCATTACTTGAGCTGCCCTAAATGTGGGCATTGTGCTCAGTGGAGTAACACTTGCTGTACCAACACCTTTATACTCCTTAATTCAGATAAAGCTTATCTGTCAAATCAAACAGAAGCTGCCAACATTTGCAGCTTAATTGCTTTTCCAAATTCCTCTTTCACTTAGAACAGTGAACAGAGCTAAAAGAAACAAGAAACTATTGTTGGCAAAGGTCTGGAGTTGTGTTTATAGTTCCATCCCCCTCAAAAAACACACTGCAAGAGTAAAAGTCATTGGTGAAGGAATAAAGGCTTTTTGAAGAGTAAAACTTCCAGAAATATGGACTCGGAATTGCACTAGGAATAAAAGATATGTATAATATATTATGTACACACTTAATTACCAAGGCTGAAGGTTTTTTCCTAGGGAAGGATTTATCTTTATGCTGTGACATTTGATTTAGAACAAATAGCCATGCTCTGGTGCAATAGGAAAGAAGAGACATGAATGGGTGATTAGGGATGACAGATCCAATGTTTTTGCTGTTCTCCCTGAATTGTGTTTACAGTTAGAACTTAAACTAAACAGCTATTTAGCACTGTTATGCAAGTGGATGGTAACTTGGGCCTGTGTGGCAAGGAAGCTGTAAACAAAGTGTGTGTGACTTTTGCCTGTGCACATAATGCATTTAAATTATGCCAACTTCCTTCTCTTTCCCCCAGAGACTATGCCTCAGTATCTTGCATGGAAATCACTGGTGCTGGTGGTCACGTAATCACATGAACTGACTCTACATTTGTTCATTACCTTTAGGCTGTTCCTTGCCACTGTGCATTCAAGGAAGATTCTTTAGCAGTGCTTGTGTTGCTTTCTGTTTGTGTACTTTCTGTCTCTCTTTTCCAGGAGTTAGTATTGCTAATCCATTAGCAGAGATTTTTTTTTTCTTTAAGCTTTTTGTCCATCAAAGTACTTTGCACACTGATTTTATCTAAATTTATTGTTATGCCACCTGCTAAGAAGAAGTTAATTGTTAACGCCACTTTGTTGAGAAAGAATTGGCAAGTTGGTCAAGTTCTGCTCACTCATTTTAAAATTAATCACAGTTTCTTATTTATGCAGTTTTCAAGGAGGCACTAGAAAAACTCTTGCACCATCTGTCATAATTTTTCATGTGTGTCACCTTTTCCCCAGGTTAATGGAAGTGACTCCTGACATAAACATGCCTTCATTTGGTGCCTTTGAGTATGGCTGTGCCATTCTTTTCCCTTTAGTGGCAGGGTTGATCCCCTTGGTAGCAGCTGAGTGTATGTTTTACGTTACTGTTGGGACAAATACAGAAACAATATGTGCTCCTTAGTAACAGACATCAGACTGAAGACATTGCCAGTGGTGATTTGCCAATAGCTCATGGGGAGGCTCATGATTTAACAGGAACTTAAGATTTGGTTCCTTTGGACGGGTTTTGTCAGCTTTGTTACAGACTTTAGGTGAGACTAGCATGGTGACATGGGAGAAGGCAGGGGCTTCCGTTATGGCAAAAAATGTGGACTCTCCTTTAATTCTGATATTTTAAACTAATCCTTCTACTGCCCTTTGAGGTTAATCTCTGTTCACTCAGCTGTGGTTACTATGAGTAAACAGCTCCAAAGCCTTACATTCTCTGTCATGGGATTTGGTGAATTTTGTCTGGCAGTCTGGGCCATAACTTGATCTGTCTCTTGAATTACTAGATTGTTTCTTCAAAGGACCTGGAGCTCCCTTCCTCTTCCTTTTCTGAGCTGTAAGAATGTAATTGTGCTGGTTGTGAAGTATGCATCACTGCTATAAATAACCAGTGGATTATAGGTGAAGGTAAGAGCCAGGAATGTCCTCATCCAAGTGCAGCATTGCCATTGTCCCAACAGCCTTGGGCAGTGCATGTGTTCTTTCCATTCCATGTTCTCTTCCATTGGTAAAATGAGATAATGACATCTGTCCACCCTGTGCTGCTGAGGTCAGGAGTAATTAACTACAGTCTCTGTGAGACTCATTAAGCAATGCCTCCTCTATCATCTGATTTAGCTCAAACTTTCAAGTTTTATGAAAAGCATTTGAGTTCCAGTGGACTGCTGATAATGACACTGCTTGGTGTCTGGTGTCCCCACAGATCTCTAACTGTGCCACAGCTCCTCTGTTGAAACAGAGGCTTTGTCAGGGAGAGCAAATAGTATGGATTGTATGGATTGTGTACCATTGCCCTCTGTTGGACAGCACTAGGCTTAGTCCAACCTCTTGTCTTCTTTTGGGCTTGCAAAACTTTAGAGCAATAAACCTGATAATATTGTATAAGTAAGCTTGAAGTGCTTAGTGACAAACTGACCATCCTTGTTCTAAAGATTGCACCAGTCCCTAAAATGCAGAGGAAAATACAAGTTTGAAAACCTACCATGTCCTAGAATGTCCCAGAATTTTTCTGCTTTACTGGTAAAACATGATTTTATTTTTTTCCCTCCTGCTCTCTGCCTACCTCACATCTTCTGTGGCTTGTGAGCTTTCTGTGTATATGTAGGTGAGTGTTCAATATAATGTACTTCCTGTATTTAGTTTAGCTATGGTTTTTCAGGAAGTTTCTATGCTTTGTCAAAAAGTATCATGCATTTCATACACACTGTAGTATCTGCAAGAGAGATGGTGGATAATGGCAAGAATTTAAAACAGAGAAGTAAAAATATGAAAGGTACAATCAAATTATTATTATCTGAGGGTAAAAGAAATCACAATGTTTCTTGCAAGTGCCCATAATCCTCATTGTGGTTGTGAACTTAGTCCTAACTACTTTTGTGTTCTCTGCCCTCCAGTACACAGTTTATGGCAGAGCATTCAGAGCAGTAGAAATTATTATAAAGGTCACAAGGAAAAACAAAGCTACTGTTGCTACTGTCTGAATGTTATCTGTTTGGATTGCTGCTCTCCAAACCTGTATTCATGCTGCTGTTCACTTGAGGTTACATGCAGAGCAGTCACATCTAACTCCAGTAATAAACATCCAAAACACAGTGATCTGTATCTAATTCTGCTGGGTAAACAGCAGCTTATTAAAGTGTAGGAAGAGATGAGTGCTGATCTGTTCCTTTGAGAAGCCTTCAAGTTGATTTGAAAAAGCATCTGCCTAAACTTCCATAACGTTATGGCTCCCAGAATAACACAATCATCTCTTCACTGTCCTTGGGTGGTTTTTCTGGTCTGTTGATGATCCATTCCTCAAGTACAGCATTATCCAAACAGACCTCTGCAAGCCTAGGTGAGTTTGGAGTGATGTACGGCTATGCCTGGGGTCCTGGGATCCAGTCCACCTATTTTAGGCATTTGTTTGAGGATGGAGTTAATTTCTTTTTAAGAATGCCCCTTCACACTGGTTATACAGGAGGCCAAGACAGCAACTTGAGCCTCAGCAGAGTCCCAGCTGAGATAACTCTCCATAATTCTGCACATGAGTGGGCAAGTTCCTAACAGAAGATAACATTTAAAAATCTGATTAATGCCATAGTGTTTTGTCAATCACATTTTGTAATTCTACAGGCTACAAAAATCTACAGAACTGCTGACACCACTTCAGTGCTTGTAAATTTGTTGTGTTTTGTGGTGCTGCACATTTCTGTGTGAGATGGAGTCTTTGCCCTGCTGGCATAAGTGGTAAATTAGTCAAGTTCCTGTTGATTTAGCTGGTAACAGGATTTTGCTCCATGTGTTCCAAGGAATTTTTTTGCTCTGTTTTGTTCGTGGTGTTTCTTTGAAATGTGAGTTTTCTCAGGGCATACTGATTCAGCAGGAAGATTTATTAATTTCTACACTCATCTTTTTATTTTATTGCCACATGGAAAATCTCTTGGGGTTTTAAACTGCCAAAGGAAGTAAAGAATGGGGAACTCTGCAGAAAAGAAGAGAAAATAATCTTGAACTTTCACAAAATGATGAAATTATGTGCATCTGTGGTGGGGAATTTCTTGGAAACTATAAATGTTACCAATATTGATCATCTTCAAAATATTCTGTTTTGCATACAAGTAATTCTCTAGGGAGCTTCAAGTCCTGTATTTGTATACAAAGCATTTTATAGGCCATATATTTGTATTTAAATATAAACTGTCCTGAAGAGACCTAAAAATCAGAGTAGCTGATGTGCACCTGATCAAAACTGCTGTTTATGCTCATAAGCCTTCCTGTTAGAAAAAAACCCCAAAACATTAGAAATACCAGAGTTAAGAATATGCTGACTTTATATTGATTCTTATTTTTCAAAAATTACTGACTTTTTGAGGCTAAACCCAAGCACATCCATTGATATTAGGAAGTGAGTAATTAAAACAAAAATTACTTAGGAATTTAAGAGTGGCAATTGTTTTATAGCTGCCACGGTTCTGTGAGGTTGTTCATGCTAGGAAACTCTACCAATACATCTATTATTCTGATTTAGAATTCTGCAAAGCTTCTTATTTTCCATTTTTGCCTTGGGCAAATTCTGCTTGTCTACAGCCTGGTTTAAATTATTTACAACACTCAACATTGTTTGTCCAGCAATTAGCATAGCTTTCCTTTGGTTTCCTTATTTATAGGGAAAATATTAGTCATGAACCTCTTCAGTATTTAGACAAAATTACCCCTGGGTTTTGATTTACTTTAAAGATAAAATTAGATCTGGAGGTTTATCAACACCTTCTTTTTTATACGTGTGTCAGTGCATTGTAACCTTCCAGCTGTTTGAACTGCAGTGCAGCACAGTGTGTTCTCCCAGTTCTCCATTAACATCTGCTAATTGACCATTACCTTTCTTCCTCCACAAAAACCCCCACAGCTTCATGTGCACGAACACAAACGCTCCCGAGGTCATTTTGTTTGGAGTGTGAAATACTTGAGTCCTTTTTTAGGACTGAAAATGTGTGAACAAACACCAGACATTTTCCAGCATCTTGAGTGCTGTTTCTGACTCAGCAGCAACACAAGGCTTCTTTTTAAGGTCCAATAATATATCCAGGGAACAATTTCAAAGCACAAATGTTCAGTTTGAGGAAAACCAGACGCTGGCCTGGAAATGTCTGCCTCTCTGGACTTAAAATTCCCCATTCCATCAGCCTCACATTCAGTAAGGGAGCAGTCTGCCACACTGGAGTCATTTTAAATGCTCTTAAGCGTTGATGAATGCACCAGAAAATCGAAGGCATTCCAAGAAACCCAGGGTACATTTTCTGCACAGTGAAGCATCCTACAAAACCTATGACTGTTCCCCTGGCAGGGAGATTGTTAATCTGTTGCCAATTATGGGACTCAAGGGAGTTCTGTTAAGCTGTGAGTGTGGCTTATGCTTCCTTTCTTTATGATGTATTTAAGAACTTACAAAAGAATGGAAATGTAGCTATGGAAAGGAATAGTAATGGGTCTCTTATAACCTTGTAAATCCTTTGTAGAGCAAAGCTCTTAAAATGCTATTGTGGAGCTTTTTCAGTTCCTCGAGTTTTACATGCATTAATCATTTTTCTTGTACTGGGGACAAAATCCTGCTTGCTGTACAAATGCAAAAACTGCTTTGGGATTCATTTCATGTCTATAGTGAAAATCTGATCTGACTTTCCACAGCTAGATGGTATATGCTGGCCTTTTTTCCTGAAGAGCTATTTATCCAAATAGCCTTCATAGTGTACAGACTGGGTTCACAATTTATTCACAATATTTATTTCACGTTTGAAGAGTAAGTTTCAAACAATGAGAATACAGCAATGTACAAGGAACTAAACAGAGGGTTAGGTGCAAGTAAAGTAGACAAGTACAGTAAGTACATTTTAGTTGCAGATTTTTGTGGTTGGGCTGAAAATGTTCCAACAATAAAAACTGTTCTGTTTGTATTATTTAACCTGGCTAGATTATACTTCACTGTGTTTCCTTCCTCTGCTTAGTCAGTATGGAAATGAAATTCCACTAAATTTGATAAGTTGCCTTTTGACCTGATACTGATTTAAGCTTCTAGAAGCTCATACCAGCACGAGGTCACTGACAGGCAAAGTCAGTGAGTCTAAAAATGGTGCAGAAAAAAAGAGATTAAGCTTTACTTGGGTTCAGATTATTTAAACAAACAGACAAGAATTTAGGGAAAACAAAATTGTATTTCTCATCTGATTGGTCAAATCACTTTATTATGTGATACAATTTACATCGCTGGCATGCACTGTCAAATAAGGTCTCCTTTGCAATGAGCAAAAGTCTTTAGAAGTGAAAAGTCTTCTATAAAGATAACACAGTCTCTTGCTACTAGGCAGAAATGCAGTGTAAATAGATATTTGGTTGTGTTAAAGCACGCCAAAATGAAAACAAACTATGAACAAGAGTTGTGAACATCATCATCTAACATAACTAAGGAAACTAATTTTCAGTTATATTGTGTATTCAAATGCTCTGCATGTTAACAGAGACACCTCTGAGGGTGAGCACAAAGCCAACGATTTAAAATATCAAGCGAAAATTGTCCTCACATTTACTGAGCAGATCTGTGCATTCAAAAGCAAATGCATGAAATACTTGCATTAATATATTCAGAACTCACACACAACAGTCACAACAATTTTTAGAAAGATGCTTTGCTAGTGGAGGAACCGGGTGAAGGACAGAAAGTGGAAAATGCTGTGGGGTCCATCTAAAGCTCTGATGCACTAATATTTCATTTACTGGTCTGGGCCTGCTGCTTTCTTTGAAATCACTACATGATCTCAATCTGGATTTAGGCTGATTTCCTTCCAAACAAGGCTATGTGATCTGTCTGCATGCCTGCCCTCATGTCTGCCCTCCCATTAATAACTTCAAAACTGTTTATTAGTTCCATTTCTCTGCAGCAGAGGAACAGATCTCACAGACAATCCATTGCCCACAGACTTTGTAAAAATAGACGGTGTTGGGGAGGCCGGATCCACTTACCAGTGTTGTTATTGAGGGAAATGCTGCACTGGGAAGTCATTCCATATTAGATATGGGAGAATCCACATGGGAAAGAGAGCTAGGAAATCCTCAGCAGGAGGAAAAAAAGAAATCTGGAGTAGGTCATGTTAAACACCCAAATTAATCTATGATATGATACAAAGCTACATGAAACTCAGCATCAGGGATTCTCATGCTCACAGAAGTACTCAGATTAATTCCTGCTTGTGAAGAGAATGAAATTATAGGGCTGCACATTTTTTGTTCTAGGGGAGTTGACAGAAAGTCCGTGATCCTGTCTGAAACTCTTCACTTCCATGTTTGTTGCCTATTTGGGGTGGGGAATTAGGGCTTCATCCTAGATAATGTTTTCCTGTAATGCCATGTGATCACAGCATTAAAGCCTTTCCAAGATCACTTGGTATCATAACTTCTTTTGCAATATCAACATTTAAAAACATTTTGGCAATTGTTAATTGCATGTACCTTAAAATTGAGCACACATTTGCTTCTGGTAAATGCATGACCTCAGAATTCACACCACTACATTCAATGGGAATGTAAAAGTTAGGTGTCCAATTCTTAGAATTAAAATCATGGTGTTGGGTAAAAATGTGCTTAAATGCAAACTCATTAATCTGTTTTTCTTTCTAATGATGTAAAGGAAACAGTTAAAAGCCGAAACCTGAACTTGACCTGGAAAGAGGAACTTGTTTTGCTCTGGTAATATGGACCACAGCTTGGCAAAATATGTGAGAGGCGTGCACTTTTCAGAATGTAGGCCTTCTGTCATAGGCCTTGGTATTTACTTGGTATTATATGCATAGGCATATGCATTGGTATTTACTGAATATCTAAGGCCTTGATGACCCTGAACTTCAGTAGATTTCACTGAATTTCAATTTGATTTATGATTTAACAGAATTTAGGTGAGGATTTGGCGTGTACTTCCAGAGCAGTAGGTTTAGATGTGAGGATAAGGCCTCAAGGCTAAGGGGGCTTCCACAGTCCCACTGGTGGAATATTCCCAATTGTGATAAAAGGGGACATAAAGGGACTCTGCAGAGAGACACCTATTTTTGCCTGTGTGGCAGGAAAATTTACTCTGATTATGTGCATATATAACTCTGAGGTGCAAAGCTCATTTTCAGGCATATCATGGCAGCCTTGTTCATGTAATTTTTCTAAATCACTTTTTTTTTTTGGAAATTCATATTGTGAAATTAATCTGTAAAGTGCTATAGCATATGATCCTATTCTAAAGGTTTACCACTCTCTCATCTTCATTTCCTGATTGGTCAGAAGGATCAGTTGAATTTTAGGGAGACTTCTGTTTGGCTACAGAATTTCTGCCAACTTAAACTCATTAAGGCTTTATTTTTTCCTGTAATTATTTGCTTTTAGGGGCAGTTCCACCTCAACTGAACTTGGATTTCATTTTCCTTTCTCCTTCATACCGATTGGATTTTATAATTGCAGATGGGAATATTTTGTACTATATTTTCTCTTGCTGCATATATGTTTTAGTTTTTTCTAATCAAATCCCTTCACCCACAGTGACAGCCTTACTGAAACTAGGGAGAGTTAATAGTGCTGCTGCAGTAATTTCAGCTGACTGTGCTTGACAGATCCTTCAAGATTTCCCCAGACAGCACTTCATGAAACTCGGGGTGTTCATTTAATGCTTTAACAACTTCTAAACTACCCAGGAAGCCTGGAATACATACATTTTCAGCCACATATTTCTACTGTTTAAATAAGTTGCAAATGCAAGGTATGTCTCACCAGCAAAAATTACTCAGCATCCCTTCAGGTCCATCAGCATCACTTAGGTATGACCAACCACCCAAATAATTGCTCCTAGACTCACACCCTGCACCACGTATCAGGAACCCTCTGCCACATGCCAACTTCTAGAGCAGGAACTGTCCTTGCTAAACAACTTATCTATGTCTTCCCAACTGAGGATACAACTCAAAAGCTTTCTAAACATTGAGCTACCTTAGAAACACAAACTACTGCCCAGCCAGTTGGATTACCAGGCACTGGAGCAGTAAATGCTCAGCAAATAGTGCATTTCACAGAGAAATAAAGGCTGTTCAGCCTCTGACTTGTTTGATAGTTTATTACAAAAATAACTTGCAATCCAGTTTAAATACACTCCTCATCTCTTTTGTTGTTCAAGTATCATGCTATTGGTATCTCTTAACAATGCTTCTCTTCCTGGTGTTTTCACATTAATTACAAGATGTAAAACTTCATTGGAAATGTCTTGAAATCTATCTGAAATTATTAGATGATTTCCTGTATCTACATATTGTGGTGATTCAGGTACCATTGCCATAGATGTGTTTTAACTGTTGCCATAGTAAGAATATTCATGGATTTACTTTCTTAGCTCATTATAGAAATGCGGTAAAAAACCATATGGCAAATAAGCCAGTGCTTCAAAGTCTTCCACTTCCATTAGAACTTTTGCAAATCTGACTATATTTAGTAACTTAGAACTCATGCCTAACATACTCAGAAAACCTGCAAGATCCTGTAAAATACTTCTTGGTTTTAAAATGCCCTTAATTTTACTTTTTTTTTCACATTAGCTTAACTACAAGCATTTTTGCTGTCACTTTCTACATCCTTGCTAGATTTTTGCATCGAGAACATGGATTGCCCCACTTTCATCTCCCCCCTCACCCCAAGAAATGCATATTTTTGCCTTTTGACAAACAGAACAATCTTAGGTGTAAAACTGAGTCTATTCTAGAGGCTGCTAGCGCTGCAGTCATGTGAAAACTGTGCTCCATTCAATTTTGTCTCTTCATTTTTTTACTTCAGAGATCACCAGGCTAGCAAGAAACTTTCCTTCTCCAACTCATATCTTAGGGCTTGCTGAGCTGGAGGAAGGGAAAATGCCCCAGGCCCTTCAGCTGCTCATGTTGGACGCCTCCATCCCCTTGGCTGTGGATTGTAGTTTGAATCAGCTGTTGACAAGCAATAGTCAGACCTGGAATCCATGGACATTATATCGGGATCCGTTGTGGAGCGCTGAGTGCAGTAGGGATACTGCAGCTTAGGGCCAGCCTGGGGGGCACTTGGGGCAGACAGGGAGCTTTTTTGGGGTGATAGAACCCCTGATTGCTTCCCTCCCAGTGAGGCTACGCTACCACTCGGGGCTGGGGGCTCATAAGAAACTTTAAGTTTCCATTCATCTGGTGGCTCAGGAAGCGTTTTCCTGCGAGCAGCCAACACCACGTTAGCAGCAACGGATTCCTGCATGCTTTGGGGGCCAAAAGCTTCATCCACTAGGCCAAGGGGAGATCTGGCTGCTGCTTCCCAGGGAGTCAGTCTCTTGCCAGGCTTGTCAGCTGCTGTGTCTGGCTTGCTGAAGTAGTCAGGGGCAGGCTGAAATACAAGAGGAGAAGTAGGAGACATGGCTCGAGGGATGAATGAAGAAGGTCTCCCAGGAAGCGATAGTGAGCGGCCAGTGCTCCTTCCCTAGGAAGACAAAATAGCAAATACAGTTATTAAGCAGCAAGAAAGGAAGCTCCTTCTCTTCACTTCCAAACTGGAACAAAAGACACCAAAGGCATGTGACATCCTGGCAGTCCCTTTTTATGTCTATGGGTATCTTTTAGAACTTAAATTTACTGGAAAAGCAGGAGGCAGAGAAAGAAACTGGAACAAAGACACAGCAAATTGAATTTTTGAGGAAAGCAAGCAGACCAAAGAGAGACTTTTACTGAAAAAGTACAGTGGCATTAGCAACTGTGCAGCTTTCCCACTACTTAGCTGGTGTACCTTGCTCTGCAAAGACCATTCTTAATGCAGAAGGGAGTCATGTTGTGACAGTTCTGTGTGTGTTCACAAGATTCTTTCTAACATTAGGCACAGCCTAATTTATTTGATAACAGGCTCTGTCTAGGACATATGTCCAAGAACATATCTTTGGCAATCTCCTTTTAAGAAAGGCTTTTCTTACTCAAAAATTATTAGACTGATCCCAGTTTTGTCTTTTTGGGGCACAAAAGTGAGCACAAGCAATTAAAGGCGTCAATGCAATCATTCACTTAATACCCTTACATGACGCTACTTTTGGCTTCTTTAAAAGGCAATGCCCTCAGAATTTCAGTACATTCCGACCCACTTATAGGAGCAATCCATTCATTTTTGATAAATCCTAATCTTCTTAGTAATGCAGCAGCACTTTGAAACAGAAACTGTGTTTGTGAGAAGGTTCTGCTGCAGCAGCCATTTGGCAGTGCACGAAGCAGGTACAGCCTGTCCCAAGCCAGACCTGCTCTCTGTGTCACACAAATTACCTTGTTCTTACAGTTTCTACAAATGTGGTTCTTAAACTCACTGATTCACACTCATTGATTCATGTCCTCAGGCTTAAATTACTTTAATTCTGAAATCTGCTCTGAAATTCCTGGCTCTTTTTGCCAGAGACTTTGCTAGAATTTACTCTGAACAACATTGCCCTGTGTTCCTTTTCCTAATGAGCTTCCCAAACTTAAATCACTGTAGGCATGAACTAGAGAGCAGCCAACCAGGTGTGTGATAGTTCAAGATATAGATGATCTAGCAAAGATTCACATAGAAATGTCACATTTTAAATTTTTCTGCCACAGGACTTTGCTGCACTTAAGAAACTTGAACAACCACTGCTTCAGGTTTTAAATCATGTTGTAATATCAGCCTGTTGTATGAGAGATGGAAACTGAAGAAGAGACTTCAGATTTCATAATTTTCAGTCAGTTATTTAGCCTGAATCTCTTTTAAAAAGTGTAGTGACACTCAGAGGTTATGTCATGAGAGTTTTGACAAGTTTCACAACTGATGCTTTATGACAGGACTGTCCTGTCATCTCTTAGCTATGATCAGCTATTTCCAGTTTGCATCTTCAGAGAGAAAACTCCCCAACATTATTAATCCCACCCACACACCCCCTTATGTTAGAAAGTAATCAGATAACCCAAACCACAAGAAATTAGGTGGTTATTAAGAATGTAAAGCAATCAAGAAGATAAGGTCATAGAGAGAGATGAAGTAATTGATCAAGCAGGCCCACCTCATTATTTTACTGGGTTAGCTCCTCTCAGGAGAGTTCTAGAGCACAAAAGTTCCCCTTTTTCAATGGAAATATCTGTTCAAAGCCCTGTGAGTACTTTGTAGGATTTCAGAGATGCAGAGAGAAATGATAGTGTTTAAACAAGTGTTGGATAAAATATCTGTCTTTTCAAGACCTTTAGATGAAGATACTGTTGAGTCTGTCCTGTTCAGAGAAAAACTCCAGAGTTCATTAAGGTAAGGAAGTATCTTTTTGGTGTAACCATAAGTTATAAAGCAGGAACTAATTTTCTTTGACAGAGTTTAATCAGAGAATGGTGAGTTATTAAGTGTGTTTTACTAACTTTTTTATCAAAATGAATCATTCTATTGTATTATTTATGTAGAAGTCCTGGTCTGGTCTTCCATTTCCCACTTGATATCTTGTCTTTAGAAAAAAAAGGTCTGAGGACTCTTATTTAGACTAAAGACTTTAGGCTGGGTTTTAACTTTGAAATTCCAAAATGTGAAAATGCACATCTGTTTCCTCTAGCTTTTGTAAAGTAAGGATAGTCTCTGCTTCCTTGAAGTAAGGACTGAACAGTGTGTGGGTTTAACTAATATTTATCTTCTTGGATGGTGAGAGGACAAAACCTGTGAGGGTAAACAGCATTCCAGATGTTTTACCTGGAAGAAGGCTGAAGTACATAGGAGGAACCTTGTCAATTCCATAAGGGCCTGAAGGAATTTGAGGAAGTAGATCCCAACTAACTAACTAACTAACTAACTAACTAACTAACTAACTAACTAACTAACTAACTAACTAACTAACTAACACACTACTTTGGTGTTCAGCCCCTTCAAACTAACAAATTCTGGAATTAAGGCAACTTCAAATCACTAGAATTCATCATTCATCTGCTGGACAGCAGCAGCCAGACATGCCAATACTTTCTAATATTTCCCCTTTTTATATTTAAATTCTGGAGATACATCTGTTGACAAGCATGTACTAGAAACAATGCACAAACCCCAGACACAATGGAAAACATGAAGTGTAACTAGAGAATAATTACTCTCCCTTCTTTCTCCCTTAAGCTATAAGAAAATCATAAAAAGAGGGATAGAGATTTTCCATTCTTCACCTCAGAAATCAAGGAAGGAGAGAAAAGTGAAATGCTACCAGAATTATTACTTTATCACCTTTTGTATTCCTATAATCTTGTGGTTAAACAGTTATTAGAATTATGCAGCAAGACAAACTAGAACCCTCTACACTGTTTAATTTATTCTTTTCCAGTTCCTGCATGTTTTCATAGGGAAAAACCTTTTTCTACAATAGTTATTGAAGGGAAAATGACTCCTAAATGTAAAGAAGAGCAAGGGCCATTTAGAGGTGTCCTTTGCAATCAAAGAATCCTGTCAGCTGCTGAGTGCCTTGGGTGTCTGTGCAAACAGATGAAACTGTTTAGGTTAGTTTTAGATTAACACTGATTTTGACAATGGAAACTAGTTATAAACTGCTCACTGAAGCAAACATTCATGACACTGCAAGAATCTCTGATATTTATAAGACGTGTTAATATAAATTAAAATTTATATACTATTATTTCCAAAAGTAACTATTTCCATGTATAAGCAAATGAATGTAAAAGCAGTACTTAGGTGTGTGCATGTATAGATCTGGTTAATGTAAGATGGATATGTGTGACTGTCTGCCTTTGATTTATTAATATCTTTACTTCTAGTCTGGAAAATGGGTTATTTGGAACTTACAGCTATTTCAATTTTCTTCTTAATTATGAAAAGCTGCAGGACAAAAAGAACAGTACTTAGGTTCATAAAACAGTGCAAATTTTAAAGGCAGGAGTCAGAAAGGTCTTTTTCCTTTTCCAGGCTAAATAAGAATGTGTAATACTACTTAGTGAAATGATTTCCCAGCAGCTGTTTTTGTGTCTTAGGTGGCACATCTCTGTAAGAGAAAACTCTGTGTGTGTGTGTTTACAAACCACAACTGCTTTTTTACCAGTCAAGGACACAAAAGTGGGTTGGACTCTGAATAGTCCAGTGAAACTCTCTTCACATAAACTCCTCCCTAATGAAGTCACTTGAAAAAGTTGGACCTTCGTGTCTAAGTCATTAAAGCAATTTTATTTTTGTCTTTCCATTACGGTCCTGGTCCTTAATCCCATATCAAAGCACATTAAAATCTGAGTTAACAATAGTGCCTGGATGCTGTTTACACAGAAAGGGGACAAAGGAGGAGGAAGCAGATAAAACAGTTGTTTTATCTCAAAAAGTGCCTCTGTCTTTATAAAAAGCCCAGAGTGATGCATTTCTCCTTTGGCCTTCTAAGGGCTTGCAATGGCCTCTCCAGTTAGAGACCAAACCACTGAGAAAATGCTAGGACAAAATAAATAATACTGAATTTTTATGCCTTTCAATTCTTTTCTTATGTCCATTTTTTTAACATGAAAGAAGCACTTCAGCTTTTTTAATTGAGCTAAGTATGGAAGGGAGACATATTGTTAATAATATTAAAGCTTTTTTTTTGTCCCAAATCATTTATTATTTAAACTTTATGTAATGAAAAAATAATTTCTCCCAGAAATGCTGCCAGCTCTGCAGTAAATGCTACAGCTATTTTACAATTCAACTACCAAAAGTTTTGAAATAAAATGGGAAAATATTTTTTATTTGAAACTCTCAAAATATTTTACAGTAGACTAAAATGGGAATGAAGAAATTTGGCTAATGGCTGGGGAGGGAGGGTATCTCACCTGTCTAAGAACTAAAACCTTGTCAGTGGCTGTACTGAGACCAGGAATAGATTAGAATCAGGCCTGATCCTGTCTTCCTCAAAGCTGTCTTGTCAGGGCTTGATTCTGAAAATTTATAGGGAATTTTAGGACTGGAATTTAATTTATTCTAAATTCAGATTGTTCCTAAATGTGGTGTTATTTCAGGTGAGAAGAATCTTGTTTTCATAATTTGTACACAAACTAAGGAAGCAGTTGCTGTCAGCCACCTCACATAAGTTTTGTGGCAACTCACATAAGATTTGTGACAAAATTTGTGAAAAATTTTGCCTTTGAAAATAAAGTCCTTTTTAGTTGTCAATTAATGGTAGAAGAGGAAAGTAAATTATTAGAATTAGGCCTTCACTTCTGCAAAATGCCTGTGTGCTTAAAAACCAAAAGACTGTTGCTAACTTGTCTTTTAACTTAATGAATTAGTTAGCTCATTTTGGACCTGTGCAAATGAAAGAAAACCAGCTTTTCATTATCATTTAATCTTTATCCATCTGCAGTTCTCTAAATACAGTACATTTATGCCTACAGAACGCAAATGTCTGAAACTTTTGGCCATAGGCACCTTAGATTTCCTTGGAATAAACAGTTTATTTCTTGTAATGAAGAATATTTGCTGCCACCTTCTGGATTTTACATTGCACAGCTACCAGTGCAAACTTGGCCCTATTTTCTGACCTTTCTACCTTGAGACGTGGTACCAATGCCTGCTTTAGAACTGGTTTGACACAAATCTTTGTTTCTGAAGTGCCCCATATTTCAGTGTAAATGTCCCTGTGTGTGAACATTCACGCTGAGAGCTTTATGGAGGCTCAACAGGAGCACAGCCTGTTCCAGCCCCATATCCTGTGAGGTAGGAGGGTTTTATTCACTCATTCCTACAAGTATCTGGTGGTTCAACCCCCCTGTTACAGTGTGCTCCATGATAGAATTCCAGGGTTTATTTTGGCCCTTAAAAAGTTGCCTTGAAGCAACGCTAGGGAAGTTGGAAGGTCACCTGTTCCAAAGCTCTGAAATGAAAGCACTATTGCCCAGTGCTGATGCATTTTGATTAAATTCAGGATTTCTGCCCCACCAGTGCCATTTCAGAGATTCATTTAGGAAATATTAGTGTTCTCTAACACAGGAGTATATTGCATTAAAAGGTGGTTTTGTGGGTTGGAACTCATAGCTGCTCACTGAGAGCTCCCTTTCTGGAATTCCACCTGGAGTCTGCCAGCTGTTAGCACTCACAGAGGGATGTTAAGGATCACAATGACAGAGTAACTGCTGCATGTGCTGCTGGGCTCTGGAGATGCCTTGAAGTGCCTTGAACTGGACACCCAGGGCCACAGAGAGCCCTGGTGTCAGTGCTGCTCAACCTGTGCATTATTTATTCATTTGTAGAATGCAACAGTGCAAAGATGAACCCTGGCTTCTGAATGATTTGGGTGCTAACAGCAAAAACCTATAAGAAAATAATTCAGAATGAAGGGCACCCTTTGAAGAGTGTGCATTGAGTAAGGAATGGTGCTGAGCACGGAATGATGTCAAAACAAAGCAGCAAAGAGCTGTTTGTCAGATGGGAATCCTTGCAATGATTGCAGATGTTCTGGCCACACAAACCAAGGAGATTGGATTAAGCTGACACAGGCAACAAGAATTCCGAGTGCCTCGCTTTGCAATCCAAACAGCAGTGTTTAATATTGCTTTTCTCATAATTCTATATACACAGTGTCAGGTGCTTGCATCAGTTCTACTTCAGTACTCCAGGAAGAAAACCAAGTGTACCCAGATCCCAGATATTTTGCTTTTGTTTGCAGTATAGAGCCATGTGCCAACAACAACCTGCATAGAGGGGTTGTGAGAAGTAGCATTCTCACAAATCAAAGCCAAAAATCACTAGCAGTTATTTATGGGTTTTGGGGAAAAAAGAATCCTTCTTTTAAAAACCTGAAAATATTTGTCCATAGGTTTATACTGTATGGCAACTTTTACTTATAATATAAATGTGCTGAAATCTTTGCTTCTCAATCAGTTAAAGCTCACACTGAAACTGAATGTTGTGCTCCATGTCACCCTTTGTAATCCAATGTGCTCCCGTGATTGGAAATGTATTTTACTTCTGTAACGTTCCTCCTTTTCTTCTGTTTGTTGTATGTTTCTTAAAACCATTACAATCTGCTTTTTCAGATCTAGATGGAAACATCAAGAGAAACACTCCATCTGTTCAACAGTCCAGTCTTGACACCTATTTAGAAATGACCTGGTTATTTTCATAGCATCTTATCTTTGAATTGCCTGGAGTTATGAGGGGAGCCTCTGGTTTAAGATTTCTGTCTTTAAAATGTACAAAAGAATGAGGATTCTTGTATGAAAATGCTGGTTTTACATTAATTCCCCACAAAGGAAGCCTTCATCCAGATAGTTAAGCTGTAAATTCAGGAAGTCATTTCTCTCATAGCTGAGTTTTCTCAGCCTAAGGGAGTGTGCAGTTATTATATTAACCCAGATGTTTGTGCAGGTTTCACATGCACTGCAATTAAAAAGTTTGTCAAGATCATTACAAAGATGAATAGATTTTTCCTTTAAATGCTGTACAGGATAACTGGAGACTTGATCAGCACACAAAGAAAAAGTCTTTCCCTGCCTTACTTAAGGAAGTAAATATTAAACCCATGGGATTACTGTCATATGGCTTGTCTTAGCTCATACAGGAAGAGTTCAAGTCTGCATCCGTAGAGATCATTTCAACATGGAGTTTCAGGATTTTTTCTACTTTTTAAATCATTTGATGAAAACCTGAAGGCCTTCCTTTAGTAAGCAACCAGCCTGAAAACCACTTGTCAAAAATAACTCTTGAGTGATCCCAACTTCTCCTTTATGTAATGGCATGCAAAAGTAATGTCTACTGTAAAGTAAGACCAGCTGTTGTACTGGGTACTGTGAAGTTGTGATGGGGGCACCAAGACTGCCATGAAATTACCAGGCTCACATATTTTCCCAAAAGATCTACCAGCAGTGAGTTCATTCAGAGCTTGTGAATCCACAGGGTTTTGAAGATCTTGTCAAGTTTCTTCATCATATAGTGTTTCCATTCCAAGCTGAGCAGAGCCATTATAAATACCATTATGCCAAGCTGTGTAATTAAGATTTGCACTTGCTATGCCAAACCACCAAAGCAATCAGTGCAATCCCAGGTGTTTGACTTCAGGTACAGAAAGTTGCATCATGTAAAAAGGCAAGACTGGAAGAGGGAACCTTTTTAGAACCAAAGGGTTTGGAATTTTAAAGCTAGCAAATCTGGAAAAGGATCCTGGAAAAAAGAGAGGAGAAACATTTTGCACAGTGTTAGTTGTTGTCATTTCCCTGCTGCTCCCCTGCCTCACAGTGTACAGAGCATTCCCCACTCCAGAACAGCTGGAGCAGCACACCAGGGTCAGGCTGGTCCTTTGCTGAGCTCTCCTCCTGGAAACTTGATAAGCAATGCTTCTCCCAGATCCCATCATCTGGTGTGAAGTTCTCTTTATAACTGCTTGTGATCTTTTCTCAGAATTCAACAAAAAAAAAATCAGGAAATGTCCGGAAATAGTCAGCTGTCTCTATATGCAGAACAAATGAGGCCCTCTTGCTGTTCTTTTACCTTCATTATTTCAAAATCCTCTGACAGGTACTTTATCTTGTGTAGTCACTCTTTTTTTATGGAGTTTTGTCCCCCCAGCTTGCCTCCCTCTAATCCCAGTATTATTTTCTCTCAAAATTTCTGCTCTGCCACTTAGCACTAATTTTTCTATCTGAACCACACACAAACTCCGCACTTCCTTTTTTTTTTTGGAGCCTGCTGGTACCTCAACCTCTTATTTTTGTTTCTTCCTTAGGAGAAGAAAGCAAAAGAATGAGGCTTGCTTGTAAGAGATGGTAATGTTTACTTTCTAAATGTTCCTACAGGAAAAATTCATTGAAATCTCTTTCTGGTTGCTTCATAATATATTATTTTTTCTCAAGCAGGGACATGGTAAGAGTGGTTCCTCTAAAGAAGGGAGGAGGAGTTAAGCAGTTCTTGAGAAGAAGAGTTCTTCTTTAGTTCTTTATTCTAGTCAAAGAACTAAATTTTGTCTTTCATTTTTGCAGCAGAAATTTTAACTTTTTGTCTGAAAGCCACTCATCTCCAAAACAAAACTTTCCAATTCAGGTACGTAGCAGGATGTTTATAACTTAATCATAAATTGAAGATATATTAACCCTTGATTGAGGTAGCTGTTTTTATGGAAAGGCTGTCTAGAATGTGAGTTCAAAACTGGTGTATTATAATGCGTCCAGTCTGTGTTAATTAAATGTGTTAAAATAGTCATAAAACACGTAAATTCCTCCTTTAACGTGAACATACTGGAAGTATTGTTATTGGACATGGCTTAAAATTCACTGTTAAATATGCTTCCATAGCAAAGATGACAATTGCATCTTGGCAGGCTGGCCATATTATATAAAATAATTCTAATAACTTTTTCAGAAAACCATCTACAAAAGCTCACTGCCCTTTCCAAATGAAATTTCAGATGGCTCCTCTACACAAATAATTCATTTTCTTGACATTTCAGCTACATTTGACTTTAGCTTTTCATCTTTAGCTTTTCACCATGATAATGAGCAGCTCAGCTTTCCTCTAAATATCTGCTTCACAAGAGATTATATCTTGAATAAACCTGTAGGCAGAGCAGTCTTTTAAAATAGTAATAAGAATTAAAGACTTACCTGATTAGTAAAAAGAGCCTTGAAGCCAAGCTGGATGCAAGTCCCATGTGTGTAGGATGATGTGTATATAAGAAATTGAATTCAGAGCTGGGCTTTGAATGAGATTTTCGAAAGATCCAAACTGAGTTATGAGCATTAATGTCATTGAGACTTTTGTTTTTAACTCTTACTGGTGCTTTAAAAATCCTTCTGTCATTGTTCTAGGCCATATAAAATATTTGTATTTGAATGCAAATGTGATCAAAATTCAGCTTTTCAGCATAGATGCACTTTCGAAGCTCCTGTGTCTTGGAGCCACAGGCATCAATACCAACGCTTGTGGAGGAAGGACAAAGCTGCTATAAATCTCCTCCTTAGGGAAATATTCTTTTGGTGGTGGAGTGAACAAGTATGATTATAATTTACAGATGTGCTCTACAGGAGGAGACTAAGCAAAAACATGGAAGGCAATATGAGGCTGATTGGATTTCTGTGTCTCTTCATAGCATTACTTACCTTTGCCAGTGGATCTTTATTCCACGTATATCCTGGTGTCTTAAAGTCTACCTAAAATAGTATGTGCTACTCCAGATTGATCTTGGAAAGAGGGGAAGAAAGGAAGGAGCAAAGGGAAGAGGAAAGAGGTGGGGAAGGGGAGGGAGGAGCTTTTGTATTGACAGACTAGCATAGGAAATAGACTTCCCCCAAAAATAAACTGTCAGTCTGCACATAGAAGTGAAACAAAAAAAAGCAGCCAAACCAAAGAAAAAAGCCACAAACAGGCAGAGAGGAAAGGGACAAGTTTAATGATAGAAGAAAAGTACAGGTATTGACAGTGGAAAACAGGTAGAAGGGAGATCTCCAAAGGACTAAAATATTGCTACTTTCTATTTCCAGGTAAATGCAGTATAACTATTTCTTGAGTTTTCCAATTTTTTCCCCCTCTGAATATCCTATAATTTTTCTGAATTTTAAGAGGGAGATGGGCCCCTTGGTCATTTTCTTCTAATGCAGTCATTATCCCAATCTGAAATTTAAAGAGGAGAGTAGAATTTTGGAGGTCCAAAATTCATAAAAGTGTTTTTTATTGGTTTGATTAGAGTTTGAATTCAGCCTGCTTTCTGCATGTGCAACCAAATGTATTCTTCTCGTCTTTGATTGCAGTTTGAGTTACCATCATGGGACCAAACTACAGAGATTTTGTTCATACTTAGGAATGTTTTCTTCATTGAGATAGATGGTTCTTCAAACCCTGCCATGATATACAAGGTCCATAATCTGGTCTGTAACTAGCTGAGTGATAGTTTAAACAAATATACCAACAAATTCTGCCGCCTTTATTCACAGAGTTCTGCTTTAATCTTTAGCTTCCCACCTGGGATGGATTTTGATTCCCTTAGTTGTGAGAAACAGCACCTTGTTTTAGCCCTAGCACCACTGATGATGATGAAAGCCATGCTAAACTACTCAAATATTTGCTCTAGATTTACTGCAGGATTATACAGTACATTTCAAGATCACAGGCTCTTAGAAGCTCTCCCCAGTAGCAGTATTTCAATCCTTAGTCCCCAATATGACAAGTAAAAGATAAAAGTAAAAGACCAGAGTAAAAAGATGTAAAGTGTGAAGAAGCACTGTAGAGGCCCAAGAGAAGAAAATTAAATGTGTACAAGAGGCCAGTAGGAAGACGTGGTCGTAATCCTGATTTACAGGTAATTTCTGTGGCACACAGTACTCTGGGAGCAAGAATCAGCACTCTACACTATAGGCAGCCCTCCAGTTCTCAGTCACTGTGCTTTCACAAGAAACTGGTTCATTACATTACAGCTGCAAAACCCAGCTCACCTCTCTGACTGCTCAATAATTTTGATTTACAGGCTTCTCTCCTACTTGCTGGGTTCAAGGCAAACTCTGGCTGAAAATATGCCTGCATGTGGGATGTGAAATTTCCCCAAAATGGGAAATTTTAAGCAATTTGTCCAGCTGTCTTTCCACCTCTTTTTAGTCTTCATAACACTCCAGCATCTCTTATAGCACATTCTCTGTGAAATCACAGAGGCAATTCATGATTTTGGATCACAGCTGATCCACATAGCTTACTAGCTAAGCCCCTGGCTGATCAATCAGATTCCTGTGGAAGGACCTTCGAGCCAGGACAGATTCTGAGTGAATTCCATGAGGCTCTGTGCAGGCCAAAGGTCTTTCCAGTTGTGTTCTGCTAGTGATCAGTCAGAGTCTAACACTGTATCTATTTTATGCTGTGTTAATAATACATATTACTATTAGTTAATAAGGCACTTCTTTAAAAAAAACAACACCGAAGTCCTCTAATCCCTAGATCATTAGAACACATTTGGGGAGAGGGACAGGAAGAAAGCTGTTCTCTGTTAATTTGACATACCAGGAATATTGTTCACTGTTTCTATTGTTGTAGTCCTAAAGCAAAAACCTAGTGTCCTGCTCACTTCATGCAGTGGCACCTCTCCATTTCAGGGTGTCATCTCTATAAAGCACCTGATAAAATGCAAAAATGTGATAAAAATTTTAGATCTATTTTGATTCCTTTAAAAAGTTCAAATATTTTGGACCCAGATTTGAGGTGATACATCTGACATTCTTAGGTAAGCTAAGGAAAACCACTGGCACAGTCTGTGTGCCAGGTGACCACTGCAAGCCAGTGACTGCAAGCAAAACGGACACTAAGTTTCTGCTTAGAAACCAGGTTTACTCTCGAATAACCGATGGCTTCCACACCTGTGCAGTGACACCAGCTTTCTTGGCTGAAAATTTTGGCCTCGGAGCAGTAAACAAAGAGGATGTGGTGGTTTCTGGCTTAGAAAAGACAGAGTAGCCCGTGGGTGAAAATGATTCATTCCCTGGGAGAGAGGCGTTGGACGGGAACGAAGGCTGGGACCCATAGGCTGGCACGGAGTACACCGAGGAGGGCCGGGCCCTCGTGGGAGAGCCAGCACCAGGTGGAAGGTAGCTGGGTAAAGGCAGTGTTTGCTTTGAAGGGGACAGCTTCGATGTCTGCTTCAGGGCAAGGCTTTCCTTAGGAGGCTGGAAAGTAAATAAAGATGGATCGAGTTGATAAGGTTGATGTTTCATGATATCCAAAGCATTGAGACCTTTCTTAGGTTTTCTTTTTGTGTTTTTGGCAGCAGCAGGGGCTTTAGAGGAAGGCTTGGTAGCAGCAGGAGGGTAAGATGGGCAGTGGATGGGATTATAAGCGACGGGTGGAGGTGCTCGGACGTTGGATGAGTATTTCCAAGAAGCTGGTAAAGATGGAGTTGGAGATGCTGCTCGTGCCATGTTTGCCTGCACAGTCTCTGAATCCACCACATACTTCTCCATTCGGGAATGCCTCCTGGCAAACAGCTGTGCTCCTTTCCCACTCATAGCTGGTGGCATCTCGAAGGGAGGCTTTGTTTCTCCAGAGCTTGGGGTGACTGGTGTTGCCTTGGGGGCAAGGTTTGGACTCGCCAGGCTGGCCTGAGGCCCTTTGAAAGGACCAGCAAGGTCGAGAGTGCTTGGGGGATGGATGGGAGAATGAGGATACTGTGGAGATTTGGGTGGTGCAGGATACGCTGCCTGAGGTGAGGCTGGTGCTGGGAAAGAAGGAGGCTTGTTGGAAGCCGCAGCTGAAGGTGACCAAACCGGTGAAACTGGAGAACTAGCAGAAGGAGACACCTTGAGTGAAGGCTTTGGAGCAACAGGAGGAGGGGCCTTTTGTTTAGATGCTTGAGTTTGCATGAAATTGCAAGCTTCTGCTCCCAAACTGAGGTAGTCTTCTTCGGGTCCTGACTCGAAACCAGCTCCGGTCCCTTTTTTGCCTTCTGCATTGTGTACAAGGGACAACAGGGCAGGATTAGGACTTACTTTGGGTGCGTCCTTGAAATTGAACATGGGTTTGGAAGTGCTTCTTCTCTTTGCCTCCTGCAATATCCCAGTTCTTTTGGCTGGCACGGCAATCCTTTCATCCCTGGATGCGATGTGTTCCGTGGGCTCCGTGGCTGCCCATGCGGGCGGGGCAGCCTTGCTGGCCACGGGAGCTGAGACAGGTCTGTAGAAAGCCTCAGCTGGTGGGCTGACAGAGCAGTAAGGAGGTGGTGCTGCTGCATCTGAAAGGGGACTGGTGACATTTCTTACAGGTGAAAATGGTGCAGCTGCTCGGTTTTGAACTCCAGAAGGGAAGGGTTTTGCTGTTTTATTCAAAGATGCTGCCTTTTGAGTTCCAGAGGACTGAAAAGAGAGGTTTGTGCCAGGTGCTAAGCCAAAGCCATTTTGTTGTACCACTTTGCTGTGATTCTGGCTCACGTCTGTGTAACTTTTGCTCACACAGCTCTGCTGTCTTGACATTTCCTCCTCTTTTGACTGATAGACGGAAGAGCTCACTTTCTGGAAGTTCTCTGTCACGGTGCTTTCCCTGTGCTCCTCTGTCTGCACTGTGCTTGCCTTCAGCTCCTCTTGCTCTGCCGTAATCTGATCCATCCTCTGCCGCCTCTTGGCAAACATGAGGGCCCCTTTCCCTGTGCTGTCTGCAAGTGTCTGCATCTCCTCTCCACTTTTTGTCTTCTTTTCCACCTCGAGCAGACCAGTGTCCCAGTCGAATGTCACAATCTTGCCGTCCTTGTCAATGTCAGAGAAAAAATCTTCATCTATTTCTGACTCACTCGTTGCAAGCAAACTCACCTCAAAAGTGTTTTCCTTGTCCCCCTCTTCACCTTCACCCTCTTCCTCCTCGTCCTCGTCACGTTCCAACTCCCCAGTCCCGTAGCTGACTAAAGTGTATTTCCTCGCCCTTTGGCGGCGCTTCTTGAACATCAACACCCCCTTGGAATTGGGGTTGGGAGCTGCTGTCAGCAGCAGTGCAATGCTTTTACATTTAGATTTGGCTTCTTTCACCTGCTTCTCTGACAGGCTCTCGCTTCGTCGGAGCCCTGGGGAAGGAATCAGAGTGCACAATTAATTCCTGCAGCCCACCAAACTGCAAGGAGACGAACAAGTGCATAAATTTTGCAAATTTATTAAATATGAAAACATTTATTTTGTATGGAAAGTTCATTATACTTGAGTTTTTCTCACAATATCAGCTGGGTTATGAATGCCATACTCAGCGTGCCTTGGAGACACACCCATGCAAGTTCAAAGGCTACATCACTTTCTTTAGGACTCTCTTAGCTCAACAGGAATATTACACACATTTTTTCTAACATTCTTAATTTTTATTCCCAGCACCAACAGGCAGGTGATATTTTCTCATTTATCCAGCTTCTGGTCTGGTATTTTCCAAGTATTTGACTACAAGTTCCCAGGCTTACAGCAGCCATTCCCAGCCAGGCAGGCCCATGACTGCTTAATGTCTAAGACCAAATGAAACTGAGCAGATTCTGTCTGACAGTGGCAGCAGCTTCTGCCATTTAGGTGCTTCTTTTATTCCTGTAAATTGCAAACTTGCTAAAAGTCAGTATGCTACTGTGTATTAGCTGTTTAAAAGCAAGTATACATCCAGAAGGGCATAGACAGAAAATATTAGAATTAGCTTTCAGCCCCTTGGTAGATGTGGGAGTTTGTCCATGGTCTGCAATGAAAGCAAGTTTCAGTCTTTAAACAAGCATTCTTTGCCTGAAATATAAGTTCTGTAAGATATGACATATACAGAATATTTATTTTGGACATGTGGCAAGAGTGTATACACATTTAAGAACAGAACCAAGGAGACTCAACTAACTTCTCAAGGGTATTCACTGGAGTATCAATGACAATATTTTTGAAAGCATAAACTACTGGTTTTCTTTCTTCCTGAAAGAGGAACAGATGCAGCTGCAAGGGTGATGGATGCACTGGACATCAGTGTGACTGCTTCCTTGTAATGGGACCTGGAGCATGTCCCTCATGGGGCAATGGCAGTCAGGTGGTGTCCCTGCTGCTTTCCCTCCTTCATACTCTACCACTGTACCTCATCAATTACAGCCTCAATAGCTCCTCCCTTCAAAAAACCTGGAATTTAAAGCTGTTCCTGACTAAATCTGTAGTCACAAGGAAAAAACATGCCTCTGATAAAAGTAAATTATTTAGCATCTTTTTCTGGCATAAATAAAACAAACTTTTTAAAGAAATCCATGCCCTGTGTTTTCTAGTCGTGATCCTTTTAGCCATGTCAGTAGATGGAGTCTGATACTTCTCCTATTAAAGACAATTGGAGTTTTGCCATTATGCCAGATGACTGCACAACTGGACCAATGGTCCTCACAAGAATCTATAAAAGAGAAAAGAGCATGGCACCCAAACCAACAATTTGTAATATTTTATTGTTGGAGAGCAGGATCACAAAATCCTTGGCTCAGTCCTGTGACAATCCAATTGCTTACACTAGTCACTGAAGGTATTTTCCAAAACTATGGGTTTTAGTGTTGGAGTGCTTCCTACTCAGGTAAATATAATCTGAATAATATTTGCAGAGAAAATTTCTGCTGAAGAGATCATAATAAAAGTTCTTTTCTAGTTCAGACTTAAATGCATAATAACTTCTCTTTTTGCAGAAAACATGCATAGTGCTTGCTGCACACAGAGCATTCACTAGGCTAGGCAATTTGTTTTTTCTAATGTGTAGACAGGTTAGTAGTAGTAGTAATAGTAATAATAATAATGAAAAAAATTGTAGTAAATCAGTTGTTCCTAAGCATAATGACCTGCCACTGGTTTATAAGAAACTGAGATTGTCATAGTTGACATGGAAAAAGGACAGGACTTCTTCTTGAAGAGTTTATAAGGTAACAAGTAGTTCATTCCTTGTACTTTTTCCTTTTAAGACAGGCACTGCAAGTAATTCCCTAAGAAATGCAGGCACAGTCCCACAGTTGGTTCTGACTTTGCAGCCAAAATGTGAAGCATGTGCACTTTTCTTTTATACTTCATTTAATATGCCCTAAATATGTGGGTTGCATACAGACACTTAGGCATAAGTAACTGCCTAATCCACTTGCCAATGAGACACAAATGGTTATCATGCTAAAAATATGCTTCCAGTGGAATTAGCAGTGGGTTAGCAGAGGAGTTCCAACGCTGCATATGAAATAGTTTGTTGCTACAGTATCTCACTGCACACATTCAAGCACCTTTGACATACTGCTGCTAAATCCCCAGACAGGATTCTTCACATTGCTGGGAAGGAGCAAGCAACCAATAGCAAGCTCCCAGATGAATAAAATAACAAAGAAATAAATAGATTAATTAATAAATAATACACCTCTACACCCAGTTAATCGATATTTCCTCCAGTGGCAAGTTTGCTTCCATGTAAACTTCTTGGACACATTTTGAAACTGACCTCTGGGTCTGGGAGTCAGGAGAAATAACATGTTCACTTTACAGTCTAGAGAAGGCTGACAAAACCAAAAGGATCATGTAACAGTTATACACATGCTGGTGTCTGTCAAAATCTCTTCTGCAGACAACATCGAGCTTTGCTGCTAGACTTTTTTATTAACTTTTCAAAGCAATGGCATGGCTTTGGTTTTAGATGATGCAAATGACAACGCAAAGCTTTTGCTATAAAAGGAGAAAGCCACAGGATTCACTTAGACTTGTGCAAGCAACTTGTTCTTTTTGTTAATATTTTACAGATTGCCACTGAATATGAGTTAGAAGATCAGCAGAGTTCAGCCCTTTCAGGAGATGTAAGTATTTTGACTTGGACAAAGTCATGAGTTAATTTCAAAGTGGAAGTCTACTAAGCAAAGTTATTCAGTGCAGTTAAGGCATGGGTACACTCTTGGCTCATCACCAGGAGCATTGTATTACCCTGAAAAAATACATAAAGCAAGGACAGAAACATCATTTAAAAGAAAAAAAAGAGAGGGAAAGTTAGAAAACTGCAGAAAAAAAATCTCTAAACATTTTTTTTCCTAATACATTCTAAATCCTGAGATTTTATCCAAATCTATAAAGGATGCCCCCAGGCAGTGCAAATATTAGATGGGACATACTCACTTGCGTGCCTTGCCCTGTGCTTGAGAGGTCTGTGCTCCTTTTCCGAGTGCTTGCTGTCTTCTCCCTGCACTGTGCCTTCTGCTGAGATTGCAAAGGAGAGGAGGGAAGGAGGTGCTTCTGACTGCCCTCCTTCCACTTGAGAATCAACACACCCCCTTTCAGATGGAGACCTGGGCACTTCTTTCTCCCTGTCTGAGCAGTCCAGGATCACCTCCACCCTGGGGATAGATGGAGCTGCACCTTGGATCCTCTTGACCTCCTTGCTGCTAGAAAAGTGGACTACTTTGTTTGACCACTGGATGTTGCCCTCCTTCACGGCCAGGGGAACTGCGATGAGGGGGCTGCTCCCACCCTGCTGTGCACTGGGGCCTCTGCTTGAAGGGGGGAACTTCTCTGCCCCCAGGAGAGTCACAGCAGGAGCACTGGTGGCCTTGTGGGCGTCATTTGAGAGGGACACCTGCAGCTCAACCATGGCACCTGGCCCTTCTTCTGCCACCCCTCTGACACCCACCTCATCTGTCACGATCACTTTAGGGGTGGCTATCACTTTAGGAGGAATTCTGTGGCTTTGTGTGGTCTCTTGTTTTGTTTCAGCAAAGTGTGTGTTGCTTTCTTCTGCTCCGTGGTGAGTCCCACTGTAAATCTCTGTGATGCATAAATCTCCGTGGGGTATCTCTTGCTCTGTGTTCATTTGCAGTGTGGTGTTCTCCCCATAGTCCTCAATTTTTATGCTCTCGTGCTTCCCATTTTCTCTTTCAGCATTCAAGGTTTCATTTATTCCACTGGAGGATCTGCACATACAGAAACAATTGAAGAAATTAAGCTGCTGTAAGCACAGCCATTGTAAATAGAGTTGCAAAGGCAATTTCTGCATAGTATTTTTCCACCCAAATTAATTGTGGCACCTCCTAGCATGTCCATTTAAATAGAAGAATTT
This sequence comes from Molothrus aeneus, assembly GCF_037042795.1. Lineage (NCBI taxonomy): Eukaryota > Metazoa > Chordata > Aves > Passeriformes > Icteridae > Molothrus > Molothrus aeneus. The sequence continues at coordinate 6,312,990 of NC_089649.1, read as the reverse complement.
TCCCAGAATGTAGACGTCTTAAATAGAAGCATCTTTGTATCTTTCAGAATTTTTCAACTTAGCAGTGCAGTAAGAGGGAAATTACATTACTCTGGTAGAGCTATGACCCCACTACTAAGCTAAAATGTGGAATTGTATCTTTCATAACATCAGTGTGCTTTCACAGACACATTTCTGTTACAGAGTTTCCAGAGAAATGCTGCTGAGGCTTTTGAGACAATACTTCTTCATATTTCACACGTCCGTGAGAAAACTGACTTTGCATGACACCACAGGAGTGGCCAATTTTTGGCTCTGTAGCCACTCCTGCAACTGTTTTAGGCACCATCCTTGCATGTGGTTCCTGTCCCAAATCATACACTCTCTAAGGAATAGAGAAGTACTGGATAAGGATCAGAGGGAGGGAAATGAATATTTGAAATACACATTCGAAGAATTCCTGAGAAGATCATCATCCTTATATATAATGGATTAATTGAAATATTCTGGGCCTATTCTGGTGATCCATGAAAAAAGGGTAGTGGACCTATACAATATTCCCTACCTATTTAAAAATAAACTATTTCCAGCTGGAAAATGTTGTTCTCACTTACAAAACCTACAATATATGTCAGTGTAGCTCCTTTTTCTGAACTATTAATTCCTCTGGCCCAGTTAAGATGATGTACTGCTCTTATGACACCTGGTGTACTCTTTAGCACCTTCTTTCAGTACTCTGGACCATACTATTAATTTGAGGAGAAATCTTCTCTGTACAGCAAGGCTGCAGCATGTTATTTAGAGTTTGTATCTGCTAGAAGATAGGAAAGCACTTTTTCAAATGAGGGAAGTGGTAGGTGTCCTCAGTAAAGTACTAGGGAGGTTTTTGAGAGCAAAAGCAGCCCTGGCTATTGTGAAACTTTGGAACCCCCTAGAAATAAAGGCTGGAAGAAGCAGCAGAAGGAATGAATCTGTCAGTGTGCTGAAGAAACTTCAATATCACTTGCTTTTCAGGCATGCAGCTCACTGCTTGTGGCAGCCTGGGTCTGCCTCAAATAGCACGAGAGGGGGGGAACATCCATTTCACCACATATGGGGCTTGGTAAAGGTCAGGCAGATTTTCATTTAGGGAGCTCCTTGTGAGTGCTGCTGGATCCCATCGGACGGTGCTGCTTGGATGATCAATTGTAGTGCTCCCGAGCACAGATAAATTACAGAAATCTGTAAACATTTCCTTCTAAGATATGGACTGGGGGCTGGGCCACCTAAATGTTAGCCTTTATTGGTAGTTGAATGATTGTGTGCGTGTGTGGGAGAGAAAGATTTCCACCTTACAAGGCCCTTGCTATGTATGGATATACTTCTACTCTATATAGACATAATTGTGCATCCTGTGTCAAAAGGCAGAATACTGGGAATGATTTCTTTTTGTAGTTTCACATTCTGTTTTGTCAAGTGATTGTTTCTTTTTCAGGCCTTTCCAGCTCACTGCAGGAACAACAGCCCTGGTGTAATTCCAGGAAGGAAGCAGAACTCCTGGAGTCAGCACGGCAGGGTTTGTCATAGGCTCATGTTTTTACTCCCTACATGGAGTATTTCATGTCGGCATGCACTGAGCACTCCCTTCTTCCCCCTAGAAATGTTCTCTCCAGACTCAGCAGTAGCCCAGGAGCCGCTAACACTGATGTGAGAAGGCCAGGCTGGTGTTTCAGTGTCTGTCCCCTCTCTCCATGTTTCCCGGATCCATCTGCTCAGCATTTGCCCAGCATTTGCCGGGAAGGTCAGAGAGAAGCTCCCCCACACGGCATCTGGGAGTGCCCGCCCTGCAGGGTGTCGCTTTCCTCTCATCCTGTAAACCCAGCATTTTCTGGGCACTGCTGCTGGTCGCTAACTCACTGTGGCTTACACGGCATTGGGAAAACTTTTGGTAGACATCAAAGGCCAAGTAGCATTTTAAAAACTATTTTAAAAGCCCAATTTTCCTCTCAGTAAGATTTGTAAGAGCAGAATTAGGTCAACAATTAATGCCTGTGAAAATCCATCCTTCATGCAAAAAATTCAGGGACTTTCCAATGGAAAATATTCTTCCCTGCTAACAAAAGATACTTAGATGTAAAGATCAGCAGTGGAATACCACTTAAATTACTCTTTCCTCATGGTTTCCAGCATTTTCTTGAGGTGGCTGCTAAGGAAAGGAAGGATTTGCTTCTCATTGCTCTCAAAGGATGCTCAGGCACTTCCTGAAAAATCCTTCTGGAGGTTGTGCTGAGAGGAATAGTACCCACAAATGAGGTGGGAGCAGAAGAGAAGTGTTTCAGTCCATTCTCTCATACCTGGGAAGATACAGACAGCAAGGACTGGGATTTGGGAGAGGTGAGCTAATGAGAAGAAGTTTAAAGATTCTCAATGAATCAATTCAAACAATGAATTTTTTTAGAACATTTGAGTCACTTTCAGAGTGTTGAGCAACTCCAATTTTCCTAAAACTTCTGACATGGTTTCAGTCCATGAAACCCTGAATTATATGGTATAAACACTCTGTTTTGGCTCTGATATTTTCTGATATTCTCATATTTTCAGGACGTGCCTTGCTGTTCAGCATGCATTCTAGCAGGGGCAATGGAGAGTCCCTTTCAGCTGCAGCATCCTGTGGCCTTCAGACAACTGAAATATCAGTTATGGAACAGCAACAGGCAGGAGTCAAAGTATGTGGAGCTATTTCTATGGCTGAAGAGAAGACAGCTGGTCAGCCACAAATATCATTCTTACAAGTGCAGCTCCAATAGCCATGTTATGAATTAAAACCAGAAGAATGCAGCTATCACATGAGGAACACTCAGCTGCTCCCCTGCTGAACCAGGAGCAGGAGCTGTGCACTCTGGGGAAGGTAAGATCTAATCCTCAGCTACCTCTGCCCCCCTGATCCTGTCACACTGATCCATTACTCAGCCCCAGACAACATGTATCAGAGGCCATGCAAAATGTCTGTGATAAATAAAATGGGCACTCCTTGAGAGCATCTCGTTTTTAAGGCAGACTGTCACTTTGAACTGCTAAGCACTTGAGGAAAGCTCCTTTGTGCAGGTTGCAGGAACCATGAGGAATTCCATATGCTGTGTAGACATCCCTGGTAACCAGAGACAAGTGCCTGTTTTCAGCCTTTCCAGGGACACTGCTCTGGTAGCTGTCATGATGAATTCTGATCCTTTCCTGGTCCTGCCTGTGAGAGGGAGCTGCAGTAGCTCTGGGGGGAGCCTTAAGCCCTTACAAGGAGTGTGGGAGTTTCAAGAATTTTCTCCCTCTTCTTACCCACACTGAAGGCAACTCAGAGTTCATCCTGTCTGAATTCACAGTCTGGGGAGAATGTGCTTTACTGTAGGTGGCTCTGAACTCAGGTTGCCTTTATTACACTGATGGCAATTACAGAACAGGCATTGGAATAGACTGATGTTCAGCGAGCAGTAATGCTGGCCTGATTGCAAGTTTGCATGAAGCATCTCTGCTCTAAGAAACTCAAAGCTTTTTCAAAAGCTAAAATTCCTTCTCACTATTTTGCAAAGGCAGAAACCGAGACCCGGAGAGCTGTGACTTCCCCCACCTCACCTAGTGAGGTGATAACAGCTACAGAAATAGAATTCATGACTTCCAGACCCTCTCCTCCTCCTGACCACTAACACATTTTGCCACCCAAGAAGACCATTTGCCATGTCATCATCAAGGCCTATCTGGGTAGCACAGTTTCTCCATCTATACAGCCTTTGTTTTATGTAAGCCTCACTTCCCTATCTGTAGGGAATAACAACACTTCACTGCTTCAAAGGGGTGCAGGGAATAACTGAACTCAAGGCTCTGCAGTATGCATATATGGTAGTAGACACCTTGCAGGTATTAATACTTACATTTGGAGACTGTACTATTAATTCTGTGCCTGACTGCTGCTGTTCAAATTATATACATTAATTCCTTCAGCTCAAATTCTCTGTCTTCCTTTTCCATCCAAGCAGAGTTACAGACATTAACAACAGGACTATCAGAACCTCTCAGTATAAGTCTGCAAAACAAAGCCAGCATTTTCCAGGTGATTCACTGAATTGCACCAAAGCATCCTGAGCATTCCTGTACCTCTTGATAAGCATCTGCAGGACGTCAGTCAGGCTTTCCATCAGAACAATGACTTCAGCATAGGTCAGGTCTCCACAAGGCTTGCCATTGATGGACACCACCTCATCCCCCTCACACAGTCCAGCCTTGGCTGCTTTGCTTTTGCTGCGAACCTACAACGAGTCAAAGAAAAATTCCAAATTGCGCAATGAGTGTTTATTTGAAAACAGCAGCAACCATGTCCTCAGCATACTTTTTGTCTGTGAAAAAGGACTGATAATAGTGATCATAAACAAATTTACAGTAACACAAATTAATAACTTGCCTCAGTTGAGGTTAATAGTATTCTGGCCAGTAATAATACAAAACCTTCTGCTTTACTGAGCTTGTGAGCTAGGTGTCAAACAGGATGGATGAATTATTTTAAAACTGGGAGACATGGAAGTTTGAGACAGACAATCAATTGATCACAGTTTAGCACAACTGCAAAAAACTGCCCCATTAGTTTGTCTGAAAGTGGAGACTACTAAGAGCTGCAATCTGCACTGAGATTGTAAAAGAAGAGTCTGTAAATTCAGGCCTCTCTGGGCAGAGTATCAATACCTACATGCTGGTCACTTTTTCCTTAGAAGCCCAACTGTAGTTTTAGTCTCCAAACTAAAGACATCTGCATCCCTGGAGATCCTAAATCCATGTTTAGTCATGTGAGTAAGTGCCCTGATTTATTAAAGCCCGCCTGTTATGGTCTAAACTTCCCTGTTAAGTTCTCATCAAGAATCCTGTGCAGCTCAGTTTTTCATTTTCACTCCTTTTTCCACTGGCACTGTGTTATAACTTATCACAGTCTTTGCATAACAAAACCCAGACAGCTCTAACACCACTCAAGGTATGCCTACAGTTGATGGCTATTTTTAAAGTACATATTTGGCAAAGAGTGTGTTATATTAACCAGGATTCTTGCACAAGTCTATTTTGGAATGACATATAGACAAAAAAAGGCTGGCCTTGAGTTCTTTGAGCTCCATTTCACCTGTTGGTGTGAGTACTTTGGCCTTATACCACATCCAGTTCATTCAGCATGTTTCCCTTGTTAATTCTTACAGTGTTTTCTTGAAATTTTTTAGAGAAGTAGCATTTCTACCACACTCCCAGTAGCAGAATCAGTTCCTACTCACTGTAGAAAAGCTACTTCTGATATACTCTGGACCTGAGAGTGGAACTGCCCTGCAGACTCATGGAATTGTCCCAGATTTTCTATTAAGCCACTGGGCTGGTACCTAAGATACATTTCAGAAGGGAAGTTCCTTGGAGTCAGGATGATGTGGGCCACAACAGTAAGACTGCACATTTTTCTGTGGCAGGGCCACCGTGTCTATCTCTGCTGTTTCAATTTACACATTCCTATATGTCACATTATGGCTCTTGCAGCAGTGAAGGAACAGAAGCCTGGTGCATACAGAAGCCAGTTTCTACCTTGCAGAGTTAACATTTACAAATATGGAGTGGTATGCTGCTCTGTTTATCTCCCCTTGGACAAGAGCATAAACATCCTTGTGCCTTGGGAAGAAATGACACTTTGGACAGTGCTTGGAAGGTTTTGTTTCATATAAGAGCTAGAATTTGGGATGAGGTCTAGTTACTGTCTTTTTTTTAAATAGGGGGGTATGCTATTAAAATTTTACAAGACATTCTTGGCCTGAATGTAAATATTTAATGTAGATGCCATGAAGAATTTTGAGTGAGCCTTTTTCAGAAAATCTATAAACACCCATTATAGAAACCTGTGAACTCCAAAACAGCATAATGTGATACCTACACTGTGAGAAGAAAACTTGTTTCTCTTTCTTTATTTAGTCTTTGAGGGACTCCTTGATAGCATTAAAAAGAAGAAACAACAGACAAGGAGATAGATTGATTTTCTTTTCAAAGTTCTTAAAAGGTTCTCTCAGTCCATTTTTTCTGCCTTGTGAATTGTTGAGAGATCACAATTCTGAGAAATATGAAACTGCATGCAAAAACACCCTCCCAAATTTGAACAATATCTGTATAAAATCATCTCGGTATTAACCTTTTTTTTTTTTTTATGCTTCTGTTGGGGTAATAAAATGGAAGGGAGAGCACCCAGAAGAAAATAGTCAAGGGCAGATTATGTGGTAAATTATAGCAGTTTGCTTTTAGGATAGAATATCCCATCATCATTCATGTTATTTCAGCCTCAGCATAACACCCACTTACCCAACAATATGTAGACTGCTTTGCCAGGCAAGCTGCAATTGTTTCTGGCTTTCTTTATTTGTTTTCACTGGAAACCCACAAAAATGAATAAAAATGTACTCATGTAAACCAACACTTTTCAGATTTCTGGGAAAAATAATATAAATAAATAAATAATAAAGAAAGAAGACCCACCCAGAACAACAACAACAAAATTCCAAGAAGATTTGTGGAAAGAAAGACTTCCCTGGTAAAATATGTGTTCAGTGGATAGTTTTCTCTCTAAGTTTTGGCAGAAAGTCTTTGAGGAGCCCACTGGGAAACAAAAGCTGCTTTTGTTAGCAGAAATGCAACTTGGTCACACAGGGAACAGTAAGAAACCTTTATCCAGTTTTTGGGGACTTAAGGCAAGGTTATTTGGATGTAAAGCAGGAGAGATTCTTATAAAACCAGTGATTGCTCTTGAGTGCAGCCCTGGCTTTCTCAGGTACTTGTTACTTCTTTGTACTTGAAGTTTTTCTGAGGAAGAAAATGTGAGTTTCCCAATAAATTTTTTTGAATGAGATCTCACCAAAAGAAAAATAAGCTTGAAAATATTTTCTTTGCTTTCCAATGTCTGCAATACCAGTATAAAACAGCAGAACTGGGCTGGTGCTGTTAGTGCTGAACCTGTCAAGATACCAGCTGCTAGTGGGCACCTTGAACAGTTCCACTCCATTTTCAGCTGGTGCTGCCTCTATTTCCTGCTCCCCCTCAGTCAGGACTCTTTATTATTCATGTACCTGAAGTGAGTAATTTCTTTTTATTCCCAGATTTCTCCTGTATCTAGAATTTCCCACTATCAGGAGTGCTCTTTGATGATTAAAATGTCAAGTGCTGAGCGATTCCTCACATCCACAGAAATATTAAACTTAGGAGAAAACTCTTCCATGCTATGCAAAGAACTTGGCCTGGGTGTTCACTGTTATCTGAGCACCCCAGGCAATCCAGGACCCCCGGCACCAGTTCAGAGGCAGCAGGGACTGGGGGCTGTCCAGAGGCTGCTCAGGAGGATCTGTGAAGACTTCAGGTGGAAAAGGTGAGTGAGCAAGGTCTGGGTGCTGTGCTGGCCTGGTGAGAGATCATCTCCCAAAGAACAGGGAGATGTTCTACACCTGGGGGAAAGTGTAGGACAGGAGCTTTGGTGGTGGCTGTGGGATGCCTCTGGGGCTGGAGTAGCCATGGATGCTCAGAGCATGGGGCAGTTCCAGTCAGTTTCTTCACCAGTAAAGAATAAATGGATGGATACACAGTGGCTGTGCTCATGGCAGTGTGGGGAAAATGCATTTTTAGAGAAAGCAAATGGGAGGGCCCAGCCCTCATCCTGGGTATACTGTAGTGCTTTTAATTTAAACTAGATCAAGTCTCCTTCTGCCAACTGGAGACTCCTTCCCACATAACTAGATCTCCTTTGATTTAATCTGAAAGCACTCCAGTTACAACCCAGAACTGTTCCATGCTATGAAACAAAGTATGGTAAATCAGGAATAACAGAGAAATTTGCTTCAAAAATGTTATCCCAATGAAGCTAAAAAGCTGGAGTAGATGCACCTGTTACTTACTGTGGCTACAAGTGGATGCACAGACAGCAACTGGGGCTCAGCTGACCAGCTGATGATTTTGGGTGCATGTTTGAGCCCTATAATAAGCAGATGAGGGTTGAGGTATGTTGAACCTGGTAACAAGGTCAGCGAGTTGGAGTTTAAAGTGAGGCAAATGGACTTGAGGGCACTCTGCAGTCCAGGTTCTCTAATGGCACAATGAGGAATTATTAGGATTTTTCATCATCTTTTCATCATCTTTATCAGTGCTTTTTGTTAAGGATGATGTGTATCTTAATCTTGTCCTGGAGTTAATTTATTCTGGAGCTAGGAGTACACACTTTTATCTGGGATGTGTCTAAGTGCTGTGCAGCAGGTATAGCCTGAGTGAGCAAGCAATCTGAGGAAATGAGCACTGCGACCATGAGCACAATCCATTTAGCCTAAAATTTTATCTAATAAAATAAGACTTATGTAGTTTTAAAGTATACATATATTTGCACTGCAAAGTTCTGAATTTAAAGCAAGCTTTCCAAAACCATGAGTTATTTTCAGAATTATTTACTCATCCTTTTTCAGTTTGCCAGCAGCTTACAAACAGCAGAACAGGAAATACTGCCACTGCCAGTGGAAATATCCTTCCCTGCATTTCAGGCACCTTGCTCATACAAACAGAGTAGTTTCTTCCATTGAGGGGTCACCTCTGGAAGAGCCTATTCAGTTGGATCTCCTGTCTGATCCTGAAGCCTCATTTGAGCTGCTGTTGCCCCTCAAGGTTTGAAGCTGGTTCCTGGAACCTTATTTACATGTGTGTCCTCAGTGGTAGGTTTGGGTCTTTGGTGGCTGGCCTTGTGCTCTGCTGTGATGAAATATGTTGCCCAAAATAGCAAGGCTTACCAGGCAAGGGTCTTCTCTAGATCAGTTGTCCATCCTCATTATTGTTTACTACTTTAGTTATGTCAACTGCAAACTTTACCAGCAGTGACCTTTTTGTTTTCTTTTAAACTGGTGATTAAACATCAATAACAAAGGACATGGCCTTTGGCTGCTGTTATACCCTTACTGAATAATGATTCCCCAGATTAATGTTACCTTCTCAGATCCAACAACTAGCCACCTTTTAAAGAAGTAATTTTTACTACAGTAGCAAACTGTGCCCTTTGATGTCTTGCAGAAATGTGTTTAATAAATTTCTATCTAAAGCCTTTTTAAAGTAATCATTAACCTAAATCTTGGGATTAGTACCCTTACTGTGTAGAACTAACTAACTAACTAACTAACTAACTAACTAACTAACTAACTAACTAACTAACTAACTAACTAACTATTAATATAGTGGCATTGTTTAAATGTGCCTTGTATTGAGGGTTTTTTCATTGTTCTGTTTTATTGCCAGAGATATGAAATGCTAAAGAAGCAGAGAAAATAGGGGTCAGTATGCAAGAAAGTGGGGCTGGAGAGACACTGCTGCTTCTTTTGATGATCATACTAATATTAAAGCAGTAAGTCTTTGAGGCACTCCTTTCACAAGTCATACTCTCTCTAAAAGAAATAACTTGCACTATAACTTGGACACCCTGAATACAGTTTGGATGTTTCTAAATCTATTTTTTTATTTACCGTCAGATACCTTAATTTTGAGAGAAAGTATAATTAAGTTAAGAATCCAAGTTAAATGGGTTTTATGTGTCAGAAATAACAATGAAGTCAACTGACTTGAATAGGCCTACTCCTGGCCATAAAAGAGGTGGTGATTCAAAGTGATTGAAAAGACAGGAGAAGTGATGAAGTGATCAAAAATCTGAGACATCAGAGAAAGTTTTATTCTGCTTGCTGACAAAGTGACAGATGTGAAAGTATCCAAAGTATAGTGGAACTCAGCTTTGCCACTTAACTAAATACAAATTAGTATTGCAACAATTAAAGGCCTGCCTGTTAATTGCTGCAATAAATTTATCTGGCTAACGTGTTTTTCTTAAATATATTTTGACGCTAGCATAAATAAAGTAATGTATTCACTATTTAGCTTAATTTTATCAGGCATTAGGTTATACTTTCCAGAAGTTATTTTTTCTGATTAATTGATTAGCTAAGTGTTAGTCATGAAGTTCAGCAATCAAAGATCAGTGTTTCCTGTAGACAGTCTATTTAAAAAATCCCAAAACCCACCAAAAAAGGCATTTCATCTCTTCTGTTAAAAATCCTACATCAAGGACAGTGGCTGGTAAATGTATTTAAAAGTATTTGAAAGTTATCTGTCACTCTAATAAAATGAACAATGCTTTGCTATGAGAAGGAAGCAAAAGCACTCGGAGTGACAAATGTTAGTCTATAAGTAGTTTGACTTGTATGAGGTTAGGGAATTAAAAATGAAGTTACAAATCAAATTAATTCAGCCACAGTTTATAAATAAGGCTCTAGGGCCTTGTTTGGCAATGGTTATGCGTGCAGGAGTTCTTTAGACAGACAAGTAGCCTTCAGTTAGTGAGCTTTTTGGGGGTTAGATATGAAGGACTGTACAGTAAGTTAAGCCTACCTCCTAATGTGCTTGGGTTTTTTAGGCATCTCCGTAGATCCTTTAAATAGCTCAGAGGCTCCAGGCTGGTAAACAGTGCTATTGCTAAATCAGAGGGGGTGATGAAGGGACAAGTTCACATCCCTTGTTTTCTCCATGGTTTCTGGAGGGGATTTCAGTCAGGTTTACAATGAGAACATCCAAATGTATTTCCACCTTAACGCTTTCTTCCCCATCCCCAAGCACTGCCATCACAAGTTATAATGTGGGCTGTATAAATAATGACTCTTAAGGGAAAAAGTGGCCATAAATGAGGAAAATTAGAAGACCTTTGTGCTCTTAAATTTCTGTTTTACCATGTATATAATGAGAAAGTAGCTGTCAGTAGAGAGACAGTGATGTGCAGACAGGAAAGAGTCATCAGATCTTCAGGGAGGGAATTGGAGCCACTTGTAGATTTCACTGAGTAATGGTAGCAGAGGAGTTCCTTGAGAGGTTTTAAAAGCCATATAATTAGGAAATATTCTTGCCTAGAACTCTTGCTTTACATCCACATAAATTCATTGGAAATACCAGGTTCTGATCTAAACTGAAGGCATTTTTGGCAGGACAGGGCTCAAGCTTATGGATTGCATTTTGAGCAAAATGGGTAAAGTGCTATAGAGGTAACAGTGTCATTGATGGAGCTGGAGTGGGATGATTTACCTGGGTGTATATATTCTGTATACAGACTCCACGATGGCTGCATGCATTTTACTCTTAGAAAGGGCCTCTTTAGAGCTGGCATACCAAATTTTAGTCTGCTTTCATTAGCCATGCCTGTACTTGAGCATGAATCTGCTGCATGATGTGGCTCAAGCTATTTCCATCTGTGCTGCCTGGAGGTGACTTTGCGTCAAGCTGATTCCAGTTCTCATCCTCTCTGGACTGAATTTCTCTACCAGATAAGCTACTTTCTTTCAGAATCAGTCAGGGAAAAAGCCACAGAGTAAAAGCTTCAGACAGGGCAAGTTCCCTGGGATTGTGAGATCCAACCGCTCCCTAGCTCCTCTGAATGTATGGGAATGCAATGAGGAGCCTTGCCCCAGAGCTACAGCTCAAGTGCTGTGACTTTAGCTACTATAAATATAGATAATATGAATAGAGACATTATGAGTATAAACTCCTTTATATTTTACCTTGAAGTCTCTGTGTCCCTTCCTTTGGGGATTGTATGCAGGATTTGCACAATAAGATTAGTGAGACAATGGAAATGCCTGTTAATTAACTGGATTAAACAAAGATGCTTCTAAGTTACCTCCCAAACAGTTTTCCTGAGAGCAAGCTTTGAATAATGAAGTATCTTTGGCTTGTAAGGTAAGCACAGAATATTTCCCCTCACCAAATTCTTCCCAGTCACAGGACAATGATATTGGGAATTAGGCAGTTCAGCTCACTCTTTTCTCCTTCCGGTCTTAAAGGAAACCTCCTAGAGACATCCACTTTCATGTCTGTCTGTAAAGGTAATTATCTTTCTAAATGGGTTATGAGACAAAATAACATTAAAGACATCAAAGCAGAAAATAGTTAATATGCCCAGACATAGTTTTATTACTAAATGTTCAAAAAGCCTTTCCAGAAGGGGAGGTAGGAAAGCACTCTTCGAATGCACAGGACTGCTGGCATTGATTATCATTAAGATCATCGCAGAAAAAAATTGAATGCTGGTATATTATTATTGTAGCTTATGGCAACACAGGAGATCTAGGATGCTAAGCCATGTAAAACAAAGGTACTTTTTAACTTTATAATCCATGGATCCCATTGGAAAGGTTCTGGTTTTACTTAGCAACTCACAGCTAAAGCAGACTTTTAATCATGGTTTGCTCATGTAGAAGTTCATTCTAAGTTCATTCTGGGACATTCTAAGTTCATTCTGGGACATTCCTGCAGAGGGGATATGGTACCATATTGTTTTACTTTTTGATTAACTCTGTCTCCAGTTCTTCTGCTGGACTGGACATGTGAAATCATACTTCTTGATTCTGGATCAGTTCAATGACTGTTGTCTCCTCCTTCCCACAGTGTCAGAATTACTTACATAAAGGTTCAGATCTTCGCACTGTCTATTTGACAAATGCAGTTTGGTAGAACTTCTTGCACATTCTCTCGTGGGAGGGTTACAGAACCTGTTTGGCCATTTATATATTGACAGAGCACTTGTGCCATTTGGACTCAGAGAGCAGACTGATCTCAGTGAGAAGAAAAGCCTGCTCAAATTCCCAAAAGCCTTGCCTAATGTACTGGTGTATCATCTTACTGGCGGTTGCCTTTTTCTGGCAGAAACCCAAAGTTAGCAGCTGAAGAAGAGATGAGATAATGACCTCTGAAATATTGATGTGGTATGCTGGCGACGCAGCAGATTTCCCAACAGTGAGCTTGGGTGTACGGCACTTAAAGTCTGCTTCATTTTGTACAGCAGATCCAGTGCATAGCCTTTCTTGGAGTGTACCATTGCATACTTGTAGCTGATGTGTCAAAACCAAAATTTTGTCATGCTGCTTTAACTTTTTACAGTGAATTTTTGCTATGGTGGAACATGTGACAAGGGGAGGAATGATGCCGTAGCTTTTCAGTTTGGTAGATGTGCATTGATTGTTCTATTTCCATTCCCCTTTCCTTCTTGCACTGCTTGAGCAGTGACTGGCTGTATGCTTCCTGCCTTATTTCTGAGTCCTAACCAACTTTGGTCTCTCCATGAACACTGTAGCTATGTTTTCATTTCTTCCTTCCCACTGCTCCCCATGCAGAGAGATAATGGCATTGTCAGTGCTTCTTTGGGATTGAGAAAATAATGCAGCTTTACTGAGTGCTTTGGTATAAAGGTAGAATCAAAAGTCTTTAACTGCAGTATACCTTATGTCCTGGAGATTAGAATTTCTACAACGATAAGGTCAAGGGAGAATAAATAGAGATCTAAAATGTCTTTATTATCTGCTACTGAACAGCTGGAGGCACCAAGTGCTACAATAGACAGTTCTTGGGATAAGTATATCCACTGCCTAACCTGGGGCTGAGCTCTTGTCACTGCTGAGTAGAGGAACTGCAATATGCTTGCAGTATTTGTACAGTTCCAAGACCATACACTGGGAGTTTCCAGTAGGAAAAGGGACACCTTTCTTATACCAAAATTGCAGTCAAAGCACCAGTAAATGAAAGGTAAAAAGCTACCTGAAAGTACTTACCTGCTGGTGCTGCTAAAAGAATGATGGTATATAATATATGCACACTGTTACAAAGAGAACATTTCTAGCCTAGATTTGGGGTTGCTGGGAGAAAATAGCAAATGTATGTGAGGTAACTGAACCCTTCAGTTTCTTAAAAAAAGAAAAATAAATTAGTCTGCTGGAGGTCTTTGTACTTTCCCCAGTTTAGTCCAAAGCATGTTTGTGTAATTTGATGCTTTGACTTGTGACTTGCCTTTCAGATTAAGCAACGTTCTGGGGGGGGACATGAGGGGCATGAGGGTTTTTTGGGGAGGTAGCAGTAGGGGGGATGACTGGCTTCTTAGTGACACACAGTCTATAAATCCATCCTGCTGGCAGGCAAATGAGCCACTCAGTTTACTGGTGTGCACTTCGTCAAATCCACTCATTCCTAGCCTCATATCCTGTATCAATTACTCTGTTCTGTGTGGCTCCCCTGTCTCATTTTCACTCCATTGGTCACCTGCCCAAATTCTCTTGATGCAGGGGGGATGGGAACAGGCAGAGAAGGAAAGACAGGATTTGAGACAACACATTTAATCCTTAAAGCAAAACTGCTCCAGTGACAGTTAAAATGTTCAGTCTCCCCAGTCTATTCCCCGAAATGGTATTGTTTATTACAATCCCTTAACATTATGTCATGAGCTTGCAAATACATGAGCATGCCATATGATCATCCTCCCAAAAGGAATAGCAAAGGCAGCAAGAAGGAACAAATGCCGTCTTACAGGTTTCTGTTTCAGCAAGGGCTGCAGCTATCACTGTCAGTGATGTCAAGGTTATCCTGAAATGTGTGCCCAGTGATGTATTTCTTGCTACTTGCCTCACTGCTGAGGCAGCAATTCAGTCAACACCATGCAGAGGTAACTGGAAGCTTTGCCTCACTCCCAGTGGAGAAAGCAGCGGCCCCGTATTTATTGTGGGAGCTTTCTGTGTATACAAAGCTCAGCACAACTGGGCCACATCTCCGATTACAGGGTAGGGGGGCTTTGGTGGCTGTATTAGCACAAATGAGAGACTTTGCTCAAAGAAACCAAATAACATGAGCATCTGGTAAAGGCAGCATCTAGATAATATACATTAAACAGTTATTGTGCTATGTACAAGCAAAGTACCCAATGCCAAATAATCTTCACAGGAAAGCACAGTCTTCCAAGTCATTTGAGAAGTATGAATCAAACAGTGGCCCAAACTCAACTGAGAGCTCCTTACAGGGGCTGTATTCCAGCTCCTAGTGCTTGTGGTCATCTTTACCTGGACTGTTTGGTTATCTTTATCTGGACTGTTCATCTAAATAAAACTTAGAATTAGCCTATAGAAAAATGGTCCTGTGTGAAAGCTGCTAGATTTATTTACCAGGGCTTCACATGGAACTCTACCATGTCATTCTCTCTTGAACTGTATCTATTCCTTCCACTTCTCAAAATAAGTCAGCTAGATTCAAGCTTCCCTACACTTCCCAGGAAAGTTCTTACTGCCAAATTTCAAAA
Source organism: Molothrus aeneus (assembly GCF_037042795.1). Taxonomy (NCBI): domain Eukaryota; kingdom Metazoa; phylum Chordata; class Aves; order Passeriformes; family Icteridae; genus Molothrus; species Molothrus aeneus. The sequence goes on along the minus strand of NC_089649.1, from coordinate 6,297,866 downwards.
CTGCCTGTTTCACTGAATTTTCATTCTTCCTTGACGTTTCTCTAATTGCTCAGTTCTTCATATCTGAGACAGGTAGTGTACAAATTTATATTGACTAGTAGCTTTAGCCATGAGGTACAGTTTCAGACAAGTCTCCCAACACTCACAATTTAAACAAACACTCAAAGAAAGCATGCAGAATCAATTACCAATCTTTTAATTTCCTTAGCATGCCTCATGCTTAGGGTGTAATGTTTTGAAACAACGTTTTAGAACTGAGGCAGCCTCAGGCCAACCCACCTTGGTGTTTAGGAGGAAAAGCTCTGCCAAAGCTGGTGAATGTTCTGTGAGCGCCAACACGTAGGTTCATGGGAAGGCCTTCCAGTGTTGCCGGCTGCTGTCCTGGACAGCTCCTGTTTTGTGACTCATCAGGAAATTTGGATGTTCATCAGCCTCACCTCTCCCTGGTGACTCAAATAAAGCTGGCCAGAGCAATGATGGCTCTGAGAGCGGATGAACACCAAGGATATCCAAGCCTGGAAGAGGCCAGAAATCTGGGGAGGTCAGTGGTCTATTTCTCCTCCCAGAAAAGGAGACAAGGTTTCTGTGCTTGTGCTGGAAGCCCTAATGATGGGGAAAATGGAGGCTGGAGACTCCTGAGAGATGTTTTTAAAAGCTCCAGGGAATTGAGACACAAAAGTATTCCCTCTGTAGGCTTTCTCATACGCCTGGGCAACAACACTGGGCAAGATTTTTAACCTGTGCTTTTAACCAAAAAATTAAAGCCTATAATCTGTCATGAAGATTTCCTTATCTGAGTCTCAATTTTTAAAGAATATTTCCAGAATTTTCCTAGTTTTAATTTTATCCATTTTATCAAGCTCTAAAATAGCCATAGATGGATGGATGCAAACTGTCACAAGAATTCATCTTTCTTTTTCAGTGGCTTAATCTGAAGTGGCTTTAACCAAAGATAATTATACACAGGAATAAGTATTTCTACTGAAAGGATCACTCTGTCACCCCCTTAATCCTTTCTTGTGAAGACAGCTCTTGAACACATGTGACAATCATGCAGGTTTCATGAAATGGACATAGAGCATAGTATTAATGATCTCTCTTTCAGCTCCTAAATAAAATCCTGTCTAAGTCAGGTGTGGGACCAACCAGACAAAAACCAAAGTATCTTACAAGTAGAGCCTGAGACTTGTCGTGGAACTGAAGGCTGAATGAAGAATGAATCTCTCCCAGGGTAGGCTAGAATAATATCCCCATCTCCTCATTCAGATTTTAAGATCAGTACTCACATTTTATAATTTGGAAATACCAGCAATTTCAAATTCATGTTAAATATGCTTTCAGGAGAATATTACAGTGGTAGAAGGTGAACTGTTTTGGTATGGCAAATTGATAGTAGTAGTCAGAACACTGAGGAACTGCTGTTTTACTCCAACAGTAATTGTGGAAGCTGAGCCAGACTTCTGACTCCCATGTCCAACTGTGGCTGTTGTCCTTGCACATTTGTGTCTGAGGCCAGTCTAACACAGAGGTGCTGAGCTCTGTTTAATGCTCCTGGACTTAGTGCTCCCAGGAATTAGACCTCCTATTCTTACAGTCTCCAATTCCAGCATGCTGGCAGAGTTGGCTTGTTTAGTCCCTGACTTTAGTAAGAGCAAGTTGTCAACATCTTCAAAGGCTGGATGAAGAGGATTTGTGTTCCCCCTGCCCATTCCTTTCTGTGTATTCCCAAGAGGAATGTCTGCCTGAGAACTGGAAAAAACTGCTACCCCGATGTGTGAGATTTCTGTTTGTTTGTTTTTGTCCTGTTGTCCTCAGTGCAAGTGTTGGGCTTAACTCAGGCTATCGTGCCCAGTCAGGCAGTCTGGGAAAAGCTGGCAGTTGTGTCTGGAGGCAGGGCTGGGGGGGGAAAGAAAGTGTTATTTTTGCAGAGCTGTAAATCCAGCACCTTTTGCCAGTGCTGCATCTTTTTTTATTGCTTGTTTCTAAGAAGGTATTGCTGCAAGAGCACCGGCTGCAAACAAAATCTTGTTTGCTCCAAGTTCACCACAGGACAGGTCATGCATTTTGAACATTTGTGGGACACTCGTAAAGGAAATATAGAGCGCGCTTTCCAAAAGCTTCAGCTTGAAATGCAACAGTTTCCTTGCTGCCTGGAGCTTCAATGTCAAAGAGATTTCTATTTTTAGAGAGAGTTTCTACTCAAAGAACTATATAAGGCTGTGCTGGGGAGACCATTACTTTTTTATTATAATGAGAGTATTAGTTACTCAATTGGGAAGAAAAATTCTGTATAAAAGTGAAAGCCACAAAGATATTCTCATCTGGTTGTCTTTTGTGGGTGAGAAGGAACTGAGCTGAAAACTGAAGACTCAATATTTGCTTTTCAATATTCCAGGTTCTCTCAACTACTTGAAACAAGTGCTTTAGGCATTTAAAATGTCAGACAAGGCTCTTGATCTGAAGTCATGATGCAAGAGGGAAGAGATAACTCCAAGCAGAGTTTGATGCCAAAAGACAACTTGCTATGCTAACATGTGACAACACAAGGGGAAACTCCACAAATAATCAATGTTTTATTCACGGGGAAACGAAGTAAAACTTGATGTTACATATTCAGCCTTTACAGGTACATATTTATTAGTTATCCTGAGTACAAAGTGCACCTAAACTGAATGGGTGCTGCAGCAAAGCCATCAGAGACAGTGGTCAGGTGGGCTCAGAATAGTAGTCACAGCTCATAGCAGCAAAATGGGAGAGTATCTGAAGTTCTGGCTTTGCTGGGGAGCCTTCTTCTGAAGCTTGATTTTTAGTCACATAGAATCATCCAGGAAACACCTAACTCTGTTACCCTTAATCTCTGGCTTTGTATTAATAGAGGGGAAAAAGATCTGTACAGAATTGAACAAACTTGTGCTCTCAATTCATGTTCCCACTGTGATTTCTCCCACAGTTTGGAGAGGAACTGTTGGGCTTCTGGTCTGGTTGGACAGTCATGACTTACAGACTGCTGGTGTTTGTTTACAACACAATGGTGCTGCTTAATCCTATTTGTCTCCTACAGCAGCATTTCAGTAAGAAAATGTTTCTTCCTTTGTGTTAAAGAAGTGCAGCCCAGGTGACACTGGTTTTAGTAGCTGTTGCCAATGTTAGCACAGCAGCTGGAGCCAATTTGCTTTTTGCTTGAGTATGGACTCAATGAGGTAAGAGAACTAAATTAAGGACAGTGGATCCACTTCTTCTGTAGTCCAACACAGCTCCTGTGATGAATTCTGAGTTAGGGATGGGACTGAAATCATGCTGGTCTTATCTTGCCCAGGGTTTCTACTTCTGTTTTTATATTGTCTGGCTAGCTGTGACATAACCTCTTTGGCTTCAGGGGAATAAAGTGGGGAACACCTACACTGAATGAGGGGTGAAAAACAGCAGCTGGAAGTAATGTGTGCATTCCTGTAACAAAAGGAAAGACAGTGCCCGTGGGTTGTGCAGAGGGTAACACAGGGCAGACTAGGTGGTGGCAAAGCTGGAGTATAGGCAGCAATGGCTGAACAGCTTGAACGAGGGAAATTCTTTAATCCACTCAGTGCGCTGAGCCAGGAATAGCAGGAGAAATAACATCTCTACTTTGATATTTTTTATTACTTTTATTCAAAAGAAATAAAATTACGGATATTTAGAAGCACACGGCATACTGATCCTGCCTTATTATTAGCAGCATGAGAAGCAGTTCAAGCATGTGGGGGCCCAGGGGTGCCTTTGCAGAGTAATTGGTGCAATCAGCGTTGATGCCTGACACGGCTGCGGCTCGGCCCAGCTGGCCCTTGTCGAGCGGGAGTTTGGGGGCTGCGCCTGAGGGGCCGAACCGAGAGCCAGGGAGCGGGCCCCGCTTCCCGCGCTTTTCGCGGTCCCCTGCTGCTCCCTGGCGGCTGAGGGCCCGCCCGCCGTCAGGGAATTGCAGGAATTCTGAGGCGTCATTCCTGAAAAACCTGAGGAACGTGGCCCTAACTTTGCTATGCCATCCTGCTAGAGGCCTTATGCGTTCTCCAGGAGGGGCTCCACACAAAGCAGCCCCTAACCCGTACGGGAGTCGGATGTGTCTCTTCCCCCTGAAGCGCCTCTGTCCCTCCCCTGAGGAAGCCGCCCCAGAAATGTCTCCATGGCCGTCCCCTCGTCCTTCCCCGTGTGCCCGCGGTGCCGGCCAGCCCTGCCGCAAAGGCGCGTTCCTCACTCGATCCCCTTGGCAGCTGGCTCCAGGCAGGAATCCCGGGCTGTCTTTCCACAGTTCCTGGACAGTTTCCTTCTGGGATTAAACAAATCCCCACACTGTTTCCCGAACGAGTAACTGGCTGAAGGTTTGGTAATTAATTCTGACTTTTGCTTGCTGTGCATTCACGTGGCAATGAACTTTTTCCTTCTCGTTTTTAATAACACACACGGATTTTCTGATATTGACAAGCCGTTTCTTAAAATGTTGTACATCTGGTCAGTCATTTGTCTTAATGTAGTCTTAAATAATTTCTTCAGTGTGGTTTCCACTGAAATTTTCATGCTTCACTTGTAAGATACTGTTCTGCACTTGAATTTGTTTGTATTTTGTCCATAGGGAGATCAGAACTGATAGTTGCTAAATAACTAAAAGCTTCCATTTGATCAACACTACCTTATTAATAATCACACGTTTCCATTAGTAAAATGTAAGTACAAATGTCTATTCCAAGATGATAATAAAGGACTATAAGCTCCAAGGCACTTTTGGACCTGAGAAATTGAAGTATTAACTCGTTTTTGTTTGATTACAGCAAGGTATATAATCCTGCATCACCTGAGCTTTTGGCATTGGTTGGATATGTCAAAGAAAAAGCTTGGAAGTCCTGAAAACAAGGGAGACGCAGCATCACACCTGAAACTTCAATCATCATCTATTGAGCATCTGAAATGGTTAGTACAAGAATACATATTTGATAACTTAAATTAATTTATATTTATATTTCCATTGCAAACTCTTTTTAAAATATTAACTTAAAGATTTTGCTGCCAGTACAAACTCAGTCTGCAGTTTTTTCTGAAGCTTTGTTCCAATGTCTGTCTCTCATGCCCCGCTAGATAAGCACACTTGTGTTTTCTGGGCTCAGTAGTCTCCAGTCATGTAAAACAGTAACATATTCTGCACGTTATAAAGTTCCTAAATGATATATTGAGCCCAAGCACTTCTTTAGCACTAAAGAAGAAACATTTTCTTACTAAAATGCTGCTGTAGGAGACAAATGGGATTAAGCAACACCATTGTGTTGTAAACAAACACCAGTAGTCTGTAAGCCATGAGTGTACAATTATTTCCTCAGGCCTCCTCTTATTAGCTGAAGGTTGACTCAGCAGCACAAAATGCACAATGCTAAAAAAACCAGCTGCACTGTGCATGTGTTTGTACAAGCCTGAATTTAGTTAAGGATAAAGATTTATTTGAGAAGCCATCAATTTCCAAAATATTTATAAACATCTTACTACTCCTGGAGTCCTTTTGTGTAGTTGTTTTGAAACATATTTGCTGTGATACTTGCTCTGAGTATCCAAGAAAGGAGTAAACAAACTGGGTAAAAGAAATGAGATTGAGGGGAAATGCTAAATAGTTCTTTTTCTGTTGAGTACCTTTAAGTGTTGTCTGATTGTACATGACCATAAGTGTTTGTCATTAGAACTGAATATATAAACATCACACATAGAGAACACCAGGCAAATGTAGGATAGGTTTTTTGCCTTTTACCCCACTATCCTTGCTTTTTTTTTTTTTTGATACAGAAAAAAATATTATAAAAGTTTTATGGAATTATCATAAAGCATGCATATAAAAAACGTAACTGACACTATTAAAACCATACTTTGATGAATTTAACTGCTGTCTCTAGCTTTAGAAAGTTCTGGATTTTTATGAATGTTGATCACCACCAGAGGGCCCCAGTCTCTCTTAGAACAAACCAGATTATGTATTAAAATAGGGTAGTGAAATTTGGTCCGTTTTGATAATTACTGATTTTTAAATTTTTTTTATCTTGTTGCTAAGGTGCACACACATACACATGCTGTGCATTTGTACAATGCAATATAATGTAGCTTTACTTTAATGAGATAATAACAAACACCTGCACGGTAATGGAGCCTTATTTTAGTGGGAAGCTTTGCCACCGATGCAAAGTTTAATTGTGCTTGTCAGGTGAGCCTGATATTTTCTGATTAGAGGGTTCCCGAGCCAGCTGGCGTTGCAGCTGAAGTTAATCTGTTCCCTGACCGCTCTGTGCTTGTCTCAAACACCAGAGGGCAGCAAATCCCCCTGTAAAGAAAATGAAAATGTCCGCTCAGAAAAAAATTATCGTTCCCTTTCTATGCAATCCTAGTCATTCCCTATGAGAAATGGCCATTGTAGGGCATATTCAAAGTAAATTACAATAAATTAATTACATGTGTAGGTATCATGATATTTTGTTGGGTTTTTTTGGTTTGGTTTGGGTTTTATGGTTTGGGTTGTTTTTTTTTTACTTAATAGTCATAATTCAATTCAAAAACCAATTGAATAAGATGATTTTGTAAGTAAGTGTAACTTGAAGGTCAGAGTACTGTTTGCTACACTGCATATGTTGTTATCTTGATATATTGTAAAAGGGAGCAGAGAAACAAGGACAAGGGAAAAAGAAAAGGAGATAAAGTCAAAATTAAGACTCAGGAAAAGGACTACTACAGCCACAAAAAACATTAGCTGCAGCCACAGTAGTGGGTGGCTTTTTTGTAATTTTCCATGTCTGAATATTTTTTGGCAGAAGTGAAATATGAACACTAAGATCTGTTCAGATAGGCTGAGGATGATAAAAAAACCACAAACCAACAAAGCACAATCAATCAAAAAAACCCAGAAAGCTTGGGACTTTCCTTCATTAAAACTCTTTGCTCCTCAAAGCTATTGACTTTAAAACTCAGCTTTGCAAAGAGGAGTCATTTGATGTGAAATACTTCAGCAGCTCTTTATTAAGACATAATTTCTGATGGAGGTAGGCACATCCATATTGCACATTTAAAGCATTGCAAATTCTTCAGCACCATTTTCACATTTCTTAATCTCTTTTTACAGTCTCTTCAGATTAACAGTAAGAATCACAAGTTTGATCTAGCTGAGATAGGGACATTTTGTCTTTTTTTTTTTTTTATCCTTACTAAGACCATTCTGATAGAGCATTTCTTATGCTTCTCTGTCTTCTCACGTGTTCTTTGATGTGAGAACGTGAGGCTTTTCACCAAATCTCTCTGTGCAGGAAAGTATCCCCATGGGATTGAAAATTGGCTGTTATCATTAATGGCAGATCTCCTGTGAGTTTCTGTATTTCCTTACACAAAGCATACCACAATTTATTGCCAGAAGATTCTATCTTGGATTGGAAAACTACTCATGTTGTACTCTGAGACACCAGGGAAGGAATTTCCTTACAAGCCTTTGAAGGCATTTATCATTATTTTCTGAATTTGAAGTAACATTCAACATCCAAGCAGTATTGGATATACTGTTTACTGTTATATACTGGATATACTATTTACATATACTGGATATACTGTTTACATACACTTATGTAAAGAATGCCCTTTTATTACTTCTTTTCATTAATCCCTCACTGAAGCAAGAGTGTACACATATAATTGACTAATGAGAGCCCACAAGGTGTGATTGTTGGCATTGTAGAAGAGCCACATGCAAAATGATCTGGCAAGACAACAAGTGGATTTTGATAGTTTGTTAGAGTAATGCAAACTGTTTCACTTGGAAAATGGAATTTAGAAATCAAGAAGTGTCTTGTGGACACCGGTTCAGCCACAGAGGTTCTGGGGGTGCTGAGTGTGGTTCCAAACTGAATAAGGGAAGCCTGGGGCAGGAGGTAGGTGGTTGTGTTTTATGTTGTCTGTTGGGTTCTTTCCTTAGGAAAGGAGGGAAATGTGACCCTGGGCCATATTAACAGGATAGCTCAATCTGCAGAACATGGGAGGTCATTATTTATCTTGGTGCTGTGAGTACCCTGTCGAGTTCAGAAAGATGTGGGCAAATTGTAAAGGGTCCAAAGTAGATCATTACAATGCTCATAGAGTTAGATAACATGACCTATGAAGAGGCTGGGGAGGAATTTACTGTATTCAGTCTTTCTCTTTTGGGAAAAAAACCCCACAAAACCAAAAATAAGATGGGAGGGAGGATTTAACCTCTTCACAGCAGGAAACTATTATCAAGAAGGCAGGAAAATTTTTGGTTCTTGTTTGTAGGCTTAAAACAGCAATCACCTTTGCAGTGAAGAAAATGTAAGCTTATATATTCAGTATTTTTGGGGACAATGAAGGATTTTGTGAAGTTAGGAGTCCCAGAAACTCCTTCACTGAAGGATTTTAAGAGTTTAAGCAAATTTCTGTCAGCAATTGCCTATGCTGGTTTAATCCTCTGGGCTAGAAGCTGGTTTCAGTGGTTCTTGAGTGAAGTTTAGCTCTGGCCACAAGTCCTGATTTATGGTGACTGAGGTTTTGACAAAGCCCCAGTGCAAGAGGTCATCAGTGGGCTGGTAGATGTGAGGTGTTTCAGCTCCAGTCAGTGGAGTGACAGCCCCTCAGGGCTCAAGCAGCCCCACAAATCTCTGCTCAATGCTAGCAACCACCCAAACAATCTTATGGGCAAGGGGCAAACCAGCCAGGAGCCCAGTTTACAGGACCTGACTGAAGGTGTAGTTGCCACAGAACTGAGAAGGCCCACACAAACACGTCATGAATGGTGCCAAACAGCCTGGTTCGTCTCAGCCATATTTTTGAGAGAAGGAGTGCCTGCAACATGAATACTTGAAAACACAGAGCCCCTTTACCTCTGTGTCTGAAAAGAAATAGCATAAGAGAAGAAATAGTGTATTCCTTCCTGAAATAACTTAGCACAGAATTGAGACTCCATAAGGCCCAGGCTGACTTCACTCAAGAGGGCAGCAGCCACAGGAGAGAGGGTGTTATATAATCTCTGCCATTCTTCTGGGCTCAGTGCAGAAGCTACAGTCTGTGCTAGAGAGGGGTTCTGCCATCATCTTGAAAAGGTTACTCCACTTGTTGGTGACTCTAACAAGGTCTGGTTATGGAAAGTAAGACTTCTGTAACTCCCAGAGCCTTTATCAGGCATCTGGACTCATCTGGCAAAACAGATTTCAGATCACTTTTGCATTTGGGAGTGTAACTGCTCCCAAAGTATGGCTGAGATGAGTGAAGTGTCTGGATGACTCAGTGAACAAGTGCTTCATTTCTTTCCTGACCCAAGTTCATATCTAATATGGAGAGTCTGGAATGGCTTTGATGTCACCCTAATCCACTGCAGATGCTTGCTCACCTTGCAGTTGGAGAGTACTTCATTACAAGTCATCTGTATTGCAGAGGCCCTGCACACTGAGAAAGAGCAGCTCAAGACTGAAACATTGAGGAGAGAACAGGCACACACACAAAAAACTTCTGGAAGTCTCTTCTTGGTACTGTATGTATGCAGTGAGATGTAGGAAACCCAAACAATTCCTGACGTGAATAATGTAAGGAAATTTAACAGTTTGATTTAGCAGTGCTGTCTATCCTCTCAATCAATGCTGCATCTAGACTTGCTCTGAGCTCTGTGTCACAACAGCTGTGCTGGCTTCCTGTTCAGACTGTCAAGTACCAAAATGGCAGGAGTTTGATTCAAAGACTAATGCCTTGTAGAGAGTCATTGGATATGTGTAAACTGTAGCTTCAGCTCTGAGCAATAAATATGGGAATGTTGTATACCACCCCTCAAGTATGCACAGATATGTGTGGACCATGAAATGATAAAATCTTTCCCTACAGTTAATTATGACTAATGTAGAGATTTATGGTTCATCCAGATCTGTTCTCCAGGTTTTCCTTAAGGGAAAGTACCTATGTATTTAGAAGCATAGCATATGACAACAGAAGTTTGCAACATGCAAGATACATTCTTATAAGGCACCAGTCACTTGTCCTTTAATGCTTGCTTGTAGACCAGCTGGGTATTTATTATTAACATGTTTTCTCAAAATCTCTTGTAAAAAAGCAGAAATCAAGGGGTTTTTGATGATTACCTTGCTTAGAGGAAGTTGGTTTAATTATGTCAGTTGTCCTTTACAAAGACTCCAGCAGTTCTAACACGATTCATAAAAAATGAAACTTCTTATACTTGAAGATAGACCTAAACAAAAGCAGTGGAATGGAAGTTCTATTTCCTGTCCAATTCTGACAGTGGTTTAGTTTTTACTTTATTTCCTTTCTAAGCCATTTCTTCTCTGCCTCTGGGCATTATAGTGGTCTTGCATTCAGGGAGATCACCTACAGAAGACCCCTGTTTTTATCAGAGAATCCCCCTGCTTGATGGTTATCCTGAATTATTCCTTGCTTTTTGGTACATTACAAAAAGAGGGAATAGCTGGAAGCATGCTATGCTTGTATGGATTGCACAACCCTCGTATGGCTCATCTGCTCTAATTCTCATGCTGAGGAAGATGAGGAAATCATCAAGTAACCTGAACATAGGCACACACAAGGCACTGGAGCTCACTATTCCTCTTACTGTTAAGGCCCTCAGACTTCTCTTTTCTATACCCCTGCTTCTCATTTTTCTCTAACTCAACTTTTCCATTTAAAGCACTAATGATTTTCAATTATAAATTATTTGAGTAATGCCAGCAGGAAATATGAGCAGTTCAAACCAGTTTTGACTGACCTAAAGTATTGTACTTAAAAGAGCTGAGAGTACTGCAGATTGTGAAGTGAAAAATTATTCCTTTTTTTTTTTTTTTGGAACCATATTTGTTCTCTGCACTTCGTTCTTCTCTGTTTTCACACCCAAATGAAATGAACTAAGAAACCTTAAACCCAGATATTAGGAAGTTTTCTTACAATTAATCACTCTGAATAAGAAGCATCTGGTTCTGAGTGTACTAAATTTATGGGAGAAATCATAAATGAGATGACATCTTACATCAGGGCTTTATCTTAACATAAACAAATAACTCTTGTATTTCTTTTGGAACTCTGCTGTCCCCAGTCAGATATGAGAACAAACAAGACATTAGTTTTATTTCCCAGTATAAAAGTCCCTTAAAGCAATCTACTGGGAAAAGTGAGTGTGGAAACCACTGGCATTGTCTCAGCTATTTGGGTTGTAATGAATTAAAAAGGACAAAATTCTAATTTTAGTGGTGTTTTAAGTAGGCTTGTGAGAATTCAAAAGAGGATTGAGGTTGCTCATTCTTAATAAAGCAACTTTCAGCTGTGGTTTGTTTTTTTTTTTCCCTAAGAAGCAGCTCAGATGATATAAATATTGCTTAGGGCATAGGTACACATCTCCCTGCAGATAAGGTAATGATCAAAGGACATTACCTTTGTGTTACTCCTTTTTATCTCACAGTACAGCCTGAGAGAGATGAGTTGCAAGGGCACATCCAGCAGGGAGCTTGGCAACCATGATGATGGTGATGATCCTACAGTTCCCTTGCATGTTATCTCCTCCTCCACAGCAGATTGATTGCACCCAACAAGTCAGTGAGATGCCTTATTCCATTCCCTCATAAAGGATAATGTGCTGGATGTGACATGCATCTGGAAAAAGCATTGGTTCTTCAGGCTGTATGCATTGCAGGCCCAAGAAAAGGCAAGGCAAAAGCAATATCTTTGCACTCTCCCTCTGTGTGATGGCAACCGTTGTCAACCAGCTGTAGAAAAATGTCCCCTTCCTTGAATTTTGCTTGCCAGATCAGGCATTTCTCCTACTTTCCACTTAACACATCTCTAGCTGTATTCTGTTGAATCAGCAATGTTTCCTTGGTTTAAAAGAAATTTGTCTATCCCATAACAAAACATTCCTCGCTGTTTTCCTTCTTCTGTTTAGCTGAAATGTGCAGGCTTGTTCTGCAAGCACAGACTCAGGGATTTCCAAAAGCTAAAGGTCAGCCTGAAATCTCACAGCACACTTACTGTACAAAAGCCAAGCAAGGAAATGTTCAAGGAGTCTTTGGAGAGCATTATCCTAAAATATAAACTTACAGTCATGGCAATCCCATGTGCCTCGTGGTCAGTATTTTTTTTTAACAAAGGATGTTATTAATACGAATTTTCTCATATCCTGAACTCTCAAAATAAAGCAGATTTAAGAGATCATTTTTACAGTTATCCCTTTTTCCACAGAATGAGGCTGTCACATTTTATGTGACCCTGTATTGACTGTTTTAAACGGGTTAGATTGTTGTTTTTATTTAATGGCAAAGTCAGTTATTTTTTCCTCAGACCATATCTTGCCCTCAAATACCTTCTTTCATGATGTGTTCTTAAGGTAAGCAGATAGATATAAATATTGAACACATACTTTAATGTTCTATAATTACAGTGGATATCTTAGCAGTGCTGCCCATCCTATGTAATTTCCTTATCAGGGAACACACTGGGATCTCCCTGGTCTCAAATAGCTGATTTACCCTGATGACAAAGATATTTATTGACATTTTTGCCTGCTTATTGCAGCTTAAAACTATCAGGGAGAGTTCCTTTATGAAGTATAGAAAAATATAAGTGCACGGACACCCACACATTTTCAGATGACTTATGGTGTTACTGAAAGGAAAATGCATCCAACAAATCTGCTTGTAATTGGACCTCACTCAGTGCTGATTCATCCAAAGCTGGGTAGAAAAAGGTATACTAATTCCAGTCAAAATTGCTCATATTCTGCTGTGAGAGAGTGGGAATTACTGTTTACTATCCTTAGTATTCTCCACAAAAAGATGGAAGTATTGTGGAAACTGTTAAATGTGTTCTTTCAGTAAGAAAGTTGAGTACATCTCAGTAGTACGTGGGCCAGGGAAATTGAACAAGGAAAGAAGATCCTCAGGAAACTGTTGCCTAAATATGTCACCAAAAAATGGGATCCAGTTAGTTTGGAAGCCTGGTTCCTTGTGGTCTACTGAAGCTAAATAGCAGGAGAATCCATAAACTGTGTTAAAGAGTGAAGCAAGTTAGAAAACTTCCAAGTCATTTTGTCCAGAAGTCCTCATTAGCTCACTAGTGGTTTTGGGGGATTTTTTTCCTTAATCTTTTTTTCTCTCCAGACAGATCAGATGTGAATAGACATACATACAGTATGGGAGAGAGCTTGCAATGGCTGCAGCTGGAGCAGAATCCACACCTTGTACAGCAGTTTCATGTTCCATTTGGAATCTATAAACTCTTCTTTCCAAACTTTTGTTTTAGCTTCAGCCCTGAAAATTTTCTGTGCTAAACCAACTGCAGTTAGCATTACTCATTGTGTATTTTCTTCTGTAACTCTGCCCTTCTGCTGCTCAGCACTAGTGCAAGGTCCTCTGGGAAGGGTTCTCTGGATTTGTATCCTCAGCAGTGCAAGGGACAGCTGAGCTTCTGCTCAAGCCCAGCCCTTGAGTGTCCAGCATTGCTACCCTAAAAGATAAACTGATGATTGGCAACCAGAGCATGCCAGCCCAGCTCTGGGCTGTAGCACTTGTATAAATCCACAGGGAACTCGGGCTCAGCCAGACACCAGGCTGCCCGACCAGGCTTCATTCCAGCTCTCTTTGATCTAAAGGCACTGCCTGAACTGTGTAGAAAGTGATATGTGAATAAGATGAGAGCAATAATTTTTAGTGCTTTACATCTATATTACACTTCTAAAGTTTAACAAAGCTCAGGCTTTTTATCTCTTATTTTTTTTTGGCTGTGCAAGACTAAGGTTATTAACTCTTACCATTTTATCATTGTACATTTTTACCTACACACTATGGTCTCCTGCTGCTAAAAATTCCTTCACTCTGCTCTGTTCTCCTCTTTTTCAATGTTTATTTTTTTATGTGGATACATTCATTCCCGAGATATCTTGTCATCTCTTTTTGTATTCAATGTGATATCTTTTTTTAAATTATTAAACTTATGTCTCCTAGAAACAAACAAACAAACAAAAAACCAAAACAATCGTGTCTACATGTGTTATAGAAGGTGGGAGAAGATGAGTGCCAGGTTTCTGAGCACAGGGTCTCCAGGCAGTTGATTTATTCAGTTTGGACTATGTCTACACAAAAATTTTTGCTGGCATAACCATTTTTCCACATCTCCATTTCTAAACCCTATGAATGGATACCTAAACTCATGGCAGTGGAAACAACATATCTGCACCTGTTTGGCTCCAGGTTTTAGCTGCAGAAACCTAGCCTCTCCACTGTTGTTGTCACTAGGACATGTGGAGGGATGAGGGATAGAATGTAAGAGAATAGTGCAGAAGGTAGTCTCACACCTGAGCAGTTGCAGCTGTACAAATCACCAAAGATTAGGAACAGGCCTGCCCTTAACAGGCCACAGCTGTGTCCAATAAGAGGAAGAGTGCTATAAAAGGGTGGGTTAGCTGGGCGAGGGGAGAGATGGAGTTTGTTGGCTGTGCTGTGAAGAAGAAGGAGTCAGTGCTGCAAGGAGCTGCCTGTGAGAAGTCACCAAGAAGGTATGGGACTTTTGCAATAAGATGGCAACAAGGACACAGCATTTCCCCAATGGCCTGTGTGAGGCTGTTCTGTGCTTTCTATTCTGTCCCATTCCTTAGTACAGACAGAGGTTTGACACTTGAAATCACTTTAGCAGGTTAAATATAGAACTCAAGTTACAATTCTCTTGCAAAAGGAAAGAAAAAAATCCATGTGTTTTAGATGCTGAGAGGATTTTTTTTTTTTGACCAGTTTAGCAAATACCACCAGCATTAATTTGTAGAGTCTCATAAGTGCTTGTGAAAACCTGCATTTTGTGGCAACAGAATCCTTACCAAGAAATTTTTACTCCTGTTGGTTCTATTTTATGTTTCATTTCAGGATTGTAACTGTGTAACAGTTCTGAGCACTGTGGTTCAGCCAGCTGTATCAGCATTATTGTGAGCCTAAGCAGACAGCTGCTGTATAAATTAATGGTGTATATTTATACAAATGATGTGCTTGAGCACTCTGGTGGGTTATTGTAGGGGGATAGAATATAAGTAAATAAAGGTGGTATAGAAAGTCATCTTACCCCCTATAGAGTTGCAGCTGGGTTAATTATTAAAGATTAGGAGCAGGCCTGACTTTAACAGGCCACAGCTGTAGCCAATAATAAGAGTGCTATAAAAGAGTGGATGGGTTGGTTGAGGGGAGCTGGAGTCACTTGGCTGCTGTGAGAAGGAGGAAGAGTCAGTGCTTAGAGGAGCTGCCTATGAGAAACATCAAGGAGGTACCAAACTCCAGCAATATGGAACCCTTGCAATGTAATGACAGCAGGTTGTGATTGTTTTTAGTTCACATGATGAACTAATGGCTGAGAGAGTAGGTAGGAATCAATGTTTGTGAGTTATAGGTTCAGTCCCAAAAGAGCTGAAAAACACAGCTTCCAAGATGTTTTGACAAACCTTGTCCTTCATTACATTAGCACAGCATAATGCTTCATGTTGTGTTGGTTGCTTACTTATTGCTCCAGATTATAAGCACATATATTGTTGTCTGTACATTTTGGAATTGCTCTATATATAGCTTGTACAAAAATGCTTCTTCTATAAGCATTACTGACCCTAATGTTGAAGAAATCAAATGTTGTAATAAATGAGCTTTTATTTTTTACAGATGTTTAAAAGAGGGAGGTAGAGGTGACACTTGTCCTTCATTTAATTATAAACTCTGAATTATGTGGTTTTTATAGTTTCACATTTCAAAGTCACAAGCATGGTTGTGGAAACTTAAATTTTGCTTTCTCTGGGTATGTCCATGTTAGTAGCTTATATGCTTGATAATTGAATTAAAATTAACTAATACAAATCTCCTTGCAGAATTCTGTTGAAATTGCTCTGTTTCACTTAGTTCCACATGAAAACTGAAGAAACAACAAAGCAATTTCATGCTTATTTCAAACTGAACTAAGCTCCTCCAAGCTTGCTTATTTGTGAAAAGGTTTGCACTACTCTATGAAATGCAGTGCTGAAGTCTGTTATGGATATTTGGCATTTCTTCAGGTGATCCCCACAGGAACACTTGCTTCCTACAGAAAGTTAAACCACAATTTAAAAAACAGTATTCAAATACTTTTCTGGTTTTAAGGTTCTTTTTAATTTTTTAAATCTGGAATTTAATGTTTTGGTAAGATTACAAGCTCTGATGGAAGATTAGTAAGGCTGAATTATTTTCAGGGGCTCATAAATGGTTCCTGTCTCATAACTCAATGAACAGAAGTATTTTTGCAGCCAGAATTTGAACTATTGGAGGATCAACTGATTTTTCTCCAAGTATTGTAGCTGTAGTGGCTGCTTTATGCTTAGGATTTATTATATGAGGAATTTGCTTTTAGCCTTGGGGATAATTAGTATTTCACAATCTTGAGAAAACATCAACACACATATGGACAGAAGGTAAATCAGAAAGCTTCTTTTTTGATATTTTAGCAATTAAGTCTTCTGTCTGCATTTCTTTATTTAACTTTTGAGAGCAGGTGCTCAAGATAATTTCTGTGGCTGTGCTTAATATATTCAGAACACAAGATTTTGCTCTATGTGCTATAATTATTCTACACTGGTTTAGAAATGGCTTCTTATTGCAATGGATACCCTTTGAAAGTCACAAAAGCACATAACACTGTTTGGTCCTCTCAAAAAAAAACCCCAATCTACATTAGTTTGTTGACCAGAGGCCAGAAACAGCAACTAGATTTTAGAAATTAGATACTATTCTATTAGAGGATCGCTCACACAGTATTTCATGTCTTTTGTACTCACTCTGGGTTCCTCAGATGGAGTTGGGAATCTGCTGACACTTTAGGAATGCTTTGTTTGTTTATCTCTAAAAGCTAAGTGGTACCTTTTTTTTTCCCTAGGAAGAGGAAAGATGGATAAAAAGATGTTTATGTGGATAGGAACAGTAAAGCTGTCATTATTAATCAATTTCCACAAGTGTCTGATTGGATTGAGGCATCTCCAGTGCAGTTTTAAACACTTGAATTGATACAGGGCCTGTATGATCAGAGCAGCTGCTTTAGAAGGAAAGAAAAGGGTGTGGGTATTCAAATGGCAATCGCAGAACTATGATCATGAAAGATGATACCAACTTGTCCTAAACCCTCTGTGAAAGCCTGAGAGAGAAAGACCTAACCAACAAGATTTTTGACCTCTAAACAAAAAGAAAACAGCAGTACTGAAGGTAGTGATTGCTCAGAGGGAAAGAGAATTCAGAAAAGGTGGTCTTTGTTGGATTTGGGTGCCCTGTGTCACTGTGATGATGCACATGTGGCCATGGTTTGGCTTGTGTTGACAAGTCTTGTATCATATTTGTTGGTCTTGTCTTAAAATGAAACCATAGCAGTTCCTCACAGCTCCTCTTTAAGGATTTTGCAGTTACTGGTGGTGGCAGTTGTGCATTTCCTCCTTTTTTTTACCCTTTTTAAAAATTTTCAATTCCCCAAAGAGCTTTGTGGTTTTGTTCTTGCATTCCACGTTCCTTTCTTCTCCTTCTCCTCTCCACTCTGGCCAGCTACTTTTGGGAGGGACAGGAGTAGCCACTGACTTGCAGTACATGATTTCATCTTATAACCCATGGGAAGATGATAGGCAGTTTACTTCTGTAGAAGGAGAGAACAGGAAATCTTTTCTTTTAGGAAATTATGGTTTTGTTCTTGGATTTAAAATCAAAATTACTCTGCTGCTCCTTCAGGAGGAATGCTTGTGATTGTAATAATTGTTCAGAGCTCGAACTGTGAGAGACAGACAACTTTAAGAAAATGTGACCAACATAAAGATGAGTTAGGGTAGTCTTAATGCAGGCTTTTTGTGTGTTTGATGAAAGTAGAAAATCCACTAGTGCAGGGTTACAAAGATGAACTTGTTTCATGTGCTTTTAATCAAAGCTGGGATGCCTGGAATTAAGGGTCACCACCCTGCGAGGCACCTTGAGAAGAACTGCTGTTTCAAATAAGGCCATTGCTGACATGAATGTGCACTGAAAGTTATGCTTTGTTAGAAACCAGGCATAACAACCAAAGCAAACCAGAAAGAAAACCCACATATCAACAGGATATCTCAATTTGTATTTTACAGTCATTTATAGTACAGAAGAGAAGGAATATTGTTTCGTTGTCCAAGAAAATGAGAAATTTAACTTGTTCAGGCACATCTAAAGTATTACACAGTAATGATACTGAGCAGTTCTGAGGCCAAACCACACTTGAAAAATTTGGCCAGATTTGTTCTCTATTATATCCACTTCACCCTGCTCCCGCAGCTGGCTGCAGCATCCTCCTTGCCTCTGCTGGCTGCAGGCACAGCCCTGAGCTTGGGCTCATCAATCTGGTTCCACCTGAATGAACGTGTGCAATTGGCCCCTGTGCCTTCTGTGGTGCTCCCCAGTACTCCCAGATCCCAGACTGGAATACAGGGGCAGACAAACCTACCTCACACTCACCCTGACAGACTTCACATATGCCAGAGCCCTTTGCAGAGCCACAGCTCGTCAGGTACCCCACACTTCCTCTGGCAAGAGCTCATTTTGGGTGTCTCAGAGGCGATGATGCATTGCTTTCTCTGCACTCTAATAGGGAGGGGATAAAGATTCATCACAACTGCATCTTCAGCTGATGGTAAAAAAGTGAATGTGAGTTCAGTGTGCAGGATGTGGACCAGAAGTTAAAGCTACAGTTGTTTCTGTCGATGCTGAGTAGTAGCAGTATTAATTTTTTGGAAAAAAAAGATGAAGATAACATTAGAAACCCACAGCTCCATTGTTTTGGTCTAGGTTTTGCGTTTGATTTAATCTCTTGACATTAAAATAGAGTTGGACGCAGACAGCTTAATACAATGCAGTTTTACCAGGTCATGGGCACTTGTTCCCTTGTTGCCTAGCTATCCTGAGTACAAATAAACAAAGCATTCAAGGTAGGCATAGCTCTGGATGGGGAGAAGGGCTTAAATGTTGTTCTGTAAGACTTAAGTAAGCAGATGAAAATAGGTTCTGACACAGTTATCCTGGGCTTTTCTGGCACAGAAGTAACCTTGTTTTTTGGCCAAAAATTGTGCCAAATTCATGTTAGGATTAAAAAAATGAACTCATCTGAAGAGAAAAAGCTCAAAGATAAGACTGCAGTAACATATGACAGCACTCAGTGTGATCCTGCACCAGTGGCTGCTTGTCCAGTTTCTTAGCAAAGAGGATTGCTGGATGTCTCCATGGGGACTGGAGCCATCTCCCCCACAGTGGCCACAGGAGATCTAACAGCACAGCTTCCAGTAGGGATTCATAAAGAAATTCCAATGTGCTTTACCCCTTGCATCCTTCAGAAACTCAAAAGCAAGTTTGAACAGAGCACTGGAAGCCTGGAATTTCCAGTTATCTCTCTTGACACAAAAGATTTAATGATGAAGGACTATCATAAAAGGAGGAGGCCAGGCAATTGTCCAGATGGGGCCAAAAGGTAGTTGCACATTTAAGGTTATTTGAATCTCTAGCGATCTTAAATTGAAAATTTAGGTTTAGGCAATGCAGGGGACAGAGAAAACAGAAGGAAAATACCAAACACCTTTCCAGTATTTCCACTTATTAGGCAAGGGAGCTCCAATGCCCACTGTTGAGGAATGGGATACTGTGGGCCTGACTTGCACTGAGTAGCATTATGTTCTTAAAGAAGCCCACAAACCACTGCAGAGCACACCTGGGATCACTTGTTTTCCAAATTTAGCTGTGCAAGAGGAATTGCTACTTTTTTTTCACCCAAGCTTTGAATACAATCCAGTCTTGCCAAGCTTCATCCTTAGAACATTTATGTTGTGTGAGAATTTGATCTTGAGATTTACATACCCTGCTATTTTGTGTGCAAATGTAGCAAATCAGCAATACTAGCAAATTCTGTCTGATAGGTGCTAGCAACAGACTTCTTCCTTTAGGAGCCTGACAGATCCTTTGTAATGCTCCTTATGGACAAGCAGTGAAGCAGCATTTGTGCCTGTGTTCTCCTACTGCACTTGGAATGAAGCTTATTGTCATTTTGGATCAGCTTGCAGTTACATTATCGAACCCAGACAAAGAAACCTAGACAGAAAAATTTCCTAAATAGGACAAGATGGTTGCATGGCCAATGCTCTAAAATTCAGCATGCAGTAGATTGCCAGAACGTGAGTATATTTTTGTTTTTCCTTCTGCCTGCCAAGCCTAGTTAAATACTGAAGCATAATAGTAATAGCATCCAGTAACAGGATGTTGCTATTTGCAAGCATCTCTAGGTGATTTTTGCTGGGAACTGGCAACTTCTGTATTTCATATCAACACTTCTAAAGACATGCATGGCTCATGGTTGTTTGAATGTATAACATATAAATTACTCAATATATCATTTGTATACTGTTCTGTTTTGGGACACCCTGTCTATAGGGCTGTAAAAGTTCTTTTATGACTGTCCCTGATGCTGTTTTCATTTGGGGTTTAATTTTGTAGTAAGGAGTAGAAATAATACTAGGTTTTTTCTAAAAAAGCTTTAACCTTATTGAAAGACAAAACCCCCCAAATAAATTGGCATGCCTTCAAAGCTTTCAGCTGTGCAGATGCCTTGTTGTTCTATAGTCCAAACAGTTTTCTTAGACCCACCCCCCACCTGCTGGCTGAAGTAAATTTGCTCAGCTGCATAAATGAGAAAGAATTTCATACTGAGTATGTTTGAAGGCAAGTGTAATCTACTGTCATCATCATTTACATCTTCTTGTGCACACAGTGTTTGTAGTGGAGCAGTTAATACATTTTAGTTACTGTTCTTCCCTGTTTGATAACCCTCACAATCCCAGACTGAACTTTTGTGTTCATCATGCATCAGGGCTTCTCAGTACCTTTACCTGGAATGGTTTCTTTCAAACCTGCTAGTTGAATTCCCTTCCTTAAAACACCTGACAGATGAAGGAATGGGATGTGTCAGGAAAGACATGTATATGCCATTAAATAGGGGGAAGCATAGTGGAGCTGTTTCCCCTGGTAGAAATGACCAAAAAGACAACTCTAACAGCCCAGCTGATGTCAGAATTGATGTAGTTGATGTATGTGGAAGGATTTAGAAGAAAAGGACCAGAAAACCAAGGAGAGAGGAGAAGAAAATAGGGCCCAGGTTAGGAGTTAGGTTAGACTAAGCAATATGAGGTGTTTGAAGACAGCTTTTTAGACCAAGGTAATTATCCAATTACCCTTGGATAATTCAAGGGTGGAAGTTGTGTGCTCATGTGTCTGTGCAGAAGGAAATCAGGGGAGCACACGCTGGGGGTCAGAGCCTACAGAGGGATGAGGGACAGTGAGACACTAGATGAGGTTCTGACTGCAGGATGTGTTCAGACCTGATCCACTTAACAACTCAGATGTGATAAAGGCAGGTTTGCAGGTAAGAGCAGTAGTTGGAAACCCAACCCCTAACTATTTCCAGAAAAACTGTATCTGACTCATAAGTTTAGGCCCTGGGCTGTAGTGTGAGACTGTTCTGTGTGGATTCCTAACTCATCCCTGCCCCTCAGCAGCTCTTTGTAACTGCTGCAATAATTACTGGAACCAGCTCTTCCAATGGAGCCCTTCAGCACGTTGCATTGCCATTAATTAGTTCTGCTGACCACATCAATATGAAAACTAAACTTGGTGTTTCTAAAGTGAGTTGGCTGGAGCAGTCTTGGGCTCAAGGTAACAATTAGGTCCTGGCATCCAAATGCTTCAAAATATATAAGCACAAAATATTACAGACCTCTCACCCATATTGCAGGAGTTTAAAATGTGTCAAACTAGGAAATTTGAATAATATTTCTGACTTTATGGTTTCTACTCCATCTTTAGTTCCATTAGATACACTTTGATAAATAGAACCTGTTGTCACCCTTGTTCTGTGCACAGGCTATTTTCTTTCAGAAGTAATTTTTTATTGCTATTACGCAACAAGGTTTGAAACTGGCTGTGCTTTCTCTTGCAGTTTTGATTTTAGCTATTCTAAGGAGCATGCTAAAAATGTTGTTTTACAGCTGTGGCCGTACCTTGCATGTGTACTGTCAAAAATGGACTAGATTGACATTTAGTAGTTTAGCTCCTGGCAAGAGTTGGATACTTGTCAGCACCACTGGTCCATAACCAAAAAAGGTATTACTTGGAGAAAAAAAAATCTTTCAAACAATTTAGGTTTCTGCTCCTGAGTGGAAAAAAAAGCAGGCAAAAGATATTTTATATTTTGAGCATGGAGATTTTCCTCCAGCAAAAGTATCTGATAAGTTTTCTTCCATAAGGGTTGGTTTGAATTTAGGCTTTCAAAATAGACCAAGTTGGAATTCTGGTGGTGCTGTGTGTAAATTTGTGTTGCTACAAGCTGAGGCTGCCAACTAATGCATAGGAGAACTCAGAAACCAAGAGAGTGGAACACTAAGGGGAGGCAGCAACGGGAAAGGGACTTGGGGAAAGGACTTAACTTTCGAGTTGTGTGCTTGACCTCTGTCACTCATTTGCTCTGCAGTAGGGAAAATATAAACTAAACCATTGGCCTTTGCAGCTTTGAGGAGGCTGCTTTACAGGAACTTGGCATTTTCAAGCTTTGAAGGAAATGGGAACTCAACTGCAAATTCCACAGCAGTTTGAGGTAACGCTTTTATGGACTATCCCTACACTTTCTTTGAAGTCTTTTTTTGTATGCAAAAATGTATGATGCTTCCTGCCCTATCATTTTTGATAAGATTGTTTCCTTTATTTCTTGTCTTTGCCTTGTCTTTATCTTCATTATCCTTTTCTTCTTTTAGGCAGGAAATCATAATTTGAGAATACCACCTAAAAGCCAAGGTACTTCTAAGTATTTCTGTTGTCTTTGCTGGACATGGTATTATTGCCCTGAAAATATGACCTAGCAATCTCTTGCAGTATGTGCTCTTCTCATAGCTATTACTGTGTATTACTAGTTTTTTTCACTTTGATTTTTCACTTAGACATAAGTATCTGCAAAAGCTGCCATCAAGGAAGTCTAAGCAGTAGGGAAATGCACTCTGTATTGCTCAAAGAACCCACTTGTCTCAACTGCAAGCAGCACTTTCTCACACCCAGATTGTCCCTAAATCTCTGTCTTTAGCATGCAGTGCAATGGCTGTTATAAATAAATACTAGGTGTTTGCTGGCTGATGAATACCAATACCAAACAGATTAAATCTACAGTCCAGGAAATGCTCAGAATGCTTCCTTTTAAATCAAGAAAATTGCTCTCATTAAATCAATTAGGTAGTGCTTAGAGGAAAATTGATCCAGGATATGCGAAGGCATTAGTAAAGTGTTGGGTTGTTTCTCCTCCATTAGGGTTATATCCTGGCCAGTGGTTTGATCAGGATATTTGGGAAATCTGGAGCCATTCCACCAGAGGAACCCTTGCCCTCTCTGCAGGTGTTCAGCAGGAGTCCTCAGCAGAAGGGGGAAGGAAGGGTTTGTTCACAGTCCTGTTCTCTCCTGCTGGTACTGCTGGTTCCCTTTGATCACAAACCAAGGCAGCAGCTCCTCAGTCTGTGGGCAAAGCAGTGCCTTGCTGCATCTTTGATTCTGAAAAATGGCCAAGGTGGGTCCCTGCCATGTGTGCCAGCCTAAACAAAATCACATCCTCGGCACATTTGCAACTGTGCAATGCAGTGGCTTGTGTTAGAAAGCATGAATAGCTCAATATGGTCTAAAGAAATCTGTAAAGGCTCCAATTTCTGTGGTCATAACCCTTTCTGATTTAGGGCAACTGTTTATTTTAATAGTTCACTTGGTTCTGCTGATGCACTCTAATTGAATTCAGCTGCATTATTTCCCTCTCTGCTGCCAGCCTTGGCCCTCCTGCAGCTCCCTGGCAACCAGGTCCAGGGTAGGCCTTTACAAGAGGCACTGCAAACTCTCTTCTGCAGCCTGTTGAAATATCACTCCCCTCATTATCAGACAGAGCACTATCCAGACTATTGTCAAGAATGAGCCTCCTGTTCCCAGCAGCAGGACCCTTCCCAAATAGCAACCTCCTAGGTCCCCACAATGAACAGCACTTTGGGACAGCAGCAGCAACAACAGTTTCACCCACATATTTTTAAAATGTGACATCTATAAAATATATATATGTATATTTTGGTTTTTTAAATCTATTAAAATAGCCAAATTCTATCATTTGTCTATCCACAATTTACTGCAGTGGTAAATTATGGCTTTGCCTGGAGATCTCCCACCATCAAAGGTACCTCATAAAGCATCAGCAGTGTATGTCTAAGCTCTACTGTAAAATCTGGGCTGGACTGTAAAGCACAGAGTCATTATTTCTGGGTTTGCA
This sequence comes from Molothrus aeneus, assembly GCF_037042795.1. Taxonomy (NCBI): domain Eukaryota; kingdom Metazoa; phylum Chordata; class Aves; order Passeriformes; family Icteridae; genus Molothrus; species Molothrus aeneus. Next base: position 6,273,512 of record NC_089649.1, on the reverse strand, counting down.
GAAAGAACTGAATGCTTGTGACACATCCATGGACCTTGTTTGGCCAGGACATTCCCAAATGGTCCAACATGAGCAAGCTGGAATTGGGGTGAAGAGGGTATTGAAGCTTTTTTTTTTAACTTAACTTGAAACCTACAGCACATTCTAGATATGTTCAGAAGATTCAAATGCAGTCAGCCTCATGGCAGTTTGAAATGCTCATCATTTTCCTGTAAAATTCCTGGGAATGGGAGTCCACATACAGGAATAGTCTTGCCAAATTAGAGTTGTGATTTTGCTTTCCAAATGTGAAACTCCCTTTGAAATCACTTGGTCACTTTCTATAAACTTCATCCTCAATTGAACTAAACTTAGGAGAAACACTCAGGGAAAAGTTTCATAGTGCTTCAAGCATGAGAGAATGATAAAAAAAAATTCTACTAGCATTTTGGGCAACTTTTATATAATGGACAACATTGGAAATGAACTTTCAGACAAAAACCACCTGATAGTCCAAAATTGAAGGGAATGTGGCCTGACTACACAGGACAAATTCCTTTATATTGTATGTACACAAGGAGAAAGAAAATAAAAAAATTATAAAATTCTCTTGCTAGATTAGCAATTTGCAAATAACTAGTGCTGAACTGGGAAAAAAAATGGCATTTTTCCATGTTTTGCATGGAGCACCTGCTAAACAGCCAGCATCTCTCACCCAGCTATTGCATGAGCAAGCCTGCACTTTTTCAATGCATGTTCCTAAGGTGATAAGAGGGTTAACAAACCCTGTTAAAACTTTGCTTTATGAGACATAACCCCAGGTTCTCCCCCTGAAAGGCAGGATACTCAAGTGCTGCAGCACTGAGAGAAGCAGAACTGTAAGTGGCATGTTGAAGACATGATTTCATTTATAAAACTGTAAAAAACTAAGATGAGGGCGGGCTGTAAGGAAAGGATGCTGAACCATAAACATTAACAGAAGTTTTTCTGTCCTAACTTTACTATTGTATCCTTTGTGGCATTGCAGGGAAGGCAGTGCAGCAAATAATAGAATAATATTTCCATGTGGCATTTGCAGTCTCTACTGTGCACAGCATCAATGTTGTTTTATTGGAATAATGTTACAATTTTTAACAGTTTAACTGAAAGTGTTGGTGTTTGGGGGAATTCCCAAGCACCTGAAGTACTTGGACTGCAGCAGGAAAGTCCCACTAGTGCCCATAGCTGAGTAGGAGATGGTTCCCCAGCTCCATGTCTGGTTTTGGCAGCCACTGATTTGCTGGGTGCATGCAGGAGAGCTCACTGCCAGACTAGACCAGACCAGAATAAAGTAAATTAAAATTTCCTTAAGAAAGGGGATTTCTGTCTTATCTATAGAACTGAAACTAGGGCATAATGTTTTAGTCTTTCCCAACCTTTTCCACCTTCCCTTCAAAACACTACAGTATTAGGTTGACTTACAGCATTCTGAAAATCTTCATCTTTTGCTCTTTCAAACTATTCTTATCGTGCCCAAAAGAGAAGATAATTTGGTTTGGTTTTATTAAAATCCTTTCTGAACTTTTTACACTGTAGCTATTCTTCCCAAATGAGTCATACAATAACCATTCCCAGTTTGTAGTCAGTTCTCCAAAGAAGCAGAAAAAAGAAACAACTTCCTTTTAAGGGAATGAGACCTGTTTATAAAGATAAACCTCTTTCTGTTTCTATTTGAAGACATTCTCCATAACCCAAGAATTGATAGTTATAAAAACACTACCTACTTTATTTGGACTACAAAAACAGTGCTAGCTATAGGACATTGTGTAACGTTAGCCTAAAGCATCTGTATATACACTCACACATAAGGGCATTGTTGAAACGACACATGCAACATGTCAAATGAGCAGCAAGTTCACCAGAAATCTGTAAGAAACAGCTTGACATTTCTTTGATTTCCTTTCATAGAATATTTTAAAATCGATTAGTTTAAACAAAGGAGTATTTAATATTTATGTGAAATGAAAACAGTTCAAGAGTATGTAATTGTATAAGTAAGCTAACAGCAATTTCTTTTAAAGTGCTGTACGGTTCCCAAAAGGAATCATGCTGCTTGAATGCTAGAAAATACATATGCTCTTAGGATTTGGGAAAATATCTGCATGCCATAATTTGCTGTGACAATCTATGAACCTCTGAAAGCCACTGTTATTTTAATAGCAGCTTTGTTGTGCTACTCCATTTCTGTCCTGAGAAACTGTAACAGGTATTTAAGTGTCCTCACTGGGCATTTTGTTCTCAGACCATGGGCTTGCCAGGCTTATTCCATTAGCCCTGCAACCAGCAAATGCCAGTTTCTTTAGTACCACATGAAAAAAGAATAAAACATTAAAAATTTGGGATTACTTGGGTTTTTTCTCCCTTGAGAGTGGGATTACATTGCAATCCAAGACATCCTGAAATTTATTCTAATTTTATTGGAAGCTGGAACTTGGGTAAGAACCAGATTCCAGTAGCTGGTACTGTAAGGAAAGGTGCATTTGTCAGGAGAACCACAGTAAGTTTTAATAAGTTGGGCTATGGGGATTTTTTTTAGATATCTGACTTTTTTTCAAGATACTAATTTTTCAAGTATAAAATGTGTGATTGCATACAAATTAAGCTATTTCAATGGATCTGTTACTTCTATAGGAAGGTAAGAATAGAGTTACACATTAGTCAAAGGTAGAAGGGGACAGAAACCTGATATTAATTCAGACACATAAGCAGAGATGAATTGTTCAAGTTGTATTGCCATCCATTTAGCTCTGAACCCCTGACACTATAGTTTATTAGAGAGGTGGAGACAACAGAATCCTTTGTAAAAGGGATTTATGTTACCAGAGGAGTTACAGCAGACTTTTTCTGTGTTGTTAAAGTAAATTAATCAAAACCAGCAGGGGAGCGTCCCTGAATTACAATGGTTGCATTATTCAGAAACTGTAGATTGAATTTTTAAGGAAATCCAAAAGGCATGGAGCTTGGGAAGGAGCCAGTTGGGGTTGTTTTTAATGCTGCCATTTTTGACAATTCTTAATATAAGAAGCTGGAGTATTGTTTCAAGCAGACTTTTGGCATACATATTTATGATTTTCTTTCATTTTCTTCCTCTGAATTATTATTTTTATATATTAACCCAAACATAATATGGCATCTCTCATCCCAGATAGATCCTGAAATACTTTCATGGTCTTTGTCTAAGATCTGTGCCAGCTTTAAGACATTTGCTAAGTCAAGGCTGCAGTTCCACAGACAGAAGATGAAAAGCATCGATCCTATAGCAAGCCCAGCCAGATGTGCTCCTTCTGGGAGCTGTAGGAATGTTTTCCTAACAAACCTTTCACAGAGCAAGGGGATGCAGGGTAACTGATGCCGTTAGATCATGGGCATGAGTTGGAAGCTTAGTTTAAAGTATTTTTTAGAAGTGAGATTCCTGCAGAGGGTCAGAACCTGCAGGTGCACGTTTCTTGCCAGGATCACTGAGGGATGGACTCAGCAGGGAACGGCCTCGTGCTGAACACACAGTGCTGACTTTCTGCAACACTGCTTCTGTCAAGGAGGAAGGGCCTTGAAAAACATCACCAACTGAAGTGCTATTATTCATGTTGAGGCACAGCTCTTACTTTGAGCATGGATGTAATTTTTATAAAACCATACTGCTAAACGTGACAGGTAAATATTACTGATGTTGCTGAATCCCTCAAATGAGTGAAACCTAGGACAAAATTCCTACTTGCTTCATTAAATTAAATCCTGGTCTCTTCCAAAACTTTGAATAATAGAAATAAGGATTAAGAAGCATAACAGGAAAATGCTATGAGACTAAAATAAAAAATATTTTCAAATCTTACTCAGATGTAAGAATAATAATAATTTTAAAGAATTTTCTAAAAATAACAACAAAAGAAATAAGCACATGCAAATGCAGAGGATAATCTTGACTGTATCATACATCTGGAAAATATAAGTGCACATGAAAGAGCTGCTTATTTTGAGGATTTAATTTAATAACTCATCCTGCCCAAGAAGATTAACACGTGGCCATAAAAAAACTGCTTGCTGTCAGATTTCACCCCAACATGGTCATAGAAATATTCCAGATAGCCCTAGTTGTGTTACTCTAGCATAGCAGCATCCCTTCTCATTTTGTGTGGCTACTGTTGCTCCAACTTTGCTCCAAGATCTCTTGCATATTTTTCAACTATTAAATTATGCATCTGACTCGGCTGCATTGTTGTGGAACCTCCAAGTAACTTTACTATGTTTAAATCCTAAACAGTACCACATCCTCAGGACTTGATTTTTAGGCTGAAAACTGCATAGGAAAGCAACAAATAACTGCATCTTGTACCAATTAAGAGGCACCTTTCGTAAGTGCTTCTGAAATTAAGGCTATGGCAGCTACAAATCCAAAATCCTCCGTGTGACCTTTCCCTATGGAAAGTGTGTCAAATCCCAGCAAGGGTCAAATAGTAACTTTAAAACAGGATCCAAAAGCAGAAGAGGAAATGGACATCACTGCCTTCCCCCCTCAAATGCACTGTGCTGCTTTCAGAGCTTATTTCTGGGAGAAAAAGCAGTCTGAAGGAACATCTGGCAATATGATGTTCCTTCAGCAATACAGCATAGGGTGAATTTTCCAAAGAGTGTAAGGAAGCCCCTGGTAATGACCAAGTCAGCCCTGATCTGCAGCATTTTCCCAAATGCCAAGCACCAAACACAAGGAGTAGAGGTCAGGAGGAATGTGTGAAGGCACAGGTATTAACTGAAAAGACATTTATATGTGAATGGGTTCCATAATTTTGTATTTGTTTCCTGAGCAAGTGCTTCCCAACAATTCAAATTACTACGTACATTGAAAATTGATAGGTTGTATAACTCCTTATCTTATGGCACTGATTTTAGCTTTTTGAGAAACTCTTATAGCCACAGTTTTCAGCATGCTGGTGATGTAAGGAATAATTTAAAAACTGACTGAAGATCAGGAGTGACCTTTTAAACAACTGAATAGGAATGTGAACATGTGCAGTGCTCTTTTTCACCTAAAAGGTGATAAACTGACTCAGATTGCTTCAGAAGACTTTGCTGGCACCTCTTACTAATAAAATTTTGAGAGAAAGTTCCTATTATATGAACTGCTAGTATCTCCTCAAGTTTCTCTGGGAAGCACACTTTTAAAGGATTGTTAGTCTTTAAAAAGATGTCAGGGGCCAGCACCTCCATAAATTAAATTCACTGTTAGAATCAGTGTCCAGTTTCCTTTTCTCATTATTATTTTGCCCCGAAACTTACCTTTTTCTTATTAACTTATGCAATTAATTGCAAAAGCATTTTAATGTCACTGTGATGGAAAGGATTGTACATTCTTTTAGCATGGAAGAAACTAGTCAAAACCAGCCAAGTGCAGTTGTGTCAGGATCTGTATTTGAGATACTGCTTTAGGGTGGGACGAAATGTGTTCAAATAATGGAGAAACTAGAGGTACAAAAGGCCTCTGTGAGCCAAGTTTAATGTCCAAAAGGAAACCCAAGCACATGAAAATATCTGGCCTGAGAGCATCTTGCAAATATAAAACTGAAGAAATCCACAGAAGTTCATGAAAACTTTTAAACTAAGCTAAACAGTGCAATTTTTGCTTTAAGGGACATACAGGTCTAACATGAAATTACGTGAATCCCCATGGGTGGGCACTGCTTTCTGTAGTACTACAGACCTCAAAAAGCAGAGAGGATTTCATAACATACCTTTCTTCTCATAATGATCTGATGGACAGCTATTGGAAGAAGCTTTTTAGGTGTTTATCAGACAGGAGAGGCGCTGCATAGGGCTGAGGCAATAGCTAACTCCTACAGCTGTCCATCACTGGGTCTGCATCTGGCACATTTGATCCAGTCACTGAAATAAATCACATTCCTTCCTCTTGATGGACCATACCTGCCCACAAACATGGAACAATGAGGATTTTACAGCCTTTAAAAAAGTGTTTGGGTCTAGAGCAGTAAAATATTTTGGGGAAAGATTTGGTTTGGCTCTCATTTTAGGTGAGCTCCATTGCCATGCTGTTGCCTACAGCAACACCCAAGACACCCAAAAAGAAAGCATTTCCTACAAGAGGAAGGGCTCCTTCCCACCCTCTGCAGTTTCAGCTGATTATGCTAAAACATGATCCCATTTCTGCCTGTCTATTTTTATCCCAGGGCCCAGCAGCTCATGAACCATGCCGGGGTTGAATTCTTCAGCACTGGATGATGCAGGAATCCAGAAGCCTGAATAAAAGTCTGATTTGAACAGGTCAGTGCATCTTTAGTTTTTGCCTGAGTCAATTAGCACCCCATATCAACTTGTGCTAATTCCCAGCCTCTGCAACTTTTCCAGGCCTCTTATGCAAATCAGGCCTGGAAGCAAACAAGCAGTGAGTGACCCAGGAGGCTGGTACAGGGCTGGGTACTATTGTTGTCAGGCCGTGCATTTCAGTGCTCTGTTTGTTCAGAGTGTAACTCTAAAAAAATGACAGGCCACAACCCTCACTGCCTCCTCAGGCTTAATTATTGTAGCCTTTGTGCTGTTCTTGCCAGTGCAGAAAAAGAAGCATTAATGGGTCTTGTACTACATTAAGATTCATTGGATTGTTTCTCAATGTTCCTGTAAATATAGAGGAAGAAAACTGAAACAGAATGACAAGAGGTTTTAAAGTCAAACCCCTTCTGTAGTCACAAATTGTGTCATGAAATCAGAAATGCTTAGGTAACGTTATCCTAGGGATGTGGAAACTGACTTTAAAATGTAGCACATTTAGGAGCTGCATCGGGGCCCTTGAAAGGAAGATTCAACCATGAAAAATTTAGTCCCATCACACCTGTACTACTGATCTGTTAATTTTAAACTATTTGAGTAAAAATGGGCTTAGGCTACAAAACTCAGGTAGATTTCCAATACTGGTCAATGAGGCAAGTCTTGGATTTGGTGTACTTCATGTTAGTCTATTGTAAATCAAATTAGTAAAATGAAGAGCTAGTGTTACAGACTGAAGTCATGACTAAAAGTGAGGGCAGAGAAAGGATAATGAGGAATTTATTAAAAACACCATTTTAATATAGCTCAAAATTTGTTTTAAATTGGATGCAAGACCTGGGAGAGTTCTTACACCTCCAGGGCTCCCAGCCCTGTCTGCTCAGGCTGTCATCATATTGGGCTGCAAGGAACTGAGGTTTGAGATAATGTTTTTCATACTCTTTTTAATTGTTATTTCACTGCATGTAATCAATAGTTGTGTGTAATATTACTATTTAATGTTTATAATGTGGTGTCAGGTGCAGAAACACTTTTGTTTTCTCTTTAAAGGATTACAGCTGCTTCCTTCTTCTGCAATACGACTGAAATAATTTCTGTCAGGTTTGTTTTGTAAGATCAAATTTTGTCCTAACTGTAGTGTTATGAAACCACAAGTCAAAGCCTGATACAAACTTATGGAGCCCCCCCTTAAGGGGATTACATTTTATTTGTGTGCAGGGACTAATAAGTAGAAGTGAAAGGAAGATTTGGAATTACTAATTTGACCTTAAGATTTTGATTAATTTGATATTCTGTGATTCTTGACTTGGTTTATATACAAATTTTCCTGAGGGCATTAATTCTGCCATGTGGTCTGAGGGGAGCTGAGCCAAACAATACTTTCAGCATGAAAACTTCTCCAAGGTAGAACTGTCTTTACATTCACTTACCTATGATTTTGGGGATTGTGAAGAGCACCATCTAGTGATAATCAATAGTGTCAATATCATGAAAAGGTGATTATTTAAAGTGGACTTAAAGGCACACTTCAAATTCATTTACCAAAGAGACTGGGGGGCTCCAAAGGAAACAGTGTCCTTGTTGTGATTTTCAAATGTCAGGTACTTTCCCTCAGATACCCCCAAAAATGCACAATGCATCTCAAGACTGACTTTGACTAATAGTATGAATACCATGAGATAAACTTTTAAAACTAAAGTTTTGTTTAAAAGCCAATTATGTAATCTTATTATGCATGCTATAATGAAACTCTCCACTTCTGTGAATGGCTTATTTTATATTGATCAGCATATATTATATTATATTACTTATATATATATAAAGTATGTATATAATATACTTATTCCACTGACTGACAATTTAGGTGAAACACTTCTAATTTCCTAGATATCGGTTTGTTTTTTTTTTTTTTGGGAAGCCAACAATTCTGAAACTTTGGTTTCTTTTTCTATGAATGATGTCTAACAGCTGCTCCTCCTTCATGAGGATCTTAGGCATTAAATGGTATCACATGTTGGAATTTGCTTATAACATTCATGCTTAATGATAGTTTTTCCTAATTTGAAGGATTTTGCCAGTGAGTCTTAGACTATCCATCCTGCAAGTATTATTTCAGCATGCAGAAAGGTCATTATGAATATATGATAATAAAGAAAGCTATTTATCCCTTTCAGATGACTTCCATATGCATCCCCTGTAATTAAATCAGTGCCTTATAGCAGCTGGCCTTTGAAGTGATCTCTGTAGAATAGGAAAATGTAATTTGTGGAACAAAATGCTGATCACTCTATTCCAGCCACATCTGTTAAGCTCTAGTAGTTCAGAGATTTCTGTGCTGAGAGAGCTCATGAAAGTAGAAAGTTTTCTGTGTTTCTTTCAGTCCAAAGGAAAATCAGTGGAAGTGATGGGAACTATTCTAACCAAATAACAAGGTTTGAAGTCAGTGGCATTTTTTCCCACCATTTGCAGTGAATTCACTGAAACTCGTGTTTAAGTAAGTAGCTGTACTTTTCTATTTAAATAGAAGTACTACAGAGAGAATGATAAGAGAAAGCAGAACAAGAATTCCTGGCAGAGAAGATGAGAATTTAGAGGTAAGTAGAGAGATGACTGTTTCAGTGGTGGTGGATGAATAAAGATGTCAGAACTCATTATGTGATTCCCCTTGATAGCTGTAGGGGGATAGAATATAAGTAAATAAAGGTAGTGTAGAGAGTAATCTTACCCCCTAAAGAGCTGCAGCTGGGTTAATTATTGAAGATCAGGAGCAGGGCTGACTTTAACAGGCCACAGCTGTAGCCAATAAGGAGAGTGTTATAAAAGAGTGGATTGGTTGGTTGAGGGGAACTGGAGTCACTTGGCTGCTGTGAGAAGAAGGAAGAGTCAGTGCTTGGAGGAGCTGCCTACAAGAAACATCAAGGAGGTACCAAACTCTAGCAATATGGAATCTTTGCAATGTGATGACAATAGAATTGTTGCAATATAATGACAACAGATGGCAGCACATCTTGGGAACGCCTCCTACTACACAGGCACAGACAACAGTTGCAGTTACTGTTGCACAATTCTCCACGGAGGTGCTTTTCTTACAGATGACAAGCAGGACCTTAGAGCCTTTCCAAAGGGATGCCACTTAAACTGTTGGAGAATCTACAAGGTGAGTGTGTCAGGGAGTTACAGATTTGTCCAGCCACACCTGTGCCTGCTGGAAAACGTCACCCCTCAGGCTGCCTGGCACTTCTCTCCCTTTCCTCCTGCCTTTCCTCACCTGGGGGTTTCTGCACCTCAAACCTGACAGATAAACTGCTCCAGTGCTGCCTGAGCTGTCAGGCAAAATGAGGTGAGTTAGCAAAGCCCTGATATCTAAATTGTTTAGGGAATACCATTCATCCAACCCAGGTCAGTCTGTTGGCAGAGCTAAAGCAAGTGAGAGGGCAGTTACAAGGAGTGCCTTCAACCAGTAAACATTTGCAACTGAGGCCCACTGCCTAAAGTTTTTCCTTAGCTTACACTGATACGTTATCAGTCCTTTAATTTATGGCTTCTAGTTTCCAGTGATGCCAGTCTACTCTGTACTATTAGCAATCATTTCTTTCTCTTAGAAATAAGCAGATTGAAATGCTTTCAGCTCAAGTAAGTATCCTTGTCCTCATACAGACTTCCAAAACAGATGGGAAAAGAAATATATCAAATAATTACCAAATAACTTGAATAAAAATTGCATAATATAATCGTGTTATCACAATGCCCCAAAGTCTAAGGTGATTTTTTGTTCCTTAGAAGGAAATTACTTCTGCTAGACACAGAAATCTGTACTAAATAGGTCCATAACAAAATCTCCTACACTTTTCCCAATGAGGATTTTTATTCATGATATCTGCTTCCAATTAAATAACTGCACTATATTATACATACTAAGGTCCAATCCTTTGCCCTTTGAAGTCAATGACAAAGCTCCCAATGAGTTCATGGGTTAAAAAGCAATTCCTCTGCTGAGGCTTCCTTTAGTGAAATTTCAACTGTTAGGTTTTTAAAAGAGGGCTTCAGCTTTGCCATCTTTTTGCCATCAGACAACAAACAGCTCCTGATATTCCTGTATTAGGCAGAGAGTGCTAGGAAAGGCAAATTTAGTCTTAGTGAATTATGCTCCCCTGTCATTCTGTTTGCTTTTCTTTCTGTTGCTGTCAAGAGCCACAATGGACAGATGGTGTCTACATTATTTTTATTTCAGAAACTTACTAGAAATTCAATATTGCAGCAATTTATGCCATACGTGGCATGTTTATGCTATGGAGAAAGGCATCAAATGAAATCAGAAGTATAGAACACCACAGTTTATCTACTTTCTTCATAGTTTTGACCCATCACCAGTTCCTCTGCTAATGAGTTGTAATATAAAACATGCTTCAAAACCCAAAGCATCCAGTTTCCTAAATAGGACCATATTTCTAAAATATACTTGCAAAAAGGCAAGTTCATAAAATAATGATTCCTCAGCTACTCAGTCCAGGATGACATAATTCTTTTGAAGCAAAAGGTTACCCATGCATTCAGTGCCCAGTCCCAGATGTAGGAAAGAGATGTAAAACAAAGAAAGATCCTTAAAAGATTCAAAGTCAATTTCTGTAAAGTAGAACGACAACTTGCAGACAGTTTCCCTGCTAAATAATAGAGGGATCGTTTATGCTGTGCCCAGGACTGCAGAACATTGTAGAGAGCTCGGGGTCTATGCCTGTTGTCTCTGGCAAGCTTAGAGTCAGGTTTTTATTAGAATTTACCTTCCACATAAGCCACAAATAAGACAGCCACTTTTCACTGTTCTTAGCCCTCCGCTGAGAGCAAGGTCCTGAGGTGTTTCGAAGATTTTTGGCCTTGATGCTCAATACCAGGTTGTATTGGCAAGTAACCAAAACACAGCACTTTGATTTTGGTGCATACTGAAATGTTCCAGTCTAAATGTGTGTTAGTCTGATCCTAAAATTCCTACTGACTATGGCCTACAGATTCTAATGAAATGGTGCAGATGGGATAAATTACTGAAAAGGGAAAAAAAATCCACTGTGTAACTTGTGTACATTAGGTTTGAAATTTAAAACCTTCAAGCTGATATCCAGGAGTTTTCTTACTGCCAGTTTTGTTCCAGCCAGTGCTCATGAGTACTGGTTGCAGTCTAAATGTTATCATTTCTGTCCATAGCTAATTCCATGCACAGAATTGTTCCTCTTAAAGCTGAAGCTATCTCTGCTAATCCTTCTCTCTTTATAGAGTGCTAAGCATTTAACTTAGGAAATATGGTCCCTTAAAGTAATTTCTGCTCTAAATATTTCTGCTGCAAATAGGAAGAACATTGAGTTCTGCATTTGAAAGAAAAGCCTTCCATGATATGCATAAATTGTTAGCTGTGTCCTCTTAAACAATCAGACACAATCCTAGAGGACTCTGTAAATAATATTTCCTGTTGTGATATTTTAATGTGAACTTGGCCAGAAGTCTTACTATTACATTCACATTCACAATAAGAATGCCATGGCAGAAAATACAGAACAATGACAAGTAATAATGTCTTGCAGGGTATTTTAAATGTTTCCAGCAAAGAAAGTACAAAATTATGCAAAGCTCTATACAAAGCAGCTAATCTAATTTAGTAGGAATACACTGTTTGGTTCTTTGAGTTTGTTTAGTTTAAATCAGTGTGAATTATGGTGATCGTTCTATTCCATTGAAAACTCGCCTAGCGTGAGAGCTGGAAAAGCATCAGTTGGAAATAAGCACAAATGAATAATACCATGTATCCAAAACATGCTTGTATTTGGCTAAATACTGTGGGAAGCATGCCAAGAGCAGCTTGGTATGTAGTCCTGTATATCCAAAATGGGCTATACACTCATGTGCTAGTTCAGCCTGCAGCTTTTAAACAACTAGATGGGACTCCAGTGCTAAACATTTCCACTGGCACAATGACTGGAATGCAAAAGCTTGAAAGTAGGGAACACAGAGCCCTAACCTTTAGAAGAACATGTAAACCTTTGTTGGTTAAGGTGAATGGATTTTTTTCTTCATTATCTTTCCAACTGGCACTAGCAGATTTTTCAGAAAAAAGTTATTTAACAGTGGTCTATTTTAGCTAGATTTGAGGAACCTCACTTTGTTCCTCTGTTTTGCAAAATAAATTAACTTAAGCTCCAGAAAGCCCAGCTTCTTCCCTTCTGTCAATGGAAGTTTGATAATCTACTTAAATACAAGCTGAACTATGTCATCTAAACACGTGCAAAAATGTATTGGTTATTAAATTGGGTCAAGGCTTTGTAACACAGTCAAAATCCTCTCCAGAAAAGATAGATAAACCCACAATCTTCCACATAACTGCTTGTGTGAAAGAATATGTAAATATGCCTTACAGGGTTTTCTGAATATCAGCAAATACCAGCTGTGTCAGATGGTCAGAAGGGTGAATTTGAGAATAAGAGTCTGTCCAGGCTGCAAAAACAAACTATGTTTGGAAATGTATTAGCCAGCAAATTTAAACAAACAGTTTTAAATACAGGCCAAGTAAGGCAAGTTGTGTTTAAAATCATGTAGGTTGACTCTAAACTCCCCTCCTTTGCTGCCAAAGTTCAAACAGCACGTTTTGAATATGACTTGTTCTGCTGATTGCTGTTGCATAAAGTTGTGCTCAAATCCTGCTTAAGACATCAAGTGATACAAACTCAGTGGGATCAGCAGGGTGGTATTAGCTCAGTGCTGAGCCTTCCCCCAGCTTGCTGAGAAATGCAGTTGCAAGCAGTGGTGGAGAGGAAGATCCTGCTTTCACCAACCTCCTTTACCTGCCTGCAAGTGGGAGCAGGCAGGGTGACAATTTAGGAGTATGACAACTTAAAAAAGGTTTCCTTCAACCCAGCAGCTGTGATGTCTTTTGTGGGCAGACCAAGTGTTTGCTAATATATACATTCCACATGTGTATGTGACAGCGGCGTGTTTTGCCTTACCTCAGGATCCAAAGCATAACTGTGCTAACATCTCTCACTCCTTATTTTTTTTCCACTAGACAAAGTGTAGAGGTCAACTTGATGAAAAGCTCTTGTTGTTGCTCTGTATGTGTCAAGTATTTTGGATAAATGCAGAGAAAAATCGAAACTACCATGACATAGTCCACCTCTGTTTACATCCAGTGTTCAATAATCATATTCAGATATTACTTTTCACGCTGTTGGTTCAGGTTATTCCCAAGTCTTTGAGTTTCACTTTCTGTTTCAGGTTGCAATGAATCCAAAATGATGAAACTGAGGCTTGAAATCTGAGCATGTTGATGGACAAGGGCACAAGTCTAAAATGACCAGGCAGCCAGTTGTCACATGCCATTACTGAGCCAAAGGTAAAGCTACAATTTGGGAAGCAGTAGCAGAAGCCTCCTTGTAAGCAACCATTCATTTTTACTTTTAGGACACTGGTCTAGATTTCCCTTGAAGTGCTTATAGGTCAGAGTCATGCAACTTGCCTCCCTTAAATATTAGAACTATTTGGTTAAGTTCCCAAACGTGAATTACCAAGACTTTGACAGATAAAACCAGCGAGTCCATTAAATTACTGTTTGGTGCAGGTAACAAATATGCTCAGAATAATCTACCTCTCTTGCAAAGATGATTTAATAGAGTCACATTGTAGATGAATATAAATCTAAATCATCTATGGGACAACTCTGTTAAATTACCTGTTACAAAATAAATGCTTCTTTAAGGATATAACTTTACTGTTAACTTTTGTTAAGTATTCATAGGAAAAGTCACAGGACTTTCTTTCAAATACTAGTTCAGAAAATCAGCCATTATTTTCTATATATTTTAAATTAAAAACCTCAAAGAAATTTTCAAGAAAAACCACAATAATACTCATTTCAAAAATATTCTTTCATATATCTCATGGTAAAAGGACATCATGCATTGCTTAGCTTTTATGTACCTTGAATACTTATCCTTCTAGGGTCACTGCTACACTGAGATTTCCCATCTCCTGCTTTGGGAAAGCCATCCTACAGGACAGCACTGACATGCTTTAGTTAAGGGATACATACAACCACTGTTTTCCTTATCTTTGGAGTCATGATTAAACTTTTTTTTAAAAAAAAATCCATTTATTAGATAACTTTCTTTGGACATAGCATTTTATTTTATATTGCAACAGTATATAGAATATGCAAATTCTTTTTAACCGAAAATAAGTTTTCATTAATTATTTGCAACATTATTGGACTTCACAAAGTAAGTTGGTGTACAGAGACAGGGTTTAGAGGAGGAGAATTGTTAAATATAAATAAATATAAATTCTTATACATCTACAGAAAGTGAGTCAAATTTATGTATTGAATAAAGGTTTGAAATAGACAAGCAGAATGATACTTTCTCATACTTCAGAAAAATCCATTTGTTGCAATCTCACACTTAAAAATTACTGAAAGGTCTTGAATCTAATTTAGTGGTTGTAAAATTATTTGCTGATGAAAATTGCCTGTTTTATCTGCAAAAGTACTTGTGAAAAAGTACCGAGATATTTTTTGGTAAAAAGTTTGTCTTTATCTCTCCATTAATATTTTGCATGGTAATGGAAGACAATAATTTATACTGCAGGCAAAACTCATGGATTTTAGTGGGAATGCTACTTGAACTTATGCTTTAGGAGCTAGGCAGAGGGGGGTGGTTTACATATTCTTTATACATGTAATAAAACTATTTTAAAATGCATTAAAAAAATGGTAAAAGCTGCTCCTGGCGGTGAGTGGCAGTGACTTATCCCATCAGCTTTAAAAGCAATATGTTTCCTTTATCAAATAGTAGGTAGGGTGAATTTGGGAATTTTGTGTTCTGACATATTTTAATGGATTATCTCATTTCTCTTTATTTCACATCCCTCTCCACTTCAGATCTCTATCACAATCACTTCTCCACTCAAGACCAGTACCTGAGTGCCCTTTCCTCTGCTCTAACAAAGGTAAGCAACCCCTCTGGAGCTTTCCCTTTCATTTACAGGAAAACAAACTTGTACCTGTGAGTTTTTTCCTAAAAATGCATATTATTATTTTCTAAATGTGAGCATATTTTCCTGGGGATTTTCCCATTAGAAAATGCTATGTATTACTGAAAATGCATTCAAGTAAGGTACAGCTATCTCGAGTCCCAGCCTTTAGTACCCAGGCTTAAATGGCCCAGTCTAGGATGTGAACATGAGGGAAAAAAAAAACCACGACCCACCCTTGAATCGACCATTTTTATCAGGAAAACTGAAGTTTAGTCAGAATCTTGTGGGTTTTACTTTTGATTTTATGTAATCAAGGCCCCTTGCCTTTTACTGTTGCTCTCCATTTTTAAGTTCTAGCTACAAGTTTTCACTAGATGGCAGGAGTCCACTGCCATCTGTTCTCAGAGGCTTTACTTGCACAGCAACAGTTGCCCATTGGTAGGAAAATAGTGAAAAATTTTCAAGTTTTGTAACACATAGAAAAACAAACAAAAAACTTAACAGAAATGAGAAAAATTATTCAGACCCTCAATAAATCACAGTTCTGTTACTGGATATGATTAATAGGATAGGCTGGAAATAAGTGAAAAGAATAGTGAAAGATGTTCTTTTCTTGACAGAGAAGCTAAAAAGTACCTTCTCCCATAAAATGAGGTCGATTTATTGTTTCTGCTGTTTGTGAAAAAGTTGACTGATGCAGTAATTAAAGTTAACTAATAACCAAGTGTATTGACAGCCTGAGAAAGGTACAGCTAAAATAGTAAACTACTGATGGAAAACACCATACCCAAGTCAAACACACTTAGTGTAGTGCATTACCCAGATCCTGGAAGGAGATAAGGCACATTTTAAACTCTCTTCCTGGGTTTAACTAGGCAGAGCTCATGGGATGATGATCAGTCCCTGTACTGTTTCAGCCAGTGGTATTTTGCTGAGCTCAGAGCTCTGGACAAAATTTGTCCCTCTTGTCTAAGGGAACAGAATGCAGCTCCATACAGTTACATAAGCCTTAATAACCATGACAAATCTTCATTGTTGCACTGGAGTGAGCGCTGATTTTTAACAAAACTACCTTTGAAAAATTATTTCTGCAAGTTGGGACTACCAGTTCCTATTTTTAATTTATTGTCAACTTATACTGTCTGTCTTGCCCTCTTTCTATACGTGCAGATAATTTATAAAGTGTCCAGTAATTTTCAGCGTTGCTCATGAAATATAAGAGGGGATGTTTGGCATCTATTAAAGCTGCTTCTGAGACTGGATAACTTTCCAAAACCAGAGATAAGTCAGTGTAATGCTTTCCAGGATTCCCAAAATAGTAAGAACGTTTTCTCATGATAAAACTGTATTTATTCTATGACCAGAGTAGAAAAACTATCATAAATAGATGACTGAAGCAGCATTTCCTAATATGAGATTGAGTTTTGCGATGTGCTGAGTGCACTCAGAGCCAGAGAGAGAGGCAAACAGGAGCTGAAAGGCACACATCGTGTCACAAGTGAAACATTCAGCATCTAACAAAATTTGCAAGCTACCCAAAAGTAATAATCCTTTTTTATTGAAACTGACAGAATCAGCACCTGTAGAATCTCTGCAAAACCCGTTAGCAAATTCAAACAAGCATCACAACAAGATCCACACCATTTCCCTGGAAGCAGGATGGATTTAAACCAAGTGCTCCTGTCATCCGTGCCCACAAAACTCCAACAACATCTTTCTGTCATGCTCCTACCTTGGCGATTTGCAAAGGCTGCTTCTGCTCCTTGCCCCCTTGCAGCCTGAAGCCCCACGGCGCCCCTCCGCTCATAGCAATGCAGAGATAATCCCCTGTGCCCATTTTCCCGGCGCAGTTGGGCAGCATTCACAGGCGGGAGAACATGAAAAACTTGGCTTGCAGATGTTCAGCGAGCTGCAGATCCGTCTGCCGGGCAGAGCTGGAGACCCAGAGCACCACACTGTTGCTGCTGCTGTGTACTGCACGAGCAAATGCAGTCATTGAGGGGAAGGGAAGAGCTCCCTCGCCCCGAGGGCACAGCCCACTCTGTCGTCAGATTCCGATGCTCAGCCCACCTTCAAAGTAAAGTAAGTGAACTTGGAGCTGAAGGGAATGCAGGCAGAGACTCTGCCGTGAGGCAGAGAAGGCTGGCTTTGAACATGATTATCCTGCCAGCTAAATCAAAACAACAGCAAAAAGTGTGCATTTCCCTGTGACAATTTACTTTAGTAAATGGTGCCAGATGTTTTAAACTCTAATTTACCAATTTCTTGCATTTTTACTCCAAGCAGAATCTCAAGTGAAACATCATGTACATCCTCTGAATAACTGATTCACTTAGAGTGAACTGGCTTTAGGATTTTCATCTCTACTCTGCATGTACTTTCTGCAGCACTGCAGGAGAAAAGCTTTGTAATTTCCCTGTCATAGACTTGCTTCTTTTTCTAGCTCTCTCTGGCCTCAGTATAGTTTAACATGTACTGCAATTTAGCAATGACCTGAATTACTATTGGACCCTAATAATACCTGTTCTTATGCAGCCTGCTGCCTTTCCTACCAGAGAGGGGAAGGGGGTTAGTAAAATGAAGTATCAGATCCCTCTACAGATGCTAACAATGGATGGTTTGCATTATGTTGTTCAAGGGGGACCTTACTATAAGCACCAAAAAAAAAAAAAGGAATTCAGTGGGATGGTTTAAGAGGTGACTGTTCTTCAGCACTGGATGAATATTCCTCTAGCTGGGTGTTAAAAACTGACAGCATTATCTCCTATCACCTCAGCCCAAATTCAGGTAGCCTGGTTTAAATCACAAAATTGCATTTTGAACTATGCTGGTTCTAAAGGAGAGTTCAGCAGGTGAGCAGTCTTTATGTCTGGACAAGTTTCTGAAAGAAACACCTTTTGCTTTGAACCCAGGGTACTGGGACACAGATTCTCAGAGTATACATTCACTCAGGTCCCTCTCTGAAGTGCTTCCATTTGGTTGGTTCTAAGCTGTCAGAGATGTTGGGGCTACAGGAAACCTTCATCATTTAGATTACATGACTTTGCATCTCAGCAGCAGGTAACCACTGAGGGCTTAAACCTATCCAGTGCATCTGTCAATTAAGTGACCCCTTGAATGATGCTTCAAAGGCAAAATATCAAGGTAGAGACAGGATCTTCTGTCAAACTGAAATATTCTGGCTGGAAAAATAGACAGACTTTTAGGAGCCTGAACACTTGATTAGTCCTCTAAGACACTAAGGTACCACAAAGGCTGGGTGGGGAGAAGATCCCTGATCAAACAGAGGAAAATGTCACTCTCTCAATAACAGGATTTAGTAGGAGCAAGAGTGCTTTCTTTATTGACTACAAGTCAACAGCTCTGGAGAAGCAAAACAGGCACAGGTTGCCATATAATGAAATACTTTAGGAAAACACCATCAGAGAAGCCATACTAGGGAGGGGGATGGCCTTTAAAGAGACTTTGCTCGACAACCTTTGAGTGCAGACACCTCACTTGAAGTCGTTCAAGGTAGCTAACTGCTTATTATCTTCTGCAGTGTTGATACGTTGTGGTAGCAGACAGATTTTTAGTCTTTCTCTAGGGAGAATCTTGCTTTAGACAAAATTCTCTCCTTTTAACCAAATGATGCAAGTATTTATAGATTTTATGGCAATAAATCTCTTCAGTAAATAGCTGCAACAAATGCTCCATGACACTCTGTTAAATACAAAAATTACAAATCTGTTTGAGCAGAATTTATCACATAATTATTAGTCCTTCAAATGTTAGAAGTTTGTGACAAAATACTTAATTACTGTTAGGGTGTTTTGAGCTTGTATTAGTCTCTCATCATTTTGGTAAAAAGGACAATAATCAAATTTGATCTCTGCTTCTGAACTTATTCATATACTTATTGGAGAAACCAAGCTAAAGAGAATCACCCCTGCATTTGGATGCTCACATATGTGATGGTAATTTGTACTAGATAGAGATGTCTCTGTCACTTTTGACCACATAACTGTACTGTGTATAATATTAGAACAGAACAACCTTGATTAGTGATTACTCAGCTGAAAAAATGACCAGTCAGAACATCAGGATCTGTGTGATTTTGGTGTATGATCAAGCTTTGGGGATATTTTAACCTGGTCCATTTAAAGTGATACAGGACTCTTCACTTGAACTGACAAGAGCTGTGATCCTGATAGGAGAAAAAAAATAGGAGAAATTACTTTTGTCAGCATGTTGAGGGAGTTTTCTAACAACAATTTCAAACAAATTGCTGCTTTCCTCTAAGGGCTAATTTCTTGTTTGCTCTGCAGGTAACCATTTGAAGTCTGTAACTAAACGATTGCCATGATGGGGACACCCAAAGCTTCCTATGTCTTAATCTCTCAAAGAACATTCCATAGGCCTTAACAATTCCCAGGTGCTTTATATGAATTTCTTAAATGCTTTTGCTGAAGCATGTTTTGCTTTTTGATACAACTCATATCCTTTTTTACACTCCTGCATCCTTTGGGATTTCTGAATGCTGGTCAGAAACTGGACATCAAGATTAAAGTGGAGTCCATAAAAGAGTTTATGACTTTTGGTCTCTGATTTCTAGATCTTAAATAAATTGCATCAATTCTGAGATTATTTTCAAAATACACTGGAGAATTTCAAGGTAATGTTAACTACAGCCATTTAACCACTCCCACCATCTTCATTGTTTCACTAAAACCTAAAGATCCAGTTTTAGGCAACAAGTGATAAAACTTTGGGTCACAAATAATCCTATAAACTGGGAAAATGACAAGTGGCAGAACTCACTCAAAATCTGTCTTGTGTCCAAATACAGGGAAAGCCTTGGCTTCAGTCTCATCTTGTATGATGAGATCTGTATTACAACATTTCCAGGTCAGACTTCCCCTTGCTCATCTCCCTTCAAGAACTGCCAGTCGAGAAACCCAGCACAACAGCCTGGATGAACTGTGATAAGGTAGGAACAGCCTCACTTGTAGAATAGCCAAAGTGAGACCATCTATCCTGAAATATTGTCTCTGATAATAGATGGAAAATGGAACATGGAAAGTGGTGCATGTCTTTCCCCAGGGAGCCTCCACTCAAGGATTTCCTCAGCTGGATGTGGCAGCTCTGTACTTTGTAAGAGGAATTTCTCTTCCATGAATTCTGCATGTTGTTTGCTCTTGAGCCAACATAACTTTTAGTATCTTTAGTTTAGCATGGGAAGGTCATCCCTAACTAAATACTGACATAAAGAATCACCTTCTCTGCCTTGAATCTGGATCCTATAGATTCATTTAATGTCCCCTGGTTCATGGATCGAGGAAAACTGACCAAGCAATCCCCAGGCACTTATTTTACAGACCTTTTGTATATCTGCCTTTTTTTTCAAAGAGAGAATAGAATTAGTCATCCTTTACTGTCTTACACCTTTCATTTTCCTCATTTTCTTTCTCTACGTCCTGTTTAGTTCTAAGTCCTTTTTGAAATGAGGGTCTGCAGCACCACATATGCTTCAGGGAGCAGACAAGGTTGGGATTTGTGCAATAACACGATGATATCTATTTTGTTCTCTGGTTGCTAACCCCAACACTCCTAATTTGCTTTTTCAGACACTGTAGAGTTAATGTGTTCCTGGAATTACCTTTCAAAATCTTCAAATCTTGTCTGTTGCTGCTTAGTTCAAAGCACATAGTTTTATATGTGAATTAATGGTTTTTTCCCCAATGTGTATCACCTTATACTTCTAAGCCATGTTATGGTATGGCCGCTTAGTTTTCTTAAAAGCCTTTGGTGAAGGAATTTGTTGAAAGCCTTTTGTAAATCCAAGATCAATCAGATCACCCTTATCCACGTGTTTTTTGATCCCCTCAAAGAGCTGCCTTATGTTTGTGAGGCAGGAGTTCCTTTTATGAAAACTGTTTTAACTCTTCCCAGATAAGTCATATTCATCCAGATGTCCACTGTTCCATAATACAGCTTCCACCTCTTTCTTTTGGATAGATATCAGGCTGACAGACTTCTTGTTTTCTGAGTCTCTCTTGGAAGACTTGAGCTAAAAAATGGCACTCTCTAATCTCAGTAATGGTCAGCTATTTCAGCTTTTAATTCCTTTAAAGCTCTGTGTGGTCTTGGTGACCACTTCTTAGGTTTTTTTGCCTCATCTGCTGCCACTTGTCCATATATTTTCTCCTTGTGCTGTCATAATTTATGATACTGAACAGTTTTATTACAAGTGGATTTATCTAAAATCTAATAATCAAGTATTTCTGCAGCTGAGTTCAGAAGACATTCTTCAAATGTGAGAAGAAATAAGACATATGTTTGTCTTTTCATCCAGCAATAAAAGCAAAGCTTTCATTTCACCTACAGTAGTATCCCAGGTCTGTGGATTCTTTAAAAATGCAAACATTTCCACCCATTCCTTAGTAATGAGGAAGAGACAGAGGGAAAGGGGATATCATGATCTCTAATTTATGGGCAGCATTTTACTGCTGTAAGTACCCAGATGGTCTGGCTTCCTCCTTTATCTGCATTTCATTTTCTTTTCATATCTGATTTTTTTCCACATTAAAATCAACATAAGCTAGTTCTCCAATAATAGTTATTTTAACTGCTTTCTAGATTTAACTGTATCATCTGTAAACAATTTAACAAAATACCCAATTAATTGTAGAATGTGATTTTAGCCAAATGGTAGAATCAGCAGGGGGGGGGGAAGGAAAAAAAAAGTCAGTGCTTATTTGCTTGGTGGGTTCTTGGTGGTTTTTTTGTTTGTTTGTTTGTTACTTTGGATTGGTTTTGGGGGCTTTTTCTGTTTGTTTTTGTTTTGTGTTGTTAATTATGTGGATAAAATCCCTCACTTGTAAATACATAGCTGGTTTAATGAAAAAAATGATAAAATCACAGCCATGCCACTTAAGAAATCATGGCACACAGTCTCTTCCAATGAAGGGAAGACAACCTCTTCCAATATATCCCTTCAAATTATTTTTTTAAGTGACTTCTGCTAACTGGGCAATGTCAGGCACCTCAGCACATGTTCTTTTCCCAAATCATTGCCTAATAACATACCTTCTTTTGTAGTCCTACAGTTCAGTAGTTACATAAGGCAAAAGCAAATATCATTTTCCACAAATGTTACAGAAATAGAAAAATAAACTTCTGCTTAATTGCTACCCTTAAGTCTTTTTTCTCCTGACTTAAGCAACAAGGAATAGAGACACATGGAAAGGATTTAATTTTCAAAAGAGGTATAAAATGACAATGTGAATTAAATATATTGATGGAAGCTTCAAATGCATGGCTCCAGCTAACATCCATTAAAGCTGATTCTCTTCATCTTTTCCCAACAAAACTCTCTTGTCCTACAAGACAAATTAATAAAATCCAGATGTGTTGATTGCATGAGGAACATTGCAGTGCACTGCCAGACGGATTTGCTCACTGGAAGTACAGACATTAAGTGGCAAGGGTACCAAAACCAGTAATACCAAGTTCTTAGTGAAAACAAATCAAATATACAAGTCATAGGTAAATCTTAGCTACCTTTAAGGCTAGACAGGAAAACTCTGCTCACACTCATATTAGGCATGAGTAGTTCCTCACTAGTGAAGGTAAAAGCTTTTAATTTTAATTCCTAAAGTGGATTATATGGCAAGGTACTGTATGATGGGTTGGAATTTTAGAACTAGCCCTGCTTTCCTTTTTTTTTTTTTCCCAGCTTCAAGACTGGCAAATGAAGCACAGTGGAATAAGCACAGAAAAGTACAGGAGCTTATTTCTCAGCATTTAGGTTACTGGGTGTCATCCTAGATCAGGAGTTCTGGATCTGTTGTGAGGAGGAAAATCCAAATAAACAGGCAAAAGAAGCCACTTTCCTCCAAAACACAGAAACAACGTTGTTAGCATTGAGCATTGCTGAATTATACAAGAGTAAATGGAAATTTGTGTAGAGAATGTAACTACAGTCCAATTAAGGAGCAGCTCTCAAATCATGTACACAGGCCCTATGCAGCAAAAGACCTGCACCATTAAATATAAGACACAAGAATGTATAAAAATATATAGATAACTCAAAGAGATAAGAATTTGGGGAAGAGGCCTCTCATGTTTCTTTGGTGTTTGTCCTACCTGTTCCTACCACAGCCAGTCTTGGATAATCAGGAAATACTTTCCTAAACTAGCTAAAGAGAAGTTAACTTTTTTTTCCCGTGGACTTCTTGGAGAAAATTAATATGAGGTTTTCCTTTATGAAAAGACAAGGATTTCAGATTATGTCCAAAAATTAATTCACAAAATAGCTACAAGACTTTGTTGTGAAAGTAAAACACGTTCATTGTGAACATGGGGAAAAAATTGTGATGCTGAAATTACTGTTTCTTATTAATCTAGGAGTAATGTTTTGGGCTAGAATTCATGTTTCCAGGTGCCATTCCACTGCTGGTTTTACTTATCCCCGTGTTTTAGCAAGTAAGAACTAATTTACTCTTGGGACTTGGAAAGACTCTTAGGTGTGTATTTCCTTTTCATTTTGATTCCCAGGAGATGGGATGACTACATTTTTGGCTTCAGTAGTTGGAAAAATTCTGATAAAAGCCTCTAAAGTAAAAAGAAAGCTATTTACATGTCATTTTTGTTCTGGTTTTGGCAGGGAGATGCTGCATCACATTCTTCCTAACAGAGCCTATGAGAATCAAAATTGATCTTCTCTGCCAAAGCTTGGAAGAGCCTTGAATGGAACACGCGTGTAAGTAATGCAAGCAGGTGTTTCACTTTCCTCACCTCTGCCCTAATGCTTCATCCTGCTCTTTGAATTGTCATTTCAAGGGGGGCAGTTAAGTAACACGGCACCTTTTAGCCATCTGTTCATCTAAAACAGTTGGATTTTATGCTCTCCTCTCTTCCTATTGAAAGAACATTTCATGCCAGCGTGTTGGGCTAAAGAAATTCACCATGCCAAATTCTCCTCTGAGGTACAACAGTGAAATTAATCAAGAGTAATCACATCATATGCAGTTAGAAAATAGGTTTTCATCATAGCTGAGATATGAATTAGGTCCAAATAATCTACTAAATATATGGTTTAGTGGGGATTTAGGATTGAATACACATATTTAAAATTAGTCTGATGAATACTCTCCTGCACCAGATTTTATCTTTTAAATTTTGTTTCCTGTTAGCAAGTGTAGAGGTGATTCACTCCCCTTGACTGGTTGCTTGGAAAGGGCTCAATTACATGCATGGCTGCAGTCCAGCATAAAAATCAACTATTTTTGCATTGCAGTTTAAAGCAAGTATTGTTTCTTACTTGGAAGGCTCCTAAGAATGATTTTTTCCATAGTGAAAACAAGAACAGGAGAAGCAGAGAAAAACTGAGTTATAGTACAGCGCTCAGGAAGTTTGGGTTCTGTTACTACACTGGAAAATTCTCATTTTTTGGTCTGGGCATGGAAAATGGGAGAAATAGCTGCTAGAAACCTTGAGGAATATGATAACCTCTGAAATTCTCTGCTTTTAGTTTGGTAGTTTGATAGTTTGAGTCCTCCTGGAGTATCCTTTCCTTCCCTCTTTGCTCTGTATTACAAAATAAGCTGTAAGGTTTGTGAAGCTCACAGCTGCAGGGAAGGGTTTTGCTCAGTGTGTGCCCCAGAGGGTCTGATGTTGGTGGTTCCAACTACAGCATCTGGCAAAAGGGCAGGGCATAAAAAGTCACCTTGGCATCAAGTCCTGCCTGCAAAAGGCAGACAGCATTGCTCACTCTGCCTCTGAATGGTTCTGGTTAGGCTTTACCAGAGAACCAGAGGTGACACAACCAGGACCTCCCTGCATGAAATGTTACCTTCCATCCAAATAACTGCGATAGATTAAAAAGCAATCCAGCTATCTTCATTCCTGGCAATAGGAACAAGAATTCCAACTCTTTGATAAATAATTCCTTTCCAAGTGGAGCAGATTCTATTGGAAAAATCTGCCCTCCAAAAACACCTTGATATTTAACCCCTGCTGATCCTGCAGCCTTGCCTGCTGCACTGCATCTTCTTGCCAGGAACCAGTTTCCAAACTTCTCAGCTCCTTCTGCCTCTGGTACAGGCCTCTGCTTTTGGTGCTCATGTACTCTGTAGCGGGCCTTGACATGGATCTGTTTTCCAGGCAACTGCCTGTGTTTGCAAATGCTGAACAAGTGGTTTATGTGCCTCCACAGGGCAAAGCTACCACACATGCTGTGACACCAAGCATGGCATGGAATTTTGCTCCTGCCCTTAATTTTAACTCCAGGTGCATGTCCTATCCCTCTGTTGCTCCTATGGTGTAAAAATAACATGATGGATTTTTTTAAAAAATAATTCTGATGTTTATTTTTGTTGATCATGGGGAAGGCATCAATTGCTTTATATTAAAGGTATCCATATAGCATGAACCCAGTATTTTTGGGTTAACTTACAGATTACTTTGTGATCAAGACTAATATTTAACATTAATGGTGGAGTAAAGCAGAAGCACAGTCAAAGTAAGAACACACATAGAAGTATTTGCATCTTAAGTAACTCAATCAAATCACCAGTTTGTTATGAAGAACTCAGTCAGCTACTCTTTTTTTTATTGCTAGTAAGTTTGAGTACTGCTCTATAGCAAAACTCCACTACTACATCAGACATTTTAAAGACAAGCAGGAAGCAAAATGAAACCTAGTCTAAATAAAGCTGCTTCAGATGCTTTTGAGTGTTAAAGTGAAATATATCAATGTTTGAGAAATTCCATACATTCAGCAAGTAAACAGAGAAAGGCTGGTTCAACTTTCTGCTGTTCTTTCAGACTGATGGCCTAATGTTTATTCACAGTTCTTTATAAGGGATACATTATTAATCAGATTATACTAAGACCTCATCTTTGTTTTTATGTTAGAGTTCATTAAGTAGCAATTACAGCAGGATAATCAAGTCTTGGGGGTTTTTTTGTTAAGCACAGGTAGTGCAGTCTTCCACTCTCATGCATCTTAGACAGTAGTAAATGAATTTTAAACAGAATCTAAATTCTCCAACTGAAACATCACAGCAGTTTTCTCAGAACACCACATCTATCTCCTGTAAATGCTCCGGATCAAGTTGCCAGAATGTTGATTTCATTAGAAAACCAAAATAGCAACAGTCAGTGAGAGTAAGCAGAGGAGTCTCACAGCTTGCAGATATTGGGAAATCCAGAGTCTTGAACTAGCCAGAGAGTATTTTTTGGGAGAAAACAGCCAGTCATTTTTCTCAAGCACATTTGCTTTTGTAACGTGTGGCTTGCATAGAACTTACCACATGTGGACCATAAAGCATTTTATAAAAATTTCTGTTTAACTTAGTTTCAGGAAAAGAAAGTGGTTTTAGTTAAAAGGGGACCAACTTAACAGGAGATCAGGACCTTGGCTTTAAGGCAAGTGCCCTGTTCTCAAGACCCAGAGTGTCTCCTGAGTAAATAATAGCATTAATAAATAATAGCATTAAGTACTCTTTCACTTGCATGTAGTTTTTCTTGCCTAAATAGAATTTTTTGCTTTGCACAAGTGCCAGCAAACTCTACCAACAGTCTCTGAGGTAGGCAGTGAATGCTCTCTGTGCTGGTTGGTTTTTGTCCTCTGGGGGAGTTAGGGAGCATGGAGACAGCAGGGGCAGTCATTGTGGATTTCCCAGTTGCCAGTGATGTTGAAAAGGGTTGGGGCAGGGAAGAAATGAAGCACTCCCAGTCCTTCCATCCTCTGCAGGATATAACAAAATTCAGCCATTTCTAGGGTGAAGCAGTGCAGCTGCTCTAAAGCTTACCAGCAACCAACAAAACATCCCAGTTCACAGCAGGGAATAGAATGTATAATCAGTCAAAATGAATTTGCAGATGAATTCAGACAAACAGAATACAAGTTTATTAATTGGAATTGGATTCACACTTCTTCTCATCCAAAAATAGTTTGGAAACTTTAATGAGCACAAGGTGCCAGGATGTCTTTATGCTGGAAGCAGCCTGAGGGGTAGCACAGCTTTACCATCACTGTGGAGTGGGAGGTCAGCACTCAGCAGAAGGAAAAAGGGAGATTCCCTGGCATGATCCATGTGCTCAGCAGTCCCTAATGGCCTCCCAGTGACCTCCTCGAATGGCCAGGACTCACCGTGGTCCTGGGTGCTCTGATCCACAGCCTGAGTTACCTTGGTGAACAAAAACCCAACAAACCAGTCAGGAATTATTCTTCCTTTACTGTGGCCTGAGCTGACATTTGTGATAGTGGATAGTCCCTGTAGGAAGTATCTATTAACATGGGGTACATAAAATATACAGCAATAAATGCATGGCCAGGATTTTAACATTCCTGTATTGTTTGTGCTGAATAACAAGGCCTGCAGACATCAGTCTGGTATTCTGAAAACCCTTGGATGTTTTCATTCCCTATAGGGCAGTGTTTAAAGGGTGCACTCCAATAATATTTTCTAATTGCCTTTGAGACTGTTGAATCAAAATATCAGTATTCACTTCTGCTGTACTCTCTTTCAGGTTTCTACTGTGTTTAGCTTTTTATATTAGAAATGCAGCTGAGTCACAGCACTGATGTGTTTCTTCTGACAGTAGTGTTCTGATTTCTGAAATATTACATCTTTTCTTTTTCTTCATATAGCATTTTCTAATCTGACACATGATTTTTTGAGAGGAACAACATACCTTCAAACTTTCATTGGTTTTTTTATACCAAAGTCCTTGCCTTCATTTTAATCAAATAATATTTTTAAATATAATTTCCATTTTTCTTGTAAAGCACTTTACACTGAGCTGTAAGCTGGTTTTTATAGACCTTAAATGTACAGTAAGCAAAGCATTAAAGAAGATTTTAGTGAATATAGGTAAGCAAGATAAGAAAACAAAGTATATTTTTATGTAAATAGCTCTTGGGACCCTTCTGATGTGCAAAAGCAAACCTGTAGCTTGCCTGAAGGACATACAAATGAAATAAAAGAAGAAAACCAGTTTCAACAAAAAGAAGCACCTTTTAAAATGTGTAATCCTTGGAGTTTTATGAACTATTCCTTGGGATGAAATAGTGTTTACTTTAAAGAACATACCAAATATTGCCCACATCTTCCCCTAGGGAAAGGTTTGTTCTGATTCTTCCTGGCACCTTGTAGCAATGCAGTAACTGAACAGGTTAGGATAGGATTTAGGTTTCCTGGAATCACACACACATTGTCTAAATGGGCTGTGCTATGAGATAGAGACAGGAGATCTGCATGGTTTGCTCAACTGGGGCTTTTATAGACCTCCAGTAGTAATTTCCGGGAACGGTCTAATCTCAAATTATTTGAAAAGTAATAATAACTAAAAACCAAATTTTATAATGGTCTCTGAAAGATTTGAGGTAGCCTTTTCTAGAGCCTGTATACTACTCCAAATTAGGTCTGAAATGTATGAAATCACATTCATTATCAGTAGCATTGCATAGGTACCACCACAGGATAAATTTTCCAACTTAATTGATTCTGTTAAGAAAGGTAATTTAACCTACAAGTTCATCATTGCTGACAATGATCAAGACCAAACCAGTCTGATTCTCAGATTTTATGGCACAGTTTAATTAAAATTATTTAATACAATTACTTACAATAGTTTAGCAATCCTGCATTCTCATTTCATTCACATTCTCATGTGAAATTATATTCCTAAAACACACTTTAGTCTTTAATGATGTTTCCACATTTCTGAAATTGAAAATCTTAAATTACTTTAAATGTTATAGGTGAAAACAGAAGATAAATCCTACTAGAAACATGCAGACTGTGACATGCTGCATGTCTTTTGTCTCAGTGTGCCAGGCTAAAGGACAACAGGAGCATCCTTGAAAAAAAGAGGCATCTGGATCCATTTCCAGAGTGGGCCTGAATTAAGGGAGGAACTTCCAGTGCCATGGCTTCTCCTTGGTATCTTTTGCTGATCTCATGTTTCGGTTTCACTGGAGCTGATTTCTGGGAGGAGAAATCTGATAGTAAGGATTCAGTGGCCAAGTAAGTGCAGGGTTCCTCAGTGCTGAGTTATCCACAGCTGCTCTGTGGATAACAGCTGCACTGTTAATAGCTCAGAGAGAGACACAGCAGGACTGCTGGGACAGTGGCTGCCTGTCTCCCTGGCAAAATAGGGAATGTCCAAACTTAAACCGGTTATTTTCCTCAGTGGCGTGGTATTTCAGAAGAGCTTTTGCATAACTTTAATGTGTCTGTTATAACCAGGAAAAGAGATAAGGGTGAGGAGTGGAACTACAGCACAGCAATGATGAAAGGCATTAGTTTGCACCCTGCTTATGAAAGCGTCACTGATACCCTGCAGTATCAAAACCACAAAACCACATCCAGTTTAACCGATGCTTGTCACCTCAGGGATGACATTTTCCATTCTGATTAGACAGTTGGGAGAGATTTGAAAGCTTTTAGACTGCCCCTGACATATCCAATGTATTGGCTCTGATAACACATAGAAAAACAGCTTATATTATTTAGTGGTGAATCTAGCTCTGGTTAGCAAGAATAAGACTGATCAAGCCCTGTTCTTGCCTGCTTTGTGTTGCTTGTTGAGGTTTCTAGTTAATCTTTCATGTAAAGGATGCCACCGTGTATCTTCATTATGACATCTGCTTCAAAGGTCCTGGGGGTTTTTTCAGAATATTTTTGTACAGCAATGAATGCTTTGGACAGTTTGTTTTGAGCTCACAGCCATTACTGAGGTATAGCTCTAGGTAAAACTGTTTAGTACTTTCAGAAGATTTAATAAGGTTGTAGAGCAAGGACAAGAAAGCCTCTGGAGCCTGAATTCCAGATACACGTGAGTTACTTAGCTGTTGTCATGTGGTTCTTGGGGCTGTCCTGTGCAGGGCCAGGAGATGGATTTTGATGATCCTTGTGGGTCCCTTCTAATTCAGGATATTCTATGATTCTGTGATTTTTTGAGTGATTACTTTTTTTCCAGTCTCTTTTTACTTTAACACAATTATGTTTATTTGTGATAGGGAAGAAAAGTAACTTTACAAAGACATCTTCCTCATGTTACTTCCAAATCTCTCTCATGTTACTCCCATGTTTCTACTTTGTTAATTAGAAAAACATTACCTATCCTGTAACCAAGGCAGCATTTTTAAATGCACTTGGACAGTAATTAAAACCAGAGTATGCAAACAGGTAAAGTACCTGCATCATATTTCACTGGAGATATTCAGGTGGCATAATTTTACATACAGATATGCAAGATATATATGTGTAAAATGTAGTTGTAAATATACATATATACACCTTCGACCAGGCAGCTAGCCACAGGATGAGAGGATACAGTCTTAAGCTGCTTTAGGGGGGGTTAGATAGGACATTAGGAAGAATTTCTCCCAGAATCGATAACCAGCCATTGGAATGGGCTGCCCGGGGAGGCGGTGCAGTCACCGTCCCTGGAGGCGTTTCAGGAAAGCCTGGACGTGGCACCGAGGGACATGGTTTAGTTGACGTGGTGGCGTTCGGTCATAGGTCGGACTCGACGACCTCAGAGGTCTTTTCCAACCTAACTGATTCCGTGAATCTGTTTTTCAAGCACATAACGAAGCAAAACAAGTGTCCCTTTAGTAACCGGGCTCTGTGATGGGAGCGGGATGGATCCCCCGGGCCAGAGGAAGCTCCCTGGCAGGCTGACCGCCCCGGGCTGCCCTTCGCCCCCGCCGGGAGGGCACGGCCCGGCCGCGGGCGCGGCCTCGCTGCCCGCACTGCGCAGGCGCGGCCCGCGCCGGGCCGCCTCAGACGTGGCACTCGGGCGCGTGAGGGAGCGGGCGCGCGGCCGCAGGTAACGGTCCCAACCGGCCCCGCCGGCTGAGGGGACAGCGCGGGCGGCGCGGCGGGCGCGGGGCTGCGGCCGCCCTCAGCAGCGCCGAGCCCGGGGGCTGCGGCCGGCGGCGGAGCCCGGCCCCGGGCGGGCACAGGTACCGACTGCCGCGGGGCGGGCGGTGGCTCCGAGCGCGGGGCCGGACCTGTTGCGAGCTTACGGTGGCTGAAAGCTCTTAGGCGATGGGGATAGAAAAGTTACGTGCATGCAAAGATGTAGTAAAGCTTGGCAGCGAACGGGGAAAAAATGAGATTTTGCTTTCATAGCAGTGTGGTACCGGAAAAGAGCCCAGAAATAGGTGTGTGGCTGTGCTGCATGCGGTGTGTGCGTGCAGCGGTGTTCGCTCGGCGGGTGTGATAGGGGCGCGCACCCCGGCATGGGCACCGCACTGACCCCGCAAGGGAAGGGACGGCACCGCTGCCTGCGCGACGTGCTGGGGAGAGCAGTGTCTCCCAACAAATACAAAGTTGATACTTCTCCTTCAGGGAGCCAAGGACTCGAGCCTGTTTTTGTTTCTGTTGTCCTACTTCTGTTTGCACATAGTTAGCTTTTACATATTCCCAACGACAGCAGAGCGTTGCATAGGTGCAGCGATCCTCTGAAAAAGTTGACAGCCTATTCGGTAATAGAGGTTTATTAAATTCTGCAGCTGTTCTTCAGTGTTGGTGTTGTTCCCCAGGTTATGGGATACAAGGTAAACTAGTGTCGAGACAAGGAGAAAAAAAGTTTTCATGACCTTCTCTATGAACTCTTTTCATGGTGTGGTGGTGCATCCACACCCCCACGGTATAATTTCTGAAATGCTCGTAATCCTTCGGGCAACCTTAAAACACTCATTTGTGGTAGTTGGTATATATACCTATCCTGAGAGGAGAATAAGTGTCCTTGGTGCTAAATAGAGTCTGGAACTGTGTTGAAGAACTTGTATTATTTCATCTCTGCTTAGAGCTTCTGCCTCACTTCAGCACAAGCTCTCTGTGTTTATTATACTGTCTGTGGGAAGTTTGACGTGGCAAGATTTTTTTTTTCTTGTGTGTGTGAGTAAGCTGTTGAGGAAGTAATTTCCTCCGAATACTCTTGCAGCTTAAGGTGCAGCTGGCTCTAAGTGAAAATCTCTTCCTTTACGTAGATATAAAGTGTGTGTACGTCTGTGCTGGTGCGTAGGTAGTTTAATGCTAATTTAGTGTCTTTTGGAACAACTAAAGCTCTTACTGCCGCGTCTTCCCTGATGGAGGTGGGGGAGGGAAGAAGGTGCAGCTGGCCTCAGCAAGCTTCTGATTAAACATTTTTCTTTCTTCTCCCTGTGCTTACCTTGTTAACCAATAAATAGGAGAAAACTCCATAGGATTAACTCCTGGGAGCAGTTAACCACTGCATCTGAGAAATCTTGTGCTGCAGTGAGGAATGTGGAGAGGGCCAGGCCCTGTAACCAGCTCTGAGGAATTTCTTGTCTGATGTGGATGATCAATAAAACTGTTGAGGTTTTTTTCTTCAGAAATATCTGTTTAGTTTGGGAAGCCTAGGAATGGGCTTTCTGGTAGGGATAACTTTTCTACTGACATGTGCCAGTGCAGCATAAATTTATCTGTGTGTTCTTGGGGTTGTAATTTCAAGGTGCTTTTGTGTGTGCTTCTGAAACTCAAGTAGTGTTTTATTTTCATCCAGTTTCCATGTTTAAAAATGACTCCATGGCTTGAGTTTAAGAATGTGAAGTACAGGTGGTTGGGAAAGCTATTTCAAAGGAACACCTAACACCTGAAATGCTAATTTATATTGTGTAGTTCTTTAGAATGACTGGCTTATGTGCTTGGGACTCTACAAGAGTAGTAAATGCTTGTTCAGGCTGGATCCTCAGCATTTCTCATAACAGTTTAATTTGGGCCTCAAGAAAGCGAAATTCTGTTATTGTTAAATTCAGTCTGCTATCAAAATGGAAGCTCTGACGTGAAAAAGAGGAATCTTGTTATCAAGGCTGCAGAGTGTGCAACTTTAATAACTTTTCAGATCCCTTGGTGGCAAGGGCTCTGTATCTGAAAACTAATCTGGTGAAATACAATCTATATGGTTTGGCAATGCAGGATTCTTCAGATTTTTTGCTTCTAAAAATGATGGCAATTACCAGGACACTCTTTCCTGAAAGTTTTCTAAAATGTTACTCTGTCCTGTTAAACAAAATCTGACTCCAAGAAAGAAATTACATATCTTGTGAATGCTCTCATCATTAAAAAACTCTTTCTGAATTGCTATCTATCAGACTTTGGGGGTTGCTTGTTTCATTTATTTAACAACAACAAGATGAAGATGTGAAACTTAGGGAGAAGATGTCTGATAAAAGCAAGGGCAGCATACAGTGCTCTTGAGGCCATACTGGCTCAGCTGTCCCTCATGGGATGCCTTGTGCTCAGTTTTGGCACACTGGGGAGTTCTGGAGTGAAAAGGCTGCTCAGGCCTGGGCCAGTAATGCAGAAGACAACCAGAATTAGGAACTCTCTGTATCCTGTACTTTATTCTCTGTTTCACCAGCATCAAAAGCAAGGAGTCTTCCATCACTTGCTTGGGGTGGGGTTGATGCAGAAGGTTTGTAAAAGGTTTGGTGGAAAACTGGTGTTGTATTCCACACCTCCTGTAAAATAAGGCGTGCTAGCACAGGAGAAGTCGTTGCTAGGGGGAGTCTTCTGCTGTGGTCACTCTGCCTTTGCTGATTTCTCAGTGAGTTCTGTGTTCTTTGGCATGGCTGGTATTTGAGGAGCAGGAGTCACAGGGTATTTTCCATGTGTAGTTGAAGTCAAGGCTCTCCCAGTAAAAAGAACAGTATGGGAATTTCCTTTGAGAGTTTTTTCCATCTGCACATCCATTGCTTACAGTTCTCTCTGTGAGCTTGGGATAGGTGAATCCCATTTAAATGCAGCATGTGATAATGCTGAGCAAACTAAGCTATCGAGCAAAACCAATATTTGCCCCTGACTTCAGGTAATTTTTTGCCTTCAAATGTGTCTTTTATCTTTTTTGGGGGGAGAATACTATTCATAGCCTTTTAAAATGCAGAGAGAGTGATGAATATGAGTGAATGTCATTTTTCTTTTTGCAGGTTGCTGTATAGGACACAATACTTGGAATGAGAAAATTGCCATTATGAGTCAACAGGGATATGTTGCAGCTCCTCCATATTCCCAATCCCAGCCAGGAATAGGAGGCTTTGGACCACCCAGTTCTTCAATTCATTATGGACATTATGGGGACCCTAACTCTTCATACTCAGCACCTCAACCAGGTATTATTTTGGCTTAAAATTTGTTTTCAGACTCTACCTTTATCTACCAGTGTTTTGCATCTCTTTCTACTGTGTGTAAATTTTGCACTGATACTGCAACTGGAAACAGAAAACAAGTTTTACCCAGTTTCTCTAAAAAGACAGCAGGAGTTGTGTTCCTCTAATCAAATGCTGAATATAGTCAGAATTCTGATAGAAATGCTTCTGGTAATTGACTTATTGGAATACTTGGGGTAAATACTGGTTTTCATACCAGATGATTTTTTTTGTGTTAGAGTAATGTAAAGGGAAATTAGTTCAAGAAATACAATTTCTTGAAAGGTTGTTCATTCAACACTGCTGTTTACATAAATCACAGTTTCTTCACAGTCACTATACTAGGTCTGAATTAGGAACACTTTTCAGCACAGGAGAGCAGGTTCTACATATGGAAGCTCTTTTTGTTTTTACTTTAACAAGTTGTTTCAAGTTTTCATTCTTACCTTGGCCTCTGAAATCAAAGGGACCTCTTGTTTCTACCTTGAAATATAACTGGGTGACAGAGAATTAGCACTGCCCCAAACTGCTGATTGCTGTGTCTGTTTGTTCATTGTTTTTTTCTTACTATTCCTCTTGGGTTCTTTGCTGGAAAGTTATGAACTGATGTTTGTTTGCTTTTTACTCTCTCTTAGTTTTTTGTATCTGCTTTTATAACTGAGCAGAAATCTGTGCTTTCCAACAGAATCACTGAGATTGGAAGGGACCTTTGGTCCAACCCCTCTGCTTAAGCAGGGTGACCTAAACCTGTTATTCTTAATGCCAGAGCAGAGCTGCACACTTGCATTTCTTGCCCATCTTATTCTTTTTACAGGGTTTTACATAAAAGTGCTTAATCTTTTGCAGGTGTGTCCAAATCAACTGTGCCTTTTGGATCTCCAGCTCCTGTTGGGCCTCCACCACCTGGTGCACAGCAATTGAGCCAGACCAGTTTCCAGAATGGCTCTGGTACACCAGGACAGCAGCCACACAGGTGACTGGAAAGGATCAACACCTGAGCTGTTTGACCTCTGTTACCTCTCTGTGAAGGAGGCAGGAATGGGAAGGGGAGAAAACAGGGACGGGTGAAAGCTGTAGAAAGAAATCTTTGCAAAAAGGTTGCATGAGGGGATAGCCAAGCTTTATTACACAAGCTTTATTTTATTATTTGTGTTGCAGGTAAATATGAGTCAGTATTTGAGTCAATATGCAGCTCTTTTATTTAATTCTGTCAAATATTAGTCATTTTCCACATTTCCCAGGAGTGGCAAAATTAGTTTGTGTACCCATAGCTCCTCTGGTTTTAGTGAACTTAGACACCGTTTAACAACATTGTTCTTGTAGTTGGTTGAAATCTTCATCTCCTTCTGTGCTTTTTGTGTAGCTATTTCATTTTCTCTGTGGGAAGGAGGACCCAAAAAGACTGGTGATTAGTTGTTCAGGATGATGTACTCCTGCATAGGGAGGAGTGGTGGTTGTCCTGAAGATGACAAAACAGGGTGAATAGAGTCAGGTTGACATGACCTAGCTAGCAAAATACTGGTTCTCTTCTGTAGCTTCCCATCATTGCCCTGACAGCTGCACATCTCCTGTTCTTCACCTGGTCTTGTTTTTTTTCAGAATTGCTCAGAGCTGCTGTTCTAGGCCAGGAAGTATCTAGACAAAAATTTCAAGTAAAGCGAGCTCTACTTCTCTTGAAATAGCTGGGCTCATCCTCAGTTTTACAAGGGAAAAATCCATGTTGATTGTCTCTGGGACATAGCCTGGGATCTTATTTCACCAGAGTGAAATAGTCTGGTAGAAAATGCCTTTTTAAGCCATGTGTGTGTTACTGCTTTCTTTTCTTTGATTATTTTTCTTGCATTCACATATTCCATATCTGATAGTCATGAAGTTTTTCTCTACCTGCATCTTCTTTTTTCCCCTACTACAGAGAACTCCTCAAGCATTCCTCACTTCCTTTTCTTCTCTTCACAGATTTTTCTCCTAATCTTCTTCATCCATCCTTGGTAGGGAGTCTTTCTTTATAAGCTTGGACAAGCCATGGAGTGCTGTGATATGTTCAGAAGCTTGTGTTTCTTAATCTTCAGGCTTACAGTTACTACTGCTCTCACTTTGCCATACCATACTCAATCTGCTTTGTTTCTAACAAGTGTGCGACCAAACATAGACTGCCTGTTTTTATTAAACAAGTGTGCAATCTCTGTGTCCTTTGTGTATTTTAATACAAGTGTACATTTTCTGAGCAGAATGTGGGCATACTCCATTAGGGTTTTGTCCTAATTAATTGTTTCAGCACCATCTTGAGGAGGTATGAGATCTTTGAGAGTTGTAATTTTTTTGCATAACTGCACTGATTTTTTTCCTTTAGGTTTCAAGGCCCTTCACCTCCAACTAACACAGGAGCTTCCTATCCTCCCTACAGTCATCAATCCCAAGCAGCCTTTCCAAGTACTGCACCTGCTTCCTCTCCAGCACAACTTGCTGACCAGCTCAACAGCATGCAGATAAATAGCTATGGTAATTGGTTTATCTGATTGACTTCTTCTCAGTTACAGCATTAAGACTATGATAATTAAAACTTACTGAACTTCTGTATAAACAGAAAATGAGACCTTTGACCACCATCATTGGCTTAAGTTCTTAGCATTTTATCTCATCCAGTTCCTTAAATGAGTAGTATTGGCTTAATTCTCAATTGATGTTTGACAAACCTTCCATAAAATTCTGATACCCCAAAAGTTGTTTCTCAAAATACTCAGTGAATGTGTCAGTAACAGCCAAGGCATGAGCAATAATATGCAGACAGGGTTTAATTTTTCTCAACTTTTTACGGGTTCTCTAGTTACAAAACTATTTTCTTTTCTTGACTAAACATTTTTGGGTTTTAATCTAAATTTATCTGCGTTTATTTTGGTGTTATACCATCTCAAACCTAGGCCATAAAGATGTGATCATGTGATGCTTCCATGTAAATGACTTCCAACAACAAATGCTGATATGTATTTTAATTATGCAAAATATATTATATAAACAATTTAAAAACAATTATATAAAATACAGTGTTCTCATGTTATGTACTGGGAGGCTTAAATTTTAATTGTAAAGATTTTTTTCAGTTAACATATGTGACAGAAGACGTATTTCAATGTTTGTATATGAACGCGTTGTTCTTTTGCTTCAAACCTAATATTGGTTATTCTTCTAGCTCTCTTTAAAGTTGTGTTGTCTTTAGGGGAAAATCTGATTAAAAAATGCAGGTTTTGTAAAGTAATAAGTGTTTACAGATTGTAAGTCTCAAAAACCTCTCTTTCTAGAGTCTTCTTAATTCTAATTGAAATCTGCATCTTATAAACAACCAACAATTCCTTGCCAGTGTCTACAAAATAATTCCCACATGTTTCATCTTTTAGTATCAAGTGGGTTTATTTTCCATCAAACCTGTAATGGTGAAATACAAATAGCAGACTAACAAAAACATGCCACATAAGAGAAATGGATTCTTGAGCAAAAAGAACGTTGTTTCACATTCTGAAATGAAGTAGTATTTTGAAAGCTGAGTGACCTATGTGTGTTCTGGTGAAGAACTGTCCAACTCTGGCTTCTCTCACTCTTTCCCTATCTGCCCCAGCTGCAGGGTTTTATTGCAAGTAGAGCCAAAAGAAATAAAATGACCGACTCAGCTGAGGCCTAAAACGTGATTTGTCATGTGGTCTGGCACACAGAGTCGCATAAGGCAGCGCTGTCAGTGTGGGATCCAGTGTTGGTTGTACGCCGTAGAAATGTACTGAGCAGAACTAGAGCACCTTGGACACAGGTTTGGGAGGTTTCCATTCCTGACTCACCTGATGTCATCTCTCGCTCAGGTCCTGGCGCTGCTCCAGGCTCTGGCATGTCTCCCGGGCACCCGGCGGCTTTCCAGGGCCCGCGGCTGCTGCCCCCAAGCCAGCAGCAGATGGGTTTGCCTCCTGCACCACAGCTGCCTCCTCCACCAGCAAACAGTGTCAATGGCCTTGGTGCTCAGCCAGCATTGCCTCCTGTGGCCAGGCAGGGTGGAGTCCCTGGGCCTGTCCCTCCAAATCCTAACTTGCAGCACCTTCCGGGACAGCCTCCAGGGCCTGGATATCATCCTCAGCAAGGTAGGGAAGGATGTTTGTTATGTGTTTGAAAACAAAGGTGCAGGAGCAATCACTGGTGGAACTGTGTCCATTCATGACTGAATCTTCAGCTGACTGGGGAAAATGAAATATGAGTTCCCTTTCTGTAGAAGGGAAGGATGTGCATTGTCAGTCAGTACACCTGAGACAGGCTCTGCTTTTGCTCACAAGTTGAGCACTGTTGAGACTGTAACAAGAAAAAGGAGATTAATTAGGATCAGAATCAGAATTAGTAGTTAGTAATTGGTGAAGGCACACCACACTACAGGAAGGTGTTTTTCTTACACTCTGTAGAGGTATAGGCTGCTTTCTGTCTTGTAGAGTAGTGTCATAAGCAGCTTT
Organism: Molothrus aeneus; assembly: GCF_037042795.1. Taxonomy (NCBI): domain Eukaryota; kingdom Metazoa; phylum Chordata; class Aves; order Passeriformes; family Icteridae; genus Molothrus; species Molothrus aeneus. The sequence goes on along the minus strand of NC_089649.1, from coordinate 6,234,563 downwards.
CAAAAATGCTTTGCTATAGCAGTAATGGATTGTAACTGAATACAAGAAGCCAACTAATGATATCAGTTTGCACTGACTGATGTTAGTGGAGAGATTGTCACTGAGGTAATGGCCTGGCGTGAGTAGCTGTGGTAATCTCTACTAACTGTCCTACTTGACATAAACCTGAAAACTTTGGAGCCAAAGTTGTCACATCTGGTGTTGGTCTTGCTTTTTAAAAACACAAACTAAAGCCAAACTGAGCCACAGAAATCCAATTCTTTTAGTTGCTGAAAACAGAGGGGAAAGAGGAGTTGCACTTAGCTGAGTAAGAATTAATTGCATGGCAGAAGTTGATGCTAAGCATTGATAATGGAACTTAAATACTTGAAATGAATTATCGTTTGTAACTCTGCAGCAAACTATGGTCCTCAGATGGCAGCATCTCAACTGTCCTATCCTGGTGCTTTTCCTGGTGGTCCAGCACAGCTCTCAGGCCCACCACAGAAGAAGCTTGATCCTGACTCTATTCCAAGCCCAGTAAGTAATGTGGCTCTAGTTTTTTCTAAATGTAACTTGCTGCTGCATTTAAAATAAAGCAATGACAAATGCTAACATTGTGTTCGTTTTAGCTGGTGGGGGTTTTTTTGCCAAACATACTTTGGCACTTAGATGTGACTTAGATGGCTTGGTTCTCAACATACCTTCTAGTTCTTCCAGTTTCTAATTAATGCAATTTTGTACTCTGTGCTGTCAGTTTTGGATCAATTAGTGTATGAAATTAGTTGGAGTACTGAAGAGGCTTTATAACTTTATCTAACATGGGACACTCATACATGAGTATGTCCCAAATAGTTTATAGGAAATACTTCACTAGGAATTCTCAACAGGATTCTTAATGAGACAGTGACCAGTACTGAAGAACTGCTTGTGTTCACTGCAGCTTATCACCTTTCCTTTTCACTCTGAAAAGTTTGAAGGCTTGAACTTAGTACCAGATACCAGAAGTAGGATTTGTACACAATACAGGTACATGAACTCTGGAAGTGCAGTCCTGGCAAGGCTGAGAAGTCATGTGCTCAGAAGCCACTTTGCCTTTTGATTTCAGGAGTTTCTCAGGCAACTGGAGTTATTTGCCTGAGCCATCATTTCAGTTGCTGCAGCCTTGTAAAGATTTCAGTAGCCTGCAATGTTCCTGGTGCTTAAGCTTCCTGCAGGCTGAAGAGGCTCAGCTGTTGAGCACGCACTGGTGGGACAGTGTCTCTTCTTAGGATGGTGCTAGAGAAAAGAAGGTTATGCTTGCATCCATCTTTGTGAAATAGTCTAATTTGTATGCAGAGAAAGGGCTGGTCAGGCACAGGCAGCACTTAACTTCTTTATTGGAAACAGCTGATGCAAATAGAAAGCAATAGTGTGCTAAACTCATGGAGAAAATGTTCTGGTGCCCACGCTTGGAGTGGTTCTAGCAATCACCTGGGCAGGTCAGAAGGTCCTCAGAGACTCAGAATTCTTAAAGCAGCTTCAACCTAGAACTTGCTACTTTAAAAAATGTTTTCACCACTGCACAGCAGGCTAGTCTGGGTGAAGGAATTTTAAACTTCTCGCTGAGGCAAGTTTGCTGTACAGGAGAAACATTTTTGCAGAAGCCTCACACTGTTTGGTATGAAACTGTCTTGCTTCTTTAAATTTGGGTATTCTTTTGTCCTTCTAGAAAAGATTTTTTTTTTCTTTACCCAGTGATGAATTTGATGCAAACCCCCCGTAACTTTGGAAAAACACTTGTTGATAATCCCTTAGGGGTTAATGTAACATCTGCAATTGCCTTGTTAAAGGCAATTTTTAACCGAAAAGCACTGTGTAAAAAAATCCCCTGAATCAAGTGTCTGTATAAATAACAAATGCCCTTAAGTCAATCATTCCTAGTGTTTCAGTGCAATGCTTTTTACAGTAGAGGGATAAAATGATCTTGTCTAATTAAAAAACAAAGGGCAGGGAGGGAAGGAGGTCTGGCATGAAAACATGGGCTGATGTCTTGTTTCAGTTATGCACACAGTATAAACAGCCGTGACTGCAACAGCCATGTTAAAATAGGTTAAAAGGTTTGTTTAAGCCTTCCAGAGAGGATCAGAAGGTATGTTTAAAAGAAACATGATCTGGGTCAACGTCTGTAAAGGACAAAAAGCTAATTCAGAATGAGGAATAAGTATGACCATGTGTATTTCTGTTGTTATATTTACGTTATATAATTATAGTAGTGTTGCCAGATAAATTTACTTCTTATCTGTAGCCATTGTTGATTTATATTTCTCTTATATATGTTAGAGGCTGATTTGTACCCTGACAACATCTATGAAAACTTGCATCTGGACTTTGTCAACAATTATTTCCAAGAACAATGATATATTTAGGTCAGTTAGCTGCAGAATACCGTGGCACATTGATCCTTTGCAGAGCTAAGTCTCAGAGTGGTTTGCTTTCTTGAGCCAGTGGACCTTTTTAGAGCAAAACCTTTTTCCTTCTAATGCAAGAGTTAGCTATAAGTATACAAGCCAGGGAGGCAGGGAAAAGTAATCAAGCAGAAGATCTAACAAGCTCTCTGAGGAATGTCTTGTATATTTAAATTGCAGTACAGAAAACTTTATTGATGAAAAAAAAAAATTATAGGCCCAGACTATTTTCAGTGTGTTAGGAAATAGCTCTTGGACATTGATCAGTAGACTTCATGCAACTAATTTAGTTTTTCTTCTCTGCTTCTGAAGTTGCCTAGCTATTATTAGAAGTTCATGTGCAGTGTAAAGGCACAATTCCATGAGGTACCAGCAGCAGTGGCAAAGCCAGTTTGAGAAATTCCCTGTCTTGTTCCTCTTGCCTCCCACAGCTGTTTGGCTGCACTCTAAACCAGGTTGCTGAGGAGAGAGGAGGAATGATGGTATCAGTGATTGGATTTCTGGTGTGGAACAAAACACAGCTTTACATAACTTTGATTATATCCTGAAAAGCGTCAGCATTAAACCTGAGTGAGGGATCATGCAGAAGTAACAGGGAGCAGCCTATGGGAAAGGAATTTGGGCAGCAAAGTCCAGCTGCATAAATATTTCCTGACATTATATTGTAAATGGTTATAAATGAGGCTTCAGCCAGAGTCTTTCTTTGTGTAGATCTTAGCCTGTTCATGAGTGTAGCCGAATGCATGACTTACCTTCCTCATGCTGTTCTTGCTTCTTCCTCATCAGATCCAAGTGATTGAGAATGATAAGGCTGCCAGGGGAGGGCAGGTCTATGCCACAAACACGAGAGGACAGGTTCCTCCCCTCGTCACCACCAACTGCGTGATCCAGGACCAAGGTAACTGTCCTTGTTGCTGTGTTGGGAGTCTTCCAGGGGAAATCTAATATCATTTAATAAAAAAAGGTTAAATTTCCAAATTTCTCATCTGAAAATGATGGTATTTGCTCTAAATTGTACATGAAATTGCAAACTTCATTTGAACAGGAAAAAAGGGGGGGAGGAGGGAAGTGGGAGCTGAGTTCTTACACCTTGACTTAACACCTCCTCTACCCTTCCGGGCCTTTCAAAGAATATGAATAATTGAGACAACTTTCCTTTTTAACTTAAAATTTTTGAAGGTGTTACATTTCAAGTTAAAAATCCTTTCGGGATTATTCTGAAAATTTGAAAGGTGGACATTGGAAGAAGCAGTACTGTTACCTTTTAGGATATTCATTTCTATTCAAGTGATAGAGGCAGTGTGCAAGCTGTCTAGTTGATGTACACTGGCCAAAGGAAAAATTTATCTGCCTTTGCTTCTGCCTGGAGCCTGGGGTTGCAGTCTTCCACATGCCACTCTTGACAGCAGGCTCAATATTTTAATACAGGTTAAACTGGTGGTCTTACTCAGCCCAACAGTAATTTATCAATGCTGAGATAACTTGAATAAAATGTACAAACACACTAAGATTTTTTGGCATTATCTGAGAATGGGATAAACCCATTCTGATGATCCAAGAAATTCCTTTCAACAAACTGAGCAGAGCTGCAGTTTGTTGGTTACAAAGGGAGCATCAGGAAGCTGATTCCTGAACTCCTGTCTATGCTCTTGCCTGCATCTCACAGCAGTTTCTCTTTGAGGGGCCTGTGCTGAGTGTCCTCTTGGAACTGTGGTGGTGGCTTTGCACCCTGTATTTTGCAATGTAGGTGAGCATGGTGATGTTAAGACAGACACAGTGTTTTCTGAATCAGAGGTAGCTCATGAGAGCAGTCTTAACAGTAGAGATCAGTCTGCCTCGTCCCTTTATGTACAGTGTTGACATGTCCACTGGGATAGCATCCACATTTTCTTCTAAGATCCTACATATGGGATGTTTCCAAGTAATCTCTACTGAGATTCTTCTTGCAAGTAGTTGTTGCCTTATTCTTGTCGTGTTTAAATCTCTAAATCTCTGCTTTAAACTCAGGAAGAAAAGATTGAACCAGAGGGAGGGGCAGTGGGCTGGGATATAAGGAGGAAAGATGGGTAAAGCCTGCATGGGAGGAAAAGAAGGAATGTGTTGAATGTGGCACATGCACTTGTTGCTTTGTGTTGTGATTTTCCTGCTGGGTGCTGGGCTGGGCAGGTTCCTCCTAGCAGCCTCTCATGCTCTGTGGTGTTTGCAGGCCACGCCAGCCCCCGGTACCTGCGCTGCAGCACCTACTGCTTCCCGCTGACGGCAGACATGGCCAGGCAGGCCCGCATCCCCCTGGCGGCCGTCATCCAGCCCTTCGCGGCTGTGCCCCCGAACGAGGTACAGAGCGCTGGGCTCGCTCCTCGGGCCGCGGGGTTGGTGGGGACGGTGTTTTAGCCACACTGGGAATTGCTACGACCAATTCGTAAAGAGGTGGCAGAAGACTGAGGTGTGCTTGGGTCATGGTGTAACTTCAAAGGACAGAAGTTGTCATTTGGAAAAGGTACAGTAGTGATGACTCCCCTGGATTCCTGGTGTTTCCCCAACTGCCTCTTGTTCATGCCACCTTTGTCAGTTCCATTACTCTGCTGGAACTACGTAGTTTTAGGAAAAGGTATTATAAGAGGATGACCACAAACTGCATTAAGTTAATTTTAAGGTGTGGAGAGCTAGATTTGAAGAAACAACATTTTTCCGTTGACATCTTCACAAAATAATTTCACAAGAAGATAATTGGGTTTTCTACTTGGATGAGCTGAGTCATAGAAAGAGGACAAACGTAACCAGCCATTTTTAGCACTCATTTGAAGGCACTAACCTTTTCTCACATAACCATCTCTAATGACCCTCCATATTCAAAACATATCCCTAGTTCTTCTGCAGATCTCTTCTGCAGTATTCTCTGGTCTTAAAACAATTACCCAGGTTTCCTGGCACCCCAGAGGATTCTATCAGTGGCAGGGATAAATGCATTTTTCTACTGCAGCATTTAGCTACATCATCTGTGGGATTATCTTGCTTGGTCTTCATCTGCTGTGTCCTCCATTGCTTCTAAATTCTTCAGCTTCCAAATTCTGCAAGGTCTGCAAAACGCATTTCCTTTTCGTGTCTTACATTGATTTACTCCAGAGTGCTGTGTCATGGGGGAAAAAGCAGGGATTTCATCAAAGTTGTAGTATGTGATTGTGTCTTCAAAAACTCCTCATAAACTCCCTGCAGAGGAAAGCCTTATTAAAATTGCTAAGACATTCAGTGCTTGGTTTTGCAGTCTGATTTTTCTTTAACTATAAATTCTTGGTAGTTTTTTTTCAATATATGTTGGAAAAAAGCAGATGTTGCTCTTTATCAGGATGGATAACTTCCAATCCAGCAGACCTCTGCAGTTTGAGTTGAGAGTATTATTTCAGCAGGGTAGATTGCAGTTATCTTCTCTGTGGTCCACAGGGAAATAGGATGTATTACTGATGGCTCTGCAGATACCAAGTCTCACCATTTGTCTGCTAGACAGCAACTTCGGGTTTCATTCCAGTTCTTGAGGGAAACGTGCACCCTTGGCTTGTTGCCACCCCCCTGTATTTTCTCCTAGATGAAACTCCTGCTGCTGCTTCTCCACGCCTTCACTTTATCAGGCACACTTTGCTCTTTACCACCCTTGATCCCAGTTTCTGTGCCCAAGTGGCACTTACAAAGTCCATTTTCACATTGGCTCTTCATTTGTGCATCTTGCACTCAGAGTCTGCCTCTAGTCCTTTACATTTCCCGCACATGGCTTCCTTGTCTCCTGCATTGTGTTTAGACAGGGTGATCAATGAGTTGCTAAAATCTAAATCTCTTCTGCATACATCAATTTGCAGTATGTCCAAACATTTGTCCTTGGCCAAGTTCAGGGGGGTTTTCCTGGGGTTGCCAAGAAGATGTGCTCAGTGACCCACCCGTTGTGAAGTGTGAGTGCTCTTGAGCTGTTGCAAAGGTCACTGGGGCTCATTAATCTGGAAGGAGCAGTGTGTTTTTCCCTAGCCTCTCCTTTGGAGGAGCCTGAAAAATGGCTCTCAAAATTGGCAAAAGCCCAGTGTGGAAAATTCTAGTCAGAACAATTCTAGCTTGGTAAAATTGTAAGAGCTAAGGAGATAGTGTTGGAGTGGGAAGAGCTGGGCAGTCTTAGCTGAGGCAGTTTTTCCACGGCTTGCGTGTGCCCTTTGTCTTCACTGCTGCTGCCAAAATAAGATCTTACTCTTAAGATATCCTAATAAAAATGGTCTTCCATATGGGATTTATAACTACTTTAATTTTGAAAAACCACTTAATTTGAAAGAACTGGGCTTTTTATAGAGGTAAAATAGATTCAGGGGCTTATTTGTGTTTCTGAACTTCCTAGTATGGTGTGTTCTGCCTGAAACTGGTGACTGCAAGGCACAGCAAGTTCTTTGTTTCAGAATATCCACCCTATTTTAGAGATAGTGCCTCTTAACAGTGTCTACAGGTGATGCTCATCATGTGCTGTTGGGTTACAAGGTGAAAATATGTCTTATTTTCTTTATTTCTTGATAAAAAAGCATGTTTTACACAATAACTGCAGCAAAATTTAGTTAAGAACGAAGAGAAATAGCTAAGTCTTCTGGCAGTAGCAGAATTATGAATGTATATGAAAGGGAGAGCCCAGTTGTACAGATCTTAACTCTCTTTCTTAATTGAACACTGTCACCGTTCGGGTGGATGACTTGTAAATGTAATGGATTTTGTTTTTAGAAAATAAGCTGTCAGTTGCCTTCATGGAGACAGTAACTCAGCTGGAAATTGAGTTCTGGGGATTTGCTTCCTTTCACTAAGCATACAAGGAGATAGAGATAAAAGATCCTGGGAGCTTTCAACTAAAAAGTTGCGATCTGGGGACTCAACAGTATTCTCACACTTTGATTTGGAAGGTTTTCCAAAGGGGAAAAGGTAATTTGGGATTTCAAAAAGTCTGAAAGGCAGATTTAAGTTCATTATTCACTGTGGGTTCTTTTTGGCCAAGTGGAATGTCTACACAGAGGGACTGGTGTCCTGCCTCCAAAAGTGAAGTGGGAATATTAACATGAAAGTGCATTATTTTTTTAAAATTTATTTTAGCTAAGATCTGATAAGAAATTGTCAGGAACAGAAAATTGTCCAAAAAATGAACAGGGATGTCTTTTTAATAGGTGTACACCAGTTATCTCCATTTCTAGTAAGGAATAGGATACAAGGAATAGGATTACAAGTTATCTCTGTAGGAGAAAATAAGAGCAGAAAATGAAATCATAATGTTGGTAGATAAGGACGTTAAGTGAAAGGATGTCATGCATGTCTTTGAATAAATGTAATCCCCCAAACAAACAAATCTCCCCTGCAGTGAGAAAGAAAAAAATGAAAAATGTAACCTGGTAAAGCTGCACAATGAAAGCGTTGTGGAGAAGCCATAATTAAAATTGAGACAGTAACAGGACACACTGAGGAAAAGGTCACAAATGAAGCTTTACTTCAGAAATGTGAAATTACACGAGAGTGAATTTAAGGCATTAGTGGAGACCACTGGGTAAAGAAGGTTGTAGGGTTGTGTTTGATACCCCAAGAACAGGTGAGGCAGCAGCACTTGGCATGCAGGCACTGAGCCTCAGAAGGGCAAGTGAAAGGGATTTATTCAGAAAAACCCTCAAGCTGAAAGTTAGTGGAGGAAAATCCATGGAGGGCACAGAGTCTGTTAGAGGTTGCTACAAAAAGCCTGCAGCCAATCTAGAAAATCATGAACTAGAGAACATTGCATGTGCACTATTTATCACTGGAAATAAAGGCTGTTGAAACATTCATGCCTTCCCTCCTCTGCCAGGGTCTTAGAAGCAGTACAAATTTCACAGTCCTATCTTTCCAAGTCCATATTTATTATTTCTCAGAAGTAACAGTTCATTTTCACTCTCCTGATTTGGATGATCTATGGAAAGTATTTGTTTGTTATAGATTGAGAGTACAGTATCATTGTTTGACAGAACTTATTTTTAGTCCACCAGTGCTTTAGCAACAGTCCATAAAAATAAACTAACTCTCACAGTTATCATCCTAGACCAAGCCCTGCATGAATTTGTTTTGGAGATGGATGAATATTTCCACAGCCTGAATAAATCATGTGATCTTGATTTAGCATTAATACTACTTGATATCAAAAGTTAGTTAAAAGAGTATTTCATGTTGTAAAATCCAAAATAAACAATTCAAAATACTTACCTCTAGCTTTAGTTATTTGCCTTCTTTGCTTCCTAGTAATTTTGTGTCATTGTTCTCTGCCATGTTCTTTCTTATTTATTTAAATTGATTAGCTTTTAGAAATATTTATTGGTGGGAATCTAATATATCACTTCCATTTTCTCCTCAGTTAATGAATTAGTTAAGAGAAGGGAATTGCTTCTCAGAAATGCTGGTTCATGAGCTAAAAGCAATTTTACCTTTTCAGAACTTGTCAGAATAGTGAAATTTGATGAGGCTCAGTGCAGCTAAGCTGTTTGGAAAGCTGTGATTTTTACAGAGATGATAGGATGGGCTCCTAGATGGAGCTGTAAGGTCGGCAGCAGCTAAAAATTGAGGTGGATAACTCAAAATGTGATTGGACTCTGTGGGACCCAGGTCCTGTTGTCCCTGATTTCACAGCTAGTGAGCAGGGCAGGCAGGCTGTGGCTGCAGTTTGAAGCACAGATTTGCACAGACACACACATTCATTAGCAGCTCTGTGCTTGTGCAGAACTTGGATTTGAGGAGAGTGAGGAATGCTTAGTCTGCAAGATGAAATTATTCCACCTAAACATCCTGCTGAGGGCTCCTTTCTATTAGGAATGTGTTTATAAGCTGGCTCTGAGGAGCAGAGGTGCTTGCTGCTAACACCTATGCACTGTAAAAAGCCATCATTTGGGTTTTACCCTTTGATTTGTGTCTTCTATTTGGTTACTGATTCACAGGAGGCTGTTACTGCTTAGAGCATGGGAGCTCGGCTAATTTAAGAGCTTTTAAGGAGGGATTCTGTTGAAAGGTTCTTCCTTCAAAAGGGTTACATTATATCAACCAGGTCATGCTTATCTGCATGGTGGCTGGCTTGACACAAATGAGGACATCTCTGTCATGACACCCCTCCACAAGAGCAGAGTTAGACAGTAAAATTGTCCATAATGCTAGTAAGATGATAGTTCTAAGGAAATTGAAGAAAAGAGCTGCTGTTGACACTTCTGCCCTGTTGTCACTATGGATTATTTTGCATGTTCTGGTGTCTGGATTGTCCACGATCCAGCAGGGAATGATTTTGTCAGTGTCTTTGGGTTGTTGTGTTTGTTCTAAAACATGATGGGAGTAGAAGCCCTGCATATGGGAGGTACTTAATACATGTTGCTGCATACCATGCTGTGTGAGCCTATACACACATTTTCCAGGTATTAAAGTAAAACCATTTCCAATGAATCCTTTTTGGTGGTCTTGTTTGGGAGAGGACTGAGACTTTGAGCTCATAGTTTTGAGTCTGCTTGGGGCAGGACCATCTTTGTTGCTGTGTCAAAGCTGTTTTATTTTATTTTTTTTTTCTGGCTGACTAGTGGCAGGTTAATGTTTGGGGTTTTGCTGAGCTCCTCTGAGGTGCCAGACTCTGCCATTCATGGTGTGGAGGGCCCAGAACCTGCAAGCACTTGCAGGTGCTTCACCCAGGAAGTGTTACACAAGTGTTACCCCCCTCTGGAGATCAGTGCCTGTAAGCTTGGTTTCACAATGCCTAATTTAGAGGTGCATAAATCCTGTATTAGATGAGGCTTTCTTTATGGAGTATGCCATGTGCTAGTGTGCACTTGGTAGGAAATCATTTGGAATTGGATTGCTTCCCAAGACTTCCTCATCAAGGGGCAAGTTTTTTGTTAGCCTGTAACTAGAATGAGAATTCAGAGGCAGGTTTAGCAATGGCTTTTGCATTAGCTTTTGCAATGGCTTTTGCAGCAGAGCTTCTTCTAACTGAAGCAAATTTTCTCATTTACTTTCTTCTGTCTTTTGGTTTTTAGTGTACATTGAAAAATAGTCCTAAAATGTACCCTTGAAAATACTTCTGTGCTATGTTGGTCCCTGCATCACTGGTGTTAGGGTAAGGATGTAATTCTGATAGAGATGAGAGCAGTGACCTGAAAATGTGACATTTATATAAATTTTATTTGTGTTCTAATCAGAGTTCCTGACTGATTTTATACAAATCTGAAATTTAAACCAAGAAGAAGCCTTTATAAGGATGATGTAATACAGTTTCTGGTAAGTCAGAGACTCTGACTGTCCTTCAGAATTGTAATGACAGAAGAAAAGCGTAACTTTACAGCAGTACATATAAAAGGGAAATAAAAAGTAATAGTTATATCCATTTAATTAACTGGCCAATAACACTGATAATTTGTTTTGCCAACAAAAATGACGCTCAAGTTAAAAATCACTTGGGCTATTGATCTATTCCTTGAAAACTTCAGAGAGTCAGAACACACTGGTATTGAGTAAGTTCCAGAGGAAAGGTTTGTATTTTGCTTTTTAAACTGGAGTTCTTCTTGCATATTTTATCTGTCTATGCATATTATGCAATGTTGAATTTTGGATGTCACCATGTGAGGTGTGTTATTACATGGAAGTTGTGTGCTTGCTAAATAGAGGCACAGATCATCTCCTCAGGAGGGCAGCTCTGTGTCCTTCACAGGATTGCTTTCCTCCTCTCATGGTTGAACCCCAGGCAGTTCACTCCCCCACCAGTGGGGCCAGGGAGAGAATGGGAAGGGTAAAAGCTGGAAAACTCATGCCTTGAAACAAAGATTAATAGGGAAAGCAAAAGCCACAAGTGCCAGCAAATCAAATCAAGGAATTTGTTCACACTTCCCATGGGCAGCCAGGTGTTCAGCCATCCCCAGGAGAGCAGGGCCCCCTCACAGTAATGGTGCCTTGGGAAGACAAACTCCATCATTCCAAGTGTCCCTTTTCCTCCTTGTTCCCCCCAATGCTCCTTGTTCCCCACTTTTACTTACTGACCATGAGGTCTGGAATATCCCTCTGGTCAGCAGGGTCAGCTCTCTTGGCTGTCTCCCCTCTCACTCTGCTCCCAGTGTGGCACTGTGGAAAGCAGGAAAGGCCTTGGCCCTGGGTGAGCCCTGCTCAGCAGGAACAGCACCATCTCTGTATTATCTCCTGTGTTCAGCACATATCCAAAACACAGCTCCATTCCAGGCACTGTGAGGAAAAGGAACTGTAACTGAAACTGAACTGTAACTGAAAAGTAACTGTACCCAGCCCAAAGCAGCACGCTGCCATAACTCAGTTCCACCCAGTTGTGACACTCAGCTGCGCTAATGAAAGAGAGAAGGGTGGTTGCAAGTCACAAACAAATATTATTAATGTTTCAAGGGTCTGGAGTCTGCTTGAAGCATCCCAGCTATTGTAGTAGCAAATATATTCATGAAGGAGAGACAGAATGGGAACATTGTGACCTGATGTGGTATTTGTGAAGTAACAGTTAGTTTTACTATTGACCTTCAAAACCACCATCCTAGAAAGGACTTGACTTTGTTATAAAGGGCATTAAACTCATCCCAAATGTCCTTGCTACAGAGGTGAAATTTAGTGCTGGTTTTTTTTTTCACATAGCAAAAATTCTCCTTGTACTTTCTAAGTTCTCCTGTGGCAATTGGCTAGCTCTAGTTGGCTTGGGAATGCAGCATGATGCTTCAACTATGCTCAGTTCTTACTGATCTCTGTGGAAATAAATTAATTAGCCTTGGAAATATGTTCACTAATAAATATTGTCCAGGAAAGGCTGCACATAAGCAGAGCTGTTCTTTCCATCTCTAATTAAAATACTCCTAAACATTTCTATGCTTTTTTCCTAATTAAAGTTTCTTTCTTTAATATATTCGGCTGTGCAGAAATGGGAACCATACAGTTCCTATTGTGAAAGTTCTCAGGAATGCAAACATGAATAGTCAGTTTAAAAAGTCACAGTAATGTCTTCTAACAAAAGAGAAACAGCCTTGGTTTTGAGAAGGAGGAAAACCTTCCACTTATTAGATTCTCATGCATGGTCTCAGCTCAGCAATTGCTTTTCTCTCATATGCTGATAAAATCCATTATGTCTATGGATACACATCTGCCTCTCCACCTGTGTGTGTATAAAAAGGAAAAATTCCCAACACCTGATTGGTCCCTAAAGTTGCTGATAGCCCAGCAGGCCAAAATGGATCTGAAATCCAATGTGGAGTTTTAGTTTTGTTGTTGCTGTGAAGACATGAACAACATTGATAATGTTCTGGCACAGGATTTCTTCTAGGAGAGTGCTGCATCAGAGGTCACTATAGCACACTTAGATTAATGTATAAACTGAAATAGCTGTTCTGTAAACCTAGAGCTGCATGTTCCATGAGCACTGTTTGGAGTGTTGCTTTATTGCCTGTCCTAAGGATGTAGAAATGGTCACAGCTTTGTCTGCATTAAATGGTCTTGGACTTTTTAAAACAGAATTGATGTGCCAAGTAAGCAATTATCTTTGTATTTTACAAGCTGTGCCTGTGTTTTAAACTATGGTGTTGAGCTGATAATTTATTTAGCTAGCTTAAAAAAAAATTATGAGAGGATAAACTTACCTTGATAAATCATACAGCACCAAACAGTAAGAGACTGGTTCTGTCCAGAAATTAATATTTCATGCCCAAATTCAGTCTGACATTTGGAAGATTCTCTAGAACTCTGCAACAGTGATTTGCAGAAAAACAGAAATCATACCTGAATGAGGTGTCTTTAAGAGTTCTGTTTGGTTTTGTAAAATAAGCCAGACAGATATGTCACTGAAAATCCTACTTCAATTTTAATGTGAAAATCTTATGACCAGTAAAGCTAATCCCTTGTAATTACTACTTAGCATTTCTGTAGAGAAGCTCTTTGAACATTGCCTGTCTTGCTTGTCAGTGGTTTTACAGCTAGTGTAACAATCCTGCCTTAGAGTCTGGGAGCAGGGGTGCAGTGCTGCACCACCTGTGATACTGATAAGAGGGGAAGTGGAACTGTGGATTGGTACAGCCCTGGCATGTGATGGAACCTGTGCTTATCACCCTCAGGGCTGCCAACAGCAGTGACAGCGCTGTCCTGGGGCAGTTTGGTCTGGCTCTTGTTCTTGCCGTGGGTTTGTGCCTCTGCAGCAGCTCCCTCCTGCTGGGTTGAGGTGCCCTGGGCTGAGGCAGGTCTGGCTGAACTGATGGGTTCCAAGTGCTACCATTGTGGAAGTGTGTTGTGCAGCACCATCTCTTGATGACCAATTTCACACTCTTGCTTCTGTCATCAGTGAATCCTGGCTGCTGGCCGTGCCTCCAGATACAGCCTGTGCCTGCATCCAAAGAGCGCTGAGCACTGCAAAGCTGAGAGGGGCTGCAGAGCCCTGCCCTCTTAATGCCTGGGGCTCCCAGCCTGGGATCATGACCAGCAGAACTTGGGGCGCCTCTCTCAGGCATGGATAATGAACTTCTGTCCTTTTTTTTCCTCTCCTTCTGTCCCCTGTATGATACATGTATCATTATTACATGTGTTTTCCCCCATCCCCAAACTCGCACAAATCCTTCTCATGTTGAATAGAGTGTAGTCTGTATTTAGACTCTTCACACTGCCAGCTCTGTTCAGTTAATTGCTATATTCCCCTTAAAAAGGGAATGCTGAGGAAGGATTTCAGGGCTTGGCTGAGGTATGATACACAGAAAGTGATAAATGGTTTTCTGGGTTTTTTCTTACATACTGAATCATATCCCATGTGCAGGGTCCACTTGAAATTCAGCTCCCATGCCATGGTGTGTTTTGCAGTGCTGTGTATGCAGAGGAATGTGCAGCCTGGGCCTGGAGGGGCTTTGAGCAAGGAGGTTTGAACATGCTTTTGGCATTTTTATGTGGTCTGAGAAAACCAGGCTAGAGGCAGGAGAGTCTGCATCACGTGGGGGATGCTTTAGCCTTGCTGCAGTCTTGCAAGCAAACAAGGAAATCAATGGAAAAGCGTGGTACAATAAATAGTTGAACCTGCTGTGAACCTTGCAGATGAGATAGTCCAAACTGGCCTGAGTCATCAGCTGTTCAACATCTGAAAACCAAGAATAGGCAGAATAACTCCTGCCTTCAGAGGGAATGGCTTCTGATAAAACACAGTGGGAACATCACCAAGGGAAATGCTTTCTTGACGTTTTAATGTGAATCAGTAAGGCAACTCAAAACCAAGGGATTATTTGTAGACTGGTTAATCTTTCTCAAAAGCAATCTATGATGATAGAAAAAAAGAAAACAAACCCCTTCAACAGTGCTAGGAAACAGAGACACTTTGGTTCATGACCTAGTTTTTTTCCAAAAACATCAGTGTTATATTTCAGAATTCCCTTTGATTATCCAGTGGAGGTTTTTGTCATCTTTTTACTGTGCTAATTAAACACAACATTTTCCTGGGGCAGCAGTGCCATGCTTGGACAAAGCCTTCTCCTTTGTTCATTAGAAGGTTATGTTGTATAGCATATATTGACATTTTCCTAGGAATATTTTAGTGACCAGATTTTCATCAATGTAACTGTCACTAACTCTAGAAGCACTGCTTACACTGTAAGGGTGTGATAGAGACACTGATCTGTTGATTTTGTCGTCTGAGAAATGGGTCATTTTCTTCAGTATCTGTATGTGCCTCTCTTGTTCTCCAGAGGATCTCTCCCTTAGGATTTTTTCTCTTTACAATGCTTTCCCAGAGGTGTGCCATGATGATCTGGAGCTTTAGCACAGTCCTTACTCCTACACTTCAAATTTGCAGCTGTGGTCCACATCCTGCAATAGGAATATGGTGATAGTTTGCAGGCATCACCCTCAGGAGCATGTCAGGACTTCATTTTTATAGCAAGCAATAGAAATTCAGCTTTCTCAGACTTTAAAGTGCAGGTTCAAGTCCCTTTGGAAATTTTTATGGATGTGTTTTATCTTGGAGCTGTGCCACCAATGTCTGTCTGTTGCTTTGTGATATTTTTCTGACTCCTGAGAGATGGTCTTGCTGAAATATTTCCAAAATAAAACTCCTCTTATTGCAGCTATATTTGGGGTTAAGTTATGGTTTATCAGATCAGCACTCAGGGCTTGCACTTCAGTGGGGCCTCAAGGTTCCTGAGAAATTTAAGTTTGTGCAGGTCCCTTGCAGCATTTTCCATCTTCTGCCCAATCCTCCTTTGCTTTAACATAAAATTACAATGTTGTGCCTCCCAGCAAAACTGGGAGATTCTTTCTGAGACAAGAGAAAATGCTGATACTTGGTTGGTGCAAAGGCAAAAGAAACAGGAGTATTGCATTTACTAAAAAAAAAAAAACAACAAAAAAAAAAAAAAACCAAAAACAAAAGAAAAACACCCCCCCCCCCCCAATATAAAAAACTCTTACTAAATTTTACCCCATTCCCCTGCTGCTATGAGAGTTTGCCACTGATTTTGATGGGAGCATAAAGAGATCTCTGCTTTTTCTTCTGGTGTACAGTGACATCTACAGAGAGTGGAGCACACCAAACAAAACTTTCCCATTCTGTATCACTTTTTTTTTTATTATTATTACTCTTTTTCTTTTATGTATCCCTAATTTAAACTCAGGACTTTTTACATGCACAGTATTACTTACGTTCCCACAGAAATTACTTTTTTTAAAAAGTTGTTTTACTATGACAGAAAGGACTTTGATGTTTGGAAGTGCAATAGCAGTTTGCACACAGAAATAGGAATTCCTTTCTCTTGATTGGGTGGTGGGATGCTGGGCTCTACAGTGCAATGCACTGAAAGGCAGCTTTTTGGAGATGAAGATTCTTTCACAACTTCATTGTTCTCATCAAGAAGTGGATTTTGAATGCTTTTGGTCTGAGTTCTTCTGCAGTTATCATGCAGATAGCTTTTTCATTAAATATTTTAATTATTGATGTAATGTTCTGAAGTGTTAAAGAAAACACTTCAGATTTAAAGCTGTAAATTTCATTTATTTTCTAAAAATTCCAATTAATAAATTAGTTTAGGAGGCAAATAGGGCTGCTTTAAAAAATTTATTTTTTAGACAAACTCCTTAATTCTGTCATGTACATTTTTAGTTGTCATTTCTTGGTTTATTTTTTTTTTTGCTCTTAATTTTTTGTCTTCAAGAAGGTAATTTATTACATGTGTGTAAGAATGTAGATACTTGGGCTCTGAACCTCATGGCATTTATTTTTTAATTGTTATTGTTTATGCCTTTTATGTAGAAGTCTTAATTTTGATATATCAAAATGTGAACATTTTTGGGGAGTAATTTTTTCTTGGATATTAAATATTAAATGCATCAAACCAAGGTTGAAAGTTACTGCATCAATTTGTATAAATACATCAGGAGTTGGTTTAGTCTTGGCTTTTTCCCATACCAGGTCAGATGTTATGATAGTACTAACTGCAAACCAGATCCAGGTCTCATTAAACTAATACAGCAGAATGATAATCAGAAAATTGCCAAGTAATGAACAAAACCCAGAACTTTTAAACCTTATTAAGCCATTGTGGCTGATGAGCAGGTTTCATGGCCAAGGCTTTCATGTCTGAAAAATGACCCTGATGTTTGCCAGCTGGCATTATTGGTTAATTTGGGTTAAACTCAATTTGCAAAGAGGAAAGAACACAAAGTAAAAGAATATTTCAGTGGAGCAGGAGGGAGCACTTAAAACCCATGTAGTAAAAATCTACTTGTATGTAGAAAATCCTTGGCAAAATGCATCCTTATGCAGCAGTAAAAAATAAATTGTATAATAGATGAAATACACCCATTCCTTAAGAAGAGACAGAATAATTATTTTAAAGAAAAATAGAAGGTGCTACTGTGATGTGTTAGCATTGAAAGGCATTGTCAGCATTTTTCTTCCTGTAGGGATCTGCTGTATCCAAACTCTGGACATTTCTTATTCCTGCCTTTTGAGATTTTTAGCTGGGGATGACAGGAGTAAGGAAAAAAAGATTAAAAAGTATTGTTTCACCAATAATTGAGGGAACTTCCATTTCTGCAATGGTTTCAAGTATGAATTTTCTAACTCTTAAGAATAATCACAGGAGGCTTTCAGTTGCTGCAGTTTTTATGGAAGGAGGCATCTGGAAAATGTCTTCCCTTAGCCGTGGGTTTTGGCAGGGGCTGCAAGCGAGCGTGGTCAGTGGAATTAAACTGACAACTGCTTGAGGTACTGTACTTGTTTGCTGTATGTGCTTTCTTTCAAGAAATATTAGTATTTATCCTAAATCTCCCCTCTAGCTGGTGACCCTGACATCGTTTCAGCTGGAGTGTAACATGTAACAAGGCAGCACAGGGGGCAGCATTTAGGACAAAATATTAAGAATATTAAGGGCTTTCTCAGCAAATACCCCTTTGCAACTGACAAGCAGCAGTAGATTTCTTTAGGAAAAGTTCCACCTGATAGAGAAACCAAAAGACCTGACTCCAACAGATTTTTCTTAGTGAGCTGTAAAAATTACCCTTTGCTGGAGAAAATCAGCCTGGAGCTCTAAACTTCCAATGCTTGCAAAACCTTGTGGGGTTTTGGTCTGAATCTATTCTTTTTCTGATAAACATCAGAATACAGCCCATGAACTTGTGAATTTAGCCCTGCCACAGACATGTTTTATGAAAAATCCTTTCCTTAGGATTTTTTCTCCTGAGAAGCTGAGAGGCCTCAGAAACAAAATGTAAACAATGATTATCTGCTGCTGTGGAATGCAGCAGGTGGATCTGGGATTGGTCTCATGTGGTTGTTTCTAATTAATGGCCAATCACATCTAGCTGTTCGGACTGTCGTGGTCAGTCACAAGCCTTTGTTATCATTCCTTTCTATTCTTAGCCAGCCTTCTGATGAAATCCTTTCTTCTATTCTTTTAGTGTAGTTTTAATATAATATATATCATAAAATAATAAATCAAGCCTTCTGAAACATTCTGGTTTCAGTCAACATTCTTGTCTCTCCCCTCATCCTGGGACCCCTGTGAACACCACCACAGAGCCCCTGAGGGGATCTCTGGGGCTCAACAGCTTTTGTGTGAGTGCTGAACAATAAATGATCTATCAATCAGGTGGTCTCTAAGGAGTTAAATCTGAATTAACTCTTTGGAGCTCTCCTTGGTGTCATGTTGACATTGCTCTCTCTGTACCTCTTCCTCCACAGACCCCTCTTTATCTCGTAAACCATGGGGAGACGGGCCCCATCCGGTGCAACCGCTGCAAAGCTTACATGTGTCCCTTCATGCAGTTCATTGAAGGGGGCAGGAGGTACCAGTGTGGCTTCTGTAACTGTATAAATGATGGTAAGTCATGTTTCTCTCATCTGGCATTCTTGTCAATTCCATAAGTCTAAAAAGAAACTGCATCCCTGAAATTATTTTCTTGACTTGCTGATTTAACAAAAAATAGTTCAGGGAGATGCAGTAATTAGGCTTATTTCAAAATTTAAAAAAAAAAATTCCCAAGAATAGTAGAGGGAAATACTTGTTCAGTATAGTTTAAAAAATATATGAAAAATAATGCTGACTCATGAAATCCAGCCTGGTATGATCAAAACTTTATTTTAAAAGTGTTGTGACAGCACAGGATACAGAACTACTTGTGTTGTTAATTGAAAGCAATTTTTGTGCTGAAAGAAAACATTAATTTCTTTAAGAAATGCAAATTTACAGCAAGAAGCAAATATTTAGACCCATGTTAGCTTCTTCCTGTGTATAACTGTGGGTGCAATGGTTAAATAATCTATTCATCTTGCTGTGACAAGTGTTGGTTTTCACAGAAGATACCATGCCATATTTGTTCAAGTGTGCTGCATGTGACTCATAACTGTTCTTGTGCTCCTGGCAAAATCCCAAATCTTGGCCAGAATGAGCCTTTCTAGACATTTGTATCAAGCTGCATTTCCTCAGCTGGATCACAGGGCTATGGTGCTTTCCCTAATACAGTCATCTTTTCAACTCTGAAACATGAACCTTGTCAGACTCCCTCCAACTGCTTTGCTGCCTGGAGCTCTAATGTTTGTGCAGGCATAGCAGATAATAAATTTCATCGTTTGTTAACAATTTAAACTCTCATAAAGGGAAATTTAGATGCACTGGGAGCACTTTAAGAAAGACATTTAAGTTGCAGTATCATTTTAAATCATGCTGGTATTACTACAGTGACTTAGTCAGAAAGCACTTAGCAAAAAGAAAATCATTGATAAGGACTAAAAATGGCTAAGAAAGTAGGTTGATATTCCCCTCACTCACATACACATGCACTTTTACAGGCAAAAACGTGAAAAATAAGCATTCTGAATATGTATTCATTGAGGAACCATAAGACTGGCTCTGTGTAAATTGTTGGTGCAAACCCATTTGATTTCTTACTGCTTTGGAGTATATCACATCTGCTGAGAGGATTTGTTGTGTTGTTGCTCTCTTTGCCTAGTTTGAAATGTTTGTTCCTGTTCTTGTGTTGGCTTGTAGTCCCCCCATTCTTCTTTCAACACCTGGACCACATGGGCAGAAGGATAGACCACTATGAGAGGCCTGAGCTGTCCCTGGGATCCTATGAGTACGTGGCTACTTTGGATTATTGCAGAGTGAGTACTGCCAGTGTGCAAACCAGTGTGCAAACACATGGCAAAACAAACAAGCTCCTCAGAGTAAATGCACTTGTAAGCTGCATATCAGCTTCCAGGAGCATTCTAGGAAATATGGATAGGTGTAGAGGATACAGTGGTTTGTTCTTTGGTGCTGCAGAACATGATACAAGCAGTGCAGCAAAATCATGGATGACCAGTCTTTAAGTGAGACATGTGCACATGTTTACCAGCATGTTGCACTGTTCAGGGGATAGCTTTGAAATTCTGGTGCATTGTTGCATTTTAGATGTATGTCTTCTACTGATTTTTTAAGACCAACACATGCCTAAATTGCCTTCCTAATATCCAAAATCTTAGCAAAGGAATTTGACTTTGGAATTTGTTCCTGGCAAGAGTCTTCTTAGTATTCTGACCAATAAGTTACAGTAGAATTGGTTCTCTCTTTTTAATATCAACTCACTGAGGAACTCAATCCAGAGCCCGCTCATGTTACTCTAAATATTTGAAGTTGGTTTTATTACAGAACTCTATTTGATACTTCTGAAAGCATAAATTACTTAATCTTTTCGAACTTCAGCTCATTTTACAAAACTGCAAGTGTGACTTCATCTGACTGCAGCACGGACACATTTTTCTGTTCTTGCTGGAATCAGGCAGAATTTTTTTCCTCTGAGTGGAGCTGAGGCCATCATAAGGTTGGAAAAGACAGCTGGGTCATACAAAATCTTGGAGTAGCTACCAGTACCCTCTTCAGACCATCAAATTATTGCTGGGATGAAGAACATGAAAAGGTTTGGTTCTGCTTGCTCACTAGAGTACTACTCCAAAATCCAGTGAGATCTCTGAGCTAACCTGTAAGATTTGATTGAAACCTGGGTTAAATCCCAAAGCAGGAGAGAATTTTGGTGAGATGCTGCAGAAATACAGTGTGGGACACTAAGTATACATCTAGTGAAGCTCCATCAAATCTGAAGCCTCAACTTCTGCCACCTGTCTTAAACCAGGGAGTTTCCTCTACAGGTTATCCAGTCTGGTCTGCCTGCTTGCTACAAAGATGCATCCTCAGACTTACTGCGATGTTACAAAAAAGAAATCTCTTAGAAAATAACACTCTGCTCTGGAAATGCTAAGTCATTAAATGTAGCATTATTTTGTAATGGACTTTTCAATTGGCTCCAAGTTGCAGTGGTTCCCTTCTTTTATAAATCCAGTACAAGACCAGAACTGAGAAGTCATTTCCTTTTGTGCTTATCAAATGACAAGGATGAAGAGCTACAAAGAATGTTAACAAATCCCAGCTGGTTTGCATTACTGCACTCCTGCTAAGCGGATGTGGTGAGAGTACAAGTCCGTGTTTCTGCCATATATTTGTCAGACCTTAGAGATTCTTTCTAAATGCTGATCTGATACAAGAGTTTAGAAGCAGTTTTTGGTGCAGTTTCTGAATCCAAGTACAGTAAACAGAACAGGTTTTGGTTCGCTGGAATTAGTCCTGATTTGCAGAGCCAAATGAGTGAGATGCAGGGAATAATGTTCAGTTCAGTTTAAAGTTTGCCAGGGACTAGGGATAAGTCATAATTCAAGGGTTAGATTAATTTTTCTTAACTGGAATTTTTCTAGGGTTTAGTTTAACAAGTATGATTTGTTTAAGGGCTCAGAACTCTATATGAAGGAAGTGAAACTGTAATGAAAAAGCTGTCCTGAATTTGACTCCAAATAATGACCACTACTCATCTAATGGGAATTAAGAAAACCCATTTCAGGGAGTGTGATGTTCACTCTTGCTCTGTTCATTTTGTAGTAACTTCCAAGGTACATCTCCTGGCATTACTTTTTTTTTAAAACAAACCTTCCTCTTACTTTTTTCTTACTTACAGAGGCTTGTGTCAGTAGCGTAGGCCCAATTTGTGTGCCACTTACACTGTGGATAAGAGGAACTCCCTAAGGAAAACAGGAGTACAGAAAAAAGCCAAAATACAAATTTTTTTAAACACTTGAGTTCCAGCAGAAAAGTTGATGCTTAATCTTATCTAATGAACTGTTATCCTTTAGAGATTTTATTCCATTAGGATGCTGTTTTCTAGTGCTAGTGTTCTATTCCAGGGCTGGGCTTTACCCAATATGTGTCAACTCTCTGCAGTAGTTACTATTTACGATTCACAGCATTTTTCAAACAACTGAACACTGTATTTGCATTGTGTTATGGTATCACCTCTAAATTTTTTCCTCATAACAGGACACTGTCTAATTTTCCCTGTGAATAATCTTTTTTTTTTTTCCCCTGTGTAGGACAAGAAGCCTCCTAAACCACCAGCTTTTATCTTCATGATTGATGTATCATACAGAAACATAAAGAGTGGCCTAGTGAAACTCATATGTGATGAACTGAAGACTCTGCTAGATAAACTTCCAAGGTAAAGAGGCATTAGTGTGCTTGGCTTAAACTCACTATACTGCACTTCTCATACAGCTTTGCATGATGAAAGGCAAAACTAAGCTATGGGTAATGTCAGAATTTCCAGAACAGGAATTTTTTGAGTGATAGTGACCAAATGTTAATTTTAATGCTGCTGGCAATTGTTACACTTGGATGTCTGGCCTTACTGTATGAACAGAAAGAATCTGCCATGCTTCTGTATGTGGAGCTTGTATTCTTTTCCTTGCTTGCAGTGAACTCTAGTGGTGTTATCAGCTCGTGGCTTCCACTTCACTGGCAGCACTTGTGTTTGCTGGGGCCCTGCTTTTCTCATTGAATCCAACAGGGAAACACCCAAACCAGAATCCTCAGGAGTAGCCAGTCTCTCTAAAGCCATAGTGCTGGTGGCTTGTATCTTAGCTCTTACTGTTAATTAGCACAACTTTTAAAGCTTCTTGCTGCTCTGTGAGACTTTTCTGTCCTGCTTTGTATCTGAGAGAACAAATCTTGTAAGCAGCAACAATTTTATGAAATAGAGCACATGTGCTTTGTGAGCATGAAACACAGCAGCAGTGTTCATGCTCATCAATATTATTGATAGTGTATGATTTTAGTGTATTTTGGTGTAAATTTTAGTGTATCAATGTAGTTTTCAATAGAGTTTAAATAGCACAGACACGTAGGGAAATGAGAGCAGTGAAAGACTGAAAAATGAAGTAGACAAGATGTTTCTTGTCTACATATAAAGGCATATAAAAAAATTAAAATGCTTTCTAAATAACAAAATGCAGAGAGAAAACAGACTTAAGAAGTGGAGAGAGCAGTGTGAGGAAGGGTGGGAGATGACTTCCTTGGGACAATCTGGGATATGTTAAAAATCTTTTTTCTTATGGCCTTCTGGGATCCCAGTGCCGGAAAGAAATTCCAGTCCGGGGTGGGGGTTTATTTTATCAGATGCCCATGTAAGGCCATCTCTCAAGTAGTTTTTCACTGAAGATTACACTGGAGACACAAGTGGTTGATATTATCCTGGGCATATCTCAGAGTTTTCCATCAGGATTGGTCATGATTCTGAAGAGAATAAGAGGCATGAGTGGAGTAACAAAAAACATTTGGCAGTTTGGAAATTTGAATGGGGCAAGCAGAAGAGGAATGAAAGCAAGTGTATCCATATCACAAAAGAGACATACTCATCCTTCTCACCAGCACTCTGAGAGATCTGTTGTGAAATAATTTGGGCCAAAGTTTTTATGTCTACTGAAAAAGCAATTGAAAAAAGAAAGCCAGGCCCTTCGTTTTCCACAGATTTTTCTGTTGGCTTAAGCAATATTAATTTAAAAGAAGACAAACATAAGGCATTCCACCAAAATCTATGGTGAAAATTCTACTATGTTGCTTAGACACAGAGGTCACTGTGTGGTCATTTTCTGTTGCTAGGCAAAGACACCAGCAGAAATATTCTACTGTTCCCACACAAGGGAAAAGCCCTCTGCAGGGAATTCACCTTGAGCTTGTATCTTTGAGAGGAAGGACTTTGGGTACCAAAGAAATGTGTGCAGAAAAAGAATTGCTGAAGTTTTACAGCAGATGTTTTCAAACCTGTGTTCCAAACAAGAACCCCCTCCCTGACTGTATCTTGAGAAATACTGAGAAATGTGTTTGTAGAAATGTGCTTATGAGTTCAGAAAACCAGAGTAATGAGTTATGCAATTATGATTTTTAGCTATATAATTAAAAATAAAAAACAAAAAGTATTTTAATGCATTTCTGTGCATATGGGTCAGGTTTCTCCTTGTGAGTCTTCCAAAATAACTAGAGTGTGAGCTACAGAGACAATTGGCTGCTTAAAGCTAACCCTTAAAACAATGATGGGACTTGATGGAAGTGGGTCAGTGCAGACTGACACTGGTAAGAGCAATATCTGGAATAAAGGTCCCAAACACCTGGTCTGTAGCACCTTTGGGACTGGGGTGATGTGGATGCTTCTCTTTGAAGTAGCAAAGAGGTGTATGTATTGAAATTGAATAGCACTTTGTGCTCATCAAGCTCCATAAGTAATTGTGCTTCTCTTTCTTTGCCATGTTATGATGTCAACCTGGTTTATTCTTTATCTTTGGGATTTTTGACTGTTTGAATGGGATGCACCATTGATAGGGTTGATGTAACTTTATTACCTTTTTTTAAAGAGTAAACAATAGAGAAGTTGATTTTATTGAGGTGTTGGAATTTGACCTAAGGCCAAGCTTGAGTCCATTATATCTGCTTGGCTGTTGTTTGCTTTGTTGTCCCCAGTACAGATAATGATCAGAGAGCAGTGTTGCATGTCAAAGGGATGCTTTTATTGCAAGGTCAGGATTTCAGAATTACAACCAGTTGGGTTTTGTTTTTCTTACAGAGAAGAGCAAGAAGAATCCTCAGCAATTCGAGTTGGTTTTGTCACTTATAACAAGGTTCTCCACTTCTTCAATGTAAAAAGCAGCTTAGCTCAGCCTCAGATGATGGTGGTCACAGATGTGGCAGAAGTTTTTGTTCCTTTGCTGGATGGCTTCCTGGTTGACTTTGAGGAATCCCGATCAGTTGTTACCAAGTAAAGTACAATTATACTTCACGAGAGTAAGATGTCAATGCTTATGATGTGCATTATGCCTTTTAGTCAGTTGGGTTTGGGGACATACAGGTATCTATTGAAGTACTTCAGAAGCCTGCAGATGCTTCAAAGCCCTGTGTTTGCTCCTCTGAGGCAAAGAAAAAGCAGTAGCCATGGCATTCCAGTGCCAAACTGGAAAAGTTAGTAGGCCAGGTGTAAGGCACCTTTCAGCTGTGCTGCTTCAGAGCTGGGAGGGGGGTGAGGCTCTGAGCCACGTGGTGTTTTCCCTCTTGCAGTGCACATGATGTGGAGTCCTTACAGGACAGCAGAACTACTTAATGGTTAGCTATTTATTTATTGCATGTTCCTTTAGGTTACAAGCTTTGAAACAATGCATCTCATGGAAATAAAAAAATGCATATTTTCTTTTATTCTGGCTTAGATCCTAAGAAATTGAACAAGGAAAATTTGTATTATTTTTTGCACTATAAATTTTCATGATCAACATCTTCCTGTGTGAAGACAAGGTGTGTTTGGGGATTACCTTACACTGACCAGCTGAGACACTGATCCTCTCTCTTTCATAGCTTGTTGGACCAGATTCCAGAGCTGTTTGCAGACACTAACGAGAGTGAGACCATCTTCGCTCCAGTTATCCAGGCTGGCATGGAGGCACTAAAGGTTAGAACATTCCTCTCTGTCAGAGAAGCAGCTTGAAATCAGGTTTGCTAAAAGCCAGTCCCATCACAACTGGAAATTAGGGGAAAAAAGGTGTTGAGTGTTTCCAGCACTAATGTTCCATTCTTCTAACAGTACCTTCCAACCGCTGTAGTCAGAATGAGAGCTGACAAGCATAACATCTGTTCCCAGATGTTCTTATTGAGGGAAACCAGCCCCCAGAGTCTATTCTGTGTAGGAGAGATGTTTAGGAGAAGATGAGGAGCAGGAGTCAGGTTCTTGTTCAGCATTTAAGAGAAATAAAGACACATTTAGTTACCGCAGCAGAACAAATCAATACTCTTGTGTCTGCACAGATACCCAGTCCTTGCACGTGTGAAGGGCAGGAAAGTCAGTATAATAATAATAACATCAGACTTTGCTCTGGTTATTCTCTTGCTTCTGCAAAACTTGTTGTGCAAAACAGAATATTTATATCTGTCTGTGACCAAATCAGGCCGTGGCTGGAGGGTTTCCTTTAACTGACAAGTTTTCCCAGCTTGGATACAGCTGGCAGGGGATCCACAGCCCGAGGTTCTCCCCAGCTGCTTTCTGTTTGTCTGGGACATCCCCTGAAGTGCTGACATTGCCATGGAGCATTGCCAGTTAAATGCACACCACCCTGCTTCACCACAAGATTTGTAGGGGCAGAGAACAGCGAGTGGTGCTTTAAAATGGTTGATTTGGGAGCTTTGTATGAATAATGCATGAACTGTGAGTACATAAATTTGTCAGAACAAAAATTTCTCAAATATGTTTTTTTTATATTTTGATTTAATACCTGCTTTCTTGTTATTTATTCATATTACCAGCAGGTATGTGTGCAAAGCACAGCTGAATGCTTTTTCCTAATATTTGACTTCTACAAAACAAATGTAAGGGCCATAATTGTAAATTGCCTTTGATGGTGGCTATAAAAGAAAGCAGCTCTTAATTAAACATTTTATTTAGCTCAGGATTTTTAAGTTATAATTTCTAAGGATTTTCTCTCTGAATTATTAATCTGCAAATACCTTTGCTCAAGAAAACAGTCCTTGTCTAAAAAGAATAAATGGCTTCAGTTAAAAATACATACATTTTAGAAGTTTTGTCAAACCGGTATCACTAATTCATGATGCATATCAGGACAAACAGGTATTTGGGAAGTCTTTCAGCCTTCAGCAGAAGTCTTCTTCAAAGAAATTGAAGAAATTGTCATTGGTGATCAAAAGTAACTGTTCTTGAAATATCAGGGGTGAAATTTAAGCCATTTGAAAAGTCAGGTGCTGCCTTCAGTTGTGTTTCTGCCATAGCAGAGAGACTTCTGGTTTTGCCAGAATGCCACAGCTGATTTTGAAAGGTGGAATACTTTGTGAACGTGGTGATTTCTGATTTGTGCCTGCATCTTGGCAGTGTAGATTTCAATGTGGAACCTGCTACAGGGATGGAATCGTCACCCATTTATAAAAATGTATGGAGCACTAGTGTGCCTGAACTGAATTTTTCTGTTCAGCTGCATTTCCTTTTAATTTAATCCCATCTGAGTATTTGTATTTTGTGCCCATTGCATAATGCTTGTGTCCAATTGGAAAGTCTCCAAGAGAGGAGCTCCTCCTTTTGCCTCTGGAGAAAGTGCTGCTGGAATGGCTCAGGCAGCAAACCTGTGTGCTGGAGTGCTGCTTCCTGAGAGAAAAGGCCCCGTTTCCCTGGGGGCTTATTCCATCAGGCTGTGAGCCTGGAGATGAATTCCTGAGCTGAGAGGAGCTTGCAGGAAGCACCCACTGTTCCCTGAGCCCCCAGGGTGTGAGTGTGGGCCCCTTAACCCTGCAGCAATAAACGTGCCAATGTGGTGTCTTTGGAACAGGCTGCAGAATGTGCTGGGAAATTGTTCATCTTCCACTCTTCTCTGCCAACTGCGGAAGCACCAGGGAAGCTGAAAAACAGAGATGACAAAAAGCTGCTCAATACAGATAAGGAAAAGGTATTTTCTGCTCTGAGCAAAGCGGGGATTGCTGTTACACTGTACTTCTTTAATAGGGCATTGATCCTTTCTTATCTTTTTTCTTTCACACAAAAGGTTTGGTTATATGATACCTCTGTAGTGATGGGTTCTCCAAGAACATACTGAGGTGTTCCCTGTATCCATGAGCAGGGAAGCATGTTTTTGATGATAGCCATGCCTCACTTCAAACTTCCACTTCATCCTTTTGTCTTCATCTGGCCCTTTGAGTTGTGATTAATATCTAATATGATGGCACTTGCATTTTTATTCCTGTGCAGACCCTCTTCCAGCCACAGGGAAATTATGAAGCCTTAGCCAAGGATTGTGTGGCCAATGGCTGCTGTGTGAATTTGTTCCTCTTCCCAAATCAGTACATGGATGTAGCCTCCATGGGCCTTGTCACAATGTACACTGGTGGAACACTGTACAAGTACAACAATTTCCAGGTCAGTGGTGTGGGTTTCCTGCCTTTCACATAGTAACTGCTGCGGGGTTGCTGTTGTTTTTCATCTCATTTCAGTGTGTCCTTGGACATTTAACATAAAAGCAGAGTGAGTCTGGAAAACCTGGTTATTAATTACAGGGGATAAAATCCAAATTTAACAGTGGCAGGTCAAGCTCAACTTTGGATCTTGAAGCAGCAATAAGCTGGTTGGCATCCTAAAATTTTGTGAAAGATTAAGTGCAGGAATGTCCAGTTAATGTTCAGGCCTGGTGATGAGTGGTGGACACTTGCATATCCTGATTCTATTAACAATCACATTTAAAATCCTTTTTAAAGGACTCAAGAGCTGTGAGCAGATTTGCTGTGGGGAGATGGGGATCATGGCAGGGGATGTTGGGTCACTGCTGTGCTGCTGCCCTTCGGTGTTGAACCTCTGAACCTTGTGCTTTGTGTTTGCAGCTCGAAACTGACAGCCCCCAGTTCTTAAGTGACCTCAGGAAGGACATCCAAAAAAAGATGGGATTTGATGCAACAATGAGGGTTCGGACAAGTACAGGTAATAGGACCCATGGGAATGAACTTTAAATAATGTAGTGCCATGCAAATCGCTGGTTTAATTTCATTATGTACCTCAGGCTGGTTTAATTTCATTATGTACCTCTTAAAAATGAATTTAATAGACTGGCAAAATCCACGGCTCTGTGTGTATATATTGATACTTATATACATATATAAGTACCAACACACATGCACTTGCTGTATGTGCCTCCTTAATAACTGATTCTCAAGTCTGAAGGCTTCTGCTCACTCTGCACACAGCATTGGCTGCAAGGAAGTTGTATAAAAAGGTGTTGCTGCTGGATACTGACCTGTGCCTTCATTTTTGTACTCAAATGACATTCCTGTGTCTATCCAGCTTCTTTCATTCATTCTTAGCTCAAACGCAAGTATTAGAGAAAGGGACACACGCAGAGGCCAAGCCAGCTGGCCAGAAGCTCTGGGTGTCCAAGTCACAGCTTTTCCCTTTCTCCAGCTCTCACAAATGCCATCAGCAAGGACAGTTGTTGGGACTCCTGAGGCCATAAAGCCCTGAGGGGAAGTGGCTCCTGCTTCAGTAAGTGATGTCAATTTGCCATTTTTAAATTAAATGCTCTGTTTTAATCTGGCTGCAGGCTTCAGGGCTACAGACTTCTTTGGGGCCATTTACATGAACAACACCACAGATGTGGAGATGGCAGCAGTTGACTGTGACAAAGCAGTGACAGTGGAGTTCAAACATGATGACAAACTGAATGAAGACACTGGGGCCTTAATTCAGGTAAAAAAACCTTAATTCATGTCTACCATAAAATGGTAAGCAAGACATTCTGCAGCCAGAGGGATGGTGTAGGAGTGATGGGAACAAGGCACAACTTGCACAGACTCTTGTGCCATAACACCACTAGTAAAAAGTGTGTTCCCCTACACCTGTGCTGCATGTTCTATTCAGGGGTACCCAAATCCTTTCTAAACACTCACTGACACCTCATCAGCTGTTCATTTTTTCCATTTCACTGTAATTAAGTTTATGTGGAGACAGAGATTCATTGCTACTTATATGGCAGTTGTTATTGCTGTGGCATTCCTTGTGACCTCTCTATTCAAGGGCAGCTCTATTGCTTAACCTCACTTCCCCCTCTAGGGACTGTAGGATTTTTAATAATTTTAATATGAGTAACTGATTCTGTAATGTCTGATGGATGTCCCTAAGAACCACCAGTGCTGCCAGCAGCACTGCCTGGCTGCCCTGGCTGCAGAAGTTGTCATCTGCCTTGTGTGCCCAGAGAAGGTGGCCCATGGTGACACTTTGTGCCTGTGTTGCAGTGTGCTGTGCTGTACACTTCGATGAGCGGGCAGAGGCGAATCCGCATACACAACCTTGGTTTGAATTGCAGCTCCCAGTTAGCTGATGTCTACAGGACTTGTGAGACTGATGCACTTATCAACTTCTTTGCTAAGTCAGGTACAGCAACAGAGCAATTTTTTCCTTTTTTACTTTGGCATGAATGAAGGGGAAGCAAAGGGGGCTGAAGTGATTACCTAGTGGGAAATAATTTTTTATAATTTGCTGCTCCATGCCTGAGCAATTCCTGAAGTATTATGAAATTGAAAAGACAAATAATTACCTATTTTAGGCAAAGTGCCATGAAAGTAGTACTTGTGTATAGGTAATGCACAGAACTGGGCAGGTACAGTAAGTGGCAGTGGGCATCCTACTGCAGGTTGGGGGTTTGGTGGGGTTTTTGGATGTCTGTAGAAGAGACTGAAAAGCAGCCTCAGCCCTCAGGTCTGTAAAATGAGAAACTAGCAGCAGACAAAGCTACTTTGAGAGAGTGTCTTTTTTAACACACACTTTTGTTCTGTGCTTGCAGCTTTTAAAGCCATTCTGAGCCAGCCACTGAAGACAGTCAGGGACATCCTGATGAATCAGACTGCTCACATGCTGGCCTGCTACAAGAAGAACTGTGCCAGCCCAGCAGCTGTCAGCCAGGTAAAACCTGCACCCAGTCCTACCCACCTAGGCTTTGCCACAAGTGCACAACCACCCCACAACATCAGCAGAGCCAGAAAGCAAAATTTCAGGACAGACTTGTCCTTTTGTTTCAAACAGAATTAATGACAGGTGGGATTCAGTGGTGGCACTTAGAGCACACAGAAACTGTTGTTCTGGAACAAAAGGCAATGCCACTGATGAAACTGATGCCTGTACTCACACAAAGGAGCTCAGCCAGCCTTTTTCTTCCTGCTGGGATTACGCACTGACTCACAAAGCTTTCATTTTTAATTCTTAGGTTGTTATGGATGGTTGTAGTATTCTAATTTTTGACTAAGCAGAGTGACTGATTTGTTTCCATTTAATTTATTCAGTCACATTTTAGTGATTCAACTCAAAGAAAGATTCAGGCTTTTCCATCCCAGAGGTGCTGCCAGTAACCACAAGCCTGGGCAGTGAACTGTTCATTGTTGGTGAGGACCAAATATGTCAAAAACCAGAGTCATTTATTGTGGACCACTATTTCTCTTCCTAATTCTCCAGAGAATGCCCCAAAAACTAACAGTGTTCCAGGGAGATGACAGCAGCCAAGACAGCAACTGCAGCTTACACAGCAAATAATTTCTGTTGGATTCTTTTTAAATGTCTTGTTTTCTCAGCTGATCCTGCCAGACACAATGAAGGTGCTGCCTGTGTACATGAACTGCCTGCTGAAGAGCTGTGTGCTGGCTGGCAGGCCCGAGATCCCCACTGATGAGAGGGCTTTCCACCGCCAGCTGGTCATGGCCATGGGGGTGGCTGACACACAGCTCTACTTCTACCCCTTGCTGCTGCCAATTGTGAGTCACTGGTCATTTTTTCACTTTAATTTCTACCCCCTCTTACCTGGAAAGGAGCCACTAAGATGTACCAAACCTTTCAGTAGTTACTTTTCAAGTGAATCCCACAGAGAGCTCTTGTGTCTCTTGCCCCACAGCACAGCCTGGATCTGAAGAGTGACGCGGTGCCAGCCGCCGTGCGCTGCTCCGAGGAGCGGCTCTCCGAGGGAGGGGCCTTCCTGCTGGCCAACGGGCTGAGCATGTTCCTGTGGCTGGGAGCCAGCGTGTCCCCAGAGCTCATCCAGGGCCTTTTCAACGTGCCCTCCTTCGCACACATCAGCACCGAGGCCGTGAGTAGATGCACGCTAAGAATTGAGGATTTAGCAAGACCAGATCAGAGAAACAAGTGAGGGCTTTTCTCATCCATCAGCCTTAAAACAAGAGCAGGTGGCCAGCAGAAGGTCTTGAGACACCAGAATTGCTTTAAGTTACATAAAACTTGACACTTGGACACTCCCAACACTAAGAGGACAGAAGTTTTCACAACTTCTTTAATCTTCTTCAAGTCCTTTCAACTGTGTCTTACTAAAATTAGAACAAAACACTTTGCAATGGTTAAGTTTTCCTGGTGATGCATTTTCATGTAGTAATTATTTTAAATTGCAAAATGAGTCCTCAAGATAACACCTTCTAGTGAAAGACATGGATTTTCCTGGTTTGGTATGAAATCCACAGTACCTTAGCATGTAACTATCAGCAGCTATTCTTGGTTAAAGATGTGACTGGACTATAACAACTTGCTTTCCTTCTGACAGACATCCCTGCCTAACCTGGACAATCCATTTTCTAAGAAACTGAAGCATATCCTGGAGCAAATCCAGAGCCAAAAGCCCTACACTATGAAGGTAACTGCTTTTTGCCTCAACTCCTTCTTGATACTTGTTCAAAGGAACGTTCCAGGCTTTGCCAAAACTTACCAGTGGCTGTAAAAGGTTTTTTAGGTATGAGGATTCTTCCTGCACGTAGATGAGTTCGAGCATGATTTGTAGGCACAGGCATCTCAAATGTGCTTTATTCCAAATCAAGGCTGATTTTCAAAGGTATCCTTTAAACTCAGGTTTAAAGGATAACCATTTTATTCTGCACTCTTATTCCCTTAGTCTCTCCAGCTTCTGCAATGTGGAGATTTATTAGTTTTGGGGGTTCTCCCCACCTCAAGAGCATCCACTATGTCTCTTACTATGTCACAGTTTTCCTTACATAGGAAAACTGTGCTGCCATCTAGTCTGACTACATCCTAAAATTATCTGTCTGTATCCTTTATCTCTCCAGCTGATGATAGTGAAGCAGCGGGAGCAGCCAGAGATGCTTTTCCGCCAGTTCCTAGTAGAAGACAAGAATATTTATGGAGGAGCCTCATATGTGGATTTCCTCGTGTGCATTCACAAAGAGATCAGCCAGCTGCTCAGCTAAGGCAACTCAAGTAAAACGTTCAGTTCCTTTTTGCCTTTGCAGGAGGGACAGTTTTTGGTGCCTGAAGGCTGGCCCACAGCTCCACCAGACCCAGGCCTTCTGCTGTGCTTTACTGACCCTTTTCTGTGCTCTTCTTGTACAGTTTCATTTGATCCCACCTCTCCCTGAGTATTCTGCTTACTTCTTAAGCTGTAGAATAGGAAGTTCTGCACTCAGGTATTAATCTTCTGGAAGTAGTGACTCTCTACATGAATTGCCAGATTTCAGACTACCAGTGCTTAAGAGCATATATGGTATACCTTTCTTAAAAGACAATGTAGAAACTCTCAGTTATTCCTTTTGCTAGTCATAAGTTGTACCAGAGCTGGGAAAGATGATCAGAATCTGTACAGAAGATAAAAAAAGACAAAACACTTCTTTTTCTAAGTGAGGACATGGAGTTTAATCAGATTTGAAATAAACATGTAGTTCAGTTTGAAGGATTTCAAAGTCCTTCCTGTGAATTAAATCTCTGTAAAGTAAATCCCTTTTTCCTTGGAAGGGACAAGTGTTACTGTATACAGAAGTAGAGCTCCAGGGACCCTTCCACAGCCGGGGTTATCCAGGAGACATAAATGCCTCAGTTTTGTAACTGGACTTGAGTAAGTGTAACAACAACAGGGATCACAGGAAGAACAGTAATCAAACAATCCTTTTGCCACCTTTGGCAGATGATGTCACACTATTACGGTACAATTCTGTCCACTTGGGGGCAGCAATTAGCATACAACTTAATTACATTTTCAAAATTGCACAGGTTAGGCTTTATTTAGTACATTTGCTAACTGGAATATTCCCAACACAACTCAGAAAAACCTGTCCCTCAAAATTTCTGTGGCAGATCAGCTGTGAGACAGTTGACACATTAACCAAAGGTTATCTGTGGTGCTATAAAACCTCTTATTTAATACCAATTCTATTACAGCGACCTCCTCTCCTATGACTGATTTAATCAATGGTCACTGCTTTGAAAAACTAGCCTTTGCTAATACCAATATTGAAGGTAGTATTTGGAAAGCCAGAGCCTTTGGAATGGCTGTTTACCTCAGATACTTCATCAGTCTCTCTGTCTCTTTAGGACCAATGCCTCTGAATGTGAGGTTTGAACTTTGCCAAGCTTGAAAAGCTATTATTAAATAAATTAGTGTTTCAAAGATAGCCAAAAAACACTCAAAAGTAAGGCTAAGCCTCAGTAAAGAAAAAAGTGCCTTTAAACATGTTAGTGTTGCTACTTATATTAATCATTTAATATCCACAATAAGCAGTGAAAATGCATAGTTTTTTGGTTCAACAGCTTATCTATACAGTCATTCTTGTGATTGACCAAGAGCTCTTGAAATAAGTGGCTGTATTACAAAAGGGTCCTCAGCCCGGATTCAGCTGCCAAGACAAGCACTTTTTAGCTGTAGACATTACCCTGTAAAAAGTATTCGTTGCCATTTCATTTGTAAAATGACACCAGCAACATTTGTGTAAAGAAATAAGCAATTATTAAATATTATCTGTGTGTGTGTTTATTCTTTCATACATCCCAAGTTCTCCAAGGTTTTATGGCCATGGCATCCAGCAGTGAGTTCACTGTAGGTCACCTTCTCCTACTGTGACTCTCAAGACAGGCAGCTTATATGGCCTCAAGCATTTTCAGTGTGTTTCTGCTGCTGTCACCACCCATGGCTATGGTGAGAAGACACAATCCAAGTGAAGCCAAGTGTCTCCAAGAGGGGCTGTTCAGAGGCAAGCTCAGGTAAGCCAAAGCTGGAGCTACTGCAGCAGAGCTCTGGCCTGCCCGGGTAGTGTTAGCCACACTGAGGCATCACGGTGGAGAAAACTACACATGATGACAGCTGTCATGGCAGTGACAAGCATCACAGAGACATACTACAAGTGCACTGCCTGGCTTCACCATAAACTGCAGGGCTGGAGTATTTAACTCAGTTTTACACAAATTAGGGCTTTTTTTTTCTCCTTTTTCATTGCTGCAGTAATTATACTCAAAATTACTTTGTGTTTCACAGAACTTGCCTGCTGCTTTTTTTTCAGCCCATGAAAATGACCCTGTTATGAAAAGGATTAGTGCAGCTCTCTTCCATATTAGGTTAACATTGAGCCCATTATACAGTTGCCATTTCTGTTAAAGCAATAAAGTTGCCACCAGTTTCGGTAATTTTGCAAGGAGAAAAGACCTTTTCTACTATATACAGAAAGAGTGGTTCATTTATCTGTCCTTTTCAGATTACTCAGTGTATCTTTATAAAGCCACAGGATTCAGAGATTTTTTTCAATGCAATGGGCTTGAATTGTTCATGTATCCCTTTTTAGAGTGCTCTCAGGATACTAAAATCTATAGCAGGGCATAGAAAGCTAGCTGAATATTCTAAAATTAATTTCATTACTTACTTCCAGTTAACTTCCATGATCATCTCCAAACTGCTCATTCAGGTTTGGAGCCTGAATTCCACTCCTCTGAACAAAGCACAAACAGGTTTGTGCACAGGTGCAAAGACTGGAGGATGTGAGGACGAATCCGAAACTATGCTCTCCAAGAACTGAAAGAACACATTTCTTAAAACAAGACATCCAAACTGGAATGAGGGACTTGCACTCTTTCCAGATCTTCCCAGCGCCATAACCCATTAAAAAAAAAAAAAAAGCCATCTGTGGAAATGGGATGCTCCTTTAAGCCTGGCAGAGACTTTCTCCAGCACCACAAACCACCCTTCCTGTTGCTCTTCCTTTACCACTCAGGGCTGAGCCATGGAGACCTGCTTCTTTAGTGTGTGTATTTCAGGGGTTTTTTTTAAACCAAGAAAAAAAATCAATATCGTATTTTAAAAAGAACCCCCAGAGCTTTGGGGAAAGTGGGCATAAATGTCAAACAAAACCCAGAGAAAGACTGAGCTACTAAGGGATCTTAGAGCAGCAGTGGTGGGGTGGGAGGGAAGAAATATAGGAAACAAATTTAACACCATTTAGGAGGGTTTATGCACAGTGTTTTCATTGCAAGCAGCATTTAGAAGTGACAATTTAGTGATTTATCATATCCCAGCACACTCCTTCCCTGTCAAATGATGGGCAGAAGCAGCAGAGCAGCTCTGAACACACTGTTCACTACAAGGCACCACCAACAAACCCAGAACAGCTCCACCCTTGGCCAACCCTCTCCCCTTGGGCCTTCTGAGAAGCTGGGATTTAGGAGAAGGCCTTGCAGGGGAACAGTGTTTCAAATGTCAAAGGCTTTAAAAATATACAAGGCTATGAAAGAACATTTCAGTTTTTTTTTCAGCTGATTGTTTAGGAATTTACTTGGAATAAGCTTCTTCCCTAAGAGGGATTTCAATTCTACACGTGCACAAAGAGGAGAAAACATTAATGCAGTGTTGAGACAGCTGCGTGCTGTGAGCAGTGGTTTTAAGGTAAGGCCCTTGTATATCTGGGAGGGTGAAACCTCTGTGTTCAACCCTCTGGGATCATCACTTGGGCTTCCTGTGCTTCTCAAGCTCTCAAAGTAAAATTGACCTACCAAACTCATCTTTGTCTCAATCCTAATCCCTGCATCATCCTTCAGGTGTGTTTCCTCACAATGAAATTGGAGTAGAAAATGCTTTAGCAGATGCTTTGCAGCCCCTTTGTCCCCAAAGGCCCAATCTGCTTTAATTTTTAGGAATGCTCTTCAAGCACAAGGTTTGGATGCAGCCAGTGAGACTCACATTTCAGAAGGACCATCAATGGTCTGATAAAGACACAGCACTTTCAAGCAGGCTGCTGGGACTGAGGAGGATATTTGAAAGCTGTTGACATGCAGTTCTAGCAGAAGTGCAAAATGAAACGTAATGTAGTAGAAGTGGAAAATGAAATGCTGTTAGACAAGGCTGCTGCCCAAATTGGCTCTGCCTGGATCCACCTGGCCTGCAGCACAGCCTTCTCCCTTTCTCCTCCCTGCCCTCTGCTCAGCACCAACCCAAACCTGGGCTATTTCAATTCCTGTCAGACACAGAGCAGCTGATGGGCAGCAAATGCAGCCTTCCCAAAGTGGCTGCCCATGGCCCGGCCTGCAGGGCAGAGCTCAGGGAGGAGGTGGCAGCTTCCTCAGCGGCTTTTCATGTCCTCTCTCTGCCATGCAGACACTGGCATGCATGGCACGGCTCTGTTTTGGCAGCCGGTCCCTTGGCAGGGCTGGGTGAGCACAGGGTGAGTACAGGGTGAACTCTGCTCCTTGCTGTGACACCTGGGCTGGCAGGGATGACACAGTGACCTCGGCCAGCCGATGCTGCCTGTGCCATCACCTGGCACTGACGTGTTTGATGAAAATCCTTTTGCTGGGATTTTCTCCTGAGAAGCCTCAGAACAGAAATGGAACCAGTAACAATCTGCTGGCTGTGGAGTGTGGGCTGGAGGTGGTTTAGCAACAGGGGCATCTTGGATTGGTCTCCTGTGCATTGTTTCTACTTGATGACCAATCATGGTCCAGCTGTGTTGGGGCTGTGAGCAGTCCCAGGTTTTTATTATTCATTCCTTTCCAGCTTTCTGATGTCTCCTTGCTCTTTTAGTATAGTTCTAATATCTCATTTTCTTTTAATATAATAGAGATCATAAAATAATATTTCAGCCTTCTGAAAGGTGGAGTCAAGATTCTCGTCTCTTCCCTCGTCCTGGGGACCCTCAAACACCACCACAATCAGCGGCCGAGCGGGTTTGTGCAAGCCTCTCAGTAACCCTCGGCCGGTCCCGAGTCGACAGACACCAGGGGGGCAGCCCCGACACGGCCGAGAGCGGGGAGACACCCTCTGTGCCCCGAGGGTGCTGAGGGCACCTGGGCTGGGGGGAGACACTCTCTGTGTGTGCCCCGAGGGTGCTGAGGGCACCTGGGCTGGGGGGAGACACTCTCTGTGTGTGCCCCGAGGGTGCTGAGGGCACCTGGGCTGGGGGGAGACACTCTCTGTGTGTGCCCCGAGGGTGCTGAGGGCACCTGGGCTGGGGGGAGACACTCTCTGTGCCCCGAGGGTGCTGAGGGCACCTGGGCTGGGCCCCTGTGCAGCACAAGAGACACCAGAGACATTGGTAGATGATAAAGGGCCAGCTCTTAGCAGGGGTTAATCCAAGGTTTTATTAGGAGTCCCAAAGGAGCTCCTGCACCTCAGGGGCCTCCTGCCGAGAGCCCCAGGGAGATGTGCCAAGGTCACATTTAAAGGGAGGTGGAAACCAAAAGTAGATAACATCCTACCAACCATTAAGTGACCCTAAGGGATGAATGCTGGGGGACAGACATATAGGACAGCGTATGGGGCAAGGCTTGGGGGGCTGACCCCTGGCCCCTGGCTGATCACTCGACGACTTGGACCGAAACTTCTGCATGGAGGGGATGGGAGGCTGAGTGATTGACAGAGAGCCAGGGTGGGCGTTTGGGGATGATCTCATCCCGGGAGAGGGATAACACAGGTAGAAGGAGGGGGGTACAGTTGGGGATAAACCATTTGGGAAAAATATGGGGATACAAAACAAAATGACTTCAAAGTATTACAAAGTATAAAAATGCACTACAGCAGGTTTGGGCAGCACCAAATAAAATGTAATAAAATGCTTTGGAAATAGAAAAATTAAAAATAGAAATTAAATAAAATTAAAAAAAAACAAAATTAATCCAAAATAAATGAAAAACAAAATAAAAACTGTAAAGTGCTGTAAGAATTCCATAAAAGGTAGTGCCGTAATGCAAGACCCCCAAACACCACCACAATCACCAGCTTCAGTTGGTCTGGGCAGCAGCAAATAAAAAAAAAACACTGAAAAGCTTTAAAAATAGAAAAATTAAAAATAAAAAATAAAATTAAAAAATAAAATAAAAACTTTAAAAATTAAAAAATTAAAAATAAAAATTTAATAAAAAATAAAATTAAAAATAAAATAAATACTTTAAAAATAGAAAAATTAAAAATAAAAACTAAATAAAAAATAAAATTAGAAAAATAAAATAAAAAGCTTCAAAAATAGAAAAATTAAAAATAATAAGTAAATAAAAATTAAATTAAAAACTAAATTTAAAAGCTTTAAAAATAGAAAAATTAAAAATAATAAGTAAATAAAAATAAAAGAATAAAAAGCTTTAAAAATATAAAAATTAGAAATAAAATTTAAATATAAAATAAAAGCTTTAAAAATAGAAAAATTAAAAATAAACATTAAGTATAAAATAAAATTTAAAAACTAAAATTAATTAAAAATAAATGAAAAACAAAATAAAAACTGTAAAATGCTCTAAAGTATCATAAAATTTCCATAAAGGGTAGTGCCGTAAAGCGCGACTGTCGCAAAAGGTGCCGTAAAGCGCGACTGTCGTAAAACGGGCCGTAAAGCGCGACTGTCGCAAAAGCTGCCGTAAAGTGCTACTGTCGTAAAGGGCGCCGTAAAGCGCGACTGTCGCAAAAGGAGCCGTAAAGCGCGACTGTCGCAAAAGGAGCCGTAAAGCGCGACTGTCGCAAAAGGGGCCGTAAAGCGCGACTGTCGTAAAAGGTGCCGTAAAGCGCGACTGTCGCAAAAGGTGCCGTAAAGCGCGACTGTCGCAAAAGGTGCCGTAAATCGCGACTGTCGCAAAAGGTGCCGTAAATCGCGACTGTCGCAAAAGGTGCCGTAAAGCGCGACT
Organism: Molothrus aeneus; assembly: GCF_037042795.1. Taxonomy (NCBI): domain Eukaryota; kingdom Metazoa; phylum Chordata; class Aves; order Passeriformes; family Icteridae; genus Molothrus; species Molothrus aeneus. The sequence goes on along the minus strand of NC_089649.1, from coordinate 6,194,865 downwards.
GTCGCAAAAGCTGCCGTAAAGTGCTACTGTCGTAAAGGGCGCCGTAAAGCGCGACTGTCGCAAAAGGAGCCGTAAAGCGCGACTGTCGCAAAAGGAGCCGTAAAGCGCGACTGTCGCAAAAGGGGCCGTAAAGCGCGACTGTCGTAAAACGGGCCGTAAAGCGCGACTGTCGCAAAAGGAGCCGTAAAGCGCGACTGTCGCAAAAGGAGCCGTAAAGCGCGACTGTCGCAAAAGGGGCCGTAAAGCGCGACTGTCGTAAAACGGGCCGTAAAGCGCGACTGTCGCAAAAGGTGCCGTAAAGCGCGACTGTCGCAAAAGGAGCCGTAAAGCGCGACTGTCGTAAAAGGGGCCGTAAAGCGCGACTGTCGTAAAAGGTGCCGTAAAGCGCGACTGTCGCAAAAGGGGCCGTAAAGCGCGACTGTCGCAAAAGGTGCCGTAAAGCGCGACTGTCGTAAAACGGGCCGTAAAGCGCGACTGTCGTAAAACGGGCCGTAAAGCGCGACTGTCGCAAAAGGTGCCGTAAAGCGCGACTGTCGTAAAAGGGGCCGTAAAGCGCGACTGTCGTAAAAGGTGCCGTAAAGCGCGACTGTCGTAAAAGGGGCCGTAAAGCGCGACTGTCGCAAAAGGTGCCGTAAAGCGCGACTGTCGTAAAACGGGCCGTAAAGCGCGACTGTCGCAAAAGCTGCCGTAAAGCGCGACTGTCGCAAAACGGGCCGTAAAGCGCGACTGTCGCAACAGGGGCCGTAAAGCGCGACTGTCGCAAAAGGTGCCGTAAAGCGCGACTGTCGTAAAAGGGGCCGTAAAGCGCGACTGTCGCAAAAGGTGCCGTAAAGCGCGACTGTCGTAAAAGGTGCCGTAAAGCGCGACTGTCGCAAAAGGGGCCGTAAAGCGCGACTGTCGCAAAAGCTGCCGTAAAGCGCGACTGTCGCAAAAGGGGCCGTAAAGCGCGACTGTCGCAAAAGGTGCCGTAAAGCGCGACTGTCGCAAAAGGGGCCGTAAAGCGCGACTGTCGCAAAAGGTGCCGTAAAGCGCGACTGTCGCAAAAGGGGCCGTAAAGCGCGACTGTCGTAAAAGGTGCCGTAAAGCGCGACTGTCGCAAAAAGTGCCGTAAAGCGCGACTGTCGTAAAACGGGCCGTAAAGCGCGACTGTCGCAAAACGGGCCGTAAAGCGCGACTGTCGCAACAGGGGCCGTAAAGCGCGACTGTCGCAAAAGGTGCCGTAAAGCGCGACTGTCGTAAAACGGGCCGTAAAGCGCGACTGTCGTAAAACGGGCCGTAAAGCGCGACTGTCGCAAAAGGTGCGCCGGTGCAGACGGCAGGGGGCGCTGTGCCCGCAGTGCGCCGGTGCAGACGGCAGGGGGCGCTGTGCCTGCAGTGCGCCGATGCAGACGCCGGGGGGCGCTGTGCCTGCAGTTCGCCGGTGCAGACGGCAGGGGGCGCTGTGCCTGCAGTGCGCCGGTGCAGACGGCAGGGGGCGCTGTGCCTGCAGTTCGCCGGTGCAGACGGCAGGGGGCGCTGTGCCTGCAGTGCGCCGGTGCAGACGGCAGGGGGCGCTGTGCCTGCAGTTCGCCGGTGCAGACGGCAGGGGGCGCTGTGCCTGCAGTGCGCCGGTGCAGACGGCAGGGGGCGCTGTGCCTGCAGTTCGCCGGTGCAGACGGCAGGGGGCGCTGTGCCTGCAGTGCGCCGGTGCAGACGGCAGGGGGCGCTGTGCCTGCAGTTCGCCGGTGCAGACGGCAGGGGGCGCTGTATAAATAGAGTGTAAAGTATAAACTATACAGAAGAAGAAATAAAAGCTCTATGTCACCTGCAGCTCTAGAAAATTTCAGGCTCCCATGGAGGAAATAGTTTTCCTAAAATCATTACCGTTTTGGGGTTTTTTGCACTCCTAGGTAGCCTGAACGTTTCTACTGCTGCTTTTTTATTCCAAAGCTAGAATGGAAAGCCAAGATTAAAAATATAGGGAAAGAAAGAAAAGAAAAGAAAGAAAAGAAAAGAAAAGAAAGAAAGAAAGAAAGAAAGAAAGAAAGAAAGAAAGAAAGAAAGAAAGAAAGAAAGAAAGAAAGAAAGAAAGAAAGAAAGAAAGAAAGAAAGAAAGAAAGAAAGAAAAGGGAAAAGGAAAGGAAGAAATAAAAAGAAGGAAGAGAAAGGAAGAAAAAAAAGTGAAAAAGGAAAAGGATGAGAGTGGAAAAGGAGGAGTGAGAGTGTAAAAGGGGGTGAAAAACAGAGTGAAAAAAAGAAGAAAGAGTTGGAGTGGAAAAGAAAGGACATTCGGGAGGGGCGGTGCTGCCTAAGGTGCTTCCGCGCCCAGGAGCGAAGGAGCCGTTTGATCCCCCGGCGGGACCGCAGCTCCCGGTGGCGGAAAACGGAGCGGTGGCTGTCAGTCCGAGACTACAACTCCCGGCAGGCCCTGCGGCCGTAAAGCGCGGCGTCTGACGCAACGGCCGACGCGCCGTAGGAGTGGCTGGCGGGCCGAGGCGGCCGCGCGCCGGCGGAGCGGGCTGGGCGCGGGGAGCTCCCGGCGCCTCTCCCGCGCGGGACGGAGCCGCGGCAGCGACGCTGGAGGGGCGAAGCCTCCGTCCGGCCGCCCGCACGGAGCCGAGCGGCGAGGAAGGGGCGTCCGCCCGGTGCCTCGGCCTCGCTCAGCGGTCCCGGTGGCGGGGGCTCAGCTCGGGCGGGGCGCGCTGCCGCCCGCCGATGGCGGAGCGCCAGGCGGTGCTTTGCTGCCGCGGGCCGGGAGCTGCAGGAGCCGCCCCGGGCGAGCGGCGCCGGGCGCTGCCGCGGTCACTGTGCGGCGGCGGGCGGAGGCGCGGGAGCCGCCGAGCTGCAGCCGTGTCCCTCGGGCTGCTGCCGCTGCTGCGGGCGGGGGCGGACGAGCGGCTGGAATGACACGGCTGCTGAGTGCCTCAGTGCTCGTGGCTCTTTCTTCCACGCAAACAGATGGAGCGGCATCGCTGAGCAGTAAAACACAGCGATGGCCCGGAGAATGGCGAGCGCAAGGAGCGCCGGGCTGGATCCTTCTGCTGGCACAGGTGCGATCCGCAAACTCAGCCCCTTGTGCCCCTACCCTCCCGACCCCCAGGGGAAATGCTCTCCAGCCTCGAGCTGCTGCAAGACAAAACGTGTGATTTGACACTAGGGTCCGGAAAAGGTTTCCGTTTAGATTAGCAAATGCCTCAATTGTTCTTGGTTACATCCTAGGATCGGTTTTAGGCAGTGACTTTATACCGCTTGTCGGATTTTCTTGTGCAATGGTAAGAAAACAGGCAGGTCTGATCCTGGTTTCGCTTTTTTTCTACTTCATGTTCCACGAGCTGCTTTTATCCAAGCAATTGTTTTAAAGTTCTGCTGTAGGCATTTATGGTTCACTTTTTTTTTCTTTGCAGCACCTGTGACTTTTTTTTTTTCTCTAAATCGGCAGTAAATATAGCTGAGTAAAATTACCTTGGTTTTCTTCCTTCTTTTTTAACTGACATGTTTTTATTGATAATCCTATTTGAATATGCAGAAAAAGTGGGTATGTCCTGTAATATATCCCAGCTTTTCTTGTTTACAGGGTACTCAGAAAATCTGTCTCCCTTAGAGTCCCACTGAAACATTCTCAGTGCAATCTCCGTTAAGGTATGTGTTTACAAATAAGCCACCATCAGCTGAGATATTTGCCTGTGTACCTTTTCCTGTAATTCAGAGCTTGCATTCTGTGGTTTTTATGATAAACCTATAAAACATGTAAAAATGGTTTTGCAAGTCTTAATCGTTGAAGGCAGCAAGAAGTGGTTTTAAAGCCTGTTCTTGAGCAGACAAAGGGGAAAAGTGTGGATTTGATGCTGAACTTGTCATTTTTCATTTGACTTGCCTTGAATTATTTAGGAAGACAGAGAACTAGAAAAAGAGAGAAATAGAATTGGTTCTTGAGCCCTCCTAAAATGCTCCCCGTGATTCTGTGTGGAGCCAAAGTGAAGGGTGATGGAACAGAGCCCTGTGCTTTGGAAGGAAATCAATTTCAACCTGATCTCCACCCTGAGTCTCCCTAATTTCTGTTTTTAAAATGCAAACTAAGTTTAGGAAGTGTTGGAAGTCAGTATTTTGGGGAAGAAATGGCAGTTGCACCAACCGTTCCATTTCCCAGAGGCTCTGGGAACGATTCATTTTGTAAGCGCTGTAACTGCAATCGGTTGGTGGTTCGGGGTTGGAATGTGCACTTGCCCTCCTCTAAAGCACTCGTTCCTTTGCATTTCAGTGCCAGGAGTCTGGAGAAACTGGAGAAGAGCCCAAGAGACATTTTTCATCCTGAGATACAAAAGGTAGGAAAGGACTTTTCTTTGTTTGGTTCTTTTTCTTTATTATTTTCTGGAAATAGAAGTAATTAAGTATAGATACCACTGGTTTGTCTCTTCCAGCAGCAGATAATAATAGTAGTAACTATAATGTGATACTGCTTAAACTGTCTCTTTATCCATTGAGCTGGTCATTTAAAATCCAAACTTGTAAACACAAATAAAACCATCATCTTTGTAGAATCTTTAATAGGAGGGGGCTAAAGATGCTGGTTTTGTTGACAGGATTTATTGGTTCTGGAAGAGCAAGAGGTCAGTACAAGCCTGACTACTTCTTGCTCACAGACCCATCCGGTGAATGCAGCTTTGTATTTTGATGGGCTTATGATGGCTTGGAAATCAATTGCTCGTTACAGTAAAAATAAGTAATGTTTTTTTGAACATGACAATAAAAATAGCTTAAAGCACCAACTTAATAATAATAGATCATCAATTTAAGGAAATAATTTTATGCTGTACTATCAAAATGTAAAGGTAAATGATTATGTATTAGGAGGTGGTATGAGATGTACGTTCTAATGTGTAGAATGTATACAAAGATACACACATACTTGAAAGTCCTTAGAGGAAACAAATTTTTACATCTTCTGTTTGACTGTTTACCAAATAATATTTGGTTTTATTTTCCAGGGACCGGTGAATTTTAAATTTGGAGTCCTCTGTGCTAGGGATGGTCAGCTTACAGATGATGAAATGTTCAGTCATGGTGAGTTTTTCACCTTCTCCTTAATTGTTTTGTTTACCTACATAAAAAAAAAAAAGGTATGTTTTTTATTTGTTACCCTGTTCTGTCCGTTTCCTCAGTATTTGCTGGGGCTCTGCTTACCCAAGCTTTGGGTAAAACAAGCTTTGGGTTCCTTCTGTCCCACTGGGTGTTGCCCAGTTTGGCTGCATCTGGTGAAATTCACCCTGAGCCCTTACAGAACCAGCTCAAACCACGTGAGAGCCATTCGCAGCTCTCTCAGGACACCCGGAGGAGGATGGGTGACGTTTCTGAGCATCTGGCCAAGTGTACTTCTGTCAAAACTCGGCCTGTGTAATTTCTGGGGAAAACCCTTCTGTATCCTGGAGGGTTCCTCAAACTCTGTTGAGGATCCAGGTAGCAGTTGCTCACCTGGATGGTTCCAGCTCCTCAAGTTAACACTTGTACTCTTGCCCTGTAGTTTAGATCTATTGTAGTTTTGGTATTTTGCACGATTTTACGTCTTTGGAAAATAATGTGCATTTCACTCTTTGGAACCTCTCGGATCATTCCTTGGTGCAGCACCACCTAATGGGACACTTGGCTGCTGTGCTGAAGGGCTTGGTTACTAGGATTGTAAATCCCGGAGAGTTTGTAAGTCTTCTGTCCCCAGGGAGGTGTCACGCTTTGTTCACTCTGTTTGTCAGGTGCTGCTTCTCGTCGGAAGTATTAACTTCAAACTGCCCTGTTCTTTTTGTAACTTTTTTTCCTGGTTCTCTCCGTAGGGCAGGGAAGGACTCTCGTATCCCGGTCGTCAGACTCAGCGCTGCCTGAGAAGATACAGAGACTGTAAAAATCATAAGGAGCAAATAGGACTGCAGAGGAAACAAACTGGAGAGAACAAAAGGTGATATTGTTCTCCTTAGCCTGGATTAGAAACATCCCCTGTGCTTTGATGCCGGTGGCTGCCAGGGGCTCGTTAGGTCTTTTTAGGCAGCTGTAGGTGTTCACTTGTAGGTTTTCTGTCTGGACGAGTCAATTCAGACTTTGCTAAGCTTATATTGGAAAATTACTCTCTAGTTCAGTCCAGCATGACATTTTTGAATGTTGTAAAAAAGAACATGTTACTTTGAATTTGCTAATGATGAGAAGCTTTAGGTTTCAGGGTTGGGAGATATGAGAAGAATTTTGTGGGGATGTTAGACTGGCATAAAGCCCACTTTAGGCTGGACTGGCACACTGGCAGATCCCCTATCAAACAGGAATGCTTAGATTAGCCTGGGTGCTGCCCATTGTTTCTGTAGGAATAAATGTTTCCTGGCCTTCAGAAGTAAGCTGCTTTGAAAACCTGGAAGCTGCAGTACAGTGACAATCCACGTGCTTGGGATTCAAAGGAGATTTCAGAAGGGTGATGGGCTTTTGTCTTTTCCTACAAGTCCATGTCATCCTACGGAGGAGTTTTTAATTGCGTGCTGCCGAGTCACCCATCAGAGCCCTGTTGTACCGATGATCATGCAAATACAAAACAAAAAATCAGAGCCTGTCCCAGCCCCTTAGAGCCCAGCCCATTATTTCCTCAGGCTGCCCTCTGTGTGCCATTGATACTCAGCACGGGAGCGAGCTGAGGGTTGCTGCAGCTGTTGGGAACAAACTCCTTCTCGTCACACAACAATAGAACTGGGACGACGCCTGGGCCAGCGCCTCTCTGCTCTCGTCTCCCCAGTCTCCAGCAGAGCAGCTCCGGCCCATCCGGGTGTGCGTGACCCAGTTCCCGATGGTCTGAACGCGCTGAGCAGCGCTCGGCTGCTGGGGGGTTCAGGGAAGGCAGAGTGTGCATTATCATCCTCCTGAACCTACAGACAAACCAAGGGAGAAGCCATAGGGTGGCAATCAGTCGCATACATGCTAAATAAAACTCGCCGGTGTTTGTAAGGATTGTTTCTGCTTGTTCTTTGTTGTGCTTCTGTGCTTAGGAAGCGTCCCTTGAAAATGAGTTCAGTTCATCACTTGAAACTTTGTTTGCAGACCCTCACTGAGCAGAATTTGTTGCAGACTCGGTGCACGCTGTGCTGCCCTCCTGGGAGTGTGAGGAGCTCCAGCGTGCTACTTTGTGCTTTAGGACACTCTGAGGGATTTATTCCTTTTGGGATCCACCATGAGAATTCCCAAGAGAGGTAGTTATAAGGTATGACATTGGGAAAAAGCCTGCATCCTTGGAATGTTGTTGTTGTTGTCAAAAGTTAATTTTTTCTTAGCCAGTAGTCAGCTTTTTGCTTTATTTTTGTGGTATCAGTATTTGATTGTTTAAAAAATTGCTTCAAAATAACTGCAGCGGCTGGCCACCAGGACCTTGTTCAGATTTGCCTATTTGCTTGTAGCTAAAACGTTTCCATATTGTTTCTCGTTCTATTGAAGAAACTGCTGCCCAGTCAACTAAGAACTGAACATCTATCTGTCTGGGACATGGGGAGAGGATTTAGGTCGTGTCTTTGTTTCCAGAAAAAAGTTCCAGTGTAGTTTCTAACTAGAGGAAAAGGGGGGGTGAAGACTCGGGGCTCTGATGCCGTTGGGGGCACCCCGAGGTGCCCAGGAGAGGGAGCCCCACTGCGGTGCAGGAGCAGGTATGTTATCACGTACTAGAGAGCAAATGATAAATAGAAATAGGAAAATTATAAATATAAAAATATTTTTAAATAGTTAAATAAAACGGGCTTTTCTACTTGTCAATAGGCAGGGTTTTGATTATAAAAATTATAAATAGAAACAATATGAAGGTAGAAATTTAAGTATAGAAATATATCATAAATACATACAGATAAAGTTTAAAAATAGAAGAAAAAATCAGTTGCAGCAGTAGATACGATACATAATATAAATAATAATTTAAATACATGTCTAGAATTTTATAGGTATTATATATAATGCTTAATATATTGCATCAAAAGAAACTATAACTATAAATGTGAATATAATTAGACAACGTATAAAAATACTTCGATATCGTTTAAAAGAAGGCTTTTATTGTATTTATTTGGTTAGGGATGGGGTTTTTATTTGGACTAATAGAAGTATTCTAGAAATGTAAATCTAACTATAGAAAGATACAATCCATAGAGAAAGATATTTCTAAAAACACAACCGAACGACGCCGCCTTCGGGGGAATCGCACGAGCTCGGCCGAAGCAAGGCGAGAGCGGCCGACCCTGACGGCCTCGAGCGAACCGGGGCGAGGCTTCCGAGGCTGCCTGGAGCGAAGCGAGCCGAGCTCAGGCGAAGCGAGCCTGCCGCTCTCGTGCGCGCTAATTAGCGCCAGTGCGGTCCCAGCCTAATGAGCTCCTGCCCGAGCCCGCGCTCCCGGTCGTGTCCGCGCCATTACCGGGCCGCCCGCGGGACGCGGCAGCGGGAGACCCCCGAGCCGGGCGAGCTGAACGTGAGGCGGCGGCGCTTGCCCGCCCGCCCTCAGCGAGCCGAGCCGAGGCGAGCGGAGCCGAGGCGCGCCGAACGCAGAGAGCGGCTGGGAGTTGGGCCGAAGCGAGCCGAGCTCGGCCGAAGAGGCGAATGCAGGCGACAAGAGCCGAGTTGAGGCGACAATAGCCGAGTTGAGGCGACAATAGCCGAGTTTAGCCGAAGAGCCGACTCGAGCCGAGCGTCTCCGGAGCGAGCCGAGCTCCGCCGAGCGCAGCATCCCGGGCAGGGCGAGGCGCCGGGCCGGGCTCGGGGTGCAGCCGGGGCTCTGGGAGGCTTCCCCGCCTGTCCCTCTCTCTAGCCCTCCTTCCTTCTCCCCGTATTCGCCTTCTCTCGCTCCCTTTCCCCCATTCCCTCTCCCCCCACAAACCCGGCTCCTTCCTGTCCTGTCCCTAGCCCGCTACTCCCTTCTGTTCCCCCTCTCTCCTTCCTCTGTCCACCCTCCCTGTACCCTCGTCCCGGGCTTTCCCTTCCCGTCGCGCTTTCCTCCACAGCCCGAGCTCCCTCCCCGCCCTTTCTCATGCGCTGCTCTCGCTCCTCTCTTCCCGTGCCCCCTTTCCTTCTTTGCCCCGCAGCCGCGGGGCTCGGGCTGCCGGAGAATAAAGCCCCGAGGGCCGGAGCCCGGCGGCCCTGGGCCCTTGCAGGAGTCCCCGCGCGGGGCCGGAGGCTCTCGGCGGATCCCCCCGTGCCGCTCAAGCAGCCCGGCCGACAGCGCCGGAGCGGCGGCTTTGCCGGCATCGCGCTGAGAGCGGCCCCCGCCCTGTGCCGGGCCGTCCCCGCCGTCTGTGCCGCTCCCTCTCTCGCTGCCCCCGGCCCGTGACAGCGAGGCTGGGCAGGAACCTCAACCCTTCTGGGGGCTGCCCCCCCTTTCTTGTTGCAGCAGAATCCCTTGCTGGGGCCATGCACGTGTGGGAAGGGCTTGGGGGAAGCGCTGCGCTGCTGTCCAGGGCAGTCGGATTCGTTCTGAGCCTTCTTTGGGGGTCGGGAAAAGGGGGGGTGAAGACTCGGGGCTCTGATGCCGTTGGGGGCACCCCGAGGTGCCCAGGAGAGGGAGCCCCACTGCGGTGCAGGAGCAGGTGGGGGGCGGGCGAGGGGCGGGGGTCACGCTGGGTGCCGTCCCCCAGAGGGACCCAAAGCTGCCACCAAATGCGCAGGGAAATTGCATTCCAATGTCTTGGGACAGAGGCTCATGGGAAGTTTTCTCAGCTATCCAAGGCACGGAGCCCTGGAGCCAAGTCAGCCTGAGCTGCTGCGTGCTTGCTGTGAGCCTTGAGGTGAGCGCGCATCATTGCGGGCTTGGGATCGATTGAAATGCGCTAAGGAAACCAGCTCTGGCGAGGGAGGCAGGGAGGGAAATGCTCTCTTAACATGTGCCAATGCTTCTGTCAAACTCATCAGGGCAGGACAGCGCTCAGACTGAAAGTGTGAGAAGATGTGGAGTGAGACAGAGAATCTGACAGGAGCACCGGACTCAAGTGCACGAATTTTGCTTTTGGCTTGGATTTAAACTCAGAAGTTGTAAGGAATTTGGGAAGGAGAAGGGACATTTCAGAAGGAGAAGGAGAAGATGTTACAGTCCTGGCAAAACCTTTTGTTCTGGCTAATAAAAGAAGTTAGTTTAAAAAATAAAAAAGAAAAAAAGTAGATTTTTTTTCCTTCACTGTTGTATTTGTTGGTGGTATATGGTGTGTTGTTTTATTTCTTGGTCTTACTAACTCTGTGTAAATAGTTTTTTGAGTGAAGCTCACTTTCTGGACGGGTTGGTTTGTATTTGAGGTAGGATTAATTTCAAGAGGTTTCTTTCCTAGACTTCTGATAGGTATTCCTGGGATTTTGGTTTTGTTTACTGTATGTATCAACAGAGAGATTTGGTAGGGCCAGCTGGGCTGCTGGAGTTTTGGGTGTTAATTTATTAGATGGCTTTTGTTCAATGCAGTTTTGAATTGTTGAAAGGGTTTTTAATGTAGTGGTTTTAAGGCGGTTTTTAAGAATTGTTTGTATTGTTTCATGTTGTTTGTAGTTGGTGTATGATCAGGGATATGGTGGAACTTCTTGAACGTTCTGGTTTTAGCGTTCCTAAGTTCCAATTTCTTTCTGCTTTGATTTTTTTTTTAGTTTTATTTTTGGAGGCAGGGGCATTTATATGGTGGGTTTTTATAGGCAATATGCTTTTAAATTTGGGTAGTGATATTTTTTAGTATTTTAATAGTTTTGAGTTTTTATTTTCATGCTTTTATTTATTTTTTTAATTTTTAAAAATAATTTTAATAGATTATTGGTTCTTATTTGTGAGTTAGCATAAAGGTAGAGCTTTGGGGGCTTTTTTTAGTAATGTTTAGGGTCAGTTGTAGGGATTTGAGTTTAGTGAGTTGGTTGGATTTAATTTTTCATGGGTGTTTGTTTTTACTAGCAGTTCTGTCATTTTCCATGTGTATCTGAGTTGTTTGGGGTTTTGAGCCATTGGTTTAGGAGGAAGTTTATGATGAGAATGTACGGAGCTTTTGGGCTAGTTATAGTGGCATTTCAAGTTTCTTTACAGTTCGGTTGGTTTGAGTTTTTCTTAGGGTTAAATGTCGTGGGGTCTTTGTTCTGTTAGTCCTAGAAATAGGTTTTGTTTGGATATGCTGCGATGGATGAGCGTGGGCTGCGCACCGGTGCTGACGAAGGCGCAGGATTTTTGTGGTTCTGATGTGTTGGGTCAATGAATTGATATGGTCTAATATATAGATTAATTAAAGTAGAAATAAATATAAATATAAAAATAAATATAAAATGATAGTGGTAAACATAAATATAGAAAACAAATAGCTAAGTATATAAAACTATAATATATAGTATAGTATTGTAACATACATACCATAATATATATAAATGATAGTCTATTTTATATATATATCCAAAGATATATAAATATAGATTGTAAATCTAAAAATATTTAAATATAGTTAAAATAAATTGGGGATTTTTTGATTTTATTTGGTTATAGGCTGGGTTTTTTAATAAATAATATAAATAATATAAAAATAGAAATACAAATATAAAAATATATATTATATATACACCAATATCTATAAATATTTATTATAAATAAATATAAGAAATATACAATATAAAAATGATATATCTATTTTTATATTATTTATATTCTTTATAAAAACCCCCTCCTCTGTGCAGTCTGTCACAGTTGCCCACAGTCTGTCGTGATGCTTACAGAAGTGCCAAAAGCCAAAACCTTGAGGAACAGACCTTAATGTGACTCTATAAATGGCTTTAACAATCCCCTCCTTTCTTGTTTTCTTTTTGAGGCAATCCTGATTGCCTTTGGTTTTCTCCAGCCAGAGTTAATCCAAAATCTGTCTCTTCAGGCCCCTTTCTGGCCTTGCCTAGAGCACAGCACACTTTTTCCCCCTTGAATGTTTCTCCTGGCTGGTGAGGCCATGAAAGGAGTGGGAGATGATGGGAGAGGAGCTCAGTGCAGGCAATTGCAGAGTTCCTCGCTCTCCCCTGTGCAATAAGGAGGGGAGCATTGCCCCGCAGGCAGACGATGGAACGAGTGGAGATGCCTTGTGAGGAAGGCAGAAGGAATTGATGTCTGCAGGAGCCCAGGGAGCGCTGGGGCTGTAACTGGGAGATGCACAGCAGACATTCTCCCCAAAGGCAGGGCAGGGGCGGTTTCTCCTGTTTCTGGGCAATGCCGGGGTGGCTGTCACTGCTGCTGCCACTGGAACTCTCAGCCCAGGGCTCAGGCCATCGCCAGCAATCATCTCTGCCAGCTCATGGGCATTGCTGGATGTCTCCTGTGCTGCTCAGTGACGCTCAGCAGTCTCAGTTCTGGTCAAAATCATTTCAGTGGGAGCTATGAGGCACAAAAATGCTGAGACCGATTTCACAGAGCCACCTGTCCCTCGTGAGTGCAGGGTGCAATCCCAGCAGAGCAGGGGCAGCTCTCCCTGGCTGTGCTTTCTCTCAGCACCTGAATGACCCTCAGTGTTTGGCAGGAAAGGGGCTCCCGTAAACTGCCTCCTTTCTCCTCTTCCTGGAGTCCCAGCTGCAGAAAGAACTGAGCAGTGGGGTGCAATCCTTGTTTGAAATGGCTGAGAATGAATCTCGATCCCAGCCTCAGAACTGAGCCCCGGTCGTTGCGTTTGCCTTCTCCTGGGTGCGCTGCAGTCGCTGCCGTGCCCCAGGGCAGGGATTTGTGTGCCAGCCTTAGCAGGCTGAAGTGCTGGAGATCTCTCGGTGGGCAGGAAATGGAATGGGCTGCCTTGGCCGCACCTGCTCCTGCCAGCTGGATCCAATATCCATGGGGGACTTTGCAGGCACCGCGTGCGTCAGTCCCGCTCCTTAGGACAGGCTCCCAGCTCTGCCCTGGCACTGATCCGGGAGCTCTGGGACACCAAAGGTTTGGAGCGGCCCCTGAGCCTCGGCAATGCCTGCAGGGCCGGAGGCTTCCCTGGGCCAGGGCAGGGAATCCCTGCTTGTTCCCAGGCGGGAATGCCCGGGCTGGAGCAGCTGGGAGGCGTGGCCCATGGAAAGGGACGCGAGCTAAAGGCCGAGAGCTCAGGTGGAAGCAGCGGCTGCCAAGGGAGCTGAGCCAGAGGCAGCCCGGGCAGGGCAGAGGGTGGGAATCCTGAAAGGTGAACGTGCCCAGACCGGCAAAGGGCAGAAAGCAAAAGTCCAAGCCAGCAAAAGACAACGTAAACCGTGGAGATAAAAAGACTCTTGGATTTGCCTTTTCATAATGAAATAAATACAGCTGGAACAACAGAAATAAAAGCAGTGGGAAGGATCATAGCAACAGGTGGGGTTTTGCTCAGCTCTGCTTTGCTTTGATTCCACTACAAAAGATCAAGGCTTCTCAGGAAGATGGAAATGAACACATAGGTTGATCCAAGAGCAGTGAAAAGTGGGAATGAGGCACTTGTAGCCCCAGGAATGGCTCTGCCCTTGTGCGCTAAGAGAGCTTCAGCAGCAATTCCCGCTTTGGTGACATTTTCCAACAACGTGGATTTTCTACAGGGGCAGACTTGGAAAAGAGCAGCTCCACGTTGAGATCATGTTGAGAGCTGCTCATGAGTGTCACAGCTGCAGCTCCCCAGAAGCTGAACTGTTCACTGCAGAAAGAAGGAGAGGCAATTTGTTTTGCCATTATCAGTGTGCTAACAATGTGTGCCATGCAAAGGTCACGAGCAGAGATGGCAGCAGGCTTTGCTCTGAGAAGCAGAACAGGTTGGATTTAGGGCATCCTAATGAGATTAGAGTGAGACAAAAGCTCAGCTGATAGGAGCAGAGGAGCACGTGGATCCATCCAGGCATTTCTGTCATGGAAAGCTAAATAGGCAAAGATCTGGCATCAGCTTTAATTGATGGCTGTCATCTTTCTGCTTTTGAGACCTAGTCAGTGGCATGGTATTGGCCAGAGTTTTAAACAGACAATGGCATCAGGTGTTAGGAATCTTAGCTAGGTGTGATTGCCTAAAGAAGGAAAGGAGAACAGCGTTGTTTATCTTTGTTTTGGAGCCTGCAGCCATTGTGGCTGCTTTGCACAGTGCACGTTGGTAGCGGTCGGTGTGCGAGAGTCTGTAAAATGAATATGAAAGCTTCTGGCCATGCCTTGATCCCGCCCAAGGAGCACAGAGCGAGTTCTCCCCTCAGGAGCAGCCCTGTCGGCCGGCAGTGCCGGCTCCTCCCGGGCACTCCCATCCGCCTCCTCCTCCTGGCGGAGCCCGAGCAGAGAGCCCGCGTCCCCGAGTCCCCGGGCGGGATGCGAGTCCCGGGCTCGGGCCCGTCCCTCTGCTCCCGCTCAGTGCAAGGGGCTCGGTGCCGGCTGCTGCCGAGCCCCGGCCGCTGGGGCTCCGCTTCCTCTGCCAAAGCTGCCGCTGTCCCTGAGAGAGGCGGGGCAGCTGCCATGGCCCGGGAGCGCGGCCATCCTTGGGGAGCTGCTCCTTCCCGGCGGCGGCAGCTGGGAGCTGCCTCAGCCTGAGCTCAGGAGCCGGGCAGGAGCGCCCGGATCGTCACCCGCTGCTGCCCGCTCCGGCCCGGGCACCGGGCACCCCTTCGGTTCCCCCGGGCCGAGCGGATCCGGGGCTGCTCCCCGCGCCGCGGCAGCGCCCGGAGCCACGAGCGGCATCGCTCCGTGAGCCGGAGGCGGCGCAACAAACCCGGCTGGGGATAATGGGATATCACAGTGCTGGGATAACGCGGTATTGCAGACAGGCTGCATTTTATGGCATCCTTTCAGGGCAGGCTTCCTACCTTCTAATGCCACGGGTGGGTTTTTTGCCAGCCTGAGGCAGTTCTCACAGGAGAATCAAATGGGTGAGAGGTCCATTCCCTGTGACCATCTGTGGGGATGGCCGCAGTCAACGACCCTGTGAACTGAGACTAATAAATTGGGCATTTTTCTGGTCTCAGAATCGGAGTCTTAAGTCCTGTGGGTTGTTTGTTTGTGGGTTTTTTGTTTGTTTGTTTGTTTGTTTTTTTGTGGTGGTGAAGGTGAGGAGGGCTCAGGGACAAAGTCCTCCGCCGCTGGCACTTGGACCCAGTCCCAGCTGGGCAGGCCGAGGGCTGTGAAGCCGGGACTTGAGCCCTGTGTTTCGGGGGTGCAGAACGAGGCTCGCCCAGGCCTTGAGCACAGAGGCCGAGTCCTGCATTTTGGGGCCCGGGGCCAGAGGCCAAATGCTGCGTGCGAGTGCTCGGAAGGCGGAGCCCCGGCCCGGCGCTGTCCGGGCCCGGCCCCGGCCTGACGGGGGCGGCTTCGGGGCTGAGAGAAGCGCTCAGGCGCTCCCTCGTGGCGCTCGGCAGCGGAGGCCGAGCTGCGGCCGAGGCTCTTCCCGGAGCCGGGACACTCGTGGGGCCTCTCCCCGGTGCCGATGGGCGGGGGGTGAGGAGCCGGGAGCGCGGCGTTGCGGGGCGCGTGGGGCCGGCATTCGGGGGCTCGGGCCCAGCCCCCGCCGCGGTCTCGGGTGCCGGAGGCCCCGGGGCCGTTGCCGGGCGGGCGGGGAGGTGCCGGGGGCAGGAGGCGGGGCGGGAGCCGCGGTGTCCCCGGGCCTGGGCGGGTCCCGGCCGGGGCTCGGCGAGCCCGGGCCCGACGGAGCGGGACGGGAAGGCGGGGCCGGCGGTTGCCGCTCCCTGCCCGCCACTCCCGCCCGCGGCGCCGGGACACTGAAGGTGACACCGGGACGGGGCTCTGCGGGCTCAGGAGAGCCAGGCCCCTCCCGCCCCATAGCGATGCCAGTCCCGATGGCGACAGGGGAGAGGCGGCACCGGCCGGGACCCCCGGCAGAGCCAGGCAGCGCTCGGCCCCCGCAGCCCAGGCCGCGGTCACGCCCCCGCTGCAGCGCCCCGGGCTCCGAGCGGTCCCCGGCGGGAGCAGCCGTCGGGCGGGGCTCGCACAGCGCCGAGCGAGGCTCCCGAGCGATGGCCCCGGGACCGGGGGGGACAGGGGGGCGGGGCCGGCACAGGTGCGAGGGGCGGGGCCACGGAGCGCGGGCACGGGGCGATGCGACGGTGCCACCGCGGCCGGGGGTGGGGGGCAGAGCGCCGCTGGGGTGTGCCGGGCGGTGCCCCCTCTCCCCCGTCGGGCGGATGGAAGCGGCATCGTGCCCGGGACCGGTTTGGGGCCCGGGATGGGCGCGGGCACGGGGCGCTGCCGGATGCGGGATCGCGGCCGTTCCCCGGTGCGGAGCCGCCGTGTGGGGCCGGGACCCCGCAGGGCGCCCTCTGGCGGACACGGAGCGCGGTGCGAGCGCGGCGCCCCCGCCTGGCGGGGGACAGCGGTGCGGGGGGCGGGGCCTGAAAACAGGGGGCGGGGACAGGGGCGGGGCCGGGCGGCACAAGGGACGGGGCCGGCTCAGGTGTGCACGGCGGGCGTGGCTCAGGTGTGCGGAGCCCCAGAGCGGCTGCGCGGGGCGGGGCCGAGGTGTTTTAAACCCCCGAAATTGCCTCGACCGCCATTTGCTCACTCAGAGCACGGTGCGGACGGGAGCTCCGTGTGCGGGCTCCGCAGGTAAGGCGCGGAGGCTTCGGCCTCCTTTTCTGTCCCTCTCTCTACCCCTCCTTCCTTCCCCGCGTATTCCCTTTCTTTCTCCTCCTTCCCTCTCGCCCTAAAACGCTCCTTTCCTCTCCTCCCAAACCCGACTCCCCCACGTTCCTGTCGTGTCCCTTCCCCGCTACTCCCTTCTATTCCTCCTCTTTGCACCGTCCCTCTTGTCCCCCCTCGGCCTTTCCCTTCCTCTCCCGCTTCCCTCCTCACTCCGACCCCTCTCCCTCCCCGTCCTCACCACCCTCATCTCTCCTGTCTCCCCGTCCTCCCCTCTCCTCCTTTTCTCGCAGCCGCGGGGCTCGGGGTGCCGGGCAATAATAAAGCCCTGAGGGCCGGAGCCCGGCGCCCCCGGCCTCGCTGGGGTCCCCACACGGGGCCGGAGCCGCTCTGCGGGTCCCCCCATTGCAGTCCAACACACGGCCCGACACCGCCGGGGCTCCGGCTTTCCCAACATCACACTGGGGGGGTCCTGGGGCGGGGGGCCCGAGTAACAGGGGCCCCCTCATTAGGAGGGGGTCCCAGGGGGGAGGGGGGGTTAGGAGGGGCCCCCTCATTAGGAGGGGGTCCCGGGGGGGAGGGGGGGTTAGGAGGGGCCCCCTCCGGAGGAGGGGGTCCCTGGGGGGGGGGTCGGGGAGGGCCCCCTCCGGAGGAGGGGGTCCAGGGGAGGGGGCGGGGCTTGGGGGGGTAATTCCCCCCTCCCAGCCCCGCCCCCTCCCCTGGGCGCCCTCCTCCGGACGGGGTCCCGCCCCGGCCCCCTCCAGGGACCCCCTCCTCCGGACCGGGGCCCGGGAGGGGGGAGGGCGGGTGGGGTGGGGAGGGAAGCAGAGGGGGACACGTCACTCTGCAGCGTGAACACACGTAAAAAAAAAAAAAAAAAAATTGCCAGACACACGACCGTCCCCTGCCGTCCTGTCCCCGCCCGGGCCCCGGTCCGGAGGAGGGGGTCCCTGGAGGGGGCCGGGGCCGGACCCCGTCCGGAGGAGGGCGTCCAGGGGAGGGGGCGGGGCTTGGAGGGGGAATTACCCCCCCCAGGCCCCGCCCCCTCCCCTGGACCCCCTCCTCCGGAGGGGGCCCTCCCCGACCCCCCCCAAGGACCCCCTCCTCCGGAGGGGGCCCCGCCTAACCCCCCTCCCCGCTGGGACCCCCTCCTAATGAGGGGGCCCCTCCTAACCCCCCTCCTCCCTGGGACCCCCTCCTAATGAGGGGGCCCCTCCTAACCCCCCCTCCCCCCGGGACCCCCTCCTAATGAGGGGGCCCCTGTAACTCGGGCCCCCCGCCCCAGGACCCCCCCCAGTGTGATGTTGGGAAAGCCGGAGCCCCGGCGGTGTCGGGCCGTGTGTTGGACTGCAATGGGGGGACCCGCACAGCGGCTCCGGCCCCGTGTGGGGACCCCAGCGGGGCCGGGGGCGCCGGGCTCCGGCCCTCAGGGCTTTATTATTGCCCGGCACCCCGAGCCCCGCGGCTGCGAGAAAAGGAGGAGAGCAGGGAATGGAGAACGAGAACAGGGGAACGGAGGAGAAGGTGGGGAGAGATCGGGGTGTGCAGGACAGCAGAGGACGGGGCTGGGGGGAAGGCAGGGTGGAGGAAGGAGCAGGATTGAGGGCGGGTGGGGAGCGACTGGTGGGGGGGAAGGGGGAGCTGGGAGCGGGATCAGGGGAGAGTCCGGCTGGGGAGGGAAAGCAGATGATGGAAAAGTAGAGTAGGGTAGGTAGGGTAGAGAACGAGAGAGGGGCGGCCGCAGGGGGGGAGGGAGGGGAGGGCTAGGGGGGAGAGGGAGGGGGGGGGTTTGGGGGGGGGAGGGTGTAGGGGGTGGGGGAGGGGTGGAAGGGAGGGTAGAAAGGAGAAGTACACAGAAATATAACACAATAGAAACGCAGGAGAAAAGAAACGGAAAGAAAAAGAGATATAGGGCCCCGGCCGGCAGCAACCCCCCCCACCCAACGCCGAGGAGCAAATAGCTCTGCCGTGCCCTCCCCGCGCCTTAAATCCCCCAAGGCCCCGCCCCGCGCAGCCGCACTGGGGTCCCTCACACCTGTGCCGGCCCCGCCCCCGGGGCCCCGCCTTCCCCCCGCCCCCCGCCCGCCCATAAATCCCGGCGGATCGGCGCCCGTCCCGTTTTCTGCGGGGGATGCTCATCTCGGGAGGCGGCGGGAGCGTCGGTCGGAGCGCTGTGTGGAGATCCGGATCGGCGGCTGCTGCTGGTGTTGCGCGGGATCCAAAGCACTCGGGTGGGACTGGGATCGGGATCTAGGCGTGGGGATTGGCATCCTGGTCCTGCCGGTATTTCCCGTGGGAGCTGGGCCAAGCCGCTTTTTTCTCGGCGTACAGGGTATGGGTGGTGGGGCCGGAGGATCGACAGGGGACTGGGGCTGGGATCGGGACCGGCGTCGCTACGGTCGGGAAAAGCCGCTCCAGGACAGGCACTGCCGCTCCGGCTGCAGCCAGCGTGGGGCTGGGTCCCGCCGGGGCCCCAGGCACGCTCCGGCTGTGGCGGCAGGGAGCCAGTGCTGTGCCGCTGCCGTGCTCGCCAGGAGGACGACGCTTCCTGGGAGCAGCCTCTGGATCGCGGCTGGCAGCGGGAAGGACACCGAGACCGCCCATACCGGCCCCGGGACCCCATGGGCATCGCCGCTCGCTCAGCGCCGCCGCCCGCCCCGCGGGGCGCCCCCTGGCGGACACGGCACCGCCCCGCAGCCCCCGGCCCGGTAACGCCACGAGCGCCGCGCTCCCCTACGAGCCACAGCGCCCGCAGCCCCTGCTCCGTGCCCGCAGCCCCTGCTGGGGGCTGCAGCTTCCCAGCCAGGAGCAGCCGCTCTGGGACGGCCGCTGGGGCCGAGGCGTTGCTGCTCCCGCTCCCGTTGTGCCTGGGGTGGGACTGGAGCCCCAGGGAAACGCTAGGAAAAACTCCATGGGTTAAAAAATGAGTGCAAACAGTTTGTTCTTTATTTCCAGAGCCACGAGAATCATCAAGTCAAATGCTGAGAAGTGACTGGCCCAGCTATGCATCAAACACAGAATTTTGACCTTCTCAGCACCCTGCTCCAAACACCTGAGCCAATCCCAGGGCTGTTCCAAAGGCCCTGTGTGGGATGGGAATGACTGCTGCCACTAAGAGAACTCCTCTACAAATGCAGCTCCTTCCCTTCTGCTACTGCTGCTTTACACAGCAGCCCCTGCAATGGCTGTGGGGCAGAACTGGCTGGCACTCAACATGGCAGCACCAAACTCTTCCCCATAGCCCTGATTGTTCTGCCCTTGCCAGGATTTCCCCAGCAGCTGTGAATGTGCTCCCACAATGTCCCTTTGTTTCCCCAGGAAGAAGAGAACAAGACAAGCCCTGAGGGTTACCTTGCTCCGTGGCCAAAGCTCTTCTGGAGAGTGCTGGGGGGCGTTGCCTGCAGGTGAGTGCTGCCAGCTCCAAACGATGCTGGCTGCTGGGGCCAGGGCTGTTTTTCTGGCCCAGGGGCCTCGGTGTCTCCTGCTGGCTGCCAGCCATGCTCCTTGGTGTTCCCTGGCTGTGTCCCAGCTGGCTGGGAGCGCAGGGCAGGAGGAGGCCAGGAGCTGCTGAAAGGCAGCAGCCCCTCGTGTCTTTGGCATCTGCAGGGGAGGAGCTGTGCCTGCACCGTGGCTCCTGGGCCAGGGGCTGCTCTGAGCAGGCCCCTGGAAATGCTTCAGCCCGGACAGAGACCACCAGCAGCCCAGCAGGACCCCAAGGAGCAGCTGGCATTGCTGGGAATGGAGGCACGGGCCCTTTGCAGAGGGGCTCATGGAGCAACTCCGGGGTCAGAGCTCCCACACAGCTGCCAGCTGTGGCCCAGCCACCCCAAATCCCTTCCCTCCTCCCCAGCCTGAGGCCATCGGCCATCAGCAGCATCAAAGCCAAGGCCATCTTCCCCCACAGATGTTCCATCCCAGGCAGCAGCCCTCAGAGGTACCTGAAAATCAGTGGGATGGAGTTTGGAGTTTTCCAGGGATCCAGCTGGAAGTGCAGAAGTGATGGAAAGCTTTCCCAGGTAGGTGCCACTGGAGGGGTGCTGAAGACAAAGCTGTGCATCCCTTTCCTGAGAGAAAAGAATTTGTAGAGGCCCCTGCTGAGGCTCTGAAAGGAGCTGAGCTTCTGCAGGGAGAGATGTCCCCCCCTGGGCACAGGGGCTGCCTCAGCTCAGGCTGGGAGCACATCTGGCCACTGCCTTCTCCTGCTCTAAACCATCCACTGGATGTTCTCCATCCTGGAGCTCAGGGGGGTGAAATGGGCTCCATTCCAGGCAGCTCTGGCCAGTGAGCCCAGGGACACCATTGGGCTGAGGGTTCTCAACAGCCACTTCTATGGAATAGAACCCTGGCCTTGTCCCTGTGCTGCTGAGCTTCCTTGGAAGCTCTGCTGGCTCCTGACACAGCTGCTGTCCAAGGCAGCAGCTCTGCATGGGAATGCCCACACTCCATGGGGCACTGGGAGGTTACTGCAGCGGGAATGGAGCAGGGAATTTGGGGCTATGGGTATAACTCATCAGAACTGGCACAGCTGACAGGGAACCCCAAATCTGGGCACCACACAGAGAACAATCTTTGTCCTGCCCTGTCAGCTCAAACCCCTGGGCTGAGAAGTTTTGGGAATTAAATGGATGGAATGATACAAACCACAGCAAGTGGCATCGCCCAGAGGGACAATCCAGGTCCCAGACAATTGCTCCACAATCCACTATGGGGGAAAACACCCTGTGCCTGCCAGGAGCTCTGACTCTGCTTCTCTACCAGCTCCTGAGCAGTGTCAGGGCCACCATGAGGGCTTTAAAATCCAAACAAACCCCATATCCCACACAGTGAATAATCCAAATAATGAAATGCATTCTTGTCATCAAAGCTCCAAACTGTGTCAGGAGCTCTGACAACAAGTTAATGGGATTCCCAGGAGTCTCATTAATGCTCTTGGTTTCATTTTTATGTGTTTTTAATCCCTCAGTGGGCAGCCTGTACAACTTATCCTGGGATTGAGAGGCTGAGCAGGGCTGGCTTTGGATTGACCTCCACCTCTGGCCCCAGCCTGTGCAAACACACCTTGTGCCAGGCTGGGTGAACTCATCACCTCAGCGTTTCCCTCCTAAATATCCCCTCCTTATCTCTCTGGAGATTCACTGACATTTTGCCCAAACCATGCACTCCTCACCTCCATGTGGCCTCCAAGTGTCCATTCTGTTCCTCACAGGTGCCCTGGTGCCACCGTGTTGGTCCCTTGGCCTTTCTCCAGCCCGAGGCTGCTCCTCTGCTCGCTCTCTGCAGTCTCATCCCACAGGGATCCTCTTCTCCCTTCCCTGCTGGCTGCTGCCAAGGAAGGAGGACACAGGGAGTCTCCAGTGCTGCCCCCTCAGCCCTGGAGAGTCCTGGCTGTGGGCCCGAGGGGCCTCGGATTTCCCAGGGAAATTGTCTGCTGGTCTCCCTTCAATGACCTCAGCAATTCCCTCCAAAATGCCACCTCACTGCCCCTGACATCCCCTCACATTCCATTGCCCTACACAAATAGTTCTTGGATCCCCTCTAGATCACACCAGGTTTTCAGCCACATGAATGGCATCACCTGTGCCCACTGCTCGTTATTCACCCAACCAAAAGCAAGAGCAAATGTTGGTTGGGCTTTAATAACAACTTGAAATAACTTTACAGCAAAATAACTCACCTTTTTCTTCTGTGTTTTTTTTTCCTTCAGCTGCTGGGCTTCCCTGTGAGGATGTGTGCTGAGCTCTGGGTGGAGGGGACTGTCAGGCTGAATGGCTGTGGGTTTGTGCTCTTCTCCCTGGGCATCAGCCACTGCCCCAATCCCTTTGCCCAGGCTGTTCCCTGTGCCTGTGCTCAGGCTGGGGCAGCACAGGCAGACGCAGCTCTCAGCACTCCCTGCTCCAAACACAGCTCTGGCCTCCACTGCAATCTGGCTCTGCTGGGAGGTTTGCTCCTAGAGAAATCCAAGAATTGCTCATGGCAATGTGGAGAATCAATCTCCACAAAGGGAGGTAAGGAATAAAATCCTGCTCTGGGAGCCCTTGGGATCTGCAGGGCTGCTGAGGGAAGGGGACATTCCCTGCCTGCAGGGCACACAGCCCCACCTGCAGCAGCCAGCCCAGCCTGCCAGCTGGGCTCTGCCAGCCCCTCTCTGAGCCCCCTCCCTGTGCTGCTCCCTCTCGGTGCCTTTGGCAATCCCAGTCTGAGCCTGAGCAGCCCAAAGCTCTGGCTGGCAGCCCAGGGACAAAGGGACGCTCCCAGGGATGGGGCACATTCCCAGCAAACGCTCCCAGCAGGGCACAGAGGCACCCCTGGAGCTCCTGGCTGGGGCTGGCAGGAGGGCACAGCCCCCAGCTGGGCTGGCAGTGGCAGTGACAGCAGCAAAGTGCCACGCTCTGGTGGCACAGCACAGACACCGAGGCCAGCACTGCCCGTGGGAGGGGCACAATGAATTCTGCTCCCTGTGCTGCCCCATGCCAGCAGGAAAGCTCCAGGGGCATGGAAACTCCTGCCCCTTCCCCCCAGCCAGATGAGCTCTCCTCAGTTCCCAACACCCAGTTCTCACCTCCAGCCTGCTCCCGGGGCTGCTGCCACGTTCCTGACAAGGTGCCAAAGGCCCCTGGGCACAGGGCTCCCTCTGTGTCTCAGGGCTTGGGCACGGCAGGGACCAGGCTGCTCCAGCAAGGACAGCCTGGAACCAGAGCAGATGTCCCAGGGCTGGCAACGGGCTGGGGACAGCAGCTCTGAAACCCAGAGTGCTGAAAACAGCCCCCAAAGTGTTCTATGGTCACACCTTTAACATGGCTCCAAAGGGCAGCAGCTCTGGTGCCAGAGCAGCACCTGCACCATTCCCTGTGCCAGCCCTGGCTCACTGAAAAACCAAACAAATCAACCACACCCAGGCCTTGTTTGCACAATTCCTGATCCAAACCCTCACCTTTCCTGCCCAGCACTGAGGCAAATCTGACACAGCATTGAGAAGTGACCTTTGCTGAGAGCAGCCATCATCCCAGTCCTCCAGCCTTGGCAAGATTGTGCAGTGAATGGACCTCAGTTCTAATCCTAAACCTCAATTTCTGTCAGTTTTTGTTAGAAAGATACTGGACAGTAAATCATGCAGCAGAATTTGCAAATTGCACAAGGAATAACAAGGCCCAGAGCAAACACAACCACCCCCATCACTGCTGCACCCCAATTCTGGGAGAAATGCTGATCTCATTTCTAAACACTGCCCTTCCCTCCCACTCAGTCCTTCCCTGCACATCCCTGCAGAGCCTTGACTCCATCTTTTGCTGCCAACAGCCCCTCTCCAGCCCAGAGCCCACTGCTCACAGACACAAACTGAGCAAGCCTAAGGCAATGTTCCCAGCAGCAGATGCAATTCCTGAACTCCCTTTTCCCTGGATTCTGAGCCCTTGCAGGAAACTCAGCTCAGCCCAGAGTCTGTTCTGCTTTCCCAGAGGGAAATACAGCCTGCTGGGCCCCAGCTCTGGCACCACATTGCCCTTGTTCCTGTGCCCTGGAAAGGCCCAGGCAAAGCCAGTCCCTCAGAGCCCATCCCTGGGCCCCAGGAGAGCTGGAGCTGCTCCCAGATGCCAGGGCCCTGCAGGGCTGTGCTGACACCAGCACAGGCTGACCCCTGTGCCCAGCACCCCCCCTCACTCTGCTCCCATGGCTCCCAAATGCTGCCAGCCCTGCCCCTGCCCCTGTGCCAGGGCCGTGCCTGCCCCCAGCCCCAGCAGAGGCTGTCACCCAGCCCTGCAGCGGCTGCCAGCCCTGGCAGAGCTGGGCATGCACTGAGAGCTCCCGAAGGAAGGCCCAGAGCAGCCCTGGGCTGCACAGACAGTGCCCAAGCTGCCCTAGGGCACAGCCAGCACCACAGCTCCAGCATCCCCAGGGAACTCTGGCACTGCCTCTGCACCTCTGCCCTTCTCCAGCAGGCACAGCTGGGGCTGGGCTGGCAGCAATGGCATTGCCATGGCAGCTCATGCCAGCAGAGAGGAAAAGGGGAGCCCTGTGTCCCTCTGACTCACCCCACAGCGTGGGCAGGACCAGAGCCCTCCAGCGCAGAGCCCTGCTGCTGAAGCCTCTTGCCTTTGGCTGCTCCAACACCAAAGCTGTGGGCAAAGATGGGAGGAGTTGGATGATTTTTCCTGCCCTGAAAGAGAGGAGAAAAGAAAATTAAGTCCACTGTGGAAGTCAAAGGATCCCAGCTCTCATAGCTCTGCTCTGCTGGCTCACTATGGGGTTTTACCCATGAGAGGTGACACCAATTCAAACACAAAAGTGTCCTTTGCCAGCACTTTTATTCCTGACTATTTCAGACAATAAAAGGATGCTCATTTTTCATCTTGCATTCTCTGCCTCATTTGAACAGAACCATTTTTATCCCAGAGCCCACGTGGCAGCCATTCCATCCTTTCCCATTGGACTTTGCACAAAGGAAGGGACACCTGGGATGCTGCACCACAAGAAATCCCAAAGAGAATCCCCTCCAAAACCTCACAGGGAAAGGTTTTTTGCTTTTGGGACACAAGAAAGGCCTTGGGCCATTTGCATCCACATGGAAAGCCCACACTGAGCACTTGGTTTTAAAGATGTTGCACTTGAAGTTACAGACATGGAATTGCTTTGGGATTTGGCATTTCCTGCACCCACACAAACACATTCAAGGAATTAAGTGCAGAGTCCTGAAGTTTGGTTATTCCAGTGCTGTTTTGGTAGTGCCACTTGACACACCAAAATCCACAGCAACACTTCAAAAAATGCAAAGCAACTTTCACCCCCACAGCCCCCTTCCTTTCCATTTTGCAGTTTTGGGCTCCTCTTAAGAACAGGTTAAAGCAAAGAAGAGAAAAGGCCAGGACCTGCTCCCAGCCAGTGCCCCAGCCACCTGTTTGCCAGAGATTCTCC
Source organism: Molothrus aeneus (assembly GCF_037042795.1). NCBI lineage: Eukaryota > Metazoa > Chordata > Aves > Passeriformes > Icteridae > Molothrus > Molothrus aeneus. The sequence continues at coordinate 6,169,436 of NC_089649.1, read as the reverse complement.
TTACAGCTGATGGCTTTTCTAAGAAAGCTCCAGCTCAGCCTTATCTCAATCCCCTGGCAGCCCTCACCATCAGCCCCAAAGGCCAGGGCACATCTGTGTGCTGCCTCAGGAAGCTCAGTGGCTCTCTGGGGGACAAAACCTGGTTTGGACCCAGAGCTGACTCTGCTCCCTGCTGGCTGAACTGTGCAGCTGTGGGATGCAGCTGGGTGCTGCAGGGCAGAGTGTGTCACCCTCTGTGCCAGCCAGGCTCCAAAGGCAGCCCTTGGTGCCCCAGCAGCGCTGCTGGAAGCGCTGGCAGCGCTTGGCACAGATGGGATGGAGCCTTCCCACAGCTCTGTGCCCTGGCAGCGAGGCTGGCACAGCAGAGAGGCTGATGGCAGCAGAACAAACGCTGGGTTTCCATGGGCACTGATGGGCCTGAGAGCCCCAGGCCAGAGCTGCTCCCTGCCCAGCCCAGGAGCTCCCAGTGCTGCTGCAGGGCACGGGCTCTGAGGGAACCCTGCAGCTGGGCCAGGAACGCAGCAGCGACAATTCCCAGGCACAAAGAGATCCCCACCTGCTCCAGCAACTGAACCTCTGGGGCTCAGCCCCGCGGGCTGTCCCTGCTCCAGGCAGGAGGAGCCACACAGCCCCCGAGGCTGGGCTCACACCCTGCCCTGCCAGCAGGAAACAAGGGCTTCATGAAGCTTTGGGGACACCTTCTGTCCCCAGAGGGCTCTGACACAACATCCAGCAGTGTGGATCTTTAATAAAGACAGCTCGGACCTATCCTTGCCACAGACTCGCCTTTGTTATTGCCTCACAGTCTCTGCTTTAAAATATTTTGCTATTACAAGTGTTTAAACAAGACTGACCGTGAGCCCTGCACCCTTGCCGTGCTCCAAGCCCTAAGGCAGAGCTGGATATCCTCACACTCATCCAGCCTGAGGGAGCTGCTGCAGCATTTAAAACATTTACAAACCACCCCTGCCCTGAGGGTGTGCAGCCCTGCAGGTGCCTGGGTGCCAGCCCAGCATGAGAGATGGGACATCAGGAGAGCGAGCAGACAACGCCCACTGCAGCCTCTGCACTCTCGGCACTGCAGCTGCACGATCCTCACTGCTCAGCGACTCTCAGCTCTGATTCCAGGACTCCCGCCAGGAAACTGAGGGCCCTTTCCAGATGCAAATCCCCACAGAGCCACTGCTCTCCTCTCCACCCACCCTCCTGCTCCAGCTTTTACCCCTTTGGTAGCCACCACCCCGCCCAGGACACAGAGGAGGCTCTCGGGTGCCAACTGAGACCCAAATCGATCCAGGTGCCTCAGGAAATAAATACAAACAAACTCGCCCCTTCTAGGCTACCAAAATGTCTCGGTGCCCAGTTCCTGTTTCCTAAGGCAAAACCCACGGATCAGGGGAAAATGGCAAGTCCCAATCCCAACCAAACCTGGTTTGGCATCGGTTTCCATCAGGACCGTTCAGGTTTCCCAGTGCCCCTCAGCTGCAGCCACAGGAGCAGCTTCTCTCTGGGACCCAGGGGGGTGGGCACAGGGACACCCATCCCGCTGCTTCCCGGCAAACAGAGCTCAGCCCAGCCCAGAATGAAACATAACAAATGCAGGTATTGCCCTTGCCATTCATGTCTGAGCTCTGGCACGGTGTTATTGACCACAAAACTCCCGAGAGGGGACAGTCTGTAACTACTGCTCTGGATCAAGGATAATCTGTCAGTTCGTGTATGCACTGCACAGCTTTCATAAACAGCACTGTAACAGACACTAGTTTAGACTGCAGCATCATAGAGACTGTGAAATGTTCAGATGCTGTTACATGTAAGGAACTCAGAAAATGGTGTCAGATAATGAGGTGATTTCCCACAGCTGGGGACAATCTTATCTGAAACACAAGATAATAGAAACAGAAACCAGAGCACTGAAAAAAAAAAAAGGAAAAATTTACTGACCCTCGTTATCAAATAACGAGGGAGTGAAAATAAAACAGGATGGCACCACAAGAAGAAATAAAGTATATTGGTTTAATCCACAAGATGGCACGAAGGTTCAAACCAAGCAAAAGAACATCTAAACTGAAAGGACTGTTTGAATATGTATAAACTCTAATGAATATGCACACACCACTGCAATGGAACAGAATCTAGAGAACACGGTTTAAGGGAACCGGGTGCTCCTGGCAAACAGCCAAGCACCCCAGCGCTGCCTTTTATCCCTTAACAAACGTGTAAAAATTCTAAAGAGTGAACTCTGTTTCTCACCCAATAAAACGCTGTTCCCGCAGCTGGGACGAGCCCCAGCTTTATTCCACGGCACACGATCCCAGAGAGCCGCAAGGTCCGGGACAGAGCCGTGCCACCCGCAGCGGGTCCCACGCAGCAGCGCCCAAAGCAGCCCCGGCCCCCTGTGGGTGCCCCCGGCCCCGGTGCCCCCGGCCCAGCTCCCTCCCCTCCGGCCGCTCACCTGAGGGCACCGCCCGCTGCCTCCCGGCGCTGCTGCCGAGCCGAGGGCATTGTCCCCGCTCCTGGCCCAAAGGCCGCGTTCTGCGCTACAGGGCGCGCTCCGGGGGACGCGGGGGCGGGCAGGGACAGGGTGACCCGGGCTGAGGCGGCTGTCCCAGCGCTCTGTCCCCTCATGGGGCTCAGGCCGGGGAGCGGGGCCCTGCCAGCGGCCGCCATTGCAGCGCGGAGCAGAGTCAGGCAGGGCCGAAGAGCCGAGTGTGGCCGAGTGGAGCCGGCAACGGCCGAGTGTGGCCGACAGCAGCCGACAACAGCCGAGTGTGGCCGACAACAGCCGAGCGTACCCGAACGGCCGACTCTGGCCGGGATTGGCCGAATCGATCCGAGCTTACCTGAGGTGAACTGAACGGGACGGGACGGAACCGCGTTCAGCCCAACCGAACTAGATAAGCCGAACCGAACTAGATAAGCCGAACCAACGCGAGATCAGCCGAACCAACCTGAACATTACAGGGTCGGTCGAACCAAACCGAGCTGAGCTCCGAATGCAGCGATCGGCACAGAGATCAGCCGAACCGCGCCGAGCTCGGCCGAACCCTGCAAGCGGCACCGAGTTCAGCCGACCGGAGGCATTATGCATTTAATAAAAGCAAAAAGGAACAAATTCATCAGGCTTTTTATCTTCCAGGAGAGCATGCTCAAATTAAGGCTTCATTTAATTGTGGCAAATGAAATACTCATCAGCGCAGTGATTCTGAGCCTTATTCTCCCCTTGCTCTGAAAGTGTTACAAGTGAGAAATTAACTGACAGCTGCTAATGAGATTAACAGTTTTTCATCTCTAGTCACCGTTTCTATATGGTCCAAATCCCAGTGACTGAGAAAATGGCCCAATTTTCTTCCTGTATAATGGGGTGTGTGGGACTGTGTCTCACTCCAGTACTTCCTAAGTCTCATCTCCATCTCCACAAGGATATGGACCAAGATTTGGGAGTGCACAGCCCTGCACTACTGCCTTACCTGTACAGCCTTTGTCAGTCTGTCACTGCTGAAATTCCACCTTCAGTTGAGCAGGGGCAGTGTTGCTCTTCAGGAGGACACGTGCAGAGGTGAAGTTCCTTATCCATTAACCTCAATTAAAACATTCCATCAGCTGCTCATTAACAACATGGATATCAGGCTTTTCCGGTAAAGGTGGCCCATCCAGACAGCGCTAACCTAACACTTGCTGCAGTACTATTCATTTTTTCCTTACAGTTATTGAGCTATTTCTGCTTTGACGGGAAGAACCAAGAAACCTCCATCACCTGCCACGACTTTCCTCAGTCAGTGAAGTCTTGAGCAGCACCACAAACTAATACAGAAGCACTTCAGATCCAATAGCTTTTGACTCTCCTCTTCCCTTTAGCTTAAGTGTATGTTAAAAGCAGCTCATTCACTGAGCTACCAGTATTGGGCATGTAATTAAAAGAGGGAAATGGAAATTAACGTTTTCTACTCATTGAAAAACAAGAAAATACTTTTCCCAGGCACAAAAGCAGTGGTCCTAAGGTAAAATTAAAAAAAAAAATCTTTACTTTTCAAATAACAACATAATTAGGGCAAAAATCACCAAAAAAAGTGTCCCTTCTGGGCATTTACCTTCTCTCAGATGCGTTCCATGTAGCCCATGGCAGACTTCACCAATGACCATCAACTTCGTAACTCCCCTCAACTTTAACATCAACTTTAAAACTCCCCTTCCCAAATCCAGTCACTCTACAGATACACACATATGGCAGAGGAAGAAACAAGCTGTAAACAACAGGCAGTTTCCATTGGCACTACGGCAATCTCCTGCTAAACATGACCAAAGCCAGGGAGTTCCCCAGCCCATCAAAATCTTCAAAATCAAAAGAACAGTTCCTGTCTTCAACAGCACAGAGGAAACCACTTAGCAATTCCAAAACCTCAGGGACAACAAACATAAAATATTAAGAAAGACATTTAAACATCAGCTTTGATAAACATGTTTAATAATACACTACTTTACAGGACAGTTATTTAAAAGCTGGGCTTCAGGAGAAACATTTAGACTTAAACGCCAGTTTTCCAAAACCCTCACCTAAGACACTGAGACACCAAAAGCCGGGTTTGTTCACCCTACAAGAACTGCACAAGAAGCTCAGAGTTGTGGCTTTGCTAAAAACAGACATTGTACCTAGGGAAGGGGGTCGCTTTCTTTCCCCACTGCACTGGATCGGCAACAGCCATTCTCAAATGTGTGCAACACCCGCAGGGAAAGGCAGCACTCAGTTCCCTCAGCGTTCCCTGTTTCAGGAATCACACACTCACATCACTTCCCAGGTGCAATCCTCCCTCCAGCGAGGTCTCTGGGACTGCTCTGCAGTGACACTGCTCTCCCTCCCAAGGAACAAGGTGTTACAGACACACACTGGGGGAAAATCCCCACTCAAGGAGCAGCCCAGACCTGTGCACTTCTGGGCTGCTCATAAATGCACAACTCAGTGCTTTCCAGCAAGGACAACGCACAGCTGCACAGAATTACCACTGTCCCCACTACTGACACAATAGGTGAGTGCATACACACCACAAATTAAAAATTCACCTTTTCCTATTCCCAGAATAATTTGGGAAATTTAAACCAAATAAGAAAAAATAGAATTCTATTTATTTCATTTGCTCCTTGGTTTCAGAGAAGTTAAAATAGGTGTCAATACAGACACAGAACTTTTTCTTCCACAGGACACCAAGTCTGCTGTGGCCATCCAAATCGGAACTGCATTTCAGGCCCACTCCATCATATTAATGCAAGTCAACCCAAACCCAAACCTCCAATGATGGAGGAGGAATCCATGTTTTGGAGAAAATGAAGTTGAAAAAGAAGTCTCCAGCTTGCAAGGTTCCTAAGTGGAGAGCAAGGGGGTAATTTCCATCCTACCCGCGGTGTGAAGGGCTGAGACTGCAAGGCCGACTGTCTGGAACAGTGTGCACCAAAAACAATTGTAAAAGTCATCTAGCTTGAGTCCCCAGAGGAAGGGGGAAGTTTTTCACTGTAGGAAAAACAAGACTACAGGAAAGATTCCCAGTCAAGGCGTAGGCAGGGGAAGCAGCCGTCACCTCCTCAGCGGGTGGGGAAGCCCCCTCGATGGGTCCCTCCACGGCCCCCTCTGAAGCCTCCCCGCTCACCACGGAAGTTGGTTCTGTTCCTCTCCCTGCCCCTTTCTCCCCGTCCTGCCGAAGTCCCTCCTCTTCCTCCTCCCCTGGGAGCACCCCCACCCCGGTCGGACTTGGATTTGGGTGGCGGGGACTTGGGCCGCAGCCTCTCGATCTCCTCGGTGCAGCCGGTCAGGTGGGAATTGGGAGCCGTGAAATACGAGGAATACGTTTCTGCGTTGAAGTTGCTGTTTGTGAGGGTGGGTCCCACCGTCAGCCAACCTTAGGAACAAAACCACAGTGAGCAGAAGCAACAACCAACTTCACTGAACAGAATGAAAAGTCACCTCTAGAGTTGCTGCAAAGTTAAGATTCATCTGGGTATTTCTAAGGGCTTGTTTTCCTTTTTTTTTTTTTAATTTTTTATTACACATGGCTGTGGCAACATTCACACTGTGCTTTCACAAACCCCTACCCCTTCTTCTTACTTGTCCTTACACCACAACAGTGCTTTTAAAAATGACTCTGAAGTTCTACCAGAGTAACCTGACTGTGAGACACTGACACACAGAATCCCCTGGCAGCAGCACTGAAGGAATACCTGAACAATGTGTCCTGATCCATGTATTTCTTGCATTTTGCATCATGCCAGATGCAGGACCTACTGTGAGATACTGCCACTTGAGACAAAGGCAAGAGCACTAAGCTCATAGGGGTTGAACATCAGTTGGAAAAAGAAATCACTTTTCTGAGAAGCATAAAAGAAAGCATGGGAGAAAAGGAATCTCAACTGGATTTTGTTATGCTCACTGATGCATTTAACACATGGATAGGCAAAAATATTGGTAAACAAAAATCTCTCTTCTGGAAAAATTACAGAAGTGAGAGTTCTCATAAACTTTCTAAACAACAGTTCTGTGACTGATGGATCTTCACATACACCAAAAAACTATGTCCTTCAGATCTGCTGTCTGACCTATGACATACATCTGGAAACCTTTTTAGGACTCTGCAATGAATTTTACTGTTTGGTCAAAAACAACACAGCAGTTACCTGGTCGAATAGTGCTGTCTCTCCCGAAGAGGTGAAGCCGCCGTCGCCCGAGGCAGAAGTGCTCAATGATGTGAAAAATCTCCACAGGTTTCTCTATGTTGCCGATTTCAGGCTCCTCAGTGATGATGAGGTCGATGTCAACGTTGGCGTGGATGAAGTCTCCGTCGGTGCTGCGGCGCACGGTGCCCTTGATGCCCATGAGGCAGTGCTCCTGCAGACACACAGAGCTGTCACCTGTCACACCTACTGCTGTGCCAGGTGAGCACAAGGGACAGCAAGGACAGTTCTGAGCACATTCCACTCTTACAGGAGAGAAAAGTCTGAAACAAGAACTAGAGCAGAAAAGCTGGAGCACAAAAGGAGCCAGCTGAGAACAAAGCAGAGCAGTACTTGAGGCAGAAGCTTGATAAACTCCACTATGAGGTGGTAAAACTCAAATCAAGGCTCAAGTCAGCTACGTAGACTTCTTCAGTTACAGAACTTTAGGCTGGAAAGGCTGAGAAGTCTCCACAAGGCAAAAGAGAAAAACATGATGGCAAGAGCAAGGAATGGTTATTAATTGTGATTAATACCTGTCTTAGCATTCTGAACATAACTTTATTCATATAATAATTTGAAAAGTTTTCAGTCATGAAACAGGCAGTGGAAATAATATGTACTTTTCCATACTGTACCTCTGTTAATAAAGGGACCCTCAGAATTCCCCTCAGATTCCTTTCTAGAAGATATTACTGCATAAAACCCCCAACCACTATCACACTCTCAGGCAGCTCATCAGCATTAGAAGTGTTCTTGAGCTGTAACATGCATCATTTTCCTTCCTTCTCCAACACTGCAGAACAATTTGAGTGAGTGATATGTGGCACCCATGAATGAGGGTTGTTCCAGGATGAAAAGAGGCTCCTACATACTCATTTCAGAGCTCTGTTTCTGGGAATATCAATCTTGGATGAGCGATGTTCCCCAGGATCAAATGCTCTGACTCGCTAAGCGCCACCAGATGGCTCAGGAAACAGCCGCAGACAAGAGAATGTAATCATTCCTGAATTTTGGAAAGGGTTTGAAAGTGAGTGGGTAAACATGAAAGGCACAACATCAGACCTGTCAAATCTGTGCAGATGGTATTGCACTCATGCAACACGGCTTTGGACCTAGAATTTACCTAAGGGAAAGGCAGAATACTGTTAGGCAAATCACCCACCAAGCCAAGCCTCCTCAGCCTAGTCCTTAGGAGAACTATCCCCAACCTTTTACTTCCATACCACAGGGTATGTCACTCACAACTCACGGGGATTCTCTGACAGGTGGCACAGCACCAAGCATCCCTGGAGAGATTCCTCAGCCAAACACAACAGAACACATTTGCTGCTCTAAGCACTGGCAAACACAGCATGCAACAGTGTTTGTTTAGTCAGAGCAAACTCACTCCATTTTCAGTGTTCATCACAAACAGTGACCTCAGCTCAACTCTTGCTTGATTAACAGGAATTCCCCCATACCAGAAACTATTTTTCTGGGCTAAACAAAGACATAAACTCCCCTCAAATCGTCCTGTGTTAGTTTAACCTTGCCCTCATGAGCAAACTGCACATATTTGCAAAACTATATGCAATAAACACACAATACTTATACTTTTAAATATTTATAACTAATACAACACACTTTCAAACAAACTTCAGATTAATGTAAATGCAAGTCAAAGAGAGATTCCAGATATCCTAAAGGAAGTTTATACTCCTAACAATGGCCAATTTGAGACAGACTTGAGGATGTTTAATGCTAATGAATGATTAATGAGTGAGGAAGGAGCCCTGAGGTTCACTGACAACTTGAAATTAATAAATTGTCAATCAGCTCTCTGTACTCAGTAAAACTTCCAGTCACACCCACGTATACCCAAACTAATTATTTGAGTCCCATTAACATTTCTCTAAGTTTCTGATCAACAGACATTTGAGACACAAACCAGAACACTTTTTTTTCTCTGCACCTCCTTCAATATACATCCTCCACCAAGCATCTTAAAAAAAGTTTGGTTTAAACCAAGCTGACCCATTCTGTCACTGGTGCTATACAATCATTTCCAGGAAGACAGGAGATGCTCCGGTTCCCCCAGGCTTCTGTCTGGTCCAAACTCTGGGTGCACTCTAATGTGCATTTAGAACCAATAGCCGATATAGTTATTTTTTATTAATAGGTTCTGTTAAAATCTACAGATTTAAAAGACTTCTTTTGACATTGACTTTAGTCAAATTCTATTGCTAAGTTTAGTTCCATAAAATGTACTTTGCAGAACAGAACTTGGAAGTCGTCATGTTGGCTTTCTCTCTCACAAGCCTGTCACCAACACTGGCTGTGTCATCAGCACAGAGAGACAGAATGGAAACAGAGGAGGAATGGAGCCAATCCTTTACCTTGGTTCTTTGGAAGACAGCCTTGGGGTCTAGAGTCTTGGTCTTGCCAGGGTTGTTCTTATTTGTTTTAATCCAGCAAATGTCCTCACATCTTCTGTAACCCCATTTACGCAGACACTAAATGTTAGAAACAAATAAACCAGTTCACACTACATAAAAACATCAAGTGACCTGAACTGAACACTCACTTAGGAGTGAGTGTCAAGGACTGTCCAGCTACTACAAACCTGTCTATGACCAAACCCAACTTCACACTGAAACCAGCCAAAGCAAAGAGATCAGTAATCACAGCTGCCCTTAAACAGTTGTCTGTGAATTGTTTCCATGGAAAGCAGTGCTTGAACTAAGCACTGCAGGAGCCAATTGGGAATTCTTAGTGCAGCATCCCCAACACGAGCAGCATTTCCCTGGCATGCAGAAAGATGACAATTGTATCTCAATTTCTGAAACAGTAGGGCCTTTCTTCTAGCATGAACAGCATTGCAGTTTTCTGTCAGAAAACTGAGACTTCTGTTCAAAAATTGTAACTTGGCAACCTGCTCCTCTGTCACCAGATATACATCCAAACCACAATCCCAAGGAATTATGCTTCCTCACATAGTCAGTGACTCAGCTGGACATTTACAGTACCTAAACAGTTAATGCCATTTAAAATCACATATCCTCTAACACAATAACAAAACATCCCTCAGTAGTTAGGGCTGAGAATTCTATACATGGAAAAGTCAAAGATAAAAATAAACTCGTAAGCCTGTCCCTGATAAATTGAATTAAAACAACATCTTACCACTCGGCCGAGATCCAGACCCTCGCCCGAGCCGCACCACAGAAACACAAATGACCTTGGGGCTGCAATTTCTTCAATTTCCAATTTCATGATCTAGTAACAGTAAGTGCAATAAAAGCATTTCTGAATTAAATACAAATCACCAGTTGCATCAGGAAGAATACTAAGTCTTGAGGCATTGTCACAGAAACCATCAGGAAGCACAGCTGGGGGCCGCCCAAGGGAAGCAGGGAACTAATTCCTTGTTTTGCTTTGCTTGTGTGTTTGGCTTTTCTTTTCCCATTAAACTGTCTTCGTCTCAAAATTTGAGTTTTCCAGCTTTTACCCTTCCAATTCTCTACCTGATCCCATTGGTGGGGGAGTGAGTAAGTGGCTGCCCAGGGCTGGGCTGCTGGCTGGGATGAAACCATCACAAACAGAAATTCTACCTATTTTCAGAAATTCTAGACTTAAAAGGTCAACACAATCCACATGGTCTCCTCCTCCTCAAATCTCTGCTTTGTTTTATCATTAGACTGGCAGCAAAAATATTTAATACAGAAGCAACAGTACTCTGTTTCTTTTCCTCTCTGTAAGTACTCACATGAAGGTCATGAAGACATTCTAAAAATCTCAGCTTAATTCCTATCACTAAATAGGAAAGACATTCTCTCCATTTTCACTTTCAGGAAAAGCAGCCAGAATTTATGAGAACAGTGGTTCAACAATGGCAAATGAGTAACATTCAAGATGAAATAACTTCGGATGCAAAGCATCTGCTAGTCATCACAAGCTGAAAGGATTCATCTCTAACTTGCTAACACATCAAATCAAGCTTCATTCAATGCCATTCCGAGGAAGAATAATGCAGTAGGAGCCAGTCTAGGAGGATGTAACTCCACACTAGGAAGATGAGTCCTGCCTCCCACACTCTAGTTTTTCTGTTAGGAATTCTGTTTTTTCCCTGGGCAGCACTGGCAGGCATAATTTTTGAATAAATACATGAGAAAGACTTCCACAAGTGAGGTTTACCTATTTTGTTAAGTTTCTAGGGATTATTACTGGTTTGACCATCAAAATTTCCTACCCAATCAATACTTGGAGAATGGAGGAATGTCAATAAAGCAAACTAACCTGCACTTTTTACTAGAAGACCAGCATATTAAAAAACATGCCTTAATAATCTCAAGAATTTCAAGAAACACTGGAATCTTTTCAATGGACATTCAGTATTTCAACAGCCAAAAATCAAAGAGAAAGCTCAGTGAAGGTAAGGGCAGAGAGAAAACCCACTATTATCAGGCTCAAGTTTTCAGCCAGGCTCAGAGGGAACAAAAAGTTGTATTCACTACATTAAACCCTGAAACCATTTGCTTAAACAAATGTATGAAATGTTCCTCACAGCAAAACAGGTACTTACGTCATCCCAGGTCCAGCATTTTTCATTGGCAGTGATGCCAGTCTCTCGGTAATATTCTTCCAATGGTGGCTCCAGGAGAATCACATCAAATTTGGACTTCAGTTCTCTAATATCAAAGGCTTCCAAGTCTGCTTGCAAATACCTGTTTAGACAGATGATGCCAGACTGCGTCAGACAAGGTGCAAGGGTGAACTCCACTCCACACAGCACTTCTGTGCAGCCAGTTAAGAGCAGGGTCTCCTGGGTGGGTTGTACATCTCAAATGCTCTAAATCCAAAGGAGATCCATTACACATCCTCACTTAATCAAGGCTGGATGCTATTGCATTGTGGTTTTTAAGTAGTCTTAATAAACAGTTTTTAGGCTTCTAACTTAGCAAGCAGGAAACAGATGCCCACGCAGACTGTACAACAATACCTAGTGCCGACTCACTGCACTTCCTGTACACCTGTGGACTATAATAGGAAGAAACAAACATTTCAGAAGCAAACACTCAGTGCCTGGCTAACTGGGAAAGTGGCATATTTTTAGAATTATTCCAAAGACTCTAAATACTGGAAACATTGTCACTTTTTTTGTGTAGTATACATGTATTTCTCTATTCCTGTACCCCCCGCCCCCAGCCATTGACTCCATTAAACAAATGCTCACGCACACTCTTATGACTCTCCTTCACACCTGCACACCACTCACTGCTCTATCACTATCAAAAAATTACACTGCCCTCCCCTAAATTCCTTTAACTTTAGTAAAGCTGATCAATAGACCACCACCTTCCCCTTCCCAGTGTGTGGAAAAGATTCCATATGTACTTGGTGTTGTCAGAAGGCAGCATTTGATTACTGGTTTTCCTACTTTTGTACTTTATGACCAAAACACATGCCTAGCTTAAAAGAGCAGGCTGAGTTTGCAGTTTGCACTCAGTTGTTCAGACAACTATTTCATAGGGTTTTATGTGACTATCATTAAATAAGGTGGATTTTTGTGGTACAGATCAAGACTACTGCATGTGACAAGCATAAGGTTAAGTTGTTAAGTTCAGAGAGGTCTGAATCCCTGGAGTAACACGCTGCACACTGGGGCTGTGTCTGACATTCAGCAAAAACAAGGACAAATGACTTTCAGTCAGCCTAAACATTTTTGTCTTCAACTCCGAAATAACAGGTGATTGATGGACACTGAGATAATAACTGAACACTATACAAAACCAGCTGCTACAAGAAAAGCTAAGGTTATATTAAGAGGGAAATTTTTTAAGGCTCTTGTTATCATAAACCACATAAAAACGTGAGATTCACCACCACATGATATTCTCTTAGTTCCCAAATTAGAGCCTTCAGCCAAATTAGTTGACAATTTGGCCTTAAAAAAATCAAAGCTTTAGAGACTATAAATAATCACACACTGGAAAAAAAAAATCTGGTTTATACACGGTATTAAATATCTAGATTAAACTAACAACACCAGAGTGGTCTTATTCTCTTCTATGCTTCAATTGATTCATTTGTATACACAAACAGAAAGAGAAAATGTAAATTCTAAGCAGGTGCTGAAGATAGAGATTTGCAAAGCAGACAGCTAACTTCAAACAGGTCTGGAGAAGAAAGGCATTTTCCACAAGAACACTTACATGGGAGGAGTGTTAGATTTAGATATCAGCTCATCCTTCAATCTGATGAGCTCTCTAAGTTTTGGATATTCTTCAAACCTATCTGCTAAGCCTAAGAAGAAGAAAACATGAAGTTAACAACTACTTAACAGAGTAAATCTCTATCAATTAAGCATTGTCCAGTATTCTAAATATGTCCAAATGTTAATACTTAGCCTCATTTTAATTTTTGTTAGAACAAAGAAAAACCCTTTAAAGCAGTTTTCATTCAGTACTCGACAAAAGCCTCCGGCCCTCACCCAGCCAATCAGGGCTGTTACTGATGCAGTGTCTATGCTCTGATCTTCTCTAGAACACTACAGCTGATCAGGAATTCACAACTCCCGTTACCAGAAGGAAACAACCTTGCATTTAAACTGAAAGTGCCAGGATGATGAAAGAAACTATTTTGGTTTTCCCCATCTCTAAATTTCTATTAAGATCTAATTAATATTAATTCACAGCAGAGTCTGTGTAATCTTTGACTGTGTAATCTTTGGACTGTTTCCAAAGTGGCACCTGGGGTTCCCTGAGGCAACCTTCAAACTGAGATTTGGTGCTGTGCTGGCAGTCATGAAGATCTGAACACATACTCCTACATTTAGCTTTATGATGTCAATTTTCCAACCTTTCATGTGCACAGAATGCAAAGGAGAGAGCCCTCATTAGATCTTTTGCAGAAAACGTTGTGAAAGGGAAAATACTCTTTGAAGTATATTTCATTCTTGCTTAGAGACAATGGGTTTGGTACTGCCAGCAGCAGGTTCAGCATAGACCAACAAGGTGTCATTCCTGCTTCCCAAGCAGTATCACTTCAACTTAAGTAAAAGGCTTCATGTTCATTTAAAAGTACAACTTGGAATGGTACTAATAAACCGGGGGGGGGGGGGGAAACTTCACCCAAACCCACGAACCCTTCATCTCTTTCCTTATTTTAATTCAAACTTCTTAAGTCCCAATCCTAGGAATGCAATGATAAAAGTGAAGTTCTCAGTACCTAAACTTTATTATCTCTTGCCACTTGTGCATGAAACACCCAAAAGTTATTTTCATCCCTTTTTTTGCATATGTAACAGCTTAAAGCTACTGCTGTGTTCTCCCAGTTTCCAATACTGTGCTGCTTCCAGCCATTTTGAGTCCATACCCCTGGGCAACAGCAGCTAAGCAATAGACGCAAAACAAATTTCAATCCAAAACCCTCAAACTAACCAAACACAGACCCACAGGTCTCTCCCTCTTTTCCAACAGCAACATCAAAAAGATACAGCTGGGTGTTCTCTTAGAACCACCTGTTTCTCTTTGGGCCATGTGCACTAACACACAGCACCTCAGCAGAGTTGTGATCATGGTGTGGAAAACGTGTGCTCACCAATGTACAGCTTGACACAGCTCAGCCCTGTTGAAGGCTCTGGCCCTGCTGCTGAGGTGTTCATCTCCACACCCATCGCCGCCTGTTTGTCCTGTCCCTTCCCCGTTCATCTCCACACCAACACCACCTGTTTGTCCTGTCCCTTCCCCGTTCATCTCCACACCAACACCACCTGTTTGTCCTGTCCCTTCCCTGTTCATCTCCACACCAACACCACCTGTTTGTCCTGTCCCTTCCCCGTTCATCTCCACACCAACACCACCTGTTTGTCCTGTCCCTTCCCTGTTCATCTCCACACCAACACCACCTGTTTGTCCTGTCCCTTCCCTGTTCATCTCCACACCAACACCACCTGTTTGTCCTGCCCCTTCCCCGTTCATCTCCACACCATCGCTGCCTGTTTGTCCTGTCCCTTCCCTGTTCATCTCCACACCATCGCTGCCTGTTTGTCCTGTCCCTTCCCCATCCGTTACACAGCAGTCGTGGCACACAGTAGGGGCTGCTGTTTCTCCATTTCCAAGAAGAGTGCAGAACTACCTCAAGTACATAACTGTGAAGGCCAAGGGCTTTTGGCATAAAGATCCAATTGAGTCAAAACAGCCCAGATGTGTTTCACAGAACCATTCACAAAATAGAGAAGAATAAACTAAAAAGCCTCTGGAGGCAAATCAAACCTCTTTGGGCTGCCATTTAAAAACACAACCCCCCTTGCCTTGGCAATCTTACACTTGATAAAATATAGAGAACTGTTGCATAAAACTGCAGAGGGAGATGTTTTGCTCCTTTTAAAAACCAAATGCCAGGCACCTATTCTGGGAAACAGGACCAAACTGTGCCTTAGTTTTAGCAAGTTTAAGTTCAGGCCCAGTGCAGCATCATTTCAGTAGTAAGTTATGTCTGGATACATGTAAACCTGAAAAGCAACGTCCTCTACACCTGGGCATTCTAACAAGCTGTCAGCAGTTACCTAACTTAGCTGAGAAACATTATCCATATTGCTTCCTGACTTAAATGTCATTATTTCCCATACTTTACATGCTTAAGAGGCAATACAGCCCAGTACATAGCTGAACTGTAAACTTCCAGAGGTTTCAAGATCTCCTCATTAAACTCATCTACTTTCTGGAATCAAAATAGCTTAGGTTGGAAAAAAAAATCTTCCTGGTGAAATACTTTCAAGTAAAACTAAGGGTAAGAACAGCCTTGACAATAATGACCTCCTAAGTAACTGAAAATAAAACCATTCATGTAGATGCCTATACTGATAGTATGCACACTGAGACAAAAAACTAGGAAGAGTTTGTGTATCTACACTTCTCAGAAACTGTAAGGAATTACAAAAGGGGAGGAAAAAGAAGTGCTACTGAATCAAATTAGTAATCTTCAAACAGTTCCTGGCTGTGACATACCAACGTCTCTGATAAAGTTCTGGGGTCTGTGTCCTGTATCCACAAAGTGCTGGCAGTAATCGTTGTGTGGATTCAAGCTCTGAGTGCCCTGGAGAATAGGAAGAAGTTCAGTGAGAGCAACAGAAGATAAGTGGACATACACAGACACATTGTACATGTTAGTCTGATAAATGAGAAAGGAGCAGATTATCTTTTCAACATGCCCTTATAATTTCCACTGGTCAACCCATCCTTTTAGCTCCAACCCAGGCCCACCATTCCTGCAGCCCATTGTGAGGTGCCTCAGAATAATGCAAACACCAGTTACAGTCAGAATTGTCACACGCAACTTCTGTGACAGCAGCTAAGCAATAGACGCAAAACAAATTTCAATCCAAAACCCTCAAACTAACCAAACACAGACCCACAGGTCTCTCCCTCTTTTCCAACAGCAACATCAAAAAGATACAGCTGGGTGTTCTCTTAGAACCACTTGTTTCTCTTTGGGCCATGTGCACTAACACACAGCACCTCAGCAGAGTTGTGATCATGGTGTGGAAAACGTGTGCACAACCTGTGAGCTCCAAGACACTACTTTAGCCTTTAAAACTGTATTTCAGATCCCATTAGTTGCAGAAACAGTTTAAGACAACTAGGCCAGCTTTGACTACACTTCCAATTGCAAAATCAGCTCACCTTAAGAAAGGTACTGGAATCTTTGTAAATCTCTTCTTCATATGGCAGGTTTTCTTCATCTTGCTGCAGCTCTACTTCATCCTTGGAAATAAAGCAGGTATTACAACTGTGCACACAAGATCAAGCTGTTTCTGTCCTTTGCTTAAGAAGCAGATCATAAGGAGAAGTGGAATATACAAACAGCAGATTCAGCTCCACTGCTCAAGTGGGGAAAAAAAAATTACCTATTCCCCAAAAGGTCTGCACCTCTCTCACTAACAAGGAGAGTGTTACTGGGAAAGGCCTCTGAAAGAAGAAAAAAGTAAAAACCCCTTCACTTGCAGCCCCTGACAGTGCTTTACATTTTTGTCCCACAAAACTTTTATTCTTTGGACTGAAAGTATATATTTTGTCAATATTATTCTGCAGCAGAACTTCTGAGCATTTATATCCAGACAGTCATCTCTTATTTCCCAGCCTTAGCAAAGTCCACACTTTGAAGAAAAAGCTCATGGTACAAGTCAGTATTGCATCTGGACTGTCCTTAAATATAACTTTCTCTTCTATAGCCCCAGAATTTACATTAAAACTATCTAGAGAGCCACTGACTGTTCATTCAACAGTTTCTGGGACTCAGAGACCTGTTACACTGACATGCTCTGAACATTCAACACAGAACTGAGAGAGAACAGAAACTCAAGAGAGACTCAATTGACATCACTGCCTTCCCACTGATCCTGGATCAACCCAGTATATAGATTTAGAGAACACAGAAGTACGACTGAACAACTACTCAATTGATAACATCTGCCATATTATTACAGCTGTATTTACTCTATGCTACATAAGCTGTCTGAATGCAGAATAAAAAATTAAGACCTGTCCCTCCCAATTTTGATCCCTCTAAATGTTAAAATCTTCAAGTAAACTTCTGTTATTTCCAAGGTGGAGCTTTGGACCGACTTCTGAAATGCCTGATGGGATAAACAGGTCACAGCTTCCCCTTCCCCATTCAGGTGATGAACTTAGAGAGAGACTGTCTTTTTGCTTGTCTAACCAGATCAAACAAAAGATTACAATCAGAAACAGCAAGAGTGTTTGCAAGGAAAAGAAATGTACAGACAAGCAGCAGCAAGTGTTATTCAGGTCAAAAAAAAGAGCTGAAAGCTTGAATTTTACTAAAAACTGCTTATGCCATCATAAGTTACACCTGTTTCCCTCTTTCATCTTTCTCTAAATCTTGTCCTTTTGATGATAAGTACCAGTTAGATACCCGAGTGATCCCAGTTCTCTTTTATGCCTTTGTAAGCAGTTTAAAAAGAGTCTTGTGGCCACAAACAAAAGCCCACACCACCAACTTTCAGAGGGAAAGGACACAGACATAGACAGCAGAGACAGAATGACACCAGCAGTAACACAAGGTACTAGGTTCTTGTACATTAATTCTCTGTGTTTTCCAAAGCATTTGCTATAGAACTGCTGAGTTAGGCAAACAGGAACGCCGCACAGTATTCAAACATAGCTTGTTTCAAATGACTGGAGATACATGGAATCCATGATTCAACCAACTAAGCTTTCTTTAGCCTCCACAACAATGGCATGGAAGCACCCCAAGCCTGCAGGCCTCTGCTTGCACCAACCAAGTAGAACGGGGCAGTCTCAAATTAGGTTGGCTGACAGCAAAATAGAACCACAAGTGGTATTGTACTCCACACACCAGACACTCAGACACGTTCAAACAATGGAGCCAAATCACCTGGGGAAGGCAGCAGGTGGAGCAGCACTCACAGCTCCCAGAGGGGTCTCACAGTGGCAGCAGACTCTAATCCCATTGTTTCTCACTTCCAAATACACACCAGGGAGCTCAGCTAACCCTGGGACAACTGTTACAATTCCACAAGAAAGGAGTATTTTAGGAGCTCTCCAAAACCACAACTGAACTTTTGACTTGAAAATAGCCATGATTCCTTTTTCCAATAGTGCATCTCATCCCTATCACCCACCTCCCAAGGCTGGCAAGGCAGAGCCAGGCTCCAGGACTGGAGTCAAGCTGCCAGACTGGAGTCAGTGCTGCACTTTGTTCTCACATCAGCCCGAGCCTTATGAAGAATCACCACTACAAATTCACACTTATGCTACAAAAAAGCCAAAACCAGACACACAGAAATTAAAAAACCCACCAAAATTAAAACACATTGCTTTTTTTTCTTTTTTTGCATCAGATGTTCCTACATGGCTGAGAAAAGTAAAATACTTCACCTTTTATCTTAGAAACTGCTCTCACACAGGTTTGAGGGTACATTCACTTCCACCAAATGTGAAGCCAGGGCACAAAAAGTTTAAATCATTTCAGAAGACTCACCTGATCCCATCACATAGAACCCAACAGTTCAAGTCAGGGGTATAGACACAAGTCCCTTCACATCAGAAATACCTCTGATTTTCCAAACAAAACTGGCAAACTTGCAAAACTTGTCCACAACAGTTCTAGTTAAGTCTATTATTGCTTTTGTCTAAGTTGCATTAAACACAATACAATACGGCTTGACACCTTAAAGATGCGGATTTTTGTATGAGTTCATATTAGACGAGTAAATTTAAGCAGGCTCAGAGAGCTCAGGAAAATGCAGATGGAATTTTACTGTTCTTATCTCCTTGCCAATAGAGAATTAGCAATGCCTGCAGGAAACAGCTGATGACTCCACAATAGATGTCCTACTCTGGGGTTTCAAGTTTCTTAAGCCTGTTCATCTGCTCGACTGAGTTTTGTCTGAGCTAATGTTATTAAAATATTCTTCCATTTCAACAATATAGAAAAAGTCTGACCACTTGCAAGTGGTTACAGCTCACCTCAGGGTAAGTCTTCTGCACAATGATCAAGAAAATCTTAATGATAAGATTCATGTACTTTGCCAACTCAAGTAACTTATCCACATATACTTTATAGGTAATAAAAATTTAGTTCTTTACCATGTACTTGGTGAAGAAGTAAAATTATTGATATTAACTGATCACTAATGCAAGAATAAAAACACTGCTTTTCAAGCAGCTGTCTACCTCATGGTGACAAATTCTTTACTAAACTAGATACACAGACTAACACTTATCATGTTAAAAATAATGTCTGCCCCTTCACAGAGAGACTTTCAAAATCAACCATCAAAAACCATTCTGTCATACATTAACCTTTTGGTTTAGTAAGATAAAAGGTAGACACTATTACAGGAAGATTTACAAACCTGTACACAAATGTAACATGAAGGCTTTGTATTAAAAAAATTACTATTTCATCCAAGAGAATAGCAGACACTGAACTATTTCATAAATACACTGACATTGATTCAATTTAACCACAGAAAGAAGGTTATTAGGATATGGAAAAAAGGGAGGAGGACATACACTGCAACCAGATCCCAACCCAAATCATAAAGACAGCTGTATCATAATCATGCCTTTATTTAAGCTCTTTATATCTCTTATCTCAGCCAAAACATCACATGAGGAGAAAGCTGTCACACAGCTTTGGGATGAGCATTTGAAAACTGAAGGGCATGAGAGTTTGACACTGCAATGACCATGGAGGCATTTTGGTTTGTCTTTTGTAACCTTACTCTTCCTGGGCATTTTGGACACTTACAAGAACATCCCGAACCAAGCCTCTTACTTCCAGTTCCTTTAGGATCCCTTGTTGCTTCCAGAAAACTCATCCAGAACTGCATTCCTTGGCACTGCACAGATGGGCCAGGAGACACTCTCAGCCTCCCTTGTTTCATCCCATGGCCCGTGCCTGCTGCTAACTGCGCCACTTTTCTTTTGACACAATGAAATTCTAGTCAAGATTCTTTCTGTGTTTCCCCAAGCACACAAACACACATTTTACTGCTTCTTCCCACAGCCAGGTACAGCTCAGTGCTGTTCCCTGTGGGCACTGACTCCTAGGCTACCTCCTCCTAGGAGCAGTACTAATTAAGCCTCTACACATTGGGGTTTGGTGAGTGCACAGTTCAATGCACACCTGAGGTGAACATTGTAGCATCTGTGTCCTCTCTCTTACACTTCTGCAGTGGAAGGCATCAAGGGAGATGCCACTGGGGAAACATACATATTAAAGGATGTATACACATCACATTTATTTTAATATACATACTAATTTTCTACGTCAGGGACACAACACCAAAGAAAAGTAACTTTTTCCTCTTTTTCTTACCTTATATTCTTCAATCTCTTCCTCATCAGCTTCTCCCTCATCTGGATATTTACGTTTTGCATTTGGTGCAGAAGTATCATAAGCAGCCCTATGAAGAGCCAAAAATCCTCTTAAGTTTCTGTCTCCACAGAAAAGTGTTCAGGAATCTTTGATAATATGCTTGTCTGCATGTTACAAATTTGAAACTATTTCAAAACATCATACATGAAAAGCTATTCCTGTCTCAGTATATTTGAGTTCAGCACAACTTATTAAGAATAGAACTCTTGAAAACAGTAATTCCCTTGCCTTTCTCATTTTTCTGCTCTCAAAAGTAAAGTTTATTTTAACCAATGCACTATATCTACAGAATTAAGCTCATTCCCTTCCATTTCTCATTTTTCTGTTCTAAAAAGTACAGCTTGTTTTACCCCAAAGCAGTTTGTTTACAAAAGTAAGCCTGTTCAGACAGATGTTGCAAAAGCAGGGGAAAAAATCAAGGAGGAAGACACAACTTGGGGGGGGAAGATATCAGGGACATGGCATGGATACTTAAAAAAAAAAAAAATCCTTGCCAAAGTCAAATGCCATGAAAAGGCCTGTATGCCAACAAGTGCAGGGACATGGACCAAAGCTTGGCAAAATTCCCCTTCAATTTCATTTCACCGTTGAAGGCCAAAACAGAGAAGAAGGCCTTACGAACACTCTGGAACGGAGATACCATCAAAGGAAATGAAATTGAAGGGGAAAAAAAATTGGGAAATTTACTTACTACAAGAAGATGGACTGGGGTTACATATGGTGCAGTGCAAAGGACCAAAACTAACCTAACAGATGTTGCAAAAGCAGGGGAAAAAATCAAGGAGGAAGACACAGCTTGGAGGGAAAGATAAGCAGTAGATTTGATTTGATAAGCAGTAGATGATAAGCAGTAAATGCTCTGTCCTAGACGTATCTGTAGTTTCATGAGAACTTTCAAACTGAACTGCCCTGAACTGTGCTTAGCAGAAGCATGAAGGCTCTGCGACCCAAGCAGACGGCCCATTCTAAATTCAGACCTCAGTTTTCTTACACGGTAGCTTTTTTCACACCAGAAACAAAAGTCAGCCTGTATTTCCAATCTGCTCCTAGAAGGGAGTAATCAGACCCTACTCGCCTTAGTCGCGGCTCTGATTTGACTCATTACTTAATTTCCTTTTACCGAGTGCGATCCCACGGCACTTGCCAGGCCTGTTCTCCTATCGAGCCCCCAGTTTTGGACAGCCACCGCCCTCCCATACCGACCTGCAGGTCTCTCTGGTTTCCGCGATCTCCCGCTGCTCATCCTTGCTGTTGAGCACGGCGCCGATGCTGTCCGCGTTCTCGGCCCCCAGCTGCACAGCGGCAAACACAAAGTCACGCCGCGTCCAGCCCGGTCCCCCGCCCCGGGCCCCCGCCCCCGCAGCACCCCGGTGCCTCGGCTGCTCCGGGCCGTACCTGCTGCGCCAGGAGCTGGCGGCGGAGCTTCTGCCGCTCGCGGATCTCCTGCAGGCGGCTGTTCATGGCCCGCACCGGCCCCGCGATGCCGCGCTCCCGCCGCCGCCGCCGTCACTTCCCGGCCGCGCGTCACTTCCGTGCCGAGCAATTCCCGCAGGGAAATCCCGGTGCCAGCGCACCGCCCGTTCCCGTGGGATGCCGGCGATGGTCAGGTGTAGCTGTCAGGTTCACGTTCACTCAGGCGCTGCAGTGCACGGACCACCCCTGAGGCGACACCCGGCTCAGGCCGTGTCACAGCTGTGACCACCTAAGCACCTGGTCGGTTTTTCTAAAGTACATCCTTTATATCCAATTCCAGTATCCAGCGTGGTTATTCGTAGGTTAACCTTCATGTTTTGCTTCATCTTCTGATCCTTTAGAAACTTCCACTATGAGGGAAGAGAATCTTTGAAGCTCTTTTTATCTGATTTTTGGTGTCTTTCCCGCTTCCTCCTGTCTCCCTTCTCCTCTGTACTATCTGTCTGGGAATAAATCTAATCCATATTTCATGCTGACTTTCTGAGAACTATTCAGAATGCAGTGAAGAATAAAGATGGAAAGAAATCAAGGCCTGCAATAAATGCCAGTCCCTACTGTCTCACAAAAGGAAACTTAACAAAAGAAAAAAGAAACATTACAAATTATCCCACAGTTATAATTAATGCTGATGTTTGCTCTCCTGACACAGACCAATTCTTCCTATAATTGCCAGACCCAGCAAGAGATGTGGGCAGCAAGAGCTGAGAAGTGACACTCAGGTCCTTGCTACACACAGCATGCTGTTCCTCTGCTGGTTTCTGAGTGCCAGATAATGACACACTTTACTGGTACAAGATGTTATTTTCCTTTTTTTGAATGTGTGAATATTCTCCTTTTTTTGTATTGTGTACATGACAATGACATTATGCAGGTCACTGAAAACTGAGAAAGATGCATGAAGAGAAGGAAATGAAAGAAGTCCAGACTAATACAAAAAGAAACCATTTGCAGCTATCACATTTCTCAGTGATACAATATCCTAGGGAGCTTTTGAAATTTCATCTATTTGATCCAAAACTCTGCAATACCAAAAGTTGTTTTTTTAATTTCCTTAGGGAATACATTACTAGTTATACTGTCCTATCCATAGAAATGTTACGGGGAAAGAAATGCTCAGTAGCTGTCTCATGCTACTGTGCACTGCTTTGATATTGTTGGCTGTAATGAATACAGTAGAAGCCTCTGCACAGTAACAAGATCACTTCCTCCTGGATGTGATCTGATGACGTTTGTGGGAGCCTGCACTCCATTTTTAGAACTGGTTATCTTTACAAACATTAATGGCTATGAAGATGTTCTGCTGTATACATGCACACTTTCAAAACAATAAAGTTGTATTTTTGCAGAATGCTCCATGCCTTTCTGCTTTTCTGTGCGTGCTGTGGTCAGTATCAGACAGAATTCTCACTGGTCTAATGGTGACTAAGGAGTTTGTGGAATTGTCATCAACTCTGGATCCATTATCCAGAGTTTTTCCTTCATGTTTATGAAGCCAATTGTTTACACATCCTATTTTTATTTAGCTGAATATCCCTGAGTACTTTATCATTAACTTATCTTTTCTGATATGCATTCAATTTTTTTAGTTCCTTCTATGTTGCAATAATTCTGTCCTCCGGCCTACTTGTATCTACTTCCAACGTCAGGTGGCTGTGCAATAAGCAGATATTCTCTGCCACTTTGCTTAACCATTTACAGCATTATAAAGTATTTATAAAACACTAAAAAATAATGAGACAAATTCTCACCCCTTTGGGAATTCTGTTACACTGTCATATATTCAAGTCTAGACTAGTCCATTTAGCAAAAACTGCTACTTATTTTGTGTCAGTAGAAATTATTGTAGAAGTTACACAGAATTAGACACAAGTAGCTACCTTGATTTAGCACTGTTCCCTCATTTTAATTGTTCTTCACATCACAAAATTCAAACTACATTGTGCCCTATTAGATGCTAAAAAATTAATAAACTAAAAGCACCAAATGGATCAAATAGATGAAATGAGAAAGTTTGTCTCTACTCAGAAAGGATGATTAGAAAAACAAAAAATATAAGAACCTTTTATAATAGAAAAACAGATGTTAGCATGGACTAACATCACACTCTTATTTAATGTCCCTTTCCCCCATGCTTTCAATGAAGTACCTAGATGTACCTCTTTAGCAATGTCTTTATAAATTGTTACCTCAATATTGGAGCCTATTTTGAACAAGTGACAGTATCCCAACACCCAGTGACTGCGGCTGCCCTTGATTTTGTACCCCTGCCTGCCTTAGGCTGGGTCCCCACCAGAAGGCATATCCCACTTAATGAGCCTAGTGCAAAAACACCACACCCGTAAGTCTGTACAAGCTCACTGTAGCAGCTCCAATTGAGTTTAAAAAATCTATTGGAAGGAACTAAGTAGCAGCAGAGTGTCTATCAGGCGAGCACTGCCTGTCCTTAGTAAGCCCACAAGCATCCAGCCAAAACACAGCCTCCATAAACACCCTGCCACTGGCTGGGGATAATTTGCCCAGCATGTGCTGCGATTTCACACTTAGCTAGATCAAGTTACACTGGCACTTGATCCAGCCTCGGACATGTCCTTTGTGATGGACACAGAGCCTTGATGTTAGAGGAGCTGCCCCTGCACCAACTGATCATACCTGGATGTGACCATTGGCAGGAATTTTCAAAGAGATTCTGTAACTCCTCTGCTTTTGAGTGGCACCATATTTCATTCTACTTTGTCAGCAACAATAAGTGACTTTCACACAAATGTTTCAAAAATGATAAAATAATTCTAATTCCCCTACATGGAAGAAACTTATGTAAGGCCTGAACTAAACATTTTTCTGGCTTCCTCACAAGCACTATCCAACATTGCTGAAAGAAAACCAGCAGGATTGGAGCAGAATTAGAGAAGCTTTTTGAACAGAACTTTGTTTAGCTGAAAAATGTGGAAGGGTCAAGAGAGGGTTTTAAGACCTTGCACTGGATTTGTTTAACTGCTGGGAATAGTAATAATTTCTGCTTTTAAAAATTCTTCTGATTAATATGTTTTGTTCTAGAAATGTCACAAACTACCAAAATTATAGTCTATATTCTTAATTCAAGATATCCTGTTTAAAGCTATTCAGACTTGACATTAGGAAGCATTTCTTTAGGAGAGGGTGGTCAAACACTGACCAGGCTCCCTGGAGAGGGGATCAACGCCCCAGGCAACCTGTCAGTGTTTTAGAGGTGTTTGGACAATGTCCTTAACAACAGGACATTTAACTTTTGGTCTGCCCTGAGGTACTCAGGCAGTTGGACCACATAACAGTCTGATCTAGTTTATTCTACTCTACAAATTCAGTGTGTTAATTTGTATTGCAAAAGATAAGACTTGGCCTTTTTACATTTCTTCCCTCAAGTCCCACTTCATTTGGAGACCAGGCAATAGGCTTCTCACCATATTCAGAGAATGCTTTTCAACAGAAATGTCTGTGTATATGCCTTAAAATGCAGCCCATGAAGAGAGGGGGGAGTGCAGCTTTATGTTGCATTGCATCTAGCCTTGTATTGACTCCTTTTCACTTAGAGACTGCCCCCTTAGTGAGGCAGGAGTAAATCTCTAGTAATTATACAATTCAGTGTTATTATTTGTTCTACCACTGAGCTGAATTTGATCCACTCAAGGGCAGTACAGATCTAATGACATGATGTCTCTGTCTCCTGGCTTTACTGTTACAAAGCAAACCATTAAAGTGTGAATTGGTAATGCTTTGAATAACAGACAGCCATATTTCTATACATCTCACTGTTCACCAACTTACAGACTTAACTCTACAAGCACCGAGATCAGAAAATATTATGTATCACTTTACTGCTTTCCTATGTTTTTCACACAATACATTAAAATTATACTGCTTGTTTTATCTTACAGCCATACCCTGTGTCCCATCATGCTTGCAAAACAAGCCAAATCATTTTATGTTTATTTGGTGTACTTGTACACATGCTCTGTCTGAGCTGCTTTGTTGGTGCTGACTGGCAGTAAAGGAGACTGAATGATACTGTACAGAATGTGACAGGATATGGCAGCTTTGTACACTGAAACCCTCCTGTGTCTGGTGCCTCTGTATTCCAGAAAACTCATCTTTATGTATTACCTGACATACTCAGTGCTTTAGTTTTCAGTATTATTTAGTGTCTCCTGGCTATCTCCACAGCTAACTAAATGGAGTATTTTCCATCAGCATGTTATTTGTACAAAATATTTTAAATATTTTTAAATATAGCCCTGAATTTATTGTTTATCTTCTTGTTACTCCAGAATATGGCTACCAATGAAATCTTAGAGAAAGGAGTTTTTTACTTTTCCTGGATCCTAGGAAATTCAGAGAGAAATTCAGGAAGAAAAGCCCACATATACAGAAAAAAAAAAAAATTGAACACATGGATTACAGATCATTGAAGTAATTTCCCCAGGGTAGTGTGGATTTCCCAACATTGGACACTTTTAAGAGTGCTGAACCATCCTGTCTAGGTTGTGCTTTTGCCAAGAAAGTTTGGGTCAGATGATCCTTGAGGTCCTTTCCAATGTGGTGTTCTATGATCCTATGATTCAAATTGCAAGTCCACCTCCTACTGCTCGCAGCACAAGTTACTTGATTTCTAAGGGCTAAATGAAGGCTCTGCTGAAACTAATGGCAACATTCTGAGACCTGGTTCCAAAACAGAGTAATAATCATAATAAAGCAAGGAGAGGTTTGAAATTTTACAATTGATAAAGTTAGCAGTACTTCTACTTCAGACAACTGGACATTTGGTCTGGTCGAATTTAATGATTTACCATCAGGAGGTATTGTGTAAAACAACAATGTTTAAAGGTTTAAAGTAAAATAGGTAGAGTGTAGTGTAAAACAGTGCTTATTCAAGAAATAAATGGAGTGCTAAGCAGATCAATATGAAAACAGAAGTCACTATCTATGTTTTGTATAGCTGTACCTATAGAAAAAATAGTGTTCTTCATAACCTAATGGGCTTAGTTTTAATTTTTCCTTTTACTTGGCATATCATTATGTCAGCCAAGATGGCTAAGTATGAAACTAGTAAGTTGGAACATGTAATTCCACAGACCCATTAGATTAATAAGGAAATAGCAATGGGGAAATCACAATAATAGGACAAGAGGGATCTGGGGAGATAAAGTCAGAAGTGAAGTGAATAAGGGAGGATTTAGCCAACAATGATGATTATAAGAAAGCTCTTTGTTTTGCCAGTAGTTCCAGCAGTGGAACTTTCCTGCTTTGCGCCCTTGTCATCTGCCACCCATCCCATTCTGTGGGAATGAAGGCAATCTAAGTGCCAATGTCTGTCACTGGTCTGCAAAATGCCAGTGCTGTTCTAAATACAGGAGACATAATTCAATAGTGCAAAGATAACTCTGATCCCACCTGGTACAGAAACTCCTCAAAACTGTATACAGGATCCCCACCTTATTTATTTTAAAGCATATGTGTCTGCATTGTAAAATTTCAACTACATTGTTGAAAGGAGGCACAAATATCAAGTATATCTTTGTGCATCCCTTTATAGCAATCAATGTGAATATATGCAGCTCTGCATATATTTGTGAAAGGAAGCTAGGAACTACTGTATTTTTTAAATGGTACCAATATGGGCAAACTAAGGCATGTATTCATAATGCACAGTATCTTCTCACAAACATGAGAAGATTCATTGGTTTCAATGAAATTATTAACCTATACAGCCAAAAGACCATGGATTATAAACACTCATCAATATATTCCCCTCCTTAACAGTTACACTTCTCAAATAATTCAAGTAAAACAAAAGGCAATTTGAAATTAGTCCTCATGCTTACAAACCAATAAATCCCAGTCTCCCTGAGTCAAGTAAGTATAAATTATTTTTTCGGCTTTGCCTTAAGTAAGTATGAGAATATGGGTTCCTTTGAAAAAATAAGAATAATATCCTTATCCAAAACTATTATGAGAGAAGAGAATGAAGAGAGAATGAAGCCTCCATCTTTCTCAGAAAACAAATTTATATAAAATAGATAGGATTAAATTTGTCTAATGTTGACCAAGGGTCATTGCACATATGTAGCTCAGCAATAATAAATTCCTGCATTCCTCTGAAACTCTGCAGAAAAAAAGTCTTTACAGACTCTGTGTGTGTTGCTGTTGGAGGTAGTGTAGCAAATAGCAGAAATGACTCATTCCACTGCTGCTAATGGGAGATGGGATTTGGGTGAGGTGAAAGACAAAAACACAAACCAACCCTGCCTGCCTCATTTTCTGTGGTTTGGGATTTTCACTGCACTTACACTTCACAACAATGAAATGCAGAATTCTGAAACAGGTATTATTAAGAAATGTTTTGAGAAATTTATCACTAAGCAAAGAGAAGACAAATGCTACCATTCGAGACATAAATCATTGGAGGGAACTACCTGGATTATTTGTGAGAGAACTTATTTAAACAAGTACATTTCTAAAGCATTGTTTACCTCAGGGAACCTTCTACACATGAATAATGTCAGAGGAAATTGTAGAAGGTCATATATCTCAGCTCTGTAACCAGTTGTCCTCAATGACAGGGGATGTTTTGTATAAATAAGGCTTAATCCCGCTCTGTGGCAGGGTTACCTAATGTTGACTCATTTGCAAGGCCACCTTCTATATGAAAAAGAGTCCAAAATGTATGTTTTATGATGAATTTATCAATTTTGTTTTCCACATTTTGTGTCCCTTGAAGGACTGACTCACTTACCAGATCCCACACAGACTCAGGGTAGTCAGGTTTGGAAGTGAAGTTCCATTTCTTAGCAAAACTCCACTAAGCCTGTTTGTTAACAAATGTGATTTTCTATACCATTTCTTAGAAATATCCTCCTTGGCATATTCTTGCCTCTTTAAATATACTTATTTATAGATTGGCTACACAGTCTCCCCTTTCACCCAGTTAACAGACTGCAACATATGGGATGCTGCCTTTACTTCCCATTGAGAGCATCAGGAGCTAAAGCAGCACCTCTGCTGTACTTCCACAAGCAGGCTGGGGCTCTCCTGCTCTCACACTCCAGTCTCATTCCCCACTCTGCCACATGGCACTGCACACTTGGGATCTGCTGAACGCTCCTGCTGTGACAGGAGCATAAGGAGTGCTTGGAGGTTGCTCAGGGAAGCAATAGCAAACCAGGCTCAAACCCCACAGCACTGGGAGTGCATGAACAGGCCCATATGCTATGCCAGTTGCATGTTCCTGGGTGTTGCTGAAACAGTAGCAACACCACAGACACATCCTGTCTGCAGTGCTCCAGTGTTCCACCTGGTACTCCTGTCACCTGCTTTACACATGCAACAGAAACTGGTCCCCAGTTTTAAACCTTTCTCTTTTAACTGCAGTTAATTCATTGTGGCTGTGCAACCCAGTGTTGAGCACATAGACACCTATGTATTGAACTCCTCCAGGAAATCAAGTTTCTTATTGCCTTTTTCCAGGAAAACAGGTTCCTTATTCCCTTAAAATATGAACTCGGCCCCTTGTACAAGAAAACACTTAACATTTTAAAAAAGCTTTTCCTGTGATCTCATTACTGTGCCCACTGTGTTATGTGTTAATGGAAACCTCATCAATTACCGGCTGTTCAGCTACATCCTGTGCAATGCAGGGTCACCCTATGGAGCTTATATGGAATTATGGACAAAAGGCCTATTCTCTTCCACATAAGCACAAACCCAAATTAATTTTGAGTCAGACTTGGCAGCGTTTCAAATTTCTGCTGCCCATGTAGTTAAAAAGAATGACACTAATGAATAAAATTATTTTATAAGAGCGCTGACTTACATCCTAAAAATGTTGACTCATTTCGGCGCCCGTTCCATGGCTCATTTTGCTCATGCAAGTCTCCTTTGTGAGAAGCCTTGCTTCCTCTCCTAGTCCTGACTTCAGCCTGGTGTTTGATCTCACCCAGTGCCCACCAGGTCATGTGTACAAGTTTTTCCATTTATTCCAGCACTTGATCTATTTGCCCCAGCCTAGTTAATTATATGAAAAAAAGAGTACAAAAATATTAGCTAGACAGTAAGGAAATAATTTCTTTGTTGTGCCTGGTTGTTTGACTACATTTTCTCTGCTTTGTACTTGCTTCCCGGGGGAATTTTTCACATAGCTCATAACCTGAAGTCAGCCCTTGGTCTGAGCTGTCCCATCTGTGCTGCTGCTTGATGCTGACGTGGGCAGGAGGGAATGCAGGAGAGAATACCTTGGATAGGGCTATCAGTGGCAGTGAGACAGGACTGAGTCAGGCCTTTACTTGTCACCAGTATTTTAACTGAATTCCATCAACAGCTGGAAGTGCTCAGCTTTTCTAAAATCTCTGCTGACAGCACACTGCATGAATGACTCAAAAATAAAGGTAAGCAGCTTTACTGAACACAGGAAAAGGCTAATCAGTGAATTTTCCTATTGATTCAAATGGCAGCAGAATTAGACTGATTCTCCAGCGGAATTTTAAATGCCGGGTATTAAATATTTTGAAATGCAGGACTACTATTTTTGCACGGTTAACCCACACATCAGACATTTTCACCAATTCACATGAACCACTCATTGAAAATTAGTCCTCTAATAACCTGTATCCTCACACGATGCAAAATCAGAGCCAGCCACAGAGAAGAACTGTCAAGTGCTTTTAGAAAAATATTAGGATGAAGGAAGCTCTTGAGTAAGTTTCCTTTAAAGCCTTGCATATAATGAATAACCCACACTGCTCTGTATTATATGAGTATTTCCATTATTCCCATTTCTTGGGTAACCTAAGGAATCTATGCACAGAAAGATGAGGGGAGCAGGGGGTGTTGAAGTGGTCAGATTCATTCATAATTAAGAATTATTTATTATTATTTGTTTTATCAACAGTTTGGTGTTGGGGCTATCAAAAATCAGTAGAGAAAAAAGCAGCCACCCCTGTGGAATTGTACAGAAACTAAAACCTATTCTGGCAGATGATTTACAAGTGCTGTCATGGAAGTTGCCAGTCACAGCACAGATTCCCCAGCTTTGGTCATTGGTGTTGGTCTACAGGACTGCTGTCAAAACAAGTTAAATACCAAGACTAAGTATTGGAACCATTTTGCAAAATCGGGAATGGGCTTCACCTGGAGCCAGTTCACCCTCTGTAATGTCATCTTAATGGGTTATTTTCCCTACCAATCCCAAAAGACCATAACAAGCCTTTGCTTTCCTATAAAAATACAGGCTTTGTTAAACACAGATTAATGACTTGAAATCCCCCAGTGCTGCAGCAGGAGTTTAACTTCCAGTTTCCACAGATTTGTGATTTTTCAGCATTTTTTTGCCTTTTTTTCCTGAAAAGCTGGATGCTGTAATTTCAGAATCCAAGCTATATGTAACGTCCAGATTGATTTTGAGGTTTCCAAAGTACTACTTGCTTATTTTCCTAACTAAGAAAACATATTTTTGATTTCCTTTTCATTTGCAATTCCTTATTCATTTGCATTTCCTTTTTCAAAAGCAGTTCAATTTGTGAATGAGTTTTCAATAGTTTTGTACAGTAGAGAGAACACTTTTTAAGGTGGCTAAATGCACTAAGAGTATTTCATATCTGGAATCTTTCTAAAGCTATATCAGAGTAATAATCCTCTGTTTCTTGTTTCTAAATATGTGAAGGTAAAGTCCACCCTTAAAGCTTAGTGCAGTTTTTTACCGTTATTTTAAGTGTGAGAGTCCATTTTAAGTCCAAAAGAATCAAGCTTCTCCAGACCACAGTCTATAAATGTAACTCTTGCTTTGTCTTTGCTCTTTCCAATAACTTTTGAGTGATTGTGACTACATGTGACAGAGGCAGTAGTCACAGAGATAATGAGCTTCCTCTGAGTGTGATAAAAGCAGTCAAGCAGATCAGAGTGATTCTCTGCATGGCACCTGTAAGTGCCAGAGCCGCAGGACAAACTGTGCATGTGCTCAGACTGTTCAGACACCAGAGAAACAATATGGGGGAGACACTCAGAAATGCTCAAGCCAAGAGAGAAGCTGCAAGCAAAGTGCAAAGCGTACAGCCTGCAAAAAACCCTCCATCAGCTCCAGGATTCCTTAAAAGAGTAAGTTCCTCTTTACAGTAAGTTTACTATTATGTCTTGAACGGACGCCAGAGTGCGTCCCTAATTTGTAAATTGTAACAAAAGCTTAATTTCCTGTAGCATTAACAGACCTCATATCATAGGGAAAGCTCATTTATAGTTTCTAAAACAAATGAAGGCTCCTTCTGCTTATAAGGTCACATCACAAAGAACAATCATGATAAAAATTAAAATCTGCAAGAGTCAATCTGTACATGTGGATCCTTCCATTAAACATGCACCCTGTCTTGGGAGTGAATCATTATGACGCTGCTTTTTTTCTTCTTGATGCTTTTTTTGGAATTGTAGTTACTTCCAAACCTTTTTCCCTGAGTAGCCTGCCCTCTTTTCCCCCACCTCCTGCTGAGTACCATTTTGCAAGCTCAGGCACAAATACCTCTACCCAAATAGGTAAAGAAGGTTCACTGCACAGCCCACACACCTTGGGGAGGCAAATGCAATCAGAATACACGAGTTAAGTGCCAAGCTCCGAGCTTTGCCTGAAGCACTTTGCAAGACTCATCATACTCATTTGTTCTCTTCCCCCTGTGCTGATCAGGAGAGCCCTTTTTCTTCCAGACTACAGAAGGGTTGGAAA
This sequence comes from Molothrus aeneus, assembly GCF_037042795.1. Taxonomy (NCBI): domain Eukaryota; kingdom Metazoa; phylum Chordata; class Aves; order Passeriformes; family Icteridae; genus Molothrus; species Molothrus aeneus. The sequence continues at coordinate 6,136,621 of NC_089649.1, read as the reverse complement.
AAGAGCTTAGGTCAGGGAAAATGAAATATTGTTACTTGATGCCAAAAAGTGTTTACTAGGCAATGAAGGAAACCTTAACCAGCTAGGCTGAGCATGCTTTTAACTGGTCCTTCCCAAAGGATAAAAGCAAGCAACTTGTCATGACAGAAACAGAATTTCAGACAATTTAAAAATGGCCATAATGAGTTGCTTTCAGGCTAATATCTTGTATATAGTCAAATACTTTGAAAACAAATTAAATTCTTGCCAGTCCTGATGTTTTTAAAATAATGCATATCCATATCCCCAGAAGAAATCTCAGCAAGAAAGAACAATCTGTGCATTTCTGTCCACAAAGAAGTGCAACAGACACTGTGATAGCATAGTTTTCACGTTGCTGTAGAAACCCCAGCAGAGTATGCTTTGTGAGTGATTAAAATACAAACTGTAATGCTCCATAAAGAATTAACCACAGATAAGCAGAACTAAGATGAACAGAGGCAATCCCAAACACTACGTTACCTGCTTTCCTTAGCATTGGAGCTCTTTTGTTCTTATAAACAAAAGTTTAAACCGATAAAGTTACATTTTGCACCTTTTGAACAGTTTGGAGGTTGCTAAAGGAAGGGCACAGTTCACTGGATATATGTGGCATTTTGCATGGAAAGCAAAATCACTCTCTTTCTTTTAGACTTTTGTCTCAACAAAAGATAGTGGAAATACTCATGTGCTCACGCAAGAACCAGATTAGCACTTTCCAGACAAAAAAATTAAGAGAGGAAAAGGGGACCTTATGGAGAGGTGAATCAACAGACTCACATTACAAATTGTCAAATAAAGTGTACGTGCTCCATGAGGTGGAATTGGACCTCAAGAAGGAACGGCATAGATTAAAACCAGCAGAAAAGTAAAACATAGTAACTAACCCAAACTAACAAGCAAACGATGTGAGACAAAGAAGCCATCTGACTGACAGCCAGCCCGGTGGGACAAGGAAATCAGAGATGATCAGGTCATGCAGACCTCGGCAGCACTCAGAAATAAGCAGATTACTATTCAGAGCACATGGGACTGGGATAATGCTAAACCCTCGAAGACATTTCACGGCATTTGTTTCCAGCCCCTTTGTTCCCCGCTAACACGTCTGGAGATCTCTCCATCCCCTGTGCCCCCAGACGGCCCTGGGGGCCTCTCGCCCCGAAGCTGGTCGTCCCAGGCCAGGCTCTGTCCCGGCTCCTTCTGCTCTTTGTGAGGCTGTCGGAGGTCCGGGGAGAGACAGGCACGGGACAAGGCAAAGAAAGTGGCTGCTAGGGGAGCGACAAAGCGAGGGGTGGGGTGAGCCTGCGGTGAGACCGCGGGCAGAGCAGAACTCGAAGGGACGCCGGCGAGGGTGAGGGATGGTAGAGGGGTGGTAGCCCCGAGGCTGGCGGGGGAGCGGGAGGGAGCCCCGGGGCCGGGCTCGGGGGACGCACCCCCCTGTAAACCCCGCCGGGGCTGCCCGAGGGGCCGTGCCCGTGGCCGGGCGGGCGCTCTGCTCCGCTCCCCGGCGCGCTGGGCAGGCTGCGGCAGGTAGGGAGCCGACAGCGCCGGGGCTGCGCCTCCCCTCGCCCCGCTCGCCCTGCCCCCGCGGGCCGGGCAGCCGGGGGCGGGCGGCAGGGGTGTGCGGCGAGGGGGATTAGCGGGACGCCGCGGCCCCGCCTTCCCTCCTCGCATCCCGGGCGCGATGAGAGGGGGAGATGGACCCAAGCCGGCGGGACTGGCACCATGACATTCGCCGGCTTCGTGGTGGCGCTGGTGATAGGGGCGATCCCCGGAGCCCGCGGGCCGGGGCAGGTCTCCGCCAGCCTCCCGGCAGCCCGCGCCCCACAGCCCCCCGCCGGCTGCCCCGCCGGGGGCTTCCCTGCGGCCCAGCGCCCCTGGGCACCGGCGGCGCCCGCTCTGCCTCGCCGGGGGGCGGCGGGCCGGGCGCCGCGGGGCCGCCGCAGCTCCTGCGCCCTACCCGGCGGCGGCGAGGGGCGACCCGGCTGCGCCCCCGGAGCCGGCCGGGGCGCGGCGGAGCGCGGCCGCGCTGACTGCGAGCGAGGTAAGCGGGGAGGGGGCGAGCCCGAGGCAGGGGTGGCGGCGGAGTGGAGCGGGAGAGTGCGAGGGGCTGAGGGACGCGGGGGGAGACAGACGCTGAGAGAGCCTTGGCCGGGCGGCGGCGTTCTCCCATCCCGTACCCGGTTCCCTGCCGCTGGAGGGAACGGGGAACGAGGGGATGGACACCGTGTGCCAAAGTGACAGCGAAAGCTGTTCGCACAGGAGAGTTAAACTCGTGCATCAGAGGATGCAGCGGAAAGACGAAGGTCCCGCCTGGGTTTATTTCTCCGCTATTCTAATACTGGGTAGGTGAACAGCGTTTCAAAGCTGCGCCATGAGCGTTCAGTAGGCTCAGCTTGTCAAGGCTGTCTGGCATTCCTGTTTTGTAACCGGGTTCACTTACTGGGAAAGCACTTTGTCTACAGAAGTGAAGTGGCAGAAAGAGAAATAGAAGGATGCCTGGCTCCAAAGATGAGATGTTTACACAGTATGACTTTCTTTGCCTCCCCCTCCCCACTCTTAGGATAATGGGGTTCACAAGTTAGTGCTGGTGCTCAACAACATCTGTGAGCTGAGCCAAGAGACTTGTGCTCCCCTCACACACTCCGAGATGAACTCCCACTGACTTCAGTGGAAGTTTTCAATGCGTAAGGACTGAACAGCAATTTCTGCATCCAGCTCTTGATCAGCTTTACATTTCATCAGTGTTGGCATTAAATAAATTGATGTACAGTCTGGTTTTGAGTGACTTCACATTTTCTCCCACATTGCTCTGGTAGTATCTTCTACCTAAATAAGAATTGTGTCCTATCTATAGCTGTACTAAACATGACCAAGCATAATTGTTGAAATGAAAATGAAATTTCCTTGCTTCATTATCCTTCCTTTTACATCTTTTGTAATAGCACAAAGCCAGCAGGGAGATGGATCGTTAATATTACTTTTTTGTTTGTTGTGAATGCCGACTTTGGGTTGTGAGGGTTTTTAAAAATCAATTTACCTTCAGATGACTGAAAAGGATTCTTATCCTTCTCTTACAACACTACCCATAGAAGGTGTGTGAAAAAAGGTAGTTTGAACAATTATACGTATTGGTACAAAATACCCCATGAAGAGGATATGGAGGTATCAAGGTCCCTATTGATCATTTACACATCAAAAAAATGCAGCTTCCAAAGCTGTGTTCCAAGTCACATGTACTCCTTCAAGAAGACAGAATGATGTTATGCAGTACAGATGTTTCTCTGGGAAGAATACCAGGCAGCTGTTGGCATGGAGGAGAAAACAGATTATTTTTTTCACAGATGAAAAAAACCCCAGAAGACTTCATGCCCTTTAACTGATCTCACTTTCAGAGAGGGTACCACAGTTGCTTCTCTAATTTAGCCCAGCATGTTAATAGTTTTCTTAGAATTCTTCAGTCTGGTTCCCAAAATACTTTATGAGGACTTAGTCTAATATAATAGTGAAGAACACAGCAGTTTATTGCTAAGAGCCCAATCTTGCACTCAGTAAGTTTCAGAATCCCCTGTAAGTTCAGCATGAAGGGGATTTAAGCAACAAAAACCACTAAAAGTACTACATGATTTGGGTTTTGCTGTGTTTCTCCCAGTCTTTTCAGAATGCTGCTTTGTTCCCCCAGAAAAAGGAAATTCAGGTTGGCCCCTGCTAGGAGGGAAGACACAGCTACTGAACAATAGCCAATACTTTGTAATGGACAGATCATCTGTTCCTGTTCGACTTGGTGGTAAACTCCAGTGGCATCACCCGGGCCAATGTCTGTCCAAAAGCCTCCATGGGGCAAGATGAAAGAATTAGAGAGTTTGTGAGATGGCTAAAGGTGGAACATGGACACAAATCAAGCCATTTGTCCAGAAATAAAAGATTCCTGTAACATTCCCCTGAAGTATGTTCCTTTCTTACAAGAGGCAAAAAGATGCCAGTGAGGCAATGTCATGATGTGGTTATAGCTAGAGAGAGACAGACTGCTCAGAGAGAAACTCACTACACCTCTTGCTTTAGTACCTGGGCTAAGGAAGCCCATACTCAGTGTTAGGCACCTGCCATAACTAAATACAATACCATATTCAAAGGCTTACCTGTAAATCTCTGGGTTTTTCTAGCTTAAATATTATAACATATCTGCAAAGTTAATTGGCTAAACTTTGTGCTTATGCATATGTTAAATTGTTTTATATTTAAACAGTGACAATGAAATTTTTTTAAAGTGCCTTTGCAATTATATCGTACAGTACTAGACTAAAATCAGTTTTACTGTTTAAACTAATAGGTTTTGTTGTTTCATTTCCTTCCTTCTAAAAATATCTGGGTAACATTACTTATTCATGCCTTGAAAGCAAGTAAATGAAATAGAAATATATATAACTTATCACGATTAACCAAGGATACCAGAGAGGACAATAAATGAATATGAGCATACTCTGCACAGAGCCCGTATAAGTCCACCAGAATTTAGTATTTTAGTTGCTGCTAATAACAACTTACCTGTGGTCTACTCAGGTTCCAAGAACGAGGCCTAGCTCAGTACCTGGGAGCAGCTGCTGTCACACAATGTTTGTGTGGCACATAGTTACAGTTTTGTGCATATGTTGTTCATGCTATGTTGTTACACATCTAATTTAAAGCACTCTGAATCAAGTGGGTTAATTATTTGCTTTTCTATTACGAAGAGGGACCAATACAAAACAAGGTAGGTGCCTTTGTCAGAGGTCAGTGGCAGAACTGGAAATAAAGTACACATCTCCAGGAAGGCCTGACTTTAGAACCTTTCCATTAAAATTGCTTTTATCAAAAGGTGATTCCACTAATGTCAATCACATAAAGGTTCACTAAACTTTTGTGAGAGAAGAATCAAGCCTCAGACTCATAATCTAAACACTAGATTATTCTCCCTACCTGTTATACTATAGTCCAAGCAGTTGATGGAATGACTTCTGGGACTTGGGTTTTTTCCAATAGCTTATGATTAGAAGTGAAACATGAATGCCCATATTTTCCTTCTAAGAAGCAGCTCCTCTGGAACCATTCTTACCCGAGCTGCACAGAGTGAGACCCCTCATTTTCTCCAGCTCTGCCCACATATGACAAGTGCAGTCCTTCAGAGCCTGTTACATTGCTTAGTTTCAGTTTAGATTCTCATAGCTTTAAACCACTGATTGCTGACATGATGGATCTCACTGCTGCAGAGGAACCAACGCAGCACATTACACACTCAGTGTATACAATATTTATGAAAGTTCTAATATAAGAATCCTTGAGTATGCAATACTGCTACTGATCCTCAAGATAGTTCTTAAAAAGTAGTTCTGCTGGAGGCACCCTTTTTCAAGGTTAAAATGCCTGGAGAAAATAACTGTAATTTTAGTCTAAGAGCAGTGCTCAGGAAAGTGAGAGACAATAGCATTCATTGATCACAGTGAGCACCATGCATAATTTTGCTGAAGTTAACAGGATTCATTTATTTTATTTTAGTTAGGCCTGATCCTGAAAGGGGAGTTTCCATTGATTTGAACCAATGTTAGGTTTTACCTGTGCTACATGCAGCTTTTTACAAGTACCTCATACAAACCAGTGAATTAGTTTTATTCTGAAACTGGGATAGACCCCTTTTATATGTATTATGGATCATCCCCATGTATTCTAAATACTACAAGTAACTGTGTGATCCCATGGGATATAGAGCATGTATCAGTGGGAAACCTTCACACTTGATGTCAATTTGGACTGACCTAATTGACTCCAAGACAGCAGAGATGAATTGTCAGTGCAGGGCCCTTTGGAAGCACTGTTCTACATTGGAACACCTTGAATATTAGTGCAGAAGTAAAAATATTTGTTGTTTTTACAGATTTCCAAAATTGAAATTACTTCTCTTGCTTTGCTTTAAATCTGCCATTTCAGAGCACGCTGCACCGGGGTGAAAGGCACAGGCAATTTTTACTTCTGATTCCTATTTTCCCAGCCTACATTTACAGCCAAATTGAAACTTTTGGACAGTGTATACCAAGAAACTATGGCACGCCTTTAGCCAACATCATAAACACTACTGCTGCAGCTCTAACACATACAGCAGAAGTGGAAATGATTCCCATCCTATTTGCAATTCAGCCACACAGTAACAATGCTCATTCCCAGTGAAACATAAAAAATAAAAGAGTTTGAAGTTACCCAGCAACTCTGCACATGAGAATGTATAGGAAAAGAGGCCAAGCACAACAGTGCAATTCCTTTGAAGCTCTTCTGCTTTTCTGAGTTAATTAAAAGTTGGCTGGGTGGTTTTCCTCTCCCTGTTTTCCTGAGTGTCTCATCTTCAGCCTATATGGCAGGTGTTCTGGAGCAAGTCTCAGCAGCACCCACTGGATACCCTTACTTCCTTGCATTTGCAAGTATAACTTAATCTCCTTTCAACAGTGATAGCAGATAGGAAAGACTCTGACTTGGGCAGATACCAGGACAACTAAAATTACCAGACTGTATGTAAACAACAGGAATTGACCCTCAGTAACCTCAGCTAAAACAAAATGACAGTAAATGCATACATACTTTCTGAGTATACTCATTTTTATAAATGAAGGCATTTCTGTCAAGACACCAGATTGTATTTTTTGATAAAGGGCTGAATTAAGTATGTCCTAAGACCACAGTATATGTCTAGAGCTGTCTCATAGGCCTGCTTTGTGTCCTGTGCCCTTGTTTCTAACTACTGTGGGGTCACATCACCTCTCCTCATCCTCCCTCTTCCTAACCAGTGCTGAGGAGGGCAGAGCCATGGGCAGGATCCTGGTGCTGTTGCTTTCTGTTGTTGAGCTTTGTGTTGAGGCAGGGCAGGTTTGATAAGCACTTTAAGCAGAGGTCTGACACCATACTGAACTGGTGGAGAGCAGAAAGAGTAGATACTACTGCATTAGTTCTACTCCCAATGGGTTTATAGTTTTGTTCAGCAAGAAAAATAGCTGAAAAATTATAGCTTAAAAATCTGAGATGCTACTGTACCTCTGACTCCAGAAACCTAGAGCCTCCAGTGCATACACTTAAGCCAGACGTGTTTTGTAAGAGGGAATGCAGACACTCTGCAGAATTGTTGTGCTCCAGGGGCAGCACAGAGGAAGCCCCTGAGACATGTGTTTGGGTGCTTGAGGTGTTACATTGGAACAGCAGTAGACTTAACCAGTGAAAATAAGAATTAACCTGTATCCTTTCAATCATGCTAAATATTAGGTTTCTTGCTTCCTATGAAGTGAAAAAGTGTTTCCTGGCAATTTTACACTGCAAACACTGAGTATCTTGCAATTAAAATATTAGCACATGAAGAGATAGTTGGTAATACAGTATAAACACACACTGTGGCAGATCACATTATCCTGCAATTCCCTAGGATCAACTGACACAGGAAACACAGAGCTGTGTTTCATCATGAAGAAAGAGTTTTATATACTGGAAAGAAAAACCAAGCTACTGTAATGAAAGTCTTGATGTTGAGGTTCTGTTTTATGAGGTATCACTACTGTAACTAATGTATCTCTTGATCTGGTAATATAACTACCAGGTGTCTGAACACCACAACATTTTGAGTAAACAACAGAGAAATAATTTTCTCATTAGTACCTTTGATATGTTTGCTACATAATTATGACTTGGTCATATGACAGAGGTTGATATGTACTTCAAAGTACATGTACATTATATTCGGTTGGCTCTATTAAATGGCAGATTTAATATTACCTACATGTAAAAATAGGCTTTCTTTTTATTTCTTTCTATATTAATTCATCAGGTGAAAATCAAGAATATTTAAAATTGGTTACAAAATTACCTTTAGCAATCCTCTTGTGTGTTTTGCTGTGTGTACGTGACTAAGTTCTTCCACCGCTGTCATTGGGAAATCTGTAAATACAGAAAGAGGAGTGAGCCAAATTCTGCCATGGAGACTTTAGAAGAAAATTTTATTCTTCAAGTACTCCCTTATTCAAATATTTGAATAGAAACATTGTGTAATGTGTACTCAGGAAGCACTGTATTGATTTCAGTAGGTGTCATGCAGCACTGTAAGCAATCATGCACTAAAATAAACTTATTTTTGGAGATGACATCTTCAAACTCGCTTTCTGGTATGTCAGGAATCACTTTGCTCTGAGTGCAGTTGATGTTTCAAGTGAAAATAATAGTCTATACAAAAGTCTGGTGAAGAGCAGAAATAAACAGAATTCCAAACTCTGTCTGTCTGTGACATACAGAAAAAAAAACAAAGAGAAAAAAAATTAAAGACAGATAAATGATGTGCAACATGTCTACAGTATAGTTATATTTGACTCAGTAATAATCCTCTCTCAGGAATGATAGCTCACTCTGTAACATGAGTCAAATAAATGTTGTTTGTAATTTACTGCACAGTAAGTTACTGCTGAGAAAGTAAATTGGAGGCAAAAAGGAACACGCCAAGCCAAACATGAGGTTAATTAATTCCTTGAGTTATTTGGCAGTTGTTTGGCTTTGTGGTTTTATAAAATACACTGAACTAAACCCAGGACAGAGGCTGAGAAGAAAAAGTGGATCTACCTATTATTATTATTATTATTTACACGAAGATGAACACAGACACAATGAAATGCAGGCACAAACACTGACTGTCTTCATCCCATTGCTAAACTCCTGCAAACTGGATGATGGTGTAGCTTCTAAGTAGATCACAGAACAGAAGCAGATGGATTAACTGGGATTTCAGACAATATGAATTGTCTGAATATATCTGGGCTGTGTTTGATAATTTAACAGAAATGTTTCTTGTTGAATTACTGTCATGATTTTCTCTGTTTCTCTGTAGCTATCCCTATGACCAGCTTTTCCCACCTTTGCCAGGGGCACTTGGCTACCTTCAACAGTAGATGCATCAGACATCTCAAGTAAAACTACTGTAATACAAAAATGTAAAATCTGCTATTTTTCTTGGATTTCTGTGCTCTGTAGCTCTCAATAAGCATTTTTCCCTCCCTACTTCTTTCAGACAATTCCTTATGGTTTTTAGCTTGCTTTGTCTGAAAGTTTGGTAAAGACCTCTCATGAATTAATAGAACTACATGCAGTGTTTTTCTGTCTGAGAAAAGTATGAACAAATGCATTCTTTGGCTAAAATAAACTGCTGTCATCTATGACATGCATAATGTTACATGGGTCAGAGCAAAAGCTATGCAGTCCATGTGGTTATTTTCTGATTCCCTTGAGGTCAATGGAATTTTGTGAAAGATAAAAGTACAGCATATTTTACACAAATATATATATATACACATATACACACACTGTATAAATATATATATATATATATATACACACACACATACATATATATGTTTTGCTCATTTGGGTAGAGGAAATCACATTTCAATAATTATATGTCTATAAATACTTTGAGAGATCTTTAAGTTATAGCATCAGAAGGATCAGAAATATGATGCAGTTTCAGTATGGGGAGAATAATGCTTCCCTCATGTACAAAAAGGGCTCTCTTAATTTGTGCATCACTGTATGAGAATGTTAGGTGTGCCAGAATGTTTCTTGGAAACAGCTCAGTATCCATGAAACAAGAACTCAGGGAAAATGAAGTTCAGAGTCTTTTGTGTGGGATGCCTTAACCAAGCAATAGAGTATCTTGGAGGTGTAATTGTTTTATTTTTAATTTTTGCTAACTAGGGTCAGTGAGACTCCGGGGAGGCAAGAATGAGTTTGAAGGTACAGTGGAGGTTTATTTGAATGGAATCTGGGGAACAATCTGTGGGAGCCATTGGGACAATAATGACGCGACAGTTGTATGTCGACAGCTTGCACTTGGGTAAGTTTCAGTTCAAGTAAAAATCAGTCAGCTCATTTTCATGATGTTTCAGTGTAAAGGACAATCTGCTTTGTAAATCCTGGGGGCTTTTTGTGTTTGATGATTGCTTTTTTCTGTTTGAATGTATTTGAATGCTGAAGTTGTTCTTCCCAGAATACTTTGCTGGCTTCAGCTGCATTACACTTCAATGAGGAAATCAGTATTTCCTCAGAAAGCTGAAGATAGGATCTGGACAGGAGCAGACTGTGGCAAATGCTTTGCTTTCAAAGTGAAATGTGTGAACAGGGCAGCAAGCTTCAACAAACTGCTCTACTGGACATTTGGGAGATGTCCACATGGACAGAATTACGTGGTCTGATCCTGATCTCACACATCTAAGTGTAAATTAACAGCTCCAGTGAGGTTATTGAATCTATAACAATGTAAATGGAGCCAGGATTAGACTCTACATGGGCTCCTAATCACAGGAAAATTCCTAATTCTCAGGGGCAAGGGGTTATCCTAGTAATCACCCATTGTAGTATGCCAAATGACACCTGGAACTCATCCTACGTTTTTGGCAAATGGCAACACTTTAGAGCTACAGCCATACTGGACAGGCTGAAAATCCCTGCACTGTCCTTGCTGACCATTACTTCCCACTACTGCCAGAATGCAGTTAATCAACAGCACCCTTTAGCATAATTTGTCTGCCTTTATTGCCTTTCTAACATTTCTTTCACTCACATACCAAAGCACTGGTTTTGTTTGCTACAAGCAGTAAGGGGCTTTTATAGCAGACTTGCACTGTGACATTCCTAATGATTAATCCACTTTTTAAGACTGCTAGCCAGAACTAAATCTAAGCTGGTTTATAATGTTCAATACCAATCTGGACACACCATGCCAACTTATAAAAATATAAGGATTAGATGAGATAAAAGTTCAGCCATCTGGAGGCTGTGATTTTGCTTATGACTTCAGCTGTCTACGTGCAGTGGCTCCTTCCCTCATTTTCATGTGAGTCCTATCTGCTTTCTATACCCTGAACATTTCAGCTGAACGAGGCTGCTGTTAGCAAAAGTAGTTCAGCAATAGGGGTGAATGGTTTTGTCTTTCCAACAGAAATGGCTCAAAGCTGAACCCAGGCCAAAAAAGCCCCAAGCAAACAGTAGCTAAAACTTGGAGCTGTCTTGTATGTTTCAGAGAAATTTGGATCTCTGTACCACCAGGTGAACTCATGAGGCATTACTGGTGCTTTTCAGGTGCTCCATCTATCTGTTCCTTTGATATCACCATATTTGGGCTTTGTTTTAACTTCACTGTGCTTTGCAAGGAAGAGAAGATGGCTCTTTAAGTGTTACTGTAGATTCAGCATGAGAAGGAAAGAGAGCTGTTTATAAAATGTTCTGGGTGGATGGGAATGGCTGAATTGAGAAAAATGGATGGGGGCCTGATCTGATGGAGTGTGAGGTGGTGGCACTGCCCCATCATCACAGCCACAATACAAGGCATTTATGGGCAGAGCATGGTATGTCTGCATGGAGTAAAGGACAGAATAAGGGAGAAAGACCTGGTGGCATTACCCCTCCTGGAACTGTAACTATAGTGGGCTGGTACTGTAGATTCACCTATGGACTGTGGAGTCTGTGTAGATTTTGTAGTTAAGAAATGGGAAAGCAGGAATGTAGCTGGCTCTGCAGCAACACAGTCATTGTACTAAAATATCCCACAACAAAATGGTGAGAACTGGGTCACATCTGTTACTTTTCTTTGTGCAGAAGACAATGGTGAACTGTATGAAAATGTGATGAATTTACACTACTGAAGAAAGCCCTTTCTTTTCTACTCCAAGATTTATATATGAGAAAATGTTTCCACTTCCCATCCTCCCACTCTGATATCCTATCCTGATATTTTTACAGGGAAAAAGGTACAGCAAAACACATACCCTTTTCTGGATTAGGCCTTATTCCTGTTTTCTGGAGTGAAGTGCGTTGTCGAGGTGATGAAGAAAATATACTGTTATGTGAAAAAGACACCTGGCAAGATGGGACATGTCCTCAAAAAATGGCAGCTGCTGTCACATGTAGCTCCTCCCTGGGTAAAAAAAATACATATGTTTTCCTCAAGTCCTTGTTTTATTTAAGTAGAAGTTTAATAATTACAATATTAAATTAGAAAAAGTGTTAAGATTTCTTGGAACAGATTATACAGATTGAATAATTGCATTATTAACTGCTCCAAATACCTCAAGCAGCACCTAGCTTAACAACTTTTTACCTTTCCTAATCAACAACAAATTATTTTTTTCAGATGTAGGTTGTGAGAAAGAGTAAGGTAGCAAGAATCTCTGTCTGTAAAATGAAGACTGTTTCCCCACTTTTTTTTAATGTCAAACTTACATTATTAGGAAAACAAGTATCATTAATGTTTTTAAGATATTTGATATTATTTTAATCAAGATGCTAACTAAATGGGCAGGCATGCCATCAGATTTAAGATAGTGCTGCCTCGAGTGGGGCTATGCAGACAGTGCTGGGGATTTGGCAAGGCCAATCTCTTCAGCTGAAACCAAAACATGTGGCTGCAGCCAGTTCTGTGCTGCCTTTCTTCTCCTACTTATGTTTTTAAGTGGCTTTTAAAAGAAAATTTTGGTCTTAGAAAAATTCTTGAGTAGAGGGAAGGGAGAATCTTTTCAAGCTAGGAGACAAATTAAAGAATGAAAACAAGAGAGTTTTGCCTAAAGAAACTGAAAATTATAAATGTTTTCACATTATTCAGGTTCTATTGCAAATAGCCTTTGAAAATATTTATACCCCCCTCCCCCATATTAGTGACACACTTATATGAAATTGGAGAAATGCCCTCAGTACTGTTGTTTTGGGGTTTGTTCTTAATAACGAAGAACTAAATAGTAGCATTAATTGGCTGGAAAGTTACACAAATATTACTCAAATTTAAATAATTTGGATGTTAGATATGGTGGAACTTTAAAATAACCTGGTTCACATTACAGCAATTATGGGGTTTTATATGGCTTTAAACTATTTCCATTATTATAGATTTATTTAGCAGTGATGCTTTCAAGACAGTTTCTTGGTACACCAGAAGAGAGCTACTGATTTTAAAAGATCGGAAGCAAGCAGGGAACAATACTTGCACAATTCAACTGAGACTCCACAGTCAAAGAGATTTCACAGCTCTGACTGCATTTTCTAATGGAATGAAAAAAAGGATTAATTTCTGTGTCCATCACATAATTTTTACCTCTTACTTCAGATTTTACCCAATTTTGCTCTTACTTGTAGAAAAGTAGCTCTCCTGACTGATTCAGTATTTGGCCTTACAGCACTAAGTGTCTGTGAATGCTGTGACACTTAGGTAATTCAAGATCAATATGCTTACTTGTATGTGTAAGCTTTTTCAGCTAGTGAGAGTGGAGCATAAAGGAACTCACTTTACTTTCAGGTTTTCCATCTAGTAGAAAAAAGAAAATGCGGTTCTTGAGTGATGTTGGAGGAACCATTAAGCCACGTCTTCCTCCCTCTTTACTATCAGAATGATATTTTAGGACATGAATGACCTGTTCTATATCCTGTGTTTGCTGCCAGGCCCTGTCTTCACTCCGATCCGGCTGGCTGGTGGGAGCAATGCCCACGAAGGAAGAGTGGAAGTTTACCATGGTGGCCAGTGGGGCACAGTCTGTGATGACCAGTGGGATGATGCAGATGCTGAAGTTGTCTGTCGGCAGCTCGGCCTTGGGTTTGTTTTTCTACATGTTTGTTATTCCAGCAACAAAGCAGAAGAGTTATCAGACCCCCTCAGCTGAAGCTAGGAGAAGTGTAACTGTCAAAAAAATGCTCCTTTAGAATCATACTGATACTTTGGAGCAGTAACTGAGTTTATTTATAGAAGATTCAGGTACAGTGACATTATTTTCAATTCCCCGGAACCAGTTTTCAGTGTCATATGAGAGGGCCAATTTTGTCTGTTTGGCCAGACAGATAAAGAATAAATGTTAACTTTGTAGTGAAAACTCACTACAATTCCTGTAAAGTTTCAATCCAAACCTGTAGGTGAAGAAATTTTTGACTGTTTGAATCCTTACAATTCATTTTACTGCAGAGTCTGACAGCCTCCTGGCTCTGTCACAAGAACTCTGCTTTGTCAGGAAGGATATGTTTTTTGGCATGCTTGTGAAAATCTCTCTAGATTTGTTTAAGCCACGCATCTCTGAAGATTTTCAGTTTGTATATACTGAGCTAGAGATCTGTTTGAGGTTTTGACAGTTAAGCTTCTCAGTGATTCTGTCTGAACTAAGCATGGTCCGAAATACAGGTACAGCAGCAGAAGAGGATTTTCTTGATTCACTTTCTTAACAGCCAGAGGGGATTTTGATACCCCACAGAGGATAAGTATTGGTATTTGCAGAAAAATGCTGCAGAGGTGGGAGACTAAGAGGAAAACTGCTGGACCAGAGAGGAAGGAGATGAGGACAATTGGGATGGAAGGCCAGTAGGGCTGAAGAGGGAAAGAACTGGGAGCAAGAAGCAGAGAAGATGCTGGGTTGTATCCCATGCAGGAGAAGGGGATCATGTCTGAGACAGACTGGATGAGAGCTAAGCAGGTAAATGCAGAGGAGACTGGAACAGAAATTGCCTGTTCAAGCCTGCTGGGACTACAGTGAAGTGAAAGAAGTGGTATTGAAGGTGCAAAGTTCTGTGGCATTAATGGGTGATTCCCAGAGTGTACTTGTTTTGTAGCTGAGGCCATGGGCTACCCATGCCACCCAAATTAGCTCAGAAGGATGAGAACTTTGGAGTAGTTAAAAATATTGTAGATGCCCTGCTGAGCCAACATAGGAACCAATATGCTTCTCTGACATCTGGGTTTTTTTCCCCCCAGCTTACTTTATGTTGTATTTCTCTATTCCTGCACATTTTCAATTGGGAATACCTATTGGAAAGTCTATCTTCTGGCAGGCTTTTCTTGCTTTGGAATTGGGCTGCTATTAATAGGTGTGGGGAGTTCCTAAGCCCTGCTTTGCATTTCTGTATACTAATGACAAGTGTAATGCTCTTAGCCTGCCTCCTTCCTGATGACACTAAAACTTTTCATTACTTATATTTCATCATCACAAACTGCAGTTTTGTGATGCTTCTAATTTGATTTGTTTTTCTGAGTAAATTAATTGTATTAAGATGGTGCTAAACCTGCTAAGTCTTTTTGAAATATGTCTAGAGATTTACAGCATTTCCCAAGTAAGCAAGATGTCACAACAAACATGCTAATTAATATGAAGTGAAATCAATTTACCAACAGAGGCAGTAGACCAGTTCTGAAGTACTAAAAATAATCCAAATTTGCATACTGTTAATCCATCTGGAAACACGCCAGAAACTGTAAAAGTAAAGCTTCTCAGTAAGCAGCTTCCCACACCCCTTCTACTTTTCTGTAGCACTCCTGTAAAATTCCAGAATTTGAATCTACCATTCATAGGTGGAAAATAATGGCAACGTCTTTTATTATTTGGTTTCCTAAATAACTTTTGCTTGACACAAATTCCCCTGGTTATAATTATAGGATGTGTTGTCTCTGCCTAACTCCAGAGACTCTTACTGGAATATGGTAACATGGAATAAATTGTAAAAGAATTCAGAGCAGTCCATCATTATCTCTTTGATTTCAGCCAGCTGCTTAATGAATAAGGGTTTTTTCCTTAATATTTTCTATACATTTCTGCCAGCATTTTTATCAGATACACTGGAAAAACAAGATGCTTTTTTAGTTAATTTAAACTAATGCTTTAGATAGGTAAATCATTACAGTGCAAACTTTAGACTTTGCAATCTTGCCATTTCAAACTAGAGTGAATAGAGGAACAGAGAAAATATTGAGTGGAAAGAAACCAAACCATGGCAAACACTTACATATGAAAGACATGATATTTTAAACAGAATAGGGAAAATCCTGATAGATGATAAAGGGTTAAACACTGCACAATATCTGTAATTCTAAAACAACAGAATGTTTTCAATCAACATGGGTTTTTTGTGCTCAAAACCCGTTCTGCTGATAGAGAATATACCCTATACAAGGCTAGTCATTGGTCTGCTTCCTGTTCTTATTTCTATTGCTGATGGGTGATATGACACTTGTCAAGTCACTTAAGATCTCTTTGCTGTGGTTTTCACAGGACTAAATAGGGAACAATCACATTTATCTGGGTATTTGATTAATGTGCTTTGAGGACAACAGGGGAAAGTCACTTTAGAAATATATATTAGATTATTTTTATTATGTATAGATATTAAATGAGTATTAAAATTAAAATCCTCATACCCAAGCTGTTCATCTGTAATCTCTCCTAGGAAAGTTAAAAGTCAAAGGCAGAGGAAAGGAAAATCTTCAGCTTGCTTCCTTCTGACTGGGTGCTCCTTGCATTTCTACAGGGGTGTTGCCAAGGCATGGAGCCAGGCTTACTTTGGAGAAGGCTCTGGCCCCGTGCTGCTGGATGAAGTAAGGTGCACGGGAAATGAACTCTCGATAGAACAGTGCCCAAAAAGCCCCTGGCGAGAACACAACTGTGGCCACAAAGAAGATGCCGGTGTTTCCTGCACACCTCTCACAGGTACTCCAGTCATCAATCACCACAGGAAAAAACAGGACAAAGGCAGAGTTCACAGCTCTGCAAAAAACTTCTCAAGTTTGCAGAGGCACAAACTCAAACTGGATGCAGTAAGGCAACGTTACTGATTTTGCTTTAGAACTGCCATGAGATCTAAGAAACAGTGATGCTTGTTTCTGCTTTCCCTTGTTCTGGGCACAGATGGTGCGCTGCGGCTCGCAGGCGGGAAGGGCAGTCACGAGGGCCGCCTGGAGGTCTATCACACAGGCCAGTGGGGCACGGTCTGTGACGATGGCTGGACGGAGCTCAACACGCAGGTGGTTTGCTGGCAGCTGGGATTTAAGTAAGATTACTTGATATTGGATATCTGACTCTGTGACTTGAGCATGATGACAAACAGTTACATGAACCCTACATGGACCCTATTTTAAGATTCTGCTTTTTAATATTAGCTGAGTGCTTCAAAGAAACAACCAAGTTAAAATCCATTAAAGCCTGCTTTCCTCAGTTTCACAGAGGTATGTAGGCTTTGGGTTAGGTAGAAAAACCTTCAACAAGCGTGATTTAGCAGCCTTTATTCACTGAGTTCCTTCTAATTCTCTTTTTGGCTGAGATCAATGCATGTGCTATAGAGAAGAACTGATTTTGATTTCTATATTCCCTTATAAAGTTTGCTTCTTCTCAATCTTTGCTTGTTGTACAGTCATTAATGACACACATTTTCAAGGTGTAAGTACTTCTGCACTGCCTCAGAAATTCCCACAGCCTGGCCCTGGAACAGTTATGTATTGAAAAGCTTTTTAGAAAAATCCCATTTGTTTCATGCATTCAGTCTTCCCTACTTTTCCTACTGATCTCTGGCTACAAAGATACACTCTCAGTAGGTGACTGTTGTCTTGCCTTCAAACTGTAACAGCTGACATTCAAAAAAGGATTTTGTCTCAGTCTGTGACATTTAAATGTACACAGAATACTAAGAAGATGCTTAATGCCTCAGAGTCATTGAGCCAGCCATATGCTTGGTTGAAGAGCAGCCTTAATCAAAGGCATTACATTCTTAAGTTTGTACTAATGTAACAGTAATTCCTTAAAAAAAACATTACTGAAGAGGCAGCATATGGTGCTTTCATTGAATTTAATGCTAACTGAACCTGCTTACTGAGAATACTTGAGAAATCTTTATTTCCTCAGGAATATCACTTTCTTTTCTCATGCTTAAGCATCATGTGTCCTCTGATCACAAAACATACCTCTGTGTTGTGCAGGTATGGAAAAAGTGCAGGTATGGAAAAAGAGGGCTACTTAGAAGGAAGCTCTGGGCCCATCTGGCTGGATGATGTGATCTGCTCTGGGAAGGAGACAAACCTCCTGCAGTGCTCCCGGCGGGAGTGGGGGAAGCACGACTGCAACCATCAGGAGGATGTCAGACTCATCTGCCACCCAGAAAACGACAGCCACAAGCGCTCACTTGGTAAGGAAGCCCTTTGCTAAAGTCACAGTATGAGTATTGCTGTGGTTACAGATCTAACCAAAGTACAGGATACTTAAGGATTCTCAGAATCCTAGTATTTGTCATATAGATGCAAGGAAAGAACAGGAAGGGAAAAAACCTAACTTTTCTCCTGAAGGTCACAGGAAGTAATCAAGTTTTGTTTAGAACTTAAGCATCCAGAACATTAAAGCTCAACCCAGATTTGCAAGGTAACAAAGTCACATTCCAGGGATGCCACTGTCTGTCTCCACTAGATTTTGAACCTATTCAGCACTTCATGATAGATACCTAATTTTACTTGGCACTTCTCAACCTCCAAGTAATGTCTGGTGTCAAATGCTGGAGACATATCTGAGCACTGAAGAATACAAATCAATAGTACATCCTCCAATGGCTTTGCATTCAGACAATTGATAAAAAAAGGGATATGGAGAAGATGGGAAGTTCAGACTCAGCAAGAAGGTAGGATGAGAAGCATGAAATTATTTCTGTGTTACTATTGCCTATATCATCATTTATAGTGTTTGGGTGAACGGGCCCCAGTCGCTGACCAGGACAAAATGATACTACACACCAGATAAAAGAGTTAGTTCCAATGTCAAAGGCCTACAAACTTGTATGAAAATAAAGAGAATAAAAAGACTGATAAGTAATGATAGAAAAATACCAATTACACAGTGATAAAAATATAAACACAACAAAATATAAAAAAATAAATTTCAAAGATTCCTAAATCCACATGCAGGTAATTAAACAATAATTCTGGCTATGAGATATTTGCAGTAGAAACTACAGGGGAACAATGGGTTGCACAGCAATTCTGAAAAAGTTTAATTTTTACAATTTGCTACATGAAGTGTGTAGCTTGTCAGTATGTAGCCTTTTAGAAAATTGCTGGCAATGCTGTTTAGCTTACCCAAGATGATTTCTGTTGAATTTGAAACTGGTATTATATGCCTGTTTCCTTGAAATGACGGACTGAAGGTTTATCCCACAAACTACAACATGGTTTTACTGCACAATGTTGCTAGTTGTTACAATATTCAGCACTTCCACATGTACTTTTTCTTTTTGAGTCTCTCCCTCTTTACAGGCTTATTCTATATAGCCCCCTCACCATCCAATAAATGTCTTGTGTTGCAGTACATATATCGAATCCTATTTGTTAGAAAGAATTTTCTCAAACTAAAAATAACAGGAATTCAATCCATGACTGCTGTCTTTACAGATGCAAACCATCTGTGCCACTTTGCTCAAATTCCTATGAAATATCTCTGCTGAAGGAGTCTGGTTCAGTTAAATACATCCATATAGTAACATTCTCACATCCCCACTACCAGAATGTTATATTAATTTCGTGGTCATAAATATATATATATGTTTTCTAAATCACAAGAAGATGGGATAACAATAAAATATTATTTAAACAATAAATAAACAACAATAAAATATTAGTACTATTCTGTGCCTCTATTTGGTTAATAGAAGTTTAATTCTCACCTAAGTTGTATTCTTCCAGAACATATCAGTTCAACAAGAAAATAAGAGTTTATCTGACATTTCCTAGGAGATTTCTGATTGGAAAGTGGACAAAGTGTTGTTACCATTTAATTCCCAGCATTTGAAAAAGCATTTTTTTCCCATAAGGATCAATTCAGTGGAAAAAATGGATAAATTAGTAGATGATAAGACTTAAAAACCACAGATATTATGGAGCACTAAACAGGAAATAGGATTTACTACAATAATGACATTTGTTCAGTAAGATCACGACAGTGTAAGTAAACAGAATGTTGGTGAAGTTAAACCATGTAACTGTCCAGAGAGTATGAACTCCAACACAATATGCTTTAAATTACATCAGAAGCAAACATACTTGGATTTTATCTTCAAATACTTCCCCATTCATTTAATGACTTAGGCCAGATTTAACTAGCGCTCACCAGATTCATGTTTGGTATACAGAAGTTACACATACCCTAAACTAATCTGAATTAAATATCAAATGCAGCTATCTTAAAATACTGCTTTAAGAATGCAATTAAGTAATTCCTCATCCTCACATATTTAGAAAAGATTGGGAACAGGTTAGAAGAATGAGGAAGAGTCTTTTCCATTATTCTAAAAAGCAACTCTCATGTGTATAAAGATTATAAAGTATGCCATACAAAAAGATTGAGAAGGTGATACTCCCTTGAACACGACAAAGAGGCCACAGAGGAATTCATTACTGTTTTAAGGGTATTTGCATTGCTTGCAGGCTACAGAGGCATTTTAGAATAAGTAAGAATTAAGTATGTACTTTGCCTAATGAGTCAAAACTTAACTAGAGGCCAAGCACTGCAGAAACCATGATCAACTAAGTCTGACTAATCCACATAAGTGAAATTTCATATTATGAAAGTATCTGATTAAACAATCAATTTAAATTGCTAGAAAAATATATAGAATAACATGCTGCAGAACAACGTGCACAGTGATAAGGAATAGTTGAAGTACCGCACAATGTTGCGCTATTTTGCCGAGACAGTGGTTAGGAGGAGCAGCAACAACCAGTTTGAGAATGGATTTATGGACTGAGATAGAGTTACATTCACCCATAAAGCGTCTCTAAGGAAAATCTGTCCAGCTTGTATGGGTATCATAGCAAAGGTATCTCAGGTGTTTTCTACCATTTGTATAGAATTGTGGTCAATTTCTGAACTATGCCACATACTGGCTTGGAATTAAGGAATCGGCTGAAGAGTAAAGTACAGTAGTATTTAGTACTGTCTTGTAATTTGTACAAACTGCTTCATTTTGCCAGCCAGGATGAATATGACTACTTTAATCACTGATATTAGGCTTGTGGAATGTAAATATCAGTTGTACTACAGATAATGAAAGTAACTAAAAGTACCAGTTCTTGCTTCTGTTGCTGTGAGCTGACAGCAGTAATTTATTCCCAGGTCCTCCCATCAGGCTGATGGATGGTGAGAATAAGAAGGAAGGACGTGTGGAGATTTTTATCAATGGCCAGTGGGGCACAATTTGCGATGATGGATGGTCTGATAAGGATGCGGCTGTAGTCTGCCGACAGCTTGGCTACAAGTAAGAAAACTCATTAGGCTGCTGGTCAAGTTATGTTTTCTGTATCTAAAAATCTTAAGTTTCTGCAACCAAATATCACAAACAGGTCTAATAAGATAATGTATGTCTTTTAAAACTTGTCAGTTTGGCATTCTTTTAGAAAAATGCATTCCTACTATTTGTATGAGAAGTAGTAAGGCTATGTCTTCAAAAAGAATGTTCATTAAGTAGCATAACTGGGAATGGGAATGTTAGTATTCAAAAGTGTGTCAGTCTGACTGACAACAAAAATGCAAGTTAGTGAGAGTTATTAAATACTTTTCATCATAAGTTAAACATTCCAAATTATTGAATCTATTAATTAAATACAAAATTTTAGTTGTCATATTAGTTTCAAAAACAGGTCAGTGTCCACTGTCACGAGGCGTGGACACGATGACTGCAGATTGAGATGCAGGCACACCAGCTACCGAATTCCTAATTTAATGGAGTTTTCCCTTCCTTTAGTGATCTGGCTAGATTTCATGTAGCTCAAAGATCTGATGAAACTGTTACACAAGGGATTATGGCTCCAGTCTGCACGACTGTAATTTCAATAAGCTTCATTTAATACAGGAATAGACCTGACAGAACAAACCCACCCTCTAATTAAAACCACTGCAATGTATGTGTCACTTTTGAGAGAAATCACTTAATCAGGCTTACACCAGTCATCAGCATTTTTCTTCTGGATACCCAAGAGCAGCAAAAAGATAACTATAGGGGAGATTTATAAATAGCAGTACTAATAGGACTTGAAAAATACCCAGAATAGTTGTGAAATACAATAGCAAATTAGTGAAATGTCATCTCCAAGTGTATCTATAAAGAAATTTGAGCTGAAGAAATACAAATCATATTGTTTGTTGTATCTAACAATGTGGAGTCTGTCCAACCAAATATCGTCACATTATGCCTGAACACACAATATATACCTTGTAAAAAGTCCCTGGTATTCATTCAGTAAAAGCCTATTTAAAAGCAGTACTACACTGTGGCTTCAAAATGGCAAAACTTGGCTTACAAGTCAATACATCACTCTTACAAGGTACCTAACTTGTTAATTCTAGGATAGGTGTCCATCTATTCTAATCCACTTGATTTCCACATTAACAATATCATGAAGAATAATAATAATAATAGTACTGCATCTGAAAAACTCATCATCGTTATTCTGCATGGCCCTTGGTGTAGGAGAACTAAGAGGAAAAGATCTGAAGCCACTTCTCTCCAGGGACAGATCTGAACTGACAAAAAGGTTGTTTCTCTGAGGGTCATCAGTGCATAAATAGCTGGCTTGGAAAGCAGCAATTAAGGGATACGTGTTTGTTAGGGGTGCACTAAGGCCAGTTGTAAGGGCACATTCCAGCATGTAACAAAAACAGAGATGTAACATTTGTACCTTCAGAGATTTCCCAATTACTTGAAATAATTTCCTCTATTAAACTGCATTCCTTGCTCAAGAACACCACGATTTTTACAATTGTTTCCTGAGATGTTTTTCAGTGGGGGTTGGTTTGGGTTTTCTATGGTGCTGTTGGTTGGTTGCTTGGGTTTGAAAAGCTTTCATTCATATTATCAGCAAACTGAGAGATTACTGATGCACAGTAAGAGATAGATTGTTTTCATACAAAGGTAGGAAGAAGGAGGTAGTGCCCTTTTACTAAGTAACTGATAAGATCTGGAGAGAGAATTCTGTACTAAACTGCAATAAATACTTCTCTGGGGAAGGATAAGAATACTGCGGTTGGTGATTGATAACAAAGCAGTTTTCAATATCCTGAGGAACTTTAAAACAATGCCCTAAAGCAGAAACTTTGTTATTTGACAAAGAAACCAAAACCAGGTAAGAATTTACAATGAGTGTACTGTGTCACTGTGTTGTAACAGCAAACATGAACACATGAGCTGCCCACAGGTATCAGAGAGCTGGACTTATTTTTTTTTGTGGTTATCTGTAATCAGAGTATCCCTCACAAAAGAAAAACATTTGGAGCAAGAGTCACACTATTTGGGACTGACAAGTCAAATCATAGTAAAGTCCTTAGGCAGAGATTGTCCCATACTGGTTCCAAAGGCAGTTAAGGCTTTGGATTATCTGGCAAATACCTCCTAACCATGGAAATTGAAAATATGTAAGGACAGTTGACCTTGTGGTATCGTCTCTCACGTAGTGTTTCATGAGCTTCTCTTTCCTGGCTTTTTACAATTTCTGCATTCTAACCAATGTTCCCTACTTGGAAATCCTGCCCACCTACCCTTCAGAACATAGTAAAAAAAAATCCACACAGGCAAAGCTATCCATGTGCAAAAGTTTCAAAAGGGAGGAAGCTCCTGTGTCACTTTCATGGTTCAGTTATATGGATGTGGCAATTGAGAGCTGGTTCACTTAGAGCCAGTCACGTTTCTACTGTGAGGAAGCTTTGAAAATGGTTTGACAAATCAGGATTCCTCCCCAACAGACCAAACCCAGCTCAAGAAGGGATGCAAACCCTTCATGCCATTCTCACTTACCTTCCCCAACACTGCAGGTAATAAAGAGGTACAAAAAGAGCTGTAAAGGGGGAGAAATACTTTCTTGCCTAATACAGTTTCATAGTCAAATTCTCTTTCTCAGCTCCAGCATTTCATCACATCTGCAGTTACAGTTCTGTATGCACAGAAGCAGTACTTCACAATATACAAAGTATCCTTTAAAATGGAAACCTGTATTTTAATTATCTAGAATTCCACATATCCTTATTCCAGTAAAATGTCAGTGAATTGCTCTTAACCAGCAGGTAAGCTTATAGTTCAGGCATGCTTAGAGGTGTCTGTGGCTTCCTGCCCCACTTCTCTGTATAGCCAATTGGGTGGTCTCTCACTCATAATTCCTTCTGCCTCCTAAACCATATACAACAAAACATCTATTTATAAATTAAGAAGATTAACTAATTAACAGTAATACTCTATCACAGGAGTTGCCAAATGAGATGCTTAAATGCTACAAAAGCACCAAGTACTGGGTTCCTCCCAAGAACAGGGGGGTGCAGACACTGAACTGGTGTTCAGCCACATGACATTTTTAGACTTCAAATGGGGTGCCCTGTAAAAAACAACAGGATAATAAAATACTTTAATAACTACTAGCAACTTATAGGTCTGTACATCATCATTCCTACTGCATCACAAGTATACTGTATTCAACTGGCCCATCTATCTGAGGGAATCAGACCTGAACAAATTATTTTTAGCTTTCACAGATGCTGACTTTATACAAGGATTAAAGAGATTATGAAAAAGCAGCTTTCACGTATTTTATGGCAAAATGTAATGCTGATACAATGTAAAATACTTGGCACACTGCCTTCTAACCAGACACAAAAAAGCAGTTTTTAAACCTTAATGAAATATAGCAATTTTGTCACAGTTTTATTTTTTCTATATAGCAGAATAAGAGAGGTGGTGGAAGGTGCTTGTTATCAAGTGAAACAAGTGACAGGGTTTGGAATGAAACCTCAATGTCTTTAACTATTCACTTGGAAATTTGAGCAAAATGTAGAATAATGCCTCAAAATGTTAAATAATTTTTAAAAAATGCTCTGTTTGCAGAGGTCCAGCCAGAGCAAGGACAATGGCCTATTTCGGTGAGGGCAAAGGCCCGATCCATGTGGATAACATCAAGTGTACAGGAAATGAGAGATCCTTGGCAGACTGCATTAAGCAGGACATTGGGATGCACAACTGCCGGCACAGCGAGGACGCGGGGGTCATCTGCGACCACCTAAGCAAGAAAGTCCCTGGGAACAGCAATAAAGGTGAGGCCCTGTCACGAGGGGCAGACCAACAGGTCAAGGTGAGCAAGTTTCTGGTAGGAAGAGACAGACTTAACAATCCCACCTCACAGAGGAAACAGCTTTATCAAAAACAATTCTAGAACAAAAGGGGTGGGAATTCTCTCTGCTGACACTGTGTGAGCATATTCTTTGCAGCTGCAGAAAGGAAGCATCAAGACTACTCAATCAATACAGGGTATTTGTTGCCATGGTTTAGAGCAGCCATGCTCATTAAGCTGCTTGAGGGACATGATGCAAAAACCCAAATAGCTCCCCTTCAGCTTTTCAAGGTGTAGGTTATCCTCAGATAAGGACTGAGACTTGTGTGGTTTGGCAAGGTTTGCTTCACTTACAGGAAATAAGGAAGAGCCCTATAAAATCCTACATGTGAGAAGCAAATGTGTTCATGAATGACTCTGATCACAGTCAAAAGAACTCAGCTACAAAGCATTTCTAAGTCTTTAAAGAATTCAGTGTATTTTCCCCAGTCAAAAGATCTCAGCTATAAGGACTTTCTAAATGTGTTTTCCCCAATCAAAATTTGCCTGTTAAAAACTACCATGAAAAATAGAATAGCTTCAACCTTTAGATTTTTTATAAAGTTACCTCTCATTGAATATTGGCCACTTTTCATGTTGACTTTAATGCTCTCTCTATCTCCCTTTCTGGTTTAGATTCTCTTGCTTCTGTTTGTGGGCTGAGGTTACTCCATCGTCGACAAAAGCGAATAATTGGTGGGAAAAATTCTTTACGGTAAATAATTGGTAAAGACAAATAATTTTGAATATAAAGCTTCTAAGACATGTATTTGCCACAAGTGCTTTGCCAAATTTACAATTTTATTGTAGGCTTGTTGTTTGTTTTTCTTTTGACTTGTCATGATGTAGGAATAGAAATATACCCAAAGCAAATTTGCAGGAAATTAAAAGGTATTAATTGGTAAGTACTTGCAGCATTAGTTGAAAATCTGTAGATGCTTGTGGGTAAAGTCAGTGAATGGGTTAAATTTTAAACTTACAAATTAGCTATTTTACTTCTATCAGAGGATGTCTTCATATCAGGATGTGAGCTATAAAAACAGAGCTATCAATGTAGTACAAGGTTTTAAATGCCACCTACACCAAAAAAAGAGGCCTGGGTATGATTCACTGCCTAAGACCTTATTTTCTTTCATAAAATAAGCCTTAATGATGACACAACTAAAAATCCAGGAGGAACTGACTTTACTTTTTCAACAGTTGTGACTAAACACAAAAAAAAATATATTTACACAACCTTACAAAAGGCATTGCAAAAAATACACTAACAGCATCATTACAAGCACTGTGCAGCCTGTTTCAAAGTACATGCACAGCACTGATCAATCCATTCATAAGAAGACACTGCCCAAGTGGGAGAGCTTCAAAGAACAGTAACAAGAGGGAGCCCAGAAAAATATTTTAACACAGCCAGATAAAGTAAATTAGGATGTCTTACCTTAGTAAAGAGACAAATAAGATAAGAGATAATGCATAGCACAGGAGGAGACTCAGAATTCTTGCCTTAGAATGTAAGTTCTAAGGACACTTGCTGAAATGCAACAGTGACAAACAATGTATTGCAAAACTCAGAGCAAAGAAGCTGGTCTCATAAATCAGTACAGAAATGTTAGATGAAGCAAAAAGGTGATGAAAATCCAACAGTGCATGCAGAAATGCTTCAAATTCAAGAAAGGGAGCATATGTATGTATCAGAAAAGGACTCAGTGTCACAACAAGTCATTAAGACAAGGAACTTGAGGGAGTGTGAAAAGAACTGGATACTTACATATGTACCAGCAAATCCAAAGCTGTCTGAATCACCTCATTTTAGAAAAACATATTAAATCCTACCTTTTAAAACGGAGAAGTGTCTAAATTGTTTTATTCTTTACGGGAAGTAAACTCCTCCACCTTACTTTAAAACATTTGGCACGGGTAACTCTGAGATGCTGGACTAGATGGCCCCTGGCAGCTCTTGTTTTCCAGCACACCCATTCAAGTTGACAGTACTCAGAAAACACTCAGACTACCTGTTGCATACTCTTAGATGCTGCTGTTGCTTACAGGTGCATCTCTCTCCCTTTCTCTTCTCTGACTCCTAATGTATTAAACCAGCAAAATAGAAATCATCCTGTATTCATAGTATGCAAAAATGACCCGATCTACTATAAAAAACAGATAATGACAGGCTGAAAAAAGGTGCTCCTCTATACTTGAGCTTCCACACTTGCTTTATACCTCATTTTGCCACCTTCCTTTCTCATGAAGACAGGGATGGATGCTGGGTTCAGCTTTTCAAGAAATTTTCCTTTCCCCTCTCCAGTTGACAGGAAATTTCTGGTTTGTTGACTTGGACGGTATTTGGCGAGCAACCCACAGAATGTATTTTTGGCTCAATGAATGCAATCCGAGAAGAGAAAATTCAAATAGCTGACTGTGGGAGGAAGCACTTAAGAGTGCTGGATGCCTAAATTTTCTGTAAAGTAATGTGGACCATTGTTAAAAGGAATTCTGAATGTTGCCAGGATATAAAATATTCACCATCCTTAATAAAGAGCACATTTTGTAAGTAAGCTGTGTCAGACAAACAAAGCCAACAGGATGCACGCTGCAGGTAACCTGAGTTCCCCAGTGCTGTGTGCTGAGCACCGTGTGTCACTCCTGCAGGGGCGGCTGGCCGTGGCAGGTGGCACTGCGGCTGAAATCCTCTCATGGTGACGGGAGACTCCTGTGTGGTGCTACTCTCATCAGCAGCTGCTGGGTCATCACTGCTGCACACTGCTTTAAAAGGTGGGTCTCTCTCCAATAGGGCACGCTGTTTTAAACTGCTTTGTTGTTCTGGGCATATGCAAAACCATTACAGTTCAAGCCCATGGAAAACTGCTCCAAGAGCTGGCCTCCGGTTTTAAAAAACCCTACCACTCAACCTCCTTTCCCTCAAACAAACAAAACACCCTAAGGCATTGAAATTATTTGAATGTTATCATTCATGTGATTTATATTCACCACTTCAGTATTTTAATGAAAA
Organism: Molothrus aeneus; assembly: GCF_037042795.1. Lineage (NCBI taxonomy): Eukaryota > Metazoa > Chordata > Aves > Passeriformes > Icteridae > Molothrus > Molothrus aeneus. The sequence goes on along the minus strand of NC_089649.1, from coordinate 6,108,647 downwards.
AATAGAGATAACGCTTTGGCCATTTTAACTGTCTGTTCCAAAAAAAAATGCAGCTTATGGCTTTTAGATGATAGTGAAGACAACTGAGCAGACACCAAACATAGGGACTGGAATATTTTAGATTAAATTTGGTAACAACAGATCCTGACAGTGAGAGACATTTTTACTGTATTCACAGCAGTAACTAAATAAAGGACTTCACTTCACTACTGATGAAGTTACAGAAGTATAAAAGCATCAATTTGCACAATAAGGAGGCTAATCTTGTGATTAGTGACTATTTCATTGGAATGGGCTGGGAAAAAACGTAGAGGAGCACTACAGTTTTGAGGGTATTTGCTAGAGTTCGCTCAAGTGAGCTGCAAATGTTTTAAATTTTGATTTTGAGCCTTTATTTTGCACACTAATAACAAAAATGAAGAGTCAGATACACTTTTACTCAAATACAGTGCACATTACCTTTGCTGTGCACCAGATGCACATCTTTTCTTGTGTCCTGAAATCACGGAGGACTTTCCTTGGCAATATTTCAAGCTGAAATAGTCAAAGTTAGTAAAATTTCCTGCTATTTCAACTGATGTCCTAGGTGATTCTGCAGAACTATGGAAGCTCTTTAGTTGCTTTCGTCAAAATTCATAGACTATGGCTTCCTATTTCCCTGTTCATTTTCTCTGTAGTGATTGGCAAGGATGCTGCCTGAGGGTCTTGAGAAAGCCTTTGATTACAGGCTTGAAAACTGAATGTGGCACCAAGGAGTGCCAGTTCTGGATACTCTGCTAAGCACCCACAGGATGGGGCAGCAGCATGGCTGGAGCAAAGTACACTGTGGTACTTCCAGATGGGTGCAGCTACTCAAGGGGCTGTCCCAGGCTGCCCTGAAACTGTCACCCGTGGTCTCAGGGACCAAAGCATTGTTTTTTTTTCCCAGAAGTTACGTTTAAACTGTAATTAGACCTAAGCATGCAGCTCCAACACCTTGTGGATGCACTACTGTTTACTGTAAAGGAGGGAAGCCTTTAGCTCTAAGCTGGCTTTGGACAGGCTGGGCTGAACTTCCAAATGATCTCAGAGTGATTTTCAGGGATAGGTTTCCAAGAGCTATCTATAGATCAAGTGCCTTCTTCACATATTTTCCACAGATGGACAACAGAAAGGCCAGTATACCATTTCTCATATCCTGGAAATTGGAACACTGCTTAAGTGACCAATGTGGGCTCATCTATACTAGAAATAAAAATTAAGCATAATTTTATGTATGATTATTAGAATTGTTCACCAGTGCTACAGGGGAATTATTGGTTTCTATACTTTGGCAGATACATTATTTAAGATAAAATGTTTGAAGCTATTTTTTGTTTTATAACCCATCCTTGTCTTGAGTTATTCTGACAGCTATAGGGAAATTGGAAGGTTCGTGCGTTTAGAAAAAATAACTGGATAATTAGAAACATTATCGGAAAAAACCCTTAATGTATCTTATATAGAAGTTCATCTTTGGATGAAGGGATGTTTGTTCACAGCCTGCAGTTCTCTCTCCATAAAGCCTAGAAGAGAAATTTTGCTCATGGAAGACCTGAAGGATTAGACCAAGAAAGCTTTACAACCAGGCAACCAGAAATGCAACCCACAACTACAAATAATATTCAGTGGTACAGCTACATATTGTGCAGGAAACTGTAATTTTTCTGCTTTGTCTGCTGCTCCTCAAGCAGGCTTTAACAAGCTATGCAGACCAGAACATTGCTGGATGGTATGAAAAGAACAGGCATAGGTTGAAAGGCGATGGGCCACTGTGGGCACTATTTTTTCCAAGCACATTACAAATTTCCTGTTGAAGGCTATTAAGGGAGAAAGAAAAGGAAAAAATACTTCTGTTAGCTTAGCCATATTTTAAAATAAATACATGTACCCAACATTACTCTCCTGTTTGCATTTTGCCTGGGAAGGTCTATGCATAATACAAAAATCTTCAAAGACATGCACAGAAAATTGTTATTTTCCACAGTAGTAATCTCTAATGTATTTACCATTTAGTCCACAATGTGAAACACACTGGGATTATATCAGATGCAAAACAAGCCTAAGATTTACAGGCCTCCTATCAGTGTGACAATAGTTTGTGCTTGTGATGCACAAATACTTTGTCATCCTTACTATAATTTCACTTGGTGTAAGAGGTTTTTATTAAGTTACCTAAGCCTCTAAAGTTCCTCAATCAACTCAAGAAGCAGGCCTGAACACTTATCATTCCAGTAATTATCTGGAGTATCCCAGTGATGTCAGTACTCAGGCTGTTGTTGCAATTACTGGCAGTTTGCGTTACCCTTCCTAAATAAATTTATAATGCACACCTTGTACATGTGAAGTGCCAGTCATGGCAAATGGCCAGAAGAAAATTGCCTGTGAAAATATTCAAAAAAACATGGCACAACCGAAAACCTCGGAAGAAGGTTTTTATCTTCTTTAGAACACACTGAAATGTCAGTGTAAACATTTGAGAAAGCATTTTCGCTCTTTAAAAAATCTTTTGCTAACATTAGTTATGTTAACCATAAAGAAAGTGATGAACTAGGTTAGCACGTTCAGGATGTGACTTTGCCTGAGCCAGCCCTGTTTGTTTTCACCTCCGTCTCAGGTATGGCAACAACACTCGCAACTACGTGGTGCGGGTTGGAGACTACCACACGCTGGTGCTGGAGGAGTACGAGGAGGAAATCGGAGTCCAGGAGATTGTGGTGCACAAGGACTACAGGCCTGACAGCAGTGACTACGACATTGCCTTGCTGAGGCTGCAGGGGCCCGAGGAACAGTGTGCGAGGTTCAGCACCCACGTTCTACCTGCCTGCTTGCCACTGAGGAGGGAGCGACCACAGAAAACTGCTCCCAACTGTTTCATCACTGGATGGGGGGACACAGGTAAAATCATTTCCGTGCACCAATCTGCTTATCTCAGGCTGTTTTCAAAAAAACCCTCCAAATAATTAAAAGAAAATGCTCAAAATGAAAGTATTTTGCTCTTATTAACATAGGCAAATATTTTCTCTCCTGATCCTTAACCAGGAATGACAGTATTTTGTTGACTGATTATAGTCTGTATTTGTATCCAAGCAGTGATTAACCATGCCACTCTAAATCACAGCCCCTGTCAGTAACGTGGCCTCATTAAGAATGACAAGCAGAAATAAAAAGCTTATTTGTTGCCAGGCAGACCCTGCACAGCAGCTTATTGCCCCCTGCCTCAGATACATAACTAACAGCTATAGTAGATGTAAGGTTTCAAAGGTAAGGACCATGAATATTTTAATTTTAAAAAGGTTATTGAAATTCCAATACTTCAACAGAAAAATGGATGGAAAATATGCATATGATAGAATTTTAAATAACATTTTAGTGTTCCCTGTTACCACTGACATTTTCAACCAGCTTTGATTTAAATAACAGAACATCTTGCCAAAATTTACAAGAGCCTCAATGCAATCTGCACCCCAGGCTTCTACTTGCTTTTTTTTCGGTCAGTACAAGATTCTTCCTCTTCAAAGGTCTTTGTCCTTTAAATGTTTCACAAATTAATAACCATGTTTTACTTTTATCTTGTTGTGGTGCTGAATACAGTGCAAGACAGCAACCACACTTGAGCCTTTGTTCCAGTGACTCACTGGAACTGCCAAGGAGACAAGGCAAGGCCAAGTATCTGCCCCTCCTCTTTACAAGCGCTAATCTGTGTGCACAGATGTCAGGGTCACTGTACTACAATAAATGAGAGATGCGTAGGGTGGGTTTTTGCTAAAAACAATTGTTAATTCATTGCCTAGCTCTGTCTAGCCTTTTTACATAATTCACTGAAAGTCCTGCAATACTGTTAACTTAGGACATCTATTTCAGGAAACATCAAACACTGCAGTAATTGGCTTCAATACATGGTAAGAATTTACATCATTGAAGTACCTCAGCTGACATTTCACACTTACTATATGAATCATAATTGCTTCACAAGTTATAAGATTTTACTTAAAAAAAGATAAAACCAACAGTGGCTTTCATTTCCCATGCTTTCAACTGAAAGAGGCGCAAGATGTGTAAAAAAAGTAGAAAGATCTACTTGGAAGCCACCAGAAGATGCAGCACCTGTTCAGGCTGAACTACACTAGATTTGAACTGATGACACAGAAATAAAGGACTTCTGCTGCTTTACTCTCAGCTGCTCATGACTCCCCAAAATTGCTTCCACATAGAGGTTTTAAAGCGTATGCTATTCTGTAGAAGACAAAGTGCTCAGAATAAACCAAACCCCATCCTTGGAAAAATCCAGAGAACACATGCAGAAAAGCTACTTTTTAAAAAAGCACCTACATTTTACATTTACAGTATCTACTGTATTTTAATATTATATTTAATGCAGAGATTTTTTTCAGTAGTCTTGCTTCCAGAAACTTTATGTAATGACAAAGCAGTGTGAAGACTTGAGAGCAAAAATTGGATGAAATCACTTTTATGTTTCCAAGACTGACCATTGTAATGAGACAATAATTTCTATCTCCTTTTTAGGACGGGCTTATTCAAGAACACTGCAACAGGCTGCCATCCCCTTACTTCCCAAGAGGGTGTGTGAGGAGCGCTACAAAAGGAAATTCACAGGAAGAATGCTCTGTGCTGGAAACGTGCAGGAACAGAAACGAGTGGACAGCTGTCAAGGAGACAGTGGTGGACCACTGATGTGTGAACGCCCAGGGGAAAGCTGGGTTGTGTACGGTGTCACCTCCTGGGGCTACGGCTGTGGGGTCAAAGATGCCCCAGGTGTCTACACAAAAGTTTCATCTTTCGTACCCTGGATTAAAAGTGTGACCAAACTATGAACGCCCATAATGAAAACCGAACTTTGAGGCAGGACAACTTGAACAGCACATGCAGTGCACAGCTGGGGCCCACAGTGGGTGGAAACAGACATTTTCCTGATTCACGTGTTTTTGTTTTCATTAAATCCAAGCTGTATACACTCAAGCCTTCCAGTTAGGGATTACTGTCCTTCCTGTTCCAGAAGTTTAAATATTGCATGAACAAGCTACTATGAATCTAAGGGGAAAAGTGATAGCCAGATAGTTAATACTGGAGCAGGACAGCTGGAGACTTTGCCCACAAGACTGTTGCTCCAAGCTATTTATGCTCCAAGCTTCTCTACAATTAATTACAGATCTCAATCTTCAGTCTAGTTTATTAGTCTATTTTATTCCTATGATTTTACACTCAGTCCCCTAAATTGACTCATGTTTCAGTAGCTTCTGAGACCATTCATAGCCTGATTCTTGATAAGTAATTCTCAGTATGTATTAAATGCAGGAAGGAAAATAATGGTCAATAATCACATTCCCAGTTAATTGGCTAAATGTCTTCACAGGTTAGTGTGCCTGAAGTACATTCCCAAGTAAAACAGGCAGTACAGTGACAGTTTCCCCACAACATCCTGCACAGCTGCAAGAGCAACAACTTATCTACTTCACTTAGGTAGCATTTGTCCTATTTCTGAAATTTGCAATTTTGAGTATATACAGCATTTTGAAGAAGATTCACTTTTTCTATTTACCACTAGCTGTCAGTACAGTGTCAGACTACAGTGTCATCCCTATCCTTTCACTGCTGGGCTTTGCTCAAGCAGTGCCAAGAACCTCGGTCAATCCTACCAGACAAAGTTATACATACAATGGAGTTGTTGAGCTGAAACTCGTCTGAAAAGGTCTATAAAGTCTTAAACTATGTTTTCTATAAAGTGAGATTTAGACAACTCTCTCCTGCTTAGCTGCAACACTGGTTCAGACTGATCTCACAGGAAAGCTTAGTTTTCAGTAACTTCTAAAGCACTGACACATCTTGATTTTGTTTAATTACGTTTCCAAATACTGTCCCCCATGCCATGAAATCCCTAACAACTTTTTAAAAAAATGCACAGATAACCAACTTACTGTGCATTGAGTAAGGGCCACCACACCGAACCTAGAACACAGCAGGTAACCACCACCTTATTGTAACACTGAAAGGCATCAGTCTGGAAATCACCTGTGAACTGACTCACTGGGGAGGGAGCCAGGACACTACAATCTGCAGGTCAAAGACTGTGCTGAGTCCAAGTGTGCTCTATGCATCACAGTAACAGCCATGCTCATAGAAACAACTGAAAGCCGTGGGCCATGAAACACTCCCGTGTGACAAGTGTGGCAGATGAGCGTCACCACATAGTGATTGTGCAAACTGCGACCACCAGTGACTGTTTCCCAGTTTCCTATTCCCCAAACTGGCTATGACTGTGTTGTGTGGTGTTTTGTGAAAAAGTGGGGTGCTTGCATTCATGCTGTAAGTGGGCAATTATTCATTTTTGTATTGTTGTGTGTCTCTCTGGTGTTATAACAAATATCCAAGACTCACTTGCATATGAAGTGGCAATGACATTGCCGAAGCCCATATGATTGAACATTTAGCCCTTAATATCTCCAACCTCAAATTTAAGTTTTCAAGGGTCAGGACTAATTCTTGTAACTGGTGCTAAAGTAGTACATGAGGTGCTTTAATACATTTTAGTTCTCTGTAATTCCACACTATTTGAAAGAGTGTAAAATATTTTAATATATCATAAATCACTGTACTGTGACCACCTACTGTTAGACCAATGCAAAACACCGTGCTAGTCAACTTCAAAACCATTGCGTTTTTACTTCTATATAGCCCTTAATTACAAGGGAAGTCAGTCTGTCAAAACTATCTGCATGTAACATCCAAGTTTTGCTGTACAAGACCCATTGAGACTTGTGGTGAAGTAGGCTACGTAGTGCAATATATATGCGTTATATACAGGGAAAATAATCATCCTTTAATAGCTGCACCACAGAAACAGGATACTTTGTGTGGGGGGGGAACTAAACCTGCACACTTAGTGTAGTAAACATTTAGATTTAGTACAGTACTTTCTTATTTTTGCTCTTTTAATAGAATGCTTTGTTAGATTTTAAAACGTTGCACTGTTTCCATGCTGAGCATGCCTTCTCAGTTTCAAACATAAAATGAAATTGCCTCCATCTTATGCCATTCTCATTTTTGTTCAGTGAGCCTGATGGTGTACATGTATACAATAAAAACTGCCACACTGACTACAATTTCTCTATGTTAATTACACGGATGTACAGGCAGCTGCTGCAGAACATCAGCTGGGTAAAACTCACGTAGGCTGTACCTGATTAAGGGGACTCTTGAAATCATCTTCCTCGAAGCATATAAACCTAAAGGAGTTGGTCTCATTCCCAGTGCCTTAACTCAGACCAGTTACATTGTCCTAAGTTCATGCTACACTTTTAAAGCTGTCTAGTAACTGTGTCAGGGGTGGCACACACCATGAAAACACTTGCATTTGCCTATTTAAGATAAGCAAGTAAGTGCCCTTGCAGAGCAGATGTGCTGAGGTTATTACAGAGGTCCAATGGTTTTGGAGAAAAGAGATTTCAGAGTACACACTCCTGACTGCTGGCCACCAGGCTTGGCAGCCACCACCTTGGAATGCAGAGCAGTAAGCCATATGATCGGGCTGTTAAAAGCAGAGAGTAACCATGCACCACCAGTTAAACAGGTGTGCTATCACTTGTTACAGCACCACAGAAGAAAATGCATTTAACTGTACTTCCACTTGGGCAGAAGTTTATGCTTAAAAAGAAACTGAGTTTCCTATGACAGCTCTCTAATCTGCCCACCAAACACAACCACCGGAAGCCAATTCCTCAGATCTAGTGCACGCTGTAATTAGAGCCCACAGTTCTGCTCCCTTCACTTCAGGCAGGAATCCTGACCTCAGCTGCCAAACACCTAGCAGCAAGTACACCGCATGCTTATCATCTCAGCTCCAGCTTCACAGATTTTGTTTCCCAGTCCTTTCAAATCCTCTCTTTCACTCCAACTTCAGTCCTAACTATTTGCAAAAATTACATTATTATTTGAAAGATATTCCACAAGAGATTGTGCCAGCACAGCTGGGATTCACTAAGACAGTACATTCAAGTGAAGCATCTTGTCTGAGTAGGCAATGATTCACCATCTACTGGATCTATATCAATTTTCTCAAGTATGGATTCCTCAGCAACGGCAAAAATCAACTCTATTAAATTAAGTTGTTGCTTCTGCCCTGCAGCACCTACCTCTGACTCAAGCCGTACCACTTCTGGAGCGGTTCCCAGACAATGCATCAGCCACCCGAAACCAGAGATTCTGCCCAAAAGGTGTGTCCCCAGAACCGGCAGATTTGGCATGTGTAAGTAATCCCGACAAACACGTGTAGGTCAAGTCTTAGCTACCAGCAGTTTTTCAAGAAAGGAACCACACTTGCAGCCAGTCATGTCTCTTTATTGACTTATTCATACATTCAAAGGCTTTACATTCACACAGACACCAAAATTACAGCTGGACTTTGCACTTGCATTTTCCAGACTTCAAAAACTTACCTGCAGCTTCTCGTTGAAACAGCTTTCTAACACGTTGGGAGCAGAGGAGCCATCCCTGAAGGTGCAGTGCAGCCACTCAACTATCAAAACCAGTACTGTAATAGCTTAAGGCCCAGTGACAGCCCAAAGAGAGGAGCAGCACACAATGACATCCTAACTGTATCTGTCTGTATTAAAGCAGTCAGAGTTAATTGTAGGCACAGTAAGCTGGGTTCCAGCCCCTCTTCATCAAGATGAGATGGACTGCAGAAGCTCTCATTACAGCTCCAAATTTTAACTGAAATAAAGACCTAGCCTAAAATTAGCTTTTACTAGCTCTGCTTGATAAGCAGAAATATTACTGCTCCCAAAAGACATCGATTCCAGATGATTAAACATATCTACCCCATCCTAACTGAAAATGATCATGTTTAGACACAGCTACTCCTAGAACTCATATGTGGAATTTAGCCCCCTCTTCTTTCAAGAGGGTTTTTTCCCGGTAAAAACAAGTTTGAGGCAATTTAATATTGCTACTGGAAACACAACAGCAATCATCACCAAACAGTAGGATGCTCTACCAGAAGTTGTAAAGCTGATCTGAAACAAAGCTGTTGGTATTAACTTCCAATCTCCCTTGCTCCTACAGCAGCAGATTTCTCTTAGTACTCACATGCTTATAAAAAAAGACACTCTTCTTGCCCAGGATATCCCTGAGGGATCTGTGCATTCAGATGCTTCTAGTGTGGCAGGCAAAGTACTGGCAGTGTGTTTTTTATGCTAGGACGTGCGGATTATGTTTTCTAATGTCTCTACAACCAAACCAAATTCCTCCTGGTCACAACTAATGCACTTGATTACACTTTTCTGTCCCAGAAACACATAAAAAATGAAGCATGCCTTAAAACAGAACACCATGATATCTAGATTTCGAAGTACAAGTCACAGTAGAGTAATCGTTAAACATAAATTATTAAATCGGTATTATTCCTGCCCTAAATCTCACCTCTGAAAAGCTTATTAGACACAGCCAGACACATACTTTTTGGGAAGAAGATCTTTAACAACTATGTCTTCATGCTTTCAGCTTCTGTGCTCCTGTGGAATTAAAAAAGAATAAAAAAGTTTAAGAACTGGGTTGTAATAGTTTTCTGAAGAAAAAAAAAAGGGGAGAAACCTGAAAAACCAATTAACAAGGAAACACCCAAAAAAGGGGGAGACGTCTAAGCCCACGGCAGAATCGGTTTGTCACTTGCCACAGTCAACGACTCATACCCACACGAGGGTAAAAGTTATGCCAATTAGCAAGGCTCTGCTCTTCCATGTCTAGGAAGGGAGTGAGCCACAGACGGCAGCTCCCATGGATTCATGGATCTCTGCTTCCCCCACCACCCCCCTCGTCGCCACGTGGCGGCCGCCATTTTCCCTCCCTCATGTGGGCCCGGGCCCAGCGCGGTCGGCTCCACCCGTCCTCTCTGTTACGCAGCCCACGCCTTCGTGGAGCCTACCTTCTGTCTGTAACGCTCCGTCCCTTGGCCGCCGTGGAGGAGAAGGCGCCCGATCCACGAACACCGCCGCCGTCACTGCCACTTCACCTTCACCCTCACTTTTCTACTCCCGTGGCCGCCCCCGCCTCAGCGCCAACGGCCGCGCCGCGCGCCCCCGCCTCAGCGCCAACGGCCGCGCCGCGCGCCCCCGCCTCAGCGCCAACGGCCGCGCCGCGCGCCCCCGCCTCAGCGCCAACGGCCGCGCCGCGCGCCCCCGCCTCAGAGCCAACGGCCGCGCCGCGCGCCCCCGCCTCAGCGCCAACGGCCGCGCCGCGCGCCCCCGCCTCAGCGCCAACGGCCGCGCCGCGCGCCCCCGCCTCAGCGCCAACGGCCGCGCCGCGCGCCCCCGCCTCAGCGCCAACGGCCGCGCCGCGCGCCCCCGCCTCAGCGCCAACGGCCGCGCCGCGCGCCCGCCCACGCGGAGCCCCATCAGCACGCGACCCATCCTCACGCGCCGTCGGCGGGAACTGAGCGCATCCGGGACCCCGGGCTGGGGGCGGGGCTTGGGGCGCTGGGCGAGGCCACGGCGCGCACGCGCACTGAGCTCGGCCATAGGGGAAGGTGCGGAGGGCAATGGGATCGATTCCTCTCACCTTTTGATTCCCGCTCCTTCCCGAATATATCGAGCAGCATCCCCGCGGGGAAACGGGTTAAGGCATTCTCCAAAAGAAAGCAGAGACCTTCAGCTGGTTTTCAGAGATGCGGCTTCGTCTGTGTAGATACACGTGTGTGTGTGTGCTTGGTCCAGTCATCAGATAGCCTTAAATGTTACAATAACACTGGCTAGGTTCTTGAAAACCATGGACTAACATAAAAATCAGAGGTCGTGAAAGATGTGCTAAAAAATGAAGTCATCCCTCTAGGTGAACACAGATTACTTTGCTTTTCCAGTCTATGTAAGCAACTGCACGCTGGCCAAATGTCCACACCTCAATTTGGAGTTACAAGAAGAGAGAACAGAATATTCCAGTTGGGAAGCACCTACTAGCATCATTAGTCCAAATGCCAACCACACCTCAGGGCTGACCAGAAGTTAAAGCCTGTTGTTAAAGGCATTTTCCAAATGATTTTTAAACACTGACAGGCCTGGAGCATCAACTACCTCGCCAGGGAGCCTGTTCCAGTGTGAACACCTTCCCATAAAGAAATGCTTCCTAATGTGAAATCTAAACCTCCCGTAATTACTGTAACTTTCACACCACAGCAGCTTATTGGACTATTACTAGTCATCCTCAGTCCAGGGAAGATGATCACCCTTTACTTGGTCTGAATTCCTCCTCCACTCAGGTTTCCCTGGCCCTTGGTTTCAGTGCTGATCGCTTTCCTGCTCCTGGGATTTGCCCTTTGCTGACTGTTGTGCTTTCTCCATCCATTTCACCCGGAGAGACAAAAAAAAAAAAGCATCTTTTGCCTTTGAGCTCTAGGAATTGGTGGACTGGAAGAACTGAAAAGAAATAGAGACCAAAAAGCTATAATTATTTGTAGCAAGGATCTTTCCCCTTTTCTTATTACTTGTTTCTACTTTACTGGTTTTATAAGAGCTTATAGAGATAGGTATTATACAAGAAGCTTAGACTTCTTAATTTTAAGTTGCATCATTTCTCTGTAATGAATGCAATATTTTGTAAATGTAGGTTTGCTATCTCCCACAACTCCCCTAAGCAGATTTTACCCAGCTAGATAAGTACAATTTTGTGTTCTGTTCTGAATTTGTTGATAACAGTGAATTTTCCTTTGGACATTCATACCATCTTCAGAGGTTTCTCCAAAGAAAGCTTTTCTCATGTCTGTGTAGGCTGATGCATTGGCAGAACTATTGAATCCCCAAGGCAAATGATTTGAATAAATTTTCCTTGTTATCTTAAAAAAAAACAAACTCTGGAGATGTTTCTCCAGCACATTAGCAAGTGCTGGCACAAGAAATAAAAAGTAAGCAGGAAGAAAAGCAGTAAAACAAGCAGCTGCATAAAGCAGCAATATTCACTCACAGCAAGAGTAAGCAGTACTTTTCATTTCTGAAAACATCTCATGCTGCTCCTGTGCTGCTGGACTGTGTTAGAGCTCAGCATCAAGCTGCAATGGCTGCTAACCAACCTGGAAAAGGACAACTTTGTGAACGTGAAAGTCACTTCCACACAGCACTACATTTTCTTATCAGAGTTTATTGTTGCACTTCAAATACCATGCCACTATCAGAATAATATCTATTTTTTATTTAAAAAAAAACTCTGAGAAAAATGTTTCCAGCAATTTTCATTCAATGTGAATGACAAGAGTATTACATTTATAAACATTGAAATATCTATTTAATTTCTTCCTGAGGAAGTTTCACATTTTTAAGCAATGAAAAAGGATATTCTGTACAAGATAGTCTGCAAATCATCCAAACTCATTCTTTCTGCACAAGTAGAACTGGGAAAATATCACAGTATTCTCAGGAATGTTAGCTCAAATAATTAGGTGACTTCTGATCAGGCTCTGTGTTTACACCCCCAAATGGTCAATATCTGCTCAGAACCACACATTGTTTTTTAATGGCACTGATGCCCACGTTAAGCAACTCTCAGAATCATGTTTATGAAAATGAAGATGAAACTCACAAAATCAAGCAGTTGTTAAAGAAATCATGGCTTGTGCAGTTACCTTCTGGGGGAACAGGAACCACGGCTGTGTTACCAGCCACAAGAAAACATCTGACTTGAACTAGCAAACAGATTTATTGTAACAAAACTGCTTTTTTTAGAGTATTAATCCTGACAGTGTACTTCTGGAAACCAAACACTGATTGCAGGGAAGCTGTGAACAGAAGAGGTTACACTTGGCCAGGTAACTGGTGTGGTGTGACCTGGTTACTGCCCTGTGCTCAGGTGCATCCCCTGAGACACACCCAGCTGCTGGCTGCATGCTGTGCTCAGCCTCCTCCTCCTCCACCAAGCTGGCTGCATGTTACAAGTGCTTTTTAAAGGCTCCTGTTAAATGTAAGAACACACTTCAACAGAATAGTTCTGGAATAAAACCCCGCACGGCTTCATCCCATCCTTTTACAAACAACTAATAATCCACCCAAGGCCGAGGCCGTGGATGTGGAGGATTTATTGTGCCAGTACCTCGCGGTGACCACAGATGGGCTGCAAAATTCCCCAGGGGACAATGTGACCAATGTCACCACTCTGTCCTTGACTGCCCACTCATTCTCCATCTGTCAGGGCCTTGGTTTCCCAGGGCAAGAAGACAGAGAGGGAATTCTTTAAAACAAAGAATGAACTAGGAATGATGCCGAAGGCCATTCCTCCTGCATGTAGGAGGCACTCAGTCTGTGTTCTCACCCTGAAAACATCAGGCCCTTCACAGTGCCCAAGGTTTTTCCCATTTTCCTATTTTTAACACTGTTTCACTGAAGAACGTGGAGAACTGAGGCAGCAATGCACAACAGGAGCTTTGTGCAATCCCTGCATTTTTAAAACACTTGAGTGATGTTACAGCAGGTTGTATCAAGAGTAAAATCAATCATGACAGGATGAAAACCCCAGGTATTTTCTCCAGTTATTCAATTGAACTGTAACAAATCTATATAGATGCTTGCAGGATGCATGAGCAGTCCGTAGCATGCAGAGCTTTTGCTTTTACAGATGTTCAGAATCCAGAGTGTTCCTTTCACCAAATAGGAAGTACTTTAAGACAAGTCAGCTTTTGAGACAAATCCATATGACTGAATATTTAAAGTGAAATGAAATTCTCATTCTAATAAATAACAGAAATGTTCATCTTAAAAAATGTCTACTCTAGTAGGTCCTCATCCTTAATCATGCATATTCCCTTAGCAAAAATGTGCTGCGTAAAGAATATTGTTATATACAGCAAATCTGTCTAGGTTTGTTTCTTTACAGGCCTATCAAAACCACGTATTACATAGACAAAATCAATAAATAATAAAGATTACCAGTTAGAGGTACAGTAAGGATCTCAACATATTTTCTATTTAGGGAATAACAGACTGGTTTCCATTCCATTACCTTGAAATTTAAATTGCATGATTACACAAATGTCGTAGAACAGCACTGAGATATAGGACATTTTTTCCACCATCTGATGCATGTTTTTAAATATTCACCCTGAAACAAATGATGAAGACATGACAGAGCTCCTGTATAAAGCCTTGCATTTAGTACTGTGGTTCTTTTTTGTTTTCACTAACCCTTCATGCCTTTAGAAACACTCAGAGCCAAAGTTCTGTGAGGAGCATCAAGGCCACACTTAGGTGAAGTTTCCAATGATCTTCCTCAACTGCTAAGCACTATTTATTGGACTTGATCTCACATCTAAACTGATGCACTGAGAGATGCACTCCTGAGAACTATCACAACTATCTGCCTGCAAGGGCGGATATTTGTCTTTTCCCATGATTTGAGTGTAATTTTCTATGTGTTTATTTTTGTCCCCTCTAAAGCTTATTCCTAATATTTAATACCAAATATGTTTAATGTATCTGGGAACAGAACTGGTATTTTCATCTGGAAGTCTGGTAATTTTTGCAGCTGATGTCATCTGAAGGTTGCAGAAAGATGCTACAATTTTGATGAGGTTGAGGGGGGAAAAGCATAGGTTAAATTTACAAATAAATTAAGGAAAAAATAGTGGTGCAACTTAAGGCAATTAAAGTAAGGATCTGACACTGCTTTTTAGGAGTTCTTAATTCATTTCAGTGACTCAGAGCAATGTAAGCCCAGAGTGCAGTGTTTGGATCTGGCCACTCACAGAACCAGGGGTGAAAGCCTCTTGCTTGCCCTGCTCCACTTTGGGTCACAACTGTTTAAGTCTAATACTGCAACTTGTGTGTTTCACATATCCAATCACATTTCTGCTCAGATAATTCACATCTCAGTCAGCACAAAATCAGACATTTCAACTACAGACAAAGGCCTTTCCCACACTGTGAGGGTTTGTTGTCACCAGATATAATCACAGGCTCTGTTTTGGCTTCTTTGTGGTTTTCTTTCTACTCCTGTGGTGGATTGCAGACATTGCTGGGTGCATTTGTTGCCATGCACAGCTAAATGATAGGTGATAATGTACTGCTCCCCAGTGTTTGCACACACTTTGGGCATTAGCAAGCTGATTCCAAAGGCAGAAGTACTCTGGGCATTTTGTGCTACATTTCATTATCTTATCCTATGCAACACAACAATCAAATCCTAAGGAAAACTGCCAGTGCTCCAACAAAGGGCTACAAAACCTACATGAGACACAATACTTTAAAACTGATGTATAAAAATGTGAATATTTACCGGGAAATCAGACAGGTCGTGTATCTCTGATGTTTATACCAGCTGTAAATAACTCCCACATATGTGCACAGTAGTCCACAAGTCCACAGGCCCAGAAATGTTTATGAGAAAGATTTGGCCCACCAGAGCTCTAAGGAACACATGTATTTTTACAATCCACATGCCAGCATATGGAAATAATTTCTATCCTTTACACTTTTTTGAAGAGGTATATCTTACAAGACCTTCTGGTAGCCACTGGAAAGTTCAGGTATTACAGCTGAAGTGTGGAAAGAGATTTCAAAAAGCTGTTCTCCAATGCTATCTCACTTTCTGTAGCTCCTGTCTCAGCCACGATGGCAGGGGTTGTCCCAGCTTGTGGAGCAGTTTTGACAGTTCCACATTGTGATCTCTGTAGTAGCTCGACAGAAAGGCCCTGCACTGAGGGATACAAAAGGAGAGGTTTTTATTTAATAAAACACTGTACTGCAGTTGCTGTGAATTTGAGGTCTCAAAGTTGGTTTGACCTGTGTGAAAACTTTACTTACTTTAGGCAATTTATATTGTTTTGTGCTATCTACTGCATGCAAGGAGCTGAACTCTGAAAGGTAATTTCAAGGGAAACAAAGGTTGTTCAAAATGAACACCAAAGTCAAAGCAGAACTGAATTCTACTCTTAGTCTTGTACATTTGGAATCATACTGAATGTGATGGAGATACTAATATTACAGTGTGACTGAAATAACAGCTACTAAAATATCTTTTTATGTAGACTTGTATCAGTTAGCAACCCTCATTCTGAGAATCACTTAGAGTTGAAAAAGACAAGGTTTTGCACAAATACAGTCTTGTCTTACCTCTGACCAAAATCCTTTTCACCCAATGGTTTTGTATCTTTATGACACTACTGATGTGAAGTTATTTATAATTTAAGTACTGTGAGGAAAACGTCCTTGGAACATTAATTCTTGCTGCTGTTCAAACTGAAGGGTTTTATTTGCATTTTAGCCAGGCTAAATGAAATGGCAATGCAAGGCAGAATCAACATGGAAGTCAGAGCTAGAACAGGAGACTGAACTGCCCTTGGGTACAGACTGCAGCATTTGATCTGACTGAAATTTCCCCATTTGAGCATTTGTCTGGGGAAGGTATTTTTAAAATTCATAGAAACAGAATCTAGCCTCTGTTAAAACTGGATTACAGGAGTGCCTCCATTACCTGTCACAGTCTAACTAGGCTCATAGACAAGGGACCACAAAAATACACCTATCTGATGATAGAAACTTCCACTGTGGAACTTCTGCTGCTTAAGTCCATAAGGTAAAGGGACAGGACTTCAGGAACAGCACATTTAGTTTTCTAAGGGGTGCCAAGTTTTAGAATTTGTGGGAGGTTTTCATCGCTGTTTTTTTTTAATGACTGCATCTTCACATTTGAAATAAAGAACTGAATGTCTATGGAGCCCACAGCCATCTAAAACATTTCCTTTGTATGGAAAGGTAGCCAAATAACTAACTTCTACTTAATTTTGTCTTTTCTCCCTTCTCATGATTTCGCTTGTGTCGTGTCCTGTATGTGCCAACTGAATTCCTGTACAATGCCAATGACCAGCATGCTTTACCTCAGAAGCCATAGGAGGGTATTTTCTGCCTTTGCTCTTTCCAAGACACTTGGTTTTTCCTTCTTCCAAGAGCTGACACCAGAATCCTTTATGAGAATCGAACCTGAAAGAAACATTGTGCAGTGTAAAATCTGTGTGTAATCAAAACTAGGAGTCAGAATCCAAAGGACTGGATGTTACATTCCTGACTGATATAACTGAATCTGTTTTTCAGCTAATGCCAAAAGTAAAGAGAAATTATTCTATTTGCTTTCTGTTTCTGCATATCAGCATTTCATGTTCCAATTATGGAAGTAAAATTCATTTTGATCTGTTGCAAAATTCATATGCAATTCTCACAAAGCAGCACTTTGTCTGTCAGAGCTCTACTTCTGTAACAGCCAAGTGGCTCAGTGAATGATGCACAGAACATTTAACCCCAAACTGTGTTCTGAACAATTCACCCTACTGACAGCTCAAGGAACTATGAAGGGCTTTGCTCTGCAGTGAGCTGACTTACAGGCTAGCTGGTATTTTAGGAATGTAGGAACATGTGAATATCATGAACTGATTAACTCACGTTAGGGCTTCAGAGTAATTATAATGAGGAGAGACTCCCAGAAACTTCTGTACTTCATCCATTACAGTAGATGGGTCAGTTCTCAGCTGCTGTCCATCAATAATCAGCAACTACGACAGAGAAAATAAATGGAGGTTTAAATTGGAATTCATTATTTCAGGCTTGCAACTGAAACTTCCACCTCTGTAAAACTCCATCATATGAAAAGTACTGCCCCAGGGAACAATAATGGGCCCAGTCTTAATTGTCATCATCATTAATGATCTGGGAGCAGAGTAAATAGCATTTTAATTAAATCTGAAATTATATTGCATTGGAAGCTGTTGTGACAACAGAAAAACAGCAGTGAAGGATCTAGTAAGATAAGAAATACTGTCAGGCAAGTGAGAGAGACTGGCCCAGCCAAGAAAAAATTATATTAATGGCTTTTCCAGATAAAATATAACGCCAACAGGGCTGATTCTTCACTATCACTGTGGGACATAAAATCTGGCAAAAATCTGCATGACAATGCATATTATTCAATATTCATGGGTTACTCGTGGATAAAAGCTAATGAAAACATAATGAGGAGAATTTCATTCAGGAGTCAGGATGTTACAGCATTGTGCACCTCATGAAGAGATATACAAGGCTGGCTGAAAAGAGAGTATGTGGGGAATAACAGCAGCAAGATGCATCAGAGCTTCCTTGGCACACTCTGGGGAAACAGAAGGTGCAGACTCCAGCCAACTTGTCTCAGCTACAAGAGCCCTGGATAAACAGAAGGTTGGGATTGCAGCCAACTTCCCTCTAACTGTTGGGTGAGAGCAGTGCCAGACAAGCTGCCAATGTCACAAAATTCCATTCCAGAAATAAATCCCCAAGGAGATAGCAATCATGTGATAGTGTCTGCCTGGTCTGCTGTTATCACATGACACTCAGGGCTTAGGATGTGCATCTTCTGAGGCTTGACCTTACATGGGGCCAGAGGGAGGGCAATGATTTGGAGAATATCCTGGAGATCAGCAGTCAGTAGACAAGACTTTTACAAAGGTAAACTTTAAGGACAGCATATATACATACATACATATAAATATATAATATATATATAGAGGATGAACATGTCAGGAGTCTTGTTCACCTGGTAAGGTGGGAAGTAAGTGAGCCATCTCTCAATGTGGGTAGCATACCATCCAGGTGCCAGGCATCTCTTCTGCAGAGCTCTGAGCTCAGAGGGGGCTCGAGGGCCAGCTGTGATCACCTGATAGAAGCTGAATTTCAGAGCTGCGGGGTCTTCATGGGATCGCTGATGCTGTAAAAGAAGTGACATTGCTGGAACTTTACAGACCACAAAAGCTGGGGAAACAAGGCAAAACTGGCTGCTCTTACTGACAAAAATTTCTTAGCCTATCCTGTATTTTGAGCATGAACTAGATAACTGTGTCTATATACTTATTTCTGTATGTGCTGATTGCATTAATTAGGTCATCATTTTTACATGCTTGCATCATAGATAAATTGAAGAAGTGGTTACTGGTATTTTAACCCTAAAAATATGACAGATAACCCATGGGTGATCACAGATGGTCACTGACTATAGGGACATATCCTGAGAGGACACACAGAGAGGATTCAGGGTGGAAGCCTGGCCTGGTGCCTGCCCATGTTCTCCCAAGGGCATACCTGGTACCAGGAGTAGGCGCGGTCCGATGGGTCAATGAGGATGGTGATGATTTTGGCCTTGGGGATGAGGGAAGCAGCTCTCTTGGGAGCTTCCTCAGAATGGAAATAGTTGGCACTTTTCTCAAAGAGGAAGTCAGTGGTGACATTAGAAGGAGTTGGAAAGAAATCCATGTACCTGGGAAAGCAACATCATCCTCAGAATTACTTAAAAATCACACAAATGCTGATAAATCTGTTAGGCATACTTTACTCTAGAGTACTCAATTAAAACAAAAGCCTAAGTGCAAAAAAAAGAAAGCAAACCAAAGCTTACACTGTATCTTTGATCATATTTTACTTGGTACTAGCTTCCTTCTCACTAAATGTAACTAGACATGACAGCTATTTTTTTTTAACGGGATAAAAATGTTACAGTATTTATGTATTTAAAATTCACGAGTTCTCACTTTTCAGTCAGAACAAACTGCTCAAGTCTAAAGTAGAAATTGAGTTTTCCAAATTTGGCCTTTTGCTGACACCAATTGAACTGAAATACTGTAAAAAAAAGCTACTTAGTATCAATCAGATGCTTTCACTGAGAAGAGGCTGTTTATATGGGAAGATGCACTGAAACAATCCCCCACAGCTTCATCAGGTAAAAGGTTTCTGAGCAGTGACAGAATCCACTTATTTTTCTGTGAGTCACATTTTGGGGGAAATTTGGGTTGTAGTTGTTTAAGGTTTTTTTGTGAGCTTCCCTCATCTGTTATGAAGCTGTAGTTAAATTCCTGCAATTGCTTTGTCATCTAAGGACTTCTCTATCCCCGGCCCTCAGATCATTTCTTGTTATTGCTGGGGAAAACAATAAATAAAAAATTTTGGCCCTCTTGACTTTTCAGTTAACCTGTACTGAGAAAACAAATGTTATTTAAACAGCCTCTTCTGAAGACCACGCTTAAGGACCGAGATTTCCTGCAGTGCTTAGACTTTGCTCTGTTCATACAGATGAGCTACTTCCAGTACAAACGATGGGCTCTTCTTTGCTTTGAAATTGTAACCACTGAAGTCAGTGGACTTTTATTTCCCAGAAGTGTTAGGGCTGATTTGATGAGGCTGAGAAGGCTTTAGAGAAGCTTGTCCAAGAAACCTGTAACAAAGCTTACATAAAGAAACGCAGGAGTGCTCTGTTTAGACTTCTGCACTTCAACAACAGCAAGAAGTTGTTATCAGTCAGTTCTTATCTTACTCTTCTGTCATGTCTGTTGGAAGCCTGCAATTTACACCTACACAGCTTTCAAAAGGGCAATGCTGAGGTTCTGAGGGCTAAAAGGATCCTCTTCTGCTTCTGTAGTTGGTCCTGCTCTAAATCCAACCTTGAACAAAGACTACGAGGCAGCTCAGGGACAAAGCCCTATCTCCACAACTGTAAACAAAATTGAACTGATTGCTATTTGTGATTCTTGCAGGAATACCAGCCAATTAATGGACTAATGAGGAGAGCCCTTGTATCTAATTACAAAGTGGCAAGCTCATTACATGCCAGCATTGCAACACCCTATCAGACTAGGTGGTCTGAGAGATCTGCCTGGCAGACAGAATGCAAATCTAAGAATTATGCAACACCACCAAGAGGGAGTTCTGAGGATCTGAGACTTAACTGTGGGAACCTGGCAGGGGTGGTGGGGCACAGAGTGGGTGCTGTGGTGAGAACCTGCCCAAGGGCTGTGCCTGGTTTAGACAGGCTGTCCACTGTGAGCCTCACTCACGGTGCCATGTTAAGATGAAGGTAATCTGACGTGTGTGTGGCAGCCACATTGTACCTGCACCTTGGGGAAGTGGACAAGGCAGGAGGAAAGAGAGAAGCAGCACAGTAGTTTTCCAGCAACATGAAAACATGGATTTTGTGGAAGAACAGGCTCGCTGCACTTGGGCTGTTCCATCAGCATGGAGCTGCTCTGCCTCGCCTGCACGTCCTCCTCACTGGCTGCCAATGCCTCGGCAGCCATTTCCCAGTGCCACTCACTCATTCATTCATCCAGCACATCTCCACCGGCACAAGAGCTGACTCAGCACCCTTCCCAGTGAGCATGTGGGATCCACAGCAATTCCACCTCTGGGAACACGAGGGGTGTGCCAAACAAACTGCATCTGATGTGTCTGCACTGGGAGCACACAACAGCCTTCGCCCTGCTCGTTTTATGGATGAGTACAGAGTCCAAGGCAATAAAAGTACTCTCCCTTAAACTGGGGGCAAAATAAAGAAACAAGACAAGAAATCAATAATCCTTCCCTGGTGCTCCCCAGCTGCTACAGCATGTCAGCAGCTTTCATGCTGCAGTGCTTTACAGTGCAGCACTTGGGGAAAACAGAGGAATCAGGAGTGACCTTCAGGTGCAGCTGTGCCTGGTGACTCCCAGGGAGCCACAGCGAGTGTGGCAGCAGGGACACAGGCTCTGTCTCAGCACCACTTACTCACCCACACAGACACATTCTCCTAATTACCTGATCTTTAAAGAGCATTTTGAGAGGCTTTCCCTGTCCCCATTTTTTATTATTTACATTATTGCTACTGCTATATTCTACTTAAAGGAAGACATGCCTCTTCCTGATAGTATCTTTGTTTTTCTCTTAAGAAATAAGATTTCCGGCAGGAAGATAACTTTTGTGTCCATATAGCCAACCACCAACCATTACTGTCCCACTTTCAAAAGCATGTGTAACAAGAAATACATTATTTTGTTATTCCTCTGCACATAGTCATATCTGGATATTTACAAGAAAGCCTCACAAAAGTTAGTGCATTTAAGATATTCTGTAGTAAGATCATTATTCACTTGCATTTACTTCTCATTTCAGAAAGACACTAAAGGTTATTTCTTATCTCACTTTATATATGCACAGTTACCATTACCAACAGTAATGTCATTTTTCTATTGTTCACAATATATAAACTTTTAGATTTATACTAATAACCCATCTTACCAATCAATCCCCCTGTGGTAGTTATTTCTATTAAAGAACTGTACCTCCTCAAAGGTTTTTGGGCTGGGGGAGTTACTAATGATGGAAGGATGCATGATCAGGAACAAATACAAGGCTGTAGTACCTGCAAATAGGATAAAAGTCCAAGATTTAAAATAAAAACACACACACACACATATTTTTTGGGCTGCAGATGGGACTAAATCAGCTTTATTCCACTTCAACTCACTGAGGGGATGTTGATTTATGTCACATAAGATCTTGCACTTTCTGAGCTTTTAGAATTAGGACATGTTAAGAACTGCAATTAGTTAATACAGAGAACTGAAGTACCAGTGTTGAAATCTGTTTTTCCAAATTAAAATAGTCTGTTTTAAAAAACAATGATTTATGTATATGAGACTGTCACAAAAATAATTTTAAAATATGTTGCATTCAGTAGCTTTGGGGATTGGTGAAGATGAAAGGAATTTTGCAATTTTCTGATCACAGAGAACAAAAATAATCATTGAGTAAATTTATAAACTAGCACAATCTTGTAATTAAAACTGCCCATTAGGAACTTCTTGACTTGAAAAAAATGCCAAGAAATAGCAATATTCTATAAACAAGACATACACAAGAACTTGCAATTCAGAATCCAACCCATTTGAAAGATGTCTCTGTCCTGTCCTTTTCTTTCTTCCACTTTGACGAGAGCTTGTCTGTCTTGTTCACGTCTTTATCAAAGTTTACTCACTTTGACATAAAGCCCAAAAAACCCTGAACACACCTGAACCCTGCATTCTCAATGTGTACTGACTGCTGTTGTAATTTACATGATTTAAGCTACCTTAGCATGGTATTCAAAAATAAAATAATGCTGTTGGATGATCAAGATCTCTACACAGCAGCCTGAGTCAGCAGTGATTAACTGTTTTACGTATCTCAACTTACACACAGCCTATCTCGTTGGAACAAAAGAAAATCTCACCAGTTTTCTGGGGTCCTACAACCAAGAATTTTGGTAACCGATCACAGGTTTTTTCCTTAGACCAGATATCTTTGTGCCGTTTGTCATCACAGGGGTTCTAAAACAGAGAAGAAAACTCAGAATTTCATTGGTAATCACAGCTGAAAAGGTTCATATATAAATTATCTATTTTTTTACCCACGTACAAATATTCTTACCAAAAATTATTTTTCCTTATGACTGAAAACCAATGCATTCCAGAACTACTCCAGCGATTCTGAATGCTATTTCCAATGTAACCAGGTCAGAACCTGATTTGCTTGAGAGTCTGGAATTTTTTTAAGGAGAAGCATGTTGAAGAAATATATCCTACACATATATAGTTGCCCCATTCCTGTAACAGCTACCAGACTACATCTGCTGCATTTTAAAACTAAAAGAGTAAGTTTATTATGATTTAAGGCTTTCTATTCACAAATACATATTCTGATCTTCCATTTCAAATCAGTACCTAATATTAATCTTTAATCTTTGCTGCTTCACAATTGAATCAGTTTAAATTTGTTCTGGAAATGCTACTCACAAACAATTTTTGACACTTGTTTTGCAATACTGCACCGACATGAAGAGAATTATCTTCACGTACCCCTCAGAGGCTTTAAGAATATATATCTGTATTCAAAATCACATCAATTATGGACAAAATGCACCACATAGAGTATGTCTTAGATGCTGTAACTTAAAAATATCTTTTTTATAATTATAATTCTAAGTAATTACAATTTTCCAAGTAATTTGGCTACAGGCTAATTTCCATTTTAAAAATTATTCTCAGTATTATGCAAAATCCTTGACATTTCCCCCTCTAGTTCAATGTTTTATTCAAAACCAGCATGAATTTCAAGATGCATATTTAAGTACAAATTTGCAATCTCCGACCCTAAGTTGGAAATTCAATATTCAACACTGGAAAACATTTTAGTAAGCAAGCTGAAATGCATTTTTATGTTTGATTTAGTAAAGTTTGCTCCTTAGAGTATTTCCACCAAGCCACCTTAAAAAGATTTTATTTGGGTTAATATTATCACTGTCAGGACTCGGGTATGTACAGCTTCTTGGCAAACTTCTTCCTTAGGCAGCTCCCAACCTACTGTGAAGAAATTCTGATTATCTTATCTATTTCCACTTGGCTAATTAGGGTATCCATGGTCTTAATGCTATTTTCTCTTTTTGGATGCTCTCTTCTCCTTACACACTTGGAAAAAAACTCATTTCTTCAACTGCTAGAAGATGCATATAAATCTGCCTGTCAAAGGCTTTATTCCTGTTAGTTCCAAAAGGAGAAGAGAAATAACACAACATGCACTTGCCAGCCTTTCCCCACATTTTTGAAGGCAAGTAGTGTCACAAATAATACAAATTAAAGATAATTTTAATTGCACATCCTAGTGCATATTAATTACATGGCCTTTAACAAGTGACGGGGACCACAATCGCATCCTGAAGCTTCAGTTGCCTGGTTTATGGAACCAACTTAAAAATATACTGCTTTTCTCAACAAGAACCTGAAACAAAGAAGTAAAAAAAAACCACAACACCAAGACATTTTTTTTCTGATCTCTTGCTCAGCCTTCACCTGCCAGAGAGGGTCCTTCTGCTCAGGGAATAGCTCAAAATACTTGTGAGCCAGCTGGACAGGGGGCAGGGTTTGCAGTTTCAGGTTTGTCCAGGTATGCACGAAGTTGGCCAGATTGACAAAGGTGTACAAGCCCAGGCGGTCGTTGCCGTAATTGGATAGGTGCGTCATGAAGATGCTGATCTGTGGAGACAAAACGAACAGCACACCTCGAGCCCTTGCACCGCTAGATGGCAATGCAGCCCCAGGGAACGGAAACCTCATCATCCGCACTTGGCTCTTCGGGCAGCAAACCTCACCCAGGTTTGGGATCACGCTCACACAGCCCAAACCTCACCCAGGTTTGGGATCACGCTCACACAGCCCAAACCTCACCCAGGTTTGGGATCACGCTCACACAGCCCAAACCTCACCCAGGTTTGGGATCACGCTCACACAGCCCAAACCTCACCCAGGTTTGGGATCACGCTCACACAGCCCAAACCTCACCCAGGTTTGGGATCACGCTCACACAGCCCAAACCTCACCCAGGTTTGGGATCACGCTCACACAGCCCAAACCTCACCCAGGTTTGGGATCACACTCACACAGCCCAAACCCCACCCAGGTTTGGGATCACACTCACACAGCCCAAACCTCACCCAGGTTTGGGATCACGCTCACACAGCCCAAACCTCACCCAGGTTTGGGATCACGCTCACACAGCCCTTACTACCCTGGCCCCTCACTGAATCACTTCTTTCTGCTCAGTCAACTCAACACAAGCAGTGAGGAAATGGCTGGACCAGGTGCCATGAGCTCTGTGAGCTGCAGGATGTGCAGTGCTACCCTGGGCTTGGGCAGCACTGACAGAACCTTGATGTGCACTCACTTCATGGCACACAGCAAAACAGTGCCCACTGCTTGACTTTCAGGGGAATATAAATGCAATGTTAAAAATATATATATTTCTGAATATAATATAATACAATACTATACTAAAATATATCTGTTTATAATATAATATAATATAATTTCTGATTTCATGGAAGAGTAAAGCCGTCACAGACCAGGGAAGCAGCTGAGCTCTATTGCTGTGACTTTAATATGCAAAACAGACCAAAAAAATCTGAAACCTGAGCACTTTCAAATAACTGCATGGAATATTCCCAAACAAAAACCACCAAAAGTTTGAAGGCTGCTGGTATGTTACTCTCCCACTATCTTACTATGAAGGTGATACGCAGATAGACCCTCCCATTCCAGCCCTTGCTCCAACTGCACTTCTGCACTCCCAATGGAAGCAGTGCTTCCATGAAGGTTTCTCACAGGAAGGGCATTTTTGGATACACCTAAAGTGAGCAGGTGAACAGAGCAGGGATGCACAGACTGCAAGGAAGGGCTGCAGACAGAACCCCCTCTTTTTCTACAGTGATCCCTTTCCAAGGAAATTTTTCACTGATGCAACAGTCTGCTCTTGCACTGAAATCTGCAAACCAGTGATTTCGTTCTTTAAGTTTTTTTTAAGTACAACTCCCCCAAGATAAACTCTCCAGACTAATTTCCCTTAAAAAAAAATAGAAACATGACTCTTTTTATAAATAAATCTGCTAATGCCATGAATGAGCAATTTCTATTTAAAGTAAAACCTGAAGTAAGCCGCTTCAAAAAAAGAAAAGCTTATCATGGTCAGAATGCTGAAATTAGTTCAGGAACTGAAGTTAATATTTTGTAAAGGAATTCCAGTCCTTAGCTTAAAGAAAGAAAGGGAAAATAATGAAAAGCTGGTATTTACAGTAAAATCAGAAGATACACAGTGCTAAATCACTAGGAGATGATCTTTCTTTGTGGCTAGGACTGAGACTGGAAACCCCTTCCCTTTAGGCACCAGATGTGTAACCTTTTCAAGTTTCCTTTTTCATCTCAGCTCTCAAAGCAGGAACAGAGCAGCCACAGGACCACGTTGTTCTCACTAAAGTCACAATCAGCAGGTTTCCATAAAAAAGGTTAACCTGCTTTCCTGACAGCCCCTTTCTTTCCTACATGTGGGCTCAACTCTGACATTTTAATGTCAATTCACCTCCTGGCAACTCCTTACTTGCCAACAGATACTGCACTGCCATGAAAGAAAAAGCAGAAGAAGTTGAAAAGATGGCTAGTTCAGGGAAAATATAATTATTCTTTCCCTGAAGAGAATACCACTGTAATTTCAAGAATGCCAGTACAGGCTCAGAAATTGACTGGACATATCATCATAAATAATTTCCAGCATATAAAATTGTGTCAGTGAAGGGGAAAAATTACCCGAGACCTAAGCTCCCATTTTAGTTATATTTTTAAAGTCAAATACTTTATGGTTAATTATTTACAGCACAAAGATGATCAAATGCTGGTTGAAAACTTAAATGGCTGAATCTTTTAAAAAAATCCATACTTAGCCAAGAAGATACATGACTTTACATTGTAGAAAAAGACTCTTCTAGTTGGCATCATAAATATCAGAGATCAGCTGAGAGGGATGGTGGATCACTCCCCACTTCCCTGTGCAGGAGGATGGGGACACACACCAATCCCCTTCCATCTGCAGGTGGTGCCATTTCACACCAGCACAAAACATAATCATTATTTTTCCCTTCCATACTGGGTTTATGATGCTGTAATTTGCTCTATCATACCATGTTCTGAGTCATTCAAACAAGTTCTAATTAACAAGAATCATTATTCTTTCTCTGCAACTAATAGCATGCTTGAGATTTACTCTCTTGCTTCTAAAGATGTCCTCTCTTGGAACCACCATCCTTTTAGGATTCCTTTAGGAGATCTAAAATGAATCCTTTGTGGCCATGTCCCAAGGCTAGACCTAGTAAACAAGACTATTTCTTCAAAAATCTTCCACCTCTGGGAAACGCTGTAAAACACAAACAGAACTTCATATATTTCTTTATTCCTCCTTCAATAGGGAAGCAGCTGTGAATATACTTATATTTACTCTAACAAGCATTTTAACCTCCCTTTCAGATAAAAAGAGCTGATTTGATTTTATTATTTCCAGCACTCTTCTCAAATCATTTCTTTCAGGCATCTCAGCATTTTCTTTATTTCAGCGCAGAAGGATCACCCTTTTTTAGCTGTTCCTCATAAACAAACCATCATCTTGGTTGCACTTCAATGCACACTCTCCACGGGATTTAATATCCTTCACAGGGGAACTGAAATGGAATGCAGACAGTTTTTAAAATGATGGTTTGGGACTAAATCTGGCCTCTGGGCAGCAGCTCCTTCGCTGCTCTCACACATTTTCAGATCAGAGCTCCAAGGGTGCTCTCCTGTGCTCTGCCTTCTCCTTCAAGCTTCTCCTCAGGATTTTCTTGTTCCCCAGAGTGAAAGGGTCTAAGTTTCATTTGCTCTCCTTCCTGAGTCCTGATCTTATTTGGGATTCTGACTGGTACTGCAGAAATGTAGGGAAATGAGAACAAGCAGTCAGGAGAAAGAGCTTTTATTTTTTTGACTGCTCATTCCATACAGTTTATTTCCTTACTACAACATTTCCCAATTAGAGGCAACAGCTTCTAGGTCAACAAACCAGAGCTAAGACTCAGAAGGAGCTGCTGCTATTAGATCATGTCTCAGGAAAAGATGAACCAGCATGATCTAATTTATGTATCAAGAGCAGAGAGATGCTTGATAAACAACTTACACAGAAGGAAACAATGCAACAAGTTACCCAACTTCTAGAGATGGATGTTAGCTGGCTGGGTATTTTAAAAAATACTGATCACTACAAAATCAAGATTATGAGGATGCTGCACCTATGGAAAATATACAAGGACGCTACTCAAAGCAAGCTTCTGGAGTCTGAGGAACAGCTGCTGTTTTCTGATAAAACAGAGGTGTCTGCCTCCCAAAGGAATGATATTACCATTCCCAAGAGTGACTAGCTCTTCCTAGGGCCCTGGCTTCTTCAAGGAGTCTCTCTTAAGCTGCCAGGATCAGATCCCAGAGCAGAGAGATTTTTTTCAGACATCAACTGCAGCAGAAAGGGAAGTGGAGGGAAGTCTGAGACTCGCAGGACATGGATGATCTTGAAGAGTTTAATTATTTTGGCATTTCAAATCTACGACTAGAAGAGCTGGCATAAAAAAAAAACAAACAGGTAATGAACACTTATTACATACTGGACACTTATTTTTTAACCATATATAGATCTATTGCAGGCAATTCCAACTTGAATAAATTCCTACTAATCAAACAGTCATCAAGGTACTTTAGTCACAGGTACTAAGTCACCCTCCCATCTGTGCAAGAACATTACAAGTAGCATTGAGGCCTCCCAACCCAATGAAGTTATGCACAACCCTTCAAATTGAAGTTAAATTACGATTGACAATTAATTCTGTGGTCTCAGCTAGGTACTCACAGCAGATGTATTACCAATTTGGAATATTGCTGTTATTTCAGCTGCTGAGCACATGTTTACAGGCCATGAGAGTACATCCAACTCTCACAACACCTATATTCCAATTAATTTGGCATTGTGCACGCTGTTTGCAGTTCTGCTATTGTTTCCAAGTTACACCAAACAGTTTTGTTTCAGCTCTTCACAGTCAGTAACAGCAGGTTTTGCTCCATTAGACTGCCAAAGTGATGGAACAACAAATCAGAGCAGAGTCTACATTGAATAAGTATTTTTAATAGGTGAAAGACAGTCCTTTCAGACCTGGATGCTTGCAGAAAAGCTGTGTTCAATTCCACCATGGAGATTCCAGCTTGCAAGTCCCTCTTTAGCCCTGAGGTTGTCCTGCTGCTTTCACAGCTGCCATGGACCTGCCCACTCCATTTACACAGTGGCGTCTCCACCATAAATACAATGGAGCCAGAGAAGAGTTATGAGCTCAAACAAAATCATCTATTTGATGTAGTTCTGAATTGTTGATCTGACAGGCAGGAACCTCAAGTTTATTTTCTGCTGCTGCTGCTCATTCCCCTGCTGACTGAGTAATGGTACTACTGTTCAAAAGACTTGCTTGACTTTAAACCACTGGCACAAAGCTTTCCATTCAAGAATTTTAAGGATCACAGAAGAGTAAAGAATTCTGATTGCCACAGTTTCAATGCATTTCCTGCCCACTGTTACAAGGAATCAGCTCTAAAGAGACAGCTATTCTTGTCTGTTCCACAGCCCCTCCACACTGACTGTTCACTTGGGAATTATTTTTTCCTTTCTTATTCCACCCACAAAATACCAGACTCTGTCTGGCTTTTATGGGTGGGTTTTGAAGAACAGATAGGAAAGCAAAGAATACTTGTGCTCTGCAGTCAGCCAAAATGCTTGGCCAAACTGATTTCTCCCCCTGCCCCAACTGATGGCAACTATTGCTGGAGTTACAGGCATGAGAAGACAGGGGAGAGATGGAATTGATGCCTTTCTCACCCATGAAATGGGGTAAGCCTGTCAAACTGAACCAACTTTCCTGCTTCTTACACTCAGTACAGTTAAATATGAGGCTGTGCCAAGCAAGATGGACAGAAAGGGAAGATCTGAGTCTGAGTGTCTTTGATTTTCTTCTGTAGTGCCAGTTCAGGGTCACATTAAGACACAGCAAGTTCTGCTGATGCTCATACAAATCCTCTCATTTTCAGTGCTAAAGGAGTAATTCCTCCCTTGCTGCAAGTCAATTAGCTTAATAACAGCTCTACTCACTGCAACTGGGGAGAGGTAAAAATTAGAAGAAAATAATACTTAGAACTGAACGCACACAAAGATTACAATTATTTTAAGATCAGTCCAAGTGCCTAAAGCATTAGCAGCCTTTCCTCTTCATCAGCACTGCTGTAACCACGTCAAGAGCACACAGCTGGCTACACATTGGTTTCATTGTTGGGCTGTCAACCATTTGAAGGCTTTCACCAAATTCCTCTCCACAGGGCATTTTCCCTTTCCATCTGCAGACACACAGTACTTTGCAAGGAAGTGCACGTAAGTGCACGTAATGCAATTACTGCATTCTGTTTCTTCTTCTTAGGGGCAGAAAAGGTACAGAAAATTTTATGAACTGTTGGTTACCCTTCAACATTCATCTTGTAGGATAGAAAAGCTCCAGATCTGTATCTCCTGCAGTTCAAAGGATCTGAGAAGCAATGGTACAGTTGACAGCAGTGTCTATACTGACCTCTTCGTTATACATAGCTCAAAACCTAATGGATCACTTGCTAGAAGGGACACATTTACGAAACTGGTACAATTTTGTTCTAAGACACACTGAACAGAAATTTGTTTTACTAATCCAAGAACTTCACTGCATATTGCAGAGAGAGATGAATCTGAAATCACTGAAGATTCTAACTAGTTTTTGAGGAAAAATACTTGCTAAAATGTTTTAAAGACGGTACAGCAGTATGAAAAGCCCTAACTATGCAAGACAATGAACCAGAGATGTGTCTGACTGGATAAAACGCTCATCACTATGTGCTCCTACAATGCACGTTTTCCTTGCAGCTTTGCCCCAGAATTCTGTGGCTAAATCAGTGCAAGTCCCTCAACCTCCCTCTAAGTCAATGATTCAGCTGATAATGTGGGAGAAATGATGCCAGTACACCAACAATACAGGCTGCTGAAGCTTGCTTTTTCTTTTCCTGTGAAACATTTTGTGCAAGATCCTGAGATAGCACGATCTTGCCCAAGGGCTGCTGCAGCCAGCAAGATCTTTAACAGGAGATAGACACAAAAATATTACTTCAAGATTGGGTAATAGTGCCCTCTTGGTGCTTGGGCTCTTTTTCAGCTTGGTGGCACTGGAGAATTTGGGATGGCTTACAGGAATAGTGGTCAGGATCAGGTCCCAGCCACCAGTACAGGGGTACCAATGGAAACCACAGGGACACAACCTGCTAGCCATGAGATTTGCTGCTCCTCCACCAGTCCAACTGCTGGTTCCCAGTTCCACAAACTGGGAAGCATCTGCAGAGCAGCATTTCCTGAGGCCTTCCATACCTGCAAAACACCCGCTCTGGGAACAGGGCCATCCCACCGGCTCTCAGGACAAAACCTCACAGCTGCACACACAGTCCTGTGGTTTTTGTGGCTTATCCTGCGCATGGTGGTTGACCAAGCACGCTGTAAGGAGGCAGAGACTCTCTTACACCACTGCACAGCCAAAGCACTGAGAAATTTTGGGCTTCATTCTTAGGGGCACTTATTTCAGAGTAGGGTACTCAGCTCCTGAAGTCTCAGCCTGCTAACTTACACTTCAAAAATGATATTCACTTCCAAATTAAATAGAATGAAGAAATTTGTTAATCTTAACATTTAATCCACATTCACATTTTCGAGGTTTGGAAACTATTTATGTACTCATTATTGAGAACATTGTTTAGCTGACATTGTAATGATTCATGGGTGGTGTTTTCTCTTAGTTTTGTATCAGTGAAAAATAACATTTTGAAAATGCCTCATAATGTAATTTTTGCATCCTCTCAACAGCTGTGTGTTTCACATAAAGAAAACACAGCAACTTTAATGAAAACACAAGAAAGCTTATGAAATCCAAAACGCTACTCCATAATCAGACAGACTCCTAAAGCTACTTAGTCTTCATTTTAACGCCTAAATTTTTGCCCAACTTTGACTGGCAAACTATGACATAAATACATGCAAAACCTAAAGCCCACAAATATAAAAACCTCAGTCTTTAAACTGACTATGTGCCAGGCTAATGCTTAGAACCCTCAGGAACTGTTCATAGGCAGATATTTAGAAACCAGATGCATTGTCTTTTCAAAGGCATTCCTCAGAAGGAGTCTTGGGCAGATTTTAGCATAATATTCATTTACAGTTATATTTAGAAAACACTGCATTTAGCTTCTGTTCTTTTAGCCCGTATTGTATTTGGGATATCATAATTTTCGGAAGTAGGTGATCACACAGTCTGCACAGCAATGCATGAATCAAAGACCTAATTGTGATGTGTAAGAAGACATTACTGTACTCACATTCCAGGATGTCAGGCAGACATGATCAAACCTCCATGATGAATATCAAAAATCATGGATGTTCCACTACTTGTCTTCCCTTCCATTCTCTTCCTTCTTTTTATTAAAGAGGCTTATGCCTCAAGCACTCATATTAAATTTTGCTGCTTCCCTACATTGTAAAATAGTTTTTGGCTGTTGTGGTTGCATTTCAAGGTGGAATATATTCTGTCCTGACTCAAAATATTGTTCCGTGCCTTTCTCTAATTTGGTCACTGAGTAACTTCTAGTCAAAACCCACATACTGCCAAAGGATTGCTATGGTGCCAAGACCCTCCTCACCCAGTGAATTTTCCAGGTCTTAGCTCTATTAACCTGGGGTTGGAAGCAGATGATCTTGAAGGTCCCTTCCACCCTAAACCATTCTATGACTGATTCTATGCTGTGCCTGGAATGACACACATCATCAAAGCCAGGACTGCAACACTGCCACCCTCTAGAAGGGAAACCACACGTGTGCTAAGGAAGTTTATATTTCCCTATAATTCTGCTATGTGAACATAAAAAGGGGGAACAGAACACAGTAACTGCTCCCAAAGAGCCAAAACTATAGCCTGAAAGAATCTGGGGTTTGCAAAATACACCTCCATATAAATTGCTGAAGTAGCTTTCAGAAATGGTTTCCCTTTGGACTGCATTACATTGCAGAAGATTAAAAAAGGACACAAAATATTAAGGCTTAAAAAAATTCAGATAATTCCAAAAGATTTGAGTAGAAATATGTTTTGTTCCCTTTGGTGTTCCCAGTGACTACATCTCCATAAAACAGCAGAATTTTATTGATATGTTTGATTTGGATCCCAAATGAAAGCCTCATCTAGAAGCTTGTCTAAGAGGTCAGTTTGGAGGCAGCTGACCTAATCCCACACCATTCTGCAGTACTACGCTGCTCTCTTCGGTCAGTGCTCTGTAGTTTCAGTGCCTCACTTCTTGTTTATCTTCCATTAAAGAGAAATGAAAGGTTAAGCAGATATGGTTCATTTACTCAGATCTTTTCTTTCAACTCTGTGGTTCTTCTACTTGGATCTCTTCTTTGAAGCTGCTATGAGAGAGCAACTGAAATTTCTCAAAACTGACTGGAGCCCAAGCATTCCTTGCTTGCAGCCTTCTCACCTCAACAAGCGCTCCCAACACTTTGGCACAGCAGAGAAATGAACTTGACCTGAGATACTCACAGCAGTTCTTCACATTCCAATTCTTTGAAATATTAAATCTCAGGGAAGGGTCTTATTTCATGCAAAAAGTATAGAACAAGACAGGCTGGCACTGCTGCATTACTAACAACACCGATGTCAAAAAAAGGTGGAGACTGCTTTGCACAATTAACAGAGCACACACCTTAATTGAAATAACTGAAAAAGCAAAAGAACTCACTGTCAGTAACCAATACTGCTGATCAGCCCTGGAACATTCAGTACCTTTTTGTTCAATTACTTTTTAAAAAACATTTTAAAATTCCACTGTACTTACTGGATTGAGAACCACTGTGAAGAACAACTCTCCTCCTTGAATACTTTTGTCTAATTCCTTTGGACCTCCAGGATACTCTTTATAGAAAATGGTGTGGGTGAATAAGCCACAAGTTTGCCTAGGAAGCACCTGGATTTATGAAAAATACACGAAAAATTCAAGAGCTTATACTTCTAATGAGATTATAAAAGTCAGAGAAGTAACAGATAACTGCTGGGTATATTTGTCCTCTCAACTTTGCTGGAAATCAATACTGATCTAAATGAATTATTATCACTAAAATCGTAGCATCCAAAAATTCATCATATTTTGTTTGAAATTGGAGACTGATCTCTATCACCAAATTACAATTCCGGAGCCTCCTCCAACTCATTCTGTCCATAACACCTCATCCTACATCCAAGTATTTGAAGTCTAGAGTTTTAAAATAATGTGAAAGATAATCTAAAATATTATCAGTCTATATCATATCAATCAGTCCCACTTTTATCTGAATGATGGCTTCGTTGTAAATTCAAACTGTAATTGGAAAGGCAAATTGGGTTTTCTTTGGCTTAGGCATCACGACCAATAATTCTACTCTGACACATGGGAAATTTGCCAGTAATGCTCACCTTATAAGAAAGATTTACTTCTCATTCAACTGTGCTGATTTTTTAAGACTGGTTGAAATATGTAGTACAAGCAAAACTATTTTTAAAAACATTCCAAGAACAAAGCTTTTGAATATGAAGAACTACTAAATGCAGTTATGTTTTTCATCAGAAACTCAAAATATTTTCTCCTGAATTCAGATAACAATTTACTGGAGATTATTTCAATTATGTCTATTCCTTACAGAAAATCAACAGCTGAGTATGGATATTCATGTATAATGCTTAACTGGGATTCTTATGATGTATTAACTTTTTAAGCATACAAATGCCTTTTTTAACACTGGCTGTGGTTTTGTAGATACTCTTTATTTCTTGCAGTTCAATTTCTCAACATGTTTTTTCTTGTGACATAGGGAATACTGTGATCATGAATTGTAAATTGTGTTGTCAGAAAATGTATGGAATTTGTACATCTGCTATAGACTTGCCTAAGTTTTTAAAAAACCTTTGGATTTCATAGAGGAAATATGAGAACAATTTTTCACAGAGGCAGGGAACGAAGCTGTACTGGATGGGAGGTGCTCTGACAAATCTTACACAGCAATGTTCCTACTGAGTGTGTTCATTACTATTAGCCTGCAGATGTAAAATATTGATGCATTTGCCCTGGAGAACTGAAAGCTTGAGACTCCCTGAACAGGTGGTTTCATGAGACTGGTTTTGGAAATGGATTTTTGGCTGCAGCGTCCTTGTGTTAAATCTCATTATGTGTCTTCAAATGACGTGTTTTTACAAATATTTATGGAAGGGATTTTTGGAGATTCTGAGTCAATCTGTCTTCCCCAAATGCTTTGTGCTCCCTAAGCACATCCACAAACCCATTATTTCACACGCAATGATTGCTTTGAGGAGTACAAACTGTAGCTCAACCCTATATTGGTGTCAGTTCTGTTCCTAGATTTCTGGAGATCATTTTCATTTGCTTCACCCAAAAATAGATCAAAATGTTAAAATACTACTGCTTAGCTTAGGAAAGTGGTATCCATGGCAACCCAAGAACAATACCAGAATTCTGTTCTAAGTGCTGTGCCAAGGCTCTCGACCTCCCCAAAGTGCCTGTTGCAGCCAGAGGTACAACAGGACCCCATTCACTGCTCTCCCACACGCTTCAAAAGAAAGTTACTTGGGAAGATGCCACCAAGTATTTTGGAAAGCTGTTTTGAAACAGTTCTGAGGTAATACTGATGAGATGTGAACCCGAAATAGCCTCCATCCCAGTGCCCAGATGGAAACAGCACAAGCCTTCCACGTCAGTTGGGTACAAGCCCTTCCTTTGGAAAACGTGGCTGTGACAGTGCTGGGAGTTAGGAAATTCCGGAAAACAGTGGGATTTGAGAGCACTTTGGTAGCCTGGAGGTGGTGTGGGGGGTGTCTTCCTTCCCCACAGCTCCTGAGGCTCTGGGTTAACCCAGGCTGCAAAGCCCAGCCCGCATTTGTGTATGGCAGGAAGCCAAACAAGGGCAACCATGCACAGTTCATAGGGAAGACAAAAACATGTGCCCAGCCAGATCCAGATTCTGAGGTGGCATAATCTAGCAATACTCTTTTGCAGCTAATGGTACCATGCAAATTTAAAACCTGAGAGAAATCTAACCCAGCATATTGTGTTAAATGATGCAAAATTGAGTTTTTGCTTGAGCTCTCTGAACCAGCATTAACCACAGGACTAGAACAGTTAACAGCCTGTTAACTGCTGTCAGCAGGGTGCCACCTTCATCAGCAGAAACATCACCAGCAACAGCCTGATTTTAATTAACAAGGCACTGTGAAATATACCTTGCTACTTATGCATAGCAATGTGTGCTTCTTGCAGTGTGAACTCTCAGGATATCCTGCTTTTCCACTTCAAAGGAAATGGTTCATGAAATGGCAGACTACAAGATGAACATCAGCAACACAACTCACCATGATGTTTTTGTGGATGAAGCCTCGTCTATACCTTGCAGGTTTCAGATGTGGGTATTCTTCTGTGCTGGTTACTCTGATGTTCCAGACCTTTTTCCAGGCATCATAAAGTTGAACATGTACTGGATAGACTCCTGAGTGGTGTGGAGCCACTGCATAGCCCAAGTCAGTTGGAATACCATGTTCCTAAAACATGACAGAACAATGGCTGCACTCAACAATTTAAGAAACTTAATGTTCTGGCATTTCTCAAATGCTTTGTTTGTGCAAGACCAAGAACAGGTCTGAAATTCAAATAACAGTAATATCAAAATATGATGATCTGGAAGGAGATGGAGGGCAGCATGGTGAAGATGAAACACAGGATTTAAAGACAAAACCTTTTTAGAAAATATGTTTCTGAGTAGGCAGGGAAGAAGGATATAAAGGCATTTTACATTGGTTCATTCAATCTACATGAAACAGAAAGTGCACACTTTCAAGTTCTTGCAAGCAATTTGCTCACAAACTCAGATTTCAGAGAGATAATCACTGGCACATACTCAACACAACACATAGCATTTGGCAGCTGCAACTACAAAACCACAACTTCCACTACACGTCCCTTCACAATTACTTGGATGAGGAGCTGAATTTCAGAGTCACTGCATTTCCCCTCTAGTCCATTCAAAAGACAAATCCATTTTCAAAAACCAGCTTAACTATTTCAGTGTCATGTTAAAAATGGGAGACAGATAACCACTTGTAACAATCTACAGGCAGAGGCTGTACAGTAAACACTTGTGTAGCACATTTCCTATTTTTGAAGACTGCTGGCATTTATTGTGTGTCCATACCTTGGTGCCATCACATTCTCTTCACACCCAATGCATTTTCCTTCAGGTGACTTTTCAAAGGAACAGTATATAGCAGATATTCCTTGTAGTCTGATCAGACGAATCAATTTTGCCATGATTTAAGAAGACTGCCCTGGTACTGCCTTTGAATTCTTAGAGTTTTTAATATGGCTTGAATTGATACAGTCATCTTCACCATATTTCCTAATCATACTGTGTGTGCAAAGCATTGGCTGATACCTGGACCTCTTCCTTTGAATAACCTAGGTACTAAGGAACATGAAAATCTCCAGAAAAATGGGTGTGTGATGTTAGTAAAACCATTTTTTGTGTGCAACAGACACGCCTGGTTCAATCACAGTGGAGAACCCTGAGTTCTTTATGTTTAAAGAATTGTGAAATTCTTGTTTGCCTTTAGGAATTTATGGCACACATAAAGGGCACCACGTGTAATCTGCCAAGCAGGAATGAGTAACATCTGCCCTCCTGGTTGTACTGCACAAGAAGATAAAGAGCAGATACTCCATCAGTTACGCCGCTTTACACGATTTAATTCCATCTCAGATAATCCAATTCTTCTTCCTTTTATCTTTCTTACTGCCCTTAAGCATGCATAAAGATCAGAACGGAAAATATTCACAGATCATGTTAGAAATTGCATTCTCTAACATCGCACTGCATCTCCTTCATTTATCTATAAACAAAAGTCTGATTTTTAAGGCTTCTCCCTTCGAGTTTCACAATAGGCAGTAATAAGAACATAATCTAAATCTTTCACTCTAATAAGGGGCCTATCATCTTCAATGAATTAGTGTCTCCATTATTCCTCACTGACTGTTATTCCCCAGTTAACATCTCCCACACAATACACACATTGAGTGAATAATGCAGCAGGCATCAGCAATTTTGGCCTCTTTTGAACAAGTGGCTACTTTGCTCTGTTATTAATTTAAGTGCTCTGAAGAAAGGAAACATAGTGAGTAGCTTCATGTCTGTATGTCTAAACATGAAAAAAATTAACAGAAAATATCTGTAAGCATTAGAAGCATTGAAAGTAGTGAAGTAAATGGCAACTGCTGAAGTTACATAAACCAGGGTTGAAAATGCATTATCCTTATAACACTCTAACAATTACATCCTGCACATTAATCCCAGAGGATGTCTTAGACCACACAGAACTACAAGGACCCATTTGATTTCCAGGGGAGCTTGCACCAGTGCACAGAATCATATTAAAAGGGCAATTCTGGACACAAGATTTTGAAATTTTCAGGAATCTAACACCTACTGCAATGCCTTTTTGAAAGGCAACATAAAGCAGAGCTGTCCTGTGCTCAGTACAACTACAATTTACAGCAAACTAGGTGAAGTCTTTGTTTGAAAGAAAGCATGTGTCTCACTTAAAAGCCAAGATGTCAAATACAAACTTTAATTGGCTGATAGTCAGGTCTATCCTTTTCTCCTACACTCATTGACACATGACCATTAAGTGCATTCTTTGTTGTTCTGCTATTTCAAATCCCCCTGCTCCTTCCAGGAACAAAGCCACCACCTCCCAGCTAAAGAGCAACCAGTGGATTTCGAAAAGGAAGAGGTAAAATTAGGCTGTTGTAAGAGCAAAAGCAGTTCAGTAAACAAGTTATGTCTGCTGAGATATTTTGATACCATTAGGTCTTAACACCAGACCCCCTCTTCAGACAAATAACATGTCTTATATAAGGCAATTTTTGTTTATTGTATGAATTTAACTGTGATCTGTTTCTCCAATATCCTCAGACCTAACATTTGTTTTGATTTTTTTCTTATATTCGCACTGAAACATTTTGATTCAGAGCTTTGCTGCGAGTAAATAATTGGTAAAGGCAATGCTTTTCAAAACAAGTTTACATAAAGTTGATGCAAAGGGAATATATTAGATGTTATTGGATATCACTGCAGAATTGCATCTTTGAAAATGTGGCACACTTACCTAACCCTAACATCCAGTGGTTTCACAAAGTCATTAGATACCTTTCAACGGAATATTTATTCTTTCAGCAACTTGGGGTTTTTTTCCTAGTCTAAACAGAATAATGGTTTCTGAGTACCTAAATTAAATAAAAAAAGCAGAAATTTAACTCACTAAGGCAAATTTTTTGTTGAGGATCATCTGCTCCACCAGTGAGGACTCATTGTGGAAGAGGTGTGGCTGCATGTGACTCCACATGTGGGGAAACCACCAGAACTCATCCACAGATCTCAGCAGCAGGTCATCACCCTCATCCTCCTCCTCAGTCCCTGCAGAGGGAATTTAAAAAAAAAACAAAATCCCCAAACATTTCTGAAGTAAACTTTCTACTTTTACTATATTTTTACAAATGCTGGAAACAGTAAGAATGATGCTAACATAATAAATTGCGACCGGTTAAAATTCTTCCTGCTGAGGCACTGCTGGCAAAATGGGACAGTCAGGACCACTTGGCTGGCCCACATCCTATTTAATACTCTTTCTTTTATCTCTCCTATTTCTATATAGTTTTAAAACAAAATTATTTTAAGGGATAATATATACTGATATATTTCTACAGTAGAGATGAAACAATCACAAGGATGAACTGTGGCAGCTCAACAGATCCCTCAGTGAAATCAATACAAAATTTTAAGTGATTGGTGGAATTTACCACTCAAAAGCAGACTGAAAGGAGCTAAATTTTAATAGAAGGGCAGAGGCATTTAATCTGTTCCATACCAGCAACTAATGCAGGAACACAGCGTAGTAAAGACTCTATGCTGTGACTCTATCATTCCTACTTGTCCTCACACTACACTGAACACCATCAAAATCAAAGTAATTTTAGTGTTTGATTCTTACCTGTGTGATAAAATTTTCCTGAAAATCCAAGGTTGAAAGTAAAATTAGTAATCTGGGCTCTCAGAAGGTTCTGAGTATCAAGCAGGGCCTGAAAAAGAAGCAAACCAGCATGTAAACATACCTGTAGAGAACACAACCTGGCACACAAACTTAATATAACAACATAAATATTTTTACAGTTGTGTGCCTTTTCAATTGGTTTTGCTATTTAAAAACAGCTCTTTATGCATGACAGAGAAGTACAGATATTTTTATTAGCACATAAAGATTAAAGACCGCATGAAAACTCCATCATTCTCCTCATGAAGATAACCAGCTACTAAATGCTGGCTTACTCCCTGAATCATGAGAGAGGAAAACAAAGACACACAGAGAGAAAAGACCTTCCAGCAGTCACTCAGTAAAGCTGGGCCGGAGCCAGGAATTAATTTCAGATCTCCTGCGCCCCCAGCACTGCTCCATTCACAAGAGTGCAGAGCAACTGTCAGAGTTGCATTGCTCTGCATCAGCTCAAGTACATCCACAGCATTTCAGTCATGTTTCAAAATCATAGGCAAGGCAAAAAGAAAAATCTAGAGGGACAGCAAGAAGCTAAATCAACCCTATTCCACATCAAAAAACCGGATTGCAGATTCCCCCAAATTCTGACTAATTTCTCAGACAGTGAGCATCCTGACTGTCAGCATCTGTGTACTTGCACTAAAGCAGTACAAACAAAAAAACAGCATGTAGGAAGAAGGGGGAAGCATTATTCATCAGGTACAGCTTCACTCATTGGTTTCAATATGCTCTTCTTGATTTGTTACTCCTAAAATCTACATATCACATTCAGGAGTTCACTCCCAGACTCTTACACCCTGCTGTTCTCTCCTTCAGTCTTCCAGGTGGAACACAGAAATCCAGCTTTGCAAACTTGGCAAAGCAAAAACAAAACAGACGAGCAAAGGTCACAGAAAAGTTTTCCAAGTCAACACACAGTATAGCACAATGATTTTAATAAAGTGGTTGAGAACATTACTATTGTCAGAGAAGCATGACTGTATTTAACTGCACAAAATGGGGAATGTATTTAACTGCACAAAAAAGATTAAAATGACTGGACATTTTCAAAGGTTGAAAGGTCTAGTAGGCGCCCTACTCTTGAAATGCAATGACAACTTAGTGCCTTAAAAATTATGATTCAGTAATTTTAATTATTTTCCCTGGACATTTTCATTATATAAGTGATTAGCCTACAATTATATGCCAATGACAAAAAAAAAAATAGTAGAAAGTCCAATCCAGTAGAGGTATTAAGCACAGTACACTCAACTTACAATTCCTTAAAATATGACCCATTTTACAGATTGAGGCAATATCCACCTTATTAGAGCACACAAGCTCTTCTTCAGGTCTTTCCCAGGGCTCACCTGGAAGATAATGATAAGATCATTATCTTCCACTGCAAAGCCTGAAAACTGTCCTGTGAACAAGAGCGATTCTAAAGGAATAAGCAAAATGAAGCACAGAATTGAGATAATTGAACCCAAGCTCCAGACTTATGAAGCTGAATATTAAGTGAAAAATCTTGCAATGCTGTAACAAGGGCTTTTGCACAGGCTGAGAGTGCAAAGATCTCCAAGGAAGCTTCTTATTCTAATAAAAGGCACCAGATCTGCACAGGACTTACATGAAAAGCAACCCTGGGCTGCTCAGAATCTATTCAATGAAATAACCTTATCTCTGCATGGTTAAAAAGGTAGGAGGCAAATAATTCAGCGATTCCCTTCCTGTGCTAAGGGCACACATTGTTGAGGGGAAGGGAGGCTGAGCACAGCCTGACAGGAGGTGGCATGAAGGGCTGCTCACTTCTTTCCCTCCACATAAAGTGCTGTGAGCATTTTTTGGAGCTGAAGGTTTTATGCTGTACCTTCCTAACACGTAACACCTTCCCAGCTTGTCGCCCCCAATCTGGTCTCCATCCAGCAGCATGGAAAAACCAGAATGACCAACAGGCTTTTAAAAGGGAGGAGGGAGAAAGGTGGCAGAAGGCCCAAGACATTTCTGCAATAATGCAAGACAGAACTCACTTCTTCCCTGGGAATTAATTTTGCCAGTGTGGGTCCCACCTTCTTGCCTTGTGTTGGGAATCTATCAGCTAATTCCAAGGGTGTACCTGCTCTGCCTGCAAAGAGGGAGGCCACAGACAAGCTGTGAACCACTCTGGGTACAGACAAGCTGAGCTAACATTTGAGTTGTCGTGCCTATGATTATTTTCTGGGCGACTTGACATTTTACTCATCTTTCAGGTTCTAAAAACAAAATGTTAAAACTCATGAAAAATATATAGTAGCAGATGGCAGGGCGTATTACTGTGAGTTTCCATCAGAAAGACAGAAATGTAGGGGGACTAAAAGCCTGAAATTTTCTTTTAACATGCTGCTTTATAAGCTGAAGGTAAACTGCTGGTATTTTCTGGATATTTTATAACTATTTATGAACAGCACCTCTGGCTATCTGTATGAGATGTTACATAAATACACCAGTACTGAAGATTGTATTTTAGAATTAGTCTAGTCTTTTAGTCTAGTCAAGTCTTCATATGTTTATAAATAATTATTTAGTACATGTTATATTTCTGCTGGTACTATAAGGAAAATACAACGTTGGCTGCATAATCACTTTCATGTACACAGCTCCACTGGAGCACTTTCTTTTGAACTTTTCCTAAGCTCACAGACGAGGTTTAGGAGACTCCTAGTGCCAGAAATCAAACGTAAATGTTCAATACATGATGAAAGAACCCCTTTTCCTTCACTAACAGTAAAAATGAAAATCTCAGAAAAAGGCCCTGTTACAATTCAAGGGATAGACACAAGTTATCCTGACAGCAAAACAACAGACTTTCTCATCTCTCAAACAGGACAGAGGCATGGACAGATGACATGGGCTGTCAAAAGTTTTAGTTCAAGTAAATCAGCTGAAAAGCCAAAGATAAAACTCCTACCTTCAAACTTGCTTCCCACTTGCATAGCCAGGAAGCCATCCTGCCTCCTGCCCTCAAATACATCAATGTGATTTCACTTCAGAGTCTGCCACAGAAAAGCTGCAAGTGTCAGCCTGTCTTCAGCAAACAGACAGTTGTAATTTCTTCAACATCAACACAAATATTCAGACTCAAATGCCTTGACTGATCAAAGGAATAAATCAAGATTGCCTTGTTGAACTCTGGTTCACCAAAGAGGAACGACGCCTTCTTTGTGCAGTCACACCAACATATTTATGACTATTTTCCTGCTGAAAAGCTGCTAAAGAACTCAGGCACTTGAAAAGAGAAATAGTTCAATATGCTGGTAATTCTACTCGTAGTCACGTACATTTCAACTGAACTGGCAAGCAGACAGAGAGAGCCTCACAGTGCTGCAGCATGAACATCTTACACTTCACATCGGTACCTGCTTTTATGTCAGCAACAAATGCAAGGGCAGCTTCATCATTTTCCAGAAAGCCTTTCTCCTCCTCCTTTTTTTTGGGAAACAGATCTCATCTCTCAACACTTGCTTGCTTAACTGTTTTACTGTCTGAAAATACTATCAAAGGAGCCATTAAATTAGGGACTATTTTGCTTTTGAGTAGAATTTCTAATGTTGTGTTGGCTCTTCAATAAAGGCAAGGCCCAATTAATAGAAAGTGTAATGTGAAAGCACCTGAGCTAAGGATAGCAAGCCCCTCTAGGGGAGCTCTTATTCAGAAGTAGCTTTAATTTTTCCATATTGTATTTCTTCTGTAACCCCTGCAAGAGAGAGAAGAACAAGAAGTAAAGCCATTTTCTGAGCGGGGCTCTTGGTGTAGAGAGGTTTAATGAGCTGAAACTGATGCGATGTCCTTTTACTCTGCTCTTTTTGGGACATCACTTTGCCTTTTCCTGCTCTGGGAGTGCTGCAGCAGAAGCTGCTGCTCAGGTACTGGCACAGCACCTGCTCCCTCAACCTCCCCCTCATGCAGAACCTGGGCTGCTGGGAAGCAGCACGACAAGCAGCAGCAGAAGACAGCGCCAGTGAAGGTCCAGCCCAAGTGTCTGCGAATCAGGATTTTATTGGACAGTTTTGCTTCTGAGGAAAAATGATTCCTTCATGATAAATTATGTATTTTGGAACATCATTAAAATGCAATGACTACTCTTTCTGGATTTCCAAGATCAGCAATTTGACACCCATTAGCATAAACATTTAATCTATGTGGGAGAAAGAATAATTGCTTTGGGTATAGGGATGTACCTGAAAAAAACATTTTATCTATCCTTCAGACAAAAGGACAAGAAAGATTCATTTGTCTTTGTGCACTCTCTTAGCAGAGCTGACACTACAGAGAGGGCAAGAGAAAAAACAAAGAAA
This sequence comes from Molothrus aeneus, assembly GCF_037042795.1. Classification (NCBI taxonomy): domain Eukaryota; kingdom Metazoa; phylum Chordata; class Aves; order Passeriformes; family Icteridae; genus Molothrus; species Molothrus aeneus. The sequence goes on along the minus strand of NC_089649.1, from coordinate 6,063,894 downwards.
ACCTTTGGCTTTTTCTGCAAAGTGTTTTGCTGGCAGAGAACAGGAAACCCAATTTTCTCTCTAAGTGTCAATAAAGTATCCGCCTGGAGCCCAATTAGGTGCCCCCTAAAGTTTTTAGTGTCCAACAGAAAAAAAAAATTCAGGAGCCACAACTTCACCTTAGGGTCCAAACTTATGTGTCCAGTGAAGGATCCTTAAAATATAGAGTCACTTTGGAAAATGTTGCTCAAATTATTTCAATAAAAAGTTTTCTCATCAGGATACACTGTTTTAAATGTCACCGGGTCTTCCTTTAGAGTTGTTTTTTTATCCCATACAATAATGATCTTGATGATAGTGCAATTATGTATTTTCAAGTAATTAGGCTCTTTCATCTAGGTAAATCATTTGAACAACCAAGAGATTTAAGAAACATTTCTAACTTCTTTCACCAACTTCTCACTTCTCGGAGGCTGAGCTATCATCTAATGAGAACTGAGCTAATTACTGCAAGGTAACTTGAAGGTTATAAACACTTGGTGCCAATGGTGTTTAATAAAGATAGGTAATTAGCATGCTGTTTTCAGGGTTCTGTCTGAACTTTGGCTTTATTAGCTGTTAATTAAACTGTGCTTAGATGAAAGAGGTTACTGTTACTAAACAGCTAAACCATCTCGTTATTTTGCAGTTAGAAGAAATAAAATCCTGCATTTCTTTTAATTAAAGGTCAAAAAAAATCCCCAGCTCAGTTGAAACGGAAATAATAAAACACCCTACTGCTACCTATTTTCCCGTGGATTTTGGTCTGATAGTTTTCAATAGAAACCTTGCTGGCTGCATTTTTATCTAATACTTGACCTGCTTATGTAACACCACGTATTAATAGGCAAGTTCTCAGAGTATAAAAGAACTCAGAGCAAAACCAAAGTGTCTCTAAAATGCATTTAAAACCTCTAGGTATTTTTAAGGTCTTGTGATCCAGTGATGGTCAGTACAGAGGCAATGTGAGGTCTGTGAGCCCAGTGGAAGCACTCTGGTAGCTGAGCTGCAGTCACACACAGCCCCAGAGCACGACAGGCCATCCCTCAGATGCTGTTCCAGGTCACTTCTGGGCCACTCTGCTCTGCCTGCTTAGTCTGACTTGTCTCCACTGCATCCCACCAGCAGCAGCTAAATTCTAAGGGTGGCTCATTGATTTGTGCTGACACTTATCTGGCTCCCAGGAAACATTAGGCATTACACCTCTGCACCCCTCATTAGCCAACCCATGCTTCTGCAGCTTCACATCCTGTCTGCAAGGGTGCACAGCGCTCTGTCACAGATAAAACGCTGCCATGGGCTGTTCCGTCCAACTGGGCATGTATTTTATAGCCACCCAGCTCAGAAAGGACAGAGGTTGTGATCTGAGCTCCCAGCTCCACATTCATTATCAGCAGCACATTTGCTCCTTATTTAATGCGCCCTCACAGGCCAGCTCCAGCTGTAGCTCCCACTGCAGGCAGCAGGCCCGGCAGGCAGATCTGGCTGCAGCACATCCCAGTCCCTGAGTGGGCGCTCTCACCCTGCCACTGGCACTGAGTGGCTGCAAACAGCCGCAAGGCTCAGCTCTGGAAGAAGATCAAGGCCTCATCTCTGAGCAGCAGAGAGCTCGGGCTCAGCTGATGCACAGGCAGCTGCAGCTGGGGCACTGCACCAGCTCTGCCCTGGCAAGTCTGTCAGCGGCCACCTCACTCTGCACAAAGCACCCACGTCTCAGAGGTGCAGCTTCAGGCCTACCTATCCACCATGGCTGGTGTACAAAAGGTGATGTTCTATAAAACACAATTTATCACAAATTTGATTGCAAAACTGCTATTCCCAAGATGCAATAGCCTGCAGCTCCTTTCATGCTGCTGCCTAGGACCTGCTCTCCATGTCAGGTCTTCAAAGCACCTCCTTCCCTTCCCCACACATCCTACCCAGATAAGAAAGGAACAGCAACTTCACTCCAACCCCCTGCCAAGGGCAGGGACACCTTCCACTAGACCAGGTTGCTCCAAGCCCCGTCCAACCTGGCCTTGGACACCTCAGGAAGTGGGGACACCACAGCTTTTCTGGGCAACCTGTGCCAAGGCCTCACCGCCCTCACTGTAAAAATCTCTGCTTCCTGATGTCCGATACAAATCTACCTGTTGTCATCATGTTGCAAATGTCCCATACCTTCTTGGTGACTCCTCATGGGCAGCTCCTTGCAGCACTGACTCCTTCTTCTTCACAGCCCCACCAAGAAACTCGATCTCTCCTCACAGCACAACCAACCAGCTCCATCTCTCCCCTCACCCAGCTAACCCACCCTTTTGTAGCACTCATCTTCTTATTGGACACAGCTGTGGCCTGTTAAGGGCAGGCCTGTTCTTATCTTTGGTGATTGGTACAGCTGCAACTCCTCAGGGGTGAGACTGCCTTCTGCACAATCTTTATTTTCTTACAATCATCTATCCCTCCACATCTACCCTCTTTCAATTTAATTCCTGGACTGACAGAGGCAGACTGAGAAATAAAAAAATAAAAACTCATTTCTTTAGGTAACGCAAGTAAAAATGTAGTGTCAGTGTTACATGTATCAAATCCAAGAGAATGTGAATATGGCCTTCTGGAAAAACCTCAGCCTTACTTTTATCTTCGGTGCCAATATTCTCCAGACCTCAAAGCCTGAGCCTGGACAAACTAGGACTCACTTATCCCCAAAAGGCCTACAGGCTGTGCTTCCTGCTCAGCACAATATTAAATAAATAAGATTTCAAAATCTGGTCTACATAATGATGTAAACAATCAGAGCTCAAGAGTGAGTGAAATTTATCTATTTTTCCAATGCACATAGAATTCAAAGCATTTAAATTTCTACATTTCTTTCCCACAGAGTAACAATGGCCACATTAACAATATAAATCTGTTACACGATTACAGAAAAACTCAACTCCACGTACCAAGGTATAACAAGCTGCTATTTAGGTACCTTGGAAGAAGTATTGGACACTGCAAGCATTTCATGTCTAAAATGCAAAATGACACCAAGCAAAAACAAACACCTCGGGGTTTGCTCACCTCTCAGCTCATACTTCCCCCCCCCCCCCCCAGGTAAGACTAAAGCACAGCATTTGTGTTAATGCCAAGTTCTACATACTAGAGAACAAAGAGTGCAAATGAATGAAGACTCAAACCCTGTAATCTAGACAACAACCAAAATGAACTGGTGGCTCTCCCTGCTTAGCAAAGCACAAGAAAAATTACCACATTACTGGCATATTAAATAAAGATCATTCCACGTGCTGGGCAATGCATCAATGTCACAGTTCATTCCCAAATGCTTCTCAGATGTTCCTTTTTTTCCTAATAGAGCCAAAAAGATTCCTCTGCTTCTAATACTCTTTCTGAATAAAAATAGCTATCTACCTCTGTCCCTATGTTTCAGGTGAGCTAAGAAAAACCAAAAGCTCTTTTTCTATGTTTGATCTTTACTGACAGAAAAAGACATCTTTAACAAAAAAAAATTTCATTTTCTCACTCTGTCTGCAAGTGCCAGGTAAGATACAGATGGGAATTCAATGTTCAGCTTGCTCACCAGCCATGGGTCACTATTTATGGTTCTCTCCTTCTCTTTATGAGTGGTTCTAAAGCGGCTGAATGAAATTCCCCAGCTACATCAGCATTGGTATCAAAGAAATTACAAAAAAAAGCCCCAAGAGAAAGCTTCCACAAAATAACAAATACATCTCTTTTCTCAAGCCATACTTTCATGATTATATGCAGCCAACAGAGAAATAACATAAAAACTTATTTCAGGTTAATAAGAACTTTGACAACTTCATTGGCTCCCACATAGTACCAAGTCTAAAGGATGTAACTGCAGAAAATCCCAAGACTTCTGTGAAAAGGGGGGGGGGATGATTTTGTTAGAAGTGTTAATGCACAACTTACCTGTTTTCATGAATGCTTGCATTCCTAAAAGACAAGATTACAAAGGCTAGATATGCCTAGATAAAAATCCCAGCTGGCAAAGTCTACAATTGCAGCCTCAAACCAACACACAGGAATACAACTGAGCTCTGCATTTCATTTACTGTACAAGATTGAGAACATATCTTAATACAAATCCCCTGCCAGTATTATATTCCTTGCAATAGCATATTTCATACTTTTTTGCCAAATCTAATTTTTCAAGACTTACATAATCCTTCAACTTCCTTTTGGCTATTAGCCTCTGTTCTGCTGCTTTTATTGGCTATTCACCCTACGCTTAAATACCTCTGTGCCTTACATTAAATATTTTTATCCATCCTCACTGTTTATACCCTGCAGACATCTGCAGCCTATTGCTTTCTGCTTTGGTCATCGTTACTTACTGCATTCTTTAGCCTTTATTTTGTCATTTTTTTGCTCAGATGTTTCCTGACTATTCTGGTGTCTCTAAGCACTCTTCAAATATTTCTAATTTGGTAGTGAAGAACTGAGCACAATCTTGCTAGAAATCTCCTCAGTCAGTAAGATGAAGCACTTCACTGATGTAAAATATTTTTCATAGTCTGTTTGAATTTAAATTCAGCTTACATTACAAACTTAGATACATTTTAGTATTCATCTTGTTTTAGGAGAGTCTCAGGATTACCATTTTCAACATTTCTATTACCTTTAACAATGGCAGTGGGAAAGGACAAGGGATAAGAGGAACATCTTGCAGCATAAAATAACATTTTTTACAGAAATGCAAAATTGATTTTCAGGCTCCTTTTGAGTGCCATTAGCCTTCTATGGAAGACAACTCTTAGGTATCTTTAGTCCAAGTCCACTTTAGAACGGAGAAGAGACACTTGGCTTATTACTAGGATTGCTAACACTAAAAGGCAAGTAAAAGGGAGCTTGAGGAAGAGCTGTGGCTTATCAGTTCCACAAAAATGCAACCAGTGTTCCCAAACCAAATCAAACCTGTCTCCTCTGGAGAGCCTTTGTCATGTGGATTTACTGTCCTGGGTTGGAATGGATTTGGGGAGCATTCTTCTGCACAGTCACAGGCTTTTTTATTTGTCCTCACTACTGTTTCTATTTTCAAATGGATTGCAGTATAACTTCTGCAATATAAAGTGGTTTTAAATTTAATTTATTACTTATCTCAGATATGAAGCTACACTTTAAGGAGCAACAGTAATTCATCTCCAGGACTACAAAGGGAAAGAAGCAATCTCCTAAAGAGTAACTACTTCTAAAAATTGGTCGTAAGGTTTTTATGGTCTGTGCACAGAAAATAAACTGGAATTGGAAATAGATAGGGAATTGTTATTCCATGAGGGGCTACACATAAACTGGCAACCAACTGCTTTTCCTTCACATGGTTTTGTAAGCATGGTCACCTAGAATCAGTCAGGTCATTGCACTGACTTTCCAGGCTGAACAGGAGAAGCAAGGCCACTTCCCATGCTGCTGTACTGTGAAGGAAACAAATGAATTGTGATTAGGACTTCCACTCTCGTTTTGTTTTCTCGCCAGACTGTGCCCCCTGATGTGACTGAAGAGCAGGATGGAGGAAGGCTCGCTTTTGCTATCATGTTTTACAGCTAATGGCTTTGATTTCTAGATCTCTCTGCAGTTTGGTTTTTATCTGTTGGCTGTGAAAGTTTTATTCTGTTCTGTTAGCAGCAGGAAGTGGATGGCTAACTTGTCACTGAAAAAGCCCAGAATAAATCTTGCAGCAGCCACTCGTACGCTGCTGCTGTATCAGTGCAGCTCTGCAGGAAGCTGTAATGCATTATTCTTGTTTGTATTATTGAGGAGCTTGCTGAACAAAAAGAGCCTCTGACCAAGAGAGCTCACAATCCATGGAAAGAGAGGCACTGACAGGACAGCAGCTCGTGTTTCCATGGCCAGATGGATCAACCCAACCACTGCAGAGTTTAGGTTATGCTGACAACACTCAAAGTGTGCAGAATCACGTGCATTTTTTTATCATGCCCATGAAAATATTCACCTACATTCCTAAAGTGTGTACTTTCAAGTAGACAGAGGAAGACAGACCTTGCTAACCATGTGGCTGTGAACCAAGAATTACCTCAGTGCAGGCTGGCACACCGGGTGGACAAAAGCATTTCTTACGGATTTCTTTGCATGGGAAGCCTTATGCTCAAGAGTAAATATTTCTCTACATAATATATTAAGTCAAGGGAAAAACCAGAAACAACATGACCAAGTATTCAGAGTTAGATCACTTCATCTCAGTTGAGTGTCATTCCTTAAGTTTCATTTAAAAGAGCTCTTGAATCTGAAAACTCCATTGAGAACAGGAAGACATTATTGTCACATTAAGCCTAAGGGTAGCAAAGTGTTCACCACCACAGAGAAACACAGGGAATTTAGAAATGAAAACAAATTACTCTGATTTTCTGCAAAGATGCAAAGGACTGAACCCACACTGCACAACATCTTACTTGGCAAAGCACCAGCAGATCTACAGAAGCCATGATTTCCTTTGGTTCTATCCTGAAGAAACCAAGGAATGTATAACCAATAGTCAGATCAGGTGCTGGGGTGCAAGAGCTTGAAGCAAATCAGCCTCTTTGCCCTCAAAGACCTCATAGGATTTACCATGCCAAGAAACAGTTTCTGCAGTCTCTCTGACAACAAAAAACTGCAACTCAAATGCATTTTTCTTTTCTTAGCTACCTGCCACTGAATTTATAACAGCAGAAGATGGTGCAATCCTTGACATATCACTGTCTCAAGATTCAGGTCTGCATTAAACATTTTTAGGTTTTCATGTACAGTGTCAGGGCATTACAATTAAAAACCAAACCAAACAAAAAAACTCCATCAGATTCAGTTACTCCAGTACTGCAAAACTAAACAGAGAGGAAAAAAATACAGAAATTCATTTTTCAAAGAAAACCAAACACAAAATACCTGATGACACAAACAAGAATTTCATCAAAAGCAGAACTAATGGAAACCACTGAATTTACAGGAATGAAGGCTGCAATACCAAAACTGCATGCACGGTTTTTGTCATCATCCACCATGGATAAACTGCTAAATTAAACTCAGCACCAAGCTAATTCCACAGATTTGGAGGTGTCCAGCTCACACAGGTGCAGAACAGGAGGAAGAGGCCCATGAGGAATCACCAGCATTGCTCTGGCAGCCCCAGAAGTGTCACAGTCAAAGCAGAACCAGCTCACCTGCATCCCTGTGGCCCCTCTGCAGTCCTCTTCCTCTGGGAGAGGATTTTTATCATGCTTTTAACTTCAAATCAGTACGATTTTAACAAAAAGAGCTGGGCTCTACGGAGCAGCAGTTGTATCCATCTTACTAGATTAAAATTAACAGAGGCTGGCACATAAACCAAACTGCTTTTAGAAGTTAGATGTTATGGTGACTGACTGGTAGAATGTACTATATGCTGGTAGCAGCCCATAAAATATGTAAGACAATTTTTGTAACTTTTTTCCAAGTTGTATTTAAATTCTGAAATCTAATTCTAAGTTTCTACTGTCTCACAGTGTGCAATATTCCACACTACTACAGCTGACACAATATGCTCGAGTAAACCAGTCTTTAGACAGCTACAGCACCAGACAGCTACAGCAACACCCCAGTCAGTAATTGTCCTTCTCCTCGACACTTCTGAAGAACTGAATGCATTTTTTTACCTGCTATTTCCAACAAGTGAGTAAGAAATGGCTTAGGAGCTTCAAATTAAGGAAGAATGTATGTACACACACAGCAGACACATTCCACAGTGGTGTACAGGTATTGCAGCTAACCAACTGGGAATGCAGAATGATTTAGCACACCAAAAGTTCATCATCATTAATTTCTTATGTAATTTAAAGATGTGATTAAAAATATTTTTTGAACGTCCCCGAAGCAAAGATTTATGGCTCAGTGGTTCTGCAGCTGACACATTTGATGACACATCTGTCATTTCTTTGCTGATAACCTTCTACGTGATCCTACAGATAAAGAAGCAATTAACTTGGAGAATTAGACTTCCTTCTGTGACAGGGACCATTCTTTGTCTTGACAATTCAGGCTTTCTGCCTGAACCCTTTAGTCCTTCTGCCTTACCACAATATATAGAGAAAATTCTGTTCCAAGGCAAATATTTAGGTCATTCCTGTGCACGAAAAGCTGAACAGCCAAATGACTAGATTTTTTAAATTTATAGCCAAGTGGTCTGCTTTGCCTTGGGAAGTTCTGGTTCCTTGCCATGCATGCTGCAGAGGGTGAAAAGATACTTAATGGGTTTTAAATAACTGCAATAATTTAAGCAGTAATGTGAGTAACGTGGATGAATTTAATACAGGGAATATACAATTAGCTCTTAGTGGGGAAATCTGTTTTTAAACAGAAATATATTAAACAAAAGGTTAGGCCACCAATGTGACTAAGAAAGCAACAAAGAACTGACAGCACTGGCTATGGGAAATGGAAGAGGATTGATCCGACCCAATACAAATGTTTATATTTGATGTCAGTCACTCTGGAAGCAATTTATGAACAAAGCCATATACTTTTAAGATGCAATTCATTAAACCAGAGCCTCCCTGGAGATGAGCTGTTTTTCTGTGTTTATGTCTACTGTGGGAATTTACAGGAGTAGCTCCATTAGCGGTGTCTGCCTTATAAACCTCAACACCCAGGCAAGATGAGAGACTGTATGGAGACTGAAGGGCTAGGAATTGATTCCTTTTGGCTGAACCCTCTCCATCACCAGAGCAATGTTTGTCACAGCTCTTGTCTCCAGTTCTCCAGTGTTAATGCTGGGGGACTGCAGCCTGAGTCTTCTACTGCCCACTGCCATGCACATGTACACTAACAGACGCACTGCCCAAGCACTCCCAAACCAGAATGATACATAAGGATCTACCATCCCCTTCCAATAATGGATATGGTTAATGTGAAGATTTTTACTTGCAAATTATAAAGAATAACTACAGGTATAGAAAAAGGTTAGGCTTATCTGAAGAGATCCCCAACCTGACTTCAATTCAGTCTCTTTTGAAAAGCACACAAAGGACCAGGCAGTCAAGAGGAGCTCAAACAGCTAATTCTTAGGACAAAATAATTTGGCAGTGTTCTAATTTTTCATTTGAAAAATGTGATTAACTCTCAAGGAACTCCAGCAAGTGCATATATTGGGGAAATGAAGGGAAAGGTGGATGGCCTAGACCACCAGCACGGAACAAACTGTCATCAGGAAAAAAACCCACATTTAATTTCCCCTCTTTTATCATCTGCTTCTCCCATGAAAAATCTCAATGCTTTATAGTAATAAAAATTTCACCAAGAGTAACTCTAACAAAAGAAGATATTAAATTAGTAGACTGTCAGCCAGGACAATCACGGTCTATTAAGACAAACTTATTCTGTGGATATCTAGATAGATTTTTCTCTGTATGTCTATTTAAATGAATTATTTGCACTGCACAGGCTCTTAAGTCTTTCTAAAAGAAACAAGGAAAACAAAATATAACACTGTCACAGCCTGCCTGACAGACAATAGGAGAGAAAAAAACACTGAAAAATGAATGTTGAGTTGATTATTACCAAGCTTATTTTCAAAGTGGGAGGCAATTAGACCATGGAAACATTCTCTTCCATTATTTCTATTTTACCAGAGGAAGATAAAGTACATAAATACAAGGATGGATGGTTATTGCTGATGCACAGTGACAGCTACTCCTTATCTTACATCGAAGAACTGTGTCCCATCAGCCTGGATGTTAGACACAGACTGCCAAGTCTCTAACAGGTACTTATTCAAAGAATCTGAACCACTGTTTCAATATGTTGGGGTCCTTTTTGTTTTGTTTGTAATTGAAGAAGCTGTGGTGAAACTAGAATAAACTTAATCTGCTGTTTAACAAAACAAAGCATTTACAACAGAATTTAGGTTGATAAACTATGTTTGTAAAACATTTTCAGAAGGGCTCTTTACACTTGTGTTCCTGACACTATAGGTACTCGAGCTCAAGTAGCACCACTTGGCCTCCTCTTTAGAGGTACAGAAGACACTCATTTTGGAAGGCCTGCTTTTAATCTGACCTCTTATGAGCTCAATAAATAACACTGATAAAATATTACCACTAAACCTTATAATAGTAATTTTTCTATGTACTTAACTCCAATTCACATAGTTTAAAGGAGAGGGAAGTTAAGCTTTCATGGGTTAAGCCCCCACATATTAATTATTCTGGCCACTTTGGAAATCTATTTTACATATCTAAAGAGGAAATCGCTTTGAAACCATGATCTTACATGCAGTCAGGATCTCTCTCCTTGGAGACACTCAAAGGGCACCTGGCCATGGCCCAGCTTGAGCAGGGGGTTTAGAGCAGATGACCACCTGAGTTTTGCTACTGGTTCTGCATTCACCTTCCAGTTTCTGAACTTCATCCTATCCACAGAGCAGCCAGAACCAACCCTAGAGGTCTTGTGGCTCTTGGGAGACTCCTTAAGTTTCAGATTGATTAGCATTTATAGAACACTGGTAGAAACACTCACCTTACTCTCCTCCAGCTCACAGCCCTAGCAGCTGCGAGTATACCCTGAAAATATTATCAAGGAGATATGTCAAACAAAATTAAATCACAAAAGAGCATCCTCCTTAATTCTATATTGCCAGTAGTTAAAATGTAAGCTTGGTGGAAATGAGCTAATCTTGAGTACTGAAATGATACTAAGTCTACATTTAGAACCTCTTTTCACACTAGTAGCACCCAATTCTCCGTCACAGTCACTGCAGCAGAACTCAGTAAAACTCCTGTTTAATGAGATGTCATTTATCTGCAAATACACTTTACAATAACGTATTTCCAACTACTGCAAATTGATTTTGTTTCATTCCTTCCACATGTCATTGTGCCACCGAGGAGAACTCCTTTGATATTAATAGTAATGAAGATGCATCGCATCTGACAGCTCTAACAACATGTTTAATACAACATTTTAACTGCAAGTAGATGAAGAATCAGAAGGGAACAGTTTTTTTTAGGTTCCATTGTTTCAGAACACAGTCCTGTATAAAAGAAATTATCCTACTTAAAAGTTATTTCTACTTTGATATTCTATTTAATTTGACAGTTTTATTTCGGGAAGATTACTTTCTGACATACTGCAAATTATTTTCCCCAAACAATATGGTTTATCCTTCTGTATCTGCTGTAATCAAATTTGTCTCAATACTCTCCTGTTTCTGGTATATAACTCTGGCAATTAAATATCCTAACTTATTTTAAAATGACAATCCTAAGGTGTCACTTATCAAGAGAAACAATACAAAACACGCTGTCTCCGACTGCTGTTGCACAACGCAGTGATGGATTTATTCAGGCTTTATTTCACTCACTTTGTTAGCACAAAGTGGTGCTGCTGGAGAACAACACACGTTCTGGCAGGGATGTTTGTCAGATCTGACTCTTTTGCTGCCACCTGAGTTTGCATTTAGGAGACCCTCCAAGCATGCTCCCTTTATCTAATTCAAACACTGCCAATCGTTCTCTCCACCAATGGAAAACCATTTAGGAAGCTTCACCTTGATTTCTCTTCTCTCCCACCTGATTTGTTTGCCTAAGGAAAACACCCACTTAACAAGGAGGCAAATCTCATTTACAATTGCATGTACAGAGGATGTTTTGGAAAAGAGTGTATGCTGCAATTTTAAAGCAAATTAGAAGTTGAACTGCAGGGTCAAGCCTTTTGTTTAGGGAAGCACTGTATGCAGAGCTGCTGTAGCTTGACAAATATATTAACGCTGAAAAAAACCAAAAGCATGGTTAAAAATGAAACAAAAATAACCCACTGCACGTGGTGCTGTCCTCACCTTTCCTTCTTGCAGTTACTCATTCCACTAACCAAGTTCTAAGGAAACATTCTCCCTTATTTTTAGCACAAATAGGGCAACAAGCAGTATGATACAGATTATTAGCTTCTAGACCAAGTTGAGAAAGGTACTCTAATCATACTACCTGCTTTGGGACAACACTCCTCACAAAAAGCACAGAAGAAATACTTACAGGAAGAAATAATGTTAAGATGTTAGTGCTACTGACCAACAACTATCACCTCACTTGAACAGCACAACAGAGTGGAAAAGGACCTTCAGGAATGTACAACTCTAAACATAAAAATGGAAATTGTCAAGTCATTTAGTGACAGAATGAGCTTGAATAACATGAATAACACAAACCCTCCTTGCAAGTAAGTGCCATAAAACAGAGATGAGAGAAGTGAAAGGCTGCAAGCAACTCCTGACATCCCAACCTCTTTCAAACAGCCAGTAACCCTGTCCACTCTTCAAAGCGTATGCTGACATTTATTGTTGCTCACTGCATTTACCTCCTGCTTGTAAGACTCTCAACAAGTGCAAAACATATGAACAGCTCCAGGGTGGAGCCCTGAAGTTCCAAGTATGAACAACTATCCACTCTCATATAAAAAAAATCATGTTGCTGTAATGACCATTAGTTTGTGCACATACTTTACCTGTACGTCGTTGGTGTTCATCCTTGTTCCATCCTTGCCAACGAAGATATCATCTATGTCAACCAGAATGTACCTATCCAAGGATAGGGTGAGCTTCTTTCCAGAGAGGAAAGAGATGGCATCTATGAAAATCAGTTTGTGCAGCCAAAAATTCAAGTTATTGCCGAAAAGGACTCGTTGAATCCCATCGTGGAGCCCCAAGTCATGAATTACTGTGGCATAGAGAGCACTTACAGCAGCAGGTGGAGAGAGGTTTTCTGGTGTCTTTACTTTTGCAAATATCACTGGTTGATAAGTTGTGTGATTAATCTGGAAAACAGCCCAGTCATTTCCAAGCAAGGGCCCTTTCTCAAGCTTAGAAGGTTTAGTCACATGGAGCAGTGGGGAATGAGGGTTAATGCAACAGTCCTTAACACCCAGATTGCTGTGGACATGGAAAGGAAAACCCTTCCACTGAAAGCTCTGCAAGCTGTTCTCATTGCCTTTGTGAAATCCGATCACACCCACACCATATTCTACACAGTACTTATCTAGAAGGCCTCTGTTCCAGGAGTCCATGTTCACGTACTTAAAAATATTTTCATATACTATGAGAGCGTATTTGCCTTTGTTTTTGTCTATAAGCACTGGGAGGTCACCTTTCCCAGATGCAATCTCAATGTGAAACTGAAACCTGCTAGATTCCAGAATGGTTATGATATCTTGGCCTAATGCTGAGTACTGGCTTTCCACAAACACCAGCACCACAAGGTCTGTCCTCAGGGGATCAACAGGCTTCGTGGTCTTCATCTCCATCAGCTTGTATGGCAACAGTTGAGGATCACCACATTCCACTTCTGAAGAGGTTTCAGGAAGTTCATTTTCCTGTTTGTAGCCATTATACAAGTAGTAGGCAGAAATAACTATGCTCACCATACAAAAAGTGGCCAGCAAAATTACTGTTCTTTGAAAATGTCTGTGAAGTTTCAGGATAAAACTCATGGTGTTTACTTGCCTTAGACTGCTCTCAACAGCAGCATGAAAAACAAACACAGATTCTCAACAACTTGTTCCAGTCCTCTGAAATATTTATGTCACCATTGCAGCACACACATCTATCTTCCACAGAGCTTTACTGAAGGTACAGTCTAGAAGAAAAGAAAATCAGAGATTTAAATGAGACACCACCTTGTGAAGAATCATCTGCTTAAACGAATGGGGAGCAAAGAAATCACTGCCAGCCAGAGGTTTGGAGACCAACAGCTCAACATTTTGCAATAATATATTTTTTTCTGCTCCCACCACTTGCCATGTGCATTTGAAGGTCTCTAAATCTCACAGGCTCCTCAACTCAGAGAATCAAATAAAGCAGGCAAAGGCACTGAAAAGCAAGACATAAAAGTATTTACAGTGTTTTAGAAATTCTTTTTACCTAAAGATAAAAGTTAACTCCAAGTCGGCAATTGCTAACAACCAAAGTATTGAAGAAAATTTATAACCTGTAAAAAGCTGGGGCAACATGATTAAACAAATTCTATCTTGTATTAGTTTTTCAAAGAACCAAGAACATGCACATCTTAACTGTTGTACAAACAGATACTGATACACTCTACCTATATCTATTAGAGCAATTTTTTTAAGCAAAACTTGCTTCCTGCAACATTAGAGGAGAACAAAACATTTTTCTGGACTGTGGAGTTTTGCAAACTGTTAGAAGCATTTCTTTGCATTGAAAAACCCATAGAACAATCAAGCTCCTAAATTTGAGAAGAGAAAGCAATAAATCAAAAGTTAAACCTAACATGCAGATCACTTAAGGATATACTTATGTTCTATCTTGTACTTAAGGAAAGAGTAATTTTTCAAGCCAGCAGTACAACTCCCTAGTAAAACAACTGACTGGTATGACAAGCATAAAATAATGATCACAAGTCATAAACAAAGGTTCAAAGCAGATTTTGAAAAATATTAAGTGTGTCAAGGTGTAGAACATGCCACTGTAACTTGAGTGTAGTTTGCACCCAGGCCCATTTGGAAATGGGATTAGGATAAGGTGTGGCATTAACGTGGTCATTTCCCACTGAGAGGTTAATCCTTCCATTCCTGGTTGGGTTTTTTTTTTATCCTACATGGTAAGCAAATTGGTCTTTCACTCCAGATTTTCAAAAGAGCTAAAAAAAAGTTACATACTTAACAGTACCTATGTAATGCCCAGAAATTGAATTAAACCCTGAAGACAGATCATCTTAGTGCCACGATGAGCATAAAGTAGTAATAAATGAGAAAAATCAGATGAGGGGAAAAAGAAACTCCAACTCATTCTATTCATCAAAACTGCAAAATTCACCATGAACAGCAAGGGTACATGAGCTGCCTCATTCATAGTTAAGACTGAGAGCAAGATTCCTTCTGTCTGGATAGATTCTGCTTTGGATAGACTTTGGTCTCCTCATGTTCTACTCACAGCTAAGTGTTTATCAACCCCTCCTCTTCTGGGAAGCCTTAAACTCAGCCTTGAATGTTACCTGCAGCTGCACAAAGTCCTGCTGAAAGCTTTTGGGCAGGAGACCTGCCTTTCACCCAGGCTCACTAACTAGTGTTAGACTAAGATAACATAACCCCAGCTTCCTGGGTTTTATCTGAAACAAACCTGAAGAATGCATAAAGACCAAACAACAATATGGAAGCACCTTTAGAAGAACTCAACATTCTTAATAACTGAAATGTCCAATCCTTGCCACACTAGCTACAAGAATATCAGTCTGGATGGCATAACAGAGCTATTGAACATGGTAACAAGTCAGGTGATAAAGAGAAGTTCTATCCTGAATGAGTTAACACCAGAGAGAGGCTTCCAGACAGACGATTTTTCATTACACACACGAAGGGTTCTCTTCATTTTGCATTTCCAATTCAGCTGCCTGAATGCCAAGAGACACATAATTTTAGTGCCTAAATTTAACACTGACTGCATTCTGTAGAAAAGCTGTACACATGCCTATTTCTCTTTGATAGCCACAGATCTGGCTAGTCTATATACAGAAAAAATGAGAATTGACACTGACCTAAGCTCATAGCAAGGAAGGGCTGATGAGACAGAGCTGTTTGAACAGGATATTTCACAAGGGTTGCAACCCGAGAAACATTTGCAGCAAGGACACGGCTCCTAATGCCATTCCTTAGAGAGGAAAATCTGGAACCAGCCCAGACGCCCGTGTTTTCTTCAAGAAAAGCCCTGTCATTGTATCCTCGGCTCCTAATTGCAGGTGCCCCCTGGGGCTACAGAGTGCAGCTGTAAGGAAGAGTGGCTGGAACTGCCAAGACAGATGTGAGGTTTGACTGTGAGGAATGAGGAATTCTGAGGCAGCAGGACGCAGCCAGACTTGGCACACTCCCTGCTGAAGGCAGGCAGGAAGCGGGATGGAACAGAGCAAGGCACAAGGTTTAAATGCACACTCTCTTGTATCAGCTTGAGGCTTAGGTCATTTTCACTTGCTTAAGGACTGGTTTGCATGGCAGGAGTTCCAAAGAACATAGAAAGAAGAACACAAAAATGTCAAAGAGAACATGCATTTTACAATATCAACAGTCTCAAAGCCTTGACAAGGTACAGTTGCTTTCCTCGAGGGACAGCAGCATTTTCCTTTGAGCAGCAGTCCTTGCTGGATACTCTAGTGCTGTATTACAGCAGCATGCTACAACAACTCACAATGCACCCCCTTGACAGTGACACCCTTGGGATGCACTGCACCACACCCTGTGGGACCTGTGGAGATCATGACCGTGACCTTTATCACATCTCTACAAGTGGATTCAGCCAAGATGCTCCCTGCTTGCTATCACTTCCTACAGTACAACCAGACAAAAAGTGTAATTCTCAATGTACCCACAGTGAGTAAGCTGGGAGAAGCAGCATTTCAGAAGAGGAGAGTGCTTGAGGAGTCTTACTTTCATGACCAATGAACGCAATGTTTACCAAAGAAAGGAGAAGTCATGATAACATCAACATCAGTAAAAAATATCCAAGTATAAGAAAAAGGCTTAAATTAAAAAAAAAAGAGTCTAGAAAGTCTTCACAAGAGTTCAAGCTTGTTAGTATTGTTTCAGTGAAAAAACAGGCAAAACACCCATAGATAGAGCTGACTGCATCAGCAGTCTCAGCTCTTTTTGATTTCTACAGTCACGTGGAATTCAGTGGCAGAGGAATATGGTCCCACCTGTACCTAAAATCACTTGAAATCACCTGAAAACAGGAATCAGATATTAATGAATCCAAAGTTCTGTAATGCTGATGTTGCAATAAATTTTACCTATAAAATAACTTGTATGGTATTTTTCCATGGTTTGAAGCAATAAAATTCGCCTGTTTGTTTTTCTATCTAGAACTTTATTGCTTTAGAAGAACCTGCATTTGATCTTCTCTTTTGCATTTTCTGCCACTGGGTTAAAATTCAGACCAGGACCTTTTACCTCTACTGCTCAAAGCAGGAGGTATCAAAATGCTCTCCTAAGGGGAAAATTAGCATCTTTGAATATTCAGAATTTGGTTTTTAACTTACAGACTCACGATGGAGAAGATCTTGCTGAGAGAAAGCTGAGTCATGGAAGCAAGTTTTGCATTTTGTTATGAACACAGACAGCAAGGCTCAATGCTCTTGTCATCTACTGCAGAACTGGTTTCTGCAGCCCAGAACCTGCTCATGTGAAAATCTTGCTGGTACAGGAAAGAAATATCACCTTATTAAGCAGAGGATTTACCATTTTGAACATACTGCTGGGCAGTCACAATTACAGGCATCTGCAGGCAACCAGCATGAAATAGATGCATTTGAAAAGAGATCTTCAATTTGGATTGGTTTGGGGGGTTTATAACTTGTTCTGCTTGTTCTGTTTCAGGTTTTTAAATTCACTAACTAAGTAGCACTGATGACAGAACAAACAGTGCGAGGAACCCCAAAGACCCAAAGGACACCATAAGTGAGTTCCTACCACTTGCAGCTTTCTTTAGTCTGTTGTTCCACTGCTAAGCACAAATGACCAAATTCTTGGCTTCTGTAAATCATTTCCCCCGATAACCCTCATGGAAACTCTTCCACAAGACAATAAAGGCTGGGAATGCAGCCTACTAAATTCTTCACAGGGGTTCTCAATCCAGAAACTGCACAGAATCTTAAAATCTGTCTGGTAAAGTTGAATCATGAGTATCAACACCATTTTTAAAATGACAAGAAACTTTCTTCTGCTGTCCTAATATCAAGATTAAAGCAATGGGCTCAACTAAAATATCCATAAATAAGTGAGAAATTGTTCTCAATTTATCAGATCAAATTTATCAAAGCCCAGTAAGAAAACTCTGGTTTAGTCTTACCTCAGGCCTGTGCTAAGGCAACTGTTTACTGCAACCCTTCATTAGAAACAATAAAGTTGGGACATACTTAAAGGTAAAAAACATACTCTTAAAGGGTAACAGAAACCCTTTTCATCAAGAACTACTAAAAAGTTCTGGACTGGGTAGTCATCAATATTATTGAGGTATACTACATTTATCTGGGGACATATTTTTAATAACTTTCTTCTCATAATCCCCATCACTATATTCCCATTCTGTTCTTTACCAGCCTGGACACTACCACAGTGCTGGTGACATGCTGGGGATGTATTACATGAAGGATGAGGTTTTTATGCTTTAAATGAAGAGCAGAAAAAAAGGAGGCATATTGTTTAGCATATTACTACAGACATTTAAATCTCTACTGATTAGAATGCTGCTTAACTGCTTTGAACATAAAGGTCTGCTCTGGCTACTCACTATGAAATACAACTTCACAGGAAGCATTCTGAAGTCATTTTAGCGTTACTAAATTGGAAATCTTTGGATATACAAAAGATACTGTAGGAAGCAGCAAAGCACAACCGAGCACAACCAAACCTGGGGTGAACAGCAGGGCTCAGATTTTTAAATCAGTTATGAAAACACCAAAGTAACCTCTGAGTACCCCTACTTACAACATTACTCTACTGACTAAAATATTCAAGCATTAACAGCTCAAAAGAATAAATCCAGGCTGAGAACGAGACCTTACAACTGCATATTAAAAAGACATTTTCAACTTGTAAAAAGGCGATATGAGACGTGCTGTCACGGGAAGCCTTTGAGACCCTTTAGTATCACGTAACAAACCCTGGAATGTGTGATTACTGAAAGGTTTACATTCTCTCACAGCTGTTAGAAAAAAAGGGAATGGTTCAGACAGCACAGCAATTCTGATGGACAGAAACTCTTTTTCAAGTCCTTCAGGTAAGCAGTTTGTAGTTTCTACTGTACCTGTGGTATCCTAAGCTCCATGCTGCATTGCTTAATGCAGTACTAGAGACCCTTATGGGATAGGGATTCAAGCATTATAGTTTGTCAAGGAAAAATATTTATGAAGATGAAATATACAACGTTTAAAAATAGTTTAAAAGAAGGTTGTAAAGACTTCAACAGAACACAAAAGTTTAGTTTAGTCTTCAAATTACTCTTTACCTTCATACAACACTTTGTACAGAAATATCTTTAAGCTCTTGACATCGCACAATTTTTCTGAGATAAACCCTGCTATTTTACAGCAATTGCAAAAACATCACTATCTAAAGAGTAAATGATTTGCTCAAGGTCTCCGAGATAAATGTCCAGCACACTGTCTGGTCCATGCCCATACCATTACTTCCCCTCTCTTTGCTGCCACAACCGCCAAGTGTAAAGAGTTAATAAGGCAGAGCTCAGAACCATTTCTTCCAAGACACCCGACTGGAGATGCTGACAGTGAGAGAAACCCTCTTTCTTTCACTTACCATTCTATTAGGAAGAGAAAACCCCACCACACCAAAACCTGAAGCAATTATCCAACATATCAGGCATCGAATTGAATAATATACAAGTTTTCTGCCATTTCCCGAGGGTTGCACATGACAGCTGAACCGAGCAGCAGCACACATCAATTTCTGACAGGATTTGGGGAATCCAAGCAGCTATAACCACCTGAAGTTATGAATAATTACTGCACTAGGCTGACTAATTTTGTGCCCCAACAGAGCCATAACCAATTCCCGCAAACGCTAGAGGGCAACAGCATCCCGCTGAACAGCTCCGGGAGGAGAGCGAACGGGAAAAGCCCAGCCACTGAAGGGCTGCTGCGGGGACCGCGCCAGGCAGATGCTCAGTGCGCCGGGAAACAAGAAAAACAAACCCAAACACCAAGAAACCCCGAGAAACCCCACAGAACAACCCCGCAAACGCAGCCTCCGCAGCGGAAGCCTCAGCGCCGGGCAGCCGCCCCGTCCCGCCGCGCTCCCGGCCCGGGCGGTGCCCGCATTGGAGCGGGAGCCTGCGGGCGGCTCGGGCACAACTTTGCCGGGGGCGCGGAGCTGAGCGGCTTCGCCGCGCCGGGCCCGCGGGCACCGCCCGCCCCGCTCGTTACCTCCGGGCGCGCTCCGCCAGCATGTCCCCGCGAGGTGCCTCAGATCCTGCCGCCGTCTGTGCCCTCCGCACAGCCTGCTCCGGGAGAGGCGCCGGGGCGCGGAGCCTCCCGGGGCGCGGAGGTACGGCGGGGCTGCCGCCGGGGGTGCAGCACCGCCCGGCAGCCTCGCCGCGCCCTCCCGGAGGAGGAGCCGCGGTCGCCGGCGAGGGGCGGGCGGGGGCTCCGCCGCGCCGCCTCCCACATCGCCCGCCCTCCTCCGAGGCTCGGCCGGGCCGGGGGCGGCTGCGGCCCCGGGCCCTCAGGCTGTTCCCGCCCTCAGCGGCCCGCGGGGCCCGCCCCTCACGGCACCTGCGGCACCTCCCTCCCACACGGGGGCCGCCGCCGCCTCACTTGTGGGATTCTTAGTCCCTGTCTTAAATAAAGTATGATTTAAAAAAAAAAAAAAAATTAAAAATTTTTTTCGCTCCTCCAAAACCAATTTAGGAAGCCCCTGCTGCAGTCGCGCTGAGGCGAAGTTTAACTCACACCCTCCCGCCAAATCTCTCGCTGTCGGTGCAGCTTTAGGTACGGCCGATTTCTGAGCCGGTCTAAAGATAGCACACAAGGGTGGAAATTCCGTGAGGTCAATTACATTTTGTCAAGACAAGGTAGGGTTAAAATCTTGAGAGAATGCCAGGTAATGTGTTTGCAGCCTCGCTGCTTTTCTTAATTGAATTTTCTAACCCTATGTTAAACACCGTTAGTCCCACTGTATTTTTCACTGACACCCTGCATCCCTCGCTCTGGAGATGGAGCTGCTCCATTACTGTAGGTGAAGGAGTTAACGATTCCCTGTGTGAACTGCATTAGCTTTCACAAATGGGAAATAAAATGAATAAATTTTACAAGTGCCCTCTTGATCTAGCTAATTTACCTCACAATTGCCCAGTGATTGTTAGCTCACCTAATGGCTGACAGTTCAATACATCGGATTAACTCCATCGCTGAAGCTTGTCTGTCCAAACCTTCCTCTCTGTGACTAACTCAAGGCAAAAACTTGAAGGAGAAAAGCTACAGTCACCCGAATGTTGTTTTTCCAAGCATCAGGAGAATTTACAGCTCTTAATTCAGGAATACTGTTATTTACTTTCTCTTCTTTTACTCCCTTTTATTCTCATGACACACTAAAAACCCCAACTTTTACTGTCTTCTGGGCTACAAAACAGTACAAGGTCCATAAGCTAGACTTAGAGTAGAAAAGAGAACTTGTCACAAGGGCTTACTATGTGTGAGGTTATTAATCCCTGGAATAGAGAGTCCATCTGAAATCCTGTTGCCCTCTCAGTATTCTCCAGAAAGGACTGGGTGAATATCCTGACACAGTCTTGTTTTGGGAACTCTCTATTATGACAGATTTTTTCCTACAACAGGCTAGGAAGCACGGGGTGCAAGTGAGCCACAAGTGACCGAAATTCTCAGTTGTGAGTTCAAAGTCACGTTTTCCCTCCTAGCCTTCTCTCTGAGCAGCTGTTCGTAGGTTATCACTGGCCAGCCTGGTCAGAAACGTGTTGGAGAGCGCCTGTCCTCAGAAGCACTTGGTTGCTCACAGAGATGTGCCAGACACCTCGCAGCTGAGGGCTGCAGCACTGCATGTCAGCAGCTGCAGCACAGAGCGCTTCTGGCAGGAATATTAACAACTTTCATCTTTCTTGGTGTTACTTTTCAGGTTTTTTGCTCCTGAGCTGTCAGTGCAGCCTGAACTGGGAGTGATGTCCTAGCCATTCTTTGAGCAATACATCTTAAGGCACCACTGACTGCACTTCTGGCCAAGATTTCTGCCTGGCACACAGCACTTCTCAAAAAATAGGAAAAAGAGTAGTAAATCCAGACAAGAAATTGGGGAAGAGGAAAACCTACTGAACTGCAGGCAAACAGAGACACATCTGGACAACTGCTACTCTCCACCATGAACTAAGGACTCAGTTTTCCGCCTTTCTTACTGCTGGCCTCTACACATGAATGCTCCCTTCCCCATTCATGTTTTTCTTCCAACTCAAATCTTCCCCTGAACGATGTCCTTCTGCATCATCAGCAACCTCTCTTCCTCAAATGAACTGAATCCCACCTTGTCTCAGGGTCTCACTAATTTCAGGCAATTAGTGCAAGCAACAGTTCTAACCATTGCATGGTTCTACATCTGCAAATGAACTCTTGGTCCCACTCAAACCTGTAAAAAATTTGCTTATTTTTGGTGCGCTGATCATTACTACAACTCCCAGCACAAATTGCTCATAGAATAGACAGACTGATCATAGTGCATATCAGAAAGGTCATGGTTTGGAGTATTACTTGTAACAGCAAGACTTTTCCATTAATAAAGAAATACTTTATCCAGTCTTGCCATTTCCAAGTTTAAAGATGTCTTTCAACCAAACACTCATTTTTACTTGTATTATTTTTGTTAGAATTTTCTTGCAGGAAGCCATTAAATTGAGATAGGTATTTGAAAGCAAGGAGCATCAAGGCAATTGCCTGTTATTAGCAATTTCATGATTACTTTTTTAAAGCTATTACAAATGCTACTAGTCAAAAGGCAAACTTACTGTAGATTTAACATGCTCTTTGGATTAATCAGAAACTTGTTTAACTGGGAAAGGTTTCTTTACACGTTTCATCAATATAATGAGGAGAAAAATGTGGCCTAAGATTTAAGAAATGCTTGTGGTCAAAAATGTAATTGGCTAAGAGGCTACCTCAGAGAAGAAAAAAACCCTAACACTGTTCAAGTTTATAACTGAACTACATTTTTCCAGTGTTGTTATTACAACACCCTTCACTTGTGAAGTGTCTAAGGACTATTCTGTAGCAAACAATACAGGAAGCCAGCCACACTTACGTATTTTTCCCTACAAAGCCACTATCTTTCACATGGAAAACCCACTTATTATTTCTTTTCACAACTTTCTATTTAATTTTCAGTAACAGCCTAAAAAATCCCACTATCTGCATACATTGCAGTAATACCTTTCAAACCAGTGGAAGGAAGTTGCTAATTACATGCTGTGGGCGCTGACTGCTTGGCAGCAGCAAGGCGCTTTTATCTCCAGGCTTAGAATCAACTATTGTTATAAATATGTTTTGTTCCATGTTAATCAGGGTATAGAGACAATTGTCATCTTGTACAATGATCAAATGGGCAGCTCAGGAATTCCTTAGGTGTGTCTGTTTTAAGCTGCAAACCCACCCTTTACTGCTCAAGTGATGCCATGTGAAGTGTAAGACGGATGGATCTGTTAATGAGGAGGACTGAGCATTTTCTGTTGCAAATTTACCAGGAAATTTGCTTATGAAAAGAGAGAAAAGACTCTTCCTTCCCATTATATCAGGTTCAGAGGTTCCAAGTTAATAAAGATTAAAAAAAAACAAACAAAAAAACCCACAGAAAAAACAAAAAAAACCCCAGCAGTGATTCAGAATGTATTAATTTTAGTGGGTTGTTTTGAATGTATGTCAATTTGAGTGAAAGCTCCTTAGCAATATTGAAATTTGTTACAGGAAAAGGATAATGGGGAGGGAAGAAAATTAAAAAGAAACCAAGTCTCTATAAGCACAGTCAACAGTCTGAAGCATCTTTGCCCTTTTAAAGAAAGTAATAAGCAATTAAAACTTCTGTTAAAAATTGATTTTAGAATATATAATAAAATAGGGCTAAGAAAAATTTGTATCATTACCCTAAAATCAATTCATTTTCCACATGAATAACAAAAGTTCTAAAATAGTCTTGTTATTTGCAGAGAGGGAAAACATTAAACTGCTATACCCAGCTCTTCAGTTGAGCAATAATCCAAACACTTCCCAAAGCAGAATGCCATTCACAGTCAGCTGGAAAAATCATCATAGTGTCATCTTTCCTTTCCCTTAGCAGAAGTAACTCTGGAGAAAATGGGTAATTTAGCTGAGTTTTTTGCAAAAAGCAGCATGCTTTAGCACTGCCTTCAACTTCCTCATACCCTTCCCTTCCTTCTATATAAAAAAATCCCTCCTGCCCTCTGTGCTCTTGAACACCCAAAGCACAGCCCTGCTTCCCTGTGGCAACAAACAAAGAGCAATAACCAGAGGAGTTTGCACAGGAGTGGGAAGTTACTCAGCATGCAAGGTAACACTGCAGGATCAATGACATGACTGTCTGCTCCAGACTGAGAGCTCATCAGCTGGGAATCACTGAGGTGAGAAAGGACGTGGGGACCAGTCAAAGTTAGGGAGTGTCTGTCAGCTGCCAAAGTGATGTGTCTGGAAAACACTGCAGGCAGTGCTCAGAGAGGAAAAGGAGAGGTGGATATATGGAAGTGTTGATGCTATTTCATATGGCTGAGGTACACCCTCCCTTGGAAGGCTGGGTAAAGTTCAGGGAAAGTGATTCCAAGTGGAAGAGGTGGAGAGAAGAGCTGTTCCCATGATCAGGTGAATACACAGCATGTCCCACGACTGTCAAGGTCAAGGTTGAGAGGTGATATAGCTGCAGCACTCGAGGGGGAGACATCAATATGCAGTGGTAGCTCACAAGTATTTAAGGAAAAGAGATTTTTGTCATAATAATGATTGGGTAAAACTGGTGCAGAAAGTCA
Source organism: Molothrus aeneus (assembly GCF_037042795.1). Lineage (NCBI taxonomy): Eukaryota > Metazoa > Chordata > Aves > Passeriformes > Icteridae > Molothrus > Molothrus aeneus. Next base: position 6,039,362 of record NC_089649.1, on the reverse strand, counting down.
GGGTGGAAATAAAAAGAATCTCTTAAATCACCAGAGTGAAGCAGACCTATTCTGAGTAGTGAGGGCAAAAAGAGTGGTTAACTTTGAGATGGCGCTTGAGTGACAATCAGACATGGTTCATCACAGTGCTAGACTGGCCTTGATGGCTTAAGAGCATCTGTCAATCAGTGACCCCAGAGTTTTTATAGTGCTGGGAGATCAAACTCAGCAAGAACACAAATAAATCCTCATCACTGATGTTGAAGTTGCTATCGGCTGTTTCAGCTGTGGTGGTTTGTTTGTCACACTGGTTGTTTCAGGCTGTCTGTAAGCACTAGAGAAGATGAGCACCTGCACTCTGTTCACATGAATATGAACATCTCCTCAGAAGTCATCATTTTTTAATGAAAGCCTGTATTCTGGAACAGAAGATGTTAGCCTCCAGGGAAACATATCAGCTTGTCATCTGTCCCACAAGTCAACAGGTAAAGAAAAAAAGGTGATATTGTTTTCTTTCCTGCTAGAATTCATTTGAATACCAGATCTTTCTGCTTATTAATATTTCAGTTCTCCCCAAACATGAAATGGATTGCAATATCAGATAAGCTGGTATAACTCTTATGTTTGTCATATATTATTTTGATTTAATCATAAGAAATTACGTCAATAGGTTGCCCCTATATAATCACGCACCATGCGCAGAGATCTTAATTACCCTGTTCATCAATATTCATGATAGCCCATATTATCCAGGGTATTATCCTATATTGTTGTATGTGATGCCACATGAATACCATATGGGAGAGGGATTTAAAAAAGGTTACAGGCTAATAAGTGTATTTTATTCCACCCAGAAAACTCAAGAGAAACAGTTCTTTTCAAAGTTCCAGAGACTGTTAATTACATGCAAAATGTTAAGTCACCTTAAAGGCAAATGCTAACCCAGATGGACTAAAGATTAAAATTAAAAGCTAAAACTTCCTATTGTTATTAGTGCCCCACTGCACTAGATATTGTGCAAATATATGAAAAAGGTGATTCTCATCATAATTCTACCTTTCAGCTTAGTTGTTCTACAGCAGAAATTGCAGTAGGTTTAAGCTAGCAGCTGGTGGTCATATAATAGCAGTGAATTATAATGATTTATAATGCCAGAAATTTTGTATGTAATTCCCTGTGAAGTTTCCTAGGAGCTGTGCCTACAAAATACTGCTTTGGCATGTCAGCCTTACCACTTAATTTGATTTACCCATTGTGTGCCACAGCCCTTGCACATGGTGCCTATTCCTGGGTTACAAACTCGACAGGGCACGGAGGCAGCCGGACAACTCAGGGGACTCACACAAAATCTGGATGCAGCTCCCTGCCCACTACCTGCTTCTCACGTGTCACTGGCCTCTGTGATTATATGGATGTGTGAACAGGAGGGATGCTCCTGCCATCCTTCAGTGCAGCAGGGGGAGCACAGCTGATATCTCTGGCACACCAGCACGACTGCGATGCTGTAACAACTCCCCGTGCCTTACAACACGATTTACAACTATCTCGATAGTGTTTCAAGTCTTGATTCTGCAAACAACTCAAGTGCCACTGTACACACAGGAGATCAGAGGGCTGGACCCAGGAGGCTCTGGGAAGGCTGAGCCACACTGAGTTCAGAGAGGAGGCCCAAGCTCATCATGAGTGAGCACCACAGCCAGCAAAGAACTGAGGAGTTGGGATTTCTGCTGAGGAGCTCCTCCCTCAGTCCACTTTTGAGGCTGGTGTTTTGCACTGAGGGGCACTATCAGAACTTCTCAATTCATACAGAACATTGTTAGTTAATTCTTTTCTAGAATTAGTATTTTGCTCTTCCAAGCACTATTTGCTGTTTGAAGCAGACTGATGGAGGTGCACGTTTTGCCTCTAGCAAAGCAGCATTCTCCTTCTTTATCTTAACACTGCAATGTTTCTCCTCTTTGACATAAACAGTGTCCAAAGCACTCTAATCCCATCCATGCCCAGTACAAACAGAGCAAACAAGGAATGATTTATGTATGCTTGACTGCACTCTATATTTTATTAGATGAAGATGAATTACTGTGCTGGACAGGGACACATTCTCCTGAAAAATCCATCTTTGTAGATTCTGGTGCTCAATCTCATGCCTTGTGCAAATGTATTTTAGTATGCTCTTGCCATTTTCCACTTGCTGATGCCACACACCGCAGAGTGGCCCTGGCAGAGCACTGAGGGATGTTCCCTTGCTAGCTGCAAGATACAGCTGCAGCTTATCACTTCCAAATGACTCTGCTCTTGTGTTCCAGGACAGGTGTCATTTCCCAACTTCTGCCACATGCTGATAACGTTATTTAAGCAAAAGACCAAATCTTCTCCCTGTTTCCTTCCATCATCCCATTGTGTGCACTGCACTCTCTGCCTTTGTAGCCACTTCTGAGACAAGTCTGTCCATTTATACATAGAGCAAGAATTTAACTTTGTTGATACTGGACAGAAAGCCAAGGGTCTGCATCTTGTGAAAAGTTTTATGCATGGCTGTGGTATGGAATTGATGCTTCCTTCTAGGGAAAAATATGTTTTAAAACCCATGAATTGTTGATACAGGTTCAGCTGCTATCAGAAAAACCCAATAGAGTTTGTCCTTAAGTACCTGGACAGGTACAGTAGCCATTGCTCAAACCAACAAAGCAGTAAATTAACAACAAATAAGCTAATTTTTCTCATTCTCCTTCCATTTTCTCTAGCTTTCAGTATGAACTGATCAAACTCAAATTTCATTTGTCTCCTCCCACAGTGTCTTACTCTCTAGCCATATAAACACTGAATAAAATCCATGTTCAAGCTCCTTCTTCCAAAGGTAACACAGTGACAGCACTCATGTGGGACAAACTGCATTGCAGTTTTTAATAAATCGGTCTTTACAAAAGCATTTCTAGAACTCCTCTTCTAGAACTGGCAGCATAATGAACAATGTCCCTACCTCTTAGTCTCAGATTGGACTATTAAAATACCTTTCAACAGTTTAATTTCTCTCTGAAATTTTTCAATTACAGTCTCTGTTCTTACTTTACTCAGTAGACCTTTGCTTGCAAGAGGCAATACCCTGTGATTTCAGGGCCACAGCTACCAGGTACCTGTTCGATTCCTGTATCCCAGCTAAGAGAGCAGACAAAACCGCCTGTGGTGCTGCCGGGTGCTTTCCTTGCTGCAGGCATCCACTGGGCTCTCAGCTGAGAACTCTCCCTTCACAAAAGCCACTGAACAGCAATCAGGAAAGGTTCATTATGAATACCCCCTGCATACAAAGCTACCACTGACCTCAGAGAATTTTTTTGTATTATAGGACCAGGGCTCAGATTGTGGTCATTTCCAGCTGGTGTGGACACGAGCCAGCTTCAAACATCAGCTCTAGAAGCAAAAAGCCCTACGAGGGTAACGATGCCCTTAAGACACACAGTTGTAAGGGTTTTTCCTTTAAAAACAATCAATCACATCCCTTTTCCAGCCTTCAAATAAAAAGAACAATACTTTTCCATATAATTGTAAGGCTGCACTCCCAACATGATCTAACGAGTGATGCCAACTCCTGTAAGCTTTGAAGAACTATTACACAGAAAATGTCCCCCTGTTCTGCAGTAGACATTCCCTAGTGCAATGCTTTTTCTTTCAGCCTTAATTAAATTTTGTAGCATTTCCTTGTACATGTTGTTGTTACCCACATAAGCTTTTCCTTTCTCGCTCTTTTTTTTTTTTTAATTAGAGGTGCCATTTACAATTCGCCTTCTACCAGGTCAAAGAATAGAACAGAAATCCAACTTTACATAACAACTGGCAATTCAAATTGTTAAATCAAGCCAAGAGTCAGTATAATGCAATGTTAATTTTCATAGGGTAGATAGAACATGAAATATTTTTATAACCCTAGTCATTTACAGAGTACATTAGGTTTATGTTTTGAAATCAGATTGTTACCAAGAGCTTTCTGTTTAAAAATATTTCATGAAGCCAAGAAAGGAAAAGTCTGAGACTTACTGGGTAGCTGGGAAATTGTCATCATGTTGAACGCTCTGGTATTCCTGCCCTGAATTGGCAGCTTGGGCAATATTCTTACAGGAGGACTGGGAGAAGCTAAATCACATGATCCTATCATCTCATGCTCAGATGGCTATGGGCAAAATAGGTATTTAAATTATAGTGCCTGTTCAATTAAACTCATTTCTTCCACTGCTGACCAGGAGCAGTAAGATTTCAGGAGTTACCTCTCCTCTTGTGCTACTTGTAATTATACATTTTCTGAACTGCCATTCGTACTTTACTGTGCACAAGAGGGAGAAGACCTTTTTTAGCTGGAGGTCTGGGTATACTCAAACCTTCTATGGGATCTCCAGTGGGTGTCCAGAGATCATTCAGTGCTCAGTGGCAGTACTGGATTTATTCTCTTCCCTTTTCCAGCTGTGCTGGTATGCACAGTCTCACAGATGTAGACATGATGGAAAATGTAAAGCACAAGAACACAAATCAGAAAGGCCTCTGTGCTTGCAATGCCAAGCTTTTTAAGTCACAGCATCTGATACTATTTTGTCCTTTCCAAACTGAAACTATTGGCAAGAGTCTTAAAAACTCTTGTTGAGCTAAGAGCAAATTGCACATACAACCAACCCTGTGGCAACCTGCATGCATGTGTTCATTGCTAACCTTCTGCTATGTCATCTGCTCTTCAGGAACTGGTCCTATTTTCTGGAAAACATCCTTGGATCTTTCCTCATCCATTTTGTCTCTGGGGCTCATCAGTTAGCCTCTAAGGAATGAGATGAAGGACTTCTACGCTTTGTCAAAAAACATGACCCTTTCTTTGATCCTGTTAGAAGACAGCAGCATTACTGGAAGTGTCTTTGTGCAAAAATGTTCATAATGTGCACTTTTTCAACATTCATCAGAGTTACTGGCATCTCTCTTAATCCAAGTGAATAAAAACATCAGTATCATGTTTTCCACAAAGTTTGCACTTTGCAGTCACCCACACTTCCCTACAAATAATGAGCTCCCCCAACCTCATTCCCAAAACTTTTTTTTCTTTTTTTTTTTCATACAAAATAGGGCACACAAAAAAAGACAACCTGGTCTGTCAAGTGGCTGAAAAACATCTGCTAAGCCTTATCCAAATATTCCTACATAATGAAACCTCTCCTGTCAGTCCATAAGACTGAAGTTCAGGTCTTAAAGGCTCATTTTCAATATCTCCCCACATAGCAGAAATCCAGGAAGAGATTTCTTTTGAGAATAAGCACAGCCTATGTCCATGTTGCTGCTGAATTTCATTTACCTCTAAGAGAAATAACTGTCTTTTTTTCTCTTTTTTTCTGGGAATTGCAAATAGTAGAATATATTAGTTTTCTATTTTTCTATTCCCATTTTAAATGAAGGCAATAAGACTCAAAAGAGGAAGGTTGGACACAGATGGAAAGGGATATAAACTGACAAGAGCAAGCGAAGTCCAGAATAGCAGGGATCCAGTGACACTGGATCTGTTCTGTGAAACTGGGTGGAACTGCTGGGACAGGCTGGGTGAAGGGATTGAAGTGGATCAAGTTAAAGTTGGAGAGTCCATAATGAGCCTTGTGAGCCATAAGAAGATTGATAAAAAACGTGCTGGATGGAAATTGCTGTTCTGGTTCTCTTGTAGTCTATCACACCAGCTGGGCACTTGAATCTTTGCTGCCTCCTCCAGTTCTCTGACACACACATGACCTCATCTGAGACACCCCTGTACATAAACAGAGTCCAGGGGAGCAGAGGCAATGGGCACACACTGAAAGGCAGGAGGTTCCCCCGTGTTTCACTGTGGGGGTGACCAAGCACTGGCACAAGCTGCCCAGATAAGGCTGTGGAGTCTCCATCCATGGAGCTGTTGCTGTGGTGACACAGCTGGAGCAGGGGGGCTGGATGAGATGACCCCCAGAGGGCCCTTTCCAGCCTCAGCCATTCAGTGATTCTGTGACACCAAAGGATTTCACTCTACACTTGCTGCTGCTGTGTGGGTGTTGTGTCACAAATGCCTTAAACCCAACTTCTGTACATGCTCAAAAGTCACTGGCAAGATAATTGTCTGGCTTGCTTGACTTCCTCGAGGACAAATTAGATTCTCCTCATATATGCTTTACCTTTCCTTACATTATTATCTTGCTCCTGTAGACCTTGTTCAATGAGGCACAAACCCTGTGATTTTAATGACAATATTGCCATAGTTACTGTAGGACTGTGCCCTAGAAAATCATCAAACTTTTCTCTTCCTTTTTTGTAATTTCCATTTTAGAGGCAAATTACCTGTGGTGCTTCCTGCAGTTTATTTATGCTTCAGAGTGCAGCTCTTTGGCTGCAAAGCCCTTCACCTGCTGATAGCTGATATGATTGAAACCCAAGCCCTGATGTTCCTAACTCAATCTTGAATTTAGCCTGGTGCCTTGTGAGCAGCCATCCAGTCTCTCTGCTCTCAGGTACGACTGGAGGGGCCTCTGCTGTGCCAACCTGACAGCTCTAGCCAACCTTGGCAGCCTCTGAGTTTTACAGGCTGCTTTGCTTTAAAAGCAGGCTGTGATGCTGGGGCCAGAATAAGTACAAAATATGTTACCATCAGATATACAAACAAATCTCTGAGGCACAGGAGATGTTCTTACAAGAATGTTCTGCTCTGCTTGGTTCAGTCTCCTTGGTCTGAAACTTTTGAACTACACCAGAATTGGAGATAATTCAAAAGCTGGAAAAATAAATCTCTCCTCATAGATACTTCATGTCATTTTCAATGAAAACCTAATTAGTTTTCTCTCCCTGTGACCAAAAAGCATGTCTTTTCTACTGTCAGACCTGGAAGAATTATGAAACTTAAGCACAAGTACATGTCATGATGCTAATGAAGCTTTGTCTTAGTTTCAATCCACTCCATGCAGAAGCAATCAGACTCAATCACACTCGCTAAAAATAATCCACACCCAAAAAACCTAAACCAGCCCAAAATCCTATTTTCTCCTATCTTTGAGGAAATTAAGGAAAGGTTAAAAAATGAAGAGGATTTTTACTGCCTCTTGACCTCTAAAACACATAAAAATAAATATGTAAATAATGTTTAACTTAAAGCTGATTCTCCTTCTGGTTGATATTTGACTTATGCTCAAGAAGAGTTGCCAGAAGAAAAGTCCACTACAGAAAACGAAATTACTACAACGGTGGTTTTTTCCATGAATACTTAAGAGAGTCTTTGTTCACATTCATGAACTATCTATCTCCTTAAAAATAATTTATTTCATGTCATGGTTTTTGGGGACTATCTGTGGAAACACTACACATGGGGATGCAGCTGTGAAATAACTCCTGCTTTTTCTAAGCAAGTTTGAGATAATTAGGTGGAGCAATAGCTATTGCTATTGTTTTTATTTTTAATATAGAAAGAGGGATGTGCACTTGATCAAGTTATGAACCAGAGGACAGGTTAACTCTGACATAGATAACTTGGAGTTAAGGTCAGTATAGAAAGTTTTAGGAAATACCATCTTTGTATGTCCATGTACTTTCAGGCCATGTGTAGAATTTAAATAATTTCCTATATTCATATGGTAAATATGTGCATGGTGATATTTCCTTTATTGCAGAGGACTTTACAGCTTGACAGAATGTTGGGATGGCTTCCCTCTAAGAGCAAGTGGGGTAGGTGTCTAAATTGCTCTGAATGTGTACAGAGGGAAAAGGGAGTGAGGAATCACATCTCCAAACTTCATTATGATGATGGATGTGGAAGGCTGGTGATTTATGCAAACAGTCAAGGCTGCCTCTAAGGTAGGATGTACCTCCTGCAGGCTGCAAGAACAAGGCACAGGCACTTAGCAGGAAACAGAAGAACAGAACACATGACCACTGAAATGAAGCTGTACATGAATGCCCTAATTGTTTTGTCTTATCCCTACTGAATAAGACAGCAAACGTTCTACAAGTAACAAGCTGATGAAATGTCCATGTTTAAACTCAAAACAAGGTTGGAGTTAACAAAATATCTTGGTGTAGATGTGTTTGAACATTTTATCCTAATATTTATTGTCAAAATTATTGCCTGTAAGCCCTTGACATTGAACCTCTTCACTTTGTTAACTGCTTGACAAACGGAGAACAAAACTGACTGTCCCTGCTGAAGAATGCAAAAATCAGAGAAGACATAAATACAGACACACCAAGGGCAGGCAAAGAAACCTGCCTGAAATAATTCTAAGGTTGCCAGGCAGTGCAGCCAAAATTAGGAACAAAATAACTGAAGGGGATGAAATAGGAGGACCAGAAAAGCTGGAGGACTCTGGGTTAAGGAAGTTGAGGTGAAGATCAGGGGGCTTCTGAAGAGCAGTGAGAAGTCAGACAATTTATGAATATGGAAGGGATCTCAGTAATGCCCTCCTCACTCACTAAACCAGTTAGAAATTAAGATGCTCTGACATATACTGACATTTATCTCCTTCCACTGTTCTGATTAAAATTGGTCCACAGTTACTTGTAGCTTTGCAATGTGTTGAAATGAAGAAGGAAAAAAGTACTTTTGAGAGCAGTTAATTTGGAATTAAATTAGTTTCTTCACAGATCAGAAGATATGTACATAGCAGAACCTCATTGATTTATACAGAATGTAAGAAAGAGCAAAGGACAGTGAGACATTACTCCTCATAGAATTGCAAAGCTATATACCAATCAAAAGCAATCAAAGCAAGAGGGGAAAAAAAAGAGTATGAAAATAATTGTGCTCTGAAGGATCTTTTTTTTAAAAGATTTTTTTTTAAAGAAGGTAGAAATAAATCAGTTTTGGGTTCCAGAAAGTAATTTTCAACACAGAGTTCATTCAGGGAAGTTGGCATTTTTCCACTGACATCAGCGAGGCCCTTTCAAACCTAGAAGGTACCACAGCTCACCGGGAGTAAGTCAGCTGTGCCTTGAGGGTGATGCAGAAGGTTGGATAAAACACCGGACTAGGCACAGGCTGTTGTCTGAGGAACTGGGATCTTGACCTGCCAAGTCTGAGAGAAGAGAAAAGCATTCCAACCAACACACATATCCATATGTAGTTCTGAGGGCTTCACTTTCCAAAGCAGAAGAAAATATGAGAGATGGAATGGGAAGAAAAGTCATGCAGAAAAACATAGTTAAAACTTGTTTAAAATCAAAGGTTAAAGCCATCCTGTGAAAAAGGAAGACAACTCCAGGCAACTTTTCTTTCGGTAAAGAAGTAAAGGCAACAATAAAAACAAAGCCCACTTGTAAATCTAGGGATGGAATAAATGAGATAGACACCTGCAGAAATGACAGGTTAGAGTACAAGAAGTTCATATGGCTTGCTAAAGACATAAAGACTCAAATCCATGACGACCAGAGGTAAACACCTACAGCTGTTAACAGAGATAGAGAAGAGTTGGAACTACTTCCTAAATATTCATAAAGCAGAAAAAAACAGGACAGCGCACCTGTATCCTGTGAAAACAGGTGCTCTCCAGCCTATCAGTTGTAAAGGGGATGCTAAACCACAACCATGGGGGATGCATGCTTTTTAGTCAGGCAATCCAGATTATTTCTACCCAGAAGCCTAAAATTTTGGGTCAGCAATTTTTACTGAGTTAAATTTTTTAATACATCTTGGAATACTAGGGCACTGATAGAACACTTAGGTACCAAAATCTGGTGCCAATAATTAAAACCTTCTGTATGATACTCTTTGCAAATGGAGTAAATTCATAGGGAAAGCACAATTTGGGAAAAATCAAAGTGATTGTGATTCAGCGTGGGAGAAAGGAGAGAGGTAAATGTATGCATCTGGCCTGACATATGTTTTGGCTCAGCTCTGTGAAAGGAAAAAGATACATCCTGTAAAGAAATGTCACAAAGAACAAGTGATAAATAATGAATAAAGATTCTGCTTTGTTTGTTTATAGAATATCAAGAGCATCCTGCTAGGTGCATTTTCAATTATCATTCATTCTGCACAGCCCTACTGTGATTGCTTTAACCTTGATTTTAAGACAGCAGTAACAGTAATGTGCAAACATATTGGTACAGCCACAGTAGCAAGGCAAGAATAGTGAAAAGTGTATTTATAAAGCAGTAAAATCACATTAAAACTGCTATGCAATAAAAACTACATTGTAGCAGCATCTGGGAAAAGGGTATTCACAAACCAATAATATCCTATTAAAACTAATGTGCAATAAAAGCCGATTGCAGCAGAATTTCTAACAGCCTTCAGACAGGGCTCTGGAAATGGGTTTTTGACCTTTCCCAGTACTGCTGGCTTCAACTCAGCTCTTGGGGCACTGCTCAGGAAGCACCCAGGACACAGCTTGGGTTAAGTTACCAGATTTTTTCCCCCCCCATTAATCAAACTCACAGATGTGGTGAGTTAACCAATTAGGCAGCAAGTAACTTTCTTTAAAAGGACACCTGAATCTAATTAAACTATTCTGACAAAGAAAAGAATGAAAATATGTGTCTGCTTCAAAATAAATGTTTTCAAATAGCACATGGCTGTATTTCCACAGATGTTATGCTCCTGCATCCAAACTGCAATGAAAATAACTGCATTTGAGAATAAATAATGGGATCTTTTTGAATAACTGACTTTGCTTATAATTTGAATCACCTTTGTTCAATCTCTGATTTCTCCCTAGGGAAGCTGAATCTAAAATCCACCCAAGTTCATTGGAGTTTTTGCATGTCAGAGAGCAAATGTCAAACTCCCCACTGATCAGATCCTGCTATGCTAAGGGAACCTGATACAGAAAAGCAAGAAAAATTAAAAGTAAACACTGGAAAGTGAAATTAATGTTTGTCAGGGCTGTGGTGGCTTCAATTCAGAGGCTACTCTGCAACTGTAAACAAACCTTGATCAAGGTAAGCAGCACACACAAAGCCATCAGGGGGAACAACAAAGCTCCAGAAATGTGCTCAGGAGACAAAATACCAGCAAGAAAAAGTGATGCAAGTGTGATTCTGTGTGACATGGAGATATAGTGGAAGCTGCTGGGAGACCAAGTGGGTACCAGATGAATTATTCCATTAGGGACAACATTCCACTGTTTTCCACTCTCCTGTGTTTCCTGGGGGTGCTCATGAAGACCCTGCAGGACATGGGACAGACGTGGGGCTGGGAACCATCCCTGCTGCAGGGTGTGACTGTGTGTTCCTGCCCCTGAGGGAACAGGGACAGGGCTCCTCATCTCCTGCATCCCACAGAAACAGATGCATGTCCTGTGCTCTGCAGAACAGGGGTACCTTTCTCTGCAAGGCTCCCAGAATCTCAGGTAACAAATGCTTTTCCTCTTCACCTAAGGAGACTTCTGCCAGATTTCTTGAGCAGAATTTAGCACTACTACTACTACAGATACATCACGCTCTTAGTTCCAATGGAATTAATAACTACTGGGGACTATTCACCCTCAGTTAATGTCTTAGCCCAAACCAAAGCCTGGAAATCCACACATGCACAGTACACCATTATAAGATTGTTAATTCTTTACCAGAAACTTATCTCATGTACATCACATACATAAATGTGCTGCCCTCATGTTTTAAACATCTGAGAAAGCCAATTAGGCTTGTCACTGATCCCATTGTTTCTTTCTTTTACATTAAGGCTTCTTTATAGTTGAGATCCTTACATGGGATATGTCTCCAACAAAAATAACATAAAAACAAGGAGCTGAATTTTATTCCTCTTGTATAATGAGCTTCCAGTATGGTGCTTACAAAGACTCTGTTCTCATGTAAAGTAAGCAGGAGGGATTAAAAGAGCAAGGGCTGTATTTTACATTCACTTATCAGCTGTGGCTCAGCTCTTCCATGAACTGTATTATCTCATTAAAAATCCACTGACTGTCATGTTGCTCAGTCAGGATATACAGGGGGCTGCTGTTCTCTCCTCTGAGTGACAGGCATCACAAGAAATGTGGTGGGCTGAATGACATGAGTGGCTGGGGAGAATAAATCCGTAACGGCACAATGCAGTAGAAAAATATTCTTCCAGTGTGATTCCATTTATTTTGGCAGAGATATAGATCAAAGTCCTTGGGACCAAAATTTGGTTTGGTTTCATTTTTTTTCCCCAGTGCAAAAAAAAAACAAACAAAAAAAGCATAAACTGGAGATGCAGACAGCTCTTTTTTCACTGCAGGATAAGAACTGAGCACAAGATAGAGATAAGGACACACAGCCCTTCAAAGCCTGAGCACTGACCTTGAACTTCCTGAGGACTAATATCTCTGCCAAGCTTAGCATAACAGACTCCCTGGAATAATTTGGGCTGTAGCAGCCCCAGGTACAGAAACAAAAAAAACCCAGAAAAACCTAAGCGTTTACATATTCATTTATTCTGGACTTTGTAAACTTAAGAAACCACAAGTCAAGGTTGAGATTTCAATGGCTTCCTTCACCTGCAAGTGACTGCTGATATCTAAGCAGACCTGTTCTTTGAGGAGAAGAAACACATTTTGGGTGTTTGGGGGTGGCAGTGTTCACTTGGGCAGGTTGCTGATGTCTGCTCTTACCTGGATGTGAAGGTGCTTCCCAGTGAAGCCACAGGTGACCACTCCATTAAGGAGCCCTCGATGCAGCACCCCAGAGTCCAACATTAAGTACGTGCCCAAGTGCCCCCCTGAACTGATGCATTTCAACAGCTTGGGCTCAGGACACACTTCCCAGTTACAAGAGAGGTTGCAAATAAACAGCTGGGGTGACGTTTGAGTGGTTCTTGAACTCAATTTGTGACCTGATTTTTTTCCACCAGGGACCGGGGAGTTTATTGCTATGAAAGGCTGGATCTGGGATTTGCACATTCAGCCCTTTCTAGTGGATGAGTGCATGTCTGCCTCAGTCTTACAGGAGAATGCTGGTGATTGCAATTCTTTACTATTGAGATGACTTCTGCTTCATAACAGGAGAAGTTTTTTACTACAAAATGTGAAGTGGGGAGGAAGGAGGAAGTTTTCCATCAAAAGACAAAGAGAAATGATTGCTCTCCTCACAGATTGAAGTACTAACTGGATACATTTAAAGCAATGTAGTTCAGGCCTCTGCTTTTTCTAATTATTCCACTTCTCATGGGAAAATCACAATGATTTGATTGAAAATAGTAATTAGGAAAGTTGCTGTTGTGTTTCACATCATCAGCAATTAATCTCTATTTTCCTCACCCAGCAGGAGTGAGGAAACTCAGGGCTGCAGAAAGCCCAGAATATGCTTTTCCAGGCAACAACAGAAAAAGCCAACATCAACCTGCTGCTGCCATCAGTGAGCTGCAATACCTCAATCCTGCACCAGCTCCCTGGCCAGGGAATGACTGTATTTGGAACACAAGGTATCCTAAAATTCCCTCTTTCTATATCCACATCATACTGCTGCTGCTGTCTAACTCTTTGACTAGCCTCACCTCAGGGCCTCTTTAATCACTACCATTTCCAATTTTCTCTTTCTCATTGAGCCTGTGTGCTCAGGAATAATTTCCCCAGGGGAGATCTCTCTGCATTTTTTTTCAGGTTGATTCTCATTTTGCATTTCCAGTGCAATATACTTTTCTCACTAGGCGCTATTTTGTTCTTTTATGTCTCTATTCCTGTGGTGTTTATAGTACCTGTCACCTCAGTACCACCTACAAATTTTATTCATGTTCTTTTTCCCCTTCTCCAAAATACAGCTTTTTTCAGTATTTATGATGAAGCATCTTTCCCTATCCATCCTTTCCTACAGAATAACAAGATCTCTTAAAACAATGACTTAAAGAAGTCTTTTTGTTTAATTATCAAACAATTGAAAAATGAGAAAGATCTCATTTATTTCCTTTACAGAGTCATGTAAACTTGTCTGTTCATAAATTTGAAAAGTTTACAACTGAAATATAGCGCTATAATTCAATACTGTGAAGTCTGGAAAACGGGAACCGGAACACATTTGTACCCTGTGGATAAAATATCTTCAATTTTCCCTGGCAAGGCTCAGACACCCATGTCAATGGCAATGTAAAACCTAAATTTGACTGCTTTTCCCTAACCATGGCTAGCTGACCTGTGCAGCCTACTGACACATTCCCACTCTTGACAGTGCCTGAGCCATACCTGTGTTTTTCCATTAGGAGATTGCAAGCAAGATTTTTCCTACAATCCTCCTGAAAACATTCATACTGAACAACAGCACAGAATAATCTCTTAAATCTATGCTAGGAGAATCGAGAGGCTTTATTTTCCTCTTGACTGTAGAAGAAATTGCTAAGGTTTGGCAAGCTGCTCCTTATGTAAATGCATTCTTTTCTCATCACCAATACAATGTCACAGTTATTTAAGGGTTTGCTACAATGCCACAAAAAAGCATATTTTGGTTGCACTTCAGAGACTGACAAGGATTATTTTTAAATTGGTAAACAGTGCAGTAGAGTGGCTGCAGAGTAAAGACCCAGAAAGGAGGAGATAAAAATCAGGTCTTTAGGGAGGCCCAGCTTGGACTATGGGGAGATGCCCTGAAATTTTTCCCTCCAGTGATTTCAAAACAGACAGAACAATCCAGAAGAAAATCACTTTCTCAACATCCCTGCAGCAATAAGGAGCTGGTTGCTACAGAAAGGATAGTAGAAACCCTAGAAATATGGAAAGTACCAAAACAAAAAGAGATTTTAGGGAGGTGCTGCAGAAAGGTGGCCTTGCAATGTAATATTGCCTCTCTGTTACAGGTTTTAAAAATTAACAGTGCAAGTTACAGCCTACCAGACAATCTGTAGGCAGACAGCACCCTACAGTATCCCATAACGATCAGTCTATTCCAAGGAATAAATGTGCAGATAAATGCTATTCTAGAGCACAGAGACTCCTATGGAAGTCAAACTAAATCAGAATTACAGTAATTAAGCTTTGTAGCCATAAGGGGGGGGAGGGGGGGGTTGGGTGATTTTTGTAAGGTCGCTGCAGATAAATACAGAGAATAGCTTAGAAATGTTCTGCAGCTGTGGGAAAAGCATTGCTACACTCCATCAGCCATAGATTCCTACAGAGATGGCACAGTTGAAAAGACACCAGCCTTGTGTGGAAGCTGGCTAAGTGCTAAGTGCTTTTCCATGTGCTTCCCAGATAAAAGCGGACAAAGAAAGCAATGAGAGTTGCAGAACTAACTCATCTCCTGTAACAAAATTCTGCCTGATAGAGACAGAGAACAAACCATCTCTGGGTCCCTAGAAAACATCATTAGTTAGGTGCAGGAGCTGCTGCCAGCAACATCCCCAAGTTCCCAGTGGGAAAAGCTTTTCAGTTGTGTCACAGGCCATGACAACAGAAGGAGTTCAGGGCACCTGAGCTCCCTGGACATGACTGGGAACTTGGCACACCCCCAAATGAAAATTAATTTTTATCCTTCCTCTCTGGCCAGCCTTTTTCAAAAGTAAAGCAAGCAGGTTGTAAAGCAAAAGCAGGTTCTATTGGAACAGAAGTCTAAAGTAGAAGTCTTGTGTACAGCCAGCAAACAGAGCAGTGCTGTACAAACCCAACCAAATCCTGCACAGGTACAATAAGCAGTCACTATCAGCCCAGGGAGGTCATGGAAGTGCAGATGAGCTCCAAGTGCCTTTCCCCTGGCTTTGCTCTCACAGGAGCCTCAGCATCTGTCTTCCCATGACAGGTGTGAATATATGAAGTCAGCTTGCAAACTTCTGATGAAATTAATGGGCTGTTTTATTCTGCTTCACGTGATCCAGAGTAATGTGTCTCCATGTACTGAATTGTAAGCATGACCATAAAAGTTAGAGAGGATATTTCATTGTCTGAAACTTCTTTATTGCAAGAGATCTACTGGTTTACAACCATGGCTTTACACTCACTATTATTCACTTCTCCTGTCCTACACAACTTTATTCTCCTGGAATAACAAGGACTCTTAATCTTTCTATAGCTAGAGTTAAACGAGCAATCTCTTATCCCATGAAGGTAAGCTGGAACCCAATTATCCACCACTTGCCTCTGTGAGTGGGTAATAGGATAACACCAGAGCCCTCTGAAAATATTCAGGTAACACTTTAATAGGACTTTCCATAGGCAAAGCAGCGTGAAGAGAAGCAATCCTGTTACCACTTCTGTAAGCAGAAGACGTATCACTACTCCAACATTACTGAAAGAAAAACCAAGGCTGAGAAAGCCAACTTTTCAAAAAACCAGATGGCTAAAATTCCGGATCAAATTCAGAATTAGGTGATCAACAGTCACCTGATGATCACATTTCAGTATTTTCTAACCCAGGCTGCTTGTTTAGATATCTGATGGCTTCTGATTGGATTCTGTCATTTAGTTTGACGGCCTATATTGTGGTTTTCCATTAAAATTGAATTACTCCTCGAACAAATAGTCACATTTCCAAACTCAAAATTGGTTTTCAGCCATTTAGACAAATGCTTATAGATCATGTTTGCCAACAGTGTGCACATAAGGTTTAGTAAAGTCATTCATTACACAGTATGAAGAACACAAGCAAAAGGACACAAACACAGAAGACAGAATTTGTAACCCTCAAGTAAAACATCACTGCAGTGCTATTTCCATATTTACACCCAATACTGGGTGTAAAAAATATGTCTTCAAAATATTCATGTCCCACCTTAAACACCTGTAAAGATCTATCTCTGTGAGTTTACTAAAAATATAACTGTGTATTTATTTCCCTGTCTGTGGCCTCTTCCATGGGCATAAACTTCAAAAGGGTTACCCATTGTAGCTCTAGTAATTTCAGCAGAGCTGCTGATTTGTCCCTCAGCTTCTAAGAATAATAAAAATATTCCTTAAGAAGTTTTCTCAGCGTAAAATGTATTAAGTTTGGATTAAGCTATCGGTTTATATTACAACAATAAATTCATTTCAGTTTAAATTTCAGAGACAAATTAGAACTAATTTTATTTTATGAAAGGAAAAGCTCTAACACCTTTCCAAATCCAGACTTAATTTGCTTTTGATATATTAAACACAGATCGTGTTCACATTTTAATCTGGACTGTGCTAACTTGATGAAATTACATTAGATGCAATGGGGAAAATGTTCTTCTGAGTGTGAATTATTGTAATGGTATTTGCTAAAAATGAAAGAAAGAAAGAATCAATCACAAAGCACTAGTCTGATTTATGGATACCCTGACAATTCAGTAGCCCATTAAATCTTATGGAAATCAAGAGAGGTGTCTTGGCCAATAAGGCACCACTGACCTCCCTCTGCTTTGGAGAACTTGGCTTTCTGCATTTGAAAGCTGCCCCCACAATCCTAATGCACATTTATGTTTCTGAGAACAAATCTATGAGCACTGAAGTGAGTTTCTCATGAAAACTATTGCTTTAAAAGGAAAATGTGCTATCTCATGTTTTCTGGCAAATGGGGTCTCCAGCCCACCCACCCTCTCTCCTTTCTCTAGCCATAATCCTTTGGGACCATATTTTTCCCTCTTCCCACCTTTTCTGCACTGAAACTGGTGACGCTGTTCCTGATTCACTGCCATGGAAACTTAAAATTTTTTGTCTTTTCAACCTCCTTTCTTTCATGGCTCTTGGCTAAGACTAAGTGGTCTGCAGGATGCTCATCACCTGGAATATGGTCCTGCTATTGGCAATAACTAGATGTTTAAAAAAAACTGTCTTAGATCTGTTTCCTGCTTTTTAGGAGTGTACTGGTACGTGTGATGTTTATCCTGGAAAAAGATTCCAGTTAGGTTGTTGTCCTGAATGATGCCCTATGAGAAAGGAGTACATCAACATGAGAGGATGCAGGCAGAGCATGGAATCCATTGCTGGGCCTTTGACTGGTGCAGCTGGCCCACAGCAAGAGTCTGAGCCAGGCAAGATGCTTGGCTGAGGGTATTCAGAGGGAAAAGAAAAGGTGGTGACAGTGAGGCTGGCTTCAAATTACTGCACAAATTCACCTCAGTAGCACTCATCCCTGGGCTGTGGAAGTGATGCCACAGAATTCACTTAGGAATCCTAAATTTGTTTGATATGTGGGGAGTGATGGGACAAGGATATAATTTTCCATCTAGTTCAGACAAGGCAATTGGGTCAATGACGTTTTCCCCCATCTGCCTCTCCTTGCCTTATTGCCAGTAGTCCCTCTGCCAAATTTGCCCTGGGTTACAATCTGTGCAATCAACCTGGGAATCAAGATGAGACTGCTGGCTGCAAATAATCCCAACAGGATGAGGAAGGCTGGATAAATGTTGTTGAGGAGTGGCAGGTACTGCACAGCGTGGAGCTTGGCAGGGCGGTACAAGAGCTGCTGGTGAGACAGTCCGTGCCCTGCCTCTGGACTGGGAATGAGGGCCTAGCAAGTCCCTAAGTAATTACCTGGCTCATTATCTGCCAGGTGTGGCTTTTTCTTCGTGCTGCTGCACAGAGTGTTTGCTGAGGCTGGCAACACTATGCTAATGGGGGCTAATATTTTATGTGAGCTGCAGAAAATACAAGCATGGAGATAACCTGGAGTTCATCCCCCTGCTCTCTCTGTGCCTGGCAGGTAGGAAGCAGCAGTCACTCACCTGTAGGCCATTAAATGTAACACAAGACTGGCTTCTCCAAGTACCTGAACAATTACTTCTATCAATCAAAAATTCTGAAGTTATTTCCTTGAGGTAAATAAAGCCATTAGAATGAAAACTTTTACAAGTGATAGAGATAATAACTGAACTGAGCTCTCAGTTGACGACTTACGTGGCAGAGAGAGGGCTTTGCTTATGTGTGGAGCACTGTAACAGCCATAATTGCTAATGTCCTGTTGTCCTAACATAAAAGGCCGTGGATTTTACAGAGACAGCAAAGCACAAGACAAAAAGCACAGAAATAAAACAAATGGTCTATGAGAATCATCTGTTGTCTCTCAGTAAATGGCTTGCAGCAATTCCATTTGCTTACAACCTTGACAAGCATCTCCCTCTCTGACAGAGGAATTAACGTGCCTTAGCAGTAGCTGCAGAAGTAGCCCAAAGTGATTAAATCTCACTCTTTCTTGCAGGAAACTGCCTGTGAGTCTTGTCTCACAGCTACATTATGTCTCATTATAAGCTCTGTCTTCTATATAGATTGGACTTCAGTGTAAGAATCCCACAGAGCATCTGCTGTTTAAAGTTTCCTACCAATATGTTGCAGATACAGGAATATATTATATATACATTACTGGAAATCTGAACAGCTTTAATCACGTCTCAAGAACAGTTGCTCTGTAATTGGAAATGTCTTTGTTTTTATTTCCATGTTTTCTTTACTGGAACAGAGATGCTGAGAGTTTCTTTTTGTCACTTTGCTCTTGAAGGTGGAGGCATTGTATTAATTCAGTGAAGGTAATCACCTCCAACCTGAGACAGCCAAAGAAATCCCCATTTTTTAAAGACAAAATTAAAAGGAGATTACAATTTAAAACGTCTTGTTAGTGCACATCAAATTTTCTAAGGTGACACAGGGTCCATAACTCCTCAAACAAGTCATAACTCTTACATAGACTGAAATAATGAGCTTCTCTAAATTCTAAGAATGTGTAAAATTAAAAAAAAAAAAATCTATTTTTTTTCCATGAGGCACATCCCAAAATTCTAGGAGTAAATATACAGACAACTTTAAAGTAGAAACTGCTTGGAAAAATATTTTAAAATTTTTACATATTTTACTACAGCTTTTATTGCCTTTTTTAAATCTTAACCTTTTAATCACAAGCTGTCTTTCAGTGCTGGGCTGAGAAAGAGATTCTACTTTTCCAAAAGCCTTCTAGACAGACTGGGAATGTGATTCTGGACCAGACTGCATGGGATGGGTCTTGTAGAGGAAGAAAGATTCCTGTTGGACCAGGTCTCATTAGCTCACCATCTCTAACAGCCACAGTACTGAAGCTAAAAGAATGCTGCTGCTACCTCAGAAAGGATTTGGGAATTCAGACTGGTCCTTAAGAGTACTTGGCAGGGCCACTTCTGCCTTGTGGTGTCAGCAACTATTAAGAGGGAAAGTAACTGTCTCCAAGGGGCCCAAACCTGTCGTTGTGCCACAGGCATGTTGTAAAGGAGCTGCAGCAACAGCCCTGAAATGGCCTTTTATGTGGCAATGGCACATTTTCTGCACCATAGAAAAGGCAGGGAGTTCAACTCCCCCCCAGCAGCACTAGGCATTCCTGAACAGCCACCACAGCCAAACGAGGCTGTACCTACTGGGGAGCTCTGTGATGCTCTTCTCCTAAAATTCATCACTTGGGAATTGTGAGGAATTACTGTAAATTGACACTACAGAAACGAGGGTTTGGAGCAGACTCCTACAGTAGTAAGAACTGCCTCAGCTACTGAAAGGTTTAGTAATCAGAGGTGAACTTGATCATTACAATACATTACTAAATGTAACCATTTGTTACTGTTGTCTATTTTCTATACTTGTAGTGTACAGTAGAAGATCCCTAAAGTCTTAAGGTTTAACATTTCTCCCTAGGAAGCCCTCTGTAGAAAATATCACCTGTCCTGGGGAACAGTAACTGCTGCATCCATTCCCTTCAGCAACACATATTTACCCTTGAAAACTCGTTTATCCAAAATGACCATGCTCACTCAGGTGAAATTTGCTACAGATGCTAATAGGGATGAACACAACTGGTTTTCACTTACTCACAGAGAAGTCCTTTAACCCTATATTATGCCTTGATCATAATGAAAATGAAGGAATCAAAAGGAAGAAATGAAAAGGCAGAACAAAAACCAGAGAGGAGAGGGCAGCATGGTGCAAACCCTATTCTCTCACCTTCCTGCATGCACAAGGTGCTGAACTCCATTACTGTACCTGCTTGGCACAGCCATTCCTACACAACTCCCTTTTCTGCAAGGATTATTTGAATTACAGCAGCTTCTACAGATCCCTCACGACATATTCCAACTCCTAGGCAAGCACAGGAGAAACATCCCTGCCCAAGCGGACTGGCAACGTGCAGAGATCAATGATAAGGCAGAAGGATATCATATCCTACCTGAGTGAGGCACAAGGCAAACAGGAAAACTTCAGCTGAAACCTCCCATTCCCTTAGCAGCCTTAGCTACCACAGCTCCATGCCCAGGAGCAATCCATAGTGCACTCCATGGAATATGGAGTATTCATTACTCTATCATACATTTCAGCAGAAAAACAACCAGTAGCCCCCCAGTGCTCCATCAGGAGTCCCTGCTATTCCTCATACAAGCCAGCTCTTGGGTAATTCTGGTCACAGTTCTCCCCCTAGGCCCAGCCAAGGACAGGATCTTCAACTTTCTAAGTGAAGTGGAACAGAGAAAATCCAGAAAAAGAGACGAGGAAATGAAAACAAAATGCTTTTTGGAACTTCTCAAAGCTAGTCTTTGTATGAGCAATAAAAACATAGTGAAATAAACAGCGCTTGGTGACAGACCTGTGCAACATCTCTGCCCACGTGCATTTCAATGGGACAGACTGACATTGTCATCCCTGTACTTCTGACAGAGCACAGCTGTACTGCCAAGGGAAAGCTGCTGCTGCTTTGGAACAGACACGGTGTAGGTGGACAAGAATAACCACCCTCCTGCTCTGCTGTCAATAAGCCTTTCCTAAAGAGCCACAGAAGAACAGCGTGCAGCACCAACACTGACATATTTAACATTTATTGACTGAGCTGAACAAAACCGTGCTCACACCTTCTGGGGTACTTGACGTGGAGGAAATGTGGCCCTACCTTAGCTACCCAATACAGCTACAGCATCCCAAAAAAATCTCTGTAGGATTCCTGCCCCCCTTCCTTTGTCTCTCTGCTATATTCTGTCAAGGCACCAAAATCAATAGTGGCACACTGATAGAACCCAAATTGGTTGGAAGATCCAGTACATGGTATCCAGTCAGTCCAGTGTAATGGATTTAATTCATGCAGCACTTATTATTCCCAAGCTTTGCTTGTCAACAGGGAAAAAAAGGATAGATCTGAAAAGCAATCAGGCAGTTTTCAGAAAGACAAATGTTGCAGTGGTTCTACTTGCTCCCCTACCTCCATTAGTTTATTTTTTTTCTTCACTCTCATTTCTGTACTTTTCATCTCTCTAACACTGGCATCATAATAAAAGGCAGCTGTTGTCAACTGAAGTCTGTTAAATTTTCTGGCAATTTCTGTAGCATATGCACAAAAGTTTTAACTAGAGCATGATGACACCATTCTCTAATGGGCAAATTGTCAATCCAATATGAGGAAGCACATTTAAAATACTAAGGATCCTACATGCTAACACACAGACGCCCTGTTTGAGAGTTTGGGGCTACATTTTCAGGTGGCTTTCCTTTCTCACATATTTTGCAAGACCTGTATTTTGCTTTATATTTTCACAGTTAATGGCCTAATTTTGCAGGAAGAGCCCTGCATCTAAACAGAAGGTTTTGCTAAGAGCAGTAAGGGCACTGTGAATCCTGAAGTTTGAATGGGACGCCAGGGGAAACTCAAGAAGTCCATGGAAACCCTTAAATATTACTAACCACAAAG
Source organism: Molothrus aeneus (assembly GCF_037042795.1). Classification (NCBI taxonomy): domain Eukaryota; kingdom Metazoa; phylum Chordata; class Aves; order Passeriformes; family Icteridae; genus Molothrus; species Molothrus aeneus. Next base: position 6,016,871 of record NC_089649.1, on the reverse strand, counting down.
AAACCACTTCATTTTAGCACATTTTGGAGACACGCATCAGGTGAGGGCTGAAACACGTGTAAGAAATTGTCATGGTTCTACTCTTCCCAAACATGTGCCTATGTCCAGTGATGGAAAGGGAATACCAAGGTGTATGGAGCCCTGAAGAAGGCCAATTTCTATTTCTTCTGATCAGCATGTTGGCGTGGCTTAGCCTGCTCTCTTTTTCCTTGAACCTGGCTTTCTAGAAGCTTGTCTTGAGCCATGAACAAGGAATTCCTCGTGTGCTGACCAACACACAACAGTAGAAGAACACTGGGAGGTTCCCACTCCTGACATCAAGCACCAGTCCTAAGAGCCAGCTGAGTTGGAGACTGCCCTGGCTGGGGAATTCACGTGAGAATCATTTCACCATGATTTAACCCCTGTGCTTACTGCCTGCTCAGCAATCACATTTGGCAGAGCCTCAATATTAACTGGGGGTTCCAGGGCCACTACAGTGTGAAGGCAGCTATTGGACCCAGGGGCTTTCTAACATCCCTGAAAAGGTGACTTGTTGGTGCAGCTTCTGCAATTTTAAGCCATTTTTAGCAGATATTTTCCCTGAGTTCTCTAATGTACGTGGCATTGCACAATAAAACTTTAAGATGAATCCCCCATGCACCAGACACACACCCTCACTGAGGTTTCAGGAGGAGTCCCTAGTTTTCACATTACTTCATCACTTAAGTTGTTCAAGTGTTGAATGAGGATATTAATTCCTGGTTTTGTCTGGTGCTAACAACAGGGTAATAAGCCTCATTCTTGGAAATATTAATCTGTGTTCGTATGTCAGCTTTAGTTTCCATCTGGTAATCTGACTCCCTGCTCCACATTCCCCCATGGCTGAAGGCCAAGGTTGCAAAAGTAACGTATGGCTACACCTGCACCGCCATCTGCGGCACAGCAAAGCCCTTCCAAGATCACAGCAGTGGGGCGGGAAGACAAGGAGAAAAACAACACTTTTGTACTGAAAATGAGAATTGCATACCTCAATTTATATAATCACCATTTATCATATATGCAGTCTGACATATACCTTCATTTACTGACAGGAAAAAAGGAGGTCTCTGACTTCAAAATCTTGGACGTTACGGTCACAATTACTTTCCTACTTTGTGTGTCTCTCTTGGAAGGGCTGCAATCTCTCCATGACAAGGCTGATGTCCCAGCAGAATGTACTTCACATGGATTTCACTAGCATGGCACATGTGAGCGACACACAGAGCTTGATTTTAATTAATGTGTAAAGAGACAGGAAGGCTCGGGCAAAAAAACCCCAACTCTTTGCATTTCCTTTGAGTTTATATTTTGATCTATTTTATTTCAGAGTAAGATTATACTAGAATGAAAATGAAATTAAGATATTATTTAGTGAGTCATGAAAACAGATTTTTTGGATTGGACAAGGATTAAAAGGCATGACCACTTGCACTGCACTGGGGGATGATGATTACTTTAGATTTAGATGGCAAATAAAATACCAGAATCCATCATTCAGTTATCCTTCCAAGCAGGATGAATTAATTTCTTTTTTTTAGAAAGCAACTATTGGTAAATAGGTAAAGACCTAGTCCCAAACCTCCAGTATACCCAAAATATCCACTCTGAGATAGGTTTCAGAGATGTCAAGGAAAGGGTTGCTGTCATTTTACATGCAAGTTTTTAAATTACTATGGTGATGCATACTTGCAAAAAATCTTAAAACCAAGTCTTCACAACAAATTATTAGAGGTTTCCAAGTTGTTTTTAACATGACTCCTAGGCTTAAGAGTGGAGGTTTCATGAATCAGGGTCATAAATAATTTCTGACTGTACATAAAGGTAGGCTACTGCTGTCATTAAGCCAGACTTCTCATTAAATGTCTGAAACTCTGGATCTTCATGGAAACCCAAGCTAAAGGGCCCCAGTCCTTCCCACTGTTCCATGACAGAAAGGTTATATTCAGCACTTTTCTTCAGCCAAGTACACCCACAACACTCCTGTTCTAAATCAAGTAACTGGTTACATCAATGCTCCCACCTCACAGATTTCAGCAAATGAAAACGTTCATGCTCTTCAATGAACATCACTGATACCATGTCCTAATTTTCCTGATGATTTGCTGTAGGCAATGAACTTCCACACCTTCCTCCCTCTTGCACAGGATGCTTCCTGAAGCATTTGTTTCCAGGGCTGGATGGTCTGGAGGCAACAGAGCTTGGCACTGGATGTGATAGCAATCACCTCAGGCTGTACACATAGGACTCAAGGCTGTCCCGGCCTCCAAACACTGGTTTGTTTTTGTACCATGACCATGCACCTCTCTCTACCACCCAGCACCATTGCTACATGCACCAGGAACCCAGAAATGATTCCCAAAAGGGGATAAAAAAAAATATCATAATTCAAAACTACTGGGGGAACTTCAGTCTGCACTAAGAATAGGCATCCTGAAAGTCTGCATCCTATTAGTTCTATTAATAACCCAGTGTTCAAGTCAGTATTGACCTATTAATTATGTGTCAATAATTCAGATGGAAGCATGCTCAGCTCCCTAAATGCAAGGTGAGATCAGAAATGGCTTTCAAAACCACAAACACTTATCCACAGCCACAGGGAGAAAATAAACTTCCAGGCCAAAACCAGGATCCAAAGCTGAACATTTGCTACTACTTCAATTTCGTCGTTGCTCTCCAGAACAAACTTAGTGACCAAACGGAGTTTACAAGCACCTAGTCCATGACAGCGTTAGTTGGTTCTCACAAAAATTCCCTTTTCTTTTTGCAACTCTTGCCTTGTTTCTGCCAACGGCTGCGCTTGCACTCCGGCCCTGCTGAGCCCGCAGCCAGACAGGCTGAGACAATAGCTCCAAAGGAGGTGAGAGTGCCCGCCCACGGCCCAGTTGCTCACTTCGGAGCCTGGGTGTGTTCATTTACATGCTAACGCTATTACCGAGTAAGCGAAACACAGACGGACTTGGCTTTTTCAAGGCAGCTGCGCCTGTTTGGGGATTTTGACAGTGAAGACACACAAGACAAAACAAAACCCAGCATACAAAACAAAACCAGCCCAGATGTCCTGTGGCAGCTTAGAGGAATTAAGGAAAGGGAAGGAAAAAAAAAAAAAGAAAAGAAAAGTGTTTTCTAAACTGCCGCTTCGGAGCTTTTATCTAGATTTAACGGATACATTAATTCAATTGATGTGCAGTTTAACCAGCCGACAACACATGAATACCTTCCACAAATGGTAGGATTTGCCTTCTTTCCCCCTGCAGAGACATTACCACAGATGTGAGCTTTTTCCTTCTGCTCTTTTCCTTCCCCCACCCCTCTCTTTGTAATATTTTAGCAAATAATGAAATGTACCACATGTCTCCCAACACACACGCACGGTGACAGTGAAATGAGCTGCTCCCCGCTCCACGCTGCAGTTTCTTCCTCAACTGCCTCAGTCTCCTAATCTAATTTCATTGGCTTTTAAAATTTTTGATGGACAAATATTGATATGCTAATGACTTTCAAACCAGTATCCAAGAACAAACTCTCTTATACTTAAAAGAAAAAAAAAAAAACCCAAACAGATTTTTTTTACCTGGGATTGGCATGGTGTCCAAGGACAGGCATAAAAAGAAGCAAAACTGGATGTTGGGAAAACAGGGACATGGTTAGAGAAATTCTTATATAAGGGGGAAAAAAGGAGAGAGAATAATGGAATGAATGCAAAAATACAGCAAAGGAAAGGAAAAAACAGTACTGGAAGGGAAATCTGACATTTAAACCTCAGCTCCTGGCTGGTGCCCATGGCAACTCCTCTGACAAGTTGGTAAAAAACTATTCTCTCCTTTGACTGCTTTCAAGGATAATCCTTGCTTCTCTTTCCTGGGAACCATGACAGATTTTCTCTCTTTGGGGATGGTTCTGGAGTTTCTTTTATAATGGCTCTTATAAATAACAGAGTGTTAATGCCTTTTAGGATGACTAGCTGTGAAGTTGGGCCTGTTTAGGACACATTTTCACACTTGTGTCCAAGTGAGGCATTATGTGGCAAGGAATACAGGTACCTTCAAATGCTTTGTATCCCATGTTTGTGCTGTTTTAAAAATTCTAAATGGAATCCAGCATTTAAAAAAAAATCATTTAAAGGAAAACAACTTGAATTGCTCCATTGAGCTCAGCATGTGGTATTCCCGGTTTCTAAATTTAAATAAGGTTTCCATCTGCTCTGTTGTTCAGGAATCTTAGGGAAAACTATTAGAGAGCAGGAGGAGGGGGGGAGAGCCAGCATGCACATATTGAGGCAAGGTTATGCTTTCTGTGTGGGATACTTTTGAAGCAAACACAGGTCTGTACTGTGCTGGGTGTTTCTCTGACAGACAGAGCCCCACAGCCCCAGTCCAGCAGCTAGGGCTGTACCTGGGAACACCACAGCGCCATGGAATTTCCCTCATGCCTGCCCAGCACATCCTACTGCTCATCCAGGGCTTTTAGGTGTGCTGGCAGCTGCCTGAGCACAGTGGGAAGGATCTCTCCTTCAAACAGTGTCTTCACTGCAGTTTGTGAGAGATAGCCTAACATCCTGAGCCCCTTCCCAAATATCAGACACTGTCTCCTCAGGTGTAAGGGAAACTGGGCTCCTTTGGAGCAAGAATGGATGGATCAGCTGCAGGAATGAAGGTTTTCACACATGGGTGTATTGCTCTTATTTCTTCACTGAAACACAAGCAAAAAATTTACCATTTCCAGTAACTTGCAGCACATTAAGTAGAAAGAAGAGTGCCAGAAACTGTACAGCCTTGTATTAATGAGTCAAAGTCAGCAGGATAAAATGCACTCAGAAATCCCTGGCAGCATGAACATGATGTATAGTTCTAGCCCAGAAGAGAAAAAACACAGTGTAACTAAGCCATAAACCATGTATGTTTAAAGAGAGTCATAAGGTTTTATACTGGCCTTAGAATAAAAGCTTTTAATATATTTAACAGCCATCTGGAAAACAGGCAGGACACAAATGTAGTGACACTATAAAATGTAGAAAACAAACATGTCTAGGAGGGCACTGAAAAGCCCAAGAAAGCTCGGGGCAGAAGGGAAGCATGAGAGCAGATGGAATTAGTTGAGAGTAAAAGCAAAGTAAAATATAACCAATAATCATAACTTCAAACTTTGCACTTTCCGTGCATTTAAATGAGTTAATCAACCAAGAAAGCGAAGAGAATGTCACTAAGGGACAGTGCCATTAAAACCTACTGTGTCTGTGCCACAGAGCTTCTAAAAGCAATTTCTCACAGTGAGGTTGGTAGTAGCACGTCACTGTTGCAGGACTCTAAATCCTTTTCAAACCCTCTGAGAATGCTGAAGAAATGGGGTAGGAACACAGCTCTGCAGTTTTGTTATGCAAATCCACAGTGCACTTCCCCAAAACATTTTGTTCATTTCTCATCACTGGTAACAGACTTACACAAAGTTTTTGGGGGAATGGGACAGCAGATTCTAAAAGGATCGATTTAAATGATTAAAGGAATGAGGACATTTCCATATGAAGGACGATTTACAAGTTCTGGGGCTGGTCTCTGCATTCTGCTTGTGCAGTGCTCACTATAATGCACTGCCAGCCACAACAGTGATGAGAAGCAGGACAAGGAGATCAGTGCTGCCCTGATTAAAAAGGATACATCTTAGGGAAGCTGAGATACCAGGCTACAAAGCCCTGCATTTTATAGGCCTTCTTAAAACACAAGATCAAGAAGGATGTTCGAAAATCAGAAATGTAAAACAGATACAAAGTGCTGCATAATGAACCCATCACCACAATCACCGAAGGCAAGGGCTCAATGAGGTTTGAAAAGATTGCTGTTTTTAAAGCTATGAAATCCACACCTCCCCCTGAAAACAATTAAAAACTTTCCTAAGAACACAACCGTAAAATACTACCAGGATAGGATGAAGGAGGAGCACCTCATTTTTCAAGCACTGATTCAGGAATGTAGTCAAGGATTAACCTCATTTTCACTTGTGGAGATCACTAAGTAGAGCATGATGGGAACTCACACACTCAAAATTAGGAAGAAGTTTAAGCAGCCTGTGCAAATTGATGACTGACTGATGAAAGTGCAAGAGACACTCTTCCAGCGTGGATGTATCATGCTGTAACCCTAATTCACAGTAAGATTTTCTTCCCTCAGAAGCCATAGCTGGTCCAGCAACAGAGTGTTTGACAAGGGGGAGGCTGGATTAATTTTTCCAGAAAATGCTTTCAAAGTAATTTAGTGAGTGGTAACAGGTTTGAGAAAATGTGCTTGCTTTTAAAGCAGAAAGAGGTTAGACAAGGATGGAATAAATAGCCTGGAAAAAGCAGATGGTATGGTAGTTGTGATGGACCATCAGGAATGTCTCACTGCAATGGGAATGCAAACTAACATGCCTCAGCAGTCCTACCTTTTAATAGAGGCTCATCCAACAGTTAGGCCAAAAATATGGGCTTGCTTTCCCTACAGGGTCGGGTTTTTTCAGCAGTGCAGCCATGGCAAATGACCACACAGTCATGAATTAGCTGAAAAATTTCAGCAATAATTAGTGATTAGTAGTTACAGATTTTAAAAAAATATTTAAAAATGAAAAGAAGGAATACAAACATTCTGGTCTTCAAAACCAACTAATAGAAGAAGTTTTCAAGCAACCACAAAATGCTTAAAACTTTTGTTTTTAAAGAACATTGAGGCTCTTTTTTCAGCTGCTTGAGTACAGAAACTGACACTCAAAGAAAAATGTCAAATACTGCAGCAATCACAAATTACATAAAATGTAATCACAGGGCTTGGCATCACTGTGCTAGAACGTTAAAATATGCCCAAAATACATCCTGTTCTAGTGGGGAGAGCATTCGGCTGAGAAGGATGAGGCAGGATCTATTTGTGGCTTTCAGCAGTGGCTTTTGGGGCAATTATAAAAACCACCTGTAGAGCTGCTTCCCACTTTTATTTTGAGACACAGCATTGCATTGACAAATCTGTACAGTGCTTAGTAAAAATGGTTCCCAGTTTCAACTGGGGCTCTATGTGTAACTTCACTATAAATAACAGCAAGAGAGATACTCCAAAGCCCTGCATTTAATTCCTTGTGAGAATAGCAACTCATAGGTAATCTTAGCTATGCTTCCAGATAGGCAGAGAGCAAAGGTTCAGGAATCTCAGCAGCAGCTGCTTCTTCCTCCTGTGAATAGACAAGGCATGGTGGTCCTAATGCACTCTTTCCCTGCCTTCTCTGCTCCTTGGGATTGAGTGTAAACATACTAATAATACATGAATACAGACATCACAGCCTAAAGCTACCCTTTTTATCCCCAAAGCTTCATATTGCAGGTGTTATTTATACTGTTTGTTCCGTAAGGAAATCTCTGGAAAGCAAAACGAGGAGTTTCCAGCCTTTTGAAAGATAAACAGCTTGCTGTGTGAAGGGGAGGAAGCACTAATAGCTTGCATGCACATAACTTGAGCACATTATTCTTTGATGTATTACAGTAAAGTCATTTCCATGACATGCTAACATTGTCTCTTGAGGTACTGCTTCAGGAAGAGAGTATTTCTGGTAAAATCCTCAGAGAGCAGTAAAACTCCAGTTGCCTGTCCTCAAGACATGCCAAGTCATGATTTGAGTACTGGAAGGCATCAGTGATTCAGATCTGAGGTACCTGAGAGTTATCCAGGAGCTCCCCATTCTCCAGGCATCACATTTGGACTGTAAAAATAACCCACAGCTTGTTTCTGCTGGACTCGGCTTTAGAAAGAGTGACACAGCTGCTTTATGACACACCAGTCACAGACTCACACACTATGAGATGGGTGACACTTGCACACGCAGATGATCAGCCTTCCTAAACTAGGGCCTTGAGAATTGCTTCTTGGTAGCCCACACCTGAGCACTGCTGGTGGCAGAGGTGCAGAAAGGGGATCAGACACACAGGGACGGGGCAGCAGACTCTGGCGAGTGGGCAATTGGAGTTTGAAAGAGAAACGGGAAAAAGAGGACATTTTACCCGACTCTTTCTGACTGTAAATATGTATAATTTATATTCGCTTTTGATGAGTTAGTCAAACATTTGTAATTTATAGGTAATCTGAGTTACAGTCACAAAATTAGGAGAAGTCAGACGTGGCAAGAAACCAAAACAACTGGGCGCTACAATACAAGCTGCTTCCATTCTGCATTTGGATTAAACATCACCTTAGCAAACCAAGAAGCATGTTCCAAGTTTGTAAATGGAAACCCCGAAGCAGCAGGAGCTGAAAGGAAGTCCTAAAGTTTGCAGCCTCATGCTATGAAATGTCTTGTCTTTGCAGCAAAGAGAAACCTGAATGGAGTGCATGACCATGGCTACTCCCACTCCTGTGAGCCCCAAGCATCCAAACTCACAGCTATGTGGGAGGTCCCAGGAATGAAATTACCATCTTGGAGACTGAGGCCCTCCAGGTACTACAGCTGATTAACTCCCTAAAACTGCAAGCTCCATGACCCCTGAAGAGCATAAAAGCAGCAGGAAGGAGTGGCTTCCTTGGCAGTGTGTGTGGTACATGCACGAGCCAGGTGATGTCACTCCCAGCCCGAACAGGCCTCCCACATTTCCTTCACCAGTTCCCCCTGAAAAGGCCCTTCTGGCCTTTGAAACAGCAAACAGGGGTTTCAGCTCCCAACACTGCTGTGCTGTCAGAACTGTATTGTCATCTCCCCAGCAGCTCCTTTCTCCGTGCCTCTGGCACACCATGGCCAGCCAGTCTGCATTTCTCTCTCCTCATGTGACTCTTTCTAGGGATCTCTCAGCTGCTTCATTCTCATGCTGGCACAGCTCCCTAGCTCCAGCTCCCCTTTTGGATCACACATCAGCTCCCTTCCAAATGCTGTACCAGGACAAAGTCATGTCTGTGCGTGACAGGGAAGGAAGCCCTTTTTTCTGCTGGGTTACTTAAAATCTATTCCAATCTTCAAAAATGTCTGCCAGCAACTCAAGTGAAAACAATGCTTTTTAAAATGAAGCTTTAAAACAAATATCTTTAGTGAACTTCAGAATACCCCACAGGAAGCAGGACTAGATTTCACTGAACCTACCACCCCCACACATGAATTCTGTGAGAGATGGAGCCTTACCAAAGCATCGCTGACCTAACAGCAAGGTGTGCTCAGGGCAGCAGATCCCTCTTGTCCCTTGGACAAAGCTGCCAGAAGACTCTGGATCAAAGTCACTGACAAACTGGGAGCAATAACTGGACACTGTTTATGCTAGGGAAGTACAGTGGGATGAAAAAGAACTCCATGCACTCTCAGTGCCCTCCAGCTGAGCTCAGAAGATGCCACGAGTCTTGCACTGGTATGCTGCTCTTGCATAACACCATCAGATACTGCTCTTCTGGTCATGCCTAATGTTTTGGAGAACAGTTTTATATTGATATAGAAACAACTGAGAAAGTAAATTTTTCCCCCTCAAGACAGACAGTGAAACATCTGAATACGGATCAGTGTTACTACATCTGCCCATTCACGATCATCAATTGCCTCTACCACAGCCCAAACAGAAATGTAGGCAGCTTGAGCCAAAGGCTTTAACTCAACAAGTGAGATAAGAAATGAGGAAAAAATCCTACACATTCCCTAGGAAACTATAAGTAGGCAGAAATCAAGCCCCCAGTTCAGCAGATTGCTTTATGCTTGAGTGTTTTGAGGACACTTGAAGAAGACAAACCCCCAACATCATTCCATGGGACTGCCCCAGTGGCTCCAGCTGCAGTCACTGTCCAGGTGATCCTGGCCAGGCAAAGCAGCAGACAGAGCACCAAGCAGACAGACAAACTGAAGCCAGGACAAAGAAACAGCAATAAGATTTGGCTTTACCTTTCCAGCAGCAACACCATGCACAGGGACTGTAGAACAATATCTCAGTAAACAATAAAACCCCAAATTAATAAGGGAACCAGTGACATGCTTTGTGCCTGACATTTCTATACTGTATATAAATAAATGTTATCTCAAAATATCTTGCTGCTGGCAATGTATTACCCTATCAGTGCCTGATTTGACATGAGCTTTCCTTGAACCACCAGACAAGAAATAAGCAGAATCTATGGAGCTTCTCTCAGCTTGAATTCCTCTGCAACTCAGAGGGATAGTGCAACTGCAATCCACTACACATATGGAGTCATAAAATATTCATCACTGATTCTCAGGAGCAGGATCCATTATTTTGGTAGATTGGCACTTCAGCTCCTTGACAAAGTTTACTAGCACCTAATTTTACAAATCTTAAGAACAAACGAGGGAGAGATCACAGTGTTTCTGCCTTTGAAAGGCCACAAGAATGATGACATCCTTCTTAAACCTCAACCAAGTCTAAGGTTATAGATACAACATTTAATCTCGTTCTGCTTTTTGCACATCTGTATTACTGGTTTATACAGCAGTTCCGTAAAGATTCCCTGTAGACTTCAAAAAAATTTTTGTTTCAAAACTGATTTATGAACTGAGAGTCATGTTCAGTGCTTATAGTATTCTTATCCCTGAAAATGAAAAGCTGAGAGTGAGTGATAGGTATCTCCTGTTAACAGGACTTTAGGACTGTTTGTTTTCCATTTTCATTTCCCTGCACAGTCATAAATTGCTGTTGGATTGATTCAATGACCCAGATATTACTACTTCCACAACATGGTCATTTTTATCTCCTGATCAAAATGGTTGCAATACAGGAAGGATTTTTCTATCAAGTTGCTATGCCAGTTATTTGCAACATAGATGCTAAAATGGCGACGTCACAGGAAAGTTATTATTTTTATTGCAAACAGAACAGAATTAGCCACAGCTGCAGACTAAAGTTTTACTCCTCAGCCTTTTTATTAAATTAGCTCACTTTGTCATCTGGTGTCTAATTATCCCTCAGACAGACAAACTGCATATTCCACACAGAAGATAAAAGCAGACTGAACATCTCCCTCACTGGAACAGTGTTTCCCTTTTGGTCCCTCTTGGTAAGATGAAGGTAAAAACAGCCATGCACACTCCTCTGTCCTACACAGGAAGCTTCCCATCTGTCCACAAAAAAGGGCTCATTTTTATTGCTTTGGACATTTCCTCGGGAACAGAAAGTACCACTGCCAATTTCTGTCCCAGGAAGTACAATGTTTGATTTTAATTATATTTCCAGAGCTTTTTAGGACTACAGCATTTGTAATTACTAGTGCAAACTGAAGGTATCAGGATGGGATGCCCTCCTGACATCCTAAGGGCAGCAAAACAGCTGAGCTCATCACATCATTCCCCACCTCAGGGTATGGATCAATGTCAAAGGAAGGATAATAGAATACAGAAACCTCTTGTGGACACTGAGAAAAGGCACCTGAGGAGATGCTTGACTCTGATGAGAGGTCCCATCAGAGCATTCTGCTACAGGAGAGAAACAAATTCTGAATGGTGACACCACCCAAGTCCTGCAGAAACCTGGTGAAAGCCTTCTGGAATACCTAAATCCCATATTTCTGCATGGAAATAATTCCTGAAACACTGGACAGTGAATACACTGCTGAGACTGACTACATACTCCTCTTGTATGTAAACAAGTGGGTGAGAATGGGAAGAAAACTATTCCTATAGTTACCTATTTATCCACTGCTCACCCTCCCCCTGCTCCACTCTCCTAGCTTAGTGCCTGCAGAGGATCCCAGTTTGGTATCCATGTTCTGAAAACAGTAACAGAATTTACCCAAAAACCAATTAGAGAGACTGCTGGAATAATACAGCAAGGATTAATTCTTTCTAAGAATTACTGCCAACTAAAAAAAAAAAAAAAAGGCTTTTACCCCTTTTTTCAGTTACAAAGCCAAAAAAAGTTTTAACTGAAAATAATTACAGTTCCATAAACTTTGGAAAGCCATAGATTTAGTTAATATGCAAAATTCTCTCCAGTGCTATGCAAATAATTGGGTTATGGAGATGCATGAGAGAAGGGCTTGTATCATGAATCAAGGCAAGAGAATTTCACCACAAAAGAACAGATGTTCCAGGGACTGACTTCTGAAAACAAAGTTATGTAAAAAAAAAAAAAAAAGGCAAAAAAAGCTCCTTGGCAATATTCAGTATTAAGGACAGCCACAACTTCCTACTCTTGCATTGTTTCTCTGATGCTAGAACTCTGCTGTACCCAGACGGTTTTGTTCAGGCGATTCTGCTGACTAGATTTGGGAGCCATGTTTTGGAATTCCAGCTAATTCCATAAACGCATCGTTACATCCAAGAGCTTCACAAATGCTACACACGGGCAGTGCACCAGCACCAGCCTTCATTTGAAGTCTCCTGTGGGGATAGCACCCACAGAACAGTACAAATTACTCACTTTGTGTTTGCTGAAACACAACCCTCCCCAAGAGTGACAGTGCCTGTGTCCATGAGAGGCCTGTGAATAGACTCAGCCACTAGAGGCAGGTTAAAAACCCAGTTATTTTTCTACCCACTGCTACCCAGAGCTATTACTACAGCTTCTCTCCTCTCTGGAACCCAATCTAAATAAAACATCGCTACCCTGTAACACGACTTTCTCAGCCTGCTGTCTGGTTTAAGCAACACAAGGTCACAGGTCCCTGAGGTCTCACAGAGAGGGCACACCAAGCCCTTTTGCTTGGTAAAGTCTTTCTCAGCACTGCTCTTCTCTCGTAGGTCTAAAATTCACTCTCCCAAGACCTTATGCATGCTCTGGCCATAATCTGACTTCACCTCAGGATCCAGGAGCAGAGTCCTCTCCCAAGGCTTGAAAAGATCACTCTGCAAGTGAGAGAGTACTGCTGTAGACACTGCCCAGGCTGAGGACACCGCAGGCTCCCCCTGCACACACAGTCAGACCTTTTCTCACAAGTTACCTTCTCCAGCACATTTAATTCACACCAATTGCAGTAACTGGTTTTCTAAAATCACTGAGCAAGTGCGGTACTTCTGTTGGCACATAGATGTTGTCAAGTACATTCCAGAGCCCTGCTGGAATGAAAGACCCAGTTTTCCTATGGAACCTTAATTACATTGTTCTGTGATTATATTGTTCCCGCAAACACAGGATTGCCGGAATTCACAAAGAACTTCCTCCATAAATAGATTTTTCTCCTAATTTCAGTTGTTTGTTCACCCAACTAATTATTCATAGAGCATCCATTGCATTGCCATCCTTGAGCACTGTAAATTATCTAGATACAGTAATAAGTACCACCTCAGAGTTTAAACTTGGCTTATTTGGTTATTTGCTCTGAAACACTGTTTTAGACCATGATGCTGAAATCTCTCTCAGTGACTGGGTAATCTAAGAGTGCTTGAGATGCCTGTTACTGCAGATGTTCAGTATGTGCCACAGACCCAGGCAGATATATTCCCAGGTCCCTACACCCACTCTGTCACTACCTCCAGTATCATAAATGCATGTATGAACTACAGAGATGCACTTCAAATAATGCACTGCAGGCACACAATAAATTCACAACGAGCTCTTCAGTAGAGTGGGTATTCACAGGAAGAACTGGCTCTGTTCTCCTCCGGAATTTGCAGCTAGACTTTTTACAGCTATTTTCTCAATTGTACATTTTTGACTGATTTTTCTCTTTCACTTAATTTTTCATTTCTTTCTGCTTCCTGGCCAAAGCCTTGTACCTCAGCCTGCTTGAAGAGCTGTGGCTCCAGGCGTGTTCCCCACTGTGCTGTGTTGGAGCCCTGCTCTGGAAGGGAAAGGATCTGAGCCTTGGGATTACAATTGCTGACCTGGGACTGCAAAAGGTCTTGCACCTCCACACAAATATGTACGTGTTGCTAATTCTACTTGGTAAATAATTATTGGCCCACAACTCAGACGGCAATCTCAGGTAGTTCATTTCTGAAGGAACTAAGTTAATGCTTGAAAAACTGAATTAAAACAATGAAAATTCTATGGTAGTTCGCTGTTCAGATATGTGTAGCTAAAAATACAAAAAAAAAAGGAAAAAGAAGGAATTGGAATCTACAACTCTTACTGCTTTGAATTAATCTACTCGACAGATATGTACTATACTTTTATATCAACTAAGATAATTTAATTTTATAGGAAGAAAACTAGAAACACAAGTTACATTGTACCTGCAACAGAACTGATTTATAATTAAGATTGAAAACTTTGTTGCTGCATTCCTCATGTTTTGTTGTTGTAATGATACAACCATAAGAAGCATTTTTCCTTTGAAAGCACTTACATAAATATGCCATCCACTCAGAAGACCTGTTTTACTTGAGCATTCTGACATGCCTTTGCAATTTTCATGATTAAAATAGGTCCTCTGTGCTTTTTATTGCTGATGCCATCAGAAAGTCAGAGCATGAGTAGGTCAATCCTCCTTATTATGATCCACAGAGTAATTTACTAAATTAAGAAAGCTCTTCCATCTCAAGTAATTTAATGCAATTAAATAAACACCTCACATTTATTTTTGCAAAAAAAAAAAAAAAGGATTTAGAAACCAGATAGGCATATCTTTGTTAGCCAATAAGAATTTCCAAGAATTTGGAGGAAATTGATGTTTTATGTCAGTAATTGAAATGAATTTTAAAATGAGGTCAATGTATCAGCAGGAAGACAACTGCTGGATATCACCGAGTGCATCCTCCTGTGAAGGAGGGCTCTGAGAAAAGAGGCATGAGCAAAGATTTCTGGCCTTGCCTGAACTGCAGTAGGAAAGAGCAGGCAAGCAAGGAACATTAGGAGCCCAGACATGCCAGAGACAGAATAGCCAGCCAGGCTTGGGACTCCTAATTGACAGGGCAATCAGCAGGGTAATTAGGGACCTGGCTGTGCAAATCCTCATTCAGGTTTTATCAGATAAATCTCTGCCTTAATACATGTGTAACCCGGTCTCCCTTGAACCTTGAAATCAATTCTAAATCAGAAGTTAACCACTTCCATTTAAAAACTGGTATAAATAGTAAGAAAATTACTCTTTTTGTCTTTGTTTATCAGTCTAGGGAGATGAACTCACGATGGTCTGCTATTAGTTGACATAAATATTCAGAGACTACTGGCATGCCAATTATTTGCAGAGTTGATAAGAAAACAATTAGAATATGACATGGAAAAATACGAATGACATAAAATTCAGCTCTCATTATCTGGGAAAGTTTTTGATTTGTGAAAAGAAAACACTAATGAATGCTTGCTGAGAACCAGTGATTTTTTACTATAGCCTTGATTTTGCTGGTGCCATCAATTTTTCACATCCCTTCAACTCAAGCTAAACATCAGGGGATTCTGTTTCTGACTCGGGGAGAAGACAGCAATCAACAGATCACAGGCACATCACAGTGAAGCCAGAGTGTTCCTTCAGGTGGACACCATGACAAAGTGAATTGGACATGAACTTGTAATTATGCTCCACAAGCCATGGTCTCCACTCCCTGCTCCCTCCCAGCTGTCTGAGGCAGCCTAAGTTATCTTAAGCAAGGGACTAGCTGCATGTCTCAGCAACACAAGATAATGAGGGCTTGGTGAACCAAGTGTCACAAAAAAGAGAAGTTGCAAGAGCAGTAGAGTGAACAAGGACATCTATCACACACACTTTCTTCCCCTACAACTCACCATAAATTCTAGGGCTGCAAGAGGCCCACAGGTTTAATAAAGGACCTGAGATAAATGACACATCCCAACTCGTCATTCCAAAAGCAAAGTAGGTGCGGTCCTCTCACCAACAAAAATTAACTGTACCACTGTGACATGCCACCCTTAAGGAGAAGGGAGCACCACAGACTTGCCAAACATCAGCCCCATTAGAGGACCAACACTTGACCGGGCTGTGTTGGACACTGGAGCTCCATGGCTGATGGAGCTTCTCCCTGCAGCTCTGATCTGTGTCAGGAATGTCTGTGGCCATGGGAACTGGGGCTCCTTTCGATGCCCTTGCATGAAGCCATATGGGCAGTGGTAAACATCCCAAATGAACCTTGGTACAGGCACAATTTACAAATACTCCTCACTCAGCACTGACATCACGAGTGAGAATCTTAGACCAGATCTACCACAACAATGTGAACAAAAAAAAAGGGTCTTTCTAGTTATTCAGTGGATCAGGGTTTTCATCACCCTCTTTTTTTATTTCCTGTTTTAATACATTAGGATGGCTGCAGGCTTTGCCTTAAGCTTTGACTGACATTTTGGCAGCCCTTCTCCACAGAATAAATCTATAGAGATCAACAAAACAGTCTGATAAACTTTTTCCTTAGCAAACATAAAACAAAAGTGTGCAACTTATTGTGCTCAAAGATATACTTTTTAAAAGCTTACCATGTCTCTTCCGAGGAAAGAAAGAAGAAAAAAATAGAGAAAAAAAAGAAAAATAACAGAGAGAAAAAATACAAATGTTAATGGCCTATATACCACTTTTATTTTCAAAGATTTTTTTTTGTCAGTGAAGTAAAATAAACTATTTTTGCCCAAATGAACATTTTTGCTGGGGTTGTACATAATCTAGATAGTGGAGTTCACCAAAATCAGTTCACAGAAAGTAGAAAGCTCACATTAGTGGTGAAGGACAGCTTTACATTGCTGACTTTACCGAATGAACAAAGGATGAGAGAAGCACCAATAAAATTTGAGTTTATCCCAAAATGAAAGTCAGCAGCATCATTTTCACTCAAGTGCTCAGCAATTTAGTGCCACACTCTGACATGGGACATGTGATGTGGGAACCCAGAGGAAGTACAGAGGAGCTGGGGGCCGCTGACAAAGTACCAGATTATTTTAAAGAGTTCAGCATACTATAATCTATGCTAGTAAGATCTCACCTGGGTTTTAAGTATTTTCTCCCACATAAATTAAATAAACATTTCAGTCAGTAATCAACTAGCTATTTATTCAGCCTTCCTATGTTTCAAAGTCCTCAGCCTACTCAATCATCATCTCATTGAAGCAGTTTGGTATTTTGGTGTTTAAATAAATTATATCACTGAGGACACTTGGAGTGCCTATTGCTTGTTAGTGCCTCATCCTTATGCTCCGGAGGATGCATAGCTGAGAGCCAGCTGCAGGAAAAGGTAAGCTCCATGGAAAAGCTCACATAAAACCCCAGACTGCCATCACTTCAAAATCTCTGCTTCACAGAAAAGAAATAACAAGAAAAAGTATTTTCAGATGCAAGACTGGCAAAAAGAAATCCAGCTTCTCAATCCTTATCAAGTCTATTCCAACAGCCCTTACTTGAGACACTCTGTGTGAACTTGTAACAGCCTTGCAAAAGGGTGCAAGGAAATCATCACACACAAGACACTGTGTAGACAAAAGGCAATTCCCTCAAACTTGGACCCAGAGCTTAGAAATTGCTCTCTTCCCAGTGCAAGCCTGAAGCAGCTTCAAATCAGATCTGGTCATTAGAGACCAGTTTCTTAAGAACTCAAGGAAACCAGCTCAAAAAAGAGTTACTGCCAGCTGAAGTATTTCCTTGGCCTCTAGAAAAGTTTTTTCCCAGAGAGGATGATTTTTTACAAGACAGAATTCAGAGATTTAGTGCATGCCTCTCTAAAAGCAGTGTATCTATCAAAATCACAAAGTTAATGAAAGGAAAAGTGGGTAATTATTGTTATTCATACAACAGTAATAGCAAGATAAACTCAATCTGTCGGCTTCACTGCATTAGAAATCCCACACATAATGTGTCCCACCACACCTTCCCAGATTTACAGCACTGCAGAACACAGCACTAAAAACCTTTTGCTTAATTTTTTTTTCTTTTTCTGGGAAAGTACCAGATATTTCAAGCGACCAACCATGGTAGCTACAGTCCACAGCATAAAACAGTAACAGCACCTATCATTTTGGAAGCCTTTCTGCACATAATAAATCTATAGAGATCAACAAAACAGTCTGATCAACTTTTTCCTGATATTTCTGATCAATTACAGAGAGTGTGATGAAGAGGAATTATCTTTAAACTTGTTCCTATGAATTCATACATACATCATGTGATTTGTGCTCGACAAATGGAGAGCAGTTTTGGAAAAATGCAGATAATAACGTGATGTTGCAGAAAATCAGATTTTTAAAATTGTATGTTAAAGTCTTTATTAATAATGTTACAGGGGGGTTGTGCAAAGCAAGGGCAGCAAACCCTCACCTTGTGTAAAGCAAAAAAGTAAGTACAAAAGAGGGAACTTAAGTACTAGAATTGCAGCATGCAAAAACACATTCACTTACAGATACACATATTTAGGCACATTACAGACTCATTCTCAGTGCACCACTGTTGGAGAGTTTATTGTAAAAGTGTGTTCAAGAAGAAGCAGAAATTAAGAACAAGCAGCTGGTACACAGAACAGATGTTCCACACCTGAGCACATCAGAGTGTGGTGATAGACAAGGTACTTATTGAAAAAGGGGAGGCAAAGAATAGAAACTAAAGATGAAAACTAGCACCAAGTCCAAGGAGTTCAAGCTCAAAAACCAAAGTAAAAGGTTTGGAATTCCCAAGTGACTTGCTTGTCATGGGGCCGATTGGTTTTCTCTCTTTTATGCCCCAGTATAAATGGGAACCTGTCAGTCAGAATCAGTTCAGGAGTGCACAACCTATCATTGCAAGTGCTCTGCACTAATTAATATACACTTTCTTTGATATCAGTAGTTGGAGATTCTTCTGCTATCAGAGGATCTTTTAATAGTGGATTTCCATTGTGCCACAAGCATTTGTGATCTCTAAATGATTTCTTCATTTGATCTCCTCCGGCCAAGTGTGTTATGCCCCATGTACTTTTATTTATCACAGCAAGGGTGATTTGTCTAGAAGGCATAATTACAGAACAACATGGCCACAGGGTGTTCAGGTGTTCCTTTCAACTTAGGTAAAGGTGTCCTACCTCAATGTTACGGGCACAGCCTGTTCTTTTATGTGACACTTGGCTCATGTCACAACTATGTATGAAATGCCTACTTCAGGAATGGCTTTGAGAACTCAGTCAAAGATAAAAGGTCAGAGAGCTAAAACATCTAAGTTCTTATTTTCATTTTTTTTTTTAAGTTTTAATTCAACAGTAAAAATTTGTTAAATAGGAGTACAAGCTTTTTTTCCTATTTTTCCTGGCTTGACTTTCCAGTGCATCAATACTTCAGAAAAACAAAGTAAACAGGGAAGACAAAAAGAGGCTGCCTGCAATTTCTTCAAAGTCTAGTCGGTATCCACAGCTCTTTGTGCCATGATTTTCCTTGGAGAATTTTGGGCAGGAGGCATTGAAAGGATTTTATGAACATCAGTCCATTTAAATGCAGCCCTAGGGAGATGGGGAGGCACTGTCCCCCCTCAGCAGATGGAGATCACTGAAAAAGAGGCCAAATGGTTTGCCCAAGATATCCAAGTTAGCATGCTGAAAGTCTGAGGATGTTTAGAAAGCAGGACATGAAATAAACATACCAGAGAGAAAAAAATAAGAAGTGGTAAGAGGCTAATTTCCAGAAAAAAAACTGGGAGATGAATTGTATCTCCAGGATAAACAGAGAAGACACATTAATGGAAAACTTCACCAAAATTGGGTAAAATGCAGATAATCTAATATTTCTGATCAATTATGCTGCGACTGATTTTCTAAGAGGAATTTCAAATGAATGTGGAATATTCTTTCATGCTCTAAAGTGCTTTCCCATCATCTATTATAGAAATAATATAAGATTTATTTACTGCTAAAATATGAAGGAAGTTGTTAAAGAAAAATAAGAACAGAGAAAGCCTGGGAGTTTTTCAGAAGCAAGTTTATCTTTGTACTGTATCATCATCACTTTTAAACTGACAATCTTAAATGAGTCCTACATATGGCAGGCTGGAATCCTTCTCAAACTGAGCCATCAGAGTTTTTGGTGGGTTTTTTAATGTCCTTTTCATACTGGGACAATATTTTCCTGCTATCCTTTCTGGTTTTGGATTACAGTGGTCCCTTTTGTTTCAGCCAGATGGAGATGCAGGGACTTGCTGTGATCCAAGTACAAAGCAGAAGCGCTTTGCCTTGAGAAGGAAGATTGGGCCCAGCCTGCAGTGAAGGAATTCTGTTACCTCTCCCTTTACCTGTACAGGAACTTGCAAGACACTGTGGAAACTTGCACATCAAAATAAACACAAAGTGACAGATTTAAAAATCAGCAGTTTTTAAATAAAAAAGGCAAAGCAATGGGAAACAGTTGTCTTACTCCGCATCTCCTAAGGGACCTTAATTCATTTTGTTTTTAAAAGCAGCATCAGCAGAGATTTGTAGAAAAATATAGAGCTGTGTGTCTCCTACAAGCTTCCACTTCAAAATGAGTAAAATAAACCCTCCAGCCTAAAAGCAAAGTTTGGTGTGTTTGTGCCACAGCTGTGTAAGAGGTATTATCTTCATCAAAACAAAAAGAATGATTACATCTTACTATAAGTGGTTCTTCCAGTTACTTCAGCTAGGAAGGACTCAGCTTAAACTGGAATTTGTGAGAGAAAAAGAATAATTTACTCCAACTCAATATTTGTAGAAACACATCTGGAGGAAGAAAGGGTCATTGCTGTTGTGGGAGGAAGCTACATCCAGTTTTATGCTCACTGTTCTATTTCCAACACTGGAGGGCTGCTACTTCTGCCAAAGCACACAGTATTCCAAGCCAGTAACTGGTAGGAAAACACATGGTGGTGAATCAAGGCCACTGACTGTGCAACTTGGGAATACACTTGCACGAGTAGAAGAGTCAGCTATGGCCTAGAAATAGATCTTAAAACCCTCAACTCATCCATGTGATATAACAAAATATAACCAAAACCATTTTTTGCATCTGCCATTTATTAATTTTACATTTTCATCATTATTTTGAGTTTTGAAAAGAGAGAAGGAAGACCTCATGCTAAATTTAATATTTCTATTGTCTCACGGCTTCTAGGAAAGCCTCAGTTCTCAGAGCATTCCCTGAAACATCTGTCCTGAAGATGTAAGCACTGGAGCAGTAAAAATGGCACAATAAATATATAGCAATGTAGTGAAGATGACAAGGACAATCCTCATCAAGAAGATTCAAACTGCAAAGAGGAACACAACATTTCTGGAAGTTTCTGGCCCTTTCATATCAATCTACATTGTGAACCCTTAGCAGATTCCAGATTAAGAAATGCTTTGGCAGATTTTGGGGTAAAGATAGTAGAACTAATGATTAGACTTGATTGGCAGCAAAGGCTGATGTGTTCCTAAGTATTTGCTAAAGGTCAAGGATATTGCAGAAGACAAAATTACTGATTTGATACAACACTTCTTGCTAAATGACTGGCCCAGGTTTAAGTGAATAGCACTTTAACGTCTCTCATTTCCATCAGACTGTGAAGGGGAAGAAAGAATATTTCAGCTTGCAATGTGAAAGCTGACACAGAGCTGTCAGACATGTCCTTTCAGCTAATCCTCCCTAGGAAATGCAGTGTGTGAGCTCTGAATTCCCTGTGAGTTTATCGATCTCGCTTTTTCCATATAAACAAGTGACATCAGCCTTGCGGATCTGTCACCACAAAGTAAAATGGCAGTTCCTTATATCCAGATGCAGGAGGGTTGCTTTGTTTGTTTGAACTGAATGAGCACAAGATGCTGAAGCTGCCTCAGCAGATCCAGAGTGCAACAGCAGCCAGGATGTGACCCTTCCCTCAGTCACCCACAAACTGAAGACAGCCTCATGGAAGAGCTGTTTATAAATGCCAGTTTTTGTATAATGAGTGCAGGTCACTCAGTGATGAAGTAGCCTGTGACATTTGTTTTAACTACAGTTGACAATACAGTGCTAAATTGACTAGAGCTAATGCAGCACCAATGTACTTGGACATGCAGATATGAAAGAAGCAGCTTCCCGAATATTTAAATGAACAGTGTCAAAGCAGTCACAACTACTGTATCACATTAGCACGACTAACACAGTTTGCTATCTGGAATTATGGAAAAAAGTCCTCATTGCTGAGCATAATACTTTGTGTAGTCTATTAGTACTTATTGAGCATCTCCTGTCTGCCCTCATTCTTTGGCCAGGCTGCTCATTTATCAAGAGCTCTGTGCAGCCAAGATACACAGGGAGGCAGCCCTGCATGGGCTGCCCATACATCATGGAACCCATTAGCCATGCACATTTCTTTCCCTGGCTCCAAATGAGCCACACCAATTTGTTACACAGCTCACCCGTGGGAGTCAAAGGTATACAGAGCAGCCTAGTGCCAAATATATGTAGCTCAATTACAACAAGTAGGACAACACAATTACACAAATATGGGGCTTAATTAATTGCTTGGAGAATATGCCATCAGACATGAACCAGTACCAGAGCACAAGCAGACAGACAATAAAATGTAGATATAAACATCTTAAGTGTAATTCCACATTTCCATTTAGGATGGGTGCATTTCTTTGGGGAAACGGAGTCTAAACCCTTCTGACACCACTTCACACTGCAAAGAGAGCAACAACACCACTTGTCAGCACTGTCTTACTAACTCAAAGTTGCTTTGGAGAACAGTCCATGACCTAACTGCTGAATGACCTCTCTCTCAGCCACAAACACCAAACAGCTTGCTACTTGTATTATTTCCTAAGTTCCTAAGTCTGCTGTAGAACATTTTAAAAGGAACCAAGAAAACTGTTTTTTAGAAACTGTTTTATTTACACCCTTAGAAAAAATATAGGTACTTTCTAATAATCTTTTTGTATTATATTCTGCAGAATGTTTTTCCCAATATTTGATTTCATTAGCTACATTTCCTAGGCAAAAGATCTATCCTTAGACTTCTTAAGCATTTTCTGGGTGTTTGTTTTCATTATGTTGCAACTTCTGTTTGTGAAGTTGGTTTCAAGGCAGCGCAGTTCAATCTGGGAAGCACAATGTACTCACAGGGGTGACATTCCTTCTGCGGGCTTTCTATACAGCTACTCTTCTCTCCCCCAAATGCCTTTTGCCCTGTGCTATTTATGCTGTTTCCTGGTTTTATTTCTGTTGCCTTTTTCAAATATGCTCTTTCATTATGCAGGAGAGACAGGCAGCCCAGAACTTGCACACCAAGGCTGTGCTCAGGAAGGGTCCCAGGAGAGTGGGACTGAGCTGCCCCCTCACAGAAGACCCTCACACAGCCCTACCACCCATGGTCCCACGAGGCACTGCCCACCGAGCTCCTCTCCCAGCACACCTGCCTGCCAAGGAGCCACTCCTGGCTCCTGTTAAACTAACAAATGCTGAAGGTCATGGTGTAAGGAAGCTTCAGCCACCAATGCTCCTCACGCAGATGCCTCACGCACACACATCTCGGACAGTACTCCTAGAGAGACCAGCTCTAAACTTGCCAATAAATTTTGCAGTATTCCAGCTAACAACAGGACATCATTTATAACATGAAAAAATTGCAAGTTATGATAAGACAGAATTTAAATAATTTTTCACCTGCTAAAAGCTACATCTTAACAGAGTGATTACAAAACATAGAAACCAGAGTTGATTCTATTTCTAATGCAAACTGCTAAGAGGCATAGGAGATACTTCTTGTATTCCTTACAAGGAAGAAGAAGGAATTCTGGTAATTTAGACAACACATTTTCATAAGACTGACCCTACATAACGAGAAAAACATGGTGTGCTACGGTGGACCAGGCACATCCTGTCATGAATGAAAAGTGCTGCTCTGTTTTTCACACACCGGGAATGCAGAGAAGGGTTCAGCATCTCTGCCAGTCCATTGTGTGATTTGAGTCTCAGCACTTCACCTGCTCTGCAGGGGGAAAACTTCTGACAGGAAGTATATATTGTTGAAGGAAGTTTTTTTCTCTAGGGCACCATCTTTTCTACTGGACAGATAATGGCATAGGATGGTATAGCCAAAGAATGTAATTCTGTTTGAGTGGAAATGAAAATGTTATTTGATGTAGACTAGAAAGACATGAAAGCAAAGAGATGCTACTGCCTTAGGCTCAATATCCTGCTTGGCAACGTTTTTCCTCTTGGCAGCAGTGAAGGCCAAGGTGAGGGGTGTGAGTATTACCCAGGTTAGCATGGAGGGCTACCTGCATTACCTAATGGTGCGTGCTGGGCACTTAATGAGCCATTCCTCAGCTCTGGCTGCTTTAAAAGGAAAAAGAAGTTCCTCTGAAAAGTGCATTTGTCATGAGGTGTTGAGGGGGTTTGATGCTTACTACCATAAAGAAATACCTCTGGATGTAAATACATCCATCCATATGCACTCCAGAATGTATTTTTCCCCTTTTACTGAGCACAGTATTAACAAGACAGAGCATTATGTTCATGTATTAAAGATCTTTTATAATGTATGCTGTCTTCGAAGCTACACAAAGGTGATTTGTGACATAATTAATGAACTTTGCCTTAGGTGTGCTAAAAAATGTGTAAGTTGTGTGAAGTACTACCCATTTCTTCATTACGGCAACTGAGCTGCATTTACTGTGAAAAAAGTGCACAATATCCCTGGAATACAGAATTACAAATCTCAGGACAGTGATCCTTATACTGTAGAACTTGCTTTAGGTGAATGATCCCTTTCATAACACCTCTCCCTGCCTGGTGCAGAAGCAGAGACCAGAATGGCTCCTGAGAATAACAGGTTTGTTGGCCACCACCAGCCAATGCAAAGTAGTGCCCCAAAGGGAAGGAAATCATCGAGGCTCAAACATCCCCCACAGGCTTTGAAATCCTACTTGTCTCTCGTGCTGCATTGTTGTGATCCTTCTGAAATTTAAGAAATATGACCTGCTACAGTGCTCAGCACCCTAAAGACACAAGGATTAGTCCTCAGTGTGAAGTACCATTAAGCCCTTAAAAAATGCAATGATTTATTCTTCATATTACAGCAGTTAATAAACGTGTTACTGAATTGAATCAAAAAATAAAGCAGAGGAAAGCCTTTTTTGGCTTCCAATTTTGTTCCATTACTTGGATTTTATGCCTCATTAGGACACCAAAAAACCCCATCTAACTCAACACAGGACTTCTTGGAAGATTCTTGCATATGGTTAAAGAAACCAGGGGAACACAAACTGCATTTAACACCTTAAATGTACAATTTGGTTGTGTTTCTGTCAATTTAAACCCTCAGAAGTACTTTAGTAAAGCAGGAACACATATTTTGGTGTATTATTCCCAAATAATTGTTGCTAATTATTTGCTCTATCTACAAAACCATATTTGCATTATATTTGCTAATTTAAATTATTAAGATAACCACTCTTTCTTACAAGGGAGAAATCAGGACTTACTTGCACCTTTTCTCTACCTACTTATTTAAGCACAAGATCAGCAAAAATCTCATTCATATGCCAATTAGCATATATTTAGCAGAGGCAATTTTACACAGCTCACAGCTTGTGTCCAAAGATCAATCTTCACTTGTTTTGGAAAGAATGCCAACCAGCCTTAGTAATTTAAGTTATTCTAGTACTACACAATGTTTCCATTTTATTGGGCTCCCAGAGTCTTGCTGATAATCTTGGTTACAATATGAGTCTTTCAGCAAAAACCCCCACATCTTTCTCTGGACTCTGCAGGAGCAGTTTCAGGTAGTATTTGCTATCGTGGATAAAGCTGTCATGGTTTGAGAGTTTTATCACGTCCTGCAACCCACAGGACTGAGTTTATGCAGAATTCACAATGACAAATAAAATTCCAAACAAACAAACAACTGTCTTGCCGAAGTTGTACATTTTACTTCACCAAGAGGCAAAATTCAGCAAAGCACAGCTCCAGCCCCTCAAGGAGTGGCTGACACATTCCTATTTGCACCAAAGATTATGCAAAGAAACAAAAACCAGTTGACATCTCAGCCACATCTAACATGAAATGTTAAACAGCACAACCAGGTCTTCCTCCACTTTGATTCACTAAAGCTTTCATCTATTCTTATTTTCCAGTCTGCCCTCCTCTATCTGAGAGCAGTGCATTTCCCAGAAACCCTGTTCTTGCAATAAACAGCCTGAAGTGCCCATTATCCTGGCGGGATTCCACCTTCTGAGGATGAACACACGAGGTTGTGTTTATCAGGGTCAGGGGAAAGGGCACATGTAAGGGAGTCAGGAGAACTGGCTCTATACTTAGCTCTCTAATTACAATCAATTTTTGAGACACTTTTTCCCTGGCAGGCAGGCAGGCAATGACTTTGGTGACTAATTCTTGAAAGAGGAGATTGTCTCTGCAGCTATTCCATGTGTGTGGTGCAAAGAAATCCAACCTTCACTTACATAAGAATTCCACTTGGCAGCACTGGCTCTGCCTCTCTTACCTTCTCTCAGTTGGCATGCTGGCAATCTTCCTTTCAGCAGATGCTGATAAAAACAAAATAAAAAGAAGCCCCACCTTCTTATTTATCTTCCCACAACTCTGTAGATAAATCAGATGTTAAATATTCTCTATTTAAAGTCTACAATTTCCAAGTTTCAGGCATGTAGTGGAGATCCAAGTCCTGCTACTGTCTGTCAACATCCTTTGCCTAATAACGCATCTCAGGACAGCTCAAGCTCTGTTTAAGCTGCTTTTATAGCTCCCCAAATACAATTTTACTAATCTGCTTTTTAAATTACTATTGCCCACTGGCCTGCCTGCTGGTGGGGAAAACCTTCAATCCATTATTCAGCACAGACTCATGCAAACATTACTATTAACAAGGGAGAAGTTAGCTAATAACTGACAGCTTAAAGAATAATGAAACTGTTAATATTTGAGGCCATCCTCCCTGCTTCTGTCTATCACAAGTGCTAGAATCATTTAAATTAAATACTTTATGTCACTAAAACACATTTCAGATGATAAAATGAGCTACAGCTATGGCTGTTGAATACATCTATCATTTCTAAAGTCAGGCTTAAGTCCACCTGCTCACTGAGGGCTCAATTTTGCCCTAAATTACACATGGATAATTTCACCACAGTGAATCATATGATAGGAGGTACATGAAAGAAATATTTGTGAAGTATTGCTACAGGTTTTTGAGAAATTAATTCCATTCCAATAATTTTTACATTTTTTGAAAGAGATTGAAGTAGCAAAAGCACTATTGGAGAGAAAAGTGCTGCTGGTTTGATGAGACTAAAGTTACACAGTCATGTGCAATAGAGTTTTGTAAAAGACTATTTTTGCAAATGCAAAAAATTTAGTTCAAATGCGATTTATCAAAATGGATATACCAGAAACTAACTATTACAACACTCTTTGTTGCCCAAAGGAAAAACACCTCTGCAATCACAGAATTTCATGTTATCAGTCTTTAGCTAGTTCTGCAGATGGGGAGAAAGTTTTGAGCCTTGCAATGTATGGGGTGTGGGGAGTCAACGTCCCACAGGTAGTTCTGGGTGACCCTATTCCACGGTTCCCCTGGATTTTAAGACACAAGATATAACGCTCCCATTTATTCCTGCCAGTGCTGTTTTTCCAGGGCAGGCTTAGGAGCTTCCCCTCCTCCATGCAGAGCTGATCAGAATACCAACAGAGAAAACATATTTCAAATTAAACAATGTCATTAAGTATTCACAAGACGCCCAATTACTACTGTACCCAAGTGTGCTTGCTGTCAATGTGTATTAGCTACAAAACTGATAGGCTAGAGCTGACCCAGAAATTGTCACAACTTGTGATCTTTGTCAATTCAGCTGAGTGACAGGCTGAGCTGTGTAAATAACTGGACCTCCTGCCATGAAAAAGATCATTTCAGGTCACTTAAAGCAAAACTTTTATTTTCTCATAAAAAAAAGCCTCTCAAAGCCTTCTCTGACCAACCAAACCTTTCAGTCAGTGTGGTTTAATTTCCAAATTTTAAAAAATGAAACATTTCTAACACAAATGTTGAAATATAATTTCATAATGAAATGAAACCTTCCCAAAATGTTCTGAAGCAACATAGGGTTACTTCACCAAGTGTAAATGTGGATCTTTGTGACGTTTTAAGGAAGTGCAAAAGAGCCCTCTGGGCACACCAGGGTGAGATAAACAGGCAACCTCCTTCCCATGGACTGGTTGCTCCTTCCTAACCCTTTCCATTGATGGCCTGAGCCAACAAACTAACAGCTTCACTGCTCAGTGTGCCCTGCACTCTCAGGAGCTGGAATTCTTTCCCCTGGAAAGCTGAGCTCCTGCTCTCCCCCCTTCCATCATCAGACTGGCAGCTGTTCTGCGACACCCATGGTAATCTTTGATCAAAGACAGCGTGTGCTCATCTGCCATTTATCACCTGTTAAATCCTCACTCCCATTTGGCTGCCAGCTGGTGTTTCATGGAATTCTACCTGGATATGTTTATGGATTGCACCTTCATCAGCATTCCCACAGCTCCCACATATGTCAGTGGTGGCAGAGAGAGGGGAAGATTTCTTCCTTGGCTTCCAGAACAAGATTAACACCTGACCCAGAAAGGACTGAATCCTGGAAGCCTATCAAGTACTTGGTGTCTGGTTTTAACAGGTGAAAGCGCTCCTCTAGCAGGCCCAGTGGGCTGGATTGTGTCAGAGGTGCTTTGATTAATCCCATGTAACTCAGGTGCTTTATTAAGCTGGCAGTATTTAGAACTGCTCTCCTAGTGTACCTCAGCTTCCTTGCTTTGCATTATAAGATATCCTGCAGATCAACATCCATAATGTATGAGCTCAGCCTTGACACGGTGACAGAGCTGCACAGTCCTGCAGTGGACAGGATGCCAAGGGGAGGTTTTCTGCTCCCTTGCCAGGGGGTGCTTCCCCAGCTCAGTGTGGAGCCCACTGCTGCCAGGCTGGTTTATGTCTGCTGACACTAAATACAGCCAGCCACCCAGAAGAAAATGAAATCTCACACTGAGAAAGGACCTACTATCAGTTAAGCTTGCAATGAGCTGCACCTCTGCCAAGCACCATTGACAAGGCCAGTTTTGGGGTTTTATTGTTGCCCAGTACAAGAGATGCCCTCTCTAAGCTAGTGTTTGCCCCTGAAGAAGATATTGGGTTTACCCAATGTTCTTTGTAACTTCCAGTTTTCTCCTAAACAGTCACTAAGTTAAGAGCAAAGACACCCAATTGCTTGGGGAAGTAAGAATGATAACAGTAATTGGCAAATCAAGAAACTGGTGCTAAGTACAGTCTGAACAACTCAAGAAAACTCCGGAGCCAACTAGGCCTTGCTGGCAGAATATACCAACAGAGGAACCTCACTTTACAGCAGCTTCCATCATCCCAGGATATTCTCTTATTCCTCATTTCCAAGGTCAAACTTTTCAATCACATTAATGAAAATTTTTTGACTGACTGAAACATTATTCTAATTTCTGAAAAGGTGAATATGTGCCAAGATTTCTTCTTCAATGCAGGACTGTACAAGAGAAATTTCAACTATTTTTCCATCTTATTCAGAATGGTTTCCTATTAAAAAATCCCAATCTTCTGCTTAGAATTTGATGCCAAACAAAAAACAAACAAGAGACTCCCCCTTTCTGGGATAGTGCCCCAGGTACACTGAGACAGAAGTTTTGTTAAAATCAGTGTATCAGCAAACTCAGTTAGTAGCAAAACACCTCGAATCAAACTTAATTTAAAGCCTTCCAACCAAAAAAATAATTTTTTGGTTCAGTCTCAATTTCCTTTTCCATACTCTTCAAAGAAAAGAGGGAGAGACGAAGGCTTCACAAAATTTACTGAATCACATAAAACTGACACAAACCAGCGTGTGCACCTAAAGTTTCACAAAAACCTTTATTCCATTTAAAAACCCTTTTTAGATGATGCTATGCTTTTTTTTTTCTTTTGACCATTCTAAAATGAAATTGAAACGCTAACATTTTCTCTATGGAAAATCTGTGACAAAAGAGTTTAAAAGAACCTATCTTTCAAGAAATTTCATGTAGAAACTTTTTTGCATAGTTTACTGCCATCAGCACTGAAACCTTAAAAAACATACCCAGAAGCCTGAGTTGCATTATATTGAACTTGTCTATACTGTGTTTTAGAGGTTATTTCATTATACTAGTGCAAACATTTCTGTGCACCCATTTAAATAATTTTAAATTTGGTTTATATTGATTTAGTACGTCAAGCCCTACTCAGTTTAAGGGAAGTCAATACGGGACAGGTTTAATTCACTTGATAGCTCTCTGAACAAGAGCTTAATACAATCAGTCCAGCAATCAAACTTGATTAATCAGTGCAATCCCACAAGCAGCCAAACCAGCAAAAGTAGAGGAACTGGACTATTTCATCCCCTGAAAATATACTAGTAGAAATAAGAAAGCTGCTGAAAGAGTTCCATCTATATCCTCACGTATCTACCTGGATCTACTCAGGGAGGCTGAAGTCACACATTGACAGGAAAATGCTGCATCTCTAATTAGCCCACAATTAACAAAGCTTTGGACAATTTCTCTAAAAATAAATGAGTAAATGATGTTTCGAAACGGTGCAAAAAGTTGGTAGGAAAGAACCAGAGGAAAGACATGAAAGTCCAAAGTGCTCTCCTGCGGAACTGCACACTCTTGCTCAAGGCAAACATTGCTGAATTACAAACCAAAATTAAATCATTAGGAAAAGCAGAATGCTGCTCACTAATATACTTTAATGACACAATGGGCAATAATGGCTGATTCAACACAACTGCTTGCAAGTTGGTGGCTGGGGCCTTGGTCCTGCTTTTCTCAAATCAAACAATGCTGCCAAAAGAATGAGGAACAGATGCTAAATACGCACGTCTCACATGCTGCTTCAATTTGTTCATCACCGACTTCCTTCGGGATAAAAGAGATATTGTCAAAACGATAATGATGGTGTAAACATTTTGGCCACTTCAAGCATTTTCTGAATGCCAGATAAATTCAGAATAATTTTTTGCAGTAGGCTTGCCAGAACATCAGCTGAAGCCTTCATTATAGCTATTCATATCCCTACAATAAAGGTTGCATCCGCAATTCTACTATAAATACTCTTTCAGAGAGTTTGATAATTTGGCTGCAAAAAGTATTTTTGGCTGAAGCTTGGCATGTAAGTTGTCTTAGATACAATTTTTCAACTAAGTTTTCAACTGTTCAGCTGTTTTTTGCATAAAGAGTAAGGAACAAAGAGAGTTCAGTTGGCTTAAATGGTTCTTTTTTTGGCCCTACATAAAAAAAGCACCATTAGTCCTACATTAAAAAGCACCAAACTGTTTCTTTAAAGCAGAACCTCTGTTAAGGAAAAAAAAAAGCAAGGAGTCACATACACTTAGTGCACACTTACACTTAGATACACTAATTGCAAGCACTCTAGCTAACTGTGGCATGATCTGGATTAGGTGCTAGGGAACAAATTCCTTGGAGGAACTGTGACACACAAAGTCACTCAAGTTTTTCATTACCCCAAGAAATGGTAACACTGATAAAATCACCAGCCTGAGGTCAAGGACTTTTCTTGTAGAAAACAGAGTGCAATGGGAGAGTAAATTCATAAATGTAGCTGTAAAGGAAAAACTTCACAATTCTTCAGGTTTAATTTAATCACAAAATTAGTAAATGGAGTTGGAAATCGATACTTTGAGGGCACTGATCTTCCACAGTGTCTATAAGCACTATCTACTCTTTTAAAGATGATGAGGGCTAAATAGATTCCAGCAGGTGTGTCCCAATTATATACTCAGAAGTTGGAAAACGGAAGAAAGCCCTCAAATGTGCTTTCCTCACAAAAGAAAGCTTCATAGAATCCTGCCCCACGCTGGGTTCATTTTGCCAGTCTTCTTACTCTCTGCTACTCTGGCTAGCAATGAAGGAAATCTCCTAGAAATGAGGATTATTTTGTTTTCCTCGGATGATTTTGCCTCAGCCAGAATCATTTGGAGGCATTTCTTTTCCCTCTGTTGGTAACCTCACACACAGAGGTGGCTCAGGGCTATTACTCCCTCAGTGGGCAGGTCAGCCTGAGCTTCCTTGATACAAACCCTGCATTTCTCTGCGCTTGTCTGCCATCTTGACCAGCAGGTACATCTTTCTGGAACACCTGATCCAACTGCATCTCCCAGGCAGGGACACACTTCCCTGTCACAGTTATCATCTCCAGAGCTCTGGAAGGAGTGGGACAACCTCTACAGAGCGATCATGAAAACACATGATGTGGTAGTGGCAAATGATACCAACTTCTGTGTGATGCACTCAAGTTTGGGAATGCTACGCTTTCAGTGAATGCAGTTCTCATCAACAGAGGGGTTACTGCTGGAAAAGGGGGAAAAAGAACTTTAAACCAGATTGATTTTACTGTTACAAAGTTACTTTTAGAAAAAAAATGTGTATCAAAGGCCTTAGAACTACTACAGAATAACATCTGCTGCAGGAGACAGAAATGCAGTACAGAAATCAACCTTGAGGTTCTTTTTGAGAAGAGATATCTATCTGTTCCTACACTCCATTAGTGCCACAGGGCAGGGCTCCATTTGCACTTTCTGGCCATACACAGGGATCACCTACCCTTCCTGACTGTCCCAAGAAACTGCTCCCTTCCACTACAGCACAGGCTAAGAATTACAGCACATGCTCGACCTTTCTTTGCTGAGACGCATTAAATCACTTTCAATTACCAAATAAACTAAGGTGCTTGACAGATGGCTTCAAAGCACTATCCTTCATGGTTCATTACCAGGATCTTGTAAACAGGAATAGGCTTTTCTTACCTGCCTGTGAAGGTGCTGCTGAATGTTTTATTTCTGGAAATGCTGCCTATAAATATGACAGTGTTATTTTGTGAAACAGAACTTCCAGAAACTGTTTTCCTCTTTGCAAATTAGCTGCAGTGATACTATTTTGAACTTAGAACTGGGTACAAAATTTTAATACTCTCACATTTCTAAATGTAAATCTGCCTTTACACAGCGTCAAATGTGTTCCAGATACTTTGTCACACACACTTAAAAAAGAAAAAAATGAACCACAATCCCCTTAGAACCATGCTGGATTTTCCCTTAGCAAGTGGCAGAACAACTTAGATTTCGATCCATGAGCTGAAGTTCCCAGAACTCAGTCCTCAATTCCTCTGCAATAACAACAGCCACACTAGCCTTTGGAAACAGCACCCTATCTACTCAAGCTTGATGCCACAATCAGAATGGACGTTGAAATATACTGTCCTTTATTTCTATATTTATAGACATCATATAGATATATTGTATATTGTCCAATGGGCAATAGTCAGAAGCATGCAGAAACCAATTCTCAGTACTCTGTGCTCCCTTCTCCCTCCAAAAGCACTTGGCTGCTCTGGCAAGGTCTCAGCCATCTCCAGGAGTGCCCTGCAGGAATGGCAGCCCTTGCCCTGGCACAGAGCCCACAGTCATCTTCAAACCTGAAGGACAGTTTTATCTTGGCCATATGCTCTCCCTACAAAAATTCCTCAGAATTACAAGCAAAGGTCCTACATTCACCATGGAAATTATTAATGGCTGCAACAGTCAGTATTATTTACTTTATATCCAAAGTGATTTAATCTTAATATTCTCTCCAAATTGCTGGAACTTCTCATATCTAGTGTATTGATATTTCACTATTAATGTATGAGGGAGTTAGAGACATCTTCAGGATGAATGCTTGTTGTTTTAACAGCTGGCAGACATGGAACAGCCAGGGATTAGCACTCAAAAACCACAGGGAACAGCTTGCAATCTGTGTGTTTGATTAGGTAAATGTCTCAGGTGACAGCAATAAAAGAGTTAACAATGTCCTCTTGGAGAAAAAGATACTTTTAGCTGCTATTAATTCAGTTTAGCAAATATAAATGGAGAAGAGGATGACAATGTCTCATCAAAGGGTTTATTTGGAACAAGAAACTGGTAAACAGGGTTAATGGATAGAAAAGAAGAACATCTTCTCTCCCTAAAAAATCAGGTTCTACCCTAAGCAGAGCAAAACATAAGTGAATTCAAAAGAGCCATCCTGAAAAATCATTACAATTATGTGCATTTTTTTAACTTCTGCATTTGACCACAGCCATGCACATTTAAACTTAAAACTCCTGTTCAAAGTCGGAACCTCTTATTCTCCTCTTCCCATGCTCTTGGTCCAGAAACAGCTATCCACAGATGCAAAGTATTTATTTGAAGTAATTCTGCCTTTATTGAAGTTTTTCTTTCTCCTTACATGGCTAATAACACACAAAGGAAGTTTACAATTCATTTTGTTTACTAAACGCTGCTGCACACAACTCTGGACAGCCCCAGGCAGGTTCAGAAGCTTCATGTTTAGTTTAAGCTAAAACTTCAGATCCACGACCAAGTTTTGGATTCCCAGCTTCTGAGTAAGTACCAGAAATCTACAGACAAGCCAGCTCACTCACATAGGAAAAGCCTACAGAGCATCACTAAGGGTGGCACGACCCAGCCCTGTCTGACTGTGCCAGCATCAGACAAATCACTGATGTTCCAGAGGAAAAGCTCAAGGGCTGGGACTTTCTGGGGTCTTGCTGCCAAGACCATGCCATGGGAAGGGCACTGAAAATGTAGAGTTATCTGGTTTTGATTTTTTATACTAAGATGTCATGACACAAGCTTACAGAAAACCTCTTACATTTCTGGGTTGGGATCTCAACAGCAAACATTGCTCTGGACTGCTGGGATAGACATGAGGAGAGAGATTATTTCCAGCGCTTTGCATGAGACACAGGCTGGATCCAGAGCCTGACCTACAGAGAACCTCTACACAGACTAACAGCTCTGGTCAATTCTGAATAAAATATACTGACTATAAACCCTCCATTCCTATACCCTGTACTCCAAAAAAATTCTTGTGTTATGTCTAAGTCCCTATCTGATGCTTTTGGAGCTGCAGCTCCAAAATCCACCAGAGCCAGTAACACGAGAGCAGTGCTAGGAAAAGCACAGCTGAGTTGTGGGAGTCTCCTCAAGCACCAACTCCTCCAAGCATGCCAGTAACTGTGGAAACTAAGATCATGCATGAATAAAGATCAAATCTCCCCTGCTACAAACACCTCCCCTTTGCAGCACAGTGCTGTTAGAAAATTTCCTCGTTGCTGTTTAGGCTGTTGTCTCAGACTTTCTGGTACCTTGCTTGTGAGTGGCATTAGGAACTGTGTTGTTTGTTGGGTTTTGTTTTTTTTTTTTTTATTTGAATGGAGGGCAGCAGAACACATAGATGAAAATTAAATTGGGAGTTTGCCAGGAGTTAAGTATTTTTCATGTTCTTCCTCCCCCTTTTGGGCTATAAAGCAGAGCAATAGGGACAGGAGTGCCAGACTCATTTTTACATGTGATCTGTGGTATAAGTGAGCACCTGTCTGCACAAGCAGAAAGCCAGTTTATTATTCTGTCACACCACCTAGCCCCTGATGTGATGTCAATGAAAGCATCACAAAACCATTCTACCGAAATTGGGAACATTTTTGTAAAAACAGCATTGATTGTATTCCGTGCATGGAATACTGCTAAGACAAAATAAGAACAGGAAACATCCAGCCTCTTTTACAGAAAAGCTCAAGTTTTTTATGAACTGCTTCTTAAAGGAACAAAAAGCAGGGTGAGTTTCGGCTGGTTTTAGAAGGCTCACTCTCCCACCCTTCCATCTACCAGATAAATCCTCTTGGCTTTTTCCTAGTGCCTTGCCCAGAGACACGATAATGGGGATTGCACTCAATCACTCACTGCAGGGACTCCCTCACCCCTTTTCCTTCTGAGGGATTGGAAGGATGGTCAGTGGATCTGCTGCTAATTTAGAAAGATTAACCACTCCTTAAAAGAAGCAGGTGCTAAATCCCACATAAAGCAGCAGCTTACACACTCTCCAGTATGAGCTCTCCTGCTCCTGCTCATCTTCTGGCCCTTGTGCTGAACACAGCAAGGCCTGTACTGAAAGAAATAAAAGCTTCTCTGCAGAATTCTACTGTCAAAATTAGGCAAGATACAGCAACAAATATTTTGGAAGCTACCCACTGGGTATATTTCTCATTAGCTTTCTGTTAACCCAATATCACAGAGAGGAACACTCCCTAAAATTTGTATATAATTTCAACCAAAACCAACTTCAAATTGGAGCTGGAATGACAGAGTGACTGCCACAGGAACTTTTCTCACAAATCTCATCACCAGATTAAAAAAAAGCATTCAAACAGTAACATATGTAAACAAAGAACGCAAATGAAATCAGATATTAATATTGAGGCACTAAACTGAGTATCACACACAAGCACCATCCATGTGTGGCATGCAGTGTTTATATTTGTTTTTGAAACACAAGGTACTGAAGAACACAGCCTCAAAAACCATTGATCCTCTTTCTTTCCTTATGTGCTAAATTCACTGCACTCAGGCTCAG
Source organism: Molothrus aeneus (assembly GCF_037042795.1). Classification (NCBI taxonomy): domain Eukaryota; kingdom Metazoa; phylum Chordata; class Aves; order Passeriformes; family Icteridae; genus Molothrus; species Molothrus aeneus. The sequence goes on along the minus strand of NC_089649.1, from coordinate 5,980,603 downwards.
TTAATTTCTAATACATTTGTCCTGCCTTCATGCCGTTAATGCAGATATGAATTACAGCTTCTTCAATGCTTCGAACATGTAGCTTAATTCTGCTCATCTCTCACAAAGCACATCTGAACAGGTAAACAGGGGATAAAAAATTCCTTAAAAACTCTACCCATTCTGTCCCAGCCCAATAAAATTCTCCTCAAAGGCTTCTGAGCAGGACCCTGCAGAGCAGAGCACAGCATATGTTACTGCGAGAAGGAGGAAGTGACAGATGTTGCCGGCATTTTGGAACAACACAATTGGGTCCACAGATAGATACAACTGTATCTGATTAGGCAGACAGCTCCATTCATCTCTCTGTACACCAGCCAGGAGGTCTCTAATTGTTTTGCAGATCACTTAGCAATTAATGATGCCGTTGCCCTTGGACAGATCATGCTACAGATCTATATTTTCTGTTCAAGTCAAAGCACTGAGGAGATACAGGGATACCAAAGCTACTCTATCAATATAGCCCACAGCAAAGATTTGAGGGGGGGGGACTTCTCGGGTAAGAATTTATTTCTGTCACAAACATGAATTTTCTCTCTCAAGTTCTCATGTCAAATAACCACAACCCTTTACAAATTCCATTTCACAAAATAAACCCCACACAAAATTTTGCACCAAGTCAGATGCAAAGTTGGAAAAAGAAGAGACTGAAGAGTGCACAGAAATGGGAGTCTTAAAAGTGGGCTGGAATGATCCTACAGGGATCCAAAGCAGAAGGGCTACAGAGGGTAAGAGAGCCTGGGTGAAATGTCTCCCAGCACACATATACTGTGGATATTGCTGCTGTGTAACAGCTTTGTTTTAAAAGATAATCCCCATGCCCATAGCACTAAAAATCTTCATTAGAGATACTGACTTATCCCTACTGACAAAGCAGGTCTGCACAAAGCACTTGCAGCTGAAGTGACCAGCCTAGTTGCCCACAGTAAGCTCATGAGAGCCAGGGCTGATTTTTTTCCCTCATTCTCAGGTGAAGTCTCAGGTAGAGGGCACTGGGTAAGACTGGATGTCATCCAAGCTAATGGTAAAGTTTGAGATGATGACACCACAGTGGGGCTCTTTATCCATTTTTCCCCCAGTAAGAAGAATGGCCTCCAATTTCCTGACTGGAACACATCTGAAAACCAAATCAAAATCAATCTTAATCCAATTAAAAAAATAATGTTAGACAATTTAGAATAAAAGAGAGAGTTTTTTACAGCTCACGTGACTCAAAATGGTTATCGAATCTAAAATATCAAGTGAGGACTTGCTTATATTTCTATTACAACTTTAAATTAAAGCTTTTGAGTGCCTCAGGATAATTTTAATTGAGAAAGAACTGTAGTTTGAAAATCAATTATTTTCAGTAATCATCTGTTTCAGTTCTTCATTAATGACCCATACAGCTATCTATGTAAAACAAATCTTATTAGCCTGGTATCAACTACTTGAGAGCATCTCAATAAACAACCCAGCATCTCCCACACTTGGTACTACACGTGTAGCCACAAATTCTCCAGCGGTGGGAGTTAATTAAATCCATTAGTATTATTCCAACAATGTGGCCATGAGAACCTGCCTGGGGGGACAAGTGTGGTCTGCTCTTGACTTCAGGCACGGTGTCTGGTCTGTGACAGCAGTCTGGACTGAACAAGGTGCTGCAAGCCAAGAGCAGAGAGCCAGAGGAGGAGCTCTAGGTCCTCCCTGCCACCCTTCCCACAGCTTAAGCTCACAAAAGCATTCCTCAAAGCAAGGGCTGGAGAAGGGGAAGTCAGGTGCAGACCCGTTTTTCCGGCCAAAGAATTTGCCTGGTGTGGACACCAAAAAGAAGCCGATTTGCTCTATGATTTTATCACTGCTCTGTTTTATTATTTAGAATGACTTTTCATTTCAACTCCACCTTGTTCCGATGTTTAATTAACCTCTCCACTAGGAAGTTTTCCTAATGTACAAGATAAATTTAATTGTGTTTTAAGTGTATTTTTTTTCCTATCCGTAACGCATATCATAATTTCTCCCTTGCCACGCTGAAAATACCTTTCATGTACCATCCCTTTTTTTCTTCTCTCTGTGAAGTAGCTCCAGAAGTCTTTCCCCAGAGGGCTGATTTTGGAGCTCTTTGTTCTTCCTGGTCTCCTATGGCTTCCCTTCATTCTGCACAGACTTTGCCTTGCAGTGCAGTGTCCTGACTCCGCCCAGGGACTCTGGATGAGATCCTGCCCACGCTGAGCAGAGCAAAGGGATTAATGCACACCTTTTCTGAAGGGCACTGCCTACCTGATAATTCCCCCTCCAACAACTGGTCACAGCCTGCTCTGGCTCCTTAGGAGGGCTCAAACTCCCACATCCTATTCTAATCAAGGGATTCCTGGAAATTCAGCTCCTTTATTTCAGGGCAGACTTCATACAACCTGCGGATAAAGTCTTAAACTGAAGATTCAGAATTCAAAATCTTCATGTTATCATTTTGATTGCTTAACTTTTATTTTTGCTTGTTCGGTAATTTGCAGATTATAAGAGTGTTCTCTTAAACTTCACATTATTTTCATGCTACAATTGCTGATATTAGTTTGCACTAAAAAACCAAACAATTTTATGCTTTTGAGGTATTTTATGCATTATGGGAAAACTATATAGTATATTATATGATTATACACATTGGGATACTTGTGTATTTGCAGAAAAAGGCAGCTAGCTGTGCTTGCCCATATTTGTCCTTCAGAAGCCTGGACATATAGAATTATGCAAATGAATTTAAAGTTTTCTATATACTAAATTATAGTTCTCTTCCACATTCACTTGCTATAAAGCACATGAAAGAACAAGAGAATGCCGAAACACAAATTACGTTCAGGGAAGACTGAAAGGTCAGCATCATTTTTTTCTGCAGTTCACACTTTTTTGATGTACATTTTCTACTCTACAACTGGTTTTGGAAAGAATTATTTGGAAGCAGTTAAACAGGTAGGGAAAAAGGAGAATTCTGTATAAATAAGCAAAACATTAAAGAGGTTCTGATCAATCAAATTTCTCTCAAATCTCTCCTTAAGCATGACCAAGACACATTCCTAACAACACTGATTTCTATGGATTTTTATGGATCTGGTCCTGATTTTTTCCACAGAGTTAAGAGGTCTCCTGGAGGACACGGACACATCGCATCAGTGAAAATCCTGAGCTGGAATGCACGCAACTCGTCAAGGGCATGCAACAGGGAAGAGTGCAGGTCACACACTTAAAATGAGAAAAATGAAATGGTCTCTAAGGAAAGGTAGCTGCTCGAGCCACGGCTGGACACACATAACCTTTCCCAGGCACTCTGTCAAAGCAAACACCCGAGGCTGCTGTGGAAGATCAACATCTTGGCAAAGCAATGGTGAACCAGCAGGCTCCAGCTCCTGAGAACTCTGTTCATTATAGGCTTGGCCAAATCACTAGAGAGTTGAGAGCTCAGCATGAGGTTCAGGCAGGAGCAAAACAATCTAGGTAGGATTGATGTCCACATGCTGATAATGGGAACAGCACCCCATCTTCCTCCACGCTAAAGAAAAATTAGGAGTGGGAAATCTGTACTGGCGCATAACATCAAAATTGACAACAGCAAGAAACCACAGATCTAATCCAAATGTTGGAATGAATCCAAGAAAAATCTGCAAAGGAAACTTGCAATAACTCTCAAAACACTCATCAATATGTCTTAAGTGTTTGATCAAAAGCATTACCGTCATTACTGTTTCTCATTTGGAGAAAAAATTGAGAGACCTTGCAAGCAGGAAAAATTGAAAACTTTCCCTCATATAAATAAGGCTGAAGAACTCAGGAAGCTTATTTTTTAGCAGGGGTTTTAGGCAGGAAGAAGAAAATGTATCTGTTTTCTATTAATAATCAATGTTTCATTGGTTTACCTGCTGCCTGTATGGGGCATGCTGGGTCAACAGCTCTTCAAAGGGGGTTTAGCTCTGACTCATAAGGTGAGACAGATTCTTTCATTTGCAGGTCTCCTGCGTACAACATCCAGGTTGCTGATGAATAAAAAAAATCCCTTTCCAATGAATATATGAGACTAATTCTCAGCTGACAAGGATTTATATTACATAAATAAAACCCATCAAAACTGGGTTGGCAAAGTCTCTGGCAGTTTCAAATGAAAGCCAAGAATTAATTGGACACAGACAAACAATTTTTCCATTCCGAAGATGAATTCCTGCAAGTTAAGGTTGAGTTACATTTAACATTGCCTAGAGGATTTTCATTTCTGGGAGTGTTTGCCTGGGACTTATAATAAAGACTAGGGAGAATATCCTAGGGCTCTATTTGACTGAGATTTTTACACAATGTCCATCACCATGGTAGCTGGTTGATATATGGGAGCCACGGGGCTCTTCCAATTCAGATGGCTCGTTATTCATAACAACGACTCCCAGATTACATGCACAGAGAAGGAATTCTTGCTCCCCTTCTTACAGCAAAATATCTTTTCCAGAGTTTGGCCCAGTCAGAGAAAAACTGTTAAATCACATCTTAGTTTTACTATCTGGCAATTCTGTGGAGAGATCTACCTAAACACCACCAGTCACTTGTCAGGCATTTTTAAAGGAAGAAAATTGGTGCTTTGTTTAGAGGGTAAGTGCATCTCAACACACCTCTGGTTTACAATTTTGTCCTTCCAGGTAATTAAGAGCTAAGTTGCATTGACATAGCCATTTATTTATCCCAAAACCATGTAACCAAATTCAGGCTATTTGAGATCAGCAAGGGAGTGCATTCCACAGCCAGGGAATCCTCAGAGAACAATCTCTGCAAACAGCAGGCTCTCCCGTAAAGTGGCTCAATTTTGCAAACCTTCTTTGCCTTTGAAGGCAGACCCAGCAGAAGAAGGTGTTCAGCAGGCACACAAGTGAGAAAAGGATGAGCTAAGGCAAGCTCCGCATTGCTAAGTGATGATATCTCCAGAAACTCAGCATGGAAACATAGAAATGTGGCTTTAACAACCTTTTGAAGCAGACAGGAGGCCACAGGAGATGACTTTGGGTTTTGTCTGCTTTCATGGAAGCCTTGACAAGAGGAGCCTAAGGAGAAACAGGGCAGCTGCAAGGGATGGGCTCTATGTGAATCACTGAGGCCCACTAAAGTGGACTGTGGCCTTCAGAATATCTCAAGAGATCCACAATATGGCTGTATTTGTAGAATGCTTTTCTCATTTCCAGCATTTCTTATTCACTTAAAAACCCCCAAAAATCCAAAGTCAATGCAATTTATTATATACAGACAGGAGAAAAGCAAAAGGGAGTTCTGAAGAGCACCCTTTGTATCAAGCTCTCCAGCACCACAGCTGTGTGTGCTGTCCCTCTGCCCCTCTCCACCTGCAACCTGCATTTTAAAATCTGCTACAGAAGGGGCACAGAATATACACAAATGAAAAACGAGAAACAAAGCAGAAACAGACAAGTAACATCTGAACTTTAACTCATGAAATTATGGGAATCATCCGTATGGAAAAAAACCCCTTCATTATTTCACAGGAGTGAAACTGTTGGAAAATCCACAGAGCATGCTAAAACCTAAAATCTACAGGGTCAAGGATATCATGAGGGTAAAAATTTGAGTAAAATATCTAAATACAGAATTACTCAGTGATGTGTACTCCTGCTGTCTCAATAATATTACATTACTTTCTATGTTCTGTTAAAGTTTGAAAGCTGTGCATCTTTGCTCCAGCACCACTGACTCCCTTTGCCTCCAGAATGACAGACATCGTGTCCAAATCTCCCTAACTGCTGCCACTTAGTGCCCTAATAGGCCATTACCGTAATGCCATGCACAAATTCAGCACTCGTTCAACTGCTGTGCTGGAACCATTGCTCTTTTCCCAATATTCAGTGTTCTGCTTTTGCACACCAGTCTCTTGCATCGACCCGTTCTCTTCGCAAAAAGTGTGCCTTTAAATAAATGAAAACCAGTAATTTTATTCTTATCTCTCTGCATTTACTATGAGTCTGAAAGTATTGACCTGATATAGAAGCTTGAATTGCCTCTCAAAGGACAGAGAAAATCCTCCAATTGACTGGAAATGGGAAAGCATCCAATACTCTTCAGAACAGAGCAGAATCTTGTGTCCATGCTGGGCAGCAGCAAGGTTATTTATAAGCCCATTCTACTGAAAGAAAATGAGGGCTACAGCCCTATTTAATACATTATGTAGGAGGTCAAGACTCAGGTGCGTTCCTCCTTTTCTGATACTAAAGTCTATGATTAACTTCAGAGACAGGAGCAAGGAAATAACTTGTTACAAACTGAACATAGATTTTCCCCCATCAAAACAGAGTGACAGGAGATGCAAAACCAAGAATGAAATTATGAAATGGCTTTATAGCATTCCCCTACAAAAAAAAAAAACAAAACAAAACAAACAAAAAAAAACCACAACAAAACCAGAGCACAGAAAACGAAAATGCAGGCAGCTAAACAGAAAATAGGATATAACCTGAATTGAAAATAAATGTATCTCTTCACAATATATCCATCAACAGAGCCAGTCGATTTTATGAGCTGATTAGGAGTCTGCAGGCAAAACTGTTCATATAGCACATATAGCAACTGTTCATATCTGCACCTTTACATTAACTAATAATTCAAACAATCCAACTACTTTATTAAAGCTGACTCATTGGCAAGGCTGCAGTTTCTGCTAATGAGGATAGAAGGCAAAACTGAGCAAATTATCTGGAGAGAAATGAAAATCATGGGCGAGGGGGAAGGAGGAGGAAAGGAAAGCAAAATGCTGGTTAAGTGCATAAGGCAAAAATCTACCATGAAGTGAAATGAAACTCCTACCTGGCAGAAAAGCAATTTAGCTTTATGAACAGCTGCCTCACAGAGAGTCAGGCATACCAGCAATTAAAATCAAACAACTTGATTTTAATACACCTTAGTAACTGTGATTGATCTCACAAAGCTGCTGTTGACTGTACACCAAGAAACAATTTAGGATCCGGGTTTAAACGAAGTTCATAGTCCTCCTTTAATGGATTTTAGAACCTGAGGCAGTACAGTGTTCCAAAAATTATTAAAATGTACCCTGTCTCTGTGTAATCAATAAGCTTCCCACTGTAAGGCTGGTGCAGTTCCAGGCACTCCTCAGCATGCCTGGCCATGCTGTGTCTGTAGAATTCCAAATAAGCCATCCGTCATTATTTCTATACACAGGACTCATTAAACACCTCATCCTTCAGCTTATTAGCACTCAAGTCTGCCAGACAACCAAAACAAAAGGTCACCTTTTATCAAAAGCAGACTTTGCCCAAAACGCACACCAAATCCCAGGCAGCTTTATGTACAAATACAGCAGGGATAGACAGGTGAACGATGCAAACACTCAAGATGGGAACTGTAAAGTACCGATAAATGGAAATTGGGATAATTCACTCTGGTTTCCCAGGTAAAGTCTAAAGCGTGAGGGTAAGCAACAGGTTACACATCAGATGGGAGAAGGAAACCCCACCTCTCTGACCATTCAAACTCTTACACTCCTGAAAGCTCATTTGTTATTTTTACAATCTGCTTTTCTTTGTGTCAAAAATTGAGACAGGGATCTGGACTCAGATTTGGAGCTTTCTATAAGGAAAAAGCAACAAGCGAGTGCTTAAATATTAAATAGCCTATTACAGGGATAAAGAGCAAATGAAATCACGCTATTGACATCAGATTAAGGCAAACATGAAACATGAATTTTGAAGAAATCTTACAAAGCGTTGTCATTGCCTGAACTTCTACACAATGAAAATTCACATAAAGCAAGATCACATCTTCTCTGTATCACTTATTTTGTTCTACCACTAAACGTCCCCTGTCTTTTTGGTTTTAATGGAGGAATAAATACAAACCCTTCATGTGTGACAAGGAAAAATACCTTTCCTTGGATAAAAGCTTGTTCTGCTTTCCCATCAATCTAAGTGTCCCTTCCATAGCTTTTATATTTCAAAATAAACAGCCCACCTGTGTCTCCTTTCTATTTTGTCTGCTTTGAAAATGGTGTGATTTTTCATTACATAAAGCAAAGTTTCTGATATGAAGATGAAGTACCTTTTAAATCAAGCAATTCAGAAATTAATTATCTCCTTGTGCATCTTTTGCCATTGCAAACACACTGATGTTCTTAGGTTTAATCTGATTCTTTGCTTCATCCTGTATTTGGCACAGAACAAGTTACTATACTAACCAAAAAATTGAAAGCCACAGTTTTTGTTTTTCCTAGCTGCAGACTTTGCTTTACCAGTCTTAGCTCACTGTTCTTTTACCAGAGTATTCATCACATATTATTGTCTGGAGTCATGAGCAAAAAGCTGTGGTTTCCTGCAATAATTTCGTAATGACGAAATGGATCCCGCTGAGAAACATCACAAGGAGATGTTTTCAAGACCTTGCATCTCTAGCCTGTGGGAGATCTGGTTTGCTATTTCTCTATAATTACTGTAATCTATACACAGAAAGGCACAAAAAACAATAGTAAGGCAGAACACATAGAAAAATAAATTAGATATGAACAAGTGGCTGACCTAGAGAAGCAACTGTTCTCACACTGGCCCAGCTAACAGTAAATGAGATGTTTGAGGGGCAGAAGGAAAAACTCAAGTTCACAGTAAAGTCAAAGATTCTCCAGAAAAACCCAGCTGGAGGCAAGGAATTTTCCTTGAATTACCTATTTATTCTTTATTCCCTTACTCAGAGTTTTGGCTGCCATCAACACACAGAGGTTAAGGAGTAACTGAGATTTCAGCAACCCTTGAATGATAGTCCCCTGTGAGAACAAAGAGTAATTTCTGACCTCACCCAAAATCACCGTGTTCTGTGGGCCAGCTCCATCTCAGCTCATCAAAGGGTAACAGGTGTGGCAGAGGCCACAGAATTGCTATGCCAGGGCTCTTCAAAGGACGGTAAATCTTTAGAGATGATGATTTATGCTTTCCTCAGATGCTGCCCTAAGTATGTACCTTCCCTTAAAGCCATGTGAGAAATCCTCTCATCCTCACAATATCCAAAAATGTTACTCTGACATAAGGAAGTTTTTCCAGGAGTCCCTGATACCATCTCATTTTGCTTTTTTCTCTGTCCTCATCCCTTAAACGCCACGTACCTCTTCCTCCCTACTCCTTCTAATTGTAATAATTATACACAAAGAAAAGACATTACAATGTTCTGCTCATGCAAAATCATTATTATATTCTAAGTGTAAAAGTAATTAAAGTTGACAATTTCATTTCCTTTAGCATAATCATGGAAATTGAGTCATGGATTAAGGTTTTAACAGTTCTTTACTCCCCACTAGAGCTTTCTCATGATGAAATATTGCTACAAACATCCTAAAAAGTTTTTTTTGGGGGGGGGGGGGTTCTTTTGGTTATATTACTGCTCTGGAAAAAGAGGGAATGTTACATAACATTTAGGTGAACATTGGCCAACCAGAGATTAAAAACATACAAATGAAATTAAAAAAGCACAGAACACTATTTTTGGCCTGATCCTGCACTTTCCCCCATTATGTGCAGTAGGAGCAGAAGCCTATTGGAAGGGAAAAGCATCTATACAAATTGCAGCATTGTTTCCTTTAATTAAATATATCTTTTCAAGCAATTAGCCCTAGATGTAGGCACTATTAATTGGTACTTATGTACCAAAACAACCAGTGATAACAGCTTGTATTACGCCAGCACCTTCCAATTGGAATTGGTTAACTAAGCTGTTAATTAAAATAATTAGTAATGATTCATATAACCTAAGGGACATAAATATATATATTTTTTATCTTTACATCTACAAGATTTCATGCTAATATTCTTACCTACATAAAATTTCATTTGTTTTCAGAAAAAAGCATTTCCTATGTGCAAAAAAGACCCTAGCTAAATACAGTCATAAAAAACTCTTTAAACTGAAAAAAACCAAAAAACTTTTGGATTTCTGACATCCAAGTCCACCTCCCGTAGATACTTCTCTAGCATGCAGGCCTTAGCCTTTGTAAGAGCATGAACAATAGAAACTGGCCGCCAGCCACCTGAATAATCAATTAAAATGGGTTTTCCAGTATGATAAATGCTAATCTTTTGGGAGCAATTCCCCAAACGGACAATATAGAATTCTCTGAGGAATGAAGACACCATTAAATAAAAAATATGCTTCAGCTAATTAAGAATTTAATTATACTCATTTTACTTGGAAAATAATGGGTAGCAAATAACACCAAGTTCTTATATGAAAGATATGAAGGACATAGCTTTGTAATCAATTACATTTCAGATTAAAAGAGGCTTTTTTACAGACCAAAAGTAAATCTACTGAACAATTCAATCAGCTAATTTACCAAGCCACTAAACGTAATAAGAAGAGTGGCTAGTATGGTCATGAAATTACAACAGCCAACAACTTTAAACTCCAAGTCTATTGCTGGCCTAAGAGAAAATTAGAGAAATAACTGAAACAAGATAGATAAACAAGGGCACTACAAGGTATCTGTCCAGTACTAACCTGACATTTTTTAATGTGCATCAGTAATGACTGGTTTCTTCACTTAAAGTGGTAAAATGTCTAATTTTTTTTCAGTTTGTTCCAGTGCTTCCTCTGTGCCCTTTTCCCAGGGCAGGGGCAGAGCTGTGGCCTGGAGACAGCCAGGTCACTTCTCATGGCAGAGAGGAGTTCCTGAAGCCCTGGCACCAGGCACCATGAAGCACATGTTTTACCAGAGTTACCAGGCTGCTCAGGAGCACTGTGATTCCAGAGAAATGCTCTTGGCATTCCATTCCTTTTGCTGGGGCCAGCCAAGAGGCCACGGAAGCAATGCTGAAACACACAGAGCTTTAAGTGCTTTTCGGCACTTAAAATAAATGAGATCATTTGAGTCTTTTATGAATGAGCAAAGTCCAAGGAAAGTTTTGTGGACCCTAATTTGCATAATTAACAGTGAAAAACCCTCAGCCGTTCACCCTCTGAGCCTTGACAATCCAGCAAGTTGGCAGGAAATTAAAGGCCTTGCTGGAGAGGAGGGTTAGATTTTTCTGGGAAGGTTTCTGACTAGGTTGGGGCTCAGGGACACAACCTAAGCTAGAACCTTGAGCTCAAGACTGGAAACAATTTTTGCAAGCCAAAGAATGACGGTGCTGGAGAAGCACCCTGGATTTCTGCTAACAGAGGGAGTTCTTGGTAGCACCAATTTATTAGTACTTCCAGTAAGTTCTGGATGAATTCTTTCATGATGATAGGCAGCAAAAGATTCTCCACCAGGAAACAAGGGCTGGCATCTGAGCTAACTTCCAAGAGCAGGAAGCAGGCAAAGCTTCCAGCCCAACCATCTCTGCTTGTTAGCCTTCAAAGCAGCAGGGCAGCCTGAACCCATGACACTGGCCTCTAGCAGACACTGAAGAAGTCTGCAACACGATGAAGAAAAGACTCTTGAAACTGGGACCATTCCATCGTCAGATCAAACTCTTACTCAATGCCTAGAAGCTCATTTCAGCAGCCAAACCCTTTAAACCTAAAGCCTTTATAGAGTAAACTTTTCACACGTATGGCCAAGACTGTTGGACTGCAGGAGCTTCATTTCTCTGATTATCTGCTGTAGAGCCCCAGAAAATGTATTTTGTGGTGTGAATAGTAGTGGCATTTTTATCGAGGAAAGAAACCTAAATTGGGAGGAAGTGAGGCTTCATCAGAAAAAGATAACCCCTACCTCACATGTTCATAAGGTGAACATAAACACACTTAAGTCTGACTATGCACAGCTTCAAATCACAGCTATGTGCTCTCATGGCACAAAGGACAGCATCCTTTTGTAGACTGAAGGACTATTTTTTTGGGCTGAGAGAGAAAGCATTATCAAAACCTTTTTACACAGAATAACTGAGACTAACATAATGGTTACAACAGCTAGAAAGAACCTTAGTGAATTCAAAGAGATGGCACAGCCCCTTCAGATACTTTCATTACCCGAAGAAGTACAGCCTGCAGTCCTTTGCTGCAATACCTGAATTCTTTCTCCACCAAGCATTGATTTTTTGGAAGTCTGATTATCAGCAGCTGAAAACACCCTACACAGTAGATGACTTACCCTCTCTCAAGGATGCATAAGTCATCCGAATGAATGATATTGATTATTCTGTATCATCACCTGCAGTTCCTAGATTTATGACACAGGTATCAGAGAATTACAGTATTATTTTAAAGAAATGCATTTAACAAATACCTGTACTACTAACCTGCATGCCCAGCTGAACATTCTAAGTTCAGCTGACCTTTCAATTTGCTTTCTCAGTCCCCAAATAGAGAGCAGATCATATACCTTGCATGCTATCCAGTTATTAGCTCAGAAATGTACTTTTAATTCCACTAAATGAGTTATTTTACATACTAAGTCCCATGGTTACAACTAAACTGCCTCTAGAGAATTGAGGCCGAGCAGCAGCAGACTGGCTGAGCAGTGAAGCAGCGAGAGGCACAAGTCTGGTGTAACACTTTGCACCAGCAGGAGCTACTGACACATTTCTTTAGGTGAAGAAAACTTTCATTTTGAACAAGATAAATCGCCAATTAGATGGCAAGACTATACACAGAGGGTCTACAGAGACTACAAACTGCAGAGTTTGCTTATATGTAGAGAGAGTCATTGTATCACAGTTACAGCGTGACATCCAGTTGTCCTGGAATTTAACATAATTTCCAGTTTATATGAGGTGAAATTCTCATTTTCCCTGGGCTGTTTTGGTTGCTTTGTGGGTTGCATTGTTGTTTTTGTTTCTTTTCCTTTTTGAATTTGGTGCTGATTAATGTAATAATAACTGATTCAGGTAATGGTTTTACACAATCCTTAGGAAATACTCCAGAGATGCCAGTTCTCAGTTTCAATATCCCGCACCTAAGAAGCTTTATTTAGAGAACGAAACACACTTTAATCAAACTGATAGAAGCGCTGCGAATTTCAGATTCTATCGTACAGCATTATGTAGCAGGAACAAAATTACTTTCTGTTGACTGTTTCATTAGCTCTCATTACGCAGTTCTATCATACATAACTGGAAAAATCTTATTTAATCCTTACTAAATATGACAAAGACCTCAAGTGAACCACTTTAAGTTTACATCTTCTTATCAGAAGCCTTCATGTTAAAGGCACATAGAGCTTTGATTCTAAAGAAACTGTCTGTGCACGAACACTTACATAATAAATGAGATTATTTCTACCCCAGAACTCAACATCACCAGAAATCTTTTTGGAAACTAAACTCTCAGATGTCTAATAAAATATAAAAGCATCTGTGCCTTCAAAGTGGCTCTGACCTAATGTTACAGAACTAAACCAGACTGCTATTAAGTGACACATTCACTTCTATACCAGTTCCACATCTCTGAAAAAGCACTGAGTTGGCTTTAGACTGTGAGTAAAGCTGGAATTTGGTTTTTGCAGCTGTAGCCAGCTGAAGTGGCTCAGCAGGGTGCAACAATCCTGGAGCCAGCACAAGGAAGGGAGTCGGCCTGAGGATTGGGAGCAGGAATACTCCTTTCGGAGCCAGGGAACAATGCCATTGGCTCAGCCACAGCACATGGTTTAGCCAAGGAGAAAAGATCCCAGGTCAGCTTTGTCTGAGTTCACTGGAGTCATGTGCATTTACACTGGGGACTTACCTTCAGAAATTCATACTTCTAAGAACATACAACCCAAGGGCATATACTGTGACAAGAGGAGATGCCTCTCATTCCTCAAAGCAGTCACAGGCCTTTGCTCAACAACGGCTTTTGTCAACAGCTACTTGTCCGATTCAATAACCTAACCATTCTGAAAGGCTGGTGGAAAAGCTTCCCCAAAAAGCATCTCCATTCCCCTCCCTCCTCTGCTACTCTGCCTCCCTTCCTTTTGCTCCTTGACCCTATGCTCTGATGATCTCATCCTGCTCCTTATACCCAACCTCCTTCCCCTTACACCAGTTTTGGGGCTTCTCGCATCCCCCACTGACTTGTTTCAATTTCCAAAGTCTGCAGGAAAAAAATTCCCAGGAAAATTATTTACACACACATTGCTTTATCTTCCTGCCAGCTCAGTGAGCTGCACAGGGTCCCAGAGGGGTGTGCAGAAAGGCAAAACTCGTGTAATGAAGTGCCCAGAGCATGTGGGCAGCGACCGAGGGGGGAGCCTGTTTGTGGAGACAGCAAATGCAGGACTGGGAATGTTCCTTTTGGCAAAGTGAGGTAATAATGGGCTCAGAAACACAGACAACCTGTACTTTGAAGCAAGCAGATATTTGGAATGCTGTTTGGACCAGTCTACAGCAGCACCAGACATCAATCATTTGGCCTTGGCGTCTCTGCCTAAGAATTCCATGTGCCACACCACCTCTTTACCACGTAACCAAAAGGCAAGAACACCTAAGTCCAACCTGAATGAGGAAAAGGGAAGCATAAATGCTTTTTGCACTTTCAACACAGGGCTTTCTTCCAATAAAAGACACCAAACAGCACTCCCTGGATTTAAGTCCAGTGTAATGACTCCAGTAAACATTAGGAAGATAGAAATCCAAGCACATATTTTACTGGATGCAACATAGTATGTTCCAAAATGACTCCTCAAGGATGCACAGAAGCAGCAGATCATGTAGTGTTAAAAATGAGAAAGCAGAGAGAACTCTGTATCTCCCATTTTCTGAGTAGCTTCAAGCAGGCAGGCTCCCTGCAAGGCTTTTTACAAGATTCAATGGCTACAAAAGCATCCTGATTCTGCTGCACCTTTTGTTCTACTCTCCTGTGTGGCTGCCTCAGCTGCACATTTATCTCGCTGCATTTCCAGTACCTCCTACACAGACAAGCTGATGGAGTGGCTCCCTGTAGCTCTGACCTGCTGTCCTGCCTTGGAATGAGCAACAGGGTATGACATGACAAGATGGAATGGCAGAAGACCCTTCACAGCCCAAAAGTTGCCAGGGTCTATCCTCACTGCAGTCCAGGTCTGAACCCTCTGACGCACTCGCAGGCATGGGCTCTGTCGGTGTTAGCAGGGAAATCCCAGTGATGCCAGTGGAATTGCACCACACATCCCGAGCCAGGGCACAGACAGACCAGACTCCAGAATCCCCTGAAGAACCTCCTCAGCTTTAGACAAGTGAAAAGTGAAAATTCCAGATTCTTTTCCAGATGATTTTTCCTGTTTATCTTGATTTGTTTGGTTTCTATTTTTACTTAGTTATCTGCTGCAGCCCTCTTTGTTGGTCATAGGCTTTTAAAATTCTCCATCTACCCTCTATTTGCCAATCAATGAAAGGGAAGCTGGAATGAGTAAGTATTCAACCCCGTGTGTCTAGGTTTGTTGGGGTTTTTTATCCTTGTGCATAAAATACGTGGACAGACTTCCTAATCAATGAAAAGGTATAATTCCCTTTTCTATTTGCAGTTAGATATGCACAAGTGATATTTAGACACAGCAATCCTCCAGGACAAGGTTCCAAACTGCTGAATGTACATGTTGCAAATCAGGTCAGGGACCTCTGGGAGAGCTGGTCACAGTTCCCACAAGCTCTGACCAAACTCCAGTGCTAACAAAGTCTGTCACTTGGAATAGCAAAGGCAGCACAGCACAAAACATTTAAGACTGCTCCCTGCTGGGCCCCAAAGGTTGCAAAAAAGGAAAAGGACGATATGTAGAGAAGTTCAATACCACAGAAAAAAACTTTATACACCAACCTTTAAATAGCGTGACTGGGACAATGAAATTAGTTTCAACACTAATAATGACTCTTGATTTCCAGCTTTCTATGCTATACCAACGTATTGGGCTTATGTGGCTATCATGATACTTACCCTCAGAGAAAGAACTCAGATTTGTCACCCTAACCCTTATTATATAAGGTATTTTCTGTGAGAACTTAGTGCCCTAACACACTTTTATAGATTTCTCCAGCCTGCTATCCTGAAGCTTATTGTTGAAGGCAGTGTCTGCAAAAACCCTGGCTGAATTGTGGAGGCTATGCTGCTGGGATAAACAACACACTGATCACTTGTTTATTCCATCTGGTCTAAGAAGCAGAATCAAGTGCACTTGGAAGAAAACAACACTTTTAACAATCCTGTTACTTACTCCTTTTTGACCCCAGTGTGGGGGTGGAACAACTTGCTAACAAGGCTTAACGAAAAGCTACAAAACTCGACCCCAAATGACTAACATGACATGCAGAAGCTGCTGCCATTGAAAAACTGCTCTTGTGCAGCTGAACTTCAGTAGATTAAAATTAAGATTTTGATGTAAAGAGTCAGTTGCAAACCTTCTAATTGTTTTTGTAAAACCTTATCATGGATGCACACAGAAAAGCCTAAATCTCTGTTTCAGTGTTAGCAAATAGTACATGAGATGGCTCGAGCTGGCATATTACAATAAGGGATTCTAATTCCTCAAATTCATATGGAAAAGGCTACTGATGTTAATGCAAGAGGTTAGAAGCCTAATCTAATAAACGAGATTAATTAATGTGGTATTAAGGACAGAAGTCAGATAGTTGTTTGTACAGTGTCTACATGAGCTTTGTTCGGTTAGTGAAGAGGCAGACACTGGAAGGACTCTGCTCCATAGACTGAGGCTTCCCTACAGGATGCCATCAACGACAGCCTGAAACTGCTTCCTTGGCTTCATTTACTATAAAAGGAATGGAGATGACAATCTCAGATATTGATATAATACATGCCTACACTTGGGCAGCTGAATCCTGTCTTAATATCTCAAAAAGTTTTGGAAAAAGTGTATAATCAAGATTTTTTGCCTTCACATTTATACCGCTGAGATTTCATGGTTTGCCTTGATATACAATCAGAATTAGTTGTTGAAGGGATAGCTTTCATATATTCAAAGAATGCTAATTATAAAAAAGTTGTTAGCATGGGTTTGGATTACAAACAGGTCGAAGACCATAAATTAAGACTCTGGCTGAATACCAGGCACGGAGCAAGAAGGGACATGGAACCTGGAACAGCCCACATACCTGGTTGTGATTAATTTTGTCACTAGGCAGCTGGAAATAAACAGCAATACTATTTCAACCAATCTGCTCATAATATTAGGTTCCAATGAAATTGAAAGTCTAATGTGTATTAAAGAAAACATTATTAGGGAAACGAACAAAAATAGGCAAGAGTTCCCCCAGGAAAATATGATTCAGACTGGAATACATGCAAGCTAATAGCTGGAGAATGAAAACCCAAAATAAGGGTAATTCAAGAGATGTGAAAACTTGGAAATCAGTAATTTTGAAATAAAGCTAAGGGTGACAGTGGAAAGATAATTAGGGCTCTATTCATTGTGGGGTGTGTAAGTCTGAAAGGTTAATGCAATTTTATGCTGCAGACACATACATACTACACAAACCACAAAGAGCTAACAGTCTGCTCTCCACAGCCTGGCTACACCTGACACATTGCCTTGGGTTCTAAGGAAGTTGTTACTATGACTTAGAAGAGCAAATTATGACATTAATCTCAAAGTTTTTTTAACAACTAGGTCCCGATGAAATTTCTCAGCAGATTTATGAGGGTTTTGTCAACTTTAATAAGCTGCACACTAGATAAAACAGAATGACTACATGATCCATAATGACTAACCATGTTTTCCATCTGATTTTAGTCTATTTTGAAAGTTTTCCAGGCCTAATTCAAACTTTGCCAATTAACAGCTCCATAAGCAATGAATTCTAGACACTGCATCATGTCCCCTTCTAAAGACACTGCTTAGTTACTGGTCACGTGCATCTGGGATACTGGTGACTGACCAGTAGGCTATGATGTTACGAATTTCCATTTTTTTTTTAAAGTACGCTGACATTCAGCCCATTAACATATTGGTTAAGCAGAGCCTACTGTGTTATTATTTCCTTATTGCTCTACCTGTGCTAGCAATCCAACTACTGTAGTCAGTACTTCAAAAGTCCTTGCTCCTATCATTGGGAACTTCAGAAAGTGTTATCATTTGGGAATTAAATAGTAAAATTTGAAAGTGTCTTTCAAAATAATTTGAAGTGAGAATTGCCAAGTTCATAAGCTCAGGGTGCTTGTTTGTAAGAATTTGAATCCCTGGAGCTAGGCTGGCTGTGAATTTCAACATGTCACTGATTTTCTCTCTGCAGAAAGGACGCTTCAGTTTGGATCTGCAGCCTCTACCCACGCACATTTGAAAAGTAGATGATTGTAATTTTCTAGCTTAAGAGGAGTTCTATAAATACAGCCCAACATTCAGTTCTACTAAAGATGATATGTCTGGAAGAACTATATGCACAAGTGTTCTGCTACTGTGAGTGAGTCTTGCTGGGAAAATGGCACCAAAACTCATATTTCTTCCATTACTTGCCCATGTGTCATCAAAAGCCATTTCAGAAAAGAATTGTTCCATGAAAAACAAATGTGCCACACAATCAAGCTCAAAAGAAACTGTGAAATCAGCAGTTGTTTGTGAGGTAAGCCAATGGTGATGTAAAGTGAGACAAGGACTTTTTATCTCTGCTACTTCCATTGAAGCAGGGTATTACACTGCACTAGGAAAGAGAGCTGAAGCAGCACTCACCACAACACTGCCCACTGTGTGGCCAGCACAAACTTTCTCCTGTCACCCCACAGACACAGTTTTGTATCCCACAGAGCAGCACAGCTCCAGTGGGCATAGCCTACCAGCTGCAATCCTAACTGCCTCTTAAAAATTAACTGCAATCAGTGACACTAAAAAACATGCTACTGATGAAAAAGAAAACCTAAACCCACTTCCTTACCCAGGATATATCAGCTCTAATAAACATCTTGTTAACGTTGCATTTATTTGAGGAAACTGAGCTGGCTAATTGCACAAAATGTAAGGGATGATATTTAGTGAAGAAGACTATAAGTAAAGCAAAACCCTTTAATCAAATTTACTTTCCTTCCTCCATATTTTGAGGAGAAAAATCAGTCAAGGTTTTTTTCCCTTACTTTTCTGCCTTTAAAAAACTCCAGTAGAAGCTAAGAAGAAGTTTCCTTCAGTGTTCAGAAGATGCATTTTGTCAGCTAACTCCAGATCATGGATATTTCAAGGCATTTTCTAAATAGAATTCAACAGGCAGGGCTCCTGTTCATCCCCATCAATGTTGAAAGACTCCTCTATTTCAAAATGGTTAAAATCTTTCAATTTAATGTCTTTGGGCCATGAAGTGATTCAGATGAAAATGTGAAAACTCAGAAGTGATGAAACATGATGACTGCATAACTAGTGCTGCTGTAGAAGAATGCCAGCCAAGAGGCGCTTCCCTAGGCTTTTCTATTGTGCCATCCTGGCCGGCAACCTCTCCTGATGGGGAAAACAATAACATTAAAAGGGCAAAAAACCCTGAAGTATTTCCATCCTGATTACCTGACACTGCAGATTACAGAACACTAGTCAGACAGCTAGCATCAGCATGTTTGAAAATAAGAAAACTCGTACAGACCACTAAGGCTTTGTCTTGCTCTCAAGCACATTGTTTCACTTGATCCAGTTAAATAAATAAGTACACTTGATCAAGAGCCCTTTTGTTGCCGCTTCCCAAAAGCAGCTGAGACGAGGCAGAAGTGCCCATTTCCATATGCAGAACTATGGCAGGGGTGGCTGCACAAGCCCATGCCCCTGAATGCTGATTACCCCAGAGCCCAGGGAAAAGCAGAACCAGGCTCATCAGCATGCAGGTGTCACTCAGGCATGCCCGGCTCTCTGTGCCTGCCAGCACTGCTGGTAACTGAGCTGCAAAGGGCCCCACTGCTCCAGGCAGGGGAATCAGCAGCCCCTAATGCTTGGCAAATATGCTGGAGAGGAATCTTGTCAAGCCAATTATCGGCTAAGATCTCTTCAGATGGTTTTTGGCAATGATTTATTAAACAAGTTTGGTGTTCATCTCCAGCAGGATGTTTCCAAGCAAAATTTTGTGTCTAACTGAAAACAGATGCTTCATAGGAATGTTTCAGGAGAAAGCTCTCTTTGTTTTTATTTCATGGAACAAATTCAGGGCTTGTTGAGTGGAATGGAGACAGTTTCTTAAAAGATATCCGGGAAATTAA
Source organism: Molothrus aeneus (assembly GCF_037042795.1). Classification (NCBI taxonomy): domain Eukaryota; kingdom Metazoa; phylum Chordata; class Aves; order Passeriformes; family Icteridae; genus Molothrus; species Molothrus aeneus. The sequence continues at coordinate 5,960,512 of NC_089649.1, read as the reverse complement.
AACATCCAGATTTGCCAATTCCCCAAGTAAGTTTCTGCTTGGCATATCCTTCCCCTGACAGGGGGAGCAGTCCTTGCAGGATAGCTGGGCTGCTGCCACAGCCTCCCTGTCCAACCTGTTCCTATTCATCACTTGCAAGTTCACACAAAATCCCACAAGCAGTGATCAACAACACATACAACCCATTTTTTTCCTCCACTATCTGAACCTTTCACCAAGTCCCCTCAACAAAGCCAGGACAATGGCTGGCAAGGCTCTCACTGTGTGTGGAAATAACCTGGCCGAGAGCTCAGCTAAACAGGTTATGTCTGCCTTAAAATAATTTCTCCAATGCTAGAGAAGATCTAACTGGTGACATCCACCATCTTCACACTACCAAGATGCTCTTCACCTCTGCCTTTCAGTATCTCTACACCTTTTATTCACATACGCACACTCACAATAAGCACAACACAGTGCAAGTGGAGGCAAGGTTGCTCCTTTTGCTCTCTGAGAGGAGAGGAAAATCTCAGTTCAAAACAAAAACGTGTGACAGCCTAAGTGATACATCCTTTCCATTTATTATCTTGTGTTAGCATTGAAAAGAAAGCTGATGCATGCCCAAGCCACACTTGAAAATTGTTTGGGAAGGTGTTAGTCAGGTCTAAATCAGGCTGAGTCTTGTTGTCAATTTAACAGCAGAGGTGAATCAGATGCAGGTATAGAAATGTTTGAATCATCTGAAAAGTCCAGCACAGCAAATACATTCAGGAAAACAACAGAAACTCACCAGAGTTCACTTCAATCTCTTTTCTTCCCAGCTGGACAAAGGACACAGAGACCCACTTGTGGGCCCCGGTTTCACTGTCTTAGTATGCAAAGGTAAACGGCAAATGACTGAAACAAAAGGCTAGGCCAGGGACACCCCCCTTCTCCCAGCTCCTGAGCCTCATCTGATCTCTTCTCTGTCTTCATTTTACAACAGCAAGCCGACAAACAAAGCTCTGCTGCACGAGACAGACCTCAGCTTGTAAATCCTTTTCACCTAAGCACAAGCATTTCTTTGATATTTCTAATTGTGTCGTCCTGCCTGATGTCTCAGAGGAAAAAAACAAAGTTTGCTTTGTACCTTTTTTTTTTTTTTTGCTTCATTGCATCTCTACCCAACCATACCTGTCCCCTCCAGTGCATCAGTTGAGATCCATGCAGAGCCTGAAATGCACAGAGAACCTCAGGGTCCATGCTGTATTTAACACTCCCTTGTAGCTGTGAAAGTAAGTACACACAAACTTACATTTCCTAAGCAGTCTTCTGGCCAACAGAGCCTGTCCCGAAACAAGACATTATGGCCTGCATAGACAAAAGATTCGTCACTACAGGAACTGAGGAGAAACTTCTCTGTGTAGAGCAGGAAACCAGCCCGTGGAACTGACTGACAAAGGCAGCAAGAGAGGTTCAATCTGTGAGTGATTTTAAGCAATTACTGACATAAAAAGGAAAAAGTAATTGCATAAAAGAAGGGAGTGCAAACAACAGAATAACAAATGGGCATACAGAGCATGGAAAGGTTCTGCTGTCTTTCAGTTCCCAAGATGTTCCACATAATCATTTACTATTAGCTCTAATTGACTTCAGTGCAACAAAAGCACAAGGCATTTCTGGACAAGCAAAATACACAGGCACTGCTGGTTAGCAGCACAAAAGAAGTGTAACTACTTCAGGGAAGTCATGGCTTGGCAACTGATGAAAAGAAAGGAGGTAAGAGTTATTCTCTGCATATTTTTCTTATGCCTATATAGTTAACAACTACCTCACACAAACAATACTGCCTACCTTACATGACCATCCAAGGGAAAAGGTAATTAAGTTACCTTGCAGAGATTGGTGCTTAATTCAAGGTCAAACTAAATTGTACTTGGAAACCTCAGCAACATGCTCACGTTTAGTCCTGTGCCAGAAAGTTGCTATTGAATGTGGCTCCCATTGCGGGTTTTACCGCTTTTCATAATCCTCACCTGCTGCTGACCATTTAATCATCACATTTCTCAGCTGAATTTGACATTAATTGACACACATTCTTCCACCACCACACTTTAATAGCACAACTGAAAAGTGAATTTTTATTGTTAGCCTAGCAATGCAATAGAAAAGGAGAATAGGAAAAGACTGCAGCTCTTGCAAAACGAACCATGGTACGTATGTTTGCTTATAGATCACTCACTGTATTGTATGGACACTTATTAGCAGTTATTCTCATACTAAATTATGTTGCTGTTGCTGACGTGCAAGAATGATTTAGCTTTTGTGTTACATGTGCTAAATATTGTGCATTCTTTGTACTAGAGCCTAAAGAAATATACATCACTACAAAAGCAAAAGCCTCAAAAAGTAACCCTTGAATAAGTCCTGTCTCAGCATGAACTCTGAGTTTGAATGCTAGGTACTGATGTTGAAAGTAGTGAAATTAATATACAAGTTTATCAATAACAGACAAGAGTGAAAATTACCTGTTACTGAAATGCATAAACACATGAGATTTCAGCATTTCTACAATTTAAAGCCAGGCATATATTTTGGAAACAGCATTTTAACATTTAAAAACAAACCAACATTCATCCCTTTTCTCTCCATTTTACATTTCAACTCCCAAGCCTTTGAAAAGGATATTAAGGGAGACAAGTCTACGACTGTATGCAAATAATTCCAAAAGAAGTTTTCTCTTAAAGAAAAAACTTTGACAAAGGCATTTTAAAGTTGGATCATAAACACTTATTGACAGCTAAAAATACCTCTGGTACAGTTTAAAAGGTGTATAAATGCATTACTGTGCATTTATACAGAAATCTCTGAGGATTAAATCTATAGCACAGAGCTGAGATTCAATTGTGAACAGTAGGACAAGTAACTGAATAAAAAAATTGGATCACAAAGAACTCCCAGCAAGACAAAACTGTCTCTAGTACTTGGTTTTGGCTGCTGTGCCTTCTCTGTCAGTCACTGACTGCACCACTGCTGCTGCACCTACGTGCAGCATGCCCAGGTGCAAGAGGAATAAATATGGAATCTTCCCAAAGTGAGGATAAATTGGTGCAGCTGGAGAAGGACAAACAAAGGCCTGGATGCAGCCCCTCCTATTATAGCAGCACAGGGAAGCACAGCTGGGCTGCAACACCACATCCTCTGTCACTTCCTGGTGTTGAATAGGACCTGCTGCTGCACCGAGTAACATCCAGGCTCTCGGAATGACAAACAGGATAGAAGACAGACCAAAGCAATCTGGAAATGCCAGTGTTACATTGGGTTACAGCTTGAATTCTCTGAGGTTTGAAAATGCCTGATGTCATGGTCTGGCTGTGCCTCAGCAGACCCAAAGCACAGGGTGACCCAAGACATACAACAACCAGAACTCAGTGTCACAGTCAGACAGACAGGTATAGAATGTAATCCTCAACAGCAGAAATCAATACTGTTCGACTGCACCAACACCCAGGGTAATGAATATTAATCATTCCCAACTGATGCGTCTAATTTTAGCCTGGTTTACCTTTTTAAACAAAGAAGAAACCTGCTTGTTCAGGAGTGTTTGGTAATTTAGATACAGCACTTTTTAAACAGTTCCAGAAAACCTGTGCACCCATAGCCACACAATGTGTTGGGGTGTGTGCGTGTCCATCGAAACAGAAAATTATCAAGATGATAATTATCAAAATTATCAAGAATGATGTCACTTGCAGTCTTATATTTCTGAGAATCATTTGCTATGGGTGAATCAGCGACTGAACTCTCACAGTTGAGCATGTGGGATTCTGTGGTACCATATTAGAAAAAAACCCACATATCTTTAAAAATGCTTTTAAAAATTATTTTGACCTGTTTCAAGTGTTACTTCAGCAGAGCTCATTTAGGGAAACATACAGGGAAGAATTGGCAGAAGATTCATTTCACCAGCCTGTCTATACAACATAGATTAACTATTAACAAGCTACAGAAAAAACAAAATACACAAAATCTCTGGTGCTTGGGAAACTGCTCCAGCAAGCCGAGCTGCAGCTCCTTTTCCTGTCCTGCCCAATGGCACACATTTCAAGGTATCATTTCACACCACTCCAGTGCATCTTACATGATTTTTTAAATTGCTATCAATAAAAGGCCTTTCTGGAAAGCAACTCAGTTATCCATATTGCTGAACAATTCTGGACAAGACACTGAGGGAGAGAGGAGAACCAGAGTACACTTGCCTTCGAAAGATCAGGCCAAGGATCTTCTGCTCCAGCACTTATTGTAATTAATGGAAGCCTTTCCACTGACTTCTATGAGTTTTTTGGGTCACACAAAATTAGCACAACTCCAGATGTGTTCACTCCCATGACTCTGTCCAAATATCCTAGACACCAACTCCACCCAGGACAGAGCCTCATCATGAATTACACGTATGGAATTAAGCATAATCCTCACATTGCCTTCCAACGCTCAAGTTCACACTCCCTGAGAAAAACAGTACGAGGTCTGAGACATACCACACTCAATTCTCCATTTGACAGAGACATACTTGTTTTTTGAGGTGAAACTTCCTAGTGTCCAATGCACCAGCACAGTAGGAATCACTACAATACATCTACTCATGTAGGAAATGTCATGGCCCAAATCAGCTTTTACACTGCCCACATCATGCTTTCATACCAGCAGCTACGAAGCTGCTGAGATTTTTGTGTAGCCTGAAACATTTGTAAGAAGTTGAACATAACTGTAGCTGTTTTCTGTTCAGTCAGTGTTTCCAATTTGCCCCGAGACAGATTTACTCAAATGGCATCTTCCCATCTTGGAGAGATTCTCAGTGGCTGATGAGTGCATTAGAATGCAAGACAGACTCTAACTGTGATTATATAACCCCATCCTACACTTGGGACAAAGGTAATGACGAGAACAGAAAATGTATCTGCTCTACTCTCCTGACTGCCAGTTTTATTCCTAATGGTCAGTTATGCAAGTGTCCCACGGGAATCTTTCATAGTAATTTTGCTACAATGAACATAGTCAGCTCAAAAGACTTTTTCTTTCTTACCCCAAGGAGCAATAAAAATGAGATATGACAGAGTTGCTAGGTCACCTTACCCTTTATTCTACTCTACACTTAAGACTACGCTCCATACCGCTATATTTATTACTGGTCTGCCACTGAAAGAATTTTTCTGATTTAGATCACTGTAATCCCATGGGAGGGAAGTGGAAAACAAATTATTTACTTCAGATGATGATCTAGTTTATTCTCCTTGGTAAAACAAAACATTGACGTAAATACATTCACATCAACAATTTCAGTCAGAAAAGACCACGGTTTTACACAAGTGGTTGTTTGAAGCTGTTCCCATTCTACTGATTTTTAAATCTGTTTGTAGGGTTTTTGGTTTTTTTAAAAGCAAGGTCAAGGAAACGGTAAACGTGAAATCAACAAATTCTAACAAATTCTTGTTTTAAAAAATACTCCTTTGCCTTTCAGTAATAGAAATCATTAATCCCTCTTACTGATTTTCAGCCAAACGCTAAAATCACAAATGCGTAAAACCTACTCCAAATTGCCCTTGTGCCAAAACTGAGAAACACTTGACTTTAGAGCTCAACTTTGAACAACTCAAAAATTACAACTCACCTTTATTTCATAATTTATTTATTTGAACTGGTATGGGTTTATTTCACATAACACTAAGGTTTGCTAAAATTTAAACAACATTTTTTAAGCAGAAAGTACTCAATACAGACCACAGAAGAAGGTTCTCAAACTGCTGGATGCATACAAAGCTGTTAAGATGGGCCATTTATGCCATCAACTCAGTGACAACAGAACAACATTAAGCATCTCAAAATATGCCATTTGAGATAAATGCTCCAGGGGCCTGCTAAGCTCGAGTTCTCCACTAATGAAGTTGCTAAAACTAGTTTGCATAATAGGCTATTATCTTCTTCCAAAGCTTTGGAAATCTCTAATGAACCCAAATACTGAAACCATTAATTCACTTGCAGCAGAAATTCCAAGCTGAAGATTACCAAAGCTGTTTGTATTTTTAAGCATCTCAGGCCTAACATGGTCGAGGGATGTGCTGATGGCTCTAGAAAAAACAAGTGCCAATGGAGCGCTGAGTCGGAACTAAATGATAGAGTGAGAAAGGAGTAATAAAGCTGAGATGAAACACAAACCCAGATGGGCATCAGCTGCTCCAGCCACAGGAGAATCAAACACTACACCACAAATACTTGCTTACCTCCTCTAGGACTCGGAAGTTTAATAACTCAGTTTTGCATATAGTTCTAAGGTGGGGGATGGAAACTGAGAAACCTACAAACCAAACTAAAGGAGAAAGGAAGCATTTTATTAAACTGCACAGAAGCTGAGGCTGCAAAATTATTACCTTTTAGATCATAGTTGCCATTAGAGTGATAAAAGCTACTTCACTGTAGAACCTGAAAATCTCTTTGGCTCACTATAACTGAAACTCCATACTGAGGTGCATGTTTTAGCTCTGAGATCTGCAAATTACAGAAAACAAAAGCAGCTCAGGTATTTGGAAGCTGTAATTCACTTGCAACTGAACTAGCTCTGAATGGTCCCAGTCAGAATCTGGGCCCCAATATTCACACATTTCCCCAACCATTTAAAATAAATTCTCTAAATTTCTTTCCAAAACAACTGTTAGATATTCTGTGTCATCTCCCTTAACTTGATATTCAGCACAGGCAACCTTACTTGGCTTCCAAATGCCTGTGGACTGCAGATATTGGATTGTCAATTTTCCCTTTACACTATATATGTAATATTAGATCTTGTCAGGGGTCAGGCTCCACGTGTTGGCAGCTGGTTGGAGAAAGCTGGAATTTCTGGTACAGTCAGACAATTCTCCTGCTGAATGAAATGGTATTGACAGTTACTGATTCGAGATCTGAAGAGATCTCAGAAAACAGGAACTTATCCAGGTCACAACTTAAAAGTCACCCAAGTACCTTTCAAAAACATTTAACAATAATTTCTAATTTGAATGTTACTCTTCCACAAGTGTTATTCATCAATGGGAGTTTTTCAGAATTAAATAATGAACAGGCATTTAGCTTTGCAGGGGAATTAAAGCCAGCAGACTCTCACAATAACGTTCAAAAGAACAAAATAGGTGATGAAGGAAAAGAGCTAGCGAATATTTTTATCAACTCATGCTGTCTTGTCCCAAAACCTGTGATTTTCCTCTTTTATTTGACAGTGGTTAGTAACCAAACGAAACGAAAAATGAAGAAAAAGTTAAGAAACTTCAAAGGAAGTGTGCTGCACAAACCTCACAGCAGAAGTTGAAAGTCCCTTGCACCACAGTTTGTGGAGAACTCAATGAACAGAATGCCCAGTTGGTAACAGCATCTGCACATCCAATTGCATTGACATTGAACAAGTCAGTATACTGCCCTACCATTCAAGGGGGTTCACAACTACGGATTTTCTTCTCAGTCCCCCCCAGATAAATATAATTTCTGGTTCCAGTCCATGACAATCATTCTATTATAGTAACAGTAACATGGAGCTTGGAACGAGGTAGTAGTCATGATTTTTGTAGTTGCAGTATAGGTTTCAATATCCACAATTTAACATAAGTAAACGACAATGTACTAATTGCTCAAAGGCTTGCAATCCAACTTATGGGAGGCTTTCTAGGCTACTTTCTGCCACTTCTGGTTGTTTTATCGCCATTATTAGAACATATCAATAGCTGTCCAACATCCCCATGCCAACAGACTTCCAACCAAGCTATAAAGACCCTTTCAGAAAGCACCAACTACATTTATGTTACATACAGCCCAGGGGGTTCTTAAGGCAAGAGCCACTTAGTTCCTGAAATATTTCAAGTGCTGCCTCAATAGCATCTTTATCTGCTACCTCCTTCTAGTGAAATGAGGGAGCAGTGTCTAATTTCTTACACAAATGGACGGGGAATTTAGACGCTGAGTATTTCTGAATGGGCTGGGTAAAGCCAAGCTGATGTGAGGGACCAAACTTTTCCTAACTTTAAGAGCAGAACATTTATTCCTCTGCATCTGCCTGCACTCTTGTATCATTTATCCATCACCATGCTTTTAATTATTCTTGTCCCTCAGATGATAAACACATGGCCAACACATACCTGTACTTAAGTATAAATATACATTAATTTTTCTTTTAACCTAATTTCCTTCCCTCTCAGTCATTCAGTAACTCTAAATTATTTTAAAATTTATCATATACCTCTGCAGAAACATCAACAGCCTTTTATCTTTGCCATGCTCAGCTCATGCCATAGACCCTTATCTAACTCAATTTAATTCCACTGTTTGGGACAATGATGGGTAGGAGTAACACCACCCCTAAAGTGTCTTCCCTCTGCTTTCAGGAAGCGAACCTTTTTACACAAGGATCATCTTCCTGTTACATAAAAAAAATTAATTTGTAAGAAAGTGTAAATCAGGAAGAAGCGGCCACTGTGATATTTTAAATTACCATATGCATTAGAAATGAGATTTAACAACCATTCAGACTCATTTAAGATCACAATATCCCACTGAACATTGCAATGAGAAAATAGTGAGGATTCAATAGAGAACACAGCAATTTCCTCAGTAAAAGTGATGATTTCTGGCACATGGCTTGAATAGAATAGTCCCAGGACATGGAGCAAGAGAGCATCAGCAAAATGTAAAAGCAAAGAGAAAGCGAACGAAACAGGTACACACAGAAGAGCAGCCTTAGAGAGAATGCTGCTGTGGTGTTCCCACTTCTATAAGCATCATTCTTGCTAACATTCAATTCCCCCTTCTAAACTTGGTAGAGGACAATGACAACATGTCTGGCCCAGCACACCAGGGCTGGGATGCAGCATGAGGGAAGCCTTCACGCCTGCTGCCCTTCCCCACATCGGGTGCTTTGGCAGAAGAATCCTCTTCCTGACACCCTGCAAAGCCCTTTCAAGCACAGATCAGAAGTGCAAGCATCTATTTCTACAACTATATCTATCTCACCTCTTCATACCCAATTAAAATCCCATAAAACTGTGGCATGCTCAGGTAAAAATTACATTGGAGCTCTGGCCCCAGAGGTCAGCAGCATTTGTGAAGGCAACACATATAGAGGATATACAGGATTTTTCATTTCAGAAGCTGAAACAACCAAGTCAATTATATTAGGTCATAAAAACAAAACTCATTTAAACACAGGCAAAATAGAACATGTTTCGAAGTGAAGGACCTGTAGAGAGCTTTACAACACAAAAAGCTGAGGCTAGCTGTCTTCATGTCATGTCACGATATGTTATCTTTTACACACATTAATTCTGCTAACCAGTGCCAAGGGATTTTCACAGCCATTTCAGCACCTCCAAGGTGACACCTAAGGGGAATTACATTTCACATCAATAACTAAGTGTAAAAGCACATAAAAACGCGTGTGGATATGTGCTAAAACTCACTGTCACAGGATCCCTTAAAGTCCTTTAAATCTGGTCCTTGCTCTTCATCTACCTAATACACTAGTCATTTATGTCTTTTTAAGCAAGGTTCTCCACTCTATAGAATGAAAAAAGGAAAAAAAATACTCAGCATGGAAATAAAGTAGAAAATTACGCATGAAGGACTAAGTTGTTCTTGCAAAGACTAGACTATGGCTATGCAGCGTACAGCTTTTTATAAAGTGGGTTAAAATGTGGTTCTCCAAGTACTTTTGGATTTCCCATTGACAAGTGATGCCGGTTCTATGAATCTGAACAGACCTTTCCCAGTTTCCCGGCTGCTTTTCTTTGTTTTCTGTTTTTTCTACCTTCCACTTGCCATACTGCTGCAATGGTGACCTACTTGCAGTCCAGAGAGAAAGGAGGCAGCCCTTGGAGACCAGGTGCCAGCACCACTGATGAGAGCGATGGGAGGGCTCACAGAGACACAATGGGTTCACACCAACACCCTGGAGAAACTCTTCACCTCAGTTAAAGCTGACTTAACACTAGGCAGTTAGAAATATTTATTACAAGTTAGATATATGTCCTAATAGCATTTCTATGTACTTTATATCATATTAAAACACCATGACTTATTTTAATAATTGGGTTATAACAAATTGAAGCTACTGAACTGCACCGTGTTTACAAGTATTAATTACAGTTGTTTTTTTCTGGCATGCCTTTTAAAAAAAATCATTATCAATGGCTTAACATTCTGCAGGCTTTGAACAGCTTGGGCAACAGTCCACAAAAACTGGTTTAGGAAGTTTAAAAAATAAAAGGCTCAGCTTTTTCCAAAAACAAAACCAGAGAAAATATCTAAGTTCAACAATTAAAAACAAGGAAACAAACTTACAAGTGCTTAGTTAAGGAGCTTTCCAGCACTCATACTTTTGCAATGTGCAGTGGATTACTTTTCATTGCTAAATTACTGGCAAAGATTCAGGAATTATGGATGCTTATTGACGTCCAACAAATCTGCCCAACGTTCACTGAATTGCAGTGTCTGAATCTGCCATTTGCAAATATTCAGTGAAAAATAATTAAAGACCGGCAAGGAAATTCTCAGAGGAGCCCGTAATGATACCAGCACTCAGAATGAGTCGAGAAGATAAACCTGTTAACATTTGCAAAACGCTCCGATGCTGCGATAATGAACTGCACAGAAAGCCCCTGAGACCAGGATTAAATCTGTAACTAAGTGTGATATTAGGGCACTGCGTAGTAAATAGAACAGTGCACCTCACACTGAACACTAAAAAATGACTGGATTTCCCCACATTCACTGGCAGGTATCTGTGGGCTGCCTAGAAGGAACACCATAGAAAGAAAAGGTACATATGGATGTCGGAGACAGAAATAAAGGTTTGATAAATTTCATACACAGAAGTGCCAGACGAAATTCAGAGATTCAAAACTCTAACTCTGTACTTCAACTTTTGAGGGCTTGCCTTTGCAAACCCAATCCCTGAGTATTGAACCACAGGGGTTTTTTCTCTCTCTGATGGAGCAGTGTCATCACTGCACCTGAGCAGCCCAGAACAGCAGCCTGCCAATGCAGTGTGCCAGCTGGCTGAAGAGAGTGAATTCTTTTTGTCCATACAGGCAGCACATAGAAATGAATGCAGTCCAGTCTAACAACCCACGTCCTGAAATTAGTCACAATTTCTTAAAACGTCATCCTTAGGCAAAGGCTGGGGCCACTGCTGCACTTTCAGCTGTGGCTGAGCTTCTTGCATGCTTGTACAGATTTACTGACTGCACATTCTGTTCCCTACCAGATCCTTGACCTATTGTACACTACCAATTTATTTTTCCTGGCAGCCAAAAGGGAATGATTAAACCAGGTGAAGTGATTACAATAATATATTCATGTATTAAAAATAGTTTAAATACTTCTATCTTGGATGCCTCCCAATGTTTATATTCATACCTGTATCTGTGTTATTTAATTTTTATTTTATGCTGAGACACCAAGTCCAGCCAAACAGAAGATGTCCAATTGTAAAGGCTTTTTTACTTTAGCCCAAATTGAACTCCTTAAGCAGTACAGACAGATATGAGCCAACATTTCTCCAAACTTACATCTCCTTTCTTTATATAAACATCCGTTGATTCAATTACAAACGTCTCAAGTAGGTTTCTTCAGCTATCAGCCAGACATGCAAACATGATAGAAAAAAAAATCCATTTGCCTTTGAGGAAGAGCATCGCAGCATATACAGAAACCCACACCTCTGGAGCTACTCCATGTACATCTCAGGAGGGTCTTCAACTGGAAAAATAGTGTAAGAATCAGGTGCTTCCTGAGAAAGCTGCAGGCAGAGTCAAAGCATTCCTTCTCTGAGCAGGGAAAGAGAAAGCTCTCTGTCTGCATCTTCAATATAGGGATGGTGCTGAAGGGTAAGATGTATATCTTAACCTTAAACCCATTAATTTTAGACAAAGACCAAAAACAAAAGCAGTATTTTATGTATGTACCTTTGTAATTTGTTATAATTCTGGGCAGCCTTTTTGAGTCTCTCACTGGCGCAGTTAAAGAAGGAAGGGCTTTCAAAACTTTTCATTAAAACAAACTTCTGTGATGGAAATTATTCAATAAGCGTGCTGTTCCATGCAAGAGAAACCAGTTAATGGAAGACAAATTGTTTAGTTTACTGTCTGGAACAAGAGAATAAACAAAACTAACACAGATCAGCTGGGACTTGCATGTGCCTTCAGATTTCGTTCTTCTGGAGAGAATATTCCTCTGAAGAGATTTGCCATATTTGCCTGATGAGTTAGGGTAAACAGATGAGGACTGGCCTAAATGAAAACAGTGTGGCACAAATGACAGAGCAGCTCCCAAGCTAGCAAAGCAACTAGCAGATGTTCACTGTTCTCCGGAAGCTAAAGGCTGCCCTTGACAATTTGTGTCCGTGTGCATTTTCCCAGCTATTGGTATCCTCCTCTTGCCCCCTGGTCTTTGGTTCTGGGATCTCAAAACTGGAACTCATCTCCAGGGCCTTTGTGGCAGGTACCACCCAGAGCTCACCAGCAGAGGTGACAGCATCACTTGATCTCCTTCAAGCCCTTGAACACGACTCATGATGCAGTACCTCAGCTGCTCCCTGGCTCCTTCCCTCACACCTCTGCTGGGACAGTAACCTACTTTCCAACCCATCCTCTTTTTTCCACAAATTCTCAGCTTTCATTCATCCCCTTCCACATCTCTCATCCCTCTCTTCATTTCTTTGGTATGATAAAAGTGAACTACTTGAAAAGTAGAAAAGCTACTCTCACAACCCTAATTGCCTCAGTAAGGTGACATAATTTCTCTCAGCTACAAATACACCTCAATCCAGCCATACCCAATTCACACTTAACACGGTGCGTTCCCAGATCTTTATGGAGGCTATCTCTGTGGCCACGATACAATAAAGTAAGGATTACACGGTCTTTGTCTCATTGTTTTCTCTGAATATTCCCTGTATTGGGCCCACAGTAACCAGAAGGGAAGTACTCTAGATGATGGTATTGCCACAGTTCTTTTAGCAGATGGTATTTAATTTGTTGCAGTCAGAAACCTCCAAGACAGTAATAGCTCTCTGTTGAGAAGGAATTCCAAAGAACAGCAACTAGGCAAGTTTTTGCACATTATGCCATGTTTCAGAAACGTATTTAATTATAGACCCACAAAGCCTGTGACTAAGATTCTATTTGACCTCTCCCAGATCTCTCAGAGACACATTTCTATTTCTGAATTGTGAAGGATGCGTGTTAAAAGTCAAGATGTTAGCAAGAAAAGCCAAGTGGGAATTACTAATTAATTTAACACCATCTACCTACTGAACTCCTTACTCTGATTAGCATGCAATATCAGCTGAAGAGGCCCAAATATCACTTACCTGGGAAACAACTAACAGTTTTAGAGCAACTTTATAATTTATGATCATTACTAAACTGATGAAATACTGCTTTTAACAACAATATACAACTAGGTGAGAGAACTGAGTCTAAATGGCTTGAACTACTTCATAAGCAGTATTTACCGAGCACTAAGATCTCAGTCCAATTTTGTTTCTCTCTAGAAAACGTCTTCCAACATCCTTTTTGCTCTGGGATAATTTCGCTTAGCCTTCCAATAGCGTTTTTAGACAATCTCAGTTTCCTGTACTTTTGACCTCTGTACTGCAGAAGGTCTTGAGGAAAGAGCTATATAGCTCTCGACCAGTGTGACTCCCAGCTCCCATGTGCCTCTGGAGAACGAACCATTCCCTGTGAAAGCAGGGGTAAAGCAATCCCCATTGCTGTGACACTGCCATGGACAGACAGACCTTCAATGCTGCTGCTGCGCCAGCGGATTTGGGGCGGGATGTGATACTGATCTTCCTGCTAATCCAGCTCACACCTTAATGCAGGGACAAACTGCCTCGGCTCCTGGGAATTTACCTGCCTTAAGAGTCTGCCTTACTCAGCCCAGTATAATCTCCAGTTAAAAGATTTCTTAAGTTAAGCACAAAGCATTGGCTTAACTCTTCCCTCTTTGACTCCAGATAGAGGCTTCTGTAACTTCAGGGTGTCAGATCAATACTGAAAGCTTTTAAAAATTCTACAGCAAGTTTACCATCTTCTCTGCCTCCCTTTCCTTTGCACTGGCCTTTTAAGCAAGAGAAAATAAACCAGAGAAAAGCTGCTGATTTACTTCCCAGCCCAGAGTCCCTCACTCAGTCACCCTGCCAATACCCATTTACTGGTGCCAGCACTAGTGTGTGAAACAAGCTGCTCCTTCTGCTGCATTCAGGATTTCTGCCACAGCTTCTGTGCCCTCTGTGCCCTCAAAAGGATTTGGAAAAAAAGACCAATCTGCTATTAAATGCTTGGTTCGAAAAAGCCTTTGAATAAACACAAAAGCCACAGTCCCTCACCATTTTTGTGCTCCCAGCCTTTCCACATTACACGTGGAGAAGGGGGACTATGTTCTGTGCAAGGTAATCCCTGGGAAGGCACCATTGATAATCACCATTTAATTTCTGTTCATAAAACCTGCAAGCGTTGCTAGGTCAGCAGTAGCAGTGTTAGCCACTATGGGAGAAGATGGAAGATGGTCAAAGCAAAAGCTAAAGTAAAATGAAGCACTGCCCTTCCTAAAGTGCAGAAACTGGCCTGCTAAGAATCAATGGACAGAGCTGCCTGATAAATCTCCTCCCTCAGTCGTCTTCTCGGTGCCTAAGTTGCAGATGTCAGCAGCGCCGATGAAGGAGATTAAATGGTTTTAGAGTGACTTTGTGGAACAAATGTAATGGATTCCAAAGATTGCTGCTTAGGACCTCGCGTGCTGGAGTCGCTGCATACCAAACAGCACACTGGGAACAACTGCTGTGATCTGCACTTTGCATTTCCCCAAGTTTGCTTCCCAAAAGGCCCGGACAGCCTCCTGCTCTCCACGAGTACAGAATTCACAATTGGCTATATTATAATTTATTTTCTTTCTACCTATTTCTACTTTCTGTATATAAAAAAAATGAAAAAGGCTCTCAGTTAAAATATGCTGTCCCCCCTCCTTTCCCCTTCCCATACCCCCATCACAAAAACATGCATCACATTTTCCCTGTGCTAAATGAGGACTGTAATTGAGAGATATGGGTAAGAATTTAAGGCATTCTTTCACTAAACAAAGTATTTACCAGATCCATGCCTCAACAGCAGTATTACCAGGATTCAATTTGTTCAAGTCTAATTCAGCACCTAAGTCACTGATAGAACTCACATTTACTTCGCTGATGCAGCATCAAACAGAACAAAGATCAAAGCAAGCCTTCAGCTCCTAAATACCAAGCTTGGAAGCACATTGAGAGAAGCCCCACCTGAGCCTGTCCAGATGCCACACGCACACAAAGGCGCTCCCGGGCTGTCCCAGCAGGCACAGAACTGCCCAGGTACCAACCACTGCCACCAGCTGGCTGAACCCAAACTCAAGCACCAGAGCCTCGGAGCCATGAACCAGCTCGGTGTGCCGGGCATGCCCTCCAAGTACAACACACCTGAGGCATGGCAGCTCGGGGCTGAACAAGCCTGGGAGCAAACCCAGCTCAGCTCAGGTCCCAACCCCCTGCCTAGAGCACTGTGCAGGATTGTGGGAGATGTGCTCTGCACACCACAACCAGCAGGAGCCCTTGAGGAAGTTCTCAGTCTCCAGTTCTCTGGAGAACCCTTTGCAGTTGGTGGATCTTGGGCAGTTTCTGTGGCTATCTGGCCACCAGACAGCTCAGGATGTTAAATAAAAGGGAACCAAACCCTTTATCCTAGCAGGCAGAACCAGCTATTGGTAGGGAAGATGTCCTAGAATTGCATTCATTTTTCCTGAACTGTGAAGGCTCTGTAAAGAGCTCATACAAAATACGCGCGCTGTGCTTTCTACATAAATGAATTACAAGATTAGCACGGGTTTATGAGTAGTAATTGTAACAAATGGATGGACTCATCCATCAAACTCTAATTGCTCCTCAGAACTCAGTATAAGCACCAAAGCTCTGCAGTAGGCAGCCAAAATTTTCCTTTGGCTTCACAGAAAGTGGCTTGACACAAAGTTCCATGTCCTAAACCCTGCCCCACAAATAATCCCAAACCAGTGCTCTCCTCCCCCAAAAAACCCCAAACCCCTTAAAAAAAAAACGGATGAAACCACAGAAGTATCTTCACCACTCAGAACTGTTAACTCTGTGTTACAACCTTGCCTCAAGTGAGACAGCAACTACTCCCAAGACAGTGATTCCAGAACTGGATATACCTATCCACGTCCCCAAACTCATGCTCTTGCTGGGAAATGTGAGTGAGAAACCCAAGACGCAGACTTAAGCTGGCATTTTTCCCCTTCTACCTTACACAATCAAGTTTGAAAAAATCCAAGGAGCTCCAGCACGAGAGGGCTGTGCCAGATCCTACTTCCATGCTCTCTGAAAGCAACAAAGCCTCAGCTCCCTGCCTTGGCCATGCCAACACCTCCCTCTATGAAGTTACAGATACGAGGACAGATGGCCAACTCAAACGTGCCTTTCTGTGCTTCCTTTCAAATGGCTCTGGCACGACCAGATGGCATTCTGTGTCTGCCTGGTATAAATTACAACTTACAAGTAGCTACAGCACTGCCAAGAGCAATCACTTCCACATCCTTTCCGGCAAACTCTTTTCCAAAACTGGGATGTCCCTTTCCAGATGATGGATATCTGCTTGAAATCTACCAGAGGAAAAAAATCCCATGGAAAACATCACTATGGAAATAACTCCAGTGAGGGAGTAAGAACAGTGATGTAGTCACGTGGAGTGCTGATAAGGCACTGGCAAGGACCGAACAAGAAAAATTTAAGTGTTTGTCACTGTGAATGTACATTTGTGACCATGGAGTCCAGATCCTCCTCTATCAGTGGTCTCTTGATGCAACTCACCAACAATTTCAGTAATTGTTACTAAAACGTCAGAACTGTTAGAGAATCTGATAGCCCTAAGAATCTCAGGGCTAAATCTGAACCTTGAGATAAAAGAGTTGTTCCTCACTAGATTTTCCTTCTGCCTCTCACCCTAAGATGTGCTTCCATTTTTCCCTTCACTGATGTCAATTTTCCTTAATCACTTGTGATTCTGTTTTAGATGGTTTTCACCACAGAAGAAACCAGCAATCAAATATTGAAGTTTTATTTGTCTTGGCTGACGAATTTAGCATCTTCGAAAGTAACATCAACAATTCCTATTAGTTTTTCCCATGTAATTCTGTAATTTTGCCAGCCAACTCCTAATAACAGCAATCTTATTATACTAATCACCAGTCTCCCTGAAAGATGTCGTCACTGCTGACAAAATCCTATCATGTCTTATAAACTCATCCAAATCTGCCAGGAGTGTTTCTGGGAAGATGAATTTTTTTCTTCCTGGTGAACAGTGGAACCAAAAACACCTATAGGGATGACAGAGAGCCACGCTGCGAGTCTGCCAAGCAGAGACAGAGCAGCACCACCAGCTGTAATGAGCTGGGAGCCTTCATCTCTTTCCTCCTCTGCTTCTTTTTATTAGCTCATCCCTCCTCCTGCTACTGACTTTTCTGTATCACTGGCATCATGGATGTTATTGGTTCTCTTCTACTCTGCTCCCAGTTTATTTGATTTTGCTTCTTTTCCTTACTTACAAATTACTGCCTTAGGGGAAAGAAATATTCTGACCCTCTGAGCCAGTTCTGATCTATTTTGGTGCAGTGGTTGTTCATTTATTAAATCAAGTTCTCTCCTTGCTGTGACTGCTCCTTCTAAGTTTTTGATGTCCACAAAGCTGTTGTTTACTACTGTGAGTAGTACAGAACACGACTGCAATCGGCAGCAGGACTGGATCAAACAGCTGACAAGCCTTTACTCTCAAGTGCTGGTCAGCTGGAGGCCCAATTCAGTACCACAGTGGAAGGCACAGAGTAGGATCTGGACTAGAGAATGGGAGCACTTGACAGGGAAAGTCACTACAGGTTACCTTCCATGTACAGAGGTAGGAAAAAGCCAAAGCATAGCAGCTTCCTTAGATCAGCAAATCTCAAACACTTTTTCACATGAGGGCTCTCTAATCCACCCCTGAGGCAGCCTAACTCTGATTTCACTTCCCACCCCTAGGGGATGGGAACCCTCTCTGCCTCTCCAGGAACCACAGCACCAATGGCCTGGAGCCCAAGAGTTTTCACCTTTGACAGCTCCTTGGTTAGCATTTTTTTCCTTCTGGATCTAACTTGCCCACTGATTTCACTTCTTGTCAGCTTATTTCTGCTTTCATCAAGGAATTAAACAAAACAGACTAACCTGATATAAAAAGAAAGCACTCACAAAACGTGAGATTTGAAGAGGAGTCTCATCAAAATTTATTTTCATCCTCTAAGCTTTAACAATCCCTTCTCCCTCACACAACCAAATACATTTTCTAGCAAAACTAATGTAATGGAATTAAGTGTTCTCTATACAATAAAAACCTGTTGACCAACAGTTCAAAGACTTGCTAAGGAACAACAAGGTGCGGGACATGGCACGCACCCAATCATCACCTAAAATTAAGAAAACAAGAACCAAAAGCCAAACTAAAAATGATAATAATTAAGAATTAATCTGATTCTGTCCAAGCTCTGTAAAGTACAGCAAACCCCAATAGCACCTTTTTTCCAGCAGAAATGCACTGGCAGGCTGCTAATTTTTCCAGGCATCAGAGGAATACTAAGGAACAGAAGCTTTAATTATAAACGCAAACGTATTAAAACACTGCGGACATTTAACAAACACGAGGGCATCTTTATTCCCTCCTGCGGGCCACGTAAGAGATGAAGACAGCCCCCAAGAACTCAGCCTCAGAGGCGCAGCAGGAATTTTCTTATTGATGCTGCTAACTGGGCATCCCCGAGATCCATTCTTATCCCCACAGGAGTCAGCAGAACACAGCCCAGTTTACTTATTCAGCTTTTTAAAACACTGAATGTACTCACTGGCCTTGATAGAAACAAGTCACATTGAATTTTAGTACCTTGCACTTTTCTGTACACACATATAGCAACACATTTTAACTTGCCCCCTTTGCTCCTCTCTACCAACACCTGTCTGTAAATGTGCAATCCAACAGCAACCAAGAGCCCTAGGATCTGAAATCTCATGACCAAGCACCAAGTCAGATGGTGCTTGTAAATGCTTCAGTGACTCTGAAAAAATGGTCTCTGGACAAGACCAGTGGTAAAACTCTAACAGGCATAGGTGTAATTGTGCTACCAATAATTAATTAGCTCAACTAACATGATCAGCAAACAGCAGCACCAAGTAAGAAACACAGACTGGATGTTTTGCCTGCTGGAAAGGCACAGGGGCTGGGAGGGAAGCAGCACAGCTCACTGACTCTTCCAGCCCTGCCATCACTGCAGCTGCTCTTGCACACCGGGTAAGGCTGGAGCTGTGAGAGCTGCGTGTCTGCACACACGGCACCGGCCACACGCCGCAGGTGGCAAACTCTGCACAACCAGCGCAGGGACAGAAAGGCAGCGTGATGCTCATCACTGATCCAGAAACACACGACAAATGCCCCTGCACTTGGCTTCCCTTCTGAAAATGGAAAGAGCAAAAGAAAGGAGATGTCTCTTGCCCATCTGCAGCACGCCACAGTACACTTAACAAAAAGGTCAGCATGTTGCTCTACAGTCAGAAATAACCCAACTTGTTATAATGCCACCAGTACTTGGTAGGTGCTCTATAGGAAAGAGAACAGATCCACACAGGCTGTTGTTTCTCCCACAAACTGCAAACACCACTTTTACACTGGATCATATTTGAGCTGCTGAAACAGTCCCTAGTCTGGATTTAGGTTTTTCATAAACTGTACTTCAGGTGGGAGTTCAGCAGACACTCTGTCCAGAGGATACAGTCTTGTTTGAAATCCAGAACACTGTAACTCCCTACTAGCTGATCTACAGTTAGGAGAAAATGGAACCTAGTTTGGGTGTTTCAAACTTCATCTCCATTTCAAGTGGCACTTGACATTTTCTACAACAAGAATAGAATACAGCAAATACTGAAGGACTTTCTTAGGCTTGATAAGCACTACTTGAATTTTGACTACTTGGCCAGGTTTTGGCTGGGATCAAATTAGTTTTCTTCCTAGTAGCTGGTGCAGTGCTGTGTTTTGCATTTAGGACTGTGATTAGCCAAATCCCATGTGGTATATACCAACATTGTTTGCCTTTTCTATGCAAAAAACCTCTAGAGCTCTCACTCCTTTGGATCATCTGACTGGTTCTTGGTTCACTACTCCAGTCTTAATTTAGAGTAGCTCTACTAAGTCTTCCAAACACTCAAACTGCCTGCTGCAGCATTTAGATAGGACAAATTGTACATACATTTCTTTCCATTAAGTACTCGATTGCATTTTGGTTTAAACACTTCTAATAACTGAAAAATGTTACACAGCAAGTTCTTTCCCTATATGCAATATGAAGCGGCAATAGCATTCCTGTAACCAAAATTGCCTCAGAGTACAAAGCAAGGTCAGGCTTTGGTTTAGCACCTGGGAACTTGTGAGCAGGTCGTTCTGGACGCTCCCTCTCCCACAGGCAGGAGTAGCAGAACACAATGAGCATCTTCTGGCTCCACCCAACTCTTTTCTGACTGGTTTTAGGACTAAAACAGGCTTCATGCTGGCATTCTCACTTGGAGCCAAAGTCTAATTCCAAGCGAATAAGGACTTTGTTTTAGAAGGTGCTCCGGCTTTGTATTTTTACTGGGAGACTGAAACGCTTTGCAAAAACTGCTTTATGGGTATTGTCTGATTTCAGTGCTTCTGAAACCAAGGGAAAAAAACAGCAAGAACATTGGTTTCTTTTCCACACAGAGAACTTGTGTCCGTGTAAGCTTCTTCCCACTATCTGATGTCCCATCTGCTATAATTTGGGGGTTCTCTCCTTACCTATGCTATTAAATGAATATATTGATCTATCCTAAGCTAAGGAACCCAAGGGACAGTTCAGATCCCACTTTGAAAACTGACTGAAGCATTACAGGCATGGATTATACTTGAGGATTGAGAAAAGCAAACCCAGTACAAAAAATACTTCCTTCTCCCTTTTCCCACCAAGAAGAAGTCATAAATTTTAAGACCCCAAGATGCCAGGGCCTGAACTTAGGTTCCGTGACTTTTAAAATTTCTCTAATATGCTGTGACTTTCAGGAGATTGCTCTCGGAAAAGCCTTTTTATGGCCTGGCTTTCATTTCAGCTCTCTGCATAAAGATTCTATTTAGAAAAGTGTCAAATGCATTTATGTGCAAGAGGCAGTTTCTCCTCTCTGTTTTTTTTTTTTTTTGGACTGAGTGGGATTGAAGAAGGGCTGTGTTGCTCAGGGCATTCCTTCTCCTTCAATGCCTCATCCAGACAGACAACGATACGCTGTATTTGTTTTAATACATCTTTGTGTGCCACACAGAGTAGTTTAATAGTGCTGTTTGTGAAGAATGCTTTGGTCTGCATTGCTGCAGGCTAGGAAAGCTGTGCTTACACATTCTAATGGAGAAGAATATAGAGCTATTTTTAGTTTATATATTGCAATGTTTTGGATAGGCAGTAACACAGTCATGTAAGAGCTTTAAATACAGGTGATAGAATCAAGGAAACGTATGGCTGGAAGCTCTAAGACAAGATTAATTACATATATATGTATATATATATATGCTTCTGAATTTAGTTATATTTAGACTTTTCCTAAATACTCCTTGTCATGCTCCAAGGGGCACCAAAATCTGACTATCTCCTCTGAAGGACCCCTGCTTTGTTTTCCCCAATATTATGGCATTTGACCTTTTCAAGGAAACTGGTGAATAGAACTGGATTGAGAATGAGAGGTTAATTTAGTCTCAAGATTAGAAAATTCAACTCTTTGTCTGAGAAATTTCAGTAAGCTTGCTAATTCAAAACACATTTCCTTCTTCCTGTTCATCTGTTCTGCTGCCCTTTGATCTAAAGAAGAAACTAGATTTGTTTGATGTGGTTTGTGCTCAGCCAATCTGCGCTGATTATTCTTCACTACCTTATTCCGGTTGTTGAGGCACAGAAACCAAATGTTGGCAAATGTAACATGGTACCTGTCTGAGTTATCCAGTTATTCACACCTAGACTTGACTCCTCAGGTCCTCATCCTTAATCTTGGATGTCTGCCAGCCTGGTAGGCCCTAAACTGTTCCCTCCAAGTTCTTTACAGTAAATGCCCTCGAGTTCAGAAGCAGCTTGGACACACACTCCTTAATAATACAAAGAAATTCACATGGCTGAAAATCAAGCTTGAGTTCATGTACCCCAAAAAACTTGAAACTTATTTTCAAGTCACCAACTTGGTTCTCTATTACTCTTCTTATAATTGTTTCATCCAACTGACAAACTTCACAGTAACAAAGAGAAGATTAGGCCATCTAGAAATGCCTGTGAGAAGAAAATCGACAAGTCACACACAGAGAATTTTGCTGGATGCAGCTGCCCCAACAGCATCAACGTGCTCCACATGACAAACACCTGACAGACAAACCACAGAAGGAGGAAACTAAATCATGAGCTGAAAAAAGGATGGCAGAAATGGTGAATGATAGAACCCCAGATGCTTTCTAAATGTTTAGAGTCCACATATACTTCCAAAAAAGTACAAATTGTAATTATAATATACAATCTATGATAATATATTATTTATATATTTTAGGTTTTGGCTTGCTATTTTATTCAGTTTATAAAACGTATTCATACATTAAATCAATCAGTACTTAATATAGGCCAAGCTGCATAGATTACTAAGTACTTTCTCAGTCTTCAGGGCTAATTTGATACAATCGCAAAGGTTAGATTTTCATTAGCCTGAAGCTGAAATGCATAATTGAATACAGCATAATTGTGGATAGAATTTATTAAAAAAAGAAGGGCTAGGTTTAATGGAAAATGAAAATGGTATCACTCTGCCTAAAATATGTTTTTCTATGGCTCTTGAAACTATTTTTCCCTATTTTGTATTTAGAAAAATGAGACAAGTTTACAACACAAGCAGAGATTTTACAGTGTCAGGTGGCTCTTGAAAAGTTTCCCTTTCCTCCACGTTTGAAAGACTTGCTTTTTCTTTTAAGAAAAAACTAAACAAGAAAACTCTTGATTTGGCCTTTCGGTGAAACAAAGACTGAGAGACGGGGCATCTCCTAAAATTTAACAGAAACCAGAGCCAACTTGCTTTTGCTTACAACACGACTGTACTGACTGCAAAGTGGGAGGTACATGACATGAACCACTACATAATGGAACAGATGGGGACCTAATATTCATCCCAAGTTATAGTCTGACTCATGCCCTGATGCAGCCATTTAACATCTATGAACTGGAGCCCAACTGCATTAGATGCTCCTGCCAACTCTCTCTGGATGGGATCGGTCAAAAGCTGTGTGGACCCTGGCTCAGACGCACAGTGGCATCCCATGGCCATGTCCTAGTCTGCATGTCCTCTCCCCAGCAACCAGGATGGAAAATGAGACCCTGAAATACCAGCTATCTTCAAAGCTGGAAGTGAAACTTGACATATTTCATGTAGCGTGGCCAAAGAGTGCTTCGTTTTAAGTCCTGCTGATTTCTAGAAAAACTCAGTAAATAGTATTAAGAATTCAGTATATATGACAATAATACACAGTTAAGTGGCCACAGAAAATGTTTGCCATGTGATTGTTGAAGATTCTCTATGCTTCTCTTTTTCAGGGAAAGTTCCAATGTGGGGCCCAGTTTCACTAAACCACTTCTACTCATTGCCTAATAATTACAAAACTAATTACCAAGTTATTAAAATGCTGCTTCAGAGAGCTTGTAAAATCCAACATATTCTTATGAAGACTGTTAACAATGTTTTCTTTAGGATAAACATCTTAAATGCATGTCAAAGGATTAATGATGTCTGAACATAGCCCAGCTTACTATTTTGTTGCAGGTGATTACATCAAAGACAGGTTTTTCACTTTGAGCAGATTTCTGAAAACGTGCCAATAGAAAAATAAACTCCAAAAAACTACATTTGGGAGTTCATTGAATTACTTTGATATCTTAGACCCAGATCTACAAGAAGACTAAAATGCTGAAAACAAACTAAAAGGGAATAAGGCATCAATATCCCAGCAGGTAAAACTCCAACCATCATCAATCCTCTACAGGTCAATGTTCTTCGCAGTCCCTAAGTGTTCTCGCATGTGTGACTAAATATATAATCTGCATGCTATACTTAGAACTGACTCCATCTTCATGGACCTGGAGCAGCCTCGTGGGCATCAACACAGATGCCCACCTGCTTGTCTTCCTCTAAGTCCAATCAAACACACAGATACCCTTCGCACCTGCAGAACACACACCCAAATAAAAAGCACAGCCCTTGAGTACTCCCTTTCCCCAGTGCATAAAGCACCAGTAGTGAATGCAGAAAAGCCACACTGTTCTCTTTGATCCAAAAGCATTGAAACTAGGACATCTTAACTGATTGCTTCACACACCCAAATGTAAATTGTCTTGGCCTCAGGAAGACACTGTCCACACACTTGTGCTGCAAGAGAGGCCTTTCTGGGTCCCTATTGAAAAGGAATCCTTCATTGAAGCAATATGTGAGAGCACAAGTGAGCTTGACACTGCAGCCCAGTGATTACACGGGTAACCCAATGGAGAGGAGATCTGAACTAGAGCTCAGCTTGGCCCTGCTCCTAAGGACTGAGAGCACATTTCATACTCAGCAGTTACTGTATGAAATGCACCCAGCTGTGAATTCTGGTCTGACATCAGAATTCTGGGCTCCTTTTCCTACCATCAAGTTATTAACTTAACCTCTGGAGAAGGAAAGGATTAATACATATCCTTCTTAGCCTTTTCCTTTTATGTTAAGGAAATGCTCTACAGCCACTAAGCTGCCCTGCTGTGACCCTCCTCCCCAGTACAGGATTACAGCTGCTGGGAGGACCAAAGGAAGAAAAAGGTCAAGATGCCTTTGTTGTTTCCAGCCATTGCCACCTTGGTCTCTGCCACTGCCATCATCTGCTCTTTTTACAGCCCTGTGATGTTTTACAAAGGCCATTGCCCACCTGTGTCTCCAAAGGAGGAACAGACAATGTCAGATGCATAATACTCTACAGTGCACTTATATACATGAATCAATGATTGAAATAATTTTCTACTACCATGACAGTTCAGTTCTAAATAGCACCTAATCAAAGTTCAGATTTCCTGACTGAATTTTACTGCATAAAGGTAGTTGTTTATTGATCCCCTTCATTAAAAATAAAAAAAATTCAAAAATCCATTTACTTCAAATATCTCTAAATAGTCTAGGAGGTACCATGCTGAAGTATGCTGGTCCAAATGTACTTAGAAGTAGCATGTGAAAAATAAAACAGAAAGGTATATTTTTAATAAGGAAATATATAAATGGAAAGCCCTAAAAATCTGCAGTAGTATTCTCTTGTGAAGCTACTTAAAACAGTCCCTAAACAGACAACATTTATGTCATGTCCAATCCTACTGATAGCAGTGGGCCCTTCTGAAGGAAAAAGGAAAACTGAGTTACCTAAGTACATATTTAAGTGTAAAACTTATCAGTGAGTTATAATTTCATTATCTTTTCTGGGAACAAAATGAAGTAAAACCTTTCCTTCTAACTGACAATGTTGAACTAACATTGCTCACAGCAAACCAGCAATGTGCAGGCATTCCAGATCAAACCCTCTGACCAAGAGCCATCCCATTTGAATCACAAATCATAAAAGCAGTGAGAGTCCTCAAACCTGTCCAAACACCTCCAGCAGGTGCCACACCATGTCATAATTATTCATCCATTGTGCTTCTCACAATGCCAAACACCTCCCAGCACACTCAGTTATGACCTGACTTAAAAGGAAGAACACAGCCTCATGCTGTGAGACAAGTTGACTAAAGCAACTACAAACCACTGAAAAGAGCTGTGTAAAACCCTTACAAATGAAAACAGGATTGGCTGATATGCCTCCTCAGTATTTATCACTGCTGTTGGAGTCTCTTAAAATAAGCCATTAAAACCAACCTGGCATTGGAATTGTAATGAATTGCAGACTAGACTCAAACCACTCCTAAACAATTGCTCCTGCAGGAAGCTCTTGTGACCACTGAAATATTCTCAAGATGGAGGTGTTCTGTCTTGGAGTGAGGAACAAGTTGAAAAAGTAAAAAATTATAGATTAAGGAGGTAGGAAGAAAGCCAACTGCTTTCCTAATTATCTCTGTCAAGGCTAGTTACTGCAAAAAAGGCTCCTCTTAAATATAGAAAGCATGTGGGAAGTAGAAAAGTGTAAGGTTTTAGTAAGTCTGAAGGTTGCATAATTGAATTTGATAAACTGACATTTTCCTAGGAAGTTTTAAAATTTCAGAAGATAAATACATAATAAAAATAAACCTAGTTCAGCAGCTTTTTGCTCTGCAAAATTTTATGCCTTCACTCCAGAAAGAAAAAACATACTCATGTCTCATGCTGTTCAGAGTACAGTCAGTACTCCCTTTCCTGTTTATACTCTTCCTCAATACTTTCAAAAGGTACGTGAGAAATACAAGACAAGATTAGACTATGGAAAATACCCCTTCATGTAATTTATGGTTCTGCCAACAGAAAAGAAACGTAGTGACTGGACAATGGGGAATGGCTTCCAATTGCCAGAGAGGCAAGTAAGTCTAAGATTAGATATTAGTAACAAATTGTTCCCTGTGCGGCTAGTGAGGCCCTGGCACAGGTCGCCCAGAGAAGCTGTGGCTGCCCCGTCCCTGGAAGTGGCCACAGGCTGGTTGGATGGGGCTCTGAGCAACCTGGTCTAGAGGAAGGTGTCCCTGCCCAGGGCAGGGAGTACAATGAGATCATCTTTCAAGCGCCTTCCAAACAAAGCGTTCTACAAAGTCACATGAATTTCATGAATCTGGTGTGATTCTATGGAGTCCCACCAGAAATGTATTTTTCTACAAGCTTCAGGTCTACCTTGTCAAGAAGGAACAGTAGAGACAAATACTGCACACCAAGAAACCAAAGCACACTTTTTGCAGTACCTGGACAGCTTCACAATCATCTCCCTCCCCCTTTCAGACTCCTTAAACCATGACATTATCCCATTTCCACAGCAAAAGTTCTGAGAACTTCCAGCTAAGCAGATCAGTTTCTATTGATTCAGGTTGATTTTTTTAAAAAATCTTGAGCAAGATGATAGATTACTAATTCCTATCTCTTAGGTATCTGCTGGTAAAAGCAGAAACAGACTTAGATCTATGTTTCTCTATTCCTCATGTCATTGCTGCCACTTGGAACAATCCTGGATGCTAACCTTTAAGGAAATTCCTGGATCAGAGCCAGGACTGTGCACAGCCATTTCTATTGTCAATGTTTTGGTCCTCAAGTGGCAAAGAAAGCCCCGGTCCTGTAATCTGGGTACACCTAAACTGCAGAGCGGATCTCTCATCTAGCCTGGCCCTGAGGTAGCTCAGTTGCCTCCTATGAGTGGTCAGAGCAAAGTCAGATTCACTTTTTACTTTTCAGATAGCAGTCCGGACACAAACACAAAGTTTCCATCAAATATCACTTTTCCAGTGAGAACACAAGCCTGTATAAGGAAATTATGATGAGTAGCCAGAAACGGTAAAGTATTAATTTGAAAGTAAAAAAACCCATACTTTTCTGCATTACAAATGCAGATGAGCTTTTCAAATCAGTACAGAAGCTTTAAATTCCAAAGCTGAAATTTCAAAAGGAGTTTGTTGGGAAATGAGCACTAAACCTCAGAACCTCAATTAGTGTTTAGTCACGCAACTCCCTATGAAGCCAACAAAAATCCTACCCTGAAAGCTGGTTTTATTTCTCACCTCAACAGAAATAGTCTATTCACAATGACACAGATTGAATAATTAGTCAAAGCTACAGAATTCAGAGCTGTTGGCTCTCACGGATGGGTTACATCACATACTTGGTCTGTAAGTTGCCTTAGGCAACATGCAAAACTTTTTCTCCACTCTGAATAAATAAGCAGCGCGGTATCTGGAAAAAATGTGGCCTTGCCAGTGGTGTACCTCAGAACCAATTTGCTCATCAGAGACTTGACGCTGTCCCCTCTATAGTTTCGGTGCACAAAATGTGATGTGAAATCATGACTGACTACATCAGCACCAAGCGCCACAGGTAAAACACAGGTGACTTTTTCAAAGAACAAAAGACACTAAGGAAAAAACTGGAACCATGGTACCCCCATTTGTCTCACAGACGAGGACAATGAAGCCCCAGTGTTGGGCCATTTAAGCACGAGCGTCTTGAGGACACAGCCCAGGACTTAGAAGATGCCCAAACCATCACTTGGCAGAAGCATGAACAAAGCGAAAATTGCAGTCATCTGCATCTCTCTCCCTCATCTAAACCAAGCCTCATCAGATCTCTTACACACAAATATTTTTGTGTCTGGCTTATTCATTCACCAGGACTTTAAAGCATACAGGAGCCAGCCCATCTGCATTTAGCCACCTGTGCCTATGTAAGCCACTTATCCTCATGTCCTTAGGTCTGTAGTGGCTAGAAATGGGGCAGTTCAAATCATCACTAACCGTATACTAACTAGAACTGAACAGCTTTTACCTCTAGCTAAGTGGTCAAATTAGCAGACATAAATGCTTACAAGTTAAGCAAAAGCAGGCTGACAATTCTAGGGGATTTTCCAGCGTGACAGAGCATCTGAGCTACAGTGATATAAATGAAATCCATTCCAATTTGATAGATCAGGCCCATATTTTTTCACCGGTAGAGCTAAGGACAAAGCTGTTCTTTTCTACTCACATGGATGTTCTTTTCTACTCAAATGCATCTGACCTCCAGAAACTATTACCCATTGTACAAAAACAGCCCTATGTGTGACTTCTCTCAGTGCTGTCAGTTTAATTTCTTAGAGAAGCACATTTCCACCTAAAGAAAGAAGGAAGGATCCAAGCAGTTTTGCAGTCTCTCTAGCAGTCTCCTTACTTAGCTGCCAGTTTTCCTTGGTTATGTTCCCTGCTTTATCTCTGGGCAAAACCAAAATCATATTAATAAGCCACAAAAACGATAGCTGCAAACCCTTACAGACTGTAACAGGTCAACTACAGAGATGGGAGCTCTTTGTAGTGCTAATGAAGGGCTTTGGGAGGTTACATTCCTTGAATGCAAACTTCCATTTCTCTCCCGACTTTCCTGAACAAGAAACTAAATAAGAATCAACCCCCCCCCATACTGGGCCTAGAGAGTCAGCCTTTAATCTCTCTTATCATTCATGTTCAGCATTGATGCAAATGCAGTTACTTCGGAGTCACAACACACTAAGTATTTGACTCCAGCCTCACGATTTTCATTTTAAATCATGCCAAGGGAGAAAAGAGGAAAAAAAAAGAGAACCAACGAGTTGTGTATTGTCATGACCATGATTGTGTTTGTTTCATATGTTTTAATTGGGAAAAACACAGTGCACAGAACAATTTCTGACATCAACTGGCACCACTCAGTATGTCTCTAAAACTGAGCAGAGTTGGAAATCTTACCATATTTTACTCTCCTCCAACAAGGACAGGTTCGCTCAGTATGGATTTTAGCACCTCTGCTCTCTGAAAAGATTTGACACTAATTCCTGTTACACAGCTGGTGTCAAGAAGGGCAGTTAAGTACAACATCTCCTCATAAGTCCGTGTTGGTCACACCATACGTCTTCCTAATGCCTCTCTCATGGTGTGCTGGCACTCTCAGAAGACAAGAGGGAACCTCCCAGGGTGACACAACTATTCCTCATCTTTTACTTGACAAAGTTTAAGTTGACAACTTGGCACTTTTGGTTTCTCCTATCTGCAGGCTACAGAACATGCGTGAAGCACCCCATGCCTGCCTTTGCATCTCCTAAAAATCTGGTAGCCACAAGTGTAGGATGTCTGCCCGTACTTCTCCCACATTTCCTGTGATTGTGGTACCACAGTGCAAACCGGACACTGCTGAACAGACCCAAAGTAACTGTACTAAATTAGGGAGCCACTGGTGCTTTTCTATTTCCGGAGATGACTGTTTCCTTCTTGCATCTTGCTGAGGAGGTTATCTGGTGGCCATACAGTGGTAAAAAACACTCAGCAGTAGTGACATACTCAACCAACCTCAGCACCAGGCATAAGGTAAGGGGCCAAGAAAGACAAAGGCTTGAATTTTGAAAAGCTTAAAAGAGAACATTTTAAACCAACTGACTTGTGTGGTAGAATTACAAGTAACTAAAACTATCTTTTAGGCAGAAAAGTCCCTAGGTTTCAGTTTGGGGTTTTGGGTTTTTTTCAGTAGGAGAAAATACATTACAAACCCTGCCCACAATGTCTGCACAGGGAGACATAGGCTACATCAGAATTATTATTATATTGTTTTCCTTTTAATGTTTTCTTAATTGCTTTCTTTCTAGCAATTTAGCCAGACCTCCAAACAGTGGCTGGAAAGCCTAAGCAAGGACCTGGACAAGCTGTCTGGAAACAACTCTTAAGACACGTAGAATGGTCCAATGACAGCCACAGAACTTCCCCATCAGAGCTGGATTTTCATGTTCAAGGTTGTTTTACACATTAGATCATGCATCATCCACTGAATCAATGTCTCAGAAATATATCCGGAATCTCAGAGACTTAACAAGAAATTCTTCTTTAAGAAGCACATCTTCTGAAGGTAAAACATCTCAAAGGTGCTGCAGTAAACTATTACAGTATGGGCTATGAGGAAGAAAATACTTACTTTCATTTTATTTTAGAGGAGAACACAGCCATAAATATGAAGTCTTATTTCTTATGCTATGGGCAAAAAACCCAAAGTAAAGAAAAAAAAAACCAAACTCAGAATTCAGGTCCTGGTGGATTTCACCTATACTAAGAGCAAACAGATACCTTTTCTGCCAGGTTAAACAAAGAATAACATCCCCGGGTCACACAAACAGCACAACAAAACAATAAGAAGCTCTTCTGTGACTGTATTATGAGGATGACAAGGCAGAGGCTCTTCAGTGATGAACTCAACTCCAGAGATATATTCTAGCAAATACATTTAATGTGCAGTTATTAACCTGAGTAGCTTCCAGTGTGAGCTTTGCATGTTTCTACTCACACTTATCTATTCCACAGTGGTATCACTGTACTAAAAGAAAAAAACCCATGAAGGACTGTTTCCCATGGTTACTCAATTTATACTCAAATCTGTGCGAACCAAGTGACAGCAAAAGTAGATTTGGGTCTCCAATGTTCCT
Source organism: Molothrus aeneus (assembly GCF_037042795.1). Taxonomy (NCBI): domain Eukaryota; kingdom Metazoa; phylum Chordata; class Aves; order Passeriformes; family Icteridae; genus Molothrus; species Molothrus aeneus. The sequence continues at coordinate 5,929,235 of NC_089649.1, read as the reverse complement.
CAAGGAAGAACATGATTTAAAAAAAACCAAACACATTATCTCAAAGTCCTTCAGCAGGAGCACAGAGTGGAGCTTCCCAATGCCCAATTAGAATGTGCACCTTGATAACTGAAATGTTAAATCCTCGTTCTTACCATCAGCTATCCCTTCTTTATTGGGCTACAAACAGTGACAGCAGTGTCCCACTGACACATGTGGGGTTCATTCTCACATGGCAATCAGCAGTACTGGAGGTGGATCCTGTCCTTTGCCTGGATTCTGCCATTTCTCTAACCAAACCAAATAAGTCACCCCAATGTGATCCTGACCAAGTCCTTTCAGGATGTGAGAACAGCAAGCTTCAAATATATTCTTTCTGCAAAGGAACAAGACCACGGGGAAAGAAAACCTTTTTGCTGTTCATGTGTTTTCAAAGCATTTCAAAATAGTATTGGTACAGAATCCCTTTCAAAATGATTTAAAAACAACTCATAAGGTGCAAAAATAGAACAAAACTTTCAACTTCCAACCTTCTTTATCCTGCAGTGAGGATATCACAAGACAGATCTCTCCTGGAGCTTACAGGACCAGCTCCCATCCCAGCTTGGTCACCTGCTGATAAGACTACAAAGAACTCTGATCCTTCTTTTTTCTAACTACAATAATCCAAAGCACTAAAATCCCAAGCACAGTGAAACCCATTCCAAGGCATTCCAAGGAAGCAGTAACTGCAGGAATTACTGAACATGCACATAGATATTGCCTCTCGATCTCTTCTTCCCTTCCCTGCAATTCTAAACAAATTCCAAGTAGCAAATGCTTCCTGGAATATAGAAAGGGTTAAATAAAAGAAGCAAGGAAAAAGGAGTTGAAAAACCCCCACCTTTCCAAAAAGCATGAGAGGGAGTTGAATTAAGGAAACCTGTCAGGGCCAAATATCAGTACTGTTAACACAGTTACACTAACATCAAAACTGTGTTTGTAGCACTTGGATTCTCAGCACAGTTTACATTCATACAGTTTCCCTTTCAGTTGGAAAGAACGGTTCAGATGGCAATGCTTAAGAAGTTTTTGGCTTATTATCTCCTTATGTCTTCAACATACATCCAACTCCAAGGTGTGTGTGCGGGATGTCAGTTAGCTCTATCGCAGCCTTGAGTAAAATGTGAATTACGGCTCCGTAGCGATGGTTAAGGGGCGGCTGCTGCTCACTGCTGCCACCGCGTGGGAGCAGCACAACCTAAACACTGCAAAACGCAAAGCAATTTTCTTACTTTCCAATTCTACAGGTGTTCGTTGGCTTGTAAAGCTGGGTTGCTCATCCACACGTAAGCTTCCATTCTAAAAATTTATTTAAAATAAAGACATAGAAAGATTAGATCCAGTGTCAAGGAATTTTCCACTTTTTTCTTCCCACAGAAGCTTAATGTTTGGCAAGCACAAAGAAATTCTTGAAAACAACTGAATACCCACAAAATATCTTGTAGTAGCCCTATGAGCGAAGCTTGCTGTTCGTTTTCACATCTCTGATAACATTAAGGGAATTGTCCCTTTGGGAGATGGCTCAGCACATGTCAACAAACTGTGACACAGCAAACAGAAATTCAGTGAGGGAGCCCATTTAATATTAAAATAAGGGAAAGAGACATGCCAGGATTTGAATATTGCTTATTTAAACAAATGGTTCTTTGAGAAATCAAAACAAAGTGAGAATGTTTTCAGAGCAAAGCTTTTCTGCAAATTCCTTTCCAGTTTTCACTCACTGCAAATCTGAACTTGGTAAGCTCCAGCCCAGATCCCCAGATTAAAGCAAAACATATACTCAAACAGAAGGACCCAAAGACAGAGTAAGCAGCAAAGGAAGTGACTGAACAACAACCTTGGCTTGTTTTCCTTCAGAAAAGCAAACTGCACGGTCACAGTAGGGGAATCTGATTCAAACAGCCTGAAATGCATTGGCAAGATCACCCATGTATTTGAGCAGAGACAAGGACAAGGTCTGAGAAAGATCTGAATTAAGTAAAACAAGATCTTAAAAATGACCTGGACACAGGCAGACAGCCCTAGGAAGACAAGCAACAGACAAGTGTGGTCCTTCACAACAGGGAGTCCATTTGCTGCTACACTCTAGGTCAGCTGCAGCTACAGACAGACACAAATTACTACCTTGTTAAGAATTCATATTCAAGTGCTAGCTCTAAGTGCACAGAATGGGCACTGTCACTCAGCAGATGCCACAGAACCTATCAACTCTACAGTGAGAAAAATGGTGCCGTATCTGAGGCTCCCTGACATTTTCTGTAGGCAGAATTGTGAGTAATGCCACTTCCTGCACATTATTCACTCAAGCCAACTGCATGGTGCCACATTTTGGGGCTGCCAGTGCCGTTTGCTGAGGTGCACAAATCCCTTGCAGCACTGATGTCAGCTCCACATACAAAGAACAGCTTTCTTCCAGAACAGAAAAACCAGGAGCAGCAATTCTCCAGTACTATCTAAAACAGAACTGCACAATACACATCACAGCTCCATCGAAGAATTAATCATTTGCTCTTCAATTTGTGACTGTCATGTAAAGCTAGCTGGTAAATAGGTAATTATTTGTATATTACTGCCTTTAAGACACTGATTATTTGTCACTTACTAGCTTACTCTCCTACTCCTTTTGCTCTTCTATGTAGACGATGAACAGCTCTGCAGCTTCCTGCAAGCCAGGCTCCCCAGCCTGCACCATCTCAGCAGCTGCTGCTACCAGATCCATGTCCTGGATCCATTAGAACACGCCCATGGCAAAATTATTGGGTTCCTGCAGGATAACCTCCCTCTTGATTTAGTGAGTCAGGCTGGCAGCTCATATGTTCAGCTTCCTATATTAGCTGAGGTGCAATTATGGAACAGATAAAGTCCCCTTTAATGCAAATGTCATCTCTTTATGATGCTATACGTGTGTTCATTAGAACTCTTGGTGTCTGTAATGTTTTATGAGTGTTATATCTCCAGGTTCTCAAGGAGAAGTGATAAAGTCATAAAAATTCTGCTATTTGCTTCCTTCTTCTCACCTTTCATCTTCTATTTACATGAGGTTGCACTAATGCTGTCAATTATCCAAGCATCATTTGGTTTTGGGAAGATGTACTTTTCCTACTTAGTGCTTAGGTAAGAGAAATGTTCTGAACTGTATCATTTCAATTCCTTACAGCATGTGTGCAAAGAGAGAGAGGTTACTGCTGAATTTTAGGACAGTCCTGATTTTATTTATGACTTCAGTACTTCTTTCCATTGTCATTTTTATTGATAACAACTTGCTATCTTAGATAAGAATTCTCAAGGTCCTTTGTGAACTCTTCCTTGCTATGTCTCTTGGACAGATTAAAAAACCCAAACCTCTCAATGCTTTACAAATAAAGCTACCAATTAAAGTCTCATATAAGCTTGGATAGGAGCTTATTTCCACTAATCCACTGGCAATATAAGCATTGGACAAAACATAAGGAAGATGTCCTTTTTTAGCTGCAGAAATTTCCTTCCCAGTGACGCCCTGCTGTGATGCACGGTCACCTGGGCCAGCACAGAGCTTTGACTACAGACCAGCACTGATTCAACCACTGCTACCACACCAAGAGGCATCAATGAATACACAAGTGCCTGAATTATTTCACAGCAAAGACCCCACCAACGCATTTGATGCAGCTTTCATATTACCAACAAAACTGCTTTCCGTAAAAGCAGCTCAAGTTCTTGTTTATATCTAAGTATAGCCATGTTTTGGGCACAGGCTGTGATATTCTCATTCGCCAAACATCTGGCAATATGTTCACAGACTCTGACCCAATAAACAATCTTTCCATCTAATTTTACTACCATTATAAAGTACGTCAACTTTTAATAAATTTAAGGCTCACTGAACTGTAAACAACCTATCCTTTGCTTGGATACAAGTATCTTTTCCTGCTGCAGCTAAAATTATTAAAATTCCACAGGGACTAAATTCAGTGCACAACAAAATGAGAAAAAAAATTGTCTATAAAAACTGCCTTAACTGGCTCTTGTCAAAAGTGTTGTAAAAAGTTCATGATATATGGTCAATGGGACTCAAATGTTGTACAGCGGCACATTATATTAAAGCTTCATCTGGACTTTCCAGAGAAATGGCAGATTTTTAGTTGTTATTGTTGCTAGTGGTTGGTTTCTTAAATGTCAATACACCTAATGCTTTGAGACAACAAAGCCAGAACCAGTAGTAATCCTCCTCAGTATGAAATGCTATCATCCTGGATTAAACAAAGTAGAAACAAGAGCTCCAAAAGCTTCTTTCTACTAAGACAATTACCAAAACAGCTGAAATCTGGTACTTATTTATGAAACAGCCATCTCAAATAATAGAAGCGTAATTTGCTTCCAAGAGAGTCCAGGTTAGGCAGGACTCCAAAGACAATAGTCTTTGGACTATGATGCTTAAAAGCAGCCAGGAAAAGAACACCAGGGAAGGATTCCAATTCCTCGGAGCACGGTGCCCACTGAAAGCACTTAGGGACTGCTGTCCCCAGGGGGAATCCCAGGGGCCTGAGCTCAGGATCTGCACTCAACGTACAAGAGCAAGAACGAGGATGCTCGCACTGATCCTGAGTCCCACCCTTGACCTCTGGGATCAGTCAGTGCTAGGAACCATTTGCCCTCACACCACTGGCCCAGGATCCCTCTGCACTCTGTTCAGAGCCCATCCCTGCCCTGCAGCACTCAGCCATCCCTCCAGCAAACCCCGCTGGGCTCCAGCAGGAGGAACTCCTGCTTTGTGCTCAGAGATGCCCGAGGGCTCAATTGCTCAGACTTGCCAAGCCAGCAGGAACACGGACATCCACACACTCGGAGTGCATCCCTGAGTGACGAGTACACCCCACACAGACAAAAGCTGAAACAAACTCATGTCTAAAACTAGCAATAAACAGCTACTAGGATTTTAAGAAGTCACCAAAAATAGTCAGGTAAGTCCAGATATTTCCATTAGGAAATAATGATGCAGCTTTTGTTGAGCACTTAAAAAAAAAATCTTAGCATTATTAAGCACCTACCTCACCACCTTTAAAAACTCTTACTCCAAGTTATTAAATCCCTTTATGAAATAGGACTAACTAATAGGACTAATAGGTTCTACATTCCAACCCAGATTGAAGCAATTTTGAAGCAATTAGTGTAGAACTTCAGTAGTTTGCATTACCACTGTAATCATAAATTATGTACCTATCTTTTCTTAAACTTACTATGGTGAGGAGGTTACAGGAATTACTACAAAAGAAAACAACAAAACCCCTCCAAGTCAGAGCTTGATAGTTTGTCTCGCTATCTGTTTATCTCTCATCCATACTGCAAAACACTTAAGAAAATGAACTCATCACCTCTCCTTTCCAAAGCAGTAAATGATGTACAGAAATAAGGAACAAATTCCATTATATAGTTATGTGCCAACTCACCTGGAAACATCAAGGATCTTGGTGTTGTGTTTCCTCCACCCTCCCCAGCCATCAGGGGAGGGTGGAAGATTGTGTGTTTTTTTGACACAGAATCTAAACCTCAGAAAAAAGCACAAAACCTAACAGTTATTATAATAAGCCAGGCCAAACGGCAAAAGGAACAATTCAGACTTCTTAGTTGGTGTTCCTTTTTCACATAGCCATCATTAGGTTCATCACCTTCAGGATCTCGACATAAGCAGGCAACAAAAAAGCTGAGGAAAACTGAGGTGTTTCCTCAGGGAGAACTCAGGGCCCCTCCTCACCATCTCATGCCTTTTCTAACACCCATTCCTGTGTTTCTTTCTCCCCTTGGAGGGTGAGAAGTTTTCTGAAAGGAAGCGAGTGCCAGTAGCTGCTGGTGCCAAGGCAGAGAACAGCAACAGGGGAGAGCTGAGAGCAACACGGACCAGCTCACGGTCAGGAATATACCCCAAAAATCTGTGGGGAACCAAAAGGATACAAGAGCCAGCTGTGGGTGCTTTTGGTTTGCATCATGGGGTGATCCTGAACTGAAAACTGAAATGCAGGAACATCTTTGTGACTGCAAGTACTTCCTGCACCAGTTCTAAGCTTTTTACATCTTCAATATTCTTGAGTAAAACCCACAAGAAAAACAAAGACACACAGCTGTACTGAAACCTATCAGAATATATACCATCCATATTATATTCTAACTACAGTAGCTGAGGCTGACTATTTGTTATAATTCATTTTGCTTATTAAGCACCACTGTATGTTGAAGCCAAGTTTGGTCAGTGACCAGCCAAACCCCATTTTTAATGCAGACTGTATTTCCCACAGTACCTCCATGTTTGCCCTCTCCCCAGTAATGGCTTTCTGGGCACTGAGGGCTCCGGTTTAAATAAGACCAAACAGATTCTTTCGCTGTACCAGGGCCTGCATGTGAAAGGCTGTTTTTGGGGGGCTGTGGAGGTGGAGTTTTTTTGGTCTTTTTTTCATGAGGTAGATTTTTAATTAAATGTCAAATCCAGCTTGGCACTGGAAACACACTGTATGACTCTTATTTGAGGAAAAGCTGTCAGCTTGTCTCTTCCCCTGTCAAACTCCATCTGCTCTACAGAGATCAGTCTGGGCCACGGATCACCATTTGGCAGCGTTTTATTCTGTGCATGGCCCCATAATACAAAATGCAGGGCACAAAAAAAGACCACCTAGGTTTTGGAGTTACAGTTCCCAAAGTACTTGAGGGTATTTCAGCAGTTTTCTATACCACTAAATTACAATAAATATAAAATATTGCTTCGCTTTAGAGCAAAGACACAAAGAGCAAATCCATTCACATCTGCCACTCTTCAACCCATTTTCACTTGGAGTTGAGCTTTATTTAAACCAAACACTGCTCTTCCTGGAAGTGACATCTCTATATTCCGGTGGCCTAATAGACAGAACAAGGCTTTAAAAGCTGGTGTTCCTGGTTTTCTTGAAAACTACTGACTTGACACTGCACAACCTCAAGGACATCACTTGATTTCATGAACTCTCAGTTTTCATTCTGCTAAATTGTTACTGCTTTGCACCAACACCTTACCTGCTCTAGGATCCAGCTACTTAAATTCATTCCTAGCCGCACGCATGCACTGCATTTGATTAGTTCTGCTACTAGGTGTTGCTAAGACCTAATTATCTGCCTGAACATTTCTCTTCATCTAGTTTATCCACCTACTGCTCTGATCAGCTCTGCATCCTCTCCCACAGTGCCTACAGAAATTAGGTAACTTGGGGACCAGAAGAAAACTTGGTCCCAGCTCTGTGTTGCAGTAACAGGAGCTAGCCTGAATGGATTATTGAAATAGCTTCATGTTGTATCAATATCAGTACAGCTTGTCTCCACGGGGCTATGGATCTTTCTGCCAGACCACATTAAGTTTTAACACCTCTCTTTGATCCACCGGCTGGTTTCCCGCCCCGAAGACCAGAAGCCAGGATCAAGTGAAGACCCTTGGATAATCTCACATCACAGCTCATGGCTCAGGGAAGGCATCTTTGAAGGGTTTAACAGGAATAAGAGAAACACAACAGGGACAGCTCATGTGAGAGGAGAATGGAGTCTAATTCACTGCAAGATTCTTCACCTGTGCTGAGCTAATTAAGACCACTAAGCACAGTAAATTTACCCTAAAGAGAAGAATCCAGCATTAGGCACAGGAGTCTGTCAGAGCACATTCTGCATGCCATGGAAGAGCACAAATAACACAAGATAAGCTGGCTTTAAGATCCAGTTGTAACTACGCCATACCAATTGCTCCTTAAGCTCCAGCTTTGATCCGAGGGGTTCACCAAAGTCAGGATAAACCCCAATGTAACTGATACAGAAGTGGAGTCCATAGCAATTGCAAGTTGTTACTGCAACTTTCCCTATTGAGATGTGGGTATGCTACCTCAAAAGGAGCATTGACAAGTATTCAAAATAGCAGGTTTATTCTTTTAGTTCTATTGGGAAGTGGAAATAACTCAACAGTATTAATACTGCAGTAATGCATTCTTTAAAAGAATAAATTAAAGTAGCACATGAATTATATTTCACAATCCAAAATAATATTCAAGAAACCAATTTCAGACAAACTACAGGACAGGAAAACTTAAGCAAATGTGAAAAGAACTTCTAAAGTGTGCTAAGTATATAGAGATGCATATATATATACTTAAAAGCCAAGAAAAAGCATGCATTTCTGCCTCAGAAAATGGACTCAAACTGCCCATACCAGAACCTACTCTGAATGAGGGTTGAGATCCAGAGTTCAATTCCATGCATGGCACACTAACACCCATATTCATGTCGGAACTATTGCATGTAGATGTAACTTAGATTACTATCTACTGTATTAGTGACTACCATGACCAGCCAGCCCTGCCCAAGGATGTTTACTGTGCTCAGGATGAACACAAAGGTGAGACACCTTCCTAATTAAGTGGCAGCTTCCTAATTAGTCTTCAAAGTTCAATTCAAACTTCATTTGAACACCTAACTTCTCTAGCACTGAGTGGACACAACACCACAATATGCAACGTATCTTGCAACAGCAGAGTTCTACTTTAGGGCCAATACACTTGTTTTCAAATATTTACTCCAGTTTTGGGTGTTCTGCAGACCATAAGCCATGTGTTGAAAAAACAAAGCATCTCACATGCTTTATCATTTACATTCATAGTAACTTGTTTTCTTTCCAAATTCAGATGGACAATAAACAAGTAAACATACAAGACACCTACTTATTCTTTGCATTAGATGTGCACTTGTCCAATCTTCTACCTCTTTGTCCCTCAAACAAACACCAAGTTTTCTACTCTGATAAAGTTGGCAAAAATTAAGACATAGATATTGCCTAATTGTATTCTCCCTGTAATTAATCTGCCCTCTTAAATCTCCTTAAGGTGTGCAGACAACACACGTACATGAAAAATATGTGAAAATTATTTCAGAAACTGTCCACATGAAAATAATCAATTAGTTTTTCATGTCTGAGCAGTCACCAAACATGAAAAACTCCAGCTCACCACATCAATCACTCCTGTACGTTTACTGAGAAAGGCTCAAACTTGTGAAGGAATGCAGTCCTCTTCATTCAGACTTGGTATGTCTCTAAATATCCAGTGACCTCTGAGGTAAGGGAAAGCTTCCATGCTGTTTGCCACTAAAATCATGCCTGCAAGACATTTACACATGCTGACAGCCTGCACCCTGAGATGCTGAGCAGGAGAGTTGCAGCTTGTCAAAGCCTGAAAAAACTCCAGTGTCACACTGGGCGTTCCATTGATTGTGCTGGCAATCGCCAGTATTTTTACGCCCAGTATTTTTAACAAGAGGGCACAACATGAAAAGCAGAGGAAATCACCTGCCACCAATACTGCACCTCACAGTGCAGTCCACATTCAGGTCAAATGTATTCTGTTGTTAGGGCACACATCACCCTGAGCATTTCCAGCAATCACTCTCGCATTGCATAAATAAAAATACCCAAGCTCCACTTAGCACTCCGGTAAGGAGATGTTCCTTGCAGTTACACCAGTGGGGCAGTGTGGGGACAAAGCAGTATTTTCTTGAACAAGCACACTGCCCCGAGCTGTGGGTGCAGCCCAGGAGCGAGAACCTCATGTTCTGGGGCAGCTCTTTGCACCCCTCGTGTCCTCTCAGCAGACCTGAAATCCTGCAGGGGCCCGGAGTACTGGAACACACGACACAAACACCAGCTCCTTCAAAAACAGCCATTACAGCAACCCAGCTCCTGTGGTGCTGCTTCAGATGGAATTCAAGGGTTTACCTGCCACCTAGCTTTGAACCTTTGAACTCCTGTGTCCTTACACAGGAGTTACCAGCTAAAGATGCCTCTCCCAGATTTCAATACAAATAAATTTCATTGCTGTATTTATCAATACAGAATAAAGGAGGTAAAGCAGCCTGGCCATGCATAGCCATGCATCCTACCTAAAAAGTTGAACAATTTTAGATCTTACTTCCAATTTTGTGACAAAGAAAAGGTGTTTTCCTTATTCCAATAACATATTGCCTCTTGCCCTTTCATTTTAAATTTTCTCTGTAAAAGGTATTTTCCAGGTCTGAGTAAGTCCTATTACATCTCTCCCTCCACTCCACACTTATTTCACTACTGTTTTGTACATGGAATTTCTTACCCCTAGTTCAAACAGAAGGGGATAATGGGGAACTTTTACAGTAAAATGTAGTGACTTGTTTCCTTTTGAGGTTAGATTTTTTTTGGTTGGTTGGTTTTTGCTACAGGCTTAACAAAAATCGTGGATTTCTTGAGGTTTAATCTCAGACCCTTGTAGTATTAAGTCAGTGCAGTTTTTTAAAAAGTACTTTCACACCCAGAATGGATTCAGCGCACCATAATGAAAACGGTTGGCTGTCTATTTGTAGGTGCTTGTTTTGAGTTCAATAAAAATACCTGCACTGAGATAAAACCTCAAACTCCTTGAAGGACTGGGTACAAAAAGCTTTTATTTCCAGGATTTCAGAAAGAACCTCAAACTCTACACAATTTTTGTAGCTATTAAGCTGTGATTATGCACCCACCCTTCTCCAGCCACTGCAGGATAGCACCTGTTTAATTTCTGCTGAGTGACCAGCAGGTCCCCTGAGAATTACAGCTGCTAATGAAATGGCTCTTGCATTTCCCTTTTTAAATCAGTGTTTTCAAGCAATTCCCATGGCAAAGAGAGAATGAGGACCAAGGCTAAAACAACAAGAACTTCCTTACTGCCTGTGAGCAGTGGGAGACAGAAAACTCAGCCTTGTCACCACGTATCTTGTGCTTCCCAACACTGCCCTGATCCGTCTTGAAGCGCACTGCCGGGAACTGAGAAGCAAACTCTGCATTTTCAGAAGCAGAATGGAAAGGTTTACAGTGTCAGAGAACGTTTCAAACACTGCACAAAAGATGAGGGAAGGAAAGCAAAGGCTCCCAGAAGATGACACGGCTATGCTCCCCACCAAAGCCAACAGCACTTCAAAGAGCATTCCCATTTCAGTGGAGACTTACAACATGTGCTCTGCCTCTTTTTATGGAAGAACTGCTGTTTTCAACAGCCTTCTCATGGTAGCAAAGGGTTTTTCCTGAAGGGTTTATTCTTTCTAGGGGGATAATTATTTCCTGTGACCCTCTCAGTTTCTGCATCAGGACTCATTTCTAGAAGAGTCATAGACCATTCCTGAGATTATTCCAGAGGTGTTATGCTTCGGTGGTGGTAAATCTGTCCTCTAACAGAAACAGGTCTTTATTTTGCAAGTGAGCTTTGTCTACTGTGGGTAACTGACTGGAAGTCAATTTGGACATGAGAAGGAATAATCAAAATTGTAAATTTTAGACAAAGCTTTGCGCTCCTAATTTGTATTTGCAGGGTAGCACTCAAGAGACATTTCCCTTATCCTCCGAGCTGTCAGGTTCTTTTCAGCATTTCTTCAAACTACTGGTGAATCCAAATCTTAGAGTGTTAATACTGACATTAACTCTTTTATTTTAACTTTTATTAAATAGAACTGACAGTGAAATTTTAAAAGACATTTTACTAGAGTATTCACTCAAGGTTATTAAGTCTCTTGAAACTTTATAACAGATTCTCAGGTGAGGACAATACACCAGGTATCATCTCCAGCTGGATTTATTAGCAAGCTCATTATCTTCAGACTTGGAATACAATATTAAATAGTCAAGTTTGATTGCTGGCCCTGAGATGCTAATGTATCTGGTGAACTGCACTTTGCTTTCCTGCTCATCTCTGGCCTTCCCTGTGGCTTTAACACATGATCTGATTTAATTGCAAAAGAATTGCCTGTGAGCCTTGTTTTAATCAACTAAATAATAGAATATCCTGACTTTGATGATCCTTGTGGGTCTTTTCTAAGTCCAACTCCAGGAAACCAGATGACGTTTAAAAAATTAAAGATGACAAAACACTATGTACAAGGATGATGAAACCATCCCACCGAAGCACATCAGTAGCCTCTACCTTTAAGCAAACACCAGAAAAAGGAGCCAAAGGGTAGAAAAATCCTAAGACTCCGCAAGAGGCTAAAAGCAGAACTAGAACCACCTCTGTCCCCGGACCCAGAATAACAGTTTTGCTCACAAGATAGCCAAGAACATTGAAAGTTGCAATTTTTGCATATAAAGCACCAAGTTTTTTCATGTAAGCTGTCAGTAAGATGCATTCCCAGCACAATGTACCAATCCACTCTCAAACCTTTCAATAGGAGACTGCTCACCACATGCCACCCAATGCAGATCTGTACCTGGCCTGGCAGACTGTCATAAACACTCCCTCAACTTCAGGGATCATCTAATGGTCCCTGTCTGCCCACACAGAAATGAAATATAATTCCATGGCCATTAGAACAGGGACATATTTGGCAAATGATGGCTACGCAGAAGGAGGACCTGAGTCTGAAAAATCACAGAGAGATGACGATGAAGAATTTTGTGTTCTATATGCAGTAATAGCCAACATAAGAAAAGGAACACAGCATGTCACACCAAAGAAAAATATTTTGACAGACCATGGAGAAATTTCTCCAGAGAGATTTCCCATTTAAATGTCACTACTTTTAAAGTGAGTACCGTAAAGCATTAGGAGGCAGTCTGAGAAAGTAAAAACTAACTTTATGAGAATGGACAACCACTCCCAACTTCCAGAGCTGAGAGTGAAGCACACACACCAGAACAAACCCACAAAGGCACCTCTGCACCCTACCCTCCTGAGCCCTCCTCATGCTTTCAGCAAAGGAAAGGAAAACTGGCATTCTCACAAATCTGAAACAGCTCTTTGAGAGCTTGCTTAACATATCCCACTGCCTCATTGTCAATTCCTCTAAGGACACAACACTGATCTAACAGAAAACAGTCCGAAAATTCCAAAACTTGACCAGCTTTTATTTGACATTCTAACAGAAATGGTCCCTTGCATGTTTGAGCACACACAAATCCTCATAGTGTGAGCACAATGCACCCCAGAGACTTCCATTCCCATCAGCTGTTTTAGTCTACAGAAGGGAAGTATCAAATTCCATCGAGATATGAAATTCCTTCCTGGTACAACTTGCACTGGTAGCATTACCTCAGGATATTTCTGAGCAGTTTTGCTGAACTGACCTTAAGGAAGGACCCCCTCTGCTTAGTACAGGTGCAAAATAATCACTTGAAATAATGACTTGCTCTTCCTCCCTAACCATTACTATTCCATTTCCATTTGGAGTGCAGTACCTTGTCATGGTAGATACAAACAGAAATAAGCCATACAGGTCATTGCCAAATTTTTGCTGTGCACTTAGACTACGTAGGAATACACTTACAAAATTATATATAGAAATAAGAAAATACGTGCAATCAGGTTTTGGTTTATATGAAGCTATAGCCATGTTGTCAAAGATAAATGTCTCCCACAATTACACAGCCTACAATTTATATGGGACTATTTCCCATGCAAGTTTGAATATCTACCATCATTTTACCTAACTGCAGTCCACCATGCCAGTATTTTGATTCTCCACCCAACAAGTAACTACAACAGAACAGAGTTTCAGGGAGACAAAGCTTCTCTGCCTGCCATTGGTGTGTCTGTGTTGCACAGCCCTGAAAAATGAGGATGTCTGGAGATCCACTGGATGTGAACTTCTGGTCTGCCACCCCATCTACCTGTGCTATCAACAACAACCCTGAGATTTCCTCTCCAGGATTTCCCAAAAGCATCACATCTGTCACACAGCATTTTCCTCTCTTAAACCCACTCTGTGCACAATTAAGACACAGAACAGACAGGGTGAAAACTCCTCATGGATTTCTTCTAACTATCCCCAAGTCTGTCCCCACCCTTGAGCAGAAGTGCGATTCCAGGAGCAAGAAAGAGACTAACAGGAGAGTTGGCTGCAAAATCTGGGTATAACAGTTTGATGGAGAATATGTACACCCAAAAACTTGTTTTCAAGCCCGTGACAATGATGGGTCCCTCTTGATCTTTTATTGAGCGATTTTAAGATGTGTTTTAAAGGCCTGTAAATAACTTCATGAATGAATCTCTTCAATCCAGTACACTGATACTTCCAGGATTACCCCAGAACAAACATCCATAAACATTTCAGGCTCAAGTTTTCCATCTCTACATGCCATGTCTATGTGCATTTCCTCTTTGAAAAGTCTAACATGTTGCCTTCCATTATCTCATCTGCAGTAACAAAATCTGTGTAAAACCAGAGTGACCTGGTGGTCAAAAGGTTCAGGTTTTCTTCCAGATACTGTAAAGAAGTTGCTTTAAAATTCCATGTATTCATACAAATATGTGGGCAAAGCCAGCCTATTCACCTGGGCATGCTTTGTTTTTGGTTTTTTGTTTTTTTTTTTTTTTTTTTAGATCAAGCAATGGTTACCATTACTGTAAAAATTATGGCATAGAAGGAGCTTTTCCAAGGCAGCTAGAAGAATGAGTCAATAAAATCCACTAATGTCAAAAGGAGTAAGACAAAAGAATGCCAAGAAAATATCTGAAATTAAATAACAAAAGGAAACATGTTATTTTAAGAAGAAAAACACCCCACTCGGAATTTAAATATACTGCTGTCTTCAACCAAGTTTCACAAGGATGACAACACATCAAGACTAATAAAACACACCCCCAAATCTAATGCATCCAATGTACAGCTGACAGGAGTAAATCCCACAGTACAATAAAAGCCTTAGTCTTGAGAATTTGTTGTTCCTTCCCTGCTGTAACTTCTGCAAGTTTCAGGCCACACATACAACACATTTGTGAACTGTAAATTCAAACTCACAACCGACTTGGTTTAATCTCTGTTACTCTTAAAGATTAATGAGTCTAAAAAAGCTTGTAAGAATAGGAAAAAGCAAATCCTCCGTTACGACAGAAGCAAAACCCAGGCCTCAAAACTTTTGTTGGGCATGGGTGATTTATTCTGGAAAAGCCAGAGAAGTCTTTCCAACCTATCCCCTGATACAGCTAAATATCATCGCACAAGCTGCAATAATATATGCATTACTGTCCCCTCACTTGGCTCCCAAGGCTCATATTGCCATTCAACTCTGCCACTTGCCATGCTAATAAGAGTCCAAAAAATGATAATTACCCTTAGGGGCTACATCGAAAAGCTGCCCTTCCCATTAAAGAGACTCATTCATAGCCCAGGTTAGTTCACATTCGAAAGGAAACCTTATGCCATTTGCCAGACTCCTGAGACTTCCAAAATAGCATTATTTGATTAACAACCTTGACTTTTTATTGCTGTTGATTCTTGAATCCAGAGTAAATAAAATCACAAAATATCAACAGTGTAATTCTAAAAATAATGCAATTAAAGGAACAACTGCTATCTGTTCCGAGCAAGACTGGAATGCTAAATATATTTTAAATATCCAAACAAATATGAACAGTGGAAAGCTGCCAACTCAGATTCTATAAATATGGCCTAGGCAAGGCCAACCTTTGATCGGTTCTCTCTAATCCAGCCAGATCCCCACCAAAAACAGCAATACCAGCCAAAAAAAAAGTTTATTTTTAACATAAAAACTCAGGAGGTGATTGCCAAAAGCACTCTGAAAAAGCAACATACTCAACCCTCATCTACTTGTTAGCATCCACGAGACTTAACAAGTCAGGTTATACAATCCCATAAGCTGTAAATCACTTGTATTTGTGAGACAAGCTCCACGTGGGGATTTCTTTCCAGGACAAACGTAACCCAGCAAATTTGCAGCCATCTAAATTTATTCTTAACGATAAAATTACAGTTACTTCTCCCATGTAATTCTCAGCCTTTTGATCCTGACACTGGCAAATTTCTAATTCTGCACAGCCACTACAGAAAAGTGACATGACAAATACATGCTCAAAATTTTCTGAAAAAATTAGTACCTGTGATTAAACTTAAAAAGCTTTGGAGATTCACTATTATTCCCCAAAATACCTCTTGTTAGCAAAATAACCAAATTAAATCTAATTTGAAATCAAAGTAGACAGAAAACAGTGTTTTTATTTAAAAAACTATTATAAATCAGGTTTTTAATACTCATTGGAGATGAAGAAGCACCATGAGCATCACAGAGGGCACTAATGATTACTGAGCACATTAGCTTGGCCATGTAGGTTATTCAGCTGCTTCATCTATCATCCTTTATCTCCCTCCACATAACATGACTTCATCTTTCATCTCTCATGGCCTCCCCTTAAGTTCATCACATGTAATCAAAATGCAGACCATAAAACACAACTGACTAAAAACCAAATCAACGCTCACATCTCTCTCCAAGTGAAATACGCTATTAAGAACACCTTGTCTCCTTCTAATCTGATTTTCTTCTGAAGCACAGGCAAAATGTACTAAATGACAAACGTTAAGAGAAATAGAGAGTAAAGGTGCTTTATGGGGAAAGCCTGGAATACGTTGTCTTGGGCAAACAAGCTGCCATGAAAAGACAGTAAAATTCCTAAAATAACATCTGGAAAGCACAGTTTATTCACTTCTAGGTGAAGCAGAAATTCAATTACTGATATGGTCTGTTTGTGCATTTTGAGTATTGTGCTGTTTTCATGAAATCTACATGTAAACAAACATGCTACTGTAGAAGGGCACAGGACAATGACCTTTGTTACCAACTCAGCAATGCCATGTCCAACCTTCCACAGGACAGACCCTTGGCTTGTTCTGTAATCAATTCTCTCTTTGTTTGTCAAATCCCTCCCTGTCCTCACTTCTGCCCTTTGGTCACTCGAACTTCCTGGGCTTCTCTTTCTTAATGCTTTATTCCCTTCAATCATTGAGAACACGCACAACTGAAGAAAAAGAACACTGTCATTTACAAAAGGCATCTTTTTTTTTTCCATTCTTATGCAATTTCTTCAAGAGGCCACATATCCTCGGACGTATTAGACCAAGCTCAGCTGGAAGCCACACCAGAAAGCAGAACCTGTTCTTATCTAGGGCTGTGCAAAACCCAAAGGTTAATTTTTCATG
Organism: Molothrus aeneus; assembly: GCF_037042795.1. NCBI lineage: Eukaryota > Metazoa > Chordata > Aves > Passeriformes > Icteridae > Molothrus > Molothrus aeneus. The sequence goes on along the minus strand of NC_089649.1, from coordinate 5,912,252 downwards.
ATATTTGTCCTGAATTAAACTCACAGGGCAGAGAGGCAGATACAACCTCTACGGAATCACTTCCATCTGAATGACCATCCAAACTGCATCTTGACCGTAAAACCTGCCCTAATAACTCCTTTCTGGTTCTGGTTTCTGCATCTAAACAACATCCTAGTCCACAGCACAAGTTCAGAATTTTGCTGCTGGCTTTACTGAACTATGCTGGTCAACCTCAGAAGCAGATGCTAGGCTTGAATTCCATGCTAGTGTCTAACCAAAACTGCATTCCTTGGCTTCTGATAGCTCTTGGCTGTAATGCTCCTAATGAGCTCTGTCATTACTGGCTTCATTACCTCCTCAACTGCTCAACTTTTAAAGCCCAGTCTGCAGAAGAGCCTCACCAGCCACAGCAGCTTGTGCCACAAGTGAAACCAGAACTATTTATGGAATGTGGGCTGAGCTGGGGAGCAGGGGAACCAAGAGCCAGAGCACCTGAGACACAAAAAGCACCATTAAGGCAGAGTTTTAATGACCAAGGTTAAAGAGCCCCACAAGACTCTAACACTTCCAAATGCATTCCGCAAATGAGAGATGAGTTTTCCCTGTGGGACTCCAGGGTAACTGAGCTGGAAACATCTCAACGACCTGATGCTGTGCTCATTGTGAGGAGATCCTGTGATTTACTTGGAGGTCAGTAGACAACATAAAGGACACACCTAAGTCAAGAAAATGCAAAGCACATTAGGAAGCATCTCAGTTTTAATGAACAGAGGACTACTGCCAAGCTGACTTTGTAAAGGGGTATTAATTCCTAGTACCTGCCCAAAGCTGAATGGACAGCCTGACCAAGTGATGCAATGTTAATATACACATAAAGGAATCAAAGATAAACATTACTAAGCTGGTTCTAGCTGATTTATCTATTTAGATTTTTTTATCACACCATAAATATACCACTTGAAATTTTGGTAAAGACTTCCATACACCAAAAAATATAAGACTGGATCTCCAAGTCCTATTTTACCATAATTTCTCTTCCAAATAATTTTCTGATAAAGAAACTCAAACCACCATAATCATCTCAGAATTCACTTTTACATTTAGCTTCACTTCACGTGTTTATCTCCATAGAATTTTGCACATGTCTCTAAAACCAAAAAATCACCATGACAATCTGGTTTTTAATCAGGAACTGAATATAGATCACAGGCTCAATCCATCCATTTAACTAATGCTTTATTTTGATTCAAAAATGTTCAGTTTTGTTCTGTTGTGCATATGCTGTCAGCACAAGCTCTCTCACCAAGAAAACATCTATCAGGACCATAGGGATTTTACTATTATCCACACTCCCTCGTTAATGTATGGTCAATACTATGACAAGAAATCTCTCAAATATGCAGTGGGGGGATAAATTGCCAGAAAGTTGGGACTGCCAGCTGTCAATACAGTTAGAAACAAAAGATGACTGGAGCTGGTCTCCGAGGATTATGCAGCCATTTGGGAATTGATTTCCTTCGGGGTTACTGCTCAGAGCTTTTTGTCACAGGATCAGCCCATTTGTTGGGAAATAACATTTGTCAGCCCTTTCTTATCTTTACATGCATTACTTCTGCCTCTCCCTGCCCAGGCTACTCTTCTCCTTTGCAAGGCTGTCTCTATAAAAATGTACTTACTGTACCTTTTCTCTATGGACATGCTGATTTTAATTTATCCAATTGTAAAAGCCAAAAGTTCAAGCTTTTACAGATAAACTAAAAAACAGGATAATATTCTTATCCAAGAAATCCCCCACTTCTCTGTTCTCAAATTGAGGTCTTTTTAAGGGGAAAGAAGGCAGCAAACAGAACAAAAATTTATCTCCAGGAAACAACAGATCACAGAAGATGCACAATGAGAAGCAGATAAAATGAGCACTTGCTCTGTCTCTCTCTCCCTGCTAATTATCAAGTAGAAATATTCTACCAGGCAAAAGACTACAGTTTTCCAGCTTTCCCCAGTGATATTCCACAGAAAATGATTGCACACCTTCCTCTTGGCTGAAGAACTGAATTTTCAGTCCTCTCGGTAGCAGCTTGCTTTCAAGGCTTCCAGGCTGCACATGTAACCACAATAAATCCTCTTGCAGGAAAAGTTAGCTTTGTCCTGCAGATATCAGAGTTGGTTAAAACTCTTCTGACAGAACAGCTTTAGGCAAGCAAATGCCAATTTGAAAGAATCCCAGCATGCTGGGAAAAGACAGTGGTTGTGTCAAAATTCCAATGGCATTTACTAGAACCCTGCCCAGTTTCATGTCTGCTCATCTTCCCACACCGTACCAGCCAATATTTTCAGGCCCACAATGAAAATAAAACGCAAAAAAAGGGCAAAATTAAACAAAGTTGAGGATCAAAATTAAGAAGTGGTTCAAAAGCCTACATAAATGCGTTCTCAGTATTCTAAGAATGTCAATATTTCAGAACTGATAGAGCAGGTCTACTATGTTTTTTTTACTCTCAGACCCTTATTTTCACATTTTGAAATCCTGACTAAAAGGAAAATTCCCCACTCTGCCCAGCCACTGCAGTTCATAACACTGTACTAGCCCCCTTGGTCTTAGCTGTTCTGCTCGTTGGCTGGCACAACTCAAACACTGAGATTGTGTCCTCGGCTGCTCACAGATGACAGAGGTGTCTGAGCAAAGCTTCCCATCACAACCTGCAGGGGCACTTGCTCCATGATTAGTCTAGAAAACAGCAGGAAATACCATTCCAAAGCATGTCCACCTTGGGACTGCTTCCGATGGCAGTAAAGAACGGTCACGGGGGGTTAAAACTGCTCTTGGTTGAGCTAAATGCCAAACAAGCACTTAACTACAGAGCACAAGAACACAACTGTACAAGATCATATCAGTGCTTGTGCTCTTACACAAAAGCTTGGAGGCTCCTGGACTAAACAGTTCTGACTCAGGTCATTCATCCTTCACATAATTATTTCTGCCAGAAATTCATCTTGCTTTTTCCTATTTTCATCTTTTTCTATGGTTTTGTATAACTATCTTGCCTCACTTCTTGCTTATTATAATTACAACAACATTATGGCTATGTCACAAGCAAGTAAGGAAAACACAAATCAAAGTTGGATCTAAAGTACAAGAGTAAAGCCCTAACCCATGCTGGGCCAAATGCCACTGATATTAATTAAACTCTGTGTTTGAGCAACAGTGCTCTGTGCTTCTTGGAATTGATCTTTTCCAGCTCATTCGCTGCTGAGTGCACAGCACACCAACCATCCCCCAGCTGCAGCACTCATCACCTTCCATTAAACAACTGGTTTACAACGTATTGGGCACCTCTCAATATTGAATTAATTCAACTCTTCCACTTCTGTTTTACACAAAATCCTCTCCAAATTCACCATATAGTCCCCTGTTTCACCGTGATTGCCATTCATTAAAATACAGCACTTGGGTTTTGTTAACATGACAGCCCTGTAGTTCTACATCACTGTTGTGATCCATGACCTTATTATTTAGTCCTCTAATCTCAAACTCAGCTTTACTACGAGAAAGAAGCAGCCTGAAATGTCAGTAATTTGCCAAGTGAACGAAGTATCAAATCCATCAAGTACAACACTTGCAAAACAAACCATGATATTTACGTGCTTGAACTAAATAGCAACCATAGAACACAAATGTAATTTAATAATCCATCTCAAAACTAGATGTCTAGAACAACACTCCAAAGCCCTCTCCCAACCATCCTCTATCATTTGTACGGTCTTATTCCCTCTTCCCTTCATCTGCCTCCACCTGCCTCCTTTGCTTCATTTTCTCCGTGTCCTACCTACACTGAAGAGTTGCACCAGACCCAGGTAATTCATCAGCCAATTGAATTCCTGCTGCCTGTGTCAATGGGCTGTGTCACAGTTGAGCTGTGTTCCATGTGTTGCAAAGAACACTGTAAATAACCGTGCTGCCTGTAGGCAGAGGTGTCCAGGGGCTGCAACAGAGCCTTGCTGGGGTAGCTGCCATCTTTTCCTTACACGGTCCCCACTTCTGCTTGTTTTGTGCCGCACTGTCTGCAGCTCACGCAGAGTGGGATTCTGCTCTTTCCAGTGGAGAATTCAACTACACAGATGTCCTTGAACTTCAGAGAGAAACACATATTTCTCAAAGACCATTTTCTTTAAAGCAGAAAAAGAAAATAATTTGGGAAAATTGTATCCCAGAAGAATCTAGTCCTTCCTCCCAAATACAAAGCTCATAATTACTGCTTTTAATGTAGGCAATTAAACGTTACCAGAGATGGGAAGATGAAACTGAATTCTATCACTGGTTTCTCACAAACAAAAACCTGAAAATCTTCATGTGCTTTGGTATAAGATTTTCTAGATTTTGTTTTGCATGGAATAGATCTAATAAGCACAATTCCATATGTTTCAAGTAGTCTGTGACAGAACAGTTTTCTTAGAGATGAAAGAATTTTTTTAAATTTTGATTGAATGCAAAATAAACCTTGACATGTTTGAAAGCTTTCTTTTAATTGAACTGGGATAAAAACGAAGAAAAGAGAGAACTGAAGGAGGTAAAAAAAGGTAACGAAAACCTACACCACATTGCAAAAAACAACCACAACTGCAATACACCGACCAACCAGGGACCACTTAAGCAATACAGAGGATCTATCACAGAGTTCCAACACAAACATTATTTGTCAATATATTTCTCCCCAACAGTAAGTTCTACACTTGCTGTCAACAGCTTTCAAAAAATGTAACTTTTAACTCTACTCCAGCTTTTCCAAAAACACCAGAACTGCCTGGCAACTCTAAGTAACAGTAACTACTCTTTCCCATGTTAAATGAAAAAAGAAAAGTCTAGAATTTTCCGTAACTATTCAACTATTTATTCAATAGAACAAAAGAGTTATCACTTCTAACACCGTTCGCCAGGTATTGCTCCTACTTGTTATACTTTACCCACTTAACTCCTATGGTGGACTGAACGTAAATTATGTTTCACTTGCATAGTTCTAGCCCCATTTCTGACAACAACTTATGTCTCCTAAAGTAAAATATATGCTGAAAATAAGAGGAATTTTTCTAAAACTCTGAAGAAACAGTAGCAATTTTACAACTCCGAAATGACTAGGCCATCACCTCTTTATAGCCTGAAAGACTAAGAATGCTTTTCAGGTACATAATGCAATTGACAGAGGTCTTTTTACTTTTCATTAGATTAATCATCATTTTTGTGGTGGTTGCTCTATCAGTGGCCAAAAAAATGAATGACCAACCACAAAACTAAACTGGACAGCAATTTTACCATTACTTGCTTGGCTTATCCATAGTATGACACCCAAGTACTGCCATGGGGGTAAGTGCTTTACACTCTATTAAAGAACACCAATTTCAATGCCATTGATGGAATGAAGCAAAGAATTAAGCCTACTGAAACTAAAACAAAAAAGGACAGAAAACACAGGAGCAGCACAACACACAACAGCCCAAAAGCCCCCGCTCAAAACCATGTCTTACTATGGAAAAACACAGGACTTGCCCAGCAGTAATACTGTATTTTCTTGTGTACTAAGATCTGTATGAATGACAAGTACTCTAAGAAAAGGGAAAAAATAGAGGAATTGCAGCTAATTACTGAAAGCAAGAGAACTGATCAAATTTGGGCCATATGGAAACTAAGCTACCTAGCTGCACCTCAGGTAAATTAAAAAAGAACATTTCTTAATGCTGAGAAGTCTGTACAGGTCTCCACTCAAAACTTTATGAAATCAACCCCAATTAGTTTAAATGACACTTGATGTAAATCCTCTTCCCTAAAACTCTTCAAATTAACTTCTGTATTTTACTAAATTACACACAGATACTGTGTTCTGCATATGAATCACTTCATATGATAAGCTGTCTGCATTAATTTTATTTCACCAGATTAATACTAATAGTCTGTTTTGACAATTAAACAACCTTACTCAAAGACAGAAAATACAATACATTAAAATGTGTTAGGTTATCCTGGGATCTCCAAACTTCATGAAGACTACTGTTAATTTAAGGCATAGAAAACGAGCATTAAAAATATTTAGCCTCAGTAATCTAAAACCACACTATAGCTCCTAAGAACCAGTTTTGATTTGTACAAACTGTTGGTTGACTCCCAGACCAGCAAGATACCATTCAAGTATTTTTCTGAGAACGCCTACATTTGTTCAAGTTGAGCAGTTAAACGTACTTCAGAAGGTACATTTTAACTTAAAATATAAGGATCCAGTGGCTGCTAAGCAGAAAATAATTGATTTGGGCTTGGCCTATGGATGTTTCAATGTTGCAGGGTCTAACTCAAACCCAGTATTTGCACAGGTTTCAATTTGCACAACCAGTTCACATCTTCAAGCTTTCAAAGCCAACTGGGCACTTGAAATATTTTGACAGTCAAGATGTGAAATGTATTTTCTTAGTGGCTAATTAATGAACTAAGTATCAGTTTTGGCAGAACTGTGACATAGGATATGGACCAGTGGTCTCCACATCCAGGAGTTTCTTAAAAGATCTTACAGAGCAAAGGCAGATGGGTTAAAAACAGACATCTACGTGCAGATATGGCTTCAGTCAGCATCAGCTGCAACTCCATTATTAAAGGATGATTATTCTGTACAGTCATTGTAGTTACACAACCTTTAACTGCACTGAGTTAGATTTTACAAAGGGCTATTAATACCATAGTAAAGCTATTTGCAATGGCAAATGAGGCTCAATGAGCCTGAAACCCAAATTTTAAGATGGATATAAAAGGTGTCACCAAAAAAATCTGGTGCCTAGTAACATTTCATCTTCCCTATTTAAATAAGGCCTAATCCTTACAGATGAGCCCCTCTAATCTCCTGTTTAGCCAAAGGCCAAAGTTTCCAGGACTTCACTTCTCTAGTTCACTCAAGCACACAGAGAAATGTCAATGGAAAACATGCCCAAAACTCAATGTTTATTTTCATCTACTGATAACCTGAGCAACACATTATGCACATTGAAAAGGGTAATAATGTTGGACCTCAGTCAAATGATGTGTGTTTCAGATAAATTTATCTGTTAATTTATCTGTATTTCACACTGTGCCATCTGACCATCTCCCTGCCAATCGTCTCCTAAAATCCTGCACTCCCAGCATAACGGCAGATAACACCATCACTGATAACCACATCTCTCTACTAGAGAGAATGAGAAGTTAACTTGTTTCCCCCTCAGTCTGGCTGGGGGGCAGTTTATTTTCTTTTCCCTCTGAGCCAAAAACATGTCTGATAAGTAAGAGCAAAATTTTCCAGTCTCCATCCTTTTCAATCTTTGAATGAAGTTTCAGGTGCTCACAGGATTGTTAGCGTGAGAAACAAAGGGCCTCACTCCAACAATACTCCCTCGTTTAGCTTTTTTACATTGTAGGAAAGCACAGAGGGATTTTTTACACTTATGAACATTTATTAGCTATCACAGAAAAGCATCATAGCTCCATTACCAAAAGGGTGGCAATGAATTGCAAGATATTCGGAACAGAATGCTTGGCTTAAAAATAATGCTCCTATTTCTGATTGAACTGCATTTAAACTTACTGCAATGTTCTCCTAACCAAAGCTATCAAGTGTTTTAAAAAGCTGTTATGGAAAACTAATAAAAGTTGAACGCATACACAAATTCATGAAATTTTAACCTCACAGCCAATATCGCAATGAACAATATTAATCTATGATTGCTTAGCCCCATATTATTGCCAGTTAAGTTGAACACTTTTCTTGGTGCTGTGGCTGAATAAATCATCTTCCACCAACTTGGTTCTTATCTAAGTTTTTAGCCATTACAGCACGGTACTTGGCTCAGACCAGACCATGGAGGCAGCTGCTTGCTGAAGGAGTCCCTGTCTGTTGTTTCCTTACTGTGCTGCAGTTACACAACCTCAGATACATCTGTGATTCCTTCCTAGAAACCAAAACAGCCTTGGAGAAAGCCTAAATGACTCTCTACCTAACTTCTCTCATAAGCAGTTTTATGATCCTTACAGAGTCTGCTGCTTAACTAGAATAGCACAGAGTGTAATTCACGCCCTCAACTATTTCTCTCCTGATGAGTCTCACCTGGAAGGAATTGTTGTGGATTAAACACAACTGAATGAAAAGTCCCCACCTGCCTTCACAGCAGCTGACTTGACACTCAGTAGCAATCTTCCTGAAAAAGCTGTGAGAAGGAAAGATCCTAAGGGGTCTTTCCAGGAGACTTAGTTCAAACTTGAATCTTTGGCTCTGATACTTCGAGGCTGCCAGATATCTTAAAGCACAAAAAAACACAAACATCATTGTTTGCTTGCTCTAGTGGATAAACTGTGGGGTAATTTGGCTTAAATCCAAACTTAAAGTAGATCAGGATAACAAATGCAAGGAAAGCATTAGTCAAGGTCTTAAAATACTTGTATTTTAAACCTATGACACTCAACAGAAGACATACAAACTTGATGTGCAGCAGCTAATGTTGCACACATTTCTACAACAGCCCAGTTGCAAAAATACCTAGAAATAAAATTTCATAATGTTAATGGTAAATATCAAAGAAAAATTTAAGAACATGACCGTGTTAGCAGATACATGTAAAACAAAGAAGAAAAGGTAGACAACAGCAAGCTTATTTCTTTGAGGCTGAGGGATTTATTACATCTGAAAGGAAGGAAAGCACAATTTGCCAGCAGACAATTTGGACAGCAGGTCAGCATTGATGGAAAGTACAAAGACTTCAGAGGAAAGGAATGTGACTCCCCCTGGAGAATGCAGAGGCACCTGTTGGTACTGAAGCAAGTAAACTAATCCACAGCTGGGAGTCACTCTTGTCTGATACAACATTACCACCTGTCTCCTCAAAGTAGGGAAAAAAAGGACACAGAAAAGCAGCCTGGTGATATGAAAACAAAGGGAAAATTGGGAAGAGCATGAAATGTGGTATGAGGGTACTAAATGGAAGAGGAAGAAAAATTCCAAGTTGCAGACCAGCACTGAGAAAATTCCACTAGGGTTTATGTCCAAGATGGCACACGGTGGAAATGCAAGAAAACACTTTTCTGTACTTTGAAAAAGCCCATCACCTATTGAATAGTACAACTTTCCACATTGACAGTAACTATAGGAACTAGGAATAAATGTAGGAAAATCATCTGTACCCACAGCAATAAGAGAACATCTGTGCATCAAGCCTTCAAATTACCAAATTGTCAGTTCTGAAGACAACTGGATCATTAAAAGACTTATGACACAAAGAACACCATCAGAACCTGGAGGTTTTCAGATGACATCTAAAACACTGCATGATGCTTTGAGAATTAACACCACTCTTCCTACCAGAACAAACTATAATTTTCTAGAGGAAACTACACATTTGTGAACACACCTCAAAGCATATCAACCAGCAGTATTTCATCTACAACAGCTCTTCCTAATGGTAAATCTACTGTGGTCAGACTAAACAGTGAACACAGCAGCAAAGAAAGGGTCTCGGCAAAGAACCTTCACAGGAGACAGCCAGAACAGAAATACATCTTTTCTACACTGAGGTTGTCAGTACAGAGTAGGAATATGTCCCACTCACACCCTGACAACCTCAACAAACAGCATATTGCAAAGCAGCCAGAAGGTAAGATTAACTGGAGATCCCCACAGAAATTAAGTACGAGAATATTCACCATCCTTGAAATTCCAAGAAATACCCTAACTTACTCTGCAGTTCATAGGAGAGGGAATATTTGTTACCAGGCATCCTAAGTGTTCAGCAATTAGGTGGCAGCACTCCACTGCAGTTGCGTCCAGCAGATCTAGTCTTTCTCTTAACTGCCACTTCAAGCCTAAATGGTGTCAGTCCTCTGCCCAAAAGGAGGGACTCATGCCAAACCAGTTTTCCTAAAATCCCTTCAGAAACAGGTGTATCACATCCTCATGAGGTAGAAGTTATATAAATCAGAGGCATAACATCACTAAAATTCTATTGTGCCTACACTATCGTGACAGAGAGATTTGAAATTACATACTTATCCCATTCCTCCTCTGCCATTAAGTGAAGGACTTAGGGCAAATTAAAAGTTTCTGTCTCTGTCATCTTGTTCACTGACAGGTCAATCTCTGCACAGTACAGAGGAACACTGACACATATGGCCACAGTACTCATAAAGCACATTGATCAATAAAGCAACCTTTGGACTACTTTAGTCGAGAAGGATTTTTTTTTTCCCCACAAGTGCTGTACTTAAAACTCTGAAAACACAGTGATTCCTTCTCAAAGCATTGGGAATCACAGACCATCCCTGTTTCCATCTCACTATTTGCTTTATTTCTGGGATCAGTGTATTCCTCTATATGCATCACCCTTCAAAACTGCTCCAGTCTTCCTGCAGAGCATCAATAAAGTGTTCGGGAAATCAAAGCAGCTGTTATGTTCACAGGCTTTCAAAAGTCAATAAGTACCTCATGTTTTTAAAAGCATTATTGATACAATTAGAACCTCTTTACAGAGATTCTGATGACACATTTTGTTTCATTTCTTTTCTTATTACCTGGCAATGTGACCTGTATATTCCCTGGGTGAGGCACATGAAAAACTGTTTTTCCAGTGAAACAAAGCGTCTCATGTTGGCTCTCCAGGATTCATATCAAGGACTATAAAAACTTGTTTCAAACTGGTCTTTGCTTGTTAGTGAAATTGACACAGCACTGTCCATTTTACTCTACAGACCACATTTAAAAGACTGCACTGAGAACACAGGGTGTTTCCAATACCCTGAGCACCACGACTGCCACCTAAGTAACAGCTCTTTCTGCCTAAAAATGATCAGGGTTACTCACAATGAAGCAAGAGCAGCAATTTCGAGTATGACCTTGACGTTTTTTTCCTTGTGGCATACTACAGTTGCTAAAATAAAGGTCAGGCTGGAAATACATACCTATTTCTAAATGGCTAAAACATTACTTCATTCTGCCAAGTAAAACTCACCCATAAAATACAAATGCCTCTTTTAAAGCAGTCATGTATCTTATTAACTATTACTGAGGACTGCTCTGTGGTCTTCTCAATTAAGGTTATTCATCACATCCCAATTTAAGGGCTTGAGCCTGTGTAGAAAGGACACATACTGTAGCAACCCCCAGCAGTTGAACCCTGGTGCCACCAGAGACTGGATTTGGTTGCTTCTTGCCCTCAAACAACTTAAAAACCAGCAGGATTTTTGCATTTACAGAGGGGTTAACTTTTCCTGAAGCTAACTTACCACAAAATAAAAGACTGACACAAGATGAACCAGTCTGGTTTGCTCTAACATCTGTTCAGCTCTAAAGCAAGTAAAGGACAATACAGCAGTTATAAACCATGCACAACCCCATCAAAGGATTCTCATGTCAAAAATCTGACTAACAATAATGAGTTCATAAGTTCCCAATTTAAAATTCACACTAAGCATAAAAATGATATTCCACGATCCTGTTATAAGCAGAATCAATTATGCCTTTTGGCATAATGGCTTCAGTTCTCTGTTTGGTTACTGCTCAACCTCTTTAACTGTCTGAGCCTAAGTCATACCCTATTAGACAACAATAGAGGGGTACAGCTGGGACCTGCAGGTGGAAGCCAAAATCAAGCCCTCACTCATTTTTATAAGAAAGTACAAGCTGTGATCTGTGAACAGCACATCCTTTCAGTATTCTGCTACCCAGCATCCATGTACCTTCCATGCAGAAGCTAGCACTGAACTAGCTGTTCATGCCTTGTGTCAGCTTTTACCAACACCAAGCAAGAATCAAGACACCACATGCAGTCTTCAGGAGAAATCTAAATGCATCACCTTCCCAAAACTCCAGGCTCTAAGTTAGCCATAAAAACTGAGGTGATTTAATTCTATCAACTAAAGCAAAATACACTAAAGAGCATGTTCCAAATGAATAAGAAATCAGCACAGAACACTAGCGCACATCAGCACAGATGCACAAAACCCTCATGCTTGTAAGTGTATCCAGAAACTCAAGATCCTAGAAAGCAACATAAAATAGCAGAGACCAGCAAGCAGATACCTTTGTCCACAATGAACTGCACAGACCTCTCTCATTCAGACAAGAGCATTTCAAACCATGCAATCTAAAGCAGTGTCAGACACACATTCCACAACTGCAGGGCACAGGTGGGGCTCTAACGCGCACTGAACACCGAGCTACTCCATCAGGAACAGGCACTGAAATGTGGCAGCAGCAGCTTGTGTGAGAATTTCAGTCTCCTTGGTGCCAGATGCTTGCTTAGTGACTTGAAATTTCTTTCTTACAGGTGGATAGGGAAGCTACATTTGGTAAGGTTCAAAGTCCAGAGTAACATGTGGCGCTTCTTCAACAGATTTCCTCACAAAAACTTTTTTGCTGATGCTCAACTTGGATTTATAGACTGAGCATTCTTGATTTAAAATATGAGGAAAATGAACCAGATTATTACTGTCCAGCTCTTCCTTTTTTATATGCAATATGTCTGTGTCTGTACAGTATACTCTAAGCTAACAGTAGTGCAGTCATAGTATGCATCAGGATATTACACATCATTACATACACACTGTGCAGTCTCTACATGTGCCTGGCCATTCTCACAAGCAGCTTCTGTTCTCTTTCAAATGGGAGCTTGAAGCTGAGGCAGCTGGCTGCAAAAACGCCCTCTGCTCTTGTGATGATTCCCTTTGGGTCCCCTCCCCACCTGCCTTTGGCACAGATGCATTCCTGCCTGGTGCCTCCTGAAGACGAGGTGGCCCCAGCTTGGTGCTGTGCTGGAACGGGAAGTGGCCAAACGTGCTCTGCTTTTTGCCAACACTCAAGCAAGACTCACACTTGGCATGAATTTGAGTCCTTCTCTACAGCTTCCCCCGAACTCCTTTCATCAGCAGACTTTGATGTCATTCTTTATAAAAATTAATACATTAATGCTCTGAGCAAAAAGACCTTGGCAGGGAATAAAACTAGTTCCAAGGCTCCCCCATGCTCATTAGCTTCTTTCTAAATATTTCCCATTATCTTGTGATCTCCTTCAGTATAAACCCTAACACTGCACATAATTACTTTATACCATCCCTTGCCTACTAATAGGATTATAATTATTATGAAGAATTAAACCATGGACTATCAGTTAGACTATGGAAAAGAGAAGCAAAACAGACCCTTCTTTCTTTTACATTTATAAAGAGACAACTACCATGGACAATGAAACCTACTACAGGCTTTAAAGCCTTCCTATATGAACGTATATGGGGCCAGACACCCCATGAAAATCCAAATTATTCCATGACACTGTTATACACACAATACAGTTTTTCTGGCCAAAAAATGTCCCAACTTCCATTAAACAACCAACTCAAGCTCACACAAGCTTGAGTATGAGGCTTTAATGCCCTGAATTCAAAAGCAGCGAGCCAGCTCTGGCATTAACTACCCTATGACACAAGGCACCCAGTAAATAACAAGCCTGTGCTTAAAAATTGATGTCATCTGACATGCTCCTCCACCCAGCTGCCTCTTAAGATGCTGCTTTGGTTTCACAAGTAACACCTGCCAATATTTCAACAGTTTGCCATTTTGACTATCTTCCAATGAAAAAAACAGGAATTAGAACTACCATGTGTTTTCCTGAACCAACTGACAATTTTGAATACTTGATACCATTGAAACTTCGAAAGCATTTCCTGTTTAGGTTTCCAAATGTGCTATCTTTGTATGTTTAACTACATTCTTTCAGAAACAACCCCTATTTCACAACGGCCCTGTTGTTCCAAAATAACTTAATATAACACAGCATGGTTATTCGGAGGCAAAGACAAAATGATGAAACTGTTCACTGCTTAAGGGCAGTGACAGCAGTGCAGGGTTAAAACTGAGCAAAACACTCCTCTCAGTCATCTCTGCCAAAACTTATCCTTCTGCTCAAATGCCCATGTGACAAAAAAATTCAGTGAACAAATAACAGAGACAAGTGAATGACTTGCAGCTAATGTTCTCTCTGCTTTGGTTACCTCTAAGTCTTCAAATCTTGGTATTGCACGGCCCCAAAAATGCAACAAGTAAAGGCAGTTGGCAGCTTAGTGGTCAGGTCTACATTTTGCTGTTTTTCTGGTGAAGAATAGCCAAGGTTATGCAGGGAGCACTTCCCAGTCCTCCTGCTTTGCTAACAGTGTACCAGCACCTACTACAGCAAGTCATCTACACAGAGGAATGCAACATGATACAAATGAGGCCTTTTGGCTGGATTTATTTCTGACCCATATTAAGCTCTGTACCAAGACAGTTTGAAAACCGTAATTGTTACCTGTGAGGCTTACAGAACACAATATGAATTCTGGCTGGCCAGAGTAACCCAGCTAAGTTTGCTTTCCACCTACAAGGCCTCCCTCCCTGCTTCCCACCTCCTCCAAAAAGACAACTGCAGTTGTCTCTGGCCTGCAGAGACAACTGCAGTCAAGTTCAGAGCTTGCAGACAAAACTTGCTCTGCTGTGAGCAACTCTGCATGCAGGGCTCTCTGCCATCTCATCTGAAATGAGACTCAGTAAGGCACAGAACAACATAGAGATCAGGGCCCTGTTCCTAAGCACTGACAGCTCTATCAGAGCTCTCAACCTCATGGTCATCAGCACAGCAGATGCTTGAGATTTTTAACCCAGGTCCCTGCAGTTTTATTTTTGCTACAGCTTGAAGAAATTGATGTCCAAATGCCACTTATCTAAAACTAACTGAAAAAAGTCAACTTGAGTGAAATTGCATTTGCTGAGAATAAACTTACTGCTAATAATAGATCTGGGTAAATATTTTTCTCTTGTACAGATAATCAATTCTCCACAGATATATACTAAAATTTTAGATATACTAGAATTCAAAACTGAAAAAGAGACTCCAAGCCAGCAACAGCTGACCAAGTTGCATAAATAAGAACAATACAATAGGTAGCTTATAGCACATTACTTTGTGCCACCATCAGCCATTTCAGACAACTCATAGGTAACGATCACCGAGAGCAACTGGAGCTTAGTGTTTTTATCACAGCTTGGCTTCTCCCTCTAGGCAGAAAACATGTGATTACACTGAAATTTATTTCTACATTACTAAAACCACCAAAGCACAAAGGATTTTCTTTTTGTAGAGCATTCTCCAAGCCATCCAGATGAATCCCTAGGCTAACACACAACTTGCACTTTGAGCTTCATTCAAAGATAAACACTCCAAATCACATTTTTATTTGCTCTTTTCTGATACTCCAACAGTCTCAATTGAATCACCAATCACTTCAAGATGAAGTACTCTTAAATGCTAAACTAATAAAAAGAAATTGGCCACTGGCCAGATGCAAGAGCTAAGCCTCAGAGAAGGGGCAGAGAGGCAGTTTGACACTAAGAATTTAACAGGGATGAGGAATAGCCTAGAATGAGACTGTAAGGCCATACACTTGCAAATATATCACAAAGCATGAGCCATCTCATACCCAGAGAGCCCACAGAACGCAGGTGACCAAGCCTACTGCACACACGCTAATGCCATCTGATAACCTGTAACAACTGAAAACCCACTGAAAATCTCATTTGCCTCTTGTGTGTAGCTGAGTAGCTGGCCCAGACAGCCACTACCAGCTTCCTGCATTGGCTCACTGAACTGCCAGCAGCTCACAGAGTCACTGCAGCTGCACTTCACTCTCATATCCAGACTTTACACTCTTGTGGTAGCCTGGTGACTTTGCATGGAATCAAAACTTGTCCTCATGCTCAGCAGAGTCTGGAAGCGCACTAGCACGTCTGCTAAAATGCAAATGCTTGAATAAGAACAAAGAACAGTTAAGACTTGAGGAATACCCCTGTTTGGCATACGGCCATGTATTTTTTGTTTACATTCACTTATCCTGAGGGGTATGGTACCACACAACCAACCAGAGTATCAGAAGTTACATGCTGCTGTTTAAAAGGTTACTTTAATAAAATTAATTCCCTTCTTGCATCATCAATACAGCTGGACTGGAACAAGCAATATCTGTCTCTAAGACAGCATTCTGAAAGACAGGAGAGAGCTTCTCTGTGTCCCTCAAGATCCATCTCAGATAGGAATATGATATGCAAACATAAACCATCCTTAAACAAATTGGCTCTGCCCATCCAACACTTATTGGGAAAAGACAGCTTTAGCAACTAAGAGAATCCAAATCCCATACTCAAAGCTGAAACTGTGCAAGAAAAGTCAACACAACCTTCCACCTGCCATCTCTGTGCTGCCTCTCTACAGTCACAATTATAGAACAGCCACAGCTGTGAAGGATGCTGGCACAGACACTGCCTTCATCACATCAGCAGAGATGGCCCATACACTGTGATACCTAATCCACTGGAAACTCTGATGCACAACTACCAGGCAACAAAATCTGCTGGTTGTGCGCAGCATCTCTGGCCATGAGAGAAGTAAAAACTTATTATCTTCACTTCAAAGTCATAGGACACAGCTATTTAGCACATCCATGGAAAATAATGAGGTGCTCAGCTAGGAGCTTATCACTATCATGAGGCCTCACCAAGAAGCAAACTGACAAGTACTGGAGTAAAGGGACTGCAAAGGAGAGAAGGGGAGCTGCGCTCATCTACATCCACTGCTCACACCTATCCTTAGACAACCTCCTCATGACCAGCAATGTCCTTTAAGCTTCTCAAGGGACACTTTCACTACAGAGATGCTGAACAGAGTTTGGGCAGGCTTGGGCACTAAGAAAACAGCACCAAACCTCAGAAGAAACACACCCATATCAAACACAGAAACACACAAGACAGATTGAGTAGAACTACTCCTCAAGCCAGAGTTTGTCCTCTGTCTAAAAGCGAGCCTCTGAGGTAATTTGCTGTCACCTCAAACCCACTGCATAGCCACTACTATTGTGCCTACAAAGAATGATGTTAAGAGAACAACAGAAAGTCATCTCACTCAGCAGCGAACGCATGAGCTTCTTCAGAAAAGAATTCTTAAGTCTTTTTACTGTAATAAGCAGACTACATGCTGCTGTAATTGCTGGGCTCTTAATTTTAGTCCCCTACTAGCATTCACTACAATACCATAAATTCCAATTAGTTTTCATAAACTCTGCAGTCTGGGACATTGAAACAACATCCTCTTCCTAGTACTCCTTTTCTAATAAAGAGTGAATTAATGAACTAATTTATTAATTAATAAATAAATGATAAAGAGAAAAAGCAAAACAAACTATTTATCCATCTCATTGGTTCCAACACAATTGTTACCACCCATTACACAAACTGCACCAAATACATATGAACATGACACAAAGTCATCTAATTGCCACACAAACAGCATCATGTAAAACTACACCAGTTCGCAAAAGTCATCTACCAAATAACACCATCCCGGCAAAAAAAAGCCCTGTAAGCCTTTTTCTCTCAAAACAAAATCTAACACCAAACCCCAAAACAAAAAGGAAGAGGCTCCACAGAAAATCCCCCCCCAGCTCCTCCCTAGTTTTTTCATTTGAGGAACACAAACCATAAGCCACAGACCCCTAATTTCATTCAGAAGATCACCAGTAAGCACAGTTAACATTTTAGCCTGCTCAATTTGAGTTTCACCATCTAGCTTGGTTTTCTATTTTATTTCTCACATGTTTCAGGACACAAGGAACACCCTTTTTACTTGCCTACACCAGTGACATGGAAGACAACTGGGTTGATTACAAAAACCAGAAACTACAAAACACTGACAAGGCCACAGAACACCACACACTATATACTGCTGAGAAGAAGAATGACTTCCATGTCCCTCCGCCACCTTCCTCACAAATTTCTTTCCACCAAGGCCATGAATCAATACATGTCAGTGACACAGCAGAAGCTGTCACCCCTCTTCGTTGTTAGACTGCTGCAGCCATCAGCCAGTGCAGCTTCACCCAGAACTGACACCGAGCTAACTCTGGGAACACCGCAGCACTTGTCAGTGGAGACAGGATTGAGACCCACCTGCTTGGCAACACCTTCCCCTTCATGCTGGGCAAGACACTTGCAGTGATCCATTACAAATATGGGTGGTTTTTCAAATTTTAGTACCCTGTCACTTAAAAGATATCTTCCTTACTTTCAAAAACCCCTTATTTCTCTCTTCAAGAATGATTCAGTGGGTCAGAAGAGATGCTTGAAGAACAGTCCAGCTATATATTATTTCCTACAGCATTTGGCATACAAAATCTCAGGTTTGTTTACTGATACCATGATGCTCCAAACATTTGTCTAACTCCATTTCTTCCACTGGGTCATAAATGAAACAGAACATCATTATCATCTTCCTCTTTGGAAGACTGAGCAAAAACATACCAGGTGACTTGCTACAATCACATCAGAAAATTATGGCACTCTCCGCAATAAAACTTAATGTTAAGACATAAGTTGGAAATTAAGTCAGCTTCCCTCACCTGCTATTCTTACTCTCTAACTCAATGACCCAAACCAAACAAGCCAGAAGTGATCTCAAACCACATCCTGAAACTCCGGTTCACACATGGGCAGACAGGCCAAAAGCACCACAGGAGCAGAGTACACCAGCAAAATATAGGTAGGATATTTTAAAATGGCACAACAGACTAACGTTCTGAGTTCAAACTTCACTTATGTAGAAAGAAATTATAAAGTCACAGTAGGAAACTTTGGAAACATATAGTACCTCAAGAAAAGATTCTTGAATCCGAGAAGCAAATTCAAGAACAAGAAAAGTCTAACTTCAACTGAGTTAAAAACTGCCAGCTCAGCCTCTTCCTCCTTTCCTTGGCTCTAAAGCAGGGCCATTTGGCTGCAACAAAGAAATGCACAGCCAATCGAACAAGGTGTCAAGAGGCTTTCAACTTGCCTGATATGCTGCAAACATTTTTTTTAAACTCAGTAATAATCATTACCTTTTCAGAGAAAAAACACAGCACTGACAGGAAATGGAGTTGTTATACTGCGCTCCCTCTCGCAGAACTTATATGCAAGCCTGTGCTCCTGGATGTAAATACAGGCCTCATCCCAATCTATTTTCCAAGCCAGATCACTGAAATATTTTTCCTAATGCCTTGAAAACAACTCCATCTCAGAACAGTGTCAGGTCTGCCCCACCCTCCATAACTCCAGCCTAACATCCAAATGCATTCCAGTCCTCAGTCCCTCTCATAGTGCACTAAGGCAGCTGAATGAGAAAGCTTCAATGGTAAAGAACATCAGCACTTGACATTATTATAATCAAATACAAATCATGAATTACAACAGGCTGTCAACAAGTGAGCTGGAAGCTACAGAAGGAAAAAAAAAAGCATAAGACAGCAACTGGTAGCTGATGAAGACAGCTCCTAGTGAGCTTGTCATCTATAACCAACTTCAATAAACTACCTTAGAAAGCGTTAAGATTTCTCAGTACTCCCCAGCATGGTCTCACAAAATAAATACACTTCTCTTCCTGCAAAATCCACCCATTGGCACTCAGAAAACACAACACCTTCTATCAGTTTAGAGGCCTGTCAATCACACGGCACAGCAGGTAGACAACTGAATCCTGCCTTTTTCCTCACTCCTCGCGACAGAGAAATAATTTACAAGTAACAAGAGTATTGCTTTGCTCTGATATGCAACCAACTCCAAATGGTAACAGTTCCATTCCAAGCATTATTCACCAAAACGCTCTAACCAGAAGAACTCGCAGGCTGTCAAAGGGAATGATCAATTCAAGTCTTTGACATACATCATTCTTCAGTCAGTCCCTTCTGTTTGTGGCTTACATGTGGGTAAACACAGACCTATTCCCTCGAAGCAGGTCTGGAAGAACGCTGCTGATCACTTGATTATTCTAATTGGGAAAAAGCAAGATTTCAAGTCAATATTACTACACCGATGTAAGTAACATCTTAGCTCAACAGCACGGAGCTTTCAAAAAACAGCAGAGCCTGACCAAGTTAGGATGAACAAAATTTGTTCTGGTAGCTGCCAACTGGAAAACATGAATTTGAGAAGTCTAGCTGCATTTCATTAAGGGACTGGCACTAAGAACTTATTACACATAGCTGCATCATGAAGTGGTATGTAAAAGTTGGGGGATGAGAGCCACTAGGTGTGTCAAGCGAAAATCTTCGTGGTGACAGCTGTTTAAACACGTACAGAACAGTTTGCCAGTGAAGGACAAGACCAGAACTCAGCCACACAAACAGTCCTACAGCAGCACAGCTCCACACACTGGACTGGAACACTTTAAGCCACATCTTGGACATTCCTGTACATATTCTAGCCCTAAGAGTGCACTTTTTTTTGATATAATTACCAAGAGCAAACTAAACACAAATGAATATTTACTGTGCACATGAAAACTTTTGTTAACTATGACAAACTTCCACTACCTGTTAAGACCAAAAACACCCCAAAGTGTTTGCTGTTTGGCTTTTCACTGAGGACATCATCTCTATTAGCTGTTCATAATTACATTAAATTGTAAAACATCTGGCAAGAAGACAGGTCTTGAGACAGGCCAAAAGAGATTGAAACTGAGGAAAATAGAGACACAGGAGGGTTCCCTTACCAATCCTCTGCTGCTGTTTTTATTATGTGGTTATTGTTTCTCACCCCACCTCAGCCTGCTCCATTAATATTGACCAGGTGCTTTCTGTATTCTTTGTGCCTTCAACACCTCCTGGGCTACAGCCTCAACTCCACCAAGGTCAGAGAACTGCTCCAAACAAACACTGACCCCCAAGGGGGCCTTGGCCCTCCTCCTCAGTGCCTGCCAGACCCAACACCAACAGAAACCATTTCCTTTTCTCCCAGCCTGACAGCAGGAGTTGCAACCCAAGTTATGTAGCCTGAAGCAGTTCTGGAGTCTGGTCCCTACCCACCATGCTATAGAGCCTCTGCATAAATAAGAAATAAAGTGGCTATTTCTAAGCTACTTTTCTCCACAGTTTGCAAAGGTTACATTCAGTTTGAAATTGTTTTTAATACTTACTAAGAGGGACTAGGAAAAACTTGGGAAAACGCCCTGTCCGCTGCTACTCTTAAAACACTTGCTAATGATATTTACAAGGTCATAAATGTGGGGAATACTTATTAACAACATCTTCAACCAAGTACATCAAAGTTGGTTAACAACACTCAAACATAATACTTTCTCTACATACATGCTTTCTAAATAAAAACAAGGTAATTGCCTCCCAGCTTGCCCCTTCTGTTAATAGGGCAGATGCAGAGCTCTTCAGTAAGCAGCCATCTTTACACCCACACAGCTCATCTAAAACAAAGCACATGACGCTCGTGCATGCCAAGCTCAGGAATTACATGCATGAAATCTGTGCAAACCAAATAATTAAGGATGAATTCCAATACTGACTTACACAGCACACTTATTCTGGCTCTGCTTTATAGGAATTTGGCAGGCATGTAGGCTGTACCATTACTTGACAATTTTTCTATCAAACTGCAGTCAAAGACTTTTAGCATGTAAAAACACCAGTTGTGGCCCCTCCCCAACATCCTGGGCAAGTGAACTCAAGGCTGCTCACATGTTATGTATAATGAAAAAACAAATACAGCTCCCCTGGAAGACAAATTAAAGCCTTCCAAAAAAAAATATGACAAACCCCTTGGCATCTAACTGCTAGAAAAGGATTTCCTTTTTTTTCTCTCACTAAAGATTAAGGCAAGGCAAAAGGCTGTGAATACTTGTAACTTGGCTGGTGTCATCTCAGAAATGTGTTCCTCAGCACACAAACTGTACTCTTATGTCATAAGTGGTTTAACTTGCAATTATTTAAACAAGACCTTTCTGTGAGCTCATTTCCTAAGCTATTCAACTAGATCATTTCCTAGAAGTTGACTTCATATTGAAAAAAGCAGAAGCAACAGATTTTTCATTATTGCCTTCCTATATTCAGATTATTTGTTTAAAGACAGCTGTCTTCCATCATTGCTTCCTCTCAGTCTCACATCCAAGTGATGAACTCACATGATTTGCTATCTCACATTTCCCTGACTTCACAGATCAGCTCAGGATGGTACCACTTTGACATCCTAATTCAGCTGTATCCTAGTTCCCTTTCCCTCTCATTTAGCAATGGGTTATAAAGCCCATCTCGTAGACAAAGTGATAAATAATAGCTGTTGAGTTTACTGTATTTGAAGGTCATTTTTCACTCCACCTTCAGCAATGTCTGTTCACAAGCTGACCAACATCTGTTGTGCAGAAACCATGAATTCTTCATGGGGAAATAATTGAATCACTAGACAAAAGAACACCAATATGAAATACATTGCCATTAATTCCCTTCTCCACTTCCAAAGTTCACAAACTGCTAGGAAAGGTTTGTTACAATGATGTATGCATTTAATTTAATCCAAATGGGAAATACAATGGGTTTGAAAATGCTAAGCATACTATGGCCATTATTACCACCTATTAGCTGTGATCCACCATATGATCCCATATTTTCCCAATAATACATAGATTTCTCTTGCTCCATAGTGTATTATTTCTCTTCTTCCACCTTAATTCACACATAGCTGCCTATACCTTCATTATACAACATGCAGAAGAGAACACCTTGTTCTCTGTCCTGGCAGCCCCTATGACTGCTTTCACACAGGCCAACACCGGAGATCAGCACAGCAAACAAAGTTCATCACTGCTATACAACTCTACCCCTCGAGAACAGAGCTGCTCCCATCTCTTGGGCTGCTGGAGAGTGACGAGAAAGTGAAGAACTCTGGCATCATTTTGTAATTAAATGAGCTGGGCAGAAACAATTCATTAAGCTCCCTCACACGCTACACAAACAACAATATCCTAAGGCTGCCCACACCACAGCTCAAGACCAGGTACTGCTCTGCAACTCAAGCACAGAATGCATCAGCACATGGTGAAGTCACAGAAAACATCAGCAAACCTCACAAGTGTTTGTACAGGCAGCTCCTGCTCTAAACAGCAACCCAAAACAACTGACAGCAAACCGCAGGTTTCAAGGTGAACACTATGCAAATTGTGAAGGAAAAAGCACAGGAAGGATGGATGACGAGTGGATTACAAACACTTCTCCTCAAGAATCTGGGCTTAGACAAGAAAGTATAGCCCATATTAAAATTAATACTGAAATTAAAGATATTGGTCTATATTTTACTGATTAATATGATAACAGAAATGCAAATGACGACTTCTTAAAATGAACTTGCACAAACGCTTTAGATCCAGATTACCATCATTTCTAAAATGAGCTTTAGAGCCTGGAGGGACTTGGATACACATCAGCTGCATCAGGATCTTGTCAAACACTTCTGGGTTGTGTTGAGTGAAAAAGCCAAGAGCCTGGAACATGGACTGCCAGAACACTGAGAAATACCTGATGGAGATTTTGGCTCAGGAAGTACTGACAGAGGACACAGCAAGGTTATCAAGCCATCTGGCAGTTCCCAAAAATATCCAAAGGAAAGCCAATATCAAGCTCCTTATGCTGAGGGGCAGGGGAAACAAAAAAAAAAAATAGATTAAGTAAAATTAAAACACAATAGGCTCAGAAAACACTGTTTACCTTGTGCCTAACGGAACTAATCAATAAACAGTGTCCCATAGATAAAATGCTGAGGAGATTATCTATGCTTTGGGAAAACAGAGGTGAAAAATGAACTCAGCTATCTAGCTGGAAGAGACTTGGACAAAAGGAATCACTGCACGAATCTTCGATAGCACCACAGACACTGAAAATGCTCTGGGCAAAACTGTTCCATGCTTGCAGGAACTAACACAGAACAACCACCACTCCCCTCCATGTGCACAGCCAGGACACGAATGAGTGACCTCCTGCTTTCATGGGGAATCTCCCCAGCTGAAAGGCAGCAGCACAAGGAAAGAACACCTTTCACACAAACACAGCGCGTCCCTCTGCTCAACTCGAGGGATTCAAAGGCACAGCATTTCCGAGCCCACAGTGCCCCACACAACCAGACACTTGCTGTGCCAGAAGGAACTCAGCTAACAGGTTTTGGTCCCTTTCCATGATCACCTAAATGGAACCATTGAAAAATATGCCATTTCATGGGGTGTGCCTTCTCCTGGACACCACTGAAACTGCTGTGTGATCAATCACTTTGAATCTAGGGGTACCTGATCTGGCTCACTTGGCCCAGACTCAAAACACAGTGCTTGTGCATGGAAAAGGCAAAAATCTCTGGAGGGAGCTCAGAAAAAACTGTGTAGTCTATATAATTCATCTCAAACGATTTGTTCTCTTTCAGATGGTATTAATGTCTCAGTAAGATTCTAGTTAAAAAAATCTCATGTTAAACAAACAGTCTCAAGCTGTTACTGTCCTGTACCATCACAATCTGGCCATTTTCCTCTGAGAAGAAGCCAAAGAAGCAAAATTTCGCCTTCTTTCTCTCCAGAAATATTATTGTAACAGATCATTAGTAACCTTTCTTAAACTGAAAAATAAATCCTTTCCCTTCAAAGTTGTGTTTGATGTTAACTTTTTTCTAAAACTTGAATAAAGTTATCTTGATTCAGAGTGGGGGTTTTTGCTACTCCTATTAATTCAATTTGGACTAAGAGTCACATATTTCTAAATAAAACAGGCTATATGTGAAGATGGACCGTTATAATCAAGTTCATTAAGGAACTAGAGCATTGTTCAAACAATTTGGTCTAATGTATCTTGCTCACAGGGATTGACTGATGAATCCTTGTTTTCATGTAAAAAGCAGAGGCACAAGCAGAAACCACTCCATTTAAAGCTATACAGATGTGCCTGACTGCAGGCAGCATTACAACCCCTCACCGCAAGCTCTCCAATCCCTGTCCATCCCTACTTTAAACCACAGCTATGCTTTCAGCTACTCCATCACACTTCCACATAGGGAGAAATGACAAGTGTCAAGAGCCACTGAACACCATTTTCACAGCTGGTCAACACATCAGGGCTCAAAACAGCTGTTCTTATAATTGTGGTGTCCTGAAAAAGCACACTCATTAGCCTCTAACTCTTTTAGGCTGTTAGTTAGACACAGCTCTTAAGCATCTAAAATTCAGAGGTGTAATTTCTCACCACTACAGCATCATGTAAGCTCCAACATTTCCAAGGACAGACTCAACACAGTTTCTGTTGTCAAAGTCAAAGAACCTCACCATTTATGAAAACAGGTAAGATATTTGAGAATTAGGATGCAGGAACGAGACTCAAAACCAACACAGAGCTCACATCTACTCTACTAATACTTCTGAAGGAACAAGGCTGCTGTGGTTTTCCCATCCCTCGCTATTATAATCATGATACAGTCACCTTTCTCCTTTGAAAAGTGAGAACATGTCCTTTCCAGTGTACATCTCGACCACAAGAAATACCACAGGGGGACAAACTTCCAGCACACTGAAGGCACCCACTCCTAAAGAGCAGGGCCGTGGAAGAAGTCTAACTCTGTACTCCAATCAATCCAAACAGGTCTCAAGACCCAGAGCCTCTGAAGGAGAACCTAAATTACAAGTGACTGGGACACTCACTACTGCTTCCCCAACAGCTCCCTGTCTGCTGACACAAGCCTCCCCTACATGACATCATAAAGCAAAAGCTGCTCCACACCACATAATTTCTAAGACAGTCCTGACTACATTTTCACCCCTTTTGTTTGACCGCATTTCTAAAAGAGGGGAAAACACTTGAGTAACCTAACAATCTTGACACTCTTCAGCATTGCGCACACACTATCCAACTAGTTTCAGTTCACGATAAAAGAACATAATTAGTGCAGCAAAACCCCTCAAAACACACCAAAGAAGTCCAGAAATGATGAAAGTGATATCTAAGGTAGGATGATCTGTCACCCACAGATCAACAGCAGCTACATGGTTCAACAGGAGCTGATGACCAATTCTTACTCTACTTCCAGACTGAGACCTGCAGAACTGTCTGTCTCTGGCACTCTACTGCCACAGCAGCTCCTGCAGGAACAGACATTAGGAGCTCATTTTATGTGCACTGGTCATGAAAAATACCAGATGTTTCAGGAGGAGGAAGAACAACTTGGACAGAACACATTTCAGCAAGGACAGTGTTTGAGGCAGTGAGCATTAAGGAGACACCAAAACACTGTGGGGGTCTCAGCTCTTAGGACATTTAATGCTGCAGCAAGGTCAGCACTGTGCAGAGCAGCTGGGCCACACATCCTGCAGCAGGACCGCCTGCCAGTCCTTCCCTTGCAGACTCCTTTTTGCTCCAATATCCATCACAGAAGCAAACACCAGCCAACTACGTTTTTACTTTGTGCTCTACTCTGTGCACTCCTGTCAGTACTGACACATGGTGATTGGGCTTTTTTTTATGACCAGTCAACAGCAATGACATTAGTAATCTCACAGCTCAGCACAGGGAAAATCACCAGGATTTCAGGAACAAAGACATGGGACAGCACCCTAAACAATTACTCTAGGTGACAACTCCCAAGCTGTGACAGTCAGATGATGGCGCAGTGCCAGACAAAAACTGCTCAACAGCTGCAAGCGAGCTGGGTCAGACTCTAGAGCAGCCCAGGCTGCAGCAGGGACGCCGCTGGCTGGACAGGGAAGCCCAGGATGCACTGAAAGCTGCCACAAAGCACCACCACCTGCCTGCCAGACTGAGGCAGGATTTCCTCCAGCCACAGATACAAAGTATTCATTTATAACTTCAGTATAACACTGCTCATCATGCTGAAAAGACTAGAATAAAATTTCCTTATCCTAGTGAGCAAGAAAAAGGCTCTTGATGAACGGATTTGGCTCAGTCTTCTAAGCCTGACCAACAGTAAAAGCTCTACACTGCTGAGAAAGAACATGCTGAAAAAGACAACAGCTGCACACACTATTCCAGCTCCACTCAAAGGAACCTGGAGAAAGCTCAGCCTTTGTGTGCCCCAAACAAACCAGGACCAACACTGAACTTGATGCATTTTGCAGCATCAACTCATTTCTTTCAGAGCTATCAACCTCTGAAGAACCACCCATCATGTAGGTTTCAGTTGACTCTTCTCAGTTTATCATAAACCCCCATAGAACAAGAAGCTTAATGTTACCCATAATTTATCTTTTAACATTTCAACTCCAATTATGATTAGAAACCACTGATTTAATATTTTAAAAACGCAGATATGCATTTTACTGCAAATCATGTAAAAATACAGGAAAATTAAGTGGAAGAGAAAAAGAGAACCAACTGCAACCACCACTCACAAAATGGAAGTTCTCTGCCCTGCTATTTGTATGCCTCTCAAATTGTTTCCCACCTCCTTCACTGGAAAAACATTTGGCAAAAAAAAAACCAAAAACATTCCCACTGCATTTTCCAGAAGATGAGTATTCCTTTCAGTCTCTCAACCAACATCAGCAGTGACTACCACTAGTAGAAACATCTGAATTCACAGTGAAGACATTGTCTCTCACTTCTGTTGTTACTTCTAAGAGAGCTTGAGACTGAATTTTTGGATGCAGCTTTGCTGGTTTGTTTAGAAATGGATTTACAATTTGTTCTCAACGTGGCTGTCCACTTTTCCTTCTCTTTGGCACAACAAGCAAATGTAATCTGAACAGGACTCAAGCCATGCACTACTGACATTTTCTCCAATAGCTGCCATGACTTTTTTTGGTGTTTCACCTACCACCCCCTTAAATGCCCTGTTCCCTTCATGACATTTCCAGCTCCCCTCAGTGTCACTGTGCTCAGAGCGAGACAAGCTGAGCTGCCTGAGCTGGGCTCAGGGATTTTGGGTGCCAGGAGAAGCATTCCAAACCCGTGACTGCTCTCCGAGGTCACAGCAGAAGCCGCTGTGCTGTCACGGGGGAAGGGAACAACACCTTCCAAATCATCACCACAGCGCACAGCTCAAACTGCCCTAAGTGGAAAAAAAAAACCAAACCAAGGTTTTCCACTGGGTCTAGGTAAAAGTCCTTTCTGCTCACTTATCTGTGTCAGACAAACTGCTTAGACAGAACTGACACCTGAGTTTCCTCAGGAAATAAAGCAAAGTGCCTTCAAATGATTACTTGTGCAGCCAAGTCCTGTTGCTTGACCAGAAATTAGATAAACACACAGGAGAGACACCAAAGATCCACGTTACCCATTTTAACAAACACCAGTCTGTCAGAGGTGCTGGTATGTACATCTGCAGAAAGCTGGCAGTAAACACATAAATAACATGTAACAACCAGCCATTTGTTATCCCTATGTGCCTAACATTACAATAAAAAATGAAACCATTCTTCCCCAAACTGGGAAAAATGGGAAAAAGTAATCCAGGGTTGCACCTTTTTTCTCTATATTGTTTAAATAAAAGTAACCTTGCATTGCTGAAATACTTTTAATTCTAAAGCACACAGTACTCCTCATCCTCCCATTCTCCAAGGAAAGAGCTCTGGCACTAAAACTTCAGAGACGATGCCCAGCAGGTGATGATTACAGTGGCACAAAAGGCACAAACCACAATATTAAATTATGAGCCCTGTTCAATCACCTCAAGAAATAAAAAGCCCCTCATAAACCACACAACTAAAAGCACAAACCATACCAAATAAAGTTTTTGTCTGAGCAGAAGAATTGCCCTCAACACCTTGCCAGCAGATACCCATGACCCACTGAAGGAAAGCAGCCTCCTCCCATTCCCTGACAGTGCAATTCAGGGTCAGCTGCGCATGGGAACCATCAAGTTATCATAAATCTTTTGCTTAAAAATAAAAATTAATGAATTGATATAAATGTGCCCATTTGATACTCGAGTCAGGCCCTTGCTACTAAGAGGTCAGGACACTCACACTGTGCTTCCTGCTCTCCTCACCTGATGCTCACCAAACCCAACCATAATCACTACAGAAACTCCTGAGTTTTATCAAGTAAAATAATACTGTGTAAAATACACATCTAAGTAAAATAAATAAACAGTCATTCAGTTAAAGATTTTATCATCTTAGCTGCAAACAATTTTTTAAAAGTCTCTAACTCCTGTGAAACACAATTTGTCCTGAAAACAAAAAACAAACTTGCATTGTTCAGTGTCTGGGCCACAGCTTAACAATGTCTGCTTGAGTCAAAATACTCCAATGCCTACTTACAGTCCATGACAATTACTCACCTTCAGAGAGCCATACCTTCCGTGACACCCCTGCAGCATTCTGCAATACTTACCATAAACACTTACCATCCCAACACATCCAGCTTCCTGACACTTGTTTCACCTCCGTTTTTCCCGCTGTACACACCTGTCAAATTTTGTCCAAACCAAAACACATGACACAAGTAAAAAAACCACACGGTTTGTGGAAGAAATCTTTATTGCATGTTTACAGCACATGTTGACCTTCACAAGTTTGCAAGCTGACTGAATTCATCTTCTTTCTTCCTGTTGTTTATAGGTACTAAGCATGTTCCCATAACTATTTTTAAGTGTTCTTGAACACTACTGGCAATGTCAATTGCATTTCTCAGCCTTTAAATTAATCTAATTAAAAATAGGAGTGACTGCACATGGTGTGCCTCATGGGCTGCCCAAGTAACAGTGGCAGTGCATATCTTACTAGAGATCGCCATGCACAAACAGAAAACTCCACGAAAAATTCACATTATTTGCTCTTCACAAAATGTTAAACATCTTTGCTCTTGCAATATTTTGTCCAAATGACTGCCAGAGCACTTAGCTCACAATAAGTATTTCTGCTACTCTGCCTCAAATATTTGGGCTGCCCAGTGCAGTACTCCAGCACATCTAGGGCTAGAATTTGTTTGCTTTCTCCTTTACAACTACAATGAATTTCAAGGCAGAACAAAATTCTTTGTTCTTGCTGCCCCAAAGGGAAAGCAACACAAAATTCCTGACTTTAATTCTTAATTGAACCATGAAGAGCATTCATGCTTTATAAAACCCCAGACAATGAACACGGACCTTACTTGATACTCCAAAGGAAAACCAAAACCATCTCTCCCTGGTTACAAATCTGGCCGAGTTCCACAGCTTTCACCAGAGTTACAGGTGAGAAGCTTTTTCTCTCCCAAACATTTTCTCTATTATCATAAACTAGCCGAAAGTCTCAGCTTGTCTTTTTGGGGTTTTTTAATGTTTTCCTTGCCTTAAACCATTCTTACATAGTAAAACTCATAGACTTAACCAAACACATTTGTTATGCAGCCGTGGTGCTGTGGAGCAACAAACCCCTCAGTCATGTGTCAGTCATTGTCACTAACCTTCATTTTCTCCCACAGGAAAGCGTTTGGGATCTGCTCACTGCACTGCTGCCTCCACCGGCACCTCCTGTTCTGCCCTGTCCTGTCCTTCGACAGCCCTCGGAGTGGGAAAAGCAGCTCCATTTTCTCCTCAGAAGTAACACAACCAGAGTTAGCATATTTGATTGCCTTCCCTTAATCAAGCACTCCCCAGAACCTGTTTCTCCCTCTGCAGCCCTCACGGCCTTGATGTCCCTTTTGGTCCCTCGGGAGCAGTTTTTATTTAACAAACGGGCACCTTTTGCCAACTCCCAGCATTCGCACTAATTTCTTTCAGGAACAGCACAGTCCACCAGCCGTGCCCTTCCGAAATGGCCAAAGCCCAACCCGTTGCTGCAGCCTCCCCTCACGGGTCAGGCGCGGCAAGGAAGACTCACCACCACCTCGCAGCTCACCCCTGGCCAACCGATACCTACCCTCACGGCTATTTCTTCCCTTTTTGCAAGGCCAAGACTACACCTGAATCGTCCCCCGAGCTGAAGCGCCCTTTCCTGCCCCCTCTCAGCGCACGGAGGGTCCCGCTCGCCCCCGGCCCCTCAGGAGCCCGCTCCGCCATCGCGCCGCCTCGCCGCCACAAAATGGCGCCCGCGGGGCCCCCTCACGGCGGCGGCGGCTGCAGCGCCCCCTGGCGGAGGGACGAGGAGCAGCAGCTCCGGCTTGGCGCCAAATCCGCCTGGCGCGAGAGCGGGAAACGCCTGGAGTCGCCCGACAGCGGCCTGAGGGCCCGAGGCGCGGGGGAAAGCGGCTTTGTCCTCATGGCACAGTTCTGACAGCCGAGCAGCTCACTCCCGCAAACCCTTTTCCATCTAAATGACCGATAAACACGCCTCTGATAATAAACAGCCCTCAACAAAGCTTCCACATAGTCAGTGAGAAAACACAGAACCAGTGAAGAGAAGCCACAATATTAGTCTTCCATGAATTCACTTCAAAAGACACAAAAAAGGCAGCTAACACATCGGCCACAAGTTAATCCAAGTGACCAGCGATGCCACTGCTTTACATTCCAAGGAGGCTGTTATGTAACAAAAAAGACAACAAAAAACCAACAACAAAACAAATAAAAAAGAAAAAGGCATTTGGGTTTTTTTCGAAGCACCATTTTGGCTTCAAAACACACACTCCTATTGGGAAAAGACTGCTCTGTCTGTTAGCCTCAGGGAATCACAGCCATGGCAGTCCCACGGTTCCGCTCTCCTGTACCCAAGCACATCCATCGCTTTCTCAAGTCCTGACAAACCACTCCAGGCCGGTCTCCTTCCCTGCAGACACGGCTGGGCCAGCCTGGGGAGGTAAACAACAACAGGCTGACAGAGCAGTCTTCATCTCAGCACCAAGAGCAAAGGACAGATGGACTCACTTTTCCTCTGAAGGAAAAGTGTGAGGTTGTACCGGGCAGCTTAAATCACACAAAGAAAAAAGCAACAGAGAAGAGGGAAGGAGAGGAAGCAAAATTGACAAGGTAATTGACTATCTACTCTTGGTGTTTCAGGTAACACACCTCACCACTCTCTAATAAAGCTTTCAAAGTTTCCCAGATGCTCTCCAACAGAATCCTGGCATCAAGGGATTTTTATCCATGAACGCATTATTTTCTCTTGGTCTGCCATATATTAAGGACAAACTGGAACACGCTCTACTACCAAAGCTCCTAGGCATGGATGAGACAACACAAAGTAGCACTCTGCAACAGGCTTCAAGAGACAAGATGTAGCAAAGCAATACTAAAAGCAGCCAGTTCCTTTCTCCTTGGATTAGGCAGATTCATCTGCCAGCTGAGCTACTGTTGCCTGTAGCACACCACATTCTGGCTTGAAGGCCATGGCTTCTATTGTTAGTCCTACCAGGACAGATAAAAACCAAGGAAAACTGGACTCTGTACTTCAGCAGATGCCATCTTCCATCCTGACTCCAGGGCTGAACCCGGGATCCCAGGCTGTGATTCGGGGCATTTGGGCACCAGGAGTTGCCAGCTCCCAAAGAGCCTGAACAAGGACAAAGTGTCTCAGCCACTTGTGTCCTTAGAAATATCCATGCTTTGTTTGTAAAAGACAAGCAAGAGAAATATTGCCTCATCTTGGGAGTTGCCCAAATGGGGCAGATGGAATCCTGTCACTTGGCTTGCACAGTTATTCAAATCCCCCCTTGGATTCAGCTCCTCTTTCCTTTAACCACAAACTGCAAAGTCATGTTCTTCAGCAGATTCACCTCACACAGTGAGACCCATTCACTGAGCTTTATGTTGTTGCTTTGTCCAGCTCCTCAGGGGCCTAACACAAGATCTTGTCAATATTTCTTTAGTAAAAATACTGGTTTCTAACCATATATCCAAAAGCTATATCCAAGAATATAATAGCATCATTTTCTTTTGGTCAGAACGCATGACTCCAGGGAGATTTGTCTGCAGAAGAGGTCGCACATGTAATGTGTGCAAATTCAACTGCTTTGTGTGCAATTTCATTTTCCAAAAGACACAGCAAAAAAACTGGTACCCCGAGTAGTTTCAAATTTGAAAGCATATTGACTGCAGTAAAAACTGTCTTCACACTGCAGAACAAAAGATGCAGCATATTTTATGTGTCTGACTGCATCTCAGGCAAAGATCACAAATACAAGGAGACTGATAGCAACAAGGAGAGGACAGTCCCCCAGAAGCCTGCACTGTTCACTAAACAAAGCCAAAAGACCTCCCCCCAAGGTACAGGAAATTCCCTAGCACAGTGACTTGACCTTTCACAGGTGCTGTCACAAAGCCAATGAACACCTAGTTTCTTGTGTACTTTTTTTTCCCATTAGTTTTTCTGCTCCAGGAATATTTGGGCACCTCACTAAATAGACGGTCACTGTACTGGCATCTTCTGATGCTGGGCCAGCCACCAGAAAAGTGAAATGGAAAAGTAGCAGATTCTAAGATTCTGTTGTTCTATCATCTGTTAAAGGTCATATTTGAGAAACTAAGACCTCAGGAGATGCCATTGGGACCATTCAAGCCTTTCCTGAGCAGAAGACAGCACTTCAAATTAATGCAACACTGAGAAAACAGCCCTCAAAAAAAAAACCAAATCAACAAACAGGTACAACATCTTCAAAGGGGGAACAAGTACTCTGCGTAGAGCCAAGTTTTCAACTCTTCAGTGTCCATCTCTGCTCAGGAACAAGGACACTTGAATACAAATGTGGCAGTATTTCTGCAAAGATCAGAACTAGAGGCTGCAGTTACTTCAGAAGGTCTGCCCACAAAGAACCCTTTCATTTTTTGCTTTATTGTGTGTGATTATGAAGTGAGTCTTAAAAAAAAGGAAATAATTAAGAATTCAGTTTGAAGTTCTACTTGGAAATAATCATACACTATAGCACTTCTGATGGAGTAATTATTGACTATATATTAAGATAGATATGTTAACGAGATTTTGACACAAAATTGTTAAGAGTATAGGGCTTGCCATTCCCTATTGATTTCCACTAAGTACATTCAAAGCAGTACTTTCTCTATAGCTAAAGCTTCATTTTTGTTACACTAACTTTAACTTCTTGATTAAATTTCAGATGGGTGCATTGCAATCTCTCTCTCTCCTGCCTTCTCTGCCAATAAATCTCAGAACCTTTGTGGAGACGAAACCTTACTTTAAAAGCTACACCACCTACTGGGATTTGTTCTTAAGTATCTGCCTTCTGCCAGCCAACAGGTCACACTTGAGACACTGCTGTGATCTCATTAAACACCCCTGCTCTGCCTCACTTCAGCCAGGAAAGCACTGAAGAGATAAACACCATAGAAGTCTTCTTGAAAAATCATGCCATTTTTAACTATTGGTGGATTTTTCAGGAAGTATCCATCAATAGTTACTATAAACTTCAAGATCCTGCTCTGCATGCTAGAGCTGTTGAAGAATTGTTGGCCTTAACCTGGTTGATGATGACTGAAGTATCTCTACAGGTTCCCTTCGCTGCAGGTACTTGGTTGCACCCCTGACACCACTTTCATATCAGGCTCTAAGGGCAGTCTGGCTGTGCTGGCTGCTGGCAGTCACTGCAGAGCAGCAATAACAAAGACCAGCAGCGTCTCAGAGCATCAGTGAGGTTGAGACGGGCTTGAAATAGCAAACTAAACTTAAGAAATATTAACCGGACAACCAGCCTAAACACGTGCTTGTGTTGGGGAAGGCAGAAGCGCTGAGCAATTGAACTGGGGAGAAAGCAGATACATCTGGGAATGAGCTCCAAGGAAACAAGGTACAAGGATGATTTCAAATCATGGAACAAACAAATTGGAAATACCTCAAACACACACAGAGCAGAGGGGGATGCCATCAAACCCTGGTCCTGGAAACTTCTGGCTCAGTACTTTGCCTGTCACTTTGGTTTAATCCAGGCAACAAACACACAACTGGGCTGTTAGGCTCTTCTCCTCCCACAGCATCAAGGAATGGGTTAATTGTAACTTTGCAACAGGGCAAGGTAACAACATTACCTGAAGAAAACATTTTTAGCTATCTTGGGGACGAATAATACATTTTATTCTGCTTTTGGAGAAACTGACTAAAGCTCCAGTGCCACTCATCATCTTTCACAGACAAGCCCTTGTCCTGGACAATTAAACACCTGCAATACAGAGCCTGGTGACAGTCCCTTCACTGCCACGTGTCTCTTTCACTGAGCACACAACATGTTGAAGGGTGGAAAACACAAAACTTGGCTCAGAAGAGCCCTGCAAGTCTCTTCCTTTTCTTTCCTTCCCTTTCACAGCTTGTTGGTACTCTGAACAAGGTATTGGCAGGTGTCTCAATAAAAATGCCTTTGTTCTCATCAGTGGTAAATATTCTATCATCATCCACAAGATACTTGCCCTAAATTCTACTGGAAACCTTCTCAGAGGAGAGAACCAGGATCCTGGTCAGACACAAACACAAAGAGCCATAAGCCAGCTATTTCCATGCAGACCTGAAACTTTCCCTCAGCACTGAGCAGTAAAAATACATATCATCCCTTTCTGATAAACGACATCACAAAAATTCCTGTCATTTGCCCCAAGCTGGAAATTGACTTGCTATGATTTTTCTCAAGTTTGTGCTCTTAATGAGACATTTAAAAAAGTGATTAACATGAAGGACTACTTCTCTAATTATAATAACCTTTCCTATCCTTTCAGAATAAATTTTGTTGAACACTTTTCATGTGATTTGCTTCATTATCTTTTCATTTCCATCATCTTTGATGACACACCATTTAATTAGGTTTATTGTGCAGGTATGGATGGTTAAACTTGTGCATTCAGCACATGCATTCCATTTGACTAATGTAATATATCTTATTCATGTCACTGTCACCACCCATTGCAAGAATTAACAAGGCATCATCCAGTTAAACTAAGTTTGCAAAAGGTTGTTTAGGAAGAATTTTTCTCTCACAACATTATAGGATCCCTTATTGATGATTTTGCTGGTGTTCTGTGATCTCAGTCATAAATATTTACTTGTCAACATAAACTGTGAAATGTTACCTTCCAGGGAGTCAGCCAGTGTTCTCCTCTAGTCATAAATATGACTCCCTCTGTTGTAGTATTATTAATGTTGCATTTTTTCCTGTTAAGAGATTTTACAGCCAGGAACAGAAAGCAAATTGTCTCATAGTTAATAACAATCATTTTATACACACATAACCAAAATCTCACATAACTTACAAATTTACTTCGGCCTGCAGCAAGAGGTGTATATTCACATCTTGTTAAATCTGCAAATAAATATGTACTCCTGTGCACAAACTTCTTATTGTCAGGATATATTGTTCAAAGGCTTAAAAAAATAAAAACTATTGGCAGAAAAACTCAAAGCATTGGGCTGTGACCATTAAGGGTCCTACAAAAATCCCTTCTGCTCCCAGTATTTTTAACAGCTGCTTTTCCAAATGATACAAGATCTGCAGGGAAGAGTCATGTACTTTCTTAGCCCAGCTGATACAATTGTCACACAGCACAAAGTGTGGCAGGGGGTTTGGTGAGCACCACTGAATTACTGAGGCTGCTGCTGAGTCCCTTTCTAGGCCCATCTGCTGAGAGAGGGCACAAGGCACTAACACTGAGGAGCATCACAGGACAAAACCCTCCTGGGCTGACATCCCAACCAGAGCAGCTGTGCTCCCATCTGGAGGTGAGCTCCCTGGAGTGCCAACAGCCTCCCCCAGGACAAGGAGCTGCTGTGCTACTCCTGCAGCAGATTCAAGCCCAGGCTTGTGAGATGGCTCAGATGGTTTCCCGGAACTAAAAACTAGCTAGTCATGAGTATAAATCAGTTCAGCCACAATAATCCTTTCTCCAGAAAAGTGCTTCCACCACCGCTCTGTGCTTCGCTGTAAAATAGCTTCACTTCCAGTCTTTTTTTCCTATAAGCTGCTACACTCAAAGAAAAGCAAAACTGCTGCACAGAAATAAAGAACAGCCCTGTTCATGGTGGATCTCTTCTCCAAGAGCCGTGCATTCCGTGCCTGTCTCATCAGGGAATATCAGGCAGGTGTCCCTAGCCAGGTCAGAAATATGTGGCTCAGATGAGAACAACACCAGGCAGAGAAGATCTTTTAAATTCCTGCTGAACATCTGAGGGAAAATAAATTAGAAGGGCCAAGGGCTGGATGTTCCTTCAGAATAAGCAAGCTACTTTGTAGGTCAAGCTCCTGCAATGCTGTACAAAGTGCTGAGGGGATCAGATGTTTGAAATAAAAGCCCATAATGAACAGCCATGGCTGCTATGCACCCATCCCTCCTGCAGGTAAAAAGACAATGTTTTTATTACAACTATAAACACCAGGGTAATTTTTAAGATCTCTTCTCAGGCTTTGTAACAGTAGCCAGGACTGTTGTCCTGCGGCATCAGCAAATGAGGAACTGCAAATGCTTTGAAAGAGGGTGTCAGTCACAGACAATGTCAGTAAAGCTGGAGCAGCTCCAAAGGAAAAAAAGGAGCCACCACTACATCTAAAAGTCATGGGGAGATACCAGATAAGCAGTGATGATGGCTAGAGCAGAACAAGTAGATCAGCAGGGTATTAAAGCCATAAAAATTTTAACGGTGCCATTTCCTGAGTGCTCTGTTTTGTACAGCTACCTGAATGCATCAGTGTTTGATACACATAAATATATAGTTAAACAGAAAAGGTGCTTCATACTCATGCCCTATTTTTCTCTTTTGCTTTGCTGCTCTGATGGTAGCTTCATCTCTGAAGTCTATACATGGACAGTGAGCTAAAATTCTAATTAAACTCGCGCATTTTTAACATTTAAAATTATAAAGTTAAAGACCCAACAGGAACAGAGAGATGAAGAAAGAAACAAACTGTCTGAGATGGTCAATTTCATATTTCATGACTTTTCAGCACTTCATTAGGCAAATCATGCAGCACGTGCCCCATGACCAGCACAGCTTCCTCAATGGAATATGTCTTTCTGCTATTAATTTTCTGTGTCTGCTTCCTTGATACTCTCATTTCACTTGCTGTCCTCAGCATAAAATGTGAAAATTTAGGGTCAAACTAGAAACACATGTATATAGACTTAAGTCTTGTGCTCAGAGAAAGAAGGAAAAATAACAAGCAATGTAAAGTTTATGCCCAATGTAAACAAGCAACTATTATCTGAGGTCATGAAAGCTCTCAAGGACAAAAGCACAATTTTTTTTTTATTCTCTGTATTTTACTGCAGGTTGAGAAAAGATAGAAATCTCTTGTCTGTGGTACCAACAAACATTTGGGGGCTATATTTTATAAATGGAAATAAAATGGCTAACCTTCAAGATTTTAGTGTTATTTTTCCCCTTTACCTAGATTTTCATGCAGTGTTATTCTCCCTCAGGCTAACTACTTTTTTCTTGGTTGGTCTCCCTCTCACTCCAATATATTTGGTTACCTCATGGAGACTGTACTTCACCCATCTGTTTTTATTCTATCAGCAGCAACAGCAAAGAGACACTGGCTTACTTTTTTGTTTTTCAAGACTGAAAAGGATAATCAGCCTCTGTAGAAATTGTTCTATTTGCAGCAGAACCTAGGCTGTACAGGGAAGGTGATAGATTTCCTGTTTACCCTCCCATTATATTAAACACTTAGAGTTTTAATAAAGAAAACTGGGTTTGTATATAGTTAGATTAGAAGAGACAAATCCAATGCTACTGGTCCCATATTTTCCAGAACAGGGATCTGAGGTTCAACTTCCGTTTTGGCCAGCCAGGTAATCAACCAAAAATAGCTAGAACACTTAATGTTGTCATAACTATGAGAAAAGACAGCAGATAGCAGTGTAAAAAATAAGAAATAGCTAAAACAAAAAATTATATTAATATTTAATGGTACAGTGAAAGGTTAGATGTTATCAGTATCCAAAAGTCACTTACAGCTCAGACTTAAGTCCCTCCAATGTGTTTCCTCCAAACATTACCTGTGTGCCATTTACAAAACACACTTGCAAACATCTTGTATATTTTGGGGCTACTTAAAATATATTGTTGTTAAAATGTTGAAATACTTGGTTCTTGGGGAATTTTATTTTTCATTCACGTACTTGTTCAAAAAAAAATTGTTGTAATAACAAGGATCACAACAAGAGACAATATTTAGATAAAGCCATAAAACCAGTGTGAAAATGTCAATCCCCCATGTCCTCAACCCTTGTCTAGGTTCATACAATAAAGAACACTGACCTCCGGACCCATGAAAAGAAGCCTGACACTGATATCAGCCACAATCTTAGTGTTATTATTCCTGTGACATTCCTGTTATTATCTCAGTGGAAGTCAGTTTTACACACTCCCATGCAGTTCGCCCTGTCCCCCCACTCCTGTCTCAGAGAGGGTTTTTTCCCATTTCCTTCCACCCACATCTCCCTTGGTTGGTTCTGACAGCAGTTCAATCTGTGGGAATCCACTTCAAACTCCACCTTAAAAACTCTTACCTTAAAAATCCCTTTCCTTTTACTTCGTCTGATATTTTTTGGGGGGGATACTCCACAGAGGACCTAAGCTATCCAAGCACTGCTCAAGGATGGAGTCCAAATGAGGAAAACACACAAAGATACAAATGACTAGATTCCTGTTAAGAGCAACTTCAAAAGGGAGTTTTGTGTTACCTCTGGTCAGGAGCAGGAACTGAAATAAGGACCAAAGAACACAACCCTTAATCAGCAGCATCTACAGAGTTGGTCTGTGGGTTTTGCTAGAGCACAGCAGTACAGTTTTGTTAAAAAGTGTATGTAAGCTGTTCAAATGTAAGGAGAGAGCTGAAATAAAAGGCTAAAACCAATTTAAGGTGTGGGCTAGAATGCTTCTGTAAGGGTGAAATTATTAAAATGAGTACTTTCAAAGATTCAATAAATCAACTGGATTATGAATCTTTTTTTATGTGTGTCTCTGCTCACCTAAAGCTCCACAGAGCAGCCATGAAGAGCAATTAAGGACACCCATAGAAGGGTCCACTGTAAGACCTCGGGTGCCTCAATTCCTTTCAGTCCCTGTTGAAAGAATTCCAGCTGGCCTTTCTGTCCCATTTAATCCCTATTGAGTTTTCACCCAGAACACTTCCCCAACACTTAGTTATACACAAGGGAATTGCAGCAGATTGCAGCCACTTGCCTCCTTGCTACCACAATACATCAATTTCTCACCTCTCTCTTTGTACACACTACATGCCTCCCAGTTTCCATCCTCCCAAAGATTCCAGCTGAAATGGATTCGCTGCTTGGTCACACACCAAGGCTTACTGAGCTACCCATGAGCAGGGCTTGGCTACACCCCACAAAAGCAGGCATTTCATGTTTGAGCACTTCCAGCACTGCCCAGGGAAAAACTCCCAGCAGTGTAGAAGTGTATCCTGGCAAAGCAGTGTGCATCAGCACGCTGACATTTCCCCCTCTGTTCTCCACATTCTTCCCCACAGCCAAGTGGGGAACAACAGCGAGCTGCCCCCGTGCCACAGTGCCCCGGAGCTTCCACAGCTTTGCTGCTCTCTCTGCAGTGGAATTGCACTGCAGGATTTGTCCTCAGGCATTTCAAATGACACTACAGCCTTCAGTGCCCCTGCAGGGGACAGACAGTTTGCTACTGCAGAGCTCAAACAGCCACAAAAATGCCAAATAACCTTCACAGTAAGGCTCAGCCATTTAATCATAAAGTCTATAATCAAGCAGGCTACTCAAGTGAGAATGCACATGGAGCCAGCTGGGAATAGAGGAGGAAAACAACCTAAGCCTTGCTCAAGACTGTCAAGGCACAGTGCAAACTTCAGTTCCATCCCCCTTCCCAGAATCTGCCCAACATTAACCTAGAGCTGAAATTACTTGGGCCAAGAGCTTAAAATCACATGGATACGATAAAGCATGTGCAAACACATGGCTATTTCACCAGAATGCTTCATAGACATGGCTCAATCCCCTTTGTGCTGCCTTTTTCTTACTGTAAAACAAAGTTCTGATAGAAAGCAGGGGTAAGCAAGGGCATCCAGGGGATCTATAACAGGTGAGGCTGTTTCCTTCTGCTTCCTAACTACGCCTCTTCCTTCTCAGCTTGCTCTTGAGGCACTCGTTTAAATGTAATTAAGCAGAATTTAATGGACGCCTGCTACATACAGGTACATACTTTGAATGGCATCTCACTGCATTTTTCCATAGCTGGCAGCAATGGATGGACACCTGTCTGCCTCATCTTCCAGGAATTTAGTAATGATAATTCTGAGCAGACATCTTACTCATCAAAAGTACCTCTGTTCAAACCTACCCTTCCAAAAAGCCCAGAATGAATGCTGGAAAATAGCTCACTATATTCTTGGCTAATGTTGTGAAGGATGTCACCATAAAAAACAACGCACTATATTTGCACCACAAAGGAGATGATGGTGCATTGTTGCATGAATTAGACTTGATACCTCTGATTTTCAGGAAATATGAGCACAGATGCATCCT
Organism: Molothrus aeneus; assembly: GCF_037042795.1. Taxonomy (NCBI): domain Eukaryota; kingdom Metazoa; phylum Chordata; class Aves; order Passeriformes; family Icteridae; genus Molothrus; species Molothrus aeneus. Next base: position 5,871,042 of record NC_089649.1, on the reverse strand, counting down.
TTCCTAATGTCTCCAAAGCAGCTGGAGGAACAAAGAACCCTACAAATCTCATATGCAACACAAATTTCTATTCTACCAATACAAGTTAGCTTATTTCTTTTACTTCTGTGATTTAAGGGCCAGATTTCCCAGTCACAGCACAGCACAAGAACCCTTACAGCAGTTTTATAGCAACACAAATAGGTCTACTAAAAATGAGCAAAGAGGGATCCTGAGAACACCGCAGCAGTGACCCAGGTGGAAATGCAGGGTATCCCAGTTACCAGTCCTCATGCAAAATCCCTTGCTGTAGGTCCTACTCACAATGAACACATTCAGCACATAACAGATTTGTTATGCTTTAACCCTCATGGACCACGAGTTAGAGTTCTGACCCAGTTTTGCCCTCAGGTGGCAGACAGGTGCGAGATTCTCCTGTTCAACCCCTGGTTATTCTACCTATGTTTCACACAGTTAATCTTTAAACTTCTCTGGTATGCCTTAGAACCTTCAAAAAGTCCCTGGAATACTGCCAGTAAGTTAAAGACAGGATCATCATCATCTGGTGAGAGGTCAAGTACCTCCAGAGCTGTTCTGTGCTTTAAATGCTTTTCATTTGAGACTGCTATTTTTCTAAAGGGAAATAAACACCTGCTGCTTTTCACTCTATGATACAAATATTGAGGAGAGGTGGGTTTTGTATGCATGTGTTTGTTTCTTTTTAAGCCACATCTCTTCCCATCCCTCAATAAAAGCAAAGTACGTATTTCCAAAAGGAGAGCCATCAGCTGCTTACTAAGAACTTTGAATTGCAGGACAAAGATTAGTATTGGAAGAGACCTTAAACACCATCTTGTTGCACTCCCCTGCCATGGACAGGGACACCTTCCACTGGACCAGGTTGCTCCAAGCCCCCTCCAACCTGGCCTTGGACACTCCCAGGGATGGGGCAGCCACAAGTTTTCTGGGCAACCTGTAATAGTGGCTGGATAACTTAGGTAGTAATCCCCCTATAGTTCTTTAGATTCACCCCAAAATCTTTTACAGGAATGCTTCACAAGAGGCAAAATATCTAATTTTCACAGCTGCAACATTTGTACCACAACACAGGCAAAAATCTTCTGCAAGGTTTGTCATTCAGAACTTTTATTTCCCTGCATAAATCCAGATGGCTTTACTATGTTTTATCATACCATTTCTAACTTTGGCTTCCCTCCCCATTATGCCTTGCACTCTGGGGTCATTTAGAAGTGTTGATTGTCAACAGCTCTTGTCAGTAAAACAATCCCTTGTCCTTGACCACACTCATCATCAAGTGCCAACAAGGAAACCCCATCCCTTTGAACTGAAGGCCACATTAGAAAACCACTCATTTTTCACAAGGTCAGCTGCTAGTTAAGCTAAGATTCCATTTGAGATTTTACAGAAACTATTGTGATCTTTGTTTGGTCTTCTTATTTGTGGGCCAAGTGCTATTATCTTGCCTCATCTTACAGCCTAAGAAGGAATGCTGGCTGTCTTTGCAAGCAATTAAAAAAAAACAACTTAAGGAATATCAGTCTGTAAAATCAATTTTAGTATGATGCTGATCAAATTTGCACCTTTGAACAGCTGTGAAGGTGGTTTCAAGGGTGAATGGTGATGCTGTGTTTAAAAGCCAAACCAAAACTGGTAAATAGCATTAACTGCTGAATTTTAAAAAGCATCTCAAAACACCAAGCAAATGACTTATTTAAAGACAATCCTTAGCCAGCCATTTCAGATGACTAGACATGTGTGCATTACCTTGTAGCCATGTGCAATTTCTATTACCTTGATTTCTGGTCCTGTGAGGTAACTTGGAAACCAGGAAAAAGCAGACAGGCAAACCAAATTAAATATCTATACAGCCACATACCTGGAAAACATTCAGGGTAATAGCATTTGGATAAGTTTCAATTTCCAGCAGAGAAAAAAAAAAAAAAAACAAGAGCTCCAAAAATTTATGATGATTCTTTTGACTCAGAGAACCAATCATCTAAAACACCTCTCTGAATAGAGAGGCATAAAACATCTTTCTATACAAGCAAATCAACGTGATATGCATTATTGTAAGGACAGCAGCTGAGATGACCTGCACTTTGTGTCACTAAAAGCAGCTACACAAAGAAAGCACTAAAGGAACACTATTACCCACTAAAGGAACAAATTTACTCCATTTGTTCTAAGTGCACCCTATTATATAAACCACATAAAATGTCAATATGACTCTGACAAAACCAGGAGTGTGTCACTTGATATTTGGAATGATCACTACAGCAGTTTTTGAAGGACCAACCTAACTTTAGGCATCCATGCCCACATTTCAGATACTTGAAGTATTCTTCTGTGGATCACTAAGGAGCGTGGCACCATGTATTAACTAAGACAATTAAAATTGTTTGAGCAAATATTTCTCTCATAGTCCAGACAACTATGCCTCCATTGAGTCGTTGTCATTAGTATGACTTTAGACAGGAATGATTATTCAGGTTTGTAAACCTGAGCTCACTGAAGGCAGAGAAAAAGGAAGGATAGGAGTGACAGGTCCACATTGCCTGCAGCCATCTGGTGGCAAGCCTGTGCTGAAGGGAGGGAAGGGCAAAACAGCAACATTAATTTCAAAGTACAGGCACCTGCAGAAAACGCCACCTGTGCTGGCCCAGACAGGCACAGCATGGGAAAACCATGGGAGTGCTCAGGTCCAAGGAACAGGGAACAATAAGAACGCTGGTATTACCAGAAATGAAGGGTTCACCATAAAACTAAGTGAGTTTGGTTGTGATAACCTCTCCCCCTGCCCACAAAATTCCCACAATGTCTCAGGACACGATTTGAAAACAGCATCTAAACTAAGGTACAGACCATTTTCTTCCTAAGAAACTCTGCTTTCCGCATTTGAATTCTACCCAAGGAAATCATTGCACTGTATTGATTTATTGATACAAGAACCTGATCTAATTTGCACGTGTAAATTAGCAGCAAGAACATTTCCCATTACTTTGCTATATGGCTGCAATGACTGTTGACTTAATTTCCTTTGGCACAGCTCTGGTTTTGCAAAATGCATTTGCAACCAGGGGTGTCAGCTCAGATTTAGTTACATGTAACATATGCTTCATAAAAGGGTGAAACAGTTGCAAACAAATATCTGGGAATTACAATTTGCTACCAGGCATAAGGCTCTCAAAACAGAACCCAACCATCCTTTGGAGCACCTGAGTTTTTCCTCTGTACAAATACTAGAGAAAGCTTGAGTCTTGAATTCTCTTAAGACTAAAGGGTTTTCATTGTTTTTGATATAATTACCTTGAAATTGTCCTGTACACATCTAGGTTCTAATAGCTTGTTTATCCTTGTAGGAGGTGAGAGTTTAAACTTGCTTGAATATGAAATAGCACATCTGTTTTAGAGCCTTTTTCATTTAAAATAATGGATATTTGGACACTCTGTTACTTGGTTGCTCTAATTCAGTTGGACTCTGTCAAGTCCAGATGCAAAGTTAGAGTCTCACACTGTATCTCGATAACAGCTGCTGAGGATTCAGGTGTTTGAACAGCTGTAGTTCCACCTTCCTGTCAGAACTCCAGAAAGGACAAAGCAGGGAAGCCCATTTCACTGAGGATTCAGTGCAGTGCATTTCCAGTGCTGTGCAGTGGGAGCTGACTCAAAGGCTGCATCATATTCCCAAGGGTTTGCTCCTTCAAAAAATGTGGCAAAACACAGTAAGGCAACAAGCTCCTGCCAGAAATTAACTTCCAAAACCCGACTCTGCTTTTTAATCAGACACATAACTGCCTAACTCTTTATTTATTGATAACTTGGAAAGGAGGAATAAGAAAGTGAGATAATTCTAGGGCTGTGACTACATATTTAACTCCGCAGAAGGCTGTTGTGAAAACAGCTTAAATGACTGAGGTCACTGTGGCTCTTTACTGATCTGTCCAAAACCCAGCAAGGTCACACCTGCTCTAAAGTGGAAATTGAACAGGATTTGGTGGTTTTTTTGTACTGGGCAGCAAGCCTTGGAATGCTTTGTTTTCTTTTAGGAAAAGTTTGCTCAGGAGCCACGACAGAAAAGAAATTGCCAGAAGACAAAGCTCCCTTCCACAGGCCATGCACCACAGGCCCGGCAGAACATCAAAGGGTCACATTCAAAGTCCATGGCAGCACGAACAGCAGTCAGGACACCAAATTCAGGGGGCTTGCATTTAGGGATTAAAAACGAAATAATAGTTATTTATGCATGGTATGCAATGTCACACTAAACCACTTTGCTGGCAGAACACTAGGAGATGACTAGAACGACTTTCAAACATAACTTGAGGGAAAATTTCTCCCAAATTAATATCACTATTTTTTATTGATAATATTTCACCCAGTTATTCTAAAATCTGGTCCAAGGAAATCATTAGAAGCTACTAAAAAAAAAAAGCCAAATTAGCAAAGCCACAAGAAATAGGATCTATTACACAGCAATCAACACAGCTTATATAAATGCAAGGCATGTATCAACAACATATTGATTACCTGAGCAGCCAAGAACAACATGTCTAAGAGGTGAGGTTAATATACATACATGGATTGCCAAAAGGCCTCCTACAAAAAACCTTCAAAGTGTTTCCAAACAGGCTGAGCAGGCATGAGAAAGAAGGTTCTCACATGAATTAAAGTGCTGATTAAAAAAGGAAGATATTGAAGGTCAGTGTAAAAGCCATTTCTCTCTCCAAACAGAGCTACTCAGCAGAGTCTCCCAGGATTTATGTTTTTAACTTATCGGGAAAAAGGAGATGAGAGTGTGATGACAAACTTGCAGGATGCTACTGTTATTCATGGTGGTAAAGATAGGAATTGACTGAAGAAGGGCAAAAAAACCTCGCAGCCAAGGGATGGGGAGAGATAATGGCAGATGAAATTCAGGAAGGATTGTTGTAAAATGATGCACAAGGGAAAACAAAATTAGCTCCACAGTGATAAGCAGCCACTAGTACATAGGAACAGAATGTTAAGGTCAGGGTAGGCAGTGCTGTGAGAACATAAGTCCAGTACCCAGGAGCGCAAAACCAGACATGAATATCAGCAATTACTAAAAAGGGAGCAAAAAAAGCAAACAAATATCATTAGCTCCCTGTGCAAATCCACCACACAGCCGCATCTTTCCAACTGGATGCAATTTCGTCCTCCCCTTGCAGTGAGGCTAATTCAGGATAGAGTGACTCCCATCAAAGGAGCCACTGGCTACCCCAGCTCCTCCCAAACCTCAAGAAAATTGGTTGTCAACAACTGCCCTTCCACTGCTGTGTTAAAATAGAGGGAATTATGCCAAGTCTAGAACTTTTTTCAGTGGTTTGAACGGTTTACTGCAGGTGTGGAGTCTTCTGATTTTGATAAGGAAAAATAAAATAAGCTTTCAGACCTGAGGATGGTAACAAACAAGGAGAATGACTGTAGTTCGCTGAACAGATACTGAAAAAACTCAAACCAACCACTTGGCATCATCTTTTTTTCCATGTAGTTCAAAGAAGAGCATTTGAATTTATGGGAAATGGCATTTAGAAATTACTAGTAATCCAAAATGTTATCTCTCTTACTTACTCTAATTAACCTATGAAGTTGGAGGAGAAATTATTCCTTTGACCTGCAGGAAATAGCTATAAAGAATTTAATCAGGAATTCCAAAGAGTAGAGATCAGGAACTAGTTGGATTAATACTGCAGGGAATCAATCCACCAATGCAATACAGCAACACACAGGTATTCAGTCTCCAGAGCCCAAATGGTAGGGGATCAACCAAGTGAACTATCAGCTTGCAAAGGGAATTTTTCTTCTGTAGGAACCAGGAAGCTGAAACAGAACAAGGCAGATACCAATGTAATCTCATTTAGATTGGGGCCCCCAGGAGCAGAAGTAACTGCCTTGCTACACCCATTTCTTCTTTCCAGTCTGTCATCCCATTGCTTTTCCACACATGCCTCATAGGAGTATCAAGTTGTGTCCAGTGAAAAAAACACTGCCAGGTATTCCAACAAACTGAGAACTCATTTCCCTTTTAACCTAAACAGCTATTCATCTAAAACATAAAAGAATATATTTTGTAGAGATACCCTGTAGTTCCAAAAACGAAGTGTTAATATAAATCAATTTTTTAAATAAAAGCAAATAGCTATAGTAGCAATTTATTACCAAGAGACCTAATAAACCGAAATCCATGTGTAATACTGCTTTTTAATAAGACATTATATTAAAAAAGTAATAACCACTGAAGAAAGCTAGAGCCTCAATCAGAAAGGAGTAAAAGCAGCTATGTAAAATGTGGGAGGGAAGCAAAGCATCACTCAGCTCACCTAAGCTGGATGCTTTCAGCTTCAACAGTCCATGTCACCTTCATTACACTAATAAATATATTTCTGTGTATATACACCCACACAGAAGCTCTCCAGCAAGTTACACAGGTACTCTTCACCAGCTGACTTCTCCACCCCATTAAATGACTGCTTCCTTCTTTCCGGGTGCAATGGTGTTCCTGCCCTCTGGCTAGGTGATAATTGAACCTGCTAAACAAGTGGCAAGGAGATGGGAATGAAATTATTTATGTTTATCCAAAGAGGAGGGGCTCAATTAACACTTCATTTAGGAATTCAGCTATTTGAATTTAATGATAACTCAGATGTAATCTGAGCTCCAAGTTCACTCCATTCCTCTCTCCTGGTTCCTTTGCTTCTTCCTCTCCGGTCCTAAGTCTCAAACACGAATTCCTGCTTGGAAATAGGAAGGTCAAAGAGCAAAGCAAAGATCTGAGTATTGCTGTGACACCCAAAGGTCATAACACTAAAATACCTCGGAGAAAAAAGATGCAAGGACCTGCACAGGGTCTCTATCCAGGTAGCAGGGAGTTTTACCAGGAATGGAAATGCAAATTCTACTGATACACCTCTACCTTTTAAGAAGCCCTGAGACCATTTGAGGTTGTCTGCACTACAGGAAAAGTAACCCTAATGCACATGACCACTGATTTGGCTCCCCCACAATGAAAATCAACTGAGGAAACCGGATTTGTAATTAAAATTGTTCTGATTGCTCTCCTCTATCCTTGGAATAAGTACAGAAAATTCCACTTTTGTCAAGGAGCCACATTTTACTTCAAAGTGGCTGAGAAGCATCAGTGGATTAAATATTCTGTCTACAAGAGAAGAGAAAACCATTTTTCAGTACAAAAGATAAGGTAATTAATTAAAACAAACGCCAACCAGTTTCCAGTAGCATCATCAGGGATTAGCATGCATTAGCACTGAGCAGGCACAGAAACACACAAGCTGAAATGGAGGTTTATTGGTCTAGGCTGGGCTCATCCCAGCAACAATAAATTACTCCGGTCCTGATAAGCAGCAGGTATTAACCAAACAGCAAATCAGTTCTTGAAACGCCTAAATTATTCCAACTTGGCAACTTAAAAACATCATAAACAGGCAAGAACTATTCTTCAAATCTTAGTCATTACAAACTACAGCAAACAGACCAATACTGCTATCAGAAATACTGAAAGTGTGGATACCATGCAATTCCTAATCTCCTTAGGTTCCTTTCATCTGCTAAAGTTGTTGAAGGACAGACATAAAAGGGTGAATAAAATCTTCCCAAGAAAACCTCTCCTCTAAGTTGGAACAATTGTGGTTAATCCTCCCACGAGTAACACTAAAGCTGCAAGGCACTTATCACAAACCTGAAATCTCACAAGTCCTCATCACATGTTTCATAAAGGAGCTTTTGTAGGCAGGAAAAAAAAGAGAGTGGGAAAAAAAAAACCATTGCTATTGTTCTACTCTTGGCTTGTGGTGTGGAAACCCAAATCTCCAGCTGAACTCCACTGTTTTGGAAAGCTGAATGGCCCCAACTCACTCAACTCCAGCATGAATCACCCTTTGCCCAAGGATTGCCCAGATTGCCAGCCTGCCTCAGGCCAAGCTTCCCTCCACTCCAGGGCTTTGAGCAAATCCCATCTGCTGTCAGGGACCCATTACCACCTGAAGCTCAGAGCCCATAAAACTGCCAAAAACTCCCAGGAAAACATGTTCTGAAACCCTGAGCTTCTAACAAATGGTGCATCCCTTCCTCCCAAGTGTGTATCTAACCATGTTCCAACAGCAATGTCTCACAGAGGGCAAGCAAAGGGTTACTGTAACAAGGCAAGAATTTCCTTTCTCTGCACCCCCCTGTCCTGAGCAGAAAACCCCCTATATCACTTCCAGGGCAGGTCTCATTCTGTTGCACAGAAATCCCAGAGTGGCCTCCCCCACAACGCTCACATTATTCCCAAGAATGAATTACAACCATTTCTGCAGTCTACCACATTCCAGTGCCTTTATTTATTGCATTACTGCATTTATTGCCACAGCTTTTCCAAAACTAATGCACACCCACCTGCTCACACAACCCCTGCATTTGGTTTTTCCAAAGAATTAGGGGTCAAATCCCTAACTGGGGGCGCAGATGGTATTTTTTGAGTCACAAGACAGAAAGGGCAGGCAGTGGGCAGGGGACTGATTCTCTCACCAGGTGTCTGAGCCCCGATGTCAGATCAGGGGAGGGGTCTGGAAGCAGCCCCTGCCCCAGCAAAGCCCATCTGTACCTACAGCAAGTTCCTGCTGCTGCAGTCCTGCACTCCCTTCACTGTGAGCTCTCAATGCTCTGCAGGTATCCTCTGGAAACTAAAATGCAATTTTACAGGTTTTGACACACCCAATTTAAAGTACAGCAAATCGAACTAATTTAGACCTTTTGATAATTCTTCTCAGTATCATATTCACTGGTTTAAAACAAAAAACAAAACAAAACTACTAACAGTGGTTACTACTAAGGAAGAACCTTCTGCTCTTCTGGTCCATTTAAATCCAAGTGTCATTAACTATAACTAAATTAGTTTTATCACCTGAATCCTGACACTCCATCTTTGACATGATATCCCACATATTAAAAGCTTCTATAGCTACCCTAAATACTTTTGAAATTATGAGCATCAGGCAGATCGTATTCATTGCTGCTATCTTGAACCCCTTGACATCATCCCTTGGAGACTGCCTTGGCCATTTTTCTAGTCAAGAATTCCACTGTCTTCCTCCAAATATTTGTCTCAATCTTCTCAGTACATTCTCTCCAAAAAAAGGGTTAACAAATAGTGAAAACAAATTACACTGGCTTCTTCAAAACCCTAAACTCTTGACTTCATCTGGTTATCCACGACCTGCATGTGTGGAAATGATTAGGGTCGACTGCCATGAGATGCAATTTCCAGATCAGAGACTAATCTCAATTTTAAACATGGTAAAGGACTTACAGAATTTCAAGATGTGCCTTGTCAGTCTGGTGCTTTATGTCAAAGAACAAAGACTTAAATAAAATTTAAAAACCCACTCATACATAAAGCTGATGTGTAAAATCAATGCCATTGGAAGAAGTCAAGTCTGTGTAATTGCTACAAAAATATTTTTTAAAAACAAAATACCAACCCCACCAAGGACAATTAGGAGTGACCCATTAGTTTGTTATTAAGGCATGGAAACAACATGGTTGTAGGAGTTGTGTCTTATGTTCCTTTAACAAAGGAAAGCTAAATTGAATGTTATAGGAGACAGGTTTAAAAACACCAGCAGGTAAAGCCAGACTGAGGCTAAAATGTCTAAATCACTGGACCATGATTCCCAAATACCAAGAAATATTTAAAACCAAGATTTGACATAGCTTTTACTGACTGGTAAATCAGTTAAAACAAATTTTCCTCATCAGTAAATCACTTAAAAACACTGTTGTTTTCTTTTTTTTCCCTGTTTAAATTAAACTACTCATCATTGAATAAATTTGGTTACCCACTAGTTACCCAGTAGTTCTTAGAAAGACTGATTTACTTCATCTTTAGCAAATGGGAGAGCATTCAGCCAGGCTGCAAACAGCACCAACAGGTCCTGAAAGAATTCATTCTGTCCCTAACCCCTCCCCACCCACCACATAAGAACAGCCATCATCAGTTCCAACAAACTACAAATACTTCTCTGAAACTCTTATTCTAACAAATCTTTTTTTCTTTCACACTCTGTTAAACCTCACCCAGTAACAAATGGAAACAACTCATCCTGTAATAGTCTCACGCTCAAGGTTTTAGAAGCAGCAAATGGGACACAAAAATTGAAGGGAGGAAGTCGACAAGAGCTAAACAAACAACTGCAGTGTTGGGCCATCTCTGTAATCCACAGGGCACATAACTGAGAGAACAGGCCGGCTGTTCAGATCAGCTCTTCTTCAAAGCTGCTGCTGATTATCCAGTTGGACTTTTTCAGATCATGTCAGAGTTGCATACTCATTTCCACAAACACGTGGCCAAGTAGCATTTCTTATTAAACACACAAAAAATCCTCCTTTGCCTACATTGGATAAGGGGAGAAATGTTTTTTTCTGGAGGAGAACAACAACAAGGAAATGAAGGGAAAGTTTTGCACACCTTCCTGCAGGCAGGATGCACCCTTGCTCTCACTCAGGCTTTTACTAGTTAACCAGTTGCTTGAAACAATCTTCCAAGGCAAAAAAAAAAAAAAATTACTCCCTTTTTTTATCTACCTGGTCAAATTTTATTTTATACTGAATTTTTTAAAAAAACACCAAGTACAGCAACAAGAAAGGGGAGGTAGGAGCAACGAATCCAAATTACTCCATTGGGATCTTGAAAATTACTTTCTGAATAAAACCACTGGTTGTGCTTTTCTGGTTATCCTTGGGTAACATCACAGATGAAGGATGACATACATAAAAAAAGATACATATGGTACTTATAGAAATGAGCCACACTCCCACTATTGAAGGCTGTAATCCTCTGGTTTAAGCATCTGGAAAATTTTGCTTGGTTTAATAAGACATCTCCAACTTACTGAAAATTGTCACAAAGAATAACTTAGGAGTCCAGCACTTGACACATCTACCTCTCCTTCATTACCTTCAGTAGAGATCAAAAGCCATTTCCTCCATTACACTTGGAGCCCATTGCCTCTTGTCCTGTCCCTGGAAACCACTGAGGCAAGCCAGGCTCCAGCTCTATACATCCACAAACATCCCTATTTTGGCAATGCAACCACATCCTATTACTGTGTGCCTCGTAAGATGTGCCATATGGAACGTTCTGCCAACCAGATCTGTCCCCAGCCTTCTCTTCAGAAAGCTCAACAGCCCCAGCACTCTGGCTCCGCTTATTTCCCATTTGTTTCGGCCCCTCTAAGGCTTTCTGGTAGCCCTCCACTATTACCTGGGGAGAAACACCAAAGAAAATTGCCTGTAAATGAATTTTCTACAACAGGCTAAAAGGAAAGAACTCTCCAGCCATGGGAAGAGCAGCAAGCAAACTTGATGGAAGTGCCCAAGGAGGCAACAAATGAAAAATCCAGGATATCTCTGTTCAAGTGCCGTCGGAGTGGTGTTTTAAGACGACTGAATATGAATGAGAACAACATGACAAGTGCACTAAAAACCAGAGTCACAGAGAGAACCTTTATGAATAGCTGAGTAACAGCACACAGAGAAAGAATCATCTTGTTTTGAGAACAAGGAAATATCCTGGCATACAAACGAGCCCACGGAGCAGTGGGGGGCACCAAAACACTGGGGAAGGTGCCTGGCTGGTACTTAGGGATACAGAGGAACAAGCTCTGTGGGATTGTGCAGCTATTAAAGGTGAAATAATCCTGAGAAATAAAAGGAGATGAAAAACAAGTCAAATGCAGAAGCCGTGACAGATATGCAAAATAGTCTTTGTAAAAATGATAACAGCATGAACTAAAATGAGGTCCAGGTTTTAAATGAATATTTGAGCATGGCTTTCCGTGTTATGGAAGTGAGAGCAGGCAGGACTCTGCTCTAACACAATGCAGTGGGTGTTGGACTGTAAATAAAAGCCACCACTGGTCCAAAATCTTCCCAAGAGAGAAGGACCTCTTTGGCAGCCACAGCTATATAGTATTTCAGGTTGTGAATGCAAAAAAGCCACTTTCAATAGTGATTATAAACCACCTTTCCAACATCTATCCGTGAGAAAAGGAAGCCACAAATAAAATCTGTTCGAGCTTAATTTTGGACAACAGGAAGTGTTAGAATGTGAGGGAGACAAAGTAAATCAAAACAACAAGCAAAAAGGTAAAGCAAGATATCACAGAAGGAGTTTAAAATCAACCCAAAATGGCCCATTAGCACTTGGTAGAAGTTGAGCAAACAGACAGCTGTCAAATGAAATTATTTCCCTGCAACGCTAGAATTTTAGTGAGAAAAAGAGTTGGAAGTACTCCATAATTGGTACTTGACAGAGCTTGATAACTCCTATTAACTTGTACATAGCATTCAATGCCTGATACAGGCCATGTCAGTCCACCTCCATGATGGCATCAAAGTTTAATAACGCAGGCACTTTTAGTTTCAATTAAAATCATTCATCCTTGTGACTTGCTGTTTTAACTTAGTATATTTACTTACTATTGCAATAAACTTATTATAATGACCTCCCTACGGCAGTGACCAGGACTGGGATCAGGGTGTGATCAGGGATCAATCTCATGTACAGCAGCAAACTCCTGCAAGGACCTGAAACTCTTTCAGTATTGATTTATCTCCGTGCATCTTGCGGGCCAGACGCGTTTGTTATCAAACCACAGTTCTTCAAAACCTTCCAATAAATTATCAGCTCAACTATTTCTCATGCAAGAGTCACAATTACCAATTATAATACCCAGGAGATTTTTTTAAATTAGGGAGGCAAGAAAACACGAATTAATAAGATAGTAATTAAGATAATTAGTGAAGGCTAAGCAAAACCAAAGCAGAGCCAGCTTAGAAGGAAAAGAGGGATTTGGGAATGAAGCAGCAACCACACAGTTTGCTATGATCAGACAAAAAGAAAAAAGAGGGGGAAAACCCCCCACAATCCAAAGGTTGACCAACCAGGGAAAAACTAACTATAAATAATAAAGAAAAAACCAAAATAACATCATCTTATGACAAATAGTTGATAACCATTTCATTCATCATGTTATCTGTTAATACCTTCTATTTTAGTAGCTTAAAGTAAACCATAGGCCCAGTAAATTTATCTGTGTCTCACAACTGGAGAGAGGACATGTTAATATGGAAATACTGGTTTATTTTAAAGAGCATTTTTGTTCTAATGCGTAGAAGTTGCCACTCATCCACAGAGACATATCTGCAGCAAATGAGCTAGTTTTCCAAAATTCACATTATTTGCAAAGGCAACAGCTGTAGGCACGAACACACAGACACAGAAGACAATGGCAGATTTGCATTTATCTCAAATGTATTCCAGCTGAAGTCTGACTGCAGTGAAAAGCAGGGTGCCTTGCAAAAAACTTCTGCAACTGTTGGCTCTAATCCAAGCTCAGAGCCAAGCAGAGCTGGCAGAGCTCTTTCCATCTGCTCACTGTCTTTTCCCCATCATGGATGCGATTAAGAAAAATTCACAGTGCAACGAGTAACAAAGTGGCTTCTTACATTTTTGTTACATGGGTTATCCATCATATTTTCATGGCAAAAACTTGCTCTTCAATGGATGAGTCCCTTGGTTTATCAGCTAGCAACATGCAATTGATTTTTTCCTTACAGCGCAACTCTCATTTCTCTTTTTATGAATGCCTCTGGGCCAAATTCACATAAGACATGCTTGGGTTGCAGAGCTCTCTCCAGAAGCAAACAAACTGCCAGCCACAGCAGACCCCACACTGGCTTTATCCTCCACTCATGTTTCTGAGTCGTCTGTTCAGGCATAAACAGATTTACCAGCCACAGGATCTACCTGAGCTTCCATGAGCAGCCCCTCCAAGCTCACAAGGAAACGAAACCCCTTTAGATAAACGTGCCAATGCACAGTGATTGGCAGGTCTTACTGGGGAACAAGTTCAGATAACTTCTTGCCTTAGAAAAAAAAAAATAGATCAAGGTTTAGTGTGCAGAACAAGCATGAATAATTTTAAGGATAGTCCATAGCTTTCCTGTTCCCCTTTCTCTCCAATCCTGTTTCCTACTGCTTAGGAGCCATCCCACATCTACTCTGAAATATTCACCTCTTCCATTTCATTCAAAAGCCAAGGAAAATGTGCAGAGCAAATTCAGCTCATGGAGCTGTTTGCAGGGTGAGGACTTGAGACAATTAGAAACCATTTTAGATGTTCTATTCTGTGAGAACTTGGTCATGGGAAGAGCTCTCACCTGTACCTGACCCCCTTGGCAGCAGTGAGTTCTGAGTGAGAGGCTCGGTCCCGCTGCTGCTTTGACAGCCATGAGCAAAGCACTGGCCCTGCTGGAGAGAGATGAAGGGTTAATTGGAAATTCAGACAGTGCTGCACTGAGGCTTGAGGCTAAATGGCTGCTCTGAATATGCATTTCCAAGGCTTATCGGGAATGGAGTGGAAGATGCAGAGAAGGCAGCCAGAGCAGCTGCTGGGGAGGTGGGAGTTCCCCAATTCATTTTCTGGTGTGTCTGCAGCAGTCTCACAGCTCTCGGAAAGTGGTTTGTACTTCCAGGGATATTGTTTAATTAAAGAAGAAACTTAATCTCTGAAAGGTTATCTAATTCCCCCCATGAAACTGTTGAGTTTAAAAAGCCAGGCTGGGTAGAACAATCAGGATTAAGCACTAAACGCTCACATTTAAGGCATCTACATTCCTGACTGCATGGAATACAAATTATAAGAATTAGACTGACAATGAAGATTGTTGTTTAAGCCAAAACAAAGGACTGACAGCTCTATTCATTGGCTGTGCTGCCATAACAGGTGTGTAATAAAACTGTTATCCTACACAGCCTGAGAAATATTTAATTTATGTATTACTCTGGCTCTTGCAACAACTCAAGTACCCCTGTTCATGATCAGTCACTCACATGTCCAGCCACACAAGTCCAGCTGCCATCAGTGTCTGCAGTGTTTTACACTGGAATTCATGGTATTGCACTGCTGCTGGCAGCTTTGCCCCTGGAGATAAACTAGGTTAAAAACAACAACAAAAACTAGTTACATTTTTAGTCCAATGAGTTTGGGCCCCTGTCACATCGGAGGGGTGGTGATGGGACATTGCCTGGTTTTGGTTTTCCTCTGGGCCAAAACACAAACCCCAGCTGAACATCCTCCCTTATTCTCTCCTGGCTGCACTTCTCCCAGTCCATACTGAACAGGGAGAGGCCATATGTGCATGGATCAAACCCCCAAAATCTGGCAGCCAACCTATAGAACACTGCTGAATTTGAGACCTGGGAATTTCAAGACAGCCAGTATGAGCCAACACAACTCCCCAGCCTCCACCAAAAAAGAGATCAAAGCTCTTAAATATCAGTTATTCAAGAGAAAAACCCCATAAATTATTCAATAAAGTCAATTTTCCCCCATAAATGAAATACATTTTACTGTGATACTTAACTCTCAGATATTAAGCAACGCTCTTCCTAAAAATTTAGGCATATCTCTACCTTTTAAATTACATTCAGATTTAGTTGAATGAATTTGTTCATAAGTTTAATTTTCTGCCTTGAGGTTACTTCCATCTTCAGATAACAAAACATATTCTGCGCAAATGTAAAATGTAGTTCAGCAATATTCTACGAATAAAACAGCCTGCTAGGCTAGAGTACCTTTATTTGTTATGATTTGGAAAGAACTCCCATTTCCCATCCAGTTCAAGCACAGATCAGTGATCAACACTTTCACAGAACATTTTACCTCAATTTAAATCAGAACTGTGACTCAGCAGACAAAGAAATCTTCCAGACATCAAATGAAATACAAGGCACAAGAGACATTTGGAAGACACTTGGAAGCTGGAGTTGTTCAGCAATTTCGCAAAGACCAGGCTTATCTGGAAGATTTAGGAAGGTTCAAAGTCTGACACCTGAGAAGGCTGACAGCTGCTGTCCTTGGTTCTGACGACAATTGCCACGTGTTAGGTACAGAAATCATGTAAAGGTCACTGCCACATGTAAATCAAAGACTGGGCAACATTTGCCAGACTTGCTCAGAAAGGTGCTGGAAAGTTTTCACCCTTGGCATATTTTAAAGCATCAGACAAGTGTCCTTTTCTCCTCGTAACTGTCTGAACCAACAAATCATGACAAATAATTTTTGGGTGAACAATTGAATACAAATTAAATAAGCCATGCACATTGTATGATTTGGATGGGAAATGCTCAGTAATATTCCCTGCCTAGGCCTGGGAAGTTACTATCACCCTTATTCCTCTACAGCTCTTATTAATGCCTGTGCAAAGTGTTACAAAAGTATTCAGTATTTTACTTAGATTACTTGGCAAAGAACTGCCAAATTCCTCAAGTTCTCCATATGAAAGAATATGAGAATAATTAGAGAATATTGGGTTTTGCTGAAAGCTATTTCCCTCTCATCCTTGCTCAACATTCCCGCTCAGCAAAAAATTACTTGGACAAACTTGTTTTGCTTGTTTAAACAAAAGTGGTTTTAAGAATGGATTTATAGTAGTATCACACAGTATTGGGGAAAAGTAGAGGACTGGGGTTATCAAGAGCAAAACAGAGCTGCAGTTGGAGTGAGGCCTCCAAAGGACTGCCAAAGTAAAACACAGCCTGTAGATGTAACATGTTTCATCTTGGTTCTTTCCAAGAAAAATTACCAATTTAAATATTTATCACTCAATTGAAGACAAAATTGTGAAACAGTTTCCTTACTTTCATGTGAGTTGCCAAATAAAACTAGAACCCCCAAACTGTAGAACCCAGAGGAAATGCAAAGAGCCTGATCCAAACTGCCCCCTATGGCACTACATCCATCAGTAAACTCCGAGGGTTTCCAGCCCTTGGAGATATTCCCAGTTTCCTCCTGTGATTTGCTTTGATGTACCACACAACCCAAACACAAGGATAACCACAATGACCCAAGTACCAATGCTGACTCTCAGGCTGATCCAGCTGTTCCCATCTGAAACAGCTGAGGGCCATGCAGAGGCAGAGCAGAGGATCTGCCACCTGCCAGCACAGCACCAAGGCCGTGGGCTCCTGGAGTTTCACACCCAAACTCCATTCACAGCCTGAAGACCTGGAGCAAGAGATCAGCAGCTCTTCCAAGTGACAACTGAGAGCACCTCAGTTAAAGAAACACTGGTTTGTCTAAACACTAGATTGCAATAAAGAACTCAATGCAGTGACAGGAGAAATAACCCAGACTATTCCTTTGCCTGCAATGAAAGAAAAATCACCAGAGGCAGGCTCGGCCTCCTAGGCTGTCCATGCAGGCACAGGTACCCAGAGCTGTGACAGCAAGTGGGACACACAGGAGCTCCCTCAGGGGGAAAGGGGGACCCACACACACAGGGGCTCCCTGGGGGGGAAAGGGGGACCCACACACACAGGGGCTCCCTGGGGGGGAAAGGGGGACCCACACACACAGGGGCTCCCTCGGGGGGAAAGGGGGACCCACACACACAGGGGCTCCCTGGGGGGGAAAGGGGGACCCACACACACAGGGGCTCCCTCGGGGGGAAAGGGGGACCCACACACACAGGGGCTCCCTCGGGGGGAAAGGGGGACCCACACACACAGGGGCTCCCTGGGCGGGGGACTTGGCACAGTGGGAAATGCCAGCACAGCCCTGTCACCCAGTGTCCCACTGCAGCTCCATGCCCAGTGACACAGCAGCACTGATGGAAGGCTTCCAGCTCCTAGAGCCACATGAGGAGCTGGAATCAATGATTTACTGAACAGAGGCAGAGAAAATGGCTTTCACTACACTTGTGCAGTATTCCTCAAAGCCTCTGCTGCTAAGGCAGCTCCAAGAGTTGGGAAATGAAACACTTGCTCCTTATCTCAAGTTTTTCCACAGAACTACCTTTTGTTGCTTAAATCTGATCTAAGGTTAACAAAAGCCTGTCAATCATTTGCAACTGCATTCTGCAATTACCCTGCTACATGAGAATGTATGCAATGTAATCTATGGCTTGTTTCTTTGATGTACAGATTTTGATAACAAAAAATGATTACCCTACAAAAGAAATTTCTAGTTGAACTCCAAGTACAAACCTCCCAGATGTTCTGCCTCCTATTGTCCTGGTTTAAACCCACCCACTTTTGGCCTTTCAAAAACAATTAAACTAGTTTACATCTTTATTACATGTTAAGACAATTGAGCACATCCAGTCCTCGCAGCAGCATGAAATCCTTCCTTTAAAATACCCTGAAGTTCAGTGCTCTCCAGGGCAATACATTTCCTGCAGCTGAGATGTCCTTTGCGTCTGACAAAGCTCCTGCCCAGGGAGGCTGCAGAGGCTTCACCCTCAGAGGTTACTGCAGTTACTGAGTGGGAAAAGCCCAGAACGACCCTTGCTGATGTCAGAGCTGCCCCTGTTGTGAGCAGGGGCCAGGCTAAAGACTTCCTCAGATCTCTTCCACCTCAGATTAAACCAGATTTGACAATACAGATAATTCATTTCCCTCCCCATTTCCACTTGGCTACCAACTGAGAAACTTGGGGCACACAAGCAGTGCACCACACCCTTTGAGAGCAGTAACCAACAACTCTGGTGGATTCCAACCAGGAAAATATCTGTGCCGCAACCTAAAATAAACTTCACCAACAACCCCCAAAACAACCGGGAAACACAAACATTAAGATAGTTTTTCCATCAATTAAAACACTACCTTGAAAGAATGCTATTAATTTTAACAACAAAACAAGTGGAGGAAATTGCAACATAAGTATCCACAGGATGCAATTTCTAGAATGGTAAGAAGCCCCCAAGCCAGAAATGTCAGGCTACATTCAGCACACCATGAACAAAGCAATGAAAGGAAAAAGGAGTTATTTTGCTTAAGCGTTACCTTTTCTCACCTATATTTATCTATAATCACCTACTACTGTTATTTTCTAAAATGTTTTTTACAGACGGAAAATTGGCACCCAGTTCTTGACCTTCAGAACAAACAGAACAGTAATTGGTTAAACACCAATTCTTCCTGGTTCTTCTTGCATAATGCCCATGGATAAACATCAACCAAAGCAGCAGAACAGATAAAAATGCACTTTCTGGCTTCTAAGGTACATAAATTCTTAGATGCTTTATATCCTAAATAATCTATTTTTCTTTTTATGTGTTTATTACTGCTTGGCTTCCTTCCTTGCACAAGTGCATGCAAAGGTCCTCTCTAGCAGAAGAAAAGAATCCAGAGCCAGCAAACATGTGGGCTGGGACAAAGCAATGGATTTTCTAACACTGTGGACACCAGATGATTTAAAAGCCTCTCATTTACCTCTCTAGAAACACAGCGCTCTGAACTAGAAAACCAGCCTTTGAAAAAAATGCATATTTGGGTATCGTGATGTAGCACACTTTTGCCATCTGTTCCTCCTCTCCATTTGAAGGCTTAGAGATCCACCTTGCCCTTCCAAAACAACTGGTATTTAGTGCTCCCAAAGCTGAAGATGATTAAAGACACTTGCTGACCTCTCTCATTAGGAATACCATAATTAAGCTAAGCTGGACCATTCAGAGTAATTCAATTTACAAGCATGTCCGGGTGCATCCTGCTTGACTCAGGCCAGTTCAATGGATTTGTGCTGAACTCCTGAATCTCTGATTAGCTGGAGCCATCATGAGAACCTTTTGGCTGGCAGCAAAGTCCTACCCCAGACAAAGCAAGAGAAATCTAACAGTGACCTGGTGAAGGCAGGGAAGGCACAGTGCATGAAAGCTGATGCTTTTCAAATGTGTGCCATTTGGTCAGCAGAGAACCGCACACCACTGCTGCTTCTCATAGCAATCAGCCTTATTCCCAAACCTGAAACAGCCATTGTTACCTCAGGCAGTACCCACATTTCAAACCTGCATCATTGAATTTCAGAACCTAATCAATTTTGACTATATTAAATTTGCAAGGGCCACATCTGCAAGCAGTCTGAGAGGCATGCACTCATCCATTTCAAGGGATGCATTTTTAATTGCCTCACTCCTCCTCAGGCATGGAAGAAGATTGCAAGTGGGGATTTGGACTAAGTTGTTGCTTCTCCATGAAACAATAAGACACTGACAATCAAGTACTTCAGTACAAAATGAGGAGACAAAGTCAAACATGGGATGGACTAATGACTGGCAGTGAAGCCATGAGCTATTTAACAATTATCCACATCAATTCCAGCAAAGCTGAGAAATTCAGGGCTACACTACAGCAGGAGTCCAGAAAAGGAGAAACAAAGGTTAAAACCAGAGGAGGAGAACAAGAGAACACAAACCCCAAAAAATACCTTTCCTGCCTCAAAAGACTAATCTAATTAAGTGTGCTATTACTTAATACATTTCTCACTTGCATACATTTTAGTGTGGCAGAAGCCCAGAGGGTTGCTTGCTCCATTAAAGAAGTTTTGCTACCACCCACCCCACCCAAAGAAAATAAAGGGAGTGGGTGGACTGTTCTTCTACAACAGCCTGGACAAGGACTTCTGGGCTCTCCTCTAACACATGGTTTTTAAGCACATCTGCCTTTGTTTGGTAAAAATAAACCATAGATTGCAAGTAGATGAAAAAAATCATCTTATCTGAAACCATGATAGGAAAGAATAATTAATTCCCCTATATTCCCTAGGGACCTTGTTATCTATCATCTATTTCTCCCTTTTTTAAGGAATTAAAGTAGCCGTTACAAACAATTAGGACTTCCTGATCCTAACTGCTGTACAAGCAAAAGAAGATATTTATGCTTGTGATATCATAAGCCAGGATCATTTAGCAGTGGTTATTATGAGGTGCTTTGGATGATCCACTTCCAGACAGAACCAGGATTGCCCAATGAGGATAAAGTCTCAGTCATTGCAAAGTGTCTCTTTGCCATAACCTCATTTAAACCCTAGCCACAGAGAAGTGCAACTATCTTCCCATTAAATACCTTTGTGACAGTTTGTGGAACAAAACATGAATTCTCTTTTGTCTCTTTCTCTCTGTATGTGAGCAGATAAAATCTACAAGAGTAATTAACTAGATTGAAAAGAAGCATTACAGACTTCCCAAATAACTCAGCAGGGTAAATGATGTCTTTTGCTAGCAAAAACGACTTTGACAAATGTCAGTCACATACTGAAAACCACTTCAAAAGGAAGCCTGAAAGCTCGGATACAAATGTCATCATAGTTAGATACTTGGCATTTTCCTGTCACTCATGGACAAGCATTTCATTGGCACTTCTACAACCAAGCAGGCTGTAATCCAAATCATCCTCTGCATTTGTTTTTAAGTAGATATATTGTATAGTCAGAGAACGACAGGGAAAACTCAGTTGTTCTATGTTGCAAGTACTAATTCTATTTTTCTCTTTTCTTGTACAAGTTCTTTCTTTTATAAACTAATCCTCAGATCACAAGTCTATTACAGCCCAAAGACACATTCAAGCTGTCATAGTAGGTTGGAGTAGCAGAATATGCAGGTCATTTCTCATGTATATTTCTTTTCCCCTCCCTTATCCCACAAGTATATTTATTTTCCCCTCCCTTATCCCAGCACAGGAGGGCTGCTACCACATGGCTCTACAGACAAACGCAAACAATGGGATTTTCCGTAGGTGGTAAAAACAGGAATGTGATTTTTAAGCATGACACAACAATGAAATAATCTAATTAGATATCACATATACCAAAGACCACAATAAATTTCCTTGGAGACATCCTTAAACCTACTGCTGCCCATTTACAGCCAACACAGCAGCAGCAGACCCTGCACCCCAGTGGGATCATCACAAGCCTGCCGTGTGCTGCACTTACCATGACCTGTACTGGCAGCCCAACAAGAGAATATTGGCCTATTTTCCAAGCATATTGTAGACCTGAAACACCTAATGGCAGCAGCAGGTTTCACACAGCTCTGGAACAGCTGCCATCCAGATGTATCAAGGAGACCACCACACTTCTGCCTTCCAAAAAACAAGTCTTACTGAATCCATAATACTTGATTTTCAGTTTTATCTTCTGTTTCATACAGGCACCACAGACAGTGGCATTTCCCCAATGCAAACATAAAAAGATGAAGCAGGGCACCCTCAAAAATGCACATCCTCACAGACAACCAATCTGTGGCAGACACACAGATAAAACAACACCTGAACTGATACAGCCCCTCACCCTTTGGCACCCTCAGAGGACAAAGATCACCTCAGATTGAGCCCACAGACTGAAACTGAGGGAGAAATTCACAGAGAATGTTTATGATAGACTTTCAACTCACTGCTCACAAAATTACTATTACACACATTTCTGGGGTAAAACTGAGCATAGCACAGCGTGCAAACTAGAAAGCAGTCCTGGCAAGGAAGATGCTAAAGAAAGATACAGTGTTTAAACAATTTCCACAGAAACTGAAGAAATAACAGGTAAATTGTGTTTCTGTAAAACAAACTGACCCAAGGACAAGGATTTAACCTGATTTAGTGCAGCTCAAGGATCAATCTCTTCTAATGTGCTCTTCTCTGGTGGATTGATCACATCTTGAGCTGAGCTTCACTCACCAGCAACCACCCCAGTCATCTGCCCAGTTGGTTTCTGTGGCACAGCCACTGAGCAGGTGTGATCCATGTCCCCTGCAGCGCAGCAGCTCCTGTGCTAAGCCTGCCCCAGACCTCGGGAGTGACAAATCCCTGTCAGCACCTCTTGGCACCGATGGCCCGAGCGGTGGCACAGCACACCTGCCAAGGATGGCTCCCATGGCACACCATCATGGGGTACTGGGAACTTCCTGGCACTTGGGCACAAGGAAAAGGCCTCTGCCACAGGAGTCCTGCAAGGAAGATGTTACTGCGATTCTCAAGTTGTGCAGGCTCAGCTTTCTTTACCACTACTGCTCTAAAAATACCTATTGTTCTAAGTGTGGTTACTTGTACTGTATCTCAAACCCATACTCAAAATCACTCGAGGTAAATGCCTCATTACCAGAATATTTCACCATCAAGTATTTCACAAAAAAATTAAATGGGAGCTACCAGGCCGCACTTGACAACAGGTATCAAGTGGTGATGATGCTGAAAAGGGAGAGGAGCAGCAAAACAGAGACAAAGTTATTGAGCTGCCAAGCTGCTGCTTGGCATTTGCCCACAGCATCCCAAACTCAATCTGCTACAAGAATTGGATCTTGGATCTGCTACAACAGGATCTTGACATGGCTTTGGCTTTGCCTGTGCTACTCAGAGGCTTGCAGTCATTATTTGGAGTTACAGAATGCAAGGGCAGGCAAGGCAACATGTTTCCTCCAGCTACTGCTTGGAATCACAATGGAGCTCCTGCTGAAGCAGCAGTGGGCTTGTGCAGAATGGGCTTTGGTGACCTAATTGAACCATCTTCAATTAATAGAAAGCTCAAAGCTGAGTGGCTCAGAGTGACAAACCTGGAATGAGAAAGATTTTGTCAGGAACACCTTTTTTGTTTGTTTTTTTTTCCCTTTGCTATCCAAGAGTGGGATAAAATGATACTTTCAAAAGGCCAAGGCTTCAGTGCTTCATACCAAGTCCAGCTCAGCAGTAACACACTGGATGGCAGAACAATGGCATTACACAGCCTTTGTCCCTCCTCATTTGTGTGATAAGAAACGAACTTAAACCCTATATACCATAAACATGTATTTATTTTTAATGAACAAAAACATTCCATAAGGATTCATGCAGAACTGCTGATGGAGAGGACTACCATCCACCACACCATCAGCTCCTGCCTCTTCTCTTTGCAAATGAAAGATGCTGCATAGAAGTGATTGCCCTGGAAGTTATTGGTCCATTTGAATGCAAACTACCAAACCATGAAAAATGAGGCATCCATTTGCTATAAAAATAAATTAGGAGGCAATGCTTTGCTGGCAAAGCCCTTGGAGTACCACAGTTCATAACTATTCATGGTACCATTAACAGATGTCTTTGCTTGTACTGTGAGCAGCCTTATGATATTGTCATATTCAGCAGTACTCTATATTTAAAGTGAGTGCAAGCAACTTTGTTTTAGAATGCAATAGAACCTCGCCTGACGCAGAAATCCCCTGGGAAATTATCCAATAATGTTACCTACATAAGTAAATTTCTTCTTACGAAATCATGATTCCCGCTACGCTTTTAGAGCTATTCCAAGTATTGTTTAACATCACCATTTCCATGTTAATATCTCAATAAATCACAGAAATACAATACTTTATATGAAAAGTGAGCTGCACATTCGGGACCATAAGTTTTCCTTTCTAAATTAAAAGGGGAATGAAATTGATGCTGAAGGTACTGGATGTTGCTCAAGGGTAGTAAAAGCACCCACCAGATGCTCCTAACAAAGCAAGGCTACTCACTGTGCACACACACCCCAGATACCGTGGAAGATTGCTGAACAATTTAACTCCGTGCCAGGAGAACTGGGGAGCTGGAAAAACAACCCCCAGCCCTGGTCCTTCAGAGATCACTCAGAACTAAAAGCAAATGGTTAACCCAACTGAACTTCCCACCTGGAAGGCGCTTGTGAGGCTGCTACTTCATCTTTTGAAGAAGGATTATTTGGAATCAGTACTGGAGCAAAAGCACACCAGGACTCTCGCACTTCTTAGAAAATGGTGAATTATTTCATGTGTTGTGTCTCAAGAACTGCCATAGTACATCAGTGACCTACTCCTCATCCCACACCTGTGTCCATCTGTAACTTCTACACCATTAAAAGTACATTTTCAGTGGAGGTTAATTGTCCCCCACCCCTTCAGACCCCCACTGGAACTCCCATTCACAGCATTCAGATTTGTAGTTAAAATTTCATTTCTACCCTTTCTCTAGAGCTCCTAATCAGTGTCCCACTGCCCACTGCTGTTTCCCAGGCAGGATTCACTTGGAGAAGGCTTCAAACAAATAGGCAAAGGGAAGAAGAGCTGCACACAGATAAAGAAGAGCTGTACATACATCAAGGGAATGTATTGTCAATTTGTGAAAGATGTTATGTATTCATTTAGGCTTTGTTTCAGTTCTGTTTAAAACACTTTCCAGCCCTGTGTACTGTTGTCGTCATATGGCAAAGCTCTCATACCTTCTCCTTGATTTCTCATGGGCAGATCCTCACAGCACTGACTCCTTCTTCATAGCCAACAACTCCAACTCTCTTCACAGCAAAACCAACAAACTCCATCTCTCCCCTCACCCAGCTAACCAACCCTTTTGTAGCACTCACCTTCTTATTGGACACAGCTGTGGCCTGTTAAGGGCAGGCCTATTCCTAATTTTTGGTGATGAGTACAGCTGCAACTCCTCCGGTGTGGGACCACCTTCTACACTACTCTCTTACATTCTATCCCTCCACAGTGTACCCCGCTGATCATCTCTGTGCTGAGTTACACCAACCCATCACAGCCGCCCTGTTCCCTTGCAGGGGGATACCATCCTTCCCTTTCTGGACTTGTAAATAACAACCAGAAGCCTAAGGAAGAGCTATTATTTCCACAGTAAGAAAGAAATGCTCCAAGCAGTATGATAATTATGGCTAAATGTTAGATGGGTAATTACTGCCATGGGCAGGGAGAAACACTGAGTCTTTAACCAAAGCATAATGCCTGTAGATAGTGCTCCCTGCTATCTCCATAACCCACCCTGTTTATCTCTCCACAGTGATCTCCAAAACATCACACAAGTGGGAAAGCAGCCATGAAACCAGGTCTGGTGGAGACAGGGATGGGCACAGCAGGGGCCCATCCCTGGAGTTCCCAAGCCACAGGCAGATGGTGTCTGGATGGGGGTCCCCAGTGAGGATTCTCAAGAAAATAACGGCATTTTAGTGCCTTCCCTGACAAGCCAAGGCAGTTGGCATCCTTCTCCACAAAGAGCTCTTATCCCTTGGCTGCTTCCATTCCCAGTGGCAGTTTGGGGAGGAATTTTGTCCAAATGCTTTCTGGTTAACTGAGCAGGCTGTGTCAGCTGGCACCAGGCTTGGCAGCTGCCTGAAAGAACGCTGAAAGCTTCACAAATTTTTCTTTTCATCAACTATTTTAAGAACTTTTCCCCACACATATTTACCCCTGTGAATACTAATTCAATTACTGCATATTCTATTTGATGGTATACCAATTATGGTGTCAGGCAAAGACATATTGGTACATACCAATGAGGATGTCAGGCTTACTGGCTGCTTTTTTGGAGCTTTGAGAGGCCTTGTTGTCATTCACACCAACTGGGGGATTTCTTGAAATTCAGGCAGCTTTTCTTTGTGTGTGCTAAAACAATTTCTCACCTAGCTAAAACATGGCATCTTGTGAAAATGGCAGATTTAAGTTGGACACAGCAAAGTGGGGAAGCGTGAGGCCTTCAGCAACCTGCCAACATCCTGCACCAAGTCAAGTTGTTTCCCTCTCCTCCCTCCCTGCATGCCTTTATTGTCTGCCAGGAATCAGGCTGGGTTATTTTGACCACACGTACTGGTTCTCATCTGCTAAGAGAAAGCAGCACATCATTGACAGTTAGTTACACAAGTGTCACAGAGAAAGATCAATGGTGCTCACTGTACCCAAAGCCATGGGGCACAAGTAAAGTGCCCTTAAAGCTCCCTAAACCTCATAAAAGGGATATTTAAATACACATTTAACATCAAACTTAAAATAATCACAGTATGAAATCTTAGACGTATCGGCCTGGATCACTTATTATTTACACTTTAACAAACGTTTTAATGTAAAATACAAACCTTTGCTGAAAACAAAAAAACAGAAATATGTTGTTTCTACTTTACAGACAAGTACCACAAGTGAAATTTGACCAGAAAAACCACACCCTGCCTCCAATTTATTTTCATTTCCCATGGAAATTGTCTGAAACACTATTACTACACATCTATGTCATCTATTTAATCAGAAGTCAACTTCCTTATGAAAAGAACTCCCTGACAAACATAACCCAAGGAAAAACCATTATCTGAGGAAAAAAAAATTTAAAAAAATGAGAACCCAGGTGAGTTTTTTTTTTACATTAGCTTTCATCTTCTCACATGTTTCAAGACCACTAAAAAAATCTAAGGAACACAAAAAAACAAAATAACTGGTTAACCTCAGGTGGTAAGAGTAGAAAAAAAGAATTCAGGTAGACTACTCCAAAGTATAAAAATGTATTTACCCTTGACCCCAAAATTCTTCAGGATTAGAATCACAAGAAGCACACCAAAAACAAGGAAGACACATTTGAAGCAGGATGAGAACTTTTACACTCAAGCCAAGCAAATACCACACCTGATATCAAAACAAACCCTAAACTTTAAGTTGGCCTTTCCTACTCCAGATTTATAACTTCAAATCCCAGTTTCTACTCACTCCTAGGGACCAAGTATTATTTTTCCACTGGCTGTTTCCCCCACATTATTTCTGTTTTCCCTTCACCATTTCACCTACACTGGGGTAGGTCTACCACTCCATAATGCCACAAGACTTGATCTTGCCTTCTTCACTCCTTTCCTTTACACACATGTGAGGCCAGCAACCATGAACCACACTTACTGGTTTGCCTATTCAGGGAAATTATTTTACCTTGGTATTTTTTCACCCTTCTGACTGCTTCTCTTTCTGGTAGCTATATGTCTCAAAACTTGCATATCATTTGTAAAAAGGCCTTTGTTGATCATCCGAACTGAACACACAGATATTTGCCCACTCAGAACGTTCGTGGACGAGCTAAAAAAAAAAACTCAAGAACTTCAAAATTTACTGACCTCTTCCAGAAGCCAGGACAGCACACAGCTTCAGATCAACCAAGCAGCCAAAGCACTCCAAAGCCAACACTCCTCCTAAAGCATACCTTGCAAAACTGTTTTCCAAAGCCAGGAAAAATTTAAATGAAGGACCATAAACAGCTTTTATGCACCTGATACTTGTATGAGTAGATTTTACACACCTGATACTTGTAGGAGGAGATTTTACACACCTGATACTTGTATGAGTAGATTTTACAAACCTGATGCTTGTATGAGTCAGTGAAAAGCCACAGCTGCCTCCAGTTCTGCAGTGTTTAAGAAAATCAAAGCAAAATGAGACATAGCAGAAAGGAGTTTCAGAAACTGAGGGTAAAAGAAGGATTTCTGTGAAATAACCTTCACATGGGCTCACTGTGCTCCCTCTCACTTGGAAGAGGCATTAATGATGTGTTCCATGTGCATCTGGCTTTGATGACCACAGGGATTTGGAGGCTGTTCTGCCCACTAGCTTTCTGCTGCTGTTGATTAGAACAAATTCACACTTGTGCCAAGCAGGAAGCACTCACCTGTCCGCCACCTTCTCCAAGGTGAAATCTAAGCTGAACAGGAGAAAAATGTACAGTGAGAAATTGGCCTTTCTTCTGGAGCACTCCACCATAGAGAGAGAGCAGGAGAGACTGGGAAAGGGAAAAGCAAGGTAGAAAATGGAAGAGAAAGGTGATTTCCACTTCCCTTTCTATAGACATACCTTAGGTGTCTATTGATACAAATTTTCCTGTAGCCTCTAGAGGAATGTCTCTTATAATTCTTCCCTACCTACAAACTCCAGAGCCCTGGCACATCTTGTTGATAAATATCTATGCAACAGAGAATTGAGGAGTAATTAATTTTAACACATGAATCTGGATCTAAGAGAAGACAGTAGAGTAAATCTGCTTGATAAACATACCCTAGGACCAACTGCAACCTCCCAAATTATTTTCAATTGCTATGTGCCATTTTGTAAACACATAAAATGTGTTTACAAATAAAAAAAAATGATCAGTCTTTATTTCAGTTACCATCTTGGTTGAACAGGCAATGTTGGCAATTAATCATTGGT
This sequence comes from Molothrus aeneus, assembly GCF_037042795.1. Taxonomy (NCBI): domain Eukaryota; kingdom Metazoa; phylum Chordata; class Aves; order Passeriformes; family Icteridae; genus Molothrus; species Molothrus aeneus. Next base: position 5,842,236 of record NC_089649.1, on the reverse strand, counting down.
GTGCCATAATATTCTGGAAGTCATTGCTACAGATCTGCTCTTGGCTTGCTGCATAAGAAATCATTTCCTCTGTAATCAACATGGAAGATGAACCAAAACACATTCATCTACAATGTTCTGCATCCTGTAGGGGAAAACATATAACATCATGGCCCTTGACATCGCTGTTCAGGTGTTAACTGAGCTTCTAAATGAACTTTTCAACATGAGTCAGAACAGTTTGCTCTGATAAATCTGAGGTTACAGTCGTGCATGATTTGAAATCTCAGCATTCTACATTTAGCAGCTTGGAATTCCTTTCAATCATGATACCCATGGAAGAGGGTCATCCAAACTCTATTCATATATATATATTACTATAGCCATAGAGGTGTCTAGTTATGCTGGCACCAATTTTTGCTGTCTCTTAACCTTTCAAATTCTTTGAAGAACGCTAAATCAGGGCTGCTGTTTTTTATTAATAACAAAAGAGATGTAAAGTTGTTGCAAATAATCTAAAACTTGACTCTATTGCTGTTGTGTCCAGGTTCTTCGGATGCTTAAAACTTATCAGTAGTAGTTGATTAAGCATTTATTTTATCACTCAGGTCAGAATGCAGCATTCCAAGCTCTGTTGGTATTTCCTTGCTAAATCTTAGGGTTTAGGGGTTTATTACACCATTATCTTATCTCTCACTGAACTCATTTATAATAATAGGGGATTATGCTTGAAACATAATTAGTTCCATTTTTATTGATAGCACTTACTAGCAAGCCTCCAGTTTCTACTCTACAGCTGGTGGATAAAGAAAATAAAAAACACACTGGGAACTTCAAAGAGAAAACATTCTTAAAACAAAATTCTATCTAACAGCATAGAAAAATAATCAGAATACCCTTGAGAAGACCTGAAGTCTCTTTTTGGGACAAAGATGCAAAGTGAAGCAGCGATTGCAAATTCAGTGTGCTGATGGGAGTCTCTAGAGCCTCTGGTAGGAGATTCCCAGCTGTCAGTTCCTGGCAGAAAGCAGGATCAGTTCCTCTGGGGAAAGCAGGCACCACCTCCCAGGAGATGTTCTGCACTGAGCCCACACCTGACATTGTGAGTCTTGTAAGAGCCTGGATCCATCTGAGCCAAAGCAACTGACAGAGAAACAAATGTGCATTTGCTCTAAATGTAACAACAAATACATGCTGGATCCAAAGAAATCCAACTGATCAGGCTGACACCTCGAAAATGTACAGTCTGCCACGTGAGCAGAGCTCTGAAGCCGCAGGAGTGACTTCTTCCTTTAGGCAATGGAAACAATTGTGCACATTGCCCATAGCTGGGGAGCACTTCCCCACTGCTACACGGGGGTTTCAGCTCCTGTATCAGCACTAAATATCTGAATACTCTCCTGAAGGTCCTGTCAGTGCAAGGAATCAGAAGAAAAATTCCCATTTCAGATGGGGAAGATGCACTTACTGGACAGAATTTCACCACACTTAGACCAATATTTCCTCTTACAAGTTGATTAGGAAAGGAATAGAGAGAAAGCAGCATTGTCTGTTGGATGAAGAAGTTTATCAGGCAAGGGTATAATTCAACTTAGGGAAAAACCCCCAAATATGGCTTAATGCCCATAGATTCTGTACAACAGGCCGTGACTGTATTAGAGATGTGTAGGGGATTGTCTTAAAAATAAAATTCTGGAGAAAAATACAGTTTGTTAACTTATTTCAAATTAACTGCAACACAGGGCATCTGAAAAAGTCTGTATACATGCCAATAACTTTTTCTTTTTGGTGCTGATGTAATAATGGAAAAAAAGAGGCCTCCTTCTCTTAATAAAGCTTCATAGATTCCTGAATGCACTACTGAGGGAGAAAAACTGTAAGAGCCCCAAAAAATTTTAAGTCCTGCACTCAGCACAACGGAGTTTAGGCAGAATAGTCATAAAGGTACTTGGTTGTGGTTTTCTACACTCTCACAAAGTACTTCTTTCCTCATTTGAATTTGTAAATGACTCCTGTACATTTCCATAGGGAAGCACAAAGCCCCTGTTATTCCCAAACTCATGCTCAGCCCAGCTGCATATTGGGCCCTGCTTTGCCATGCACTGCTCTTCCATCCCTGTGCCCTCTAATGCACTCAGTACCTCCCTGCAAAAGCCACCTCGCAGCCCTTGTCTTTCCCCACTGATTGTACTGCAAATACTTTCCTCAACAGCCACACAAATGATTTTGTACCACTCTCTGCTGAGGAGTTGGGATTTTTTCACAGAATCCAGCCTTCCCTGTGTCTTTTTTATTGCAGCATGGAAACATATGGCTCAGTTTCAAGTGTCTAATTGACAATATCTACAAGTGCTGCTAAGAGGTTCAATTGTATGTGTAATATCTGATCATCTGATTGTATTTTATTTAAGACTCAAGAGCACTTCAGATGTCAACAGATGGCAGCAGATATTCTTTGGAGAAAAAACCCAGCCCAGTAATTCTGTTTCTTTTAGAGAGTTGTCTTGCCATTTATTGATGTAGAGTTTGAATGTAGGGGCTGGAATGGAATGAAATAAAAAAAACTTCAGCAGTTGCAAAAGACTAAGAGTGGATGAATTTGCTTTGTTCATCAAGAAAGTTTTGGTTAATTACAGATGTGTTTCATGCAGGAGATTCAGGTTTCATAATCCATGTACTGGATATGGGCATAAAACTACTCTTCATACCCTATACTGCAGAAGGAATTGCCTTAGTGAATGGGAAAGGTTTCACTTCCCCACTGCAGATGAGGAGTGGAAAGAGAATGAAACAGAACTTCTCATTGTTTAAGAGATGTGTTCCTCCACTCCTAGTTTATTAATCTTAACAGAAAACACCTTTATTGAAAAGATGTGCTTCATTATAAGGAAAGAAAAAAATGACAATGTTCTTTGAAATGGTCCTGGAATTCAAGGTGTGCTGTGAGAAAAGTATTACATATATCCTCAGCTCCTGCATCCATTCCCAAATTGCCATCTGGTGTGCATACATTGTGCACTTGTACAATAACAGGCAGAGCTAACATTGCTCTAAAATAGAATTTATGAAGGTTCAGTAAAAACTATCATAGCTGCCGACTCATTTTTCCCGGCAGCTTTTGAACAGACACGTTTCCATTATCTTCATCTCCCGTTGTAGTGTTGAAAAAGGAAGATGTACAGTGTGAAAATGAATGAAAGAATAATTACCTTTCAGCCCTTAGCACATGACTGGCAGGGATAAGATCCAAGTCGACTACAAAATGCTTTTTAAGCCTTCTCCCTCCTTCTGTTCTGCTGCTACCTGATTTTATCAATGAATCAAGTGTTTGGTGGAGGTTTGGCCAACGGATGAATTTTGTCTGCAGGAAATTCATATGGATTTTGTGGATGCTTACAAGATGTGCAAGGGGCTGATAATATGGTTAACATACTGTTATCCTTTTATAATAAAGATAACATACATTAAAAAGGCAGAAAATACAACCTGACTCAAATATGCCAATTTATATCAACTCATTAAACCTTGACTTGACTCAAGCAATGAAGCCATTTCAATACTGCTGGGGATTTTTTTCTTTTAACTGCTTGGTGAAGGGGCAACAAAATTTACACTGCAAAGTGAACTGAATTCCTACTCCCAGAGAATTTAAAACAGTAGAAGGAATTACAGCTGCTTCAACAATGCGTGTTCACCGTCCTTCATTACACACACACAGGGGACATCAGGCTATGAGGTGCTTTTAACGTTTTCTGAAGCAAATCTTCAATAGGAGAGATATGTGTCTTGGTAGGTGCATAGAGATTACTGATAGTATTCAAAACCAAATTGCATTTCATACATACCCCTTTTTGTCTTCATTTAATTCCAGTACTCTTAAAAAAAAAAGAACAATTCAAGCCTTTTACAGTATGAGCACTATGTTCCCTTTGTTCCCTTTGAGAATATGCATATAAATGGAAGAGAGAAGAAAAAAGTAAAAACTAGTTATCTGGGGAAACATTAATGCATTTAGCAGTGGTTATTGTTCAAACACAGATTCTGCTGCATACCATTATGTAAAATAACAATATAATTTTCCTTTTAAAATTGTAATAATTAGAAAGAGATTATAATTAAGGCAATGCTTTGACCTCCCAGTTTTTCATGATCCAAACAAACCAAGCAAAACAAAGATTCCCACATGAATTATAGCAGATCCATTCATGCATCAGCAGAAAGCAACTTCCAGCAAATTCAGCATCTCAGCCCTTCCCCCTCAGCTTTTCTTCAGCTCTTTTCTGGGCACTAGAAGAGGGCCCCATGTTCTACGCTGGCCTGACAGGGCAGGATCCCAGGAACTTGCCAGCCATCTGTCATATGAGACCTTATGAAGTGCAAGTAGAGCTTGTGCCTGGGGGAAGGGGTTGCTCGGTGTTTGTACTTGGTGTGACAAGGAAATCTCAATTCACATAAATCTCGTACACTCTTCTGTAGGGGGATACAATATAAGAAAATAAAGGTAGTATAGAAAGTAATCTTAGTCCTTAAGGAGTTGCAGCTGTAGCCAATAAGAAGAATGCTATAAAAGAGTGGGTTGGTTGGTTGAAGGGAACAGGTGTTAAGTGGCTGTTCCAAGAAGAGTCAGTGCTTTGCAGAGCTGCCTCTGAGAAATCTCAAGGACCTATGTAAGTCTAGCAATATGGAACCTTTGCAATATAGTAACAACACTCTTCTATTCCCTGGGGGGTGTGAGCAAGTGGCTGCATAGCCCTTACTTGCCAGGTGGGGTTAACCTGCAATTCACATTTAGTAATCTCCTTTCATGCCCCTCATTTATTTTTTCCAGTTCTGAAACACGTGTTTGGGGGAAAATGTTACTGTGTGGGGAGGAAAACGTTGTCAGATCAGTATCAGTTGTCAACAAGTCACAAGAAAATATGAATTTCTTCTTCAATTTGGAACATTTACTAAAGGCATCAGAGCTGAGGTTTGTATTTGTTTAGTTTCTGTTTGGCCTTAGTGATGTGATCCATATGATGAAAAGATGCCATGTGAATGCTGTGGCGAACACTAATCTATGGAAGGGGGAAGCTGTCCAAAGCAGCCAGGTCAGTTTTAAGCTTTCAATTTGGACCTGGAAGTAGGAATGGCTTGTACGCACTCAGACAAAGAAATTAATTCTGATTGTGACTGGTCACAAGGGCTCTTGTACAATTACCCTGGTTCATTACCAGTTTTTTGGCTGGAATACTCCCATCCAGCCAGTGATTTCCTATGCTCAGCCTGAGAGCAAGTGAACTACTGCCAGTTGCAGATGTTTAACACTGTCCATCCTCCCAACAGTCTTAGTTTCAGAAATGCTGCTGTAAGCCTGCTAATTCAGGCCATGTGATGTTTTACATAATCCATTTATTTGCCAAAATAATTTGTGTACTTTTTCTGTAAGCTCTGCTTAACTGTTCTGCAGAAGATTCAGGCACAGAGATTAACACTCAAGTATGCACGTGGCCAACACCCAGCACTCCAGTTGGAGTAGCCAAATGCTCTATGAATAACTAGTAATTCTATGTATGGAATCACACAGCCTATTCATGATGAAAATGATCAATAAAGAGGAGTTGTATCAGTGTCTGCATCTGGAACTCATCACTGTCAATGTTTCCAAGAATATTCCCACCCTTTCCCCTAAAGTGTGTTGGAAAATGTAGAGAGGTAAAGAGCCATTCTGAAGTGACAGAATGGCAAAATTCTCAAGGACAACAGATGTCTGCTTTACTTTTAAAACAATTTTGAAGATTTTGTGTACTTTTAGCATAGTGATTTATTCCTCTTTCCCCATCCCTCAGATGTAAATAGAGTAACTGAGTGTAGCAGGAATAGTTTTGAGCCCAGGATAATGGAATGAGTGTGTGAGAGGAAGAAAACTCCATAGACTCCTAAGAAATGGTCAAGTACCAGGGCAGGTATTAATATTTTTGAGAAAGTATTTAGTATAAATTAAAATAAGAAATATCATTGTAGCAGAAGAAATAGGTTCTTATGTTTCAGACTCCTTCATTTTTTTCTACTGAGGTGTCCTGTTAAAGGCAGGGAACCTTTCACAGCTGACTTATTTTGTTGTTCTGTTAAGCTTATGGAGTTTTTTTAAGCTTATGGAATTTCTTTTAAGGCTTTATAAACGTCCTTAGGTACTGCATCAATTATATTTCCTAAGATTAACAAGCATTCTCTGCTATGAATTAGGCACTTCTGAAGGTTTATTTGCAATTTCACCCTAAATCGCTCTTTTAGAAGTTTCAGACAAAAAGATGAAACAAAGCCTGTATGAAACCAAGCATGAAGAGATGTCGTGTCTGTGTGCTGTAGAGTTGTGTATAGCTCTGGAAATGAGAGACCATATTTAGCAGTGATAAGGATGGTATTTGAACAGCAGTTGTGAGAAATAAAGACCAGGCCTTTAGGGGGGTAGAGAAAAGGCGATGGAGAATCCTGCATCCTTATTTTTCCCTATCACTGAGGAAAATATTGTAACAAAAAAGAATATGGTTATCTTGTTTCCGTAGGATAGGAGCTGGTACTTTAAATTCTACTTATATGTATTCGTTACCAGGTTGATTTCAATATCTGAGGCAAATTTATCCATGTCAGAGTTCCAGTGAGGAGCACCAAGAAGAGGTACGTGTATAACAACAGCTAAAGATTTGCTGCTACATCCCTCTTGGAAAAGGATCTGCTTGGAAACTTCCTCTTGGTAGGGAGAAAATTGTTTGTTCCACCTGAGCTGACTCTGGCACTTTTTATGGAGGGAGGACACAGCTAAGCAGGCCCTTGATCTGGCAGGCAGCCAGGAAAAGCACCTGCAGGATCTGTAGCATCAGTGTGTGTTCCTGTTTCATAGAACCCTTGGCAAATAATCCTGGAAAGGGCTTTATTTCTTCTGCTCCAAACCTGAACATCTCCTCATTCAAAAGCTTGCTTTAGAGGAGGAGAGTTTCAAGATGTAACAACTCCCAAGATTCTTTTCACAAAGCCATTTGCTACTGTAGCAGTGACTTCCAAGTCAAGTCTATATCGTGAACTCCATCTCTCATTTATACAAACTACAGCCAAAATTCCCTCCCAGAGCTCAGAAATGTGTTAGAAATGGTTTGAATACTGTGGTCTGTGTGGACTGCTGTTGTCTTGTGCTTTTTAAAGAAGGCAATAGTATCCCATTCCTTCTTGTCCTGTGCTCTGATGGAATCTGCCATGATCTGTCTCCAATCACCATTGCTGGCTTGGCTTCCTACGCTCACCAAGGTCACACGAACTCTGATCTTGGTTTCAGCTTGGCTTGCCCAAGTTCAAAAGAGTGCAAAGCGCTCCAAGGAGCCCATGTTTCTGCATGCCCAAGAAGCTCCTGTGTACCAGCTTTGCCTTTCACACTCAGAGCTAACAATCTCTGTGAATTGGCTCTCCTATGTTCGGAAGGGAAGGCACCAAAATTCCCAAGCTGTGGCGGTGGAACTCAGGGGAGCCCCTGGCACCGTGCTGCACCAGGGAAGCTCCAGTGCATTTCCAACCCAGCTCTGCTGGTTCTTTTTTCCACAGCTTTGCATTTTTATTGCTTTTCACAGACTGATGACTCCATCTGACAAAATACAAGCATCCTGTTATGACTCACTTTATGTATATTTTATTCTCATTGATTTTTACTTTGTCCTTCTTCTTTCTCTTTCCAATGAACCTTCCTTTCAATATCCACTTATGTGTTTTCTTTTCATGACACATCTCTCATTCATTCCTGACGTCCATCATTTCTGGTACTTTGTTTTAGCACTGATTGCTTTTTCCTTCTGATTTTAGCATTCCTATATATTGGCCTCCCTACACTTATGATGCTTCTGTGGTTCCATGGTTTCTAGTAGATCTCAGCAGTCTTTTATTTTTAAATGAAGCAAAATTCTCCTGAATGAAGAAAATTCCCCTGAATTTTCTTTCATTTTCTCTGATGAAGGCTGACCTGAATTCTTTCATCTGATTAAGAAATTTGTGCCCACCTTCACTCTAAGCACAGATGTATTTTTATGAGTAGCATACAATGCATGTTGTTTGGCTGGGTGGGAACTGTCATGAGAAGAAGGAAAATGGAATGAATGTTCTTCTAGTTGAGTTCCAGACATAATAAATCTCTATTTTAGCCCTGATTTGCAACTGAAATGTTCATCTGTTTTAAGAAATTGGTCAGCTGCGAAAATCTGTAAGCCATGTTAGGTATTTCCATTTGGTGCTGAAATTGAGAACAACATTTGTGAGAGAATGACAGGAGGTGAAAAATCAAATTTGTGTGTGTTCCTAATTTTCCCTCCCTGAAAACAGGTCACAAGAGAAAAACAATACCAAAATAAAATGCTGACATATCCAATGTTAGCAATTTCTTCCTGATCTGCTTTCTGCTTTTCCATGTTAAGCTGGTTTTGCTCTGTTCAGGTAAACCTGGATGCTTCAAATGTGTAAGCAAAGTGACTGTTCTGGGACACTCCAGGAAAACACAGCCATGCTTGTGGTTTTGCTCTTCCCACAAATAGGAAATGTACTTTCATCTAAGTAGATAATGCCTTTCAGTTAACATTAAGTGTAGCCCTCAGGAGTAGCAATAATATTCTATGCATCATGAAATTATGGAAAGAGCAATCCAGAACAGATGTGAACAGCATAGCTAAGGATAAAATTTTAAATGAAGCTTCACGTTCCTGAATTTTAATTTCAAAATGAAGTCTTCTAAAACTTTCCTTTGGATTTTCCTTTCAAATCAACACTGAAATCAATATGTGATTTCTGAGAGTTTGGCATAAAAAGTTTTTTGGGGAAAACCATCACCTCAGCTCAGCTTGAACAGCTCATCATTCTCCAGGAGGAGCAAATAAGGGTGAGGGCAAGCAGAAAAATTCGGAAGCACACAGGTTTGGATCTTATTTTCTAGGAATTTTATGAATCCAGTATGGAACAGGGACACGATACTGAGCTGTTAGTTTGACACAATTTGAGATTTTGTGTTCAATAGTGAATATTATTTACAATGCCCAAGGGAGCAGTTGGGCTTAAAATTAATGGGTTCTTGCCAGACTCAGAAAGTACCTGGGGTTGAAGAAATGCAGATAATGAACATATTGAGTATCCCAGATTTCTCCTTAGGTACTTTCTGTTCAGGACTTCTCTTTGAGTCCAATAAACAATTTTTATTGAAAAATCAGTCCTTATCTTTTATAAATTTCATCCGTGGGCTCCTGATGGGAGACGCTGTCACATGAGGTTGTTGGTGATATGAAACAAGTGGCTATCACATTTTTTAGCATCTGTTGATAAAACTTTTCCTCATTAGACCTCCTATGTGAGAAATGTCTTTTTTTGTAACTTCCTTACAGTATGGCTGGTACTAATTGGTATTATAGCAGTAAGTGAAGAGAGTGATTTACCAAGAAGCAAACATGGTCTGAGATCCAATTTTTTTGAGCAGACTTAAATGGCCAAAGCAAAGATGCAAGAGAGGCAATGGCTTTTCCAGGTTACACAGCAGGTCCGTGCATTGTGAGAGCTCAGGCTTGCTGACAGCAGCAGTTGGAGTGTGCACCCCATGAGTTCTGCCTATCTCGTCTTTATTAATTGGAGATTCAGTCCTGTTAGGCCTCCAGCTGGTTTCCATACTTCTCCCAAATGCAGTTGAGTTGGAAAGTTGACCTTGTAATGGCTGATCTTTTTTATGTGCTAGGCAGCATCAAGATGTGCAGCATCATTCCTGCATTTCCTCCTGCAACAGGCATTGATTCCCAGACTGAGGGAAAGCTGTCAAATTCATTTATTTAGTACGAATGTTATGTGAGAGTATATGAACTATCCTGTGTGTTTCTTTTTGTGCAAAATCAGGCAGGGGGAGGAAGAAAAGGAAATCAGACAGATAACTGTCCTTAGTGTGGGGATAATGCCATTTATTCCCCTTATCATTTTTTCACTGACAGGCTACTGTTTTCCAAAAGGTTTGATTAGGCTTTTAATTAACTTGAGCTGGAAGTGATGTGACCTCTAATTAAGTTTATTTTGTTTCTTCTGGCAGTATAATAATGAATGTATTCAAATGAGACTCGCAGATCAACACACCCAAGCAAGTTAGCAGCTAACAATGAAGGTTGTCAGTAGATGTGAATAGGGCTTTAGAAGGAAAGTTGTTAGCCTTAAAATTCAACTGGTTTTGTGAACAGAAATTACCGAGGCGAGTTCCCATCATGTCTGCATGGCAGTACTTGGCCCAAATCACTGCAAGTCCCCAATTAATGTCAGCTCAGTGCCTCACGAGCTGGCCAAGTTGGAGCGTTCACTAATGTGTGTCTTTGTGCCAATTATTCCTATGGTAGTGATTATTGCTGGATTTATGAGAGCACCCAGGCATCCCAGATAATAGGATGTTCCCAGGATCCTGAGCACAGGATCTGATGGCAGAATTGATTGTAAAGTTGTACCCAACAAGTTTAAAATTAAGCTGGATCTTGCTTCGGAATGAGATTGGAAGGAATGAAATCCTATTTTCATGGGTGATGAGGACTAACTTTTCCAGGACCACAAATGAAACCTGCAGCAGTTGCAGGAAGGAAAAGAACTTTGAAATGTCACAGGATCATAGGATTTCTGAAGTACAACATTATTCTTCCTTTTCTAATTTCTGTTAAACAAGTCTCTAAGTTGTATCAGGCAGGAAAAATGTTTTATAAACTCTATATACAACATTAAAATATAGATATTCCACAGCTGTCAATGTTGCCACAATAATTTTCTTGATGAATGTTATTTTATGTGTGATGATTGAGGTGAATGATATTAAAGAAAAAAATTTTGAAAGGTGGGCATTTTTCAGATTCTATTAAAACTTAGTTTTTCTTTTTTCCCTGAAGAGCTTTACTTTTACTGACTTGAACGGACAAATGGTTTCTGTGGGAAAAGTACTGCAAAGGATTGGTACTGTCACTGCCAAGTTCTACAAAATGTTTGGTAGCAAAAGTTCATAGGTTTTATCTTCTTGTTGGTGAGGGGTTTATAAGCTTTTTTCCCCCACCAGATAAATTTGGAAAATTCTCTTCAGTTAAACTCTGTGGAGGGATAGAATGTAAGAAAATAGGTGCGGAAGGCAGTCTCACCCCTGAGGAGTTGCAGCTGTACTCATCACCAATTAGGAACAGGCCTGCCCTTAACAGGCCACAGCTGTGTCCAATAAGAAGGTGAGTGCTACAAAAGGGTGGGTTAGCTGGGTGAGGGGAGAGTCTGAGTTGTTGGATGTGAAGTGGAAGGGGTCAGTGCTGTGAGGAGCTGCCCATGACAAATCACTGAGAAGGTGTGGAGCTTTTGCAATAAGATGACAACAAAACTCTCACAGGAGTTACAAGAGCCATGGAAAGAGATTCAATTAGGTTGGAACAAACCATTAAGACTGGAAGTGCAACACTACCAAGGCCACTCCCTAGCCCTGTCCCAAGCGCCACATCCACGCTTCTTTTAAATCCCTCTGGGAGCACTGACTCCACCCCTGACCCCCGGGAAGTCTGTTCCAGGGTCTGACCAACCTCTCTTTGAAGAAATGCTTCCAAATAACCTAAACTTCCACTGGCAGAGCCTGAATCTGTTACTTGTGAGAAGATCCCATCAGGAAAATCTCCTTCCTACAAAGTGGCTGTAAAGAAAAGAAAGGTGACTGGAACAGCACTCTCTGTAAAAAATGGCTGGAAGGAATTCTACAGTAAAGGAAAGAATAAAATAAGGGAGCCATAACAGGCTGAAATGGGAATGAGCTGGTAGGTGAGGAAAAAACAAAAACCTGTTTGTGAGGAAGTCAAAGATGGAAAGCAAATGGAGAAATGTTCAAAGGAGAGAGCAATCCAAATAGCAGCCCTTGTGAAGGAAGGCCTGAGAAACAGAAATCAATGCTACAGTTGCTGTCTGTGCAATTGATGAGTGGAGACAGATCATGGAATGAATTGGTATTTCTGCAGGGTTTTTTGTAGTGCTGTATTTAGTTATCAGTTGTCCTTAGTTACCCTGAGTCCTGAAAGACTGACAGAAGAACATCAGTCCTTTGGGGCTCCCATATGTTGGGTCTGCTTCACCAATTTAACAACTGTTTGGCAAATGAGGAAACAATCTTGTTTTCAGCAGAACAAAGGAGTCATTAATTCATATTGCCAGTGGAAAAAGAAATCATATTGATAAAGCTAGGTACATTTGCTTGATTTGATTTGAATTATATATTTATGAACTTTTCTGTTTTGTAGCTACTTTTAATTAAGTTAGTAAAACAAAAATGTTATTATGTCAGTATCAATAATATTGTCTCTGCCTATCAAAACAAAATGACAATTGCTAAAGCACACCTTGTTGCATAAAATGTTAAGACTAATCTGATCATATTTACATTATGTTGAAATTCTATTAATCATACAAAAGCTTGAAATCTTTTAACAATTACCCTACCCGGCAACATAATTTAGCTAGGGCTACATTTTCTTGCTTCTATTACACGTTAAGTTTACTCCTTCACTGATTTTCTAAGAGCTTTTTACTGCAACATTTGACTTCTGGTTATTGAGGATAAACTTTCCCTGAATTATTTTTCTTTTTTTTTTTCTGGATGTCATCTAGGCACTTGCAATGTATAGACCTGGATTGTGGAGACACAATGCAAATAGAATTCTTTCTGTCTTTTAACATAACTTCAGAGTTCAGGAACATGGGAAATATTTTTCATTTAATGGAGCTACACTGCTTGTGTCATGTCTCATTTTGCTTGCTGGAGTAGAACACTACTGAAAGTAGCACAAAGTATTTAAAATGTCACTTATTTGTAAGCTGACTGGTTATTTTAAAAGAAACAGAAGTGGTATCTATTGGTACCTTTGATTAAACATTCCGGAAGGTGTTGGGGATAAGTCTTGCAAAAACATTACCAAGTTCAGTGTTTTTCCATTTGTGGGAAGGAAACTTTAGCACAAAAAAATAGAGGAAAAATTAATTTTGTATTACAGGATAATGTGCATGGGCAGGGAATGAAAATTAAAGATTCATCTTAACTGTAATCATTTTAGAGTCAAGAAAGTTTAATTGCCTCTAAAAAGGATCATATTACCAATTCATTGGTATTGAGTTTTTTGGCCTGGAGTTTGTGAAGTGCCTAAAATTCTTTGAAGCAATATTTAGAAAAATAGATAAAATCAGGACATCAATCTTTGAAGAGACTTGTGCATCATACTCTTGATTCCATTGAAAAACCAGCTATTAAAACAAAAATACATTTCTTCAAGCACACTGTGTTGCAAAGACTTTGGCATAAAATAGAAAACTTTGTATTTTGTTCCTTACCAGTAGAGGCATAAAGGCAATTTTGAAGATTGTCTTTCAACATTGTATTTTGCAACAGTATTTTTTAGCAACTGTAGCTTTTGGATCAACAGTCTGGTATAAGTTTCTGATTTTATAAATGAACATGAAAAATTGTTTGTGCAACTTGAATATTTGAAAACTCATTCCACCTCTTTAAAGTTAAAAAGAACCCGGTCAGCTCAAAATGCCAGGACATCTGATTTCTGGTGATGCTATATTAAATCAGATAAATGTGTCTAGTTTTTAGTTAATTATGGAAAATAAACAAGAAAATCAATCAGGGAAATCATTGAAACAAGGAATTCATTTCCAGCAGCTTTAGACAGGCGCCTCATATCTTTAAAGCAATGGAGACCTATTTACTGCCTCACACCAGGAATGTGGATCTACCTTTTTTCCCATTAAACTGAGAACATTCCAGGGCTCTCCTGACAGCTGAGAGAGAAGGGAGAGAGTCCTGCTGAAGGTGATTCAGAATTTATGTGCTGCAGTGCTCTCTAGAGGTCCTTTTTTCATCCACTGGCTATAGAGGGAGTCCGGAGGAAGATGATTGAAATGCCTCAGTTTGGGGCTTCCAATCATATGGGAAGAGAGGAAAAAACCACAAGGGAAAGAAATTGTGGTACAACTATTATATAAACAAATATATATATAGTTTTTTAATATATATATAGTTACTTTCTCAAATGCTCTGTAAGGTTGTGTTTATTTTTTCCTCTTAAAAACATTGGGAAAAAAAAAAGGCACCAAAATTAAAGCATTGTTTCAGCAGAACACTTTAGGTGAAACAGTAGACTATTCCATTTTTCTCAAAAATTAGATAGGTTTTTCTCTATATCCCATTCTTCCTAATTCTTCAGCATTCTGAAGACAGTAATTTAATTATTTCAAGTGTTATTCAGGTGTTATTGAACACTAAATTTTTTCTCGTTTTTTTTCCTTGCAACTGTGGGCTGTGAATGCAGGAAAGTTACAATTTTTGCCACAAGTACATCACACCCTGTTAACTCCCTATTTTTGTGCTCTTTCCTTGTGCTCATAACCTGCAGTGTCTTCCTAGCTTGTTAGTGGTTTATGGCCAAGAAAAGATGAGTTTTTTATGTGCTTTTGGACATGCACTTGCATTCTGAGTGAACTTTCTAAAGGTCAAATGCTGATTCGGGTCTGTGCTCAGGAATTGGTGTCACAGGCTGGAGAAGCTTGGCAGGTGAACATGTGCTGTGGAAATTAGGGCAGGCTTGTCAAGCAGTACACTTGAAATGAAAGATTAATAAGCCTGTCTTTAGTCAATGAGAGCACCTGGCCCAAGAAATCCCCTTCTGTTAGTGTCAAAACCTGACTGTTGATTGTTTGTACTCAGGTTTTGCTATGGCCATAATGATTCTGTGCTAAACTAAGGCGTGTATGGCAGCGAAGGAACTTTAGGTAGCCTGCAGATTATCAGCCCATGATAATATATACAATGTTAGTTTTACATGAGTCTTCATTTGTGATGACTGCATTAAATTCCATTTATTCCATCTGCCTCATCTAATTTCTGCACTTGTTGTATTCATCTGAAACCTTTGAAGCATGGAAAGAATGAGATTTCTTACAGAAGCTGTAAGATGCCTGTAAGTGTTACTCATATCTCTGGATTTGCACAATTTACTACCTTGGAAAATTCCCCAGCTGAGTGTAAAACAGTCCAGCCTACTGTGGCTCAACAGCCACACTGGAGTTTCAATGGATCTTCTCATGTTTGTGCAGTTTGGTTTCTAAATCCAGGTCTGCTGACACATCACAAAAATGTTTTTTTTTTTACTACTGCAAGTTATTTTTGCCTTTTCCTTTTGTCTCCAAATCTGGGGCTGTGCAGCTACTTGGCATCACACTGAGCCAGGGAAGGGAGGAACTGCTGTTTAACAGCTGCCCCAGGCCCCTCAGATTTCACTCAAACTGCTACTTCATAGAGCAGGAAAGGCAGAGGGCTTTGTGTACATGGCCTTTTTATTCTTTCATGCGAAATCTTTCATCTGGCTGGAAAACAAAAAAGCTTTCTCAGCAAAACAGATCCTCCTCCATTTCATTGTCCAGAATGAGCTGCTTTTCCAGTTTAAAACAGTCACCTGCACTGCTTTGTATTTTAGCTTCTCCTTTGCGTTTATGGGGCAATTTTTATTATTTTAAAAATGTTTATAACTTAGAAGGAAACACCTCAGGTTTTTAACATCCAGCCAATCCTATTGACAGCAGAATTTAGCACCATGACAGGAAAATCCATTTTGCATCACCCTTTATTATTGGGAAATGCTTTCTTACTCCTGATGCATGACAATGAAAAATTGTCTTTTAAGGGCATTGTTTGACTTGTGAGTTAATGTAAGTCTTTTTCTAAAAATCCCCAGGTCCTGCTTTGTTTAAACAGTATAATCTATTTAACATCATTGCTCTTAAGAGGTTCCCTTTTGATACATGAACTCAGATACTTAGCATTTGCTTTTGCTTGTCCCAGCTTCTCTATGTAATTATATCATGTGATAAAAGGCTCCATGAAAAAAGAAAATGCCCCCTGGATAAGGGCCATCATCACTTTCCTCCTCACTTATTCTGCTTCATTTTCAAAAGGAAGCAGAGCTGCTAGAAATTTCTTTCACCAATGGCATGGTTTTCCAGTCCTGCTTCCTACTTGGAAAGGCAGTTCTTAATATTTGGAGCGTTCACAGCAAGATTAAATAGAAGTCATGAATAAAGATAAGTGAAACTCCCAACTCTTCATGATTCCTGGTTTTACTTACTCATCATTTATTTAGCATGGAGTCTGTACTTGATGGAAATGTTTTAATGGATGAAGTTTGAGCTCAGAAGCTTTAGGTAACATCAATTCCATCCTTTTCCCACAAAGAAGCAAAGTAAAACAGCAATCAGTCTGCAGTATAAATTTCCTTACCTTTTATTATACAAAGCACTTGCTTTGAGAACTTCATGAGGAAAATAACACAACTTCACTAGAACTGCTGTGTAGATGTGGAAAATCTGAGTGGAGGGGAAATGTTTGCCTTTAGGTAAATCTGCACATTGCTGGTGAGTCTTTGGTTAAGCCACAACTAAAAAACCAGTCTTTGTTGGGAGAACTGTTTCTTACACATGTATCTGCACACTCACAGACATGTAGGTCTGCTCCTGGGAATCCTTCCGTGAGATCCAAGCAAACATGAATTACTTGCATAGAAAGGAACAAAGTGTACCAGAAGCCCATTGAACTGGCATATAGTAGGCAGACAAGAGTAACTGTGGAAATTTGTTACAGGGAAAAATAGCTTGTGATCGGTTGGAGTTTAGTTGGCTTTTTATAATTCTTTCTGTGAGGAGACTTCCCTTTTCTCTATTTATGTAATATACATGGGATATTATTTTCTGGATGGAAAACTTCTGGAGCATAAAAGCCAAGGCAATCCTCTCTTGTAGACTTTAAAGAAGGGTTGGACCTCAAGGGAACAGAGACACATTGGATGATTAGTATATGTAGGAAAATTGCTTTTTCATCTTGAACCTTAATGCGGAAGCCTCCATCTTTTTTTGGTCAGTTAAACTTGGGCTGAATTGTAGTATTTACACACAGTATTGACCTTAAAATGACTCTCCAGGAGACTAAGGAGTATGCCCACTTAAGCATGTCTAAACAGCAGATAAATGACAAGCATCCTTTTTTTACTCCAGAGACTGTCATAATTTTTGTGTAAGAAGAGGCAATTTGTGCATTTCCTCGCTGCGTTAATGTGCTCTTTCAAAAGGCAAGTTATGGGGTAAGGAGCAGGTGAGACAAAGGTGACTTATAAGGTAAAGACCTGGGTAATAGACAGAGAAGATGAAAGTAAAAGATAGCCCCTGCAATGTCTTTCATCTTTTCTAGATCAAGGGGATTTGCCAGATTAGCATGAAAAGAAGCCTGTACCTTGTACATTGTGTAGCAGCAAATGTGTCAGTACCTTCAGAAGGGTTATTGCAACACAGTTCTACAGTGCAGGCATGCTTTAAATATTGGTGTATATGTGCTAATTCTTAAGACTTGTTTCTCTTTAGGTATCTAATTTTTTTTTATCCATACAGGCAAAGTAAATTTTTGCTGATTAGGAAATTTCAGCAACGAAAGGGGTTTTTTTACATTCCTAGATCCATGGTTAACCCTTTCTATCAATTTCCCTGATCTGTGAATACATCCAGTTCCATACTGTCAGCTTGTTGATAAAAGCTTTCCCCCCAAAATCATTACCTCGGTGTCAGGTAGTGGAAAATATCACATCTTCCTGGAACAGCCTACACAAGGGAAGTACTTGCTAAGGTAGGAGGACTTTGTGAGACTCAGGAATTCCAGGCAGCCGTGACCCATTCAGAGTCATCTGAAAATAAAATTTTAGTTTTAAATTTATTATTTAAATTATTTTTATTATAAATCTTTTTATTATTTAAAGAAAAAAAACCCTAAACCCACAGGTCCGGAAGGTATCAGGTAGCATTATTTTCTCTCAAACTGAGAACTGTGCTTTGATGTAAGATCTTCACGTATCTGCCTAAGAGTGAGGCCCTGCAGTCAGTATTCCTCCTCAAATTTCGCTATCTGATTGAAACACTTGCTGGAATCCCAGCTTAAATCTTACAGCTTGACAGATGCACAGAGAGCTCTCTAACCTGTGCCATTCATCTGCCAAGGCAGCCTTACAGCTCAGAACTGTGACTCCATGAAACACAAACCCCTTTTTCAATATCCCAGCCAGCTTTGTATCTTTTTGTTTCATTACATTCATGTTTCTTATTCTCTTTCTCCCTTGCCTTCTTTCAGACCTTTACTATTGCAGGTTCTCTTCAAAGTCACTTCTGTGCTCTCTCTTTGACAGAGTCTCATGACAGGAGAGGCTTTTTCCCACTTTATGACAGTTTAATAATACAAACTGTGGAGCCAGAAGAGCTTGACTGTGTTTTCTGAAATATTCACTGGCACCCAATATGTTCAATATTTAAAATCTCATATCACAGTTAAAACATTCCAAACAATCTGTGGTAGAGACAGAAAGTGTATAATAACCATCGTGTTTAAAATGCTTTTTATGAGATATTATAAAATTGCCTTTCCGACTTGAAGTGAATAATTCATTGGGCAATAAAAGTCAAAAGCAATTTACTATTTACTACATGAAATAAAAGCCACAGGATTAAAATAGCTGTTAGTTTTCAGAAGACCCTATATCTGAATGCTCAATTCCTTTGAGCAGTATTAATGTAAGTACTGAAGAAAACAGAGGATGATTTGGTGCCTGTTCTCAGTGGACACATGAGCTACACCTACACTGCACATCTGAAATCCTGATCAGCCTTGGAGCATTCCTGCTGGCTGTGTTTGCTGGAGAGCACTGGCAGGGTTTAGACAGTTTAGCTACAGAGGATCAGCCCAAGCAGGAGATAGAGGAGCACTCGTGCACGGTGCCAGTTCAGTGTTGCATTGCCATTTACTGAGACACAATTAAAGACAAGGCTCTGTGAAAGAGAGACCAAGTGCTGCAAACTGCAGTTTGTCTTGTCTGCACAGTGAGCTGTGAGAAACAAGCAGGACATTTACTTGCCTCACTTCATTTTCACTTTTCCAGTCATAATAAAACAAATGTATATGGGTTCCTGGTTTTCATGCAGGAGAAATAGTCTTAATGTCATACACCTACACTGTGCTTGTAGAAAACAAGAGTAAGTTGTTAATAATGTAAATATTATCATTGGCTTCATCTTTCATGCTTTTCAAGGAAAATATTGGCTTCACCAACTTCTGCAAAGTTCTGTCCAGCACAAATTATTCTTGGTTATTTCCCAGGGACTATTGTAATACTGTTAATATATTGAATAATTGGCACTACTTTAATTTAAACAGAGTCTATTAGATAGCATTCAACGGTAAAAAGTAAGGTAAATATTATGCAGTGCAAAGAAGCAGAATGAGATCTTCCCAGGCTGATGAATCTTGTCTGTGTGAGATACTTTACTGGATTTTCACTTTTTCTGGAAGCAAATCCATTGTAATCAAACCAACCTTACCTGTAACACTGAGAGAACAAGAGCTGCTTCCTTTGATCACTGGGATGCACAGTGAACTATGGAGGTGTTGGCAGAATCCCTGGGCCACTCTGCTTTCTGAACCAAAGACTACCATGAGAAAATGCATGAGGTTTGTTGTTTGTTTGCTTTAAGTTTACATGATGTTGAGATATTGAAACTCTATTATTAATGAATGTAGAGGCACTCTCTGGGAGAGGGAGTAAAATGCTGTTAAAACAAAAACCTGCTGCAGGAAATGCACATCTGTTTTGGCAAAAAAGTGAGACCTGGACAGGCAGTTATCCTGAAAAGTCTCCCTCTCAGCCCTGAGGAAAGTGTGGTTTTGTTTGTAAACACATGCTCAGAAGTTTCTCCATATGGACTGAGGAGTAAGTCTCACAAAACCATATGTAGCCATTATACTCCTTAGGGAGGGGCTGGAAAAGACAGCAGATGAGACCATGTCCTCATTTGCTGCTCTCCCACAGCAAGGACTCCAGTGTGAACAGGTTCACCCTGAAACCAAGCATGTAATTGCAAATAGGCCACCAGGGGGAAAGGGCCTAAGAAATAATGGCCATTGTCCTCTACCTCTACAGCTGAGAGTGTATCCAGAACCCACAAATTCACCTATCAAATGGCATTTAATCTTCCAGGCAAAATCAGTGACCCAGACAGAAATCAACAGAGCACTGTGCATGCACCAGCCCAAGGTACAGCAGTTAAGGCTGCAATAAATTTTGCACTTAAGGAGAAACTGAATCTGCTGCTTCTCATTAACGATTCTGACCTGATGCTGGAGCCTGGCGTTTGTGGGGGCCTTTTGTCCCCTTCCTTTATAATATGTACAAGTGCAGTGGGAGGCAGAGCTTTTTGCAGCACTGAGTGCCATTATCACCAGTGCTTTGCAGTTCTGAAGTGCTCAGAGCTGTAGCACCAATTCACCAGGAATGCACAGCAGCAGCACCAGGGCAGGGCTACACAAAAACCCGGGAGTGCCTGAAACATGCCCTTGATCTCGCTCAGCAGGAGGTGCTGCTGGATCTGTCCAGGAAAAGGACTTTGAGGGCCCCACCTGCCACTCTCTTCTCCCTGGTATGTGTGGAACAGTGCTGGGAGCTTTGCTGCAGCAGGAGATGGCTCCACCGACTGGGCATTGCCTGTGCAGAGAGGAGGTTTAGGGTTGGAATGGACAGGCTGCTGTGTGCCTGACTCCCACCCTTCCAAACTGGGGGTTCTGCTCAGGCAGCCCTTCCCACTGGACATAAATTCATCTCTAAGAGCTACCCTTTAAAAATGCTGTCCTGGTTACTTGATGTTTACTTGGTTAGTAATACTGCTCCTCGATGTAGTCTGTAGTGAGAAATGGAGCAATTCTGATGTAGGCAATGCTTTTAAAAACATATTGTTCTGTTTATTCCCAGAAGCAATGCAAATTTCATTACACAAAGTCAATTTACCTAAACAAGCTCAAAGGACAGGACCTTGCAGGTGAATTCTCTCTCTTTGTGTTTCAGAATTCAAGGGAAGAGAATGATGTTTCATAGACTAGAAACCCATGCAAATAATTTTCTCCATTGTTGATTCTTGGCTAAGAAATCCTGAAAGGAATGCTCTGACTCACGGTGTTTAATCAGCTTTTGGGTCTGTGCAGCTCACAAGCAACAAAAAGCTGCAGGAAGAGAGAACTTGAAAGAGAAAAAGGAAAATGCATTCCCTAATATTTTTGAAGCTACTCAAGTGAAAATCCATCACATGGGCTCACATGCCAGCTGACCAGTTTTATACAGGCAGAGCACTTGGTGTTGGACATTCATTAATGATTTTGTGACAAATCTGCTGTATTTTCATCTGCAGGTATAAATACATCACTGAAGATTTCAAAAAAAGCATAGAGTGCACGAGGATCTAAAATTTAAGTTGGATTTATTTTTTCAGCAAGCCTTTGTGCATTTCATTTTCAATGAGCTCCCATTTGAAATGCCATCTCCAGAAGGCAGCACCTTTAGAAGCTGTCACTGCCAGCATCTGATCTTATAGCAGAGAGCTCACTTTTTATGTTAATCTCACATTCTCCAAACACATTATATGTACTGAATCCCTCAGGAAGGCCTCACTGCTTCTAAACTCAGCATATGGTGAGCAGTCAGTTTATAGCGGGCTAAGCTTGGAATAGTTTTAACACAGAAAGGAATGGGATGTGAGGGCTCCCTGTCATTGTGCTGCCATTATTGACAATTCATTACTCATCATTTTTAGCAAGTGACACTGATGCTGCCTCACCAAGTGAGCAAAGGTCTGTCTCAGAAGTGTTGGGAGGGATTTCATGGAGAATCAGCTCACGGGGTACAGCAGGAGGCTCTGGAGCCTGTGCTCTTCCAGCACTCCTAAGCATATCTGAACAGCAAGTGTTTGCAGACTAAAGCAGGACACACAGATTGAAATTGCTCTGAATTGTACATAAAGTCAAAAACCACTTGAATACACCAAATGAAATAAGTTATTTAAAACTAATGCTGAACCTTTTTGTGTGGGCGGGAAGGGAATAAGAGAGGGGAGTCACACCAGGGGAGCTGCCTGCTGTGCTGTGTACAGAGTATTCAATATCCAAGACAGATTTTACCACAGTGCTTTGACTTGTTTGGTGTCTGAGCACAGGAAGAAGCTGGAGCAGATGCTCAGTTCCATGAGCAGCACAATCACTGTAACTTACTCACCCAAAGGCAGCTGGCTGGTTTCCCCATTTGAGGCAGAAATTCATCTTGGTGTCATGCAAAAAGTATTTATTTTGCACTGCTTATCATTTTGTTTATCTGACTAGATATAAGTGTGGGATGTTTGCTGTCATGTGTTTTTGAGAAGATTCATTAATAAAAGTGAATTTTAATTGGTAATTCCAAGGCAGTGGGAACTTGGCTGCTGAATACAACAGACAGGTTGGAAACACTTGGTATCAGAGAATGTCTTGGCTGTCACAGAACATCTCTATCCTTGCTCCTCTCTTTGTGCCTGTTTTCTCTGCAGTAACTCAGCTTTCTCAAAAGCAGAACCTCTGTTTGAGTCTGGGAAAATTTCCTGTAGGGCCCACAAACAAAGAAGCTGGACAGTTTCCAGAGAAGGAGCCAGGAAGCAAAGCTGGTGGAAAGCAGCATGGAAGGCAGTGTGTCTGTCCCTACCACCCTCAGCACAGGAGGGTGCTTTGCAGCAGCCCTCAGCTCCCAGGAGACAGAGGGGCTCATTCCAAAGGCAGGAAGGACAAGGCCACACACTGAGTTTGTGCGCCTTGACCTCCCACCTAGGTACTACTGGCCTCTCATTTTGTTTTTAATTTTAACTTTGCTGAAAAACCTGTATTCTTTGGTTGCTATCGTCCTCAGGATAAGAATAGCAGAAACTGAATATAAGAAACCATATTTCCCAAGTTCTATTGTGCAATCACATAATGCTATGCAGACCTAGCTCTGCTTTCCCACATGAGGCCCTTGTTGCACACTTTTCACCCTGTGGCTGTGAGAAAGCTCCTTGATTTTAAACAGCCTGAACAGCTCACACACATCTGTGGGACAGAAGGGCATAAAACTGAAGTGTGTTTGAGAAGAAAATCTGAGTAGGACAAAACATTTTCTTTATCAGTAATTGCTTTTTGTAGCTTTGTTAGAAAATTCTTGGCCCTGTTAATTGCATAAAAAAGTATGTTTTATTGCTAGAAAGATCTCTTTTATCATGGAAAACAATCGAGCTCAGGCGGAAAAAAAGGAATATTATATTAATGGGAAAAGTAGAATGATTTTGTTAGTCTTCATGTACTTTGAAAGAATTTGAATTCAGCTACTGATACTCCATCTGATTTTCTGCAGTGCTGTACAATCTGGTAAGTAAGTGCTCAATTTATCTGTTTCTGTATGTGTGCTGAATAATCCATGGCCATGTTTATAAAAATTACATGGCATAAAAGTAACTGAGTAAACTTCTTACTGACATTTGGATAAAATCATTTAACCTGAAAGTGATGTGGTAATTGCTTCTTATCATAGCAAGTGTCTAGTTTTTCTAGACTCCACTGAAAATCTGATCAGTGAATAAATATAAATGTAACTATAAATATAACATAGTTGTTTACTGGTGTTTCTCTGTTGAAATTCTGTATTCTGGAGACTTTTTAAACTATGACAATTTGACCTTTATCTTATAGGCAAAGAGGGTGGGTTTTGATATCTCTTGGCTCAGTTTAACTGAATCCTAACAAAAATGTAGACACATCTTCATGACCTGCAGACCTCATGGTGCTTCATAAAGAAATCGAAAGAATTTAAAGCCAAATAAATAGGCTTAATTTATATTCTTCCCCCTAAACAGATCAGAGCAGAAGAGTGATATAATGTGGGATTCTCAGTTCATAGTTGTAAACAGGGTATTTTTATATTTTCATGGTTTAAATGATTCAAGAAAATGGGGTAGATGGGAATTGTCAGCCTTGAAGTAGTAGCCACACTGGGATTTAGCTGTACTGCACTGGACTGTTCAGTCTGCCAAGATAGAAGTGTTGGGAACCCAATGCACTTAAAGGATATCTGATATGACCTGTAAGCAGCCTGTTATCTCTGGGCTTAATATTCCAGACAGCATGAAAAGCAGAGAAGTGAAGCTCTGGATTAGAACTATTTTATAAGTAGTAGCATACACTAAAAGCACTTGCACCAGTTGGTGGTGTAGTGCTTGTGGTACTTGTAGTAGCAAAAGTAGTCACCACTTTGGAACATTGGAGACAAGCATTTAAAATCCAAGTTAGGAACCCTTTTAAGGCTGGATTTATAATGTCTGAAATTATGTATGACAGATCCATCCTTTAACATGCTGTAGAATTCCCTGTTGGCAGCAAACCAGCTCTGTGAGGGACATCACACACCAAGGCAATCCTAGCAAGGAGACATGGGCAGGTAAAGTGACATAGCAAAGTCAGGGATAGTGTCTAAAATGTCAAATTCAGGATCATTTAATGGATCATTCACAAAACCCCCGCCAAATCTTTCAGAAATGATGGGTTTGATCCACAGGTGCCTGAACATTGCAACTCCTCTCTTGATCACAGACACAGAGGACTTAAAGAATCCTTCACTGAGTTGAATTACAGCTCACATCAAATACTAAAGGCAAAGTTTTCAAGCAGACTTTGCTTTCTGCAAGGGTCCATATATAATAACAGGAATTGCCATGTTGCTAGGTTTCTATTCTCTCTTCCATGCAATTGTCAGTCAAGTGATTGCTTCATGTAAAAGATTATAATCATTGTAATCAAATATAATTTAAAACTTATGCTAGGTGGGCTGATGTTGCATCAGAACCACTCTCAAAGCTACAATTAAATCTTCTGTCAGTGTTTTTCTTATAAAGTCTGGTGTTCATTGTGTTTTTCATTTATTCATGAATGTTTATCCAAACTTCAGATGCACTTGTGCATAAATATAATTAAAACATGTTTATTTTATATGGAAGCTAATTAGTAATGTAATGAGTTGAAGGTCAGAGCAATCACGGGCATTTTTACTTAGTTTGTACTCATAACTGTAAATATCTTTGCACATGCACAATTTCCTTGTAGCTTTGGCATGCTGGCTTTAAAAAATGCCATTATTCCCTGTTTTCAATTTGCACCTTCCCTTCAGGTGTTTATGAATATTGACACAATCCCCATTTGGTGCAATCAATAGCTGGAACTACACAAATACATTTTTTTAATGTTAAGGAGGATGGAACATTTGAAGTCATGCCTAATACTCCTTTCTGTATATTAATGGATTGATTGGACAAGAATAAATGGTCTGAGGGGCACTGACAGAGTTATTCCCCATCGGTTTTAGTCCAGTTCATGCACCTTTGATAATTACCTGGACTATGACTGTACCAGGCTATGAGCAACCTGACCTAGCCAGCTCTGCTCTGACTAGGTGACCTCCAGAGAGCTCACCTGAATTTTTCTGGTATTTTATGGTGCTACTCTATCACACTTTATATCATCACAAAACCCCTTGTGCAAGAAGGAAAGTTGCTGATCATTACCATGCAGCTCTCGTACTGTGAATTTCTCAGTGCCCATATGGCCTCCCACGTTAGCAGCAGCAAAAGGACAGATGTTTTTGTTATCACAGCTGGAAGCTGAGTTGCTCAATGAACAACAGAAAGCAAATCATTAGACAACAATCCTTAATGTATAATACAAATCAAGCAGGAAATAAGTAAAAATTGTTTGGAATCTCAGTACCATGTGATGCTTTTCGTGCAGTCTAGAAGAGTAAATGCTACAGAAACACCCCTTTCAGGTGTGCAAGCAGTGCAGGAATCAGAGGCCCTGCTGCCTGAGGTTTGGCCCTATGCAGCCTTGAAGAGAGGCATGTTGTTCTTAGGCAGGATCTGCCAAGGGGAGAGGAAAACAGATTTGCTTTTGAGAGTTAACTCAGTTCTGGTAAACCATGCATTCCATCTGCCAGCAGGAATATAGTGTTCCGTGATACCACAAAAATGTGTAAAAAGCAAAGTATGCTCTTAAAATTGCACAAAGCTGATGCTTGCAATGTGAGATTCCCTCATCTGTGTGTGATGGTGGAGCCATTGGGCTCTGTGGTACCTGCTCCAAAGCCAGAGGGCATGGACAGAGCTCTGTGAGTGACCTGCGCACTGTGCAGAGCTCCCAGGAATTCCCACACCCAGGAATTCCCACACCCAGGAATCCTGCTGCTCCTGTTTCCATGCACACACTTTACTGAGTGGTCTAAGTTTGGTCTGGGGCTCCACTTGGGAACTGCAGTCACGATTTTTGTTTGCTGGTAATGAAATCCACTTTCCTGCTTCTCTTTCACAGCCCCTCATGATCTGAACCTTGAGCATGGCACAAACCTTTCACTCCTGACAGGACCCCCCT
The DNA here is from genome assembly GCF_037042795.1 of Molothrus aeneus. NCBI lineage: Eukaryota > Metazoa > Chordata > Aves > Passeriformes > Icteridae > Molothrus > Molothrus aeneus. The sequence goes on along the minus strand of NC_089649.1, from coordinate 5,815,901 downwards.
CGTGCCCAGGGAACAAACTGCTGGAGGACCTCATGCCCACCCTGAGACTGGGGTGCTCCAGGTGATACTGCAGGAAACAACTCCCACCTTTCCTACTTTGGAAACTGCACTCATGGCTTATTCTAGTGAACACAACTGCTGTGTTGCCCTAAGCAACTTTATTAATAGGGGTGTGATATTAATAGTTAGGCAGGTAAAATTAATGCTGAATGGAAAGGCCTGAGGCTTGGTGTTTTCTTACAAAAAAAGTGATTTGTGCCAGACGTGGTGTCTTTGAAAAAATCTGTAATCCCAGTGATTAAGAAAGACTGACTTGAGAAACTGGGAACTTGACCACAGAGAGATTTGGGTAAGGTTTCTAAAACCAAGTGATTCAGCACTTCTGCTTCACTGCTTTCTGAGTATCTAAATGTCTTTTGCAAATGGAACTTAACTACATTGGAACATTAATTTCTGAGAGGCATCGTGGGAATGACAAAATAAGGAGCTAAGCCTGGATCTCCTGCAAGTCTATCAGTTCTCTACCTGCCCAATGTTAGCTGGTGAAGGAGAACCAAAAGATGAAAGGAAGTAGCATTTATGGATAGAACTGCAATGAGGAGAAATATTAGAATTCAGTAAATCACAGATAAAGTGAAAATTAGATCACATTTTAAGAAAATACTTTCTATTTTACCATCCAAAAGTTCCAGTAGTGATCAAAATAAAGAAATTAAAGTTTACACTGTTCCTTGCTTTGTATGAACTCTTTAATTGATTGCAGGGCTCTAGAAATGAAGAATTGGTTTGTTCACTGTAACATTTTCAATGAATCATATTTAAGGAGACACCCTGGTATTATACTTGAAAGTCATATAGCAGGGAAACATAATGACCTCTCTTGTAATCCTGTAGTTTTCAATGGAGTGTCCTCATACAGCAGTAATTTGATATTTTGCAGTTTTAAAATGTAATTGAAAGCACTTTTATTGTATGTGTTCTCATTACAGAGCCACCCAGCCTTCATTTGATAAAGCTGTTCAAGAACAGACTGAAAATGAATGATCAGTCAGAAGGGAAAAAACTCCTGACGAGACAGGGAAAATAGAAAGCCTGGAAAAATTTTAATCACTGTAAATGTTGAGATAATGGCATTGCTCTTCAAGGTTTGTGATTTTTTTCTGTGCCAGCATTCAGAACCCTCTGTATTACATTAAATGCTTCACTGCAGTCTTGCAAGGTTTCTAAGATGTAAACTGGCAATTCACTGAAGCCACAGAAGCAGAAGCACTGCCTCATTTTCCCTGCATGCTACCAGACTTCTCCTTTTCCTTACCTGTTTGTTTTCACTGCCATTTTATTTGATATTGCAGCTTCCATGTGAGCTCTGAGCAGCTTTGGGAAGTACTTACAAACAACAAGCAGAAGTGAATCTGGTTTTCTTTGCAGCTCTTACTTCTAATTTTCCTATGTGCTGTTCAGCTTTCCTGATTCAGCAAAGCACCTGGCACTTGTTTTATGCCTCAAATTCAAATGAATGAAGTGGAAGTTAGGTATTCAGTAATTATGGATGATGTGCATTTGAAATTGGAAAAATTAATGTCATAAGAACCAGCTAGGTTTGACAACTGGTGATGGGCTGTGATCTGTTTATGTAACTCAAATGGAATGGAATGATGCCAATAACTCAAAATAGAAAACTTTTAAACTGCAAATTTTTTTACCTACATAAAAAACTGATGTAGATAAGAACCACAAAAGGGATCGAAAATAAACAGATCATGAGACTCATCCTGCTTCATTTTTTTTCCTAAACTGTTTGTAGGCTGAGAGGTTTTTCTCCATGCTAAAGCAAGCGATGGGAAATTTGAATTCTTGTGCTGCTAATCTCTAAATGGTAAAGGTCCCTCAGTTTTGTTAATTTATTTCAGCAGCTCCCACAAGCATGTTTTATACTGATTGATTCAGAGACAATAGACAGAAAAGGTATAAACCCATACAGCTTATAATAGAAAAGTAACTTTGACTGCTTTTTAAGGACAACCCTTCTCTCACTTAGCAGTAAACTACATTTAGATTTTGTCAGTAATTGGCAAAAGAACAAGTAAACAAAATCTACACATTTTTCACTTAAGTTTCATGTCTCATCTGTTCTACAATACCTCTATCTGTCTTTTTTGATGTGGTGATAATGAACAGTTTTAGGGTGCTGGGAAGCAGAAGGAAAAAAGCCCAAACTATTTGTCAGAGAAAATCTTCTGCTTATTTGAGCAACAGAAATGTAGCAATGCCTCAATCTTAATTTCAAGGTCAGTTCAGTTCCTAAAATATATAGCTTCCTCTCAGGGACTTCTCATTTTTTCCTTGTTCCCTGAAATTATTGCAGTTACCCAGTGCCATTTTAGCCCCCTGTGCTCTAAATATTTCTGCTTTCTACTCCCTTTTCATTTGGTCCATGAATATTTTTTCCTTCACCTCTTTCATCAGTGTCATGCTCAGGCTGGAACTCTAAATAGGTCTTCAGAAGTGCCTTATCAGTAAACTGGAAATCCCTTCCAATTTCATTAATGGACACAAGTGTCAAATATTAATTTTCCTATCATATTTCTTTCTGATGTTTCAAATACTAAAAAATACAATGCAATTAATCTAGTTCTTTCAGTTTTCAAAAAAAAATTGTAATAAATAATTCCTGCTGAATTCCTTTGAAAATTAATTTTTTAAAAATTATTCATGTTAGGGGGAGGGAGAGATAAAGCAGTGAGATAACCTACAGAGAATACAGCACTGGAGGATGCACCTGCACGAGCTTCATACAATGATCCTAAATACTTTCTATTACCTTTCAGGATATGTGAATTAATTTAGACCAGCAATTAAGACAATAGATCAGAATTCCCTATTCAGATACTGGCTGTAAGATTATTATGGAGGGCTTCTACTGGCTCATTTAAGTGTTTGCTGAGAGCTGACATTTGCCAAAACAGCCAGATTCTAGGATTTACTTACATGCCAGCGTTCCTGGAGATCCCACTGCAGATCCAAATGGAGTTGAAATCTGTATCCCATTGTGTCACATGTCACAATTCTCTGTAAAGCAAATAATGAAGGATTCACAAGAAGCTTTGATATAATGGAATAGAAAAATAGCAGTATGAATCTTGAAATCCTCTGTTTGGGAAACAAGGGAACATGTCACAATTCCAAGAAGCAATATCTGGTATCTTCTCCAATTTCTGATTCATCTCCTTTGGTTTTAGTAGTAAATATTTTTGCTTATAAAGGAATGCATTTGAATATAAGAAAGCATGGGGAAACAAGGAAAAGGTAAAGCAGGAGAGGGCAAAGAAGCCTTTGATACTTGCAGAGAAAGGAAAAAAAAGGGAAAATTTAACACAAGTAGATTTAAACTTTCAAAAAACCCTGGGTTTTACAAAGTATTTTACTAATTCTCTCAGCATTAGCTTTCTAGCAAATACCATGGACCTGAACTATCAGATGAGAAGAAACAGGCTGAGCAGTCTTCTACTGCTCCTCACACAGCTTTGGCACAACTGGTCGGCATGGGGAGGAAATGGCCACTGGAACAATGTCTGGAGAAACAGCAAGGAAAAATGATGGGCATTAGAGAAGGTTTAGGGGATTTCTGCTATTTAAGAATCTTAATAATTACTTTGTTATTAGAAACTGATGCATGATTCTTAGTTTGTTTCCACAGTGTAAAGTGATTTGCTGCAATAAAGCATTTCAATCTGCAGCACTGATTTATGAAATCCAGTTTGGCCATCCTGACTTTCTTCCCAAATATACATGAAAAAAATATTTATACAGAGATATCTTAATTTTTCAAGTGTACTCACTCTGATTTTCCCCTCTGAGATATTTAAAAACATATCTTCTCCTTTTTCCAAAAGATAGCAGTGAATGCAGAAAGGTACGGATAACGTTTTGCAAGGCTTTATCTGAATTCAGAGACTACTGCTGAGTATTTAGGAGAAATCATTAATAAGAAGGTTTATTCCAGTCCAGGGTATTTTCTATTTAGAAAAAGTGATTCCCAGGACATGAGGTGAGAGCTGTCCTGTAGCAGCATTGGCAGTGTACTTGCAGCAGTGTTTTATGGATAGATGTTCTTGCAGCTTTTACTTTCTCTCCCTATGCAGTGTTTGCTCCCTCACCTGCTGCAAGGGAGAGAAAATGGAGTAAAAAATGGCATAAATATACCCAGAGTTATACCAGGGTACTCCCTGAAGGGAGTTAAGTTCCACTTTTTCCACAGGGAGAAGTCTAAGTACATGATATGATGTCCTCTGCCCTATGCAGGTCCATGATGCTCAATAAATAAGGGGAATTTCCTCAGTCAGAGACATAAAATCAGAGTGTTGCACCTATGCAAGGAGCAAATGATGTTTTGAAAAATGGGGCTCTTATACTGTATTATGTATAACACTTCTCCCCATCGCCGTTCATCCATCCAGATAAAATGGAACCTCTTTCCTCTTCAAATGTCAAATATGTAATAGATATTTGGAAATGGAAAGGATACCTTAGGGTACATGCTAATGTACTTCCTTCAATTAGGTTTTATGATTATGACCTTTATTCCAACAATAATTTAATGTTTTAATTAAATTTGCAACCATTTTCATTGCTGCAAGATGTCCTTCATCTCCCTCTACTGTAATTTAATGGAGTGGTTTTCAATCACAATCAGCAATATCTAACAAGAAATTTTAATACCTCTTTTCAGGGATCTAAAATGGATCTTTCATGTTTTAAAACAAACTTCATACCAGTGCTATGGGAAGGAATAATTCCCACCTCTACTGTAAGCAAATAATACACATTTTCCATTTTGGCAACCAGATGTGGAATATTAAATGTTAGTTACAAAAAGAAAATGAAAAGACTTAACCTCCTTTAAGTAAGAATGAGGAAAGTTGAAAAAATTAAAAATTAAACTAATAATAGCACCTTGGTAAAGAATATCCATTGGCAATTAAAATGTCTCGACTTATGACATGTTTCTTACTAAACATCAAAATCTGGATGCAGGTTACTGGGTTCAGTCTTCATATATCTTTAACATCTCTTATTTTCAAGAATTCATTTGCTCAGAAAATATCCATTACATTTGAAATAATAATCATATTTGAACACCTTTTGACAATATTGTGATCTGCCCAGCCACAGACATTCAAAGGAGTGACTTACACAATGCAAAAGATGTCTGGAAATAGGTTACAGCAGAATATTACTTGTGCACTTACCAAAAATGCCAAAAATGTTGAAAATAGCATTTATTCTTTTGAAAACATCAGTCTAGCATTTATTCTTGGCAGCAATTTCTGCCCAAATCCAGTCTTCTTGTTTCTGTACAGATGATTTCTTTTCAACCAGGGTTATGTTGCCTACAATAACAGCAACAAGGATGTTCGGGAAAGGGGAAAAAACACCAGAAAAAAAAATGTACAGAATATTTAATTTGCAAGAAGAAAATAAACTACTGCTTTGCATTCTTTATATAACAGCAGCAACTCTGCACACATTTGCACAGAAGGGGGAAGCACAGCAGCAGAAACAGGAAAACAGTTAATATTAACTCATCACCTTAGAAAAATAAAAAAATAGACAGTATTTTCCTCTTTCTTGCACATAGATTTAAAATTTCCTGGAAGGACATCCTAGACTTGCACCTCTTCTTTGGGTATTTTAACACAAATCAGGGAAATCTGAACTAGTTTCTAACTAGAAAAATGTATCACCTTGGAAATAAAAGGTAGCTGAAAGGGGAAAGCAGAACACCTAGATCTGAGGAAATTTTGACAGTGTCTGCTAACATGGATTACATGGATTTTAAATTCCAGTCACAATGCCAGACCTGAAGCCAAACCTGACAGCAGCTGCTTTCAGTTCCTGTCTCTATATCGGGCACAAGAAGAGATCTATCTAGTCTGGGGCTGTAGATGTGTGGAGGCTTGATGGTGGTCAAAACCACCTGAAAGTAGCTAAAGTAAAGAACTGTAGCATTTTGCAGAAGTAGGATGAAAGAGGAAGGTTTTCTGAAGCAGGGCAGGGAACAGAAATGCCAAATGGAAATGAGAAGTTTCCACGGGAGGGAAGGTGTAAAGCAGGAAAGCAATGGTACATGTGGTGACAGGAGAAAATCTGGGCTGCAGTGAAAAGGAACAGAACAGAGTCAGAATCTCTGTTCTGAAAAAGTCTGAGGAGATGCCAAGAAATATAACCTGGATTTTGAGAAAGCAGAATGAGCCCTGTAATGCTGTGAGCCCTATATAATGTCAGGTAATTTTTCCCCTGCATTCTTCTAAACCTTCTGTAGAAGGAAGGAACCTTCTACCATGGATCTCTCATGTCTTTCTTTCTTGGAAGGTGGTGAGTAAATTTTATCAGTTGCATCAATGCAGCCTGAGTTTGCACAACAGTGATGTGGGATGTGAACCTCTGGTGGGATTTGATAAAAATTGCCCTGGCTGGGTAATGAGAAAGAGGGCTGGAAATGACTGAGTTTAGTTTTATCCTGACCAAAAGCACTCAGGAATTTACTGAAGCAGTCATTACTTGTGGAACGTTCTCTATTCACTGTGTGGTCACTGCTTTCAGTGCAATTGTTATTTCCAGCCATTACCTGGGAATGAATGAAGAGGATTAATTGCTGTTGTCCTTTAAAAGTTTCAACTGTGCTCAAAATTCTTTCGTGACTCTTGGCAGACAGGGAATGTTTGGCTTTTCAATGGGTTTGAGATGCATCCATATCTGTTAGCAAATGATCATCACCCCTACTGCTTCTTGATTTTAAAATGCATACAGCTCTCAGCCTGAGACTCCTTTGGTTAAGAACAGGAGTGATTTACCAAGTGTCTACGGCTTGGACTGCTCATCTTGCCCAATGACATGAGATACACGTGCTGCTTTTGACAGAACAGCGTGACATTTTTCTGAACAAACTCAACCGCTGCTTTGCCTGGCCATGTGCATATTTGGATTATTTTTGTGCCAACAATGGAAAATATTTTTTCCTTAATGACAGGTTTTATTTTTTATTTCTGCTGCCTCTAGTTATGAAATTCTCCAGAGAACCATTTACATGAGACAAAACTGATTCTCAGAAAATATATCAGAAATACCAAAGTAAGGAGAATGCATAATCTAGTGTATGAAAAAGATAAAATACCTTATCTACTTTGTGTCATATTCTGGCAATCAAATTATTGCACTTGCAGTATCCATCTCTGTCAGTAAGATGGGTCACTGGCTTCTGCATTAAAAGCTCAGTTTAGCAAAATCATCACTATTTCTCAAAAAAAAAAGTTATGATCTCATTGAAGTCATGTAGGACAAATGAAATCACTATTTTTTCAGGGAATTATTTGTCTCTCCCTCTTGGTGTGGTGTTGCCCCTTTTGAAGAAATGTATCTTAAATACAGTTTATTTTCTTTCTCTTTAAACTTGCTGTTAAGGCATATGCTTGCATCCCAGACACTCTTCATTAAACATTCCTGTGCTGATGCACAAGCATCATTACTCCCAGAAGAGTGGAGAAGTTTTAACTACCTCAAACATCACAGCAATTAAGGAGATCCAGAAAAGCTTTTCATTTTGAACATCAAGTCTCATTATTCATATGCAATCAGCAAACCAGGTCATTGTTGCATTTATCCAACCAAGTTCTTGTCAAAGGGTGGAAGGAAACTTGGAAAGGCTGAACTTGGGGCTCAGGAATCTGCTCCCAGCCTGCCTTCTGCTCCAAGTCAAGCTTGAACACCAGACAGTCACTGGTTACCCTTCAAAAGGAAGGTCAAGCTAATTAGTGGAGAGGATCTATAGAACATTTTATAACAACCAAATTAATACGAAATGAGTTCACAATGATTCATATTATTACTGAACAATTAAAAATGACAGGGCCATTATTTTAAGTCTTGGTCCAGTTTACAGCTACCTATCCCACACCATGAGATGTGCTGCTGAGCTAAAAATACATTTCATCATTGGGAGCAAGGAATCTTGGGAGGAGTGGTATTTAAACCATCAGATATTTATGTGCAGCAAAAAGTGAAGCTCAATAAGTTTTCTGCCCTTTGTAGTTTTCTGCCCTTTCTAACAGATAAATTTGAAAATCCTAACCCCAGTCTCTTCTGTATAAGTCTCTTACAACTGAAATTTATTTATTGATTTTTGTTGTTTCTCACCAAACTGGGAATAGTAAAAATTTCATGGTTTGCATTTAAAGTCTGAATACATTGGACTTCATCTCCTAGCCACTGAATCTGGTTTGATAACCAGAGATAATTAGTAGCTTACATATTTAAAACAGATTTAGTGAAATCAGCAATGTAAAAAACATTCAATAGAAATTTATCTACTTTTCAGACAATTTTTTTGTTTTATTGGGTCTGCTTGTTCATTTGTTTGTTTGTTCCATAAGGGATAATAGATTTTGTAAGAAATTGAGACCCATATCATATATTTCTCTTCAATGCAACATAACTCAGTAAATCTAAGTTATATTCTATCCATTGCTGGTTCAGACTTTGACAATTTTTTGCAGCTCTGAATAATAATTTTAAATACAATTCTGGTGTCTCTTTCTAAAGAACACCTTTATTCTTTCAGGCAGGTGGAAGGTTAGTGCAGCCTGCCTGAACAGCAGATGGCCAGCAGCAAAGCTTTTCCCTGCTGACGTGATTATAAAGGGAGCACACTGCTATGAAAGTGAGTTTGCTACTGCTCATAATCATAATCTACTGATTGATTTATAAAGCTCCACCTGAACATTTGCAGAATTTTACATCAAAGACATTTTTTCTTTCATATAAAAATACAGGAATTATTCTGAAAAAAAGCATGATCCTGCAACACAGACCTTCCAAAGCATCCAAAGTCAAATCTCAAATGTTCCTGGTTTCCATCAGTAAAAATTTTCATTTTTCAGTAATACCTATCATGAAGCTGCCATTAGTTTTACCTGTTCTGATACTGATTTTCATGGCATTTTAAATAAAACTGAAACATTGTCCTCTAATTTTGCTTCTCTCAAGTAGTAGGACTAAAAACCATATGATTGTACATGTAAAAAAATTATGTTCAACTCTCAGTCACCCATTGTCCTTTCTCAGGTTGCTGTTATGTGACGTGGTATTTTGTTACCATGGAATATCTCACACTGGAAGGGACACAGAAGGATCAAGTCCAGTTCTGTGCTCCTCACAGGAGCACCTAAAGTTAAGCAGCATGACTGGAGCATTGTCTGGATGCCCCCTGAATTCTGACAGGCTTGATGCCTATTATATTATAGAATATATATTTTAATGTAATTTGCATCAATGTATACTACAGGCTGATCTCTAAGTCTGACCTAATTGTCAAATATGGTATTAAGAATCTTCTGACTTATTATAAGAAACATTTTGCAGATGTTTCCCACAAAAATTTAAAGGCAATGTTAGAGATTCCAATAAAGCTTATTCATAGCAGCTATGTCTCATATTTAATTTCATATTCTTCTAAAGCACCAAGTGCCCTGGCCTATTCTGTTTTCTTAGGAGTCTGTGGAACACTATATTATTTATAAAATGCAATTAATTTTCGTTCAATCTATCCATTCATGGTGGCTTAAAAGAAAAAGCTATAATCCACCTTACTGCTTTTGTTGCATGCTCACTATTTACATTTTTGTGTAAAATCTCATTATTCAGACTGCTGATTGAATAACTTTGAAGTGTTTTGTGTCTCATTAGCAATGCTGCTCATTATGCAGGGTATGGTGACTAATGGAAAGCCTTTGCCTCACAGCTCTAGGTGATGGAGATTTTTTTTATCATAAGCTACTGTTCAGACATGAAATGATTATAGAAGTAATAATAAATAATTAAAAACTTAATTACAATTTCCTTTCAAGGACTGTCACCACTTTGCTGGTGTTTAGGTTTTGTTGTGATGCTGAATGCAGGTGTTCCCTTCTAAACGCACATAGTCTGGTATGACAAATATCAACTCCAAAAATGATACATTTATATCAGTGACACAAAGTAAACAAGGGGGAGAAACCTCTGACAAAGGTTTTGAAAATGCTACAGTCCCTAATCCTTTAGATCAACACAGGCCAATTGCCTCAAAGTGGGAATCCTAACCCTAATAATGTTTCCTTTAAACCAAATAATGCTCCAGATCGCCTCAAGATATGGAAAACTTGCATTCCTTACATTAAAAAACATAATATTATATTTTTTCTTTTTCTGCATGGAAAAATACATCCCAACAAGGTGATCTATGCAATAGTACTAATAAAGGGAAAACCTCAGCCCAAGCAGAAATAGATACAGTTACACATGGTCTTCATCAGAAGTCATGTGTATGATTTCTTCACACCAGATAAATAAGGAATCTAGTGGGGACATAATAAATGCTCTGGAAAAAAACTTCATGATTTGCTTTTCCCAAAATTCAACCATGACTTCCTTATCCATCAAGTTTGTAATAGATTATGAAAATAAGAATTTCCAGTCGGGTTTCACGGCGTTTAGTGCATTATCCAGGGTTTCATCTCTGTGATAGAGAGCATTCAATTTTGCTAAAGTATCTCTAATTTCCATCATTAGGAACAGCTCCTTTTTAAGAAAAGAGGTGAATTCAATTTTGTTTTGCTTGTTTGTTACATATTGTAGTTTTTGATTAATAGCTACTTTACGCACAAAACATTCAGTGCTGTCCCTCTACAAAAATTGCATCATTAAATGTTAAAAATCATGGTCCCTGGAAGAATTTGTCTACTTGTATTTTATGAACTATTTCCTGAGTTAAAATGAAAAACAGGGTTAAGCTGTCAAAGAAAAATGAAAGACATCCTGAAAAGACACAGAACTAAAAGGAGCCTATTTTTAGTTTAAAGGAAGTACAAATGTACCACACTTGAATCATTATCCTCATCAGGATGACAGGTGATGCCAGGATAATAAATAAAGTCTCTGATTAGAAATGAAATTGCTGTGACAGAATCCAAAGGCCACAAAGCCTTCAGATTCCCCTCTCTGTCCTCTGCATACATTCTTCCTCTTCCTCCACAATAAACTGTCTATTGATTCTAATTCAAGGAATACACGGCAGGGAAGAATCAGCAAAGATCAACATGAGAAAACAAAGCAAACAAAAATAAGACATACAGCTGTCAGTATAAAATTTTCTAGCCACAAAGTGAGCCTAAGGAGGAGACACCAACTGTACCAGTGAGAACACAGGAAAGCCTTTTGGCAACAGTTGGTTCTGGTTTACCAAAAGACCAAAGTGAGAAGATTGCCACTCTGTGCTACAGATCTCCACTCTAAATCAGGAAATGCAATAACAACTTCAAACACACACTGCAGATTCCCTTCTCAGTAAAGGAGAGCAGCCCTGCTGCTATGCTGCTACTACAGCCACAAAAGGAGCTACCCATGTAGGTCCCATTTTCAGGAAACAAAATGCAATTGCAGGGATATTCCAATAGCAGCAAGCCCAAGCAAATGTGTCTCAAATTATTCTTCCTTGGCTGTGTTGTTTATGACTAAACTGCATCACAAGTAGCAGTAAGTGCACTTTGAACAATCATGTGACATTTAATTAATTAACAATAACCATTGTTTACATGTAAATCAGGTACTCATTAGAGAATTAGAAAATTATTTCTTTTGAAGTGGGATTATTTTTATCCATTTGACTGATAAACTTAACGCTTCATTATATTACTCTTTGCCATCTAAATTAGTATCAGTAGGATTTGATATGACCACAAAACACAGATTGCTGCAGAAGCTGAGAACAGAGACCACCTTCTTATTTAAACTGAAGTAAGTGAAAATATTTCTTCCATTTCTCAGATTTTGCCTTCAGGAAACACAAATCTGCAAGTTCCAATGGGTTAGATGAGACTGAAAGTATATTGAGCATCTTTGACCTAAGGTGTGGGCTTTTCCACCTATACTGCAGGGCGGCTTTGCTTATTAATTACATTTACAGCCCTTTGTAAATGTGTTTGAGGATTGCTCATTTCCACAGTCTAGGGCTGGAGAAATGAAATCACAATAAACTGATCTTTTGTGCCCCACCAATCAATAATGACAAACCACAGAAATCCTTGTACTACTGGAATGCACCAAGGGCAGTCCTGAGCACTCAGCCAGGCTGCAGCATGGTTTAAATGGCTGCCGTGGTAAGATCTTTGTGCGTTCCTTTATTTTCCTAATAGAGACTCCTATAATATCTGAAGCTAATTTGTCATAAAATACTTGTCTTCTGTCTCAGTGTGTCTTACAGTACCCTCTTCTCTCCTAAGTATTTACACAAGTAATGATTTGAGGGGCAGAAGGAGGGAGAGATTTTCCAATGCTTTTCTTCTTCTCCACCTGGGTTACAGTTTCAGCCAACAAAGCAAGGCCTGTAACAGAGAAAGTTCATATGAATTCAGTTCCATTGTACTCCACCTATCAAAGCTCAGGTCCCAAAAAACTTCAACCTAATTTTTAAATATTCTCTCCAAAGCTCACAAAGCTCATGGTGCCACTTTATTCATTCCTCAGTTCTCAGAGTAATAAAACTCAGTGATATTTATTGGCTCGCCTGGAGCTGCTCAACTTTTTCTGCTTTGGTTGCTGTGGGACTTTATATTTAAAAAGCTTTCATTGACTTGAGTGCAGAGTTGTTACCTTTACTGGCGATAGCAATCTACAGCCAAATTTATATAGCTATGATGGTAATTTCAATAGCTAGCCTGTTTTCTCAGTTTCATAATATTACTCTGTTATTAAACTTTTATAGCAGAAATAAGTATCTCCAGCATTTCTACACACCTTAGAAAAATGGCTCTCATAACAGGATACTCAATACTGTCACCTATCAGAATGTGGCATTATTATTTCTGTTTGGTTCTGTTCTATTTTGCTCTTTCTTTGTACATTTACTTATTCTACAGCTACACAAAACATTATTATTACCACCCCTCCCAATGTTGTGAATCTAGGCATTCAGTCCAACACCACATCATGTTGCTCCTTTCATGACCTGCCCATTAGAATGTAATTTGCTGTGCAATGCTGGTAAGAACATTAAGAGTTAATAATTTGTCCAGCCCTCTTTAACAGCCTAAAAATATGGATGGTACAGATATGACTTCCGTGCACTTGTTGACTGCTGAAAAAAAATGAATTATTGTCCTTAAAACATAGGACTTACAAAGGAATTGGAATTAAGGGAGGAATCTGACTTGGACCTGAGGCCACTGCCCTTTGTGTTCAATGATTTGGTTTGATTTTGCACTGGATGCCTAAGAGTCAGGAGCCCAATGGTGGCAGCTGAGCCAGCGGCTTTTTTTTCAGCTGACTGGGTTAACAGCATGTGTATTTTTTTTTTTTTTTATTTCAAAAAAGGAGGCTAAAGCACTTCTATTTTGTAGCCAACCTGCAGAAGAAGACCTTGTCCAGGAGCAGCAGAGATTCCCAGGCAGCAAACTGAGAGCCAGTGCCTTCCCACAAAGGTGTACTTGGCACACATGTGTCATTCTGTGCACTGCTGGCTGTGTTAATTTGCTGTGACTTTGCAGCCCCATATTACAAAGACATTTTACTTTTCACACGACATCCACTTTAAATTAGTGGAGAGCAGGTCTCTGAAACTTGGAACGTTTCCCAGACAAAACACAATGCACAAAGCTGTAACTTGTTCAAGAAATGATAGCAGAAGTTAGAATATGCTCCTGATGAAGCTGTAAACTTCAGCTGGTAGACTTCTCAAAATAAGGCTCAATGCTCCTGCTTAGTGATGAGTGGGGTGAAAAGCACTTGCAGCTGTTGTATTGTGCAAAAATAACATCAACTTCAGAGAGGAAGCTCTTAACCTGTTTGCTTTTGCTGGAATGAAAATACCAACTCAGCAATTGATATTTTGGAAACAAGTCTCCAGTAATCATAATATTTTATTGGATGCCAGATGGCCTGGCCTGCTCTCCTAGTCTGTGCATCAGAATAACTAAATGCTTGTATTTCTTTACGTGTCCTTTTAGGGGTGAAAATGAATATATGAACTCATGAAAATTAGAAGCTCTGAGATGAAACCTCAGTCCTGCTGAACTCATGGACAATTCTGCCATTGATTCAGCACTGTTACATTTTCATCACTGCTACATCCCAGAGTTGAAAATACATCTGGTTTATTTTGACAATAGCATTTCCAGACAGATAGATTGTTTCCTCATATTATTGCTTCAACAGACAATCTTTAGGAACAGAGAGTGCTCTAAAAATCATTTTACGACAGTAGGCAAAGGCATGTCCAAAGTGGCAAAATCAATCTTTTTTGGACTATTATTTTGAGTGACATATTTTATAATGCTTTCTTTGTTAACCTGTCAACATACATACTGCATTCCTCATATTTACAGGTCAGTACCTATGCAATATACAATTGATAACCTGTAAAAAACCATGTGCTTTAAAAGCTTCCTGAAACCAAAGTTTCATTTCAAATGTTTCTCTTGACAATTTCTTGCAAATGAGCATCATAATCCACTCATCTGAAAAAAATGTAGTGTTTTGGAGGTGTTTAGAAATGTACCCAGATTTCACCTAAATTTTACGTTCCCTAAAGACTGGGGCAATGAAAATAAATGTGAGCATTTCATAGGCAGTCAGTAGAGTAAGAAATGTCTTTGAAAACTCCTTGCTGTCTGTTTACTGTAGAATACTCTGGAAATTCCTAGACTTTAAGAAAGAGAAACTTAGCTACCTACATTAGTTGAAAAGGTTCTTTCTTCAGTACCTTCAGTAAACCAGTACATCTTTCTTCTTCTTTGAATTAATGTAGTGACAGTAACCACTGAATGGGTACCAATTTCTAGTGGTAAATTGCTGTTGGGTTTAATTTCAGCCAAGCCCACCTTTCCTCAGTGTAATTTCATTGGCCTGAAGAGATGCACCTTTCCCTCACCTTGTATATGGCACAAAGACTGTGTGGAATTATTTCTAGATCAGAATGGTCTTACCCGTGGTTCCTGTCTGCCAGGACATGTTTGGACTCACAGCGTGTGACACGTGCCAAAACACAAAGACCTCCACCAGACCAGTGCTCCCAGTGCAGCGCTAACCATTATCCAGGGTGTGCCTGTGAAAAGCAAATGCTCCTGACACTGCGCTCTTTCCAAACAACAAACATTTTAATGCTGATTCCAAAGGGACTGGAAACTGGACTAAGGAATTATGCAATGAACTGCTGTCATTTTTGCCTATTCTTTCAGCTAATAAGACAGTGCTAGAGAAGGATTGTGCACATTTTCTTGTCGTGCTGCACTGTTACCATCTGGGTTGTGGTGCTGATGTAGCACTGAAGATGAGCTGAAGAGTGACTGTTGGATATTTATAAAGAATTCTGTGGCTAACTTTGCTCTAAATTGGGCATGTAATGAATGCATTACTGCAAAGCAGGGAAATAACACCTATTAGAAGCTAGACATGAATCATCACAATGGAAAATCATTTTTTAAGCTGCAGTATTTTCTCTGTTATTGCTTTGCTTTAAACTTTAGTGAAAAGCAATTACTTTATTCTTTCTCTTTACTTTTATTGCTGGTGATTCTTATGCTAATTTTTCCTTCTATGTTTGATTTGATTTTGAAAGGGCTTTTAGAATTGAAGATTAAATTCAATTGGTGATACTGCCCTACCATCTTCACCTCCTACCTTTCTTATCCTCGACCTTCACTCTGGGTTATCAAGAATTCTTAAGAAATCAGACTGAGCAAACCAAAGCTATCACATTTTAAAATGTTTATTGTTCTAAATAAATTAGACAAATCAGCATCCTCTAGTCATCAAAATAATAAAAGTTGGGGGGGGTTATATTTAGCTTATTAATTATTTAGTAGTTTCAAGAAACAAAAGTTCCCTGCATTTGAAGTGTTACCTATTTGAATTTTTCCCCTCAAAGAATCACACATCTCCTGCAATTAAGTGAAATATATGGTCACTTGTGGTACCTTGTTTGTTCTATGCCAGTGACTTAGGTCTGTATAAAACATGTAAATCTTCCCCTTACAGTGAATTTAGTCAACAGAACGTGCTGTTTTTCAGAGGCATCAATAATTGCTTCAAGTAAACAAAAGAACCTGAAAATTAACAACTTACCTTTGTATCCACAAACCTAGAGGTAATTTTTTGAGCATCCTTTTTTTCTTAGGCTACAGTATTTTAGAAAAAAAAGGATGCTTATTTATTATCAAAAGTCACTGTCAAGACACAGAACTAGTGAAGATTCACTTTGTTGAACACTTAGAGCAGAAATTAAGGAAAGAGCTGTCCAAGGTCCCCTGTGATCAAACGGGAGACAAACTCTAAGTGCAAATCTAGAAAATCATCTGTATTTGTGATCTTGGTATTAGTTAGAGTTAGGTGAGGTTAAACTTCAGCTTCCTTTTAACCAAGTGAATTCATCAGTAGCATTCCTGGAAGAAATCTGCATAGTGTGCCTACAATGACTGCAAGGGTGCTTTCCATTTCCTTACCTCAGGAAGATCAAATGATGCAGAACCAGAAATGGAAATTATTCTTTCCCTAATGCTGGATCAAACATAAAGGCAATATTTTTTAGAAACCATAAAATGTTACAAGCAAGTAATGAAATTCCTTCCTGCAGGCTTGGGGGCAATCTTTGATCTAAGCAAACCTGAAAATGTATGAAAAAAAAAACTTTGAAAAAGGCTCCTTGTTTTTCTCCCCTTTCCTGAACTCTGCCCTAAGACACCATGTTCTATTTACAGCTGTAATGTCAGCAAACACTGGGCTTTCATTCAATTTATTTTGGAAAATTTAGAACAAAAAACATATTCAGACTCCTTGCATAGGCCTCAGGCAATTGTGTCTATTTCATTATTTCAGAGCAGACATTGCAGGTTAGCTGGAAAATTGCAGTAAAAATGATTGTCCCAGTCACAAAGGGGGCAGTACCATATCTTTTCTTTCTTTCTTTCCAAACAAACCTAGGTGATTTAAAAACATAAAAAAATCCTTTAAAATTATTTATCTAACAAAGTCCAGGGACATAGGTAAGGCTTTAATTTTTTATGCCTCTGAAAGCTCAGAAAATACAGCAATACCCACACAACAGCCGTGGTGAAAAAGAGAAATATGCACTTAACATTTCAAGAACTTCTGTCGAGTAAAAATCAGACAGTATTTTTTTCATTTCTATTAACAGAAATTTCTTTAAATCCTCACTACTAGTTTTAAGATCAAATAAAAGACATTGTGACTGCCGATGAGCCAGGAGATGAATGATTTAAAATAACTTGCTATTCTTACTGCTGATATAATGAATTTCAGCATGTTACATGGAATAACTAATTCTCAGCTTGTCTGGCCTAACAAATGACTCACAGTTTTAGAAAACAGCAGAGTCATTTAAAGCTGTTATTCTGACTTAATGGTTCTTAAACTGATTAAACCCTGAGCATTGAGCAGTGGTGCTCAATGCATTGTCACATGTATTGAATCCACACAGACCTACTAAAATCCTATGTTTAAAGTCACACTAAAGCAGGCATTGCAGCAGGTAAGGAGTTAATGTGCAAAACATTAAGAGCCCTACAATTCCTTTCTGTCAACAACATACAGGCTGTCCTTTTGAAACCTTCCAGTTGTAAATAGCAGGTCTGACAGGAAGGGGAATGCAGCCCAGGCATCTCGCACTGTCTCTTCTGTGGGCTTGAAGTCTTTGAAGGCTGGAGGCTGTACAGAGAACTGGCAGAGATTACAGGACAATTTTTCAAAGGCATGAAGAGTTCTGAGGGACCCAGCTCCTCTTCCAAATCCATGAGTGCTGGACACCTAATTAGCAAGGGTACTTTGAAAATCTCCCCCTCCTTCTCTTTTATGCAAGTTCCTTGCTATAGAAACTGTACTGAAATAGAAATCTAATTGGGAAAGATTGTGACCAGGAAACAGAGGTGAGGAAGTGGATTAACTGCACATATCAGTACAAAAACTTTTTCTCAGGGACGTTTATTGCACTTTCTGGTTGAAATCACAATCAGCATCTTCACCAGTTGCAAATCCTTTTATTTTTCTCCTTGAATTTCAAGATTTGGACTCTGAAGATACCTTGTGTGTTATTTTTCAGCAATATTACTTTGCTTACTGTTATGTTGATATCAGTGTTGTTTTCACGAAATAATACAAAGGCCCAGATCTGTGATTAGAGGGCAGGACATGTTCAGCTTGTCTGTGCTAGGCCTGATGAAATCCTTCTTTGATGGGCACAAGTCCTGCCTGATTTGACATTACAAGGTAGCAGCTACAAGCAGGTGGATGATCACTGCATTCCCACCACCCTCCCTTCTCTCCCAGGTTTGTACTAAGGTCAAGGAATGATTGGCCAACCACAAAATTGCATCTCCATTACCTTTCAAAACGTAAACTCAAGTGCCAGCTAAAAGCAGTGTGAACTGGGAGCTGGAAGCTGGCAATAGGAGAATGGAGAACCCAAAGATGGTTTGGTGAGACCTGTTGTGTGTGTGTCTGCATTATTGTGTTACCTGCAGTAATAAACTGATCCTCTCCAGAGTTTTACATACTGCTGGCCTTGGAAGAGTCATTTTTTCATTTCCATTATTATTTTCCTAACCATTCTCCTGGGCTATTTCCTACATGACATTGCAGGTGATTACTCCAAAGCAATGCATGTTGTGTGCCATCTAAGTCAGCTAGGACCACTACAATAAATCATTTGAGTCTAACTTCTCAAAGTTTTCCTCATTTTCAGGTCAGGTACTCCCTTACCGAGGCTCTGATTTCTGAAGTGACCTACATGCTTGGTGACAGTAGGTCTTTGTACAAGACTTAAAATTGCTGAAAATATTTTATTTCTATTATTTCGTGCTCTCCTGATAAATGAGGATCAGCAGGTCACCTGACAGTAAGGAGGCTTGCAAAGCTTTACATCCTTTTATTGTCATATGCTTTGAGAAAGGACTCAATTTTCTCCCTTGGGGAGTGGAAATTGAATAGAAGTGAAAACAGATCAGGCACATGGACTACAGAATGGTTATTAGGAGTTTAGAAATGGTTATGCACAAGTAGAATATTTCAGAAAAGAACCAGGAATGGTCATGCTCATGGAAATGATTAGAGGATTAAGGCTGTTTTGATGAGAAGGACAGAGGCCACAGCGGCACGTATGACTCCACAGCAGAAGAAGCTGTTACAGCCGCACCAGAGGTGCTGGTAGCTGAGAGCAGAGATGGGCCTTCACATCTCCTTGGCAATAGGTATTTCTCTTGCCAGAAATCATTTTGATCCTTCATCCAAGAGAAACTTTACTTCTTTCCCTTAAACATAATTCTGCTTTTTGTCATTCTGCCAGCTGATTCAGAGTCTCTGGCTTAGTGCCTCAATATGACACATTTTCAACTTGCCAAAAAGAAAACTCCTCTATAGATCCATTTTGGCAAATAGTTACCGTCATGAAGCAGGAAAATCAAGGTTTGACATATGTAACTGATTTTAATCCATGTATTAGACTCTAATATTGATAAATTGGCCAGGAATGGCTCCAACAGTGACTACTGCCACACTGCCTGTGTAACAATTAGCTTAATGACACGAATTACTGTGATTCAGCATGCCAATTTCCCCTTTGTCTTGGCAAAAAGAAAACGAAGTAGGCACTATCTAAACCTTTGTTAAATAACTTTAAAACTTCTGAAATGCTTTAAAATACTTTTTGTTTACATTCCATACAATTCTTCCTCTCATCACTTAAATATTGTACAACAATTAATTAGGACATCTTTCATAAGGGGAGTCATCCTGAAATTATTCCTTTCATCCAGCTAAGTTTTCCTTGCTTTACATGATTGTTTTCTCACAGAAACACGTGAAGATATAGAAATATCAGTAACATAATCCAGCATGGATTTATTAATTTCTTTCACTTTGAATCTATTTTCACACCATGAGTTATGGTTCTGATGGCAATCTTGCATCTTTCAATGCATGCAACTAATTGTACCCTATGAAACAGGTAAGTATGTCAAAGTCATCTGACCTTTTAGATTATTTTTTAAAAGAATAATTGAAATTAAAAGGGTACTGGCTTGCCAAAAAAGCTTTTATCTTTAACAGAAGGATTGAATATGTGAAATTTGGAGGGAAATGCTTGCAGATCCCAACATTTCCAACACAAGCATAATTCTGATATGTGTAACTCTCACACTTAGGAAGGACCCTACTACTGAGT
Organism: Molothrus aeneus; assembly: GCF_037042795.1. NCBI lineage: Eukaryota > Metazoa > Chordata > Aves > Passeriformes > Icteridae > Molothrus > Molothrus aeneus. The sequence continues at coordinate 5,795,644 of NC_089649.1, read as the reverse complement.
GTGATTATCTCACCAATCCATTATTAGCACAAAGCCTTCAGGGCAGGCTTCAACAGCTCCTTGGCCTTAGGCAGCAGAATTTTGATCAGTGAATTCCATTAGGAATTACTTGTCATGGTGATATGCAGCTCGATTTCATTTACCATCATTTTATTACAGCCTCCTGCAGCTCAGATCCTTTTGTTATAGTTCTGTATGCTGCTACATTTTGCCTTGTAAGCTGGAGGGTAGCTGAGTGTACTCCCCACAATCCATTAATGTAGTGAAACTTCTGTTTCTCCCACTCCACATTAGTGAGGGAAAATACGCCTGGCACGCGCACTCTCCGCAATACAATAGATGTTAATGGGTCTAATTTAAGAATACTTCTTGCCAGGAGGAAGAAAAAGGAAAAAAACTGAACTGCTTGGTATAAGTTTGGTTTCTTACAAAAATTCTGTTCAAGAACTGAACCAGTAAAACAGCAAACACACAGAAAGTAGATCCAAAGGAACAGGGGCTCAGATCTGGATCCATTTTTACTTACACCAAGTGTTTATGCAGCCAAGGCACTTAAGCAGCTGCTGTTAGAGACAAACATCTATCAGACTAACACAGGCCAAGTTCTCTGTTTCTCACATAAAATGTTTAGCTTTAGACAGAGGGAAGAGGTGGTGTCTGTCACTTCTTTATGCTGAGAAGGTTTGAGGATCTTCACTATGCTGCTATACAGGCCAATTTTTCAGAACATATCAGATGGCAAAACTCAATCTCCTAATATAAGTGACCAATTCTGAACTGTAAAAATGCTCAGACCATCAAGAACTAAGACCTTTCAGTTGAGGCAAGCAAAAAGAATTCAAATACTTTCCTTTTCTACACTTGCAATTGGATTTTGGTGTTCCAACTAAAAGAAAACACTGTTCTCTGATGTGCTATGCACAGAGACTACAATTTATAACTTCAATGCCTATAAATAGTTTGTCTTGTCATCCTTCCAGTTTCCCCTCGCCCTCCACTCTCAATGAAAACAGTACTTACAGGAGCTAAGCCAGGAGTCTTTCCAGGAGCCTTTTCAATCCATTAATTTACCTTTCTGATGTGAGGCTGTGGTCTAGGTCCAACATGGCAGGTCAGGGTGGTACTTGAGGAAATAGAAGAGAAATACACTGAGAAGAATGATTCTCTGCAAATGGCAATCCTCAGAAGGAAGACAGTGTTTCATCTGTGAAATAATAAGCCAATTAACACATGGAGAACATGTGGAAATGTGTAGGAGTAATTTAAACAAACAAGGGAATGGTAGAGCAAACACACAGCCCCTAAGGTGAAGGCTTTAGCTGAGATAAACCACTTATGGCGTACTCTGCACTCCTTGCAACGAAACAAAGATAAACTCAGGCACCCTGCACTTGCCAGATCTTATTACTAAACTCAAAACCACTGAAATTCATCAGTCACTCACTTGAACCAGCTTTGAATGAGACCCTTAAGGAGAAAAAGTGTATCCATGAGGATATTCCCCACCTTCAAGCAGTTTGAACATCTGCCTTGACAGAGAGCGTAACCCATCCAATCACCCATGCAACGCTGTACATGAATAATTATCAGTTTATGCTGATAATTAGAGTCCCAGAGAGTCCCTGCTCTGGCCTCTGGTAATGACACTGTCAGCAAGCAGAGCTCATCTGTCACTCCCCAGCCCTGTCTGCAGGTTGGGGAATAAGAGTTTTGCTTACCTCTCCTGGAGTTACTGGAGAAGTACAGAGCACATCTGCAGCATTACTTAAATTAAAATGGTTGGCTCCCAAACTCCACTTTTTAGGTAGTGAGAAAAGTTGAAGAGTTGAACAGGATGTATCTTTGGCACCCTGAATATTTCTCCTTCAAGTGTTTCTGTCATTCTCAATCATTAACACCATTAACACAGACCTACTTGAATACAGAGCTGTTTAAATACTTTTAAATGTTAGTTGCTGTCTTTTCTCTGTTAGCTTTTGGGAATGTAGGAAAGAACAGGAGAACAAAGGTCTGGAGAACTTTGATCCCCTCAAATACTACAGGCTTGAAACACCACATGAACCTCCTGATACACACACTTCAGCTAAGATGGTCTCCTCTGTTTACTTGCCAGAATATTGTGTTCAGCTTTACATATTATATTTCACACTGTCATAACAGAGTGATGTTTTTATATGTGCTTGGCCTGTAAAAGTATATAGAGATCATACTGTTTGATATTATTTTCTCCTCATATTTCACTGAAATCTCAGCGGCCAGCTTCCTGGCACTGAGCACATTACCTATGAAGCTCAGTGTACCTTCTAAACAATCTCTTATCCCAAAGCTTACACTTCCAGTCATAACTCAAACTTGCTTTTTTCCCTGCGGTGCTCTCCCTCTGCAGATTATGGAAGTCGAGTTCTATTAGAGGATTAAAGCATTGATAATACTTATTTACATCTGCATTGATATAATTTCTGGGCAGCTTTACTGAGAACACAGAAAAGTACCTTTTGATCAAAAGGAACACTCAGGAAATGAACTTTGAAGGGCTGTGGAGTTATTTGGTGCTGTTATCCCTAATCTGTGTGATGCAGGAAGGTTTCTACTTGCATATTTCTACAAGTAAAATCACTTAAAAGTACTACTTGGCATTTCTGGGTTTTTAGGACCTAAGTTCATCCTGATCAGCATTTGCCAGTAACAAGAACCCATCTGAGAAAATATCAAGGTCAATCACAACACACAAAGGACGGACAACTTCCCACAGACAAGAATTTAAAATCACACTTCTCCTGAGAATCCCAGAAATCGTGGGTCTCCTAGAAAATATTACTGACTACTTTCCCTTGATTTTACTTTTGCTTACCACACATTCCCTGGTCAATCACTCACTGACATGTCAGATTTGATACATCAAGGCTGTCAACACTGCTCACATGACACAGAAATCTGGAACAAGTATTCACTTGGTAACCTCAGGAATAAAGGGAAAACTTGCAGTTTAACCATCTCAGCAATACCCCACGAGCTTTTCTGTCTTTGCTGTACTCAGTGAGCCTCAGACCACCATTGAAACAACACTGGGTATTTCTGGGAGGCCATAACACCTTCTTATTTCTGCTAAGGATCTAATCATGTGTATAGAAAAGGTCATTAAAAATCCCTACTGTGGTAAATGAGAATCACTTTATTAGTTTGGTAAGGCTCCATTGCCTCAATTTGGTTTTCTTAACATTCAATACTACAACACTGAATTTTATTGTTTTCCCCTAGTTCGTTTCCAACTTAAGCTGTTTAAAAACTGGCATTAAAAAAATTAATAAATTTCCAGAAATTGCTCTCAGGGCTCAAAAAGGAAGCACAGACAGTATTTTCTCTCCATCACAAGCCATATTTGTCTTCCTGTCCAGGATGCTATCCAGAATAAAGGAGGGTGGTCAGAAAGGGAAGAAGGACAGCAACTCCATACTAAAGGAAAATTACAATGCAAAATGAGGGAAAGGCAACAGATGGAGACAACTGCTATTATAGATCTACACTGCTTCCTCTACTCTAAAAGAATATTTATTGACCATCTGCTGGCTAAAAAGGTGAGCATTTCCTTCAGAACCTAAAATGAAGAGGAAAAAAATTAAATGGGTTTTTCCCAGTGCTCCAAAACCAACATGAAGCACACATGGAAGTTTATTTCTTTTGTTCCTTCCTTTATTTCCTACTTTTTCAGTGAGGAGCAAAAATGGACCTACCTGGCTTTGCCCATTAGAGTTATCACACACCTATCATTTTAGGGCAAATAATGTATTTCAGCCGTTATAGGAGCAAAGGAATAAATGAAAGAATCCATCTTTCTCAAAGCAACACCAACCAAGATAGTGTTGACTTAACCCTTGTTTTCAGTATGAAATTCAGCCTGAAGAAACTCGGTTTATAAAGACAAACACTAATGAAACACAAACCCATTATTTGAATCTTTCCTCCAGGAGGATGAAGCCTGGCTGAATTTGTACCTCCTTGGATACCAGCCCAGCCTCTGGTTTTGTACTTCCAGAGCTGGGGAGGAGAAGCAAAGGTATGGAAGAAAATTGCTACCCAGTTTAATTGGGATTTCATCAACTGCAACTGCTTACCACCTATGCATGTTACCATTCTCCAATGTCTCACTGGCTGCTCTGGGGAGGATAAAGTATCACAGGCATTGGGAAAATGGTTTCCCTGGTCAAAACCTGGAAACATCCAAGAAAAGGTTTCACTAAAGTTCTCGGAATACTTTCGCCCACCTAAGTAACTTATGATTTGGAGGGAGTTCTACTCAGACTGAGCTACTGATACTCTGATAATGAGCTACAGAATATCAGAGCTGCTCAATGGAACTGGAAGGAAGATCAAGAGCTTCAGAGACCTGAATCCTTGAAAGTCCTTTTTCTACTGAGAATACCACCTCAAGACTGAAAAACTGTCCAGAAGGAAATGAAGACCTAAAACCATCTGCCAATAATATTCTGATTTCTCAAGCCTCTGTGACATTTCTGCATGACTACATTTTAGGAATCTTTCTTGAAAGTCACTTTTTGGCTACAACATCTTGTAGTGGCCTCAGTCTCACACAATATTAATTATTTAAATAGAACCTCAACAAAGTGATTTACCTGCCATTAAAAGTCAAGTCCATGCAAAATGAGTTTCTCAACTGCTCATCCTGGCCTTTCAGGTGTAAAACACAAGACAAATAGAGAATACAGAACCAATTCCAGCATAACATGAAAAAACAGATTTCTTAAAACATTTTTGTATGTATAAAATGCATGCACTTCTGTAAAGTGACACAATAACATCTACAGAAAAAAAATAGACACCTGCTTATGTTAATTAGGTGAGAGTGACATAAAACCAAACAGGTTTGGGTTTTTCCTTTCAAATTCACCCATAGGTCTTCCACAGCTTGTAAGAAATTATTCAGGGAAATAGCAGATGTTTCAAATGGTTAGTCTGTTATTACAGTACAAAGAGCAATAATCTTTATTAGATGATTTTCAAGACACCAGTAGAGCTGCATTAGGAATATTTCAAAATACAATATTGGTATACTGTCAGTGATTTTCATTTTATAGAGACCATTTTCTGTATTTGCATCATCTGCATCATTTGCAATGCTAACACTGCTTGTTCACAAATTAATACAAAATAGCCTATTTGCTTCTAGCTAACTACCCAGATAATGTGATGAACATGGATCATCACTGGATGTGAAAGATATTTAAAAATATTTTGATAATTTCTACTCATCCACAAAAACAGATTAACAACTCTAGAATATAATTCATTCTATCAACTTCAGAAATAATGGAAATATGTATAGCCTTACAAAATCATTCTCTGTAAATGGAATTAAAAGAACTTAATGGAATTAAAAGAATTGGAAAATTTCTCCAAACCTTTAGTAGCTTCTTCTGTAATTTTGAGAATACCTTAATACGCAAGTGAGTTTTGATTTTTGGAATTACATCAGAATAAGCAAGATAAAATTAAAACAGAATACGCAAGATGAGATTAGAAAGATTTTTAGACTGAATATTACTTAGACTTTTTTCTATTATTGCAAAATAATGAAAAGAATAATGCATGTGCTTAGATTGATGACACAACACATTCTCTGGACAATAAACCTCAGTAAGGAATCAAAGAAAAGTTATCAAGATGAAAATTCAGATCTAAAAACTTAACACACTGGAAAGCAGAAACAGATTCCATTAAGTGGCAAATACTGTTTTGCAACTCCCTGATTTCATATTCTGATTTCGAGAAATGAAATGATCCCATTCCAAATCCAGACACTTGTGCTGGAATAAGTACTGATTCCTGAGAACACCCTAACTGTTCATGAGCACTGAACACTGGCAAGAGATTTTTTTTCTAATGAGTAACATTGAAAATAAACTCAGGTGAGTGTGTGCCTACTTAGATCAGGAAATATTTAAATGTTCTTTTCTTAAAGCCAAGTGGTTGCAATATATCAGCATTGTGAATTAATTTATTGATTCCTATCTCAGATGTGACATCTTGAGAAAGATTTAAGAGATAAATAAATTTTGATATCAAACTTAGTTTTCCATGACCTTAATTAAGGTGAGGGTTAACTTTAATAATCCACTAAAGAATTGATTCAGTGATCATTCTAAACACAGCTTGAGAATATCTGTCTACCTGAAAGTTGCCATGTTAGTACACTATATAACTTTTTAAACACTAATCTATGCCTTATTGTCTTTTGAGTTTTAGAAGAAAAGGTGAATTCATTAATGTGTGACAGACAGCTGATCCTTCTCACAACTGATGGTCCTCTTGGCAAGGGCTAATATCAGGGGAAGAGAACTGGAACATGCAGACCATGACACACAGCAGGAAACAGAACAAAGCAAGGCTCAATCACTCCAGCAATAGTTCCAGCACACTTTTTATAGTTTAGGTACCACAGAGGACAATTTCTTGTCTGTCAAGTCCTTATTGGAGAGAATAGAAAGGAAGAACAGGCTGGTCACTTATCCAAGTGATGGATTATCCGGTGCTGTCTACAGTACCTGCTACACCTTTCCTTCTATCTATCTTGAGGTGCTGTAAATGTCCCTGCTAAATCCTGTGATCCACTGTTAGGGCCTACATAGGGCACAAAGGAAGAAGGATGATGGTTTCCCTGTTGGAAGCTCATCATCTACCTCCAAGCGGACTGCGATGTTAGTAGTGAAGAAATTTCTTCTTGCTCCCATGCCTTTCATAAGCAAGTAGCTTTTACTCTTGAAAATGAGAGCATGCTCCTTATTTCAGTTTACATAACTTCAAGTGTTGATTATCGGTTATAAAATTGCCCTTTTTAAATATTTCATACTATAAACTTCTGCAGCTCTGATTTCAACAGACAGATGTTGAGTTACAGAGCATCCTATTTATTTTTAGATGTTGTAGCTTTATTTTTGAAAATTTCAGTCTTGCATTTAAGGATCAAATCTGTCTATCTGTGTCTATATCAGTATTAGTGGCATAAGAACAGCAGGTCAGCTCTTAGCTAACAGAAGGATAATTTCTATAGTCCTGCCACTGCAGAAATCTGGAAAACACAAGTGTACTGCTGCTCTGAATTGTCTCTGATTGTGTTCCCAAATCACAGAACCTTACCTGAGCACCATCAGACTGCTCTACAGCTCCTTTAAGCCCTGTCTGTACACAAATATTTTCAGCTGGCTGCTACCATACAGGGCAGAGCACTGGGTTCCACCATGTGAGGTAAGTTGATAGGGCTGTTTGCATGCCAATGTGCATGCGCAGGGATGGCAGGAGCCTCCTCTCTCAAAGTCAGCAAATCCAGACTAATTTACAGCAGACAGGAGCTGCTTCTTAACATACTTCGCTGCTTATTTACCTAATTTATTTGTCAAAGACTCAATAACCCTATCTGCTGAAAATCAAAGTGCACATCTAGGCATAACAGAACAACTCAGACACTGTTTTTACAGCTGAGATGCCAGATTCAGCAAGATCCAGAATAGGATGTTTGTTAATTAAATACCTGGGCATATGGCTAATTTATGCTTCTCAAGCAACTCCTGTAGCCCAGCTACTGTGACAGTCATGAAATATATAATGGTGCAATTTATCTGGCTAGATTAAAATCATGAGGTCATAGCACATCAAAGAGAGCTTTATACTTACACTGTGGGTCTGCACAGCAGAGACAGACAATAGAATTTCACTAACTCTTATTCAATTAAATAAAGGAGAAAGAAAAACAAGTGGAGCTGTTGTAAGGCTATCAATCCCACTTGACTTAGAGAACTGTCAAGTTGAGTCAGATTCAGTGCTAAGCACATCAGAACTTGCTGAGAATCAATTTGGCTCACTGGCATCCCAACGGGCAGAACAATCTCTGTGAGCTCTCCTGTTGAAGAGACACTGCCCAACCCCCTGTAAAATACTATTTTTCATAGTATAAGACACCTAAGCAATTTATATAATTAGAAGTATTTTAATAATCTGTTCCTCAGCTAGAAGGACCTACAGTCAAAATGTCAACTTCAATCTTATTCCAGTAGCAGGCATCTTCTTAAAAAAGATTCTACCTACACTTCTACAGCAATCAATTTGTTTCTGAAGGGAAAGAAAGAGGTAGGGAGATTATTTTAATCACAAAAAGACTACATGAGATTTTGTTACAGGTCTTGAGCTTACCTCTGAAATCTAATTCAGCAGACAGATACATGCCAGTAATGACCATGAGCAAACACAATCTAGAGAGGATGAACATTTACAGCGAATGAAGAAAGCCAAGTAAACCTTAGCTCAGCCTCACACGGTCACCAGTGAAATGGGACTGCCTCACCCCAGTAACTTTCAGAATATTTACCCTGGGTGTTCCCCCAGTGCAGCTGTGTTTGTGCCATTATTGCTATCCCTGTATCCCCTTGCAAAGGCTCCTTTCAGCTGCTCTCCACAGTTTATGAGAGTTACTAAAGAGTGTCCATGATCTGTCCTACAGGGAATGGCTCAACAGGCACAGGCAGCCCAGGAGAAAAATACAGCCAGGTGAGGTGGCCTCTGTAGGCTCAGGCAGAGCTGGAGCACAGCTAAGAGCAAATGACAGCAACAGGCTGCTGGCTATTTTCAGGTGCCACTCTGTAACACCTTTGCCCTTTCTCTCGCTGGAGACAAAGGGTTCACTGCAGAGGGTGAAAATAAATGAAAATTTGCATGTTCTGATACAAAAATCTCCAGATTCTCTCAGCAGTGCTTGTATATTTTACATTATGATGACAGAAAATTTCCATCTCAGAGTTCAGAGGCCATGGCAGCCCTAGGCAGAGACAATTCATTCCATCACTGACACTAATAACACCTGCCCATGTCAGGAAGAGCTGTAAAAGACCTTGCTGAAACTCTGAGGGGCATTAACACTTGGTAATGGCAGAAATTTGAGCTCTGTGACAAGGGGACAGTATAACATATTCTATCCAGCCAATGCATCTGAATGCTGGTGTTTCTCAAAGCACAGTTCCCTTCCTCCAAAAAAGAAGTGAAAAGTTCATAGACCTTCGAGATTATGGCTTCAAATAAAAGAGTGTGGATTAGATTGCGGTCATTTTGGGATAAACTGCCCAGAATCATACATTCTGGAGACAACCCACCTGCTCAGTGGCACTGGTGTTCTTGTCAGCTTCTCTGCTAATAGCAACGGTACCTCTGACAAGAATGGCAACGAAACAGCAGGGGCTGCTTCATTATGTGTTTTTGTGTTTTGGTGGTCTGGAAACAGAACTCTACCTGCTCTCAGTCAATAGGGAAAATTGAAATGGCAACTTTGAGCAGATCTAGACCAAAATTGAAAGGAGTAGAAATCTAAATTTGCTGTGAAACAGTAATCCTGTTCCTTCCATTGGCTTTATTTTTCAGATCAATAAGATTGGTGGAAACAGCAAGAAAAAATTTCCATATCATCCTGTCATAGGGCTGGGTAGAGTTGCAAGTTTCCATGTCATGTTCTTGTCCCCATGCTGAACAGAACAGAGTTTACCAGTGTCAACAAAAAATCACATTGAAAAGCAAAAGAAAAGAACACACTAAGCTATACCTACTCCTGAAATTTGAGGTCTTTGCATAAATGTTTCTGTAATATGTCATATTTACAGGGCAAACAAATTGTTTGCTTGTTTTCAATCATATTATGCTTAGCTTTTGCTATTAATTAGTACAAGTAGTTGATAAATATAAAGATAACATTCACAAAGCCTCTAAGGCAAAGATTTCAGGAGAGACTCCTGCAATTATTACACACTGGAATACAGAGTACATCCCACACACCCCTGTACAGTAGATTGGGAAACTTAATTTGCCATTCCTCTGGATCAGTGGAACACTGCTCTCTGAATGAGGATTGGCATAAGGAGAATATTACCACTAAGTGCTACCATGCAGACACGATTTCGCCTGAGAGCCTTTGCAACTTACCCAACCTACACAGATTTTCCACCAGATCACCACAAGGTGTATGGCTTACTTCAGAAATGGCTCCTCAAAGAGACATCTGAAATTCTGCTCCCAGAACGCTGAAATGCTGAATAGCTTCAATTTAAATAATATTACCATAGCATTTTCATCCTGTGTTTCCAGGTGATGGAATGGTTGAAAATTCCTAGAGCACTGACACTTCTCCCAGGCTGGGGAGACAAGGCTTTGCCACTGGGGCAGCACAAAACCTGCATTAACACCTGGAGCAGCAGGGAAAAGCTCCTCAGTCAGAGCCCATCTATTCCCACATGGACATGTAGCCTCACTTCCAGCCAGGGCTTCAGCACAGCAAAGCACTTGAGGAAACATTGAAAAAAATTGCTTTGAAAACCATAATGTCAAAGGTTAAAAGAGTCTAAAAGGTAGGATTTATAAACAAGTTAATTTTGTTGGGGTTCTTTTACTTATTGGAGAATAATATTGCTCCCAGAGACAGATGGGAGCATCCCAAAGGCAGATGAATGCCTTTCAAAGGAATTCTGATGTCCTATTTGTAGCAGGTAGATTTTAACCATAAAAATAGCAATTTTTTCATGTTGCCTCAAGCCTAAATAGCCAATACCATCTCAAGGAGGTATTTAGAGATGGATAAACTATATAACCACTGGCATTTGTAAGCTGCACAAATCTGAATGTCTAGAAATTTGTTAAGAGGCCGGTAGTGATGCAAGCACTTCAGGTTGGTGTGATCAAGAAAAAAACTTAAAATGATGGTTTAGCATTACGTACAGGTTTGGATTTTTTTTAAATATATTACTATTTTGTTAACTATTTGGGTATTTTATGGAATTATCATGCCACATAAGAATAAACATTTATGTGGCTGTCCTTAGCTAGGAGTTACTCTCCTACTGAATTACTCAAAAGCCACCTGGATGTGGCACCTGGGGACATGGTTTAGCAGTGGGCTTGGCAGTGCAGGGTCAGCACACCTGATAATTTTAAACTGATAATCTTAAAGCTCTTTTCAAAAGTAAATGATTCCATGGGCTGGAATGTGGCTGAAATATTAACTTACTCAGCACTGGAAATGCCCCCCTAAAGATTGTGTTCATTGTGCTCCTGTACCACAGTAATGTCACTGTGAATATATAACCTACATAGAACATATGTTTGTACAACATATTTCAGAGATCAGTAGGGCATTTGACATGAAATAAGCCTTAAAATTTCCAAAAGAAAAGTTAATCATTAACTACTTGAAGGAAAAAAAGAAAATACATTGCTGGAGGAAATTTATCATATGTTCATTTTAGGTAGGTCTTACATCTTTTTTTAGGTCCTTTGTCTTTATTCCAGGGAAAAGAAATTCAATATACAATTTCAGTTTTATTACCTTTGTACTATTCCCATCAAATAAATCTAGCTGTGTGAAGGTCTTTCTCTGTTTTTTAGAAGATCGTTCTTGAAATGAAACTTCCTTTTCATTTCAGTGTAACATATCCTGTTTTAATAAAGAGTTTTGCTTCCTATTGAGAGGATTTTGACAAAATAATAAGGTTGCTTTTGTTTGCCATTTAATTTACCAGTGGATCGATAGAGTTAGACATAACTACTTCTGGTATTAAAACTCACTAATTTCAGGGGAGCTGGAGCTTAAATCGTAAACAAAATATTTCATTGGCATTGATCTGAAAAGCAGACTGACAGCATTGCTCAAATTCATCAGCTTACAATTATAAATCTCCCCAAACTGACAAGAGATGGATTTGATTATTTTGCTTTGAAAGGGTCATTCCTTAAAAGCTGCAAGAGTTTATCAATTCATAAAAGACTCAATGAACTGCATTTTCCTTTAGTTCCTGTCACAACTCTTCCTTGTGATTACCCAGGCTAGGTCAGCTCATGAGAATGACTGATCATTTTGCTCTCTATTTTAGGCAACCTCAAATTTACAGGATTTATGACCCATACTAGATCATGTGTGATATAAAGATTACAGGTAACCTGAACTTACTTTATGTACTGTGATACCCTGCCAGAAGTACAGCCACTCATTATGCCACAAGTGCATGAAAAAGTGCCTGAATTTCATCCTCCTTTTGGGCCCCATCCACCAAAGTTACAGTGACAGCTTATTTCTTTAAATAAACAAGAGTTTTCATGCACACTGTAGATGACAGAAGTACTGCCTTCTTTACCCAATTCCCCTCCCACACCTCTTTTCTCTCCAAGAAAAATCTGAGTAGGCCAGGTCTTTACACAACCTTGATTGTTCTATTTCCATCACTGATTTTTGTGCACATTTTAATTGCCAGAGAAAATCGAAGAGTAGCAAATTCCAAAACAAGCACCAGGCCTTATAAACCTCTGAATGGAAACTGTGGTATAAGAGAATCCTTCTCTGAAAAGCACCTTTCAGATGTTCATTGCTGGGATTCCCACATTACCAAACAACACCCCTGGGATTCTACTTGGACTGCTGGTATCCCTGTCCCTGGATCCCGCTGACCCCAGCCCCAGGAGATCAGTCCCTCTGCTCTGCTGATGGCCGAGCTCCCAGCAATGACAGAATTCTCTGCCTGGTGCAAAGAACCCAGGAAGCACAAACTTCCCTCGGGAACCAACGTTCCTCCTGCAGCTCTGACAGCCAGAACAAAGGCAAGGATCTGTGCCAAGCAGGAGACAGTAAGCATGGTGGGATAAGAGCTAAACCCCAGCTCCCTGTGCAGGTGTGTGCAGCCTTCAGACAGCTGCTCATTCCATTGATGAATTCCTGCAGCGCTTTCCTGGGAGCTCACAGGGCTAGGGAATGTGTGGGGGATTTTTGGTGGTGGTGTGCGGGTAAGCATGAGTAGGAACCAAGTCTGAATACCAGTAAGTAAGAGAAAGCTAATGAAGTAAAACACAAATATTGCATTTCAAATCATTTTCACCTGTTCCTGCACAAGACAAGTTGGCATGCCTCCAACTCCTGTAGTCCAACTACATCTTAAAAAACTAAGCAGACAAAAATTTTTTTAAATGATACCACTTCCACAACAATTGTAAGGTCGTAAATGTAACTTGTTTCTTAACCTTGTACCAATCTGCATTACCTACCAAAACCAGAGCTGTGCTCTTTTCACTCAGATTGTATGCACAGTGTTAATTAATTTATTTTTTTGGCCAGGTTACTATATCATTTAGAATAAGGTACTGCACAACTTTCCCGGGTGTCTGTTACAGCAATAAATAAAGAAGCATAGCTATGGTGCCATATATACAGCGATAAACAGGAATATGGAAAAGAAATTATTATTATTGCAAAAAGGAACAGGAGCAATGGTAGGTTGAAAGTGAATACCTCTAAACTTGGTTTAAAGTACTAGTGGTCTTTTAAACATATTTTTGTGAATTGAGATTGTTAGTGACTCTTTTTCCTGATTTGGACAAAGTCTGTCAAAGAAATATTTTTTAGAAAGACCAGGACAACTTACAGCCATTTCTACCATGAACATCATCTTGCAAATGAAAATTTCAAATTATTTCTCTCACCCACTTCCTAAAAGGAAAGCACTTTTGCTACGCAGACAGTTACCAACATGTGCAGTTCAAATCTTGCTAGAGCACTTCAAAGGAACCTTAGTGACTTATTCTGGTTATTTTCTTCTTTACAAGGAGGAACAAAAAATCGTCAGAGATAGCTTCAAATCAAAGATGTTCACTTTTCTCAAACTGTTCACCACTGACATTCTAGTCTTGAAACTTGCATTAAAGCAAAACCCTTCCTCTAAAAACTCCACTTCTACTGTTCAAACTGTCCTTTACTTATATTGAAATAAAAGATGTTGTGCTACAAAATATAGATTCAGTTACAATTTTGCTTTATGCACTAGATGGTTTACAGGAATTCAGTCTACTAAAAGTTAGCTCAGTTAAAATGATAACTTTACCAGCACTTGAATCTGCCTCTTATTTTAAGCTTTATAGCTCCCCTTTTTTCAATCAAATGCCTTCCAGCCATTCTAAACATTTTTGGGTCAAAGTTTCCTGTATTCTAAAAAGCTACAGATGAAGCTGGTGCTTTATAGCATTATGTTATCAACTCATCCATTTTTTATAATTACTTCCAGTAGTCTGCTCCCATCACTCCACGTGGAACTATTTGCCTGAGGCCACCACTCAGAACACTGTTATTTAAAAGCACATGTGGGCAAGACTTTGCTCTTTCTTGGCCAATTTTTTTTTCACTTACATTTCAATTTCTTTGCTTAGTCATCCATAAACAGGACTCTATTAATAGTAGTTTTGAATAACAAGTAAAAATGTACAATATTGCAATATTGCTAACGTTTCAGCTTCACATTTACAAACACGGCTCAGTGCAATAGGTGCAAGTCAGAAACAAGTAGAATCCCAAAAACAATCCATACTTTTTTACTGCAAATTACCCCATACAAGTCTTGTTAAAAGGATCAAGCTTCAGTGGGAAGGCAGAAATCATGAAAAACAGAACAGTGAAGGCATTCATACTTCAAGCAGTGAAAGCAAAGGAGACTCATGCTTAGCATCAGGAAATAGCAAATAAAAATCAGCATTGATCCGGAAGTCGTTACTCACCAGCTCAGCCCTTGCTCACAGAGAAACAGGACAGCAGTTGTTCTTTGTTGACTCCTAAACAGCTAAGTTGTAATTTTTATTTCTAATGCACAGGTTTCTAGGGACCTGAACAAAAATATTGCTACTCTGCACAGCCCATTACAGAAGCAAACTTTGACTTCTGCTCTCCAGCCTGAAAGTTAGTCATCTCTGCTTTTGAAAAAGTGTGGGAACTGGCATCCACCTTCCTACACACACCGTACTGGGATGTATAACGCCACACGCTAAAATCCAAGAGTTTTTGCACTTCTACACCTGATTCCTGGCACAGGAATTGCAGATATCACCTACATTTTACTCAACAGTTAAATTAGCCAATATAAACCATATTTGATAACCTATGGCTCCTGAACTTCCTAAAAGAGCTGTTGCTCTTGCTCATGTAAACACATCCCCAGCCACAGCAATCAGTGAGCCGGCACAAAGGACACGTGGCTGTGCAGCCACCCCTCGTGGTGCCAGCAGCACTAAGGGAACGCTGCCACCATCTCATGGCCCTGTGCCACTGGGAGATCTCCCAAGATCACTGAAGTTGTGATGGCCCCAGGAAGTGAAATTATTTGCTTTCATTCATTAATTCTGATGCTGGCTGAGAATACCTTGGTGCATTTTTGTGCAAAATTACAGTAATAACATGCTTGAGTTCCATCAATCTGGAAACCATATACATTTTCATTCACGTAAAATCACACGTTAATGACAACAATTAAAGGTATCAATGTGAGACTGGTTAAGGATGGCATTTTGCAGAGTCACCTTCCTGAAGATGTTTTGTTGTCATTATATCACAAAAGTTCCATATTGCTAGAGTTTTGTACCTCCTTGATGTTTCTTGTAGGCAGCTCCTCTAAGCACTGACTCTTCCTTCTTCTCACAGCAGCCAACTGACTCCAGTTCCCCTCAACCAACCAATCCACTCTTCTATAGCACTCTGCTTATTATTGGCTACAGCTGTGGCCTGTTCAAGTCAGGCCTGTTGCCAATCTCTAATAATTGGCTCAGCTGCAACTCCTTAAGGGCTAAGATTACTTTCTATACTACCTTTATTTTCTTATATTGTATCTCCCTACAATGTATTTTCTGGTTAAATTATTTCATTTATATCAAGCCCTCCGAGCTTACTGTGACCTCACTTCCAGCCAGTCAGCAAAAGCAATAAATAAAGAAGTTTTGCACAGCACATCTCCCTTTGCACTTAACTGCTAACAGAGCCCTCATCCATAGATTGTTTTGGAAACACTTGTCTGACTCACTGAAATAGAAAGGAAGTTCTCTCAGGAACAGGAGGGAGAAGGAGCACCACAACACGCAGTTGCAGCTGGGAAGAGCTGGAGGAGCTTCTGAGACACGTCAATGCCTATGGTGGTGTCTGCAGACTGACGGACAACTGACCTTAATGAAAGAATTAAACCCCAATTTTAAAATTACTGGTGCAATGATTAGGATTTTGGTTAACATAAGTTGGTTTGCAGACAGCAATACAAACTAATCCTCTGACAGAAACCACAGATCTGAAAGCCTTTTACGAAGTAAGCAGCATCTGTATCAGTACTTTATAAATGGGGTGATTCTGACATAAGATAATGAAATACTTGGGTTATTCAACAGGCAAATTACAGACTTCAAAATAAAAGCTTAAGTCTGTACATCCTCTATCAGCAATGAATTTATGGACTTTGTCTGTTCAAGACATTAATACGATAAAATTGAGATAGATTCAATTAATCTCTCTGTGGTTGGGGTTTGTTTGTGTATTGCTTCTTGAGGTACATGTTCAAGCAGATATTTAGAAAGGAATCATGAGTTTTCTCCCTGGAACAGGCCAAGATTTAGGAATCAAAGGCAGCTGAAAGCAGAGTGTGTGTCTGGGACAGAATTAGAACGCCCTGTTCTTTAACAGGCAGGTTTCCAGAACAACACTGGGTTTGTGTGTGAGGGAATGGGATCCAGGTAGGCTCTGTTTGAAGCAGAAGCTGGTGAGAATTTCTGTTCTGCAAAGCTGCTGCGAGAACAGCCCCATCTTTCTGCCCCATGGGCCTGAGTTACACCTCCAAGCCAGAATTGGATTTATGTGCACACAGCAGAACATGCTTAGACTGTAATCTAAATACTTCTTATCAATGTTAATTATTTCTAAAAACTCCCAAACTCTTGACCTATATCTAATGTAACAGCATATCCTCTTCAGTTCTGGATAATTCTTTAAACCAGTTGTTCTTGCAGAAAAGACTCTTTCTTTGACAATAACATCAAAGCAATTCTCCTTTTTCACCCATTCCCCAAGCTCATTTGTCACTGGGAGCGCTGCAGATCAGGCTGTATCAATCACATTACACTACAATGCATCATGCCATGCACTGAGGCATGAGTGATGTAGCTAAGAGGAGACGTCACAAACACTCAGATTACTGAGATGCTTGAGAAGTCAGAAGAAGAAATTCTTGTCTGATATGAAGTGGCTAAACTTGATTGGGAGAGTCTGGGAGATTTTCTGTTTGGGGAGAAACTCTAAGACAGGATTTGCTTTATCTGCCAGCATTACACCATTCCTTTTGATTCCATGTCATTTGCTGTACCACTTTATTGGCCATGTAACAGGAGCACATTCAGCCTGTGTTCCTCCATGGGTATTTGACTAGCATGGAAAATCCCCTCCTGGAAGAGCAGCTGGTGGAAACTGATCTAAGCAAAAGTGAAATGGTGGTGTCTGGAAAAGAAAATGTTTCAGAAGTTTTCCCAAAGCTTACCATTTCTATTTGTTAATCCAGTGCACATGCCTGGGTCTTGTTGGGTCCCTCCCAAACTTGGACACTTAAGAATCATCCGTCTCCAAAAGGAGCCTTTGCCCTTCCGTTTTATGAGTTTAATTCGGCCTGAGGACAGTTTCCCACAGCAGGGTCTGTATTTGCCATCACATCTTTGTGTCCAAATCAAGAAGACACAGCATGACCTCCCCAGTCACTCCAAGCCCATGCCTGTGCTACTTATATAAATCAGCTGAAGGCATTCCATACAGCATGGCAGTACAATCTAACAGCTTAATGAGAAGAACAAATCCCACAATTCAATATTCCTGTTAGACAGGGAAGTCTAGAAATGCATGAATAAACTGGACATAACTTTATCCCTCCATGAGGAATGAAATATATGTCATTTGTACTGTCAGGTAAGTGAGAATACAAAAAACCCAAGAATATAAGACTATCAAAAATATAACAAAAGATAGTTAAATATTATCAGTACAAAAATGTAAACAAATAGATAGGAACAGTCTAACCTTGTCCTTTTTTTTCACTTTAGAGCTAAGTTTATTCCTCACTGGAAAAATGTTCATTACAATGGATTATAATACTATAAATACAGATCCAAGTCATACTCTTTGATGTCTTCTATAGATCCATATCTAAATAAACCCATCAAGATTAGGTGTGATGGCTTTGTTTCTTTGTGTAAAAGCATCTCTCATGATAATGCCTTATCACAAACCCTGCAGAACTTCAGCCCAACATACCCAATAAATTATCACACCTTCAAGCTCCTGGATTCTCTCTCCAAATGATTCTGCATTTTTGTCATCCGATTCAAAGACCAATAGCACCGGGTTAGTCAAAAGAGTCTAGGACATGAACAAATACTGCAACGGATAAAGATACCTTACCTGGGCTACTTCTCACATGAAAATTAATGAAAACCTTGAGAGCTGGGAACGGCAGTTGCTAAGGCACCGTGCCTGTCTGGACATCCTGGAGTCACTCCTGCACTGGGACTGAGGCCCCTTCTCACCTGTGCCCTCCACACTCGCAGCCAGACCAGGTCTCCTCATCGGCTCCATCCCGGGATCCCCACAGGAGAGTCTCAGACATCACGACCCTTAAAATACTTTATTCATGGTGCAATAAGAAAAAGAGCGGCTCCAGTCTGGTGCCTGGAATGAGGATCCCCAAACAAAGGAACCCCTGGGTTTTTATACCCCCACAGTGCGAGTGCTTGACAGTCTGGAGTCCTCATCTCCTGCTGGGTCTGCGCTGGTCACCTGCACTGCTTGCATTACTCGACACTAGGAAGTCACCACTGCGTGTCACGTTCTCCAAGCAGCTCTAACAAAGTCGTTTGCCAAACAGATCTGGGATTTCTGTGCCTTAAAAGGGTCTCATTTTCCCTTGTGATGAGTTGTTTCTTACACACATTGCTAGTGACTCTCATAATGCTGCTGCTCAGGCTCCAGACCAGCTATGGAGGATGAGCGCTGTCCACCTCCACTAGGGTTGTTATTGTGTAGAAAAGGCTCCGAAAAAAGAAAACATGGGCCCCATTATACTTACCAAGGAAGAAAGGAAAATATATCTTTTCCAAAACATATGGTTCAATAAAAACCAAATAAAGACAGAACTTAGGAGCAAAAAGCAAATAGGAAAGACAACACCACCATGACACCTGGACTGTGTGTCAGAGCACACATTCAAGAATGTGTTCACCTACCTTATGCTGTGTCTCCACTAATAACTACGTGCATGAATAAGACACATACAAAATGTGCCAAAACAGTGGCAAAAGAGGCAGCACCTCAAATTAATCCTCTAAAATTTTACCCTCTGAAATGCAGTCATTTGGTGAAATTCACCTATTAATTCTAGTGTTTAAATATGGAGTTAGAGTAAGGATGCT
This sequence comes from Molothrus aeneus, assembly GCF_037042795.1. Classification (NCBI taxonomy): domain Eukaryota; kingdom Metazoa; phylum Chordata; class Aves; order Passeriformes; family Icteridae; genus Molothrus; species Molothrus aeneus. The sequence goes on along the minus strand of NC_089649.1, from coordinate 5,776,363 downwards.
CTTGTGTAATACTGTAAATTAGGAACCTTTATAAATAGCTTCTCTTTCATTACTCTGTGGCTTCCAGTGAGGCGACAAGGATCAGCAAATAAGAAAAGTAGTTGCAGATCATAAAAAAAGAAATAATTAGCTTTGTAATAGAAAAAAAAGTCTGTAGTTAGTGTAGGATGCTAAAGCCAATTTCAGCTTCATTAATCGAAGTAGTTATTCAGCACCCATTAATTCAGTACCCAGAATTTACAAGTGCCAACTAATCAATAAAAACAAATGACTATTGATATGGCAGGACTTGTGCAGTGTTGTATTCACAGTGCCCCTGAGGCAAGCTAGATCCTACGTGGACAGATCCATAAACTGATGCAAAGGCTAAGGCCCTGCACGCAGAGAGCCTCGGTGGTGGGGGATCAGGGAAGGAAGGTGAATATTGGTCCCCGTGCTCCTGAGGGGTTGCACAGCTCTGCTGGGACTGAGCCCAGACGTGGATTACCTTTCCGGCAGAGCCCGGGGCTGCTCCACAGCGCTCGGCCAACGTCCGTGTGTCAGGGAAGGGCTTCCTCCTACCAAGGGCTCCAGCGCTCCCCTCTGGGGCACTGAAAGAGAAAGAGAAAACCTCCCCTTTTTATCAGCAACAACACAGCTCTGTAAGCTTTGAGTACTGCCCCACTCACTGCTCTGCTCTCAAAATGATAGGAGAACTAGAATAAAATCAGATTTTTTTTTACTACATTTAAAAAACAAAAGGAACCCCCAAAATCTAATCAAAATTACTCAATGAAAATTCCAGGCCAAATAATGTCATACAGAAATTTTATGACAGCTATCACATCAAAAAATCACAGTCAGCACCTTGATCAAATGCGAGATTTCCTCTGATACATATAAAACAATGTAAGGACATAATCAGATATTCCAAAAAACCTGTATTACTGCAAAACTGCATGAAACACTCAGGGTCTCAGAATTTAAAGCAGGAGTGTTTGTACTGAGAGACATGGGCTGGTTTTATTTAAGGATATATGAGAAATAATTAATGTTTTTTGTCCCAAAATATGTGACCAGATAATGGAACGTCAAAATAAGCATTATTTGATGAAAACCACATCATTTTAAAAACCTGCTTCACTTTGTTATTACTTTTTTCCCCACATTTTTAGTTGGATTAAATTTGGCTTGAAACGGCCAAATCTGATCATTTACATGTAATACATGTATTTTACTGTTGTTCATGAAAATAGAAGGAAAACAATACAGAAAAAAAAATCTGTTTCCTATAAGATGGATACCCTTCACGAGTTGTTTTTCAAAATGATTGTTTCAATGACTTTACCCTCAAGAAAACATTCTCTCTAGAGTTTAAATCAGATTATTTAAACAAAATTATTTTCAAGATTTTCTAGTAAAAAACATTTCAGCCCTGCCTACTCTACTGTTTGTCTTCACCCGGGCTTTTATTTTCTGTTTTCCTTGTTTTGGCTCAGAACCTGGATTTCCAGGCTGATTTGTCAGCAGTGAGGGTGACTCAGTGAGGTGACATTGTTCAGTTTCCTGGGCTGCCTTCCAGTCCACACTATGAAGAGATTTTAAACTGTCTCACTCCCCTTAATTGCTGATTTAAAGGGATACACCAAGCGGAACTTCTGATAAACATATATTCCTGCAGAGTCTTGTATTTCTCAGATTTTATAGTACCTAAAACAGAACTACCTAAGCACAGTCATTTGGCCTTGGTCAAAACGATTGAGCTAACACAAAAGCATTAATATCAGTGAAACAATCAGAAATAAGCAAATAAAAGATTTCCTGATGCTTCAAGCTATTTTTCCTTGGGATCCTATACCCTCTCTCTATTGCTGTTAAAATTGGCCCTTCCCTCAAATCACAATTTATTTTCATTTTCAAAGCAATTGACCTGCCTGAAGATTTCACTGCACACCCGATGTACACACCCAACAGCTTTGATTTTCTGCACCACTGGGCTGGTTTGTAACTGGGGTACAGTTTGCATGACCTCTTGTTCATTCAGGATTTTACAGCCTAAGTTAGTTTTGGCACAAACTATTCTTCAATGGCTATTGTTAGGTAATTAACTGTGATAATGATAAAGACAGTTATGTACATATGAACTTCTCAGGCAGCCTGGTCAGAAGATCTTACTTATTAGTACTAGCTATGTATGGATTTGCCAGCACCACGTAGTTTAATCAGGGTTTTTAGGTAGCTGTGATTGGAGACCAGTTCCAATAACTGGGTTCATTGAGGTTTTTTTTAAAAAACAAGAATTGACACCTCTGACCTCAACCTCCTTAATTTGATGAGCATTGTAATCTGTCTTTAAAAACACCACTTTTGTTTAAATAAAGACTCTCAATTTGTGCCTGGAAATAATGCAATCAAAGGAAAAAGAACACAATCTTTACTTGAAATTGCAATGTTTTGAGATGATATAAGAGCTGATCCTGTTGCTAAACGCTGGTATTAAAATTAAGATTGATGAGTAAGTATTAGAAGAAAATAACTTGGAGTTACATGCAATAGCATTTAATTGCATCATTTAAATTCTTAAGCATTTCAATTTTATATTAATTCAGGGTTTTTCATAATTAATTTGCAGATTTCCAGAATGCATTAGGATGAAACTTTTAAATGGCTGGATGGTTATTAATGGATGACATAAATATATTAGTCATTGTTTTGGGTTGTCATGGTAAAAGGCACCGAGTACTTCTGACTGAATATTCAATTAAACATCATGCCATGAATTCAAAAGCACAATGCATCCCAAGTAATAATTGGTTGAAATATAGAATACTCGAGGTGTCATCTTTTATGGACAAGCCTTTCTTTAGGATTTTTCCTCCTGAGAAGCTGAAAGGCCTCAGGAACAACACATAAACAATTATCTGGTGCTGTGGAATGCAACAGGTAGATCTGTGGTTGGTCTCATAGAGTTGTTTCTAATTAATGGCCAATCACAGTCAGCTGGCTCAGACTCTCTGTCCAAGACAGAAGCTTTTGTTATCATTATTTTCTATTCTTAGCTGGTCTTCTGATGAAACCTTGTCTTCTATTCTTTAAGTACAGTTTTAATGTAATATCTATCATAGAACAATAAATCAAGCCTTCTGAAACACGGAGTCAGATCCTGGTCTCTTCCCTCATCCAAGAACCCCTGTGAACACGGTCACAATTTCATAATAAATACTCTGTAACAATATGTTAAAAATGGCTAATGTCACACTTTGCTTTTCCCTAGAAAATGGCAGGATCACCCAGGCAAAACTGAATTTCAAGCAGCCAACCTTTTCAAAGATGGCAACGCCAGCAGATCTACTCCAGTCCAGAAATACATTCTCACAGCTCAGATTACCTAAGCAATACTAAAACCTGCAGCCCAACTGAATGCTGTGTTGGAGAATAATTGCATTTATACCAAAAAGCACCAGAGAACATGCATGAGAAGACTGCCTCAGAGAAGCTCCACTGACTCAGGAACAAGCCCTTTTTAAACCTCTTACACCACACAGTCTCTAATGCACAGACAATCACCCTCTCAGCGCCAGTTTTGTGCCCTCACTTTTCTCCTTTAGAGGATGGCCAAATATTCCCCAAGCTGCCACTTCTGGCCCATCAATGGATCCAGCAGCTTGGCATTGACACAGCCGAGTTGAGCAGTGCTTAGAAGTTTCCTGTGTGAGGATGGCCTGGGTGCTGTGGCTGCAGGGAAAGCCTTTCCCTCACGTGTGGCTGCACTGCTCGAGCAGCCTGCAGGGACACCCACAGCTGAAGCCAGAGAGCTGCTCCTTACATTTCTAATTTCTCTTCTTCTCCTCCTTTTGGCACCACCCCCTGCACTTCTCATGTGCACTCTCCTGACCTGCTCCACCTACAAGGGACTGTTGTGGTTTCTGTGCACAGGAAACGGATTCAGCAGACCTAGAGTGCGATGCCACTGCTGATCTGCACAGGTAACACTGGAGGGATGAAATGGTGACACGTTAAGCTTTCACAGGAAATTGTCTCACCAAGACTCTCCAAAAAGGCTTCCCTGAACCAGGGGATTCCAACATGGAATTCATGGACAGGGTTCCAAAAGGACATTGCATATCTGTTAGTACATGATAAGGTTTTCGACACAACCAGTAAACAGAGGTAGACCTACTTTGCAACACATTAATTTTAACCCAAGTTTTTGTATTTGTGCATGAAAAGCAGAGTATTAAACCCAGTTATCAATATAAAGTTGATCTAAAGGTCTTTCAGAACCTGAGAGAGTATTACACATTTCCTAAGATCTTTCCTCTACCGTTAGATGAAACTCACACTCTAGACCAGACAATTTCTTCTCTGGAAACTTTTCAAATCTAGCAAGAACCTTTGAAAACACACTGGAGTTATGTAGAATGTTAGGTCAGCAACATGCAAGCAAATAAAAACAAACAAACAAAAACCCCAAACAACCCAAACCTTTTTTCCACACGCACTCATAGACCACAGTAAACTTCTTTAAGAGTGAGGAATTACCACACAGGTTTAAAAATAAGCTTTTTGCTTTAAACTAGCAGCCTTCCCCTCTGTTCCGTGCTCATTAGGAATGCAAAGAGAACACATCTCACAGTTCCATCAGCACAGAGGTAAACTGCACTGGTTAAATGGCTGGGTAGAAGCTTCCCATGTTCCTACACTGGTATTTCCAGCTGTCTTTCCCATGTTTGGGACACATACAAGGAAAAACGATGCCTTGAACGACAGGGAAGCTTCAGAGTTACTAAAAGCTTCTTTGCATCTGCTCTTAGACACAGCGATCTGTCACTATAGCACTGCAACTCATTCTCCTGAACCTGGACCAGGAGCTCAGGGCAAAAGTGAAGAGACAGCACAAAAAAGAACAATGTACCTTTATTTGGAATTAGAGCAACGCCTTGGGGTAAAACAACCTACTCCATCTATCATTAATACCTCAGCTGCTAGAAACGAGTGCTAATTTCATACACTGAGATAGTACTTTCATTAATATCTGGGAAATCTAAGAGGTGCTGGGGAATGCTTAGGTCAGGAAATGACATCTGGCTGGGAATGATCATGAATAAAACTACCCCTTTAAAAAGTAAAGTTAGTTGTGTCTGAATCGGGAAAAATGACAAATGCAGAATATAACAGGTAAAACACTAACAGAGATGTTTGAGAAGCAATCAAAAGCAAGAGCAGATTTTTAAATAAGTGGAAAGCAGCCAGACTGAAGTAAAAAGGATTTGCTTGCAACACTATCAGAGAACAATGGGACATGCAAAACAATTCCTTGTCTTTTACTAAAGATGAGATCCGGTGAGACTGCAACAAAGCAACTCTGCCAGGAGACTTCCACAGAGTGCTGCAGGTTCAGACTGAAAATGGGAACAATTGGGGTTTAAGTAAGATGATTTGTAAGCCATGTAAAAGGAATTTCCTAGAATCCTCCAGACTGCTAACTATATAGCAGTTATCAAACACGCAGGAGATAGATAATAGACACCACATGTCAACATGTATTGGCTAAATTACTTAGGAAAGCAAACATTGCATAAGACAGCATTTGGTGTTGGAGATGCTATGTTAGATTTGAAGCGGATTGTCAGTTTCTGCTTTTCCCCATTTCTTCAGGTTTTTATAATAAAATTCATGCTTTATAAATATAATTTGCTTTATAAAAAAACCCTCAGAATAAACACCTGCACACATTCTATAGATCAATCCATTTCTTTTATAAGTTTAACACCAATGCTGCCATGGTATTTCTCTGTTCCATTTCGACAATTTTCTATAACAAAGAAACGCATTCACAATTTTTCTAGGAGACTTTGCACAAGCAATGCAAATAACTGTTATCACTCTTGTTATATTTTCTCAGAACTTATTTAGACTGAGAATCTAGTGATGCCAGGTTGGTTTTAAGCCACTTTTTGTGCTGACCGGCCGTCTACCACTTGAGGAACAGTTCTAGTATTTGAGGAACATGGAAAAAATTCTCCTGAAATATTCTAGGAACACTGAAAAGCCTGTGTTGTTTATTGTGTTTGACGGGGCTTTCTGAGGATGTTTTATTTGGGTTTGGGGTCTGAGGGAGGCACCCCACGGAAGGGCTGGTTCACCCTCACAGCCCCGTCAGGGGACGGACCCGGCTCCCCCCACAGGGCTCTAAAAGGGTTTTGGGGGCCGAACTTAAAAACAAAACAAAACAAAAATCCAAACACGCAGAAAGAAAAGGCACAAAAAGACGGCAAAAAAATAACTTGCCAAACGCAGACACCCGGAGAGCTCCGCCGGCCCGTACCCATGCGTTCGCCGACCCTGAGGCGAGGCTGAAGGCGGAAACGCCGCCCCCTCACGGCTTCCCGCCCTTTTTCCGGCCTCTGAGGGCGGGAAGAGCCCTCCCCTCACGGGTGCCCGCCCTCAGAAATCCTCAGCAGGGTGGGAAGCTGTGGTGTCCAGCTGTTCCTCGTTCTTTTGAGGGCTTCTGAGGGGGTGGGCGGCAGCTGTGAGCGGGCGGCGTTCCCTCCCTTTTAGAGGCTTTTTAGCTCCTTTGCTCCGTGCTGCTTGACTGTGAGGCTGTGGCTGTGGCCCCGTTCCTCACGCCTGCCGGAAGGTGCTGGCGGTCTCCGGCAGCGTGGTGGGTCTTTGTTGGCTGGGAACGCGTGTGCTTTTTCCGTCCTGTTTCTCAGGCAAGTTATGTTTTGTGTTTTTCGAGGAGAACATCTCTGAGGGTTTGTTTACGGCCCGCCCATGCTGCTTCCCTTCGCAGCTCCTTTGCTTTTGGCTGTGGCACGGGGTGAGGTGTGAGGTAATACTTTCCCTTCTGCTTGTGGTTTTATATATATGTATATTATTTTTAAAATATTTGTATATATGTGTACATGCTGTACGTGTGTACATACACTTATGTTTGTCAGTCTCCGAGGTTGGCAAAAAGACTTTGCTGAGCACTTTCAGGGAGGCGAGGGTTAACCCTGCTTGTAGATCTGATGTGTGAGGGATAATTGTTTCACTAATCTCATATACTTAATAAACTAACCGGCAGGGTGTTAATAAAAAAAATAGCTACTATTAAAGCTTTTTTCTTTCATAGAAGAAAATGAGTCCATGACTTTGGTTTTATCAGACCCCCACGTTGCCTTGAGGGGGTGGGTTTAAAGTGGCTGTTAAAATTATTGCTGGGAAATGAAATTTGATTATAAAACCAGCAGCCCTGTGGCTTTACACAAGTCTTTTGGTAAAATAGTGCTGTTTCAGGTTGTTTTCTGAGCTCTGGGTGCTGCTTTATTGAAGACATGTATTTAGAATATTACAGCTATGAAATGCAGAGCTGCCTTATCTTTTATTATTTAATATTTGAATGGCAAATATAGGCCAATAGAAGGAAGAAGATTTGCTTGCCCTGCTGGTAGATGTGTATTATTTCTGTAGCATGCGTGGCTCTTAGACGGCCGTATGATGTTGTTTTTATGACTTTTGGGTTTTGTTTTCATTGCTGTTCCATCTGGTGGTTACTGTTCAGCAGAGACAAGTGTGTGTGTGTGTTTGGTTTGGGTTTTTTTGTTAGTTTGTTTTGAAAGGGGGCCCAAACACGTCCATGGCTGGTACGTTCTCCCTGGAACTGACTTAGCAAGGCCTTCTTTGCCCGGGAGCGATTGCTGTAGTTGCTGCTGGCAGCCTTCCAGGGGAAGGCCTGTGGTAGTCCTGGACCCTCCCAGGGTTCAAGTAGCAGCATCAGCCGAGAGGTGTGAGAAAGGCCATCTCCAGTACGGTTTGCTTTCTACAAAAGCAAGCTGTAAGTGGTGGATATAAGCATTTTACTTGCTGACATTTATTAATCTGAATAAAATGAAGTCATGTTAGAAGGAGAGATTAGGAGAGTTGGTTGAAAGGAGAAAGTGTGGGTTGAGAACAAGCATCAAATGGTGTGCAAGTAACTTCCTTGCACGCAGGAAGTCTTGTATTAGGTAGTGTTAATGACTTCAGGAAGGAAAGTTTCAGATGTGAACACTACATGTGCGTGTGTAAATGGCTCTTATGTCATCAACCAGAAAGTATTCAGTGTTAATACTCTTATTACATTGGTTTTATAGAGTTGTGTGCCCTTAAGGGCTTAGGGAAGCTGTCAATATTTGACATGACTTGTATTTTGTTATGATTAGATCAAGCTTTTAGTCTAAAGCTCAGCGAATATTGCCAGGATATTTGGCTCCTATGATAGATTAGGATCCCTCAGTTTTTCCGTATGCTTTTGTCTGTTGTAGCTTTTTTAACAAAAGGACTTTATTAGTGCTAATGAAAGTGAGACAAACAAGCATGGTCCATTCTTTGCTAGAGTTATTTGTTTTGTCTAAGTGGAGATGTGAATCTGTATGGAAGGTAATGGTGCCTATTCTCTCATTGCAGAGTGCCTGCTTTCAAACAGCTCATTTGGCTTTTCAGGAGAAGCCTGCTTTGTGCCTATTCTAGGCCCCTTTTACAGCCTCTGCTGGCCTGCAGTTTCCAAGAAAAGCACAAAAAGTAGTGGGTTTGTCTCATGAGGTTCAGAACAGCTGAGGTTTGACCCCCCGTGCTTTACTGGGAGTGTGTCCTGTGTTTCCTTGCCGTACTCATGCTGCGATTTTTTTGTGTATTTAGCAGCAGTAAATCCTCAGTGTTACTGTAAAATGTCTCAGGTAGGTGCCAACTTCACCACTTGCAGGTAAGGGCCTGGAAGGAGAGCTTTGTTTTTGTTTGTTTGTTGCTCAGCTCCAGAGTTAATACAGAGTAACAGATAAAAATGTTGCTGTGTTCAGCCACTGTTCCTGGTGTTACAGTGTTACTTCTCTGTCCAGGGGCATTTCCATGTGTACTGTACGTAGGTGTGATCACAGAGATCTGGGTGCACAATCAAGATCCTCTGAATTTTATGTTCTACAGTTTTTCAAACACTTAAATAGCTCCCACAGCCATGTTTTACTTATGTATAAGCTGCTTGGAACTTGCTGGAAATGGTGGGCTCTGAGCCTGGAGGTGGGCAGGAGGCACAGCTGGGCCCCCAGGTCAGAGGCTTGTTTCAGCTCATTCAGCAGTTACTGCATTGGTTATTCCCTTTGTGAAGGTGCCAGATTTGGGAGCCCAAACCCCAACACCAAGCTGGGTCTTTAACTCCAGGCTGTGAGTGTAAAACCCTTGTCTGGAATGACAGGTTTCCTTGTACTGGCTGTGTGATGCAGTGCAGTCAACCTGTGGTGCTTGGTAAGATTGGTCTCAGGATTGATTGTGCCTCTCAGAAAGGGAGTGTGCATTTATAAGACTTGTTGGTCTTTCTAAATCTATAGCTCTAATGAATACTGGCTGTTTACCCATTTGTGCCTCACTGTAAATCAATTTAGAGTTATTCAGGTACATTAAAGCAAACCCAGACCTCTCTGGTTTGTCTGCTACAGAAATGGAGACTGGCAGGTCAGTAATGGCAATCAGCTCATTTTCTTCACGTGAAAGGTTTTAGGAGAAATACATTGCATCATCCTGACTTGTGGTGAGTGATTTTTAAGTCTGGAATAGACCATGAGGAGTATGCAATCCTTCATGTTTATGCTTCTGTTCTGTCCTGACATTCATTCAAGCTGCATATTCATTACAGCTCCTCCCTGAGAAGGATGCAACTGTGTTGCCAGTTCAGCACCGTTTCTCAGCTGAAGTTTTAGGTAGAGGGATGGTCACGTCTGTGCATGCAATGTGAGCTTGATGTTGTGTTGCAGACCTTGTTTTGGCAACATCAAATAAGGGTGAATTTCTACCTGTTGGAATTCTCCTAAGTTCAAGGAGAGAAGACAGAAAAAGTTAAGTATTAAAGCAGTGTTTATTTCATATTTATAAACCAGTAGATAATACCTTTTGGGTTGATACTTGAAAACAAAAAGGCTTTAGTGGGTATGTTCTCTATTGAGTAAATAGAAAATAAGTTAAAGAACAGAATCTAAATCAGTTGCTTGTGTTTTTCTTCTGGCTGATGGATGTCTGGCAGGACCTATATTCTGTCTTGCCCATGACTAAAACACAGAATGAAATATTTTCTTGTCTTTCATGGCAATTATTTATTATTCCAATCCTATTTTATGACCTAATCTGAGCTGTGCTGGCTTTGCTACCTTTTCCCTGGAGCAGGCATCTTTGCACAGCTCAGCTGAGCTGTTTTGGCTGAGCCTGGCAGGAAGGAAAAGGAAGCAGAGACTCTGAACCTTTTTGTCATCCCACTAAGATGGGGAGTGTCCTTGCTGTTCCAGCAGGTCACTGTGTTGGACAGAAAGGATGGGTACAGGTCTTAAAACAGCATTGACACACTTGGATCAAATTGCACACGGGCTCTCCTCAGAGACAGCAAGGGTCCAAGGTCTAAATTCATGTAGGCATGGCAGTCTTGTATCATTTCTTAGGTTTACCTAGGAATAGGAAAGAGTTGTGTAAAATAAAAACACTAAAAATAAAAAATGGGTTCATCTATTCTTGCCCACATTGTGGTGCTGGCTGGTAGCACTGTAGTTATCTCATGCATAAAAATCTTGCTTTCAATTAATTGCACACTCTTTCAGCCCTGGTGTAATGCACGAGACTGTCACGAATTATGGGACTAGATTAAATGTGAAATGCCAACTTTTAAAGGAATTGGTTAGCTCAATACAGGGCTGTTATTTAATTAATCTGAAAGCTTAATAAACCTTTAGCTTCTGTGGTGCAAATGCCTCTGCATAATTGCTTACTGCTGTTGGGTATTTTCCTTCAACAGAGCCAAAAATGCTAGAATGTCTAAATAATCAAGCTTTTTCATGGTTAAAAGCAAGGTTGGCATAAGGCCCTGAAACTTGTTTCTTTTAGGAATAATAGGCAAATTTTAAATGTAGTTCAAGGACAATATTATTCATACATCCTTTGCCTGATTCCTTCTGTCTTTTTCTCATTTAAAAAAAGACAGATTTTATTTTCAGTTTTGTTCTGTTTTTTTTTTTTCTCTTAGAACTCCTGGTTTTTTATTCAATCTAGGTATCTTGACATTAGGCTTATAGATGTGCTAGGGTTTAGTAACACCAATGTGTATGATTTCTCTTTGATTGCCATTAATAATGTGAATATTTAGGAACTAGTTATAAGTGTAATAGGTAGCAGGGTTTTTCTCATGCATGTTCTTATTAGGAAGGAATAATGCATTGGATAATGGGGGTAAAACCAACAGCTTTATCTTGGATGCTGTAATTTCTGTTTGACTTGGGTTTGCCTGTTGTGCTTTGATGCTACTTAATAGAGATAATTATTGTGGTGCTCAGTGTATTGTGTGCCTTGAGTGACGAGAGCCATGGTGTATCATTTAGTACTTAGGAGCAGTTTTTGTGTCATGAAAGTGCCATGGGGGAAAGCAAAACCACTGTAGGAAGAAGGAACCCAGAGGCTGACGTTAGAACGGGGTACATGGCTGTTCCCATTCTCAGCAAGCAGAGAAATTTCTGTTCAAATGACTGAATTTTCCAATTAAGGAGAACTAAGTGCTCTGTTTTATACCCAAGTGCCCCACAACTGTGACTGTAACACTGGCAAGAGAAAAGCAGCCAGCAGTAACTGAGATGTGGCTCATGAATCCACTGGGTTAAGAACAGCTGAGTAAATTTATTCTTTTTCTTGGAACAATCTGAAATAAACAGGGAGTTGTTTATTAACTGTCCTTCATAGCACATGGCAGAAAACAGCCATTATTAATCTGTGTAATGAAACAAGTCAGATTCTGTTGAACAAGTTGGTATTTCTGCTGAAATTGAACATTCATCTACAACTGTTGCTAGTTATTCCACACATCAGAGAATGGTAAAATGCCAGTAAAAATTGAGTGATCTGCAATGAACAAGACTCATTACAATATGGTACCTTCCTCATTTCCCTGGCTTTGCAGGGCTGTTTGTGCTGTTATTTCCCTGGATATATTTCCTGTGTTCTGTTCTTCCCGGTCACAGATGTCTGAAGCTGTTGTTGGCTGAGGAGTTCACCAACCTTCCTGTGCCCAGGTTGTAGTGAGGAGACAGAGCTACTGAGGTGGCTGTAAGGCTCCTGAAGTGCCTCAGAAGACTTATTTTGTATCCTATAGAAGAATGTGGTTTTTGCTCCGGGAGAGGCCTCCTCTTTTAAAAGGAGGAATATGCTCATTTACAGTCAAGAGGGGGCTCCAGACTGGGGATGAAGGCTTTGAGGCTCTCATGAACATCTCCTATCTGAGAGTAAAGGTTTTCTGATTTGGAATCTGTCTTAATTGCAGCTCAGTGGCCCCATTCCTGGGTAGTACAGTCCTTTCCTGACGTAAGTATGATATTGCTTTTCAGGTGCCCTCTGTGTTGCTGTGCCACTGAAAGAAGCTGACGGTCCCTAGAGAGCACAGGTGGGGTAAAGGAGCTCCTCTGTGATCTGCCAGTCCCTTTGCATCTTGTGGGAAGGATGTGACATGTTTAAATTACCCTGCTGCTCTGGTGATCTTTGGCTTTCAGGATCTGCTGCAGCAACTTGGAGTAGTTGAATGCTGCCCACCCCAGCCTAAATCATGGATGTGTGCCTACATATTGGCAATACTAATTGTGAGTGATTTCTTGCCATGGTAAAAAAATTAGACTGGATATGGCACTCTTTGAATGCAGTCCGTGCAAGAAGAATTTAAAATAAACTGTTCTTTCTACCACAGAAGAAAATTGTAACAAAAAATGGACACATTTCACCATATTTTCCTATGTTACTGGCTCCTGTGAATCATTTGAAATCCATACTAACTGAATGTTGGAAGACATGATGAAATCCTACTAGGATCCTGGTGGGTTTGACAGGAAAGAAGTTTATAGGTAAAAAGATAAAATGTGTAGCAAAATTAGCCTTTCCTGCAGCAATCTCCACTACAATTAGGTGTCATTAATAATGCAGTGTTGCAAAAGCTAGCATAAGAAATCCAGAGCATTAATATTTTATTGTCACCAATACACTTTGATTTCAGGTCACGTTTTCTGACTGGAGCAAGGGAAGAGTGGTTTCTAACAGTATTTTTCCCATGTGAGTAGGCAAATATTAATCACTTGCGCAGGAAACCCCCAGGGGAACTTGCACATGGGCCAAGCTTATTTTCAGGCTTCTTTCTCATTCAGGTTTGCTCTGATTACCATCACATGAGCCTTTGCCTTTAAATTCAGTGTAAAATCTTCTTCTGCCAAAGCCTGAGGCACAAATTCCCTGGTTATCTTTGGAATGAAATTCTGACCCTATTAATAATCAAAGATTTGACAAATGCCCAAGTGCTGAATGTGATCCGAACACAGGAGCTCATTGCAGGTAAGTCATTCCTAACAGCTCATCACTGGAGTCCTTTTCAGCAGCTGGAGGCCTCCCAGCCTCAGGAAACCTTCACCTGTAGGACTTTATCCAAGCAGTCACATGGACTTTGGTGATGACTCACAGTGGCTGATGGAATTTGACACAGTAAAGGAATCTGTCAAATAAAAATCACAGCAGAAGGGAGTGGGTTTGTATTTCAGAGTAGAGTTAAGGCAGGAAGATCTGTGTGCTCTTCTGCTGGATGTACATCAGCTGGAACCTGGCTATGGAAAGCATCAGCAGAAACCAGAATCTTTGTGGAACCGTAGAAACAGTCATGGGTGTGATCCCCACAAAACCCTGACTTGAAAACAGACACAAAACTTGCTTGAGGTCAGCAGGTGTGAGTCAGTGGCACAAGTGGTCTGATAGTGTTGGTTTTTTACATGACTAATTTATTCCTCACAGATACTTCCAGTCTTTCCTTTCTTGTTGTGTACTTTGCATTCAGATGACTTGGTAATGACTGGTTGACAGTCGGCTGAACATGAGCCAGCAGTGTGCCCAGGTGGCCAAGAAGGCCAATGGCATCCTGGCCAGTATCATGAACGGTGTGGCCAGCAGGAGCAGGGAGGTCATTCTTCCCCTGTACTCAGCACTGGTGAGGCCACACCTTGAGTATTGCGTCCAATTCTGGGCCCCTCACTTTAGGAGGGACGTTGAGATGCTTGAGCGTGTCCAAAGGAGAGCAACGAGGCTGGTGAGGGGCTTGGAACACAAGCCATATGAAGAGCGACTGAGGGAGCTGGGGTTGTTCAGCCTGGAGAAAAGGAGGACTCAGGGGTGACCTTATCACCCTCTTCAACTTCCTGAAGGGTAGCTGTGGTGAGCTGGGGGTCGGTCTCTTTCTCCGGGCAACAACAGACAGAACAAGAGGACACAGTCTCAAGCTGCGCCAAGGGAGATGCAAGCTAGAAATAAGGAGGAAGTATTTTACAGAAAGAGTAGTCAAATACTGGAATCATCTACCCAGGGAGGTCGTGGAGTCACCATCCCTCGAAGAGTTTAAAAAAAGACTGGATGTGGCACTTGGTGCCATGATCTAGTTGAGGTATTAGAACATGGGTTGGACTCGATGATCTTAAAGGTCTCTTCCAACCTAGAATTTCTGTGTTTCTGTGTTTCTGTGTAATAGTGTTAGCTCTGTAATTACCTACTCTGATCACCAATAAAAACAATAGTCTTGTGTCCTATAGTAATTTCAGTGAAACTATGATTTCATAGCTATTGAACTGTAAAAAGAGTTAGTGAGACATTGTTTATGGAATTGTACTGTACTCATGAAGAAGGCTATTTGATGGATAGATAAAAATATTACTGCTTTGAGTTGCCATTGAAATGAGGATCCCCTTTCACTGCAGCGGGAACTCCAACTTAGCGTCGTTTGCTCTAAAAGTCCTTTGTTACCTCCCCTCTTTAGTTTTTTTAAGGTGATATTTTGTATGAATAAGTAACAGAGTTTTTTGCGCCCGTGTTAAGCTGTTCTAGCAAGTATTTGATTAAGTTAGTGTAGTACTATGTCCATTTTTTTGCCTTAACAGTATTATCTGGTTAGCCTTTTACTGACTGTATTTCCTTGATTGAAAAAATCTTCATATTTTTACATTACTAAGAATATTTTTTTACATTACTAAAGATATTTTTTTAGTAAAAATATGCCACATTAACTGTCTTAAAATGGTGTTGTAGAGGGCAATTACTCTAAAGACTTATTGACTCAAAAATGTTCTAAATTGCCTAATTCATTATTTCCCCCCTTATTAGTGGCCTTGTCAGCATTTAAGGCAACCATGGCTAATCAGATGTCAACAAAATGCAATTACTACCGAGTGGAAAGTAATTTTCATCCTTATGTTTGTAATGAGCCTGATACAAAACAAATTCAGATGTAATTGCAGCGTTCCTCAACTGTGCATCATAAATTTATGGCTTGGGCTTTCCATTGCTATGATTGCCTTGGAGAAGGGATTTGAGGTACTGAAGGCCTTTCTTTATTCTCTTTGACTCAATTTCATGGGTAAATCAGCTCCCTATAGGATGCCTCTTGGTTTTATTGGTAATTACTGAATAGTTTTCTGAAGTGCACAATTGAAATATTAGTTGTTTTTAAGCTGTTCTTGGTTAATTTTTTGTAGAGTCTTACTGCTTTAATAGCAATTCTATGTTTTTATTTCCAACTTTACTTTCCAATTCTAAAAATTTTTTTTTTTGGGTTAGGAAATCCCAAGTTTGGCGCCTTTTTCGCTTTTTTTGAAAAGGGAAATCTCTTTCTCTTTGTGAAACTCTCTAGCTTTTTTATACTTTCAGGGACTGAAGGAAATATTGAAAGCTTAACAGCATGATACGTTTTTGAACATCATCAACTACTGAGTAATATATTGAAATTACTGGATGGACACAACGCCACACTGGAACTTAATACTTGAAATCCTGTGCACTGTGACTCGGTCACAGCCTGCCCAACAGAGCTGGGTGTGCTCCTGTTGGCTTGGTGAGCTCACTGACATTTAGGAGGTTCTCAGTCAGTTCTTGTCCATCTCTGAACAAACCCATTTGCTACCCTAAGTCTGTAGCCATGGAAAAAGGAAAGCCAAGAGCTCACAGATGACACCCTGCTGATGTATCTGAAGCTTTTGGAGGTAGTGCCACTGAGTGCTTCTAAGCAGACTGAGGCACTGTCAACTGAAAGCTTGAACAAGAACACCCCACCTATACAAAGATAATCAACTATTATCTCAAGGCACATAATAACCAAGTGATACACTTGCTTGTAGCAGGATGTCTTACAATGAAAACTTGCTCTTATGGAGCATTCAGAATACGTAAAGTTCTCTTTGTATTTTCCCCCCTCACTGTATCCATAGCAAGTCTTAAGAAAAAGAGAATGTTGTGGCTTTCAGACCATACCTTAGAGCTGGCACAGATTATTGGCCAAGGTCTTGAAAGTTAGGTAAATGAACTCTGGGATGACGAAAAGAGGTGTGTGGCAATTTGGGTACTGGCTTGTGAGCACCACTGTTGTGTGTCAGCATTTCAGGTTAACAGACCTGGGAGGATATGAGCCTGTGGAGGCCTCAACATCCAGCTCTTGGCAAAATATGGCAAGGTAAGAAGATGGTTGTTTTGGTTGTTTTCTAATCTTTTGGATTTACAGTCACCTGCTGCTCTTCATGCTCATGTGTATTTTGCTTCTGAGTACCTTAAATATACAGCCCAAGTTTTGCTGAGCCTTTGAGCAACAATAACTACTGCTCTTTGGTTTTTAAATGCTATTAATCTTATCTCCAGAGCATGCTGTTAAATCTATCGTTTTCTAGCTATTATGACTACTATTTTTAAGGTGAGTGCCATTGTGAATGTGAGCAAAGCTCTGTTTTCTGCTTGCCCCCATTTCTAATTGCTGTAGCTGTGCCAGAGTTGACTTCTGATGTGATTGTTTTGCTGAAATGGCTTGTGTTATCCCCTGTTTCTGTTTTGGATGGCCAGATCAGCCTCAATACTTCATTCAGATTTTACAAGCTGAGCTGTGTTGTCTCAGCTGAAGAGCTGTCACATGAAATAACATTCTGCACCTCACTGGTTGTTACCAGTAAGGGGCTTGTGGAATTGGGAGCATGAGGAAGACCTGGAACTATTTAAGAAAATGCCTCTCTCCCCTCACTTGCATACTAAGGGCCAAATAAAATTGGGTTCAGAAGTGCTGTATTAGAGAATAGCACTATCAGAGTCAGCTTTGCAGGTCTTTCCTGAGGCTCCATACTGTTTTACCCAAATTTTCTCTCTTTGTGCAGCTTGCATCAAAATCTGTTTTACTAAGTACTACGCTATTTTTTAAAGTGATGAACAGAAATTAAAAGAAGACTAATTGCAGCATGGCTACATAAGAAATTATTTTCCACCCATCTTGGGAAGTTAATATTGAAAAAAAGCGGTGCATGTATTTTCAGACTTCAAAGCCACCTAACATGCAAAATTACAACTTGATGGTATCCTGATAGAAACTCATTCAGTCAGGCAGCTGAATGATAGCTGAACAGAGTTTAGCTGGACAATTTTCACTGGGAAGGTAACCTGAAATGCTACCAGCATGTCACAAGGATGTGCAGGAAGATGATTTTTTTGTTATTCGTTATGGTAGATGCTTAAAAAATGTCTTTTCGCACAGATTAGTAAGTCAGGCTTGCCAAGCAGTCCTGAGATGCTGAATATCCAACTTAAGGGATGTAGGAGCACAGCTTGTGCTAACTGGGAGTGGGGCTGGAGCCTCATCCCCAGTGGGCTGCAGCTGTGCAGGCAGGTGACCAACACTGAGGGTAAAGGAGCCAGGGAGTGCCCAGGGGCACTGAGCAATCACCTGGGGAGCAGGTGCTGTGCATCAACAGGAGGGTGCACAGGTGCTGTGCATCAACAGGAGGGCATAAAAGGCTGGCCTGGGGAGCAAGAGGGGCAGGTCCTTGCAGCCTTCTGAAGAGACCCCATGTTATGCTCCATGGGCTGGTGCCTGAAGCCTTCTGATGAGGTTGGTGTTAGTCTGGGTGGGTGAGTGCTTAAAGCTTTCTGAAATTGTGTGCTGGTTCTCTGTGTGTTGTGGCCGTGTGCTGCAACAGAGGATAAGTATCCAGAGGAGGACACCACACCTGCTCTTCAAAGAACAAGAAATGCTGGTAGTATAGGTGAAAACAGAGCGCTGTACTCTTTTCCAGTGTTCTGTCTTTGTTTAAACGCCTTGGAGATCACAGGAACCAAAGATAAAAGAACTTAATTCCAAATGTGTTAAAGGATTTTTTCTTGGGTGCTACCCTTAAGTTAGGAAAAATGCAGGAACTGGAAGTTCACTGAACACCATGAGTTTCTTTAGGGAATATATAGGAATATTTTGAGTTCAGCTTGAGAAGCTCACCAGGTCTTTCTGTTAAGGAATGTTATTTGTTGTCACATTTTGTAGCATATTAAAAAATTATTGCTGTGTTGGGTTGTAGAATAGAAGTGCTTGAGACTGGCAAAAAATGGGAGAAAGAAAAGAATTAGTGTTTTCCAGATGAAAAATGAAATATGCTTGTCCTTCCAGAGACTTGTACAATTGGTGAATTATAATCAATTTGAACTGTAATGTTAGTTATCATCCTGGAGCCTCAGTCCAACAGGATAATCATAATCATCCCATTCCTCTGGAAATAATGAGGTTAGAGGACAATCAATAATTTCAGATTCAGGATGGCATGTTGAGCCACTCAGATATACCTTTAACCTCTTATGTTTCTCATAAGGCATAACACCAGTGTGTTACACATTCATGGATTTACAGTCATCTATGTAAGTGGTTGATCTGCTTCTATATTTTTTCAAAGCATTAACTGTGTAGTTATTAATCAGATAAAGGAGAAGCACAGTACTGCTTAAAAACAGTTTATTGTGGAGTTCATACCACTGTTCCAGTGTGGGTTTCTTCTGGTTTAAAACTGCCTCTGATTTTCTTGGGCGATCAGAGGAGTCCCCATCTTGCTGAACAGAAACTGGCACCTGTGCTCTCTCCCTGCCAGGACTACAAGTCTGAGCTGGGGCAGGCAGAGAGGGAGATGAAGCCAAGTGTTTATGCTCTCTAGCAAAGTGCTGTAAGAACTTGGGAGAATGTGAATACATCTCTTGTGTATTGAACAGAAAGCAAGTCAGTCACTGTTTGTGTGCAAGAAAACAAGTATCCCCTAGTCCATGCAGCAGAGTGACCTTATGAATTGCTGGGATTCCCAAATTCCCAAGAGGTACAGGCATTCAGTTTTTCCTCCCTGCTCAGTTTTTCATGTTGCAGGACTGAAGCGTGTCATCCGTGGGTGCATGCCACATATCCCTTGCTTTGGCATTTTCAGTGTATGGAAGAGGAGGGATTTGTTTACTGACAATGCCATGAACTGAGCTGCTTCAGCTGAGCATGGAGTCATAATATGTCAAAATCTGCATGCTCACATGAGCATGAACATGAGTCAAGTGACAAGAGCTGCCTTAGAATGAGAGAGACTCACTAGGGTGCAGTAAATCATCTTTATGCAGATGGCTGAAAGTCATCCTGTAATCCTATTTTGGGACTCATTCACTCAGTGCTACTATCCCCTGGTGTACACTCACCTGCTTTCTATTGAAGGCTGTATTTTCTCATATGACCTGGTTAGAAGTTGCCATCTAGGCACTAGTGGGCTGCTTTTTGGGGGAGGCATGGGGAAGGAAGGAAAAGTAGATCAGCTGTGTTTGCAGCCGGTCTCAGGGACAAAATGCAGTGCAGTCTGTCTGAATTGCTGCTGGGTGGCTGTGTAAGGCAGCACTAAGATGAGCAAGCTTAAGTGACTGTGGTGTCACACAATGTCGTGCCTCTGAGCTTTGATGTGGGTGGCCTTGCCACGTCTGATAGCAAGTCAGGAGCTGAAACCTTTGGGACTATTTGCCCAGTGTGATCCAGCTCCCAGGTATCTGGGAAATCAGATATCAATATCAGGTATACTGTCTCAATGAGCTTGTTCAGATGCTCAGTTAACTTGGGATGATAAGTCAGGCAAGCCAGGAATCATATTCCTTATGAGGCCTGGGTGTACATCAATGCTCATGTGTAGCTTGCATCATATCAGCAACAATACTTCTCTGCTTTGCAGCTTCCAGCGCTTGCATCAACAGAGAAAGAGCAACATAATGGGGTGGAGTTTTGTTGCTCATTACAAAAGCTAAGTGCTCCGATTTAAGAGATGCTTGGCTTTCACCAGGTGCTTGGATAGGCAAAAGGCTTCAGCATTTCCTGCTCCAGGAAAGATTTGATTCTTAATATGAGCAATGCTCCTTTAAATCAAGTCCACTTGTGTTTTTCTTCGGTCTTTCTCAAACATGGTTTTGTAACTTGTGTCTGGTCCTTAGCATTAGCTCAGAGGTCAAGGTCTCCTTTTAGTGTGTGCCCGTGTGATGCAGAGGAAAGCTGACATCTTGTGAACAGCCTTTAGTTGCTGTTACAGAGGAAACCCTGCTAAATACCAGCAAGGTCAGAGTGTCTGTTTGAATGTATGCTGTAAAGCAGTTGTTATAATTAGTACTAATTAGCCTCTCTGTTGACAGAGTTGTAAAGAAGACAAGTAAGATTGTTTGCTGTGGTAGTGGGGTCCTTTGCTATGATAAAGCCTGTTGGTACATGTGCACTTCTTAATTTTATTCTCCAGGGCTTTTAGCCAGGAATCTTTCACCAATGCACAAAGTACGAAAATATTTCCTACAAGAACTATCAAACAAAGAATGAATAATTTACCATATTAGACAATTATCCTGCCGAGGGCTCTGTGTGATCAGACACCTTGCTTGACAGGAGGAGTGTCTCCACTTCATAAGAAATCCATTTGGGTGTTCCCTTCAGTGCCTGGAAGTCATTCATGGCAGAATAAGAGTAGTTGAATATAACTGTACTCAATAGTAAACCTTGTTTTGGATCATAATCCTATAAAAATAGGAAAGAAGACATTTGCAAACTTTTGTGTCAGATATAATTCCAATTCACTAATATAGGTAAGTAGTTGAGCTTTCTTGACACAAAAACTGCAGCTATTTGCTCTCCAGTATCTTACATTAGCACTTGAAGAGTTGTCTTTGTTACTTGGTAATATTTGCATCCTCGAGTCCAGAAGGTTTAAGCTAACTGGAGGAGCCAAATGCAGTTTAAACTGCTGGTATTGTTTGACTTGACTCTAAAATTGCGGAACAGGAAATAGTTGGGCAAATGGGACCTGGTTTTGTTTACTGTTTGTGTCTTTGCTTGCATAAACTGCCCTCCTTTTCAGACAGTAGACTGCTGAATTTTCCAGCATGTGTGCAATTTTAAGTCCTCTTTTTTTCAGTGACAGATGATTGTCTCTAGGATTTGTTTCCTGTCTGCGCCCATTTGCATTTCCATAAAAATTCATCGATGTGTTTTTTCTTTGTACTGCATGGAAGTCTACATCTTTCACTATAATCAAGTGCAGTACTTGAGGTGACTGGCGAAGGTTACAGAAAATCCTAAGTGGTGTTAGCTTGAAGGTACTTGAAGGCTGTCAACAAATCAGTACAATCAGTGGAGCAATCATGCTCACTCTCAATGAAGTGCCATTTTTTAAGCATTCTACTTGCCTATATTCCTACCAAACTGTGTAGAAAGGAGTAATTGTTATGCTGAGCTAAATTGTGGCTCTTAACATGGATTTCGTCTTAACATTGCTTCACGTTTTGTGGAAGACATGGTAAGATCTTGAAGCCAGTCTGAAAGGGAAAAACCAGGGTTTAAACAACCCTGATTTGTCAGGGACTGGTGGAAATAAGTTTACAAAGACTTTATCAAGTGTGGGAATACCAGATGGATTTCACTGTTTTTGCAATTTCAATCTAGTTCAGACTGACAGTCTCTTGGGTTGGTGTGTTCGGTGTGTTTTGCCTCTTTCCGATCTCATTTTAAATGGCAGAGAAAATTTCTGCTGTTCGTGACCACAGTCAGTGGGTTTTGGTTCTTCATGCAGCTGCAATTACAGAGCTTGTGTGCAGTTTTAGATTGTAGGGGTTGACATCCATGTGTACAATTGCAGTCACACTGGTGATGCAGTTACTAAATATTTAGACAGTAGTCCCTGTGACTTTAGGCCATTGCCATATCAAGACAATAAGTACTTTTTTGGTAGTGTACAATTTTGGAACAAAATGCATTTTTTCCCCTCAAATTAGCTTTCTTTGTTTTCTAGCTTCTCCCAGTTTAAATTGAGCTCATTTGATTTCTTGAATGAAGCTTTATTATTTTTTCCATACTTGCTTAAATGCAAAAAAGAACAGGCCTAGCTGTACTGGGACTATATATTTAAAAAAGATTTGATATTTAAGTATCAAAGTTTGCAGTAGAAACTGAATGGGGTTTTTTAATTAGTTGCTTCATGAGCTGGTTTTGCTGCCTGAGAGAAAAGAGGTATTTTTGTTTGCTTTTTCATGCAATTACTGAATGTGATGTATCCTGAATTATTTCAAACATTTTTGCTGGTTATTGGTTTCAAAAACAGTGGGTGTAGTGGCAGAAGGGCATTCTTAAATAATATCAAGCTAGTTCCTTTTATGATGAATGAGAGAAAAGGGACATGTCCATTTATTTCTATTTTATTGCTTTGTTACCTGAAAGAAAAGAGCAAGGAGAGGGCTTTTGCACCTTGTCACCGAGCTTATTTTGAGGAATTTATTAATCTAAGCCCTTTTTATTTGATGGCTGATGACTGCTGCTGTAGAGTCATTAACCACCTCTGGCTGATTGGAAGGGAAGAAGTGTGTTTGGGATGTTTTCCTTTCTGAGAGACAGGTATAAGGAAAAGCAAGGTGGGGGTGGATTATTGTTTCTTAGCTGCATCTGTGGTGGTGAGCTCTGACCAACTGCTGCATGCCTTGAGTTAGGAGGAGGAAGGGCTTTATTCCCTTTGCTGTGTTTGTCTTAGGCTTTGGGGACTTTGTGTGCTCTGGTGCTGCTTGGTGTAATGCCAGGAGTAAGACAAGTGGTGGCTGAGTGTGGCAAGTTTTGATCTTGAACAAGGTCACCAGTTACCGGCAGATCCTGAATCCCCAAAATGTAAGGTACATATTCAGCTGATGGTTTTTTACCATCTTAGGTTGTACTAGAGATCAATGAAGGAAGCTGGCTTTGAATTTTACATTTCATGGCATAAAAGTTGTCCTTCATGGGAAACATTGCAGAAATTGTATGGTGCAGTTCTCCACAAGCTCCTGTTTCCTCTTCATGATGGTGGCTGTGGAAATCTGCAAGTTTTAGACTTGATTGTCACACTCATGAGTGAGGTTTGTAAGAAATGAGCATGGTTGTGTGCATCCCTTTGCAGGCTGTGCAATTCAGAGCATTATCTTTTCCCATACTTAACTGCTTGTGATAAAAGAAAGAGAAACAGGTTTTTCCCAGGCACAATTGCTGTATAGCATATTAGGCTGGTAAGATATTCAGTAACATGGCATTGCATGTTTTCAATATTGGAGGTGCCATAATTAATCACTGAATTACCCATGGAAATGAACAGTGTAATTTTAGTGTTATATCTTTGTAGCTGTGAGAGTTGTCTTCCAACAAGGATAAAAATGGGGAAGAATTTTATTTGCCATTTTTTAGCATGGCCTCTTAGCCGGTCAGTTGACCAGCACTAGAAATCCTGGGATCTAATCCAGGTGTTCTTAGAACACAAATAAATCCTTTGTACAAGACCAATGCTTGAAAAACCCCTGAAGGCAGGAAGGGCAGGAGAAATTGACTTTTTTTTGGTCCAGTTATTCAGGAAGGTAAGTTAATGTGTTGTAGCCCGTTTCTTAAACTACCTTTAAATGGAGTTTAAATGGTAAATGGAGTTTTACATGACTTTTAACCTCTTTATTCTGCTAAAGCAAGTCCCAGTACTGAGTGATAGAGCTCTCGCCTTGGGAGCCAGCTGGTTGCTCAGGACCAGGGCACATCACCCACAGACCATGAATGCTTCACCAGGAGAAGTTATCCTGCTTGCTGGGCCTTCTGAGCCTTGAAATCCTTACAGCAGTAGATTTCTGTGCTTGTCAGTCCCCTCTGATGTGGGGAATTCCGTGCAGAGGTATCAGTTTCTTGGAGATGGAAAGCTAAAAATGTAGTGCCCTTTGACCTACAGAGCAGAGTTATGTTTTCCTGCAGTTGTAGTTATGAGGCCTTGCTCCTTAATAAGGATTTTGAAATGCAAAAAAAGTGAGTATTCCAGCAGAGGTGACTTTTGAACTGTAGACTGCCAGTGTAGCAAGCCCTGTTCATCTTCTGATCAGCTGAGGTATTTGAAGGTAAGTTCCCACCTCCTTTATAGAACAGAGATCTGAGCCTTCTCATTGGTCTCCTTCCACCATTTTACATTGTGGACGCGTTGCCGTTCTGAATGTTTGCTGAAGTTGTAGCTATGGCTTATATTGTGTGAAAAGGCCAATTTTTGTGTGTTCCCTTTACATAAGGAAGTGCTTTGCGTGGTATTTGTCAGTGTGTTTGAAAAAAGAAGCCAAGTTGCTTTAAAATGAACTTCATATCTTCAGGTTACTGCATCATTCAAAACTTGTATTTTGGGGAACCTTGGTTTCTTTCAAGGAATTTTTTTTGTCTTCTGGTTGAAGTGTGAGAAATGCAGTGTAGAAGCATCCCAGAAGGTTTTCAGTGATTTTCATCTCTGAAACTGGAGAGGTAAAAACTGATGCAATGCACATTCCAAATGGTTCTTGGAGTACTGTACTTCATGTTGAGATGAATCAATTATTTTCACGTGAAGCCTGCCTCGTGACTGTGATGGGCAGTGGGTTAGCAGCGCATTTGGTGCCTACCCTTGGCAAGACCCATCTAATTGCATCAGGTGACCTATTGAGATGGACTCAACCTAGACTCAAGTTGTTGGTTCTTTCTCAGTGGAGAAAATGTGTTTTTTGTTTTTCTCTGGAAGCCTGGAAAAGAGCTGCTGTCATTGCCAGCACTATCAAGGACATGTCATTGTTCAATTTGTGACTTTTCCAGCATTGGACAGGGCTCTTTGAAAATGATTGACACTTGCAAATTAAGTCCTCTGGTCCTGAGCTTGTACCATCTCTGGTAATTTAATTACAAAGACAGGTAAGAGCTTGCTTGGAGGAATATAAAGATAGACAGGAATGGAGCAATGAGATTTTTGTCACATCACGTTTTTTGTGTCTCTAATTGATCTCGAGTTATCACCAGCCCTATCTTGACACAGACTACTTATAGTAATTGCCAGAGCTTGGCTGCTTCATAGCTCTATTTTAATGCAGTTTGGATTACTGAGGTTTTGGATGGTTTTCAAGATGGTGAGCTACTCTGCAGAAGTGTCTTTCAAGGAAGCGTGTGCCAAAACACTTAGTACATTATTTCTGCTTCCAATTCAATGTTGTCTAGGTCTTGCAGATTTGAGGAACTAAACTTGAGCTTAATAAGCTTGTGTGCTCTTTCCAGGATGAGATCAAGTGAATGAAATGAGTTGAGACAAGTCCATGCCTTAAACACATGTGGAATCCTGTCTATCAGACATGGAATACCAGGTTAGCCTTTGGAGGGACCCATTCCTGGTGTATCCCCAAGGGCTGCAGCCCATGGGGAGGACCCCTGCTGAGGCAGAGGAAAAATATGAGGAAGGAGCAAGAGAAAAGACACTTGACTGATTAATCACAGCCCCTCATTGCTCATGCCCTCTGTGCCACTTGGCTGTGGGAGGAGGAGGTGAAGGAGTAGGCAGTGAAGGATTGATGTCTGGCCTGGAAAGAAGGGATGGTGGCTGGGGAAGGTATTTTGGCTTTTTTTCTTTTTGTTTCCCCTCATCATGCATCTTTAATTGATGTTATATTAAGCTAATTGATCCTTAGGTCTGTTTTGCCTGTGATAATAAGTGGAAAAGAATCACCCTGTGTTTCTCTTGACCCATGAGCTTTTTCATGTTATCACCCTGTTCTGCTGTGGAGAGAGAGTGAGAGAGCAGCTGGCTGGGTGGAGGGGTCCTCATATCTGGACAGGGTCAACCCACCACAGCCATTTGAGGGTGAGATGAAGGAATATATGTATACATGTACTTTTTTTAGGTATTAGGTCTTAGATTCAGTGTACTCCTGCTCAGCAGGCTCAGTGTCACAGTCATAACTTCTTTTTTTATTGCTTCTCCTAAAGGAGTGGCCTTGAAGGGAGAGAGAAATCCCACCTTCCCTGAGCAGACAAGTGTAATTGGTAACACAGGTGTTATTTACTGTTCTCTGCAGCAGGAGAGCTTTGTCTCCCAACAGATCTGCAGCCCCATGACAATCAGTACATTTATCTAAAATTATGATTGCCGTTTCTTCAGTTACTCTGAAGCAGGAACTGGTTTTTATGCAACACCAGTGGCATGGGTGGTGAAATTGGCATCCAAGCAAATTGGACATATTTATAGGGTTTTTGTTATCAGCTACTTGTCAGTAGTTTTTCTGAACAGTAGTCAAATATGTTCTGAAGTTGTGTTTATTTTTGGAGTAGCGCACCTTTTGTAAATTGTGTAGCACACAGTGATTGCTGCATGGGAAACTGAACGTGTGCAGCTGCAGAAACTGAAGAGAAGATGTGGGGTTCTTTTTGTGGTCAAGGCACCCATACTGAGATTGCCTTTGTTCTGTTTATACAGACTGAGCATGGCTGTGAAACACAATGGAATGAGGCAGTTACTGGGTGATGAGCTCTTGTGCTGACATGTCAATACTAAGAAGATGACTCCTCTTATGTAGTTCAGGATAATCCTGGAGGTTTTCTGAGCAATTACTGGATTCCCCCATTCATTGCTTATGAATGGCATTTGCCTCAGAAAACTCCATAGAGATCTAATGAAATGGTGAACAAATAACTTATGCATACCACATAATATAAATTATTGTGCAGCACAACCATTCAGTTTTCAAGAAAAAAAATAATAGTTCCTATTTAAAACACACAGTTCTATGAAAACAGATGGTGCTTTTGAGTATTTTCTTTCACTGAAAGCAGATTTTAATAATGAGCTCAAAAACTGAAGTTAATATTTTTAAGTGTTGTGCAAAAGAAGAAAGAAATCACATTAGTGGTGCGCATTTCATTCTAAAAATGCTCTCTAAGCAGTTCGTGCTCCTAAAATGTAAAAGAGGAAGTGGCCTATATTATGAAGTTCTTCACAGCTCTAGATAGAGTAAAAGGATTAATATTTATGCCAAGGCTTAATCCTGTGAAAACTTATATCTTGATTGATATTGCCTTTTCACTTCGGTTGGAAGCACATCCACAGTAGCTATTAATCTCTGTTTCCTGGTGGTTTAAATCATAAACTTGAAGATGTAATTGTTAGCAAAACTTGTGTGTCTCTGCACAAGACTGTGCTACAGCTGAACATATGGTGGCACTCAGACAATTGCTTATTTGTGTATTTCCATCAACAGCACCAACAAAGCACTCTAAGTGATTGCTGAAAAAGCATTTAGTATTAAAAAACAAGAACTATGACAGGACAGGAGTGTTGGAACTGGATGGTCTTTAAGGTCCCTCCCCATGCAAAGCATTTTAAGGTTCTGTGATTAAAGCCTGTGGGTATGGGAAGAGCAGTTAGACCAGTTATACCAAGAGTTCCTTGGTGCAATTTTGTAAATGGAGATTCCCAGCCTGTAAACTCCCCTGTTTTTCAGTAAGCCAGGCAGTCATCTTGTGTAGTATTTTACGTTGCAGCAGCCAAAAGTAGGAAATCATCGATGAGGCTTACTGTCAAGCTTGGGGTATGAAATGGCAGGTTATGGACTTGCATGTGAAGATGCAGGTTTTCAAATTGAAAGACAATATTCCTACAGGCAAACCAATATAAGAGAGCAAAAATCAATTTTTCTTCTGTGTTTTTTCTTCTCCACTTTAAAGTGAAACACAGCCCTTGCCTTCAACAGGCAGAAGTAACTAAGTTGGTCAATACCCTAGCACTATTCTAATGGTACTCTTTCAGA
The DNA here is from genome assembly GCF_037042795.1 of Molothrus aeneus. NCBI lineage: Eukaryota > Metazoa > Chordata > Aves > Passeriformes > Icteridae > Molothrus > Molothrus aeneus. The sequence continues at coordinate 5,748,466 of NC_089649.1, read as the reverse complement.
GGCAGCTCTGTGATAGTTTAGGAATGGCGTGTACATACAGAAGGATAGTTTCCTGGGTGCAGTGCATTGTTTGGTTGTGCACTTAGGATTAGTGTGTTAGTGCATGCTAATTTTCAGGGAAAAGGCAAGTCAGAACTGTTCTTTAATGTTCTTGCAGCGAGGAACTGAAATCCTATCGCAATTCTGTGGGCGTCCAGACCCCTTTGAAATCTCAGTTGACCGTCATGTCCCTAGGGAGATGTCAGAAAAAGCTGTTGATATCCTGAATGGAATATAGGATACTGTGTCAGAGCTGGCTGCAGGTCTGTGAGTCACCAGCGAGTAGTGAATTTCTGTGTTGTGATCACAGCCATGAATGAGCTGACTGAAAACCTGTGCAGGGAGATGAAGGGAGTACAAATGGCATCATAAAGCAGCGCCTCAGAGATGACAGAGCTGTTCCAGAGGCAAGCAGGGCATGGAAAGCAGGCACAGGATTGTGCCAGTGCAGGTGTAATGCTCCTCCTAGCCCAGGAGGCAGCCCGGGTGCCCCTGCACTCAGGTGTTTGCCAGGTCCTATTTTGCATGGTAGAACAGGCAGGAATGCCCACCCTGCCCACGAGGCTCTGTGCCTTCACAGAACTGGCAGCTACTCTGGTACCTGCCTCGGTGGTTCCCTGCTCTTAGCCCAGGTGTTAGCAGGGAGCTGAGGCCTCGAGGGGAAAATGAATGTGGTGCACTGAGCCACTGCTTGGTCTGATGAGAGGGCATGGGTGTGGCTACTGATGTGTAGGGACAGCCGAGTACCCAAAATGTGAAAGGAGGCATAATAGGGTTTGCTGGTAAGCTATGTCCTGAAATGCTTATCTTGAGATGCACTAAACTGATTCCTGGGAGGTACATGGTGTTGTGATGAAATGGAGCAACCTTTGGACATTATACAAGTGTATAGAAATATTCAGACAATCTAAGTTCTTTTCAGATTTTCTTGAGAAAGTTGGAAAGCAGGAGGAGTAAGATGAGTTCTTGTTTCCTAAGATAGTAATGCTTGCTTTGTCTCTCGTCTTGTTTATATGCATTATTGCTCCAGATGTGCATTACAACCTGTTCTCATATGTTTCTGCAAGTTCTGGCTTACAGTACCTTGTATTATACAATTCTATGGCGTTGCACATGTTCCTCTACTTCCAGCTACATCAGGGAATTGGAAGTGTTACACAATGCTGTCACCTGATGGTAAGAAATGATGGTATCGAAGGCTTAGAGTTCAAAAAGAAGGGGTTTTCTCTTTTATTTTCAGCTGGTTTTAATGGCACATCTGACTTTGTGTTAGGGTTTATTTATTTTGTTATATTTCAGCAAAAAGGAACATGGAAAATCATTGTTTTCCCAATCTTCAGGTAGTAGCTTTACTGTTAGAAGAAGACTGCTGTTGAGATCCCTCACCTGGGTAATTGAACTTCTGTTGTGTGCATGGCCTCAGCTGCAGGTTTGGGTGTAATTGCCTTATCCAGGACCAAGAGATATTTAAACAAAAGATTTGGTATACATTCTGCAATTTTAAACTGAGCAATTCAGTTCAATCTGGTTCTGTTAGTTATGACAAACATAAGGAATGTCACTTCACCCACCTGATTTGAACATTGATATTTTTTTGAGGTGATCCACCAAAAAGATATTTTTATTATTGTTATTGGCAAAAGCCCCCAACCTATTAAACTAGAAAAACAGAGGGCACTTGTGCTGTGTGAGACATTTATAATAAGAAGAAAAAAAATCAATCTGGGACTTGACAGGAAGGCACCAAAGCTGCACATCGTGATCTGAAAGGTAGAAATGCTAAATTGGTTTCAAGGAAATGAAATAATTCCTTCCTTCTTTCACCATACTACTTTCTTACTGGGAGCTGAGAAGTCAAGTTGCTCAGCTGTGTTAGGAAGAAAATATTGCATCTTGGGAAGTTTTCTTTTGTTTTTGCTTCTTTTTCTCATTATTGACCTAAACACCTCAGCTGCTTTGTAGCTTTACCTCTTGTGAAGTTCTGGTGTAACTTAGCCACTGTTCCAAACTTCAGACAAGGAAAGAAATGACATGTCCTGAATAATCCCATAATAAATCAGTGAGAACCTAAGCAGGTAGCTTTTATTTAATGGAATGGATTGATTTCTCTGTGGAGACATGTAAGGCAGATCTTGGTCACGTACAAGCTGAAGATCTGATTCCCTTAGGCTAAAGCTGCTGAATTTGATTACAGTGATTGAGGTGGTGGCCAAACCAGACAAGGATTTAAGATTTTTCAGGAAACACTTACAGATCTACACTGAATTGTGACATCCTTTGAAGGTAAAACAATTGGAATTATCTAGTCTTCTTCCTGATGCAGAGTTCTTCTAGAGTTCCTTTAAAAGGTACAGGTATCAAATCTGGGCATTTGACAAGGTGTGTGAGGCAGATACTTGTGGAAGAATGGCTATGTGACAGGGGCCACGTGCTGGACCAAGAATTGGGAGGATGCAGCTAATCTGGGTCCCTGCACCTGCAAAACACTGTGTCCTTGAGCATAGCTGTGGTACAATAACAAGCAGTGAGAGAGACATGAGAAAAGAAAGATGTGGCCCCTAAGGTGTGAGGAAGAGCTGGCATTGTAGTTTAGCCAATAGATTGCTTAGCTTGCAGAATATGTCTGAGCTTATTACTTGTTGTGCATAAAAGTCTGATGCTCTATTCAATAAAGGAAGCTTGCTAAACACTTATATTGACCATCCAAGTTTCCCTCACTGCGACAGACACTGAATTAGAGCAAATTTCCATCATCTGATTAAATGTACTTGATGTTATGGTTGATTTCCCCATGGTATTCCAAGTTCCTATTTCTGTTACTTTAAGAAGTTACTGGAATTGCCTGGTGGGCGAAGCGGGCAGCAACTTGGCAGTTTTGCTTTCACAGAAAGCATTGTCAACTTTTTTCAGTTCAGAATGAGAAAGACAAATGGCAGAGGTGGCAGAACTACAGGCTTGCTGGAGCCCACATTTTTCCCTGCACTTGACATTTAGCCTGGTAATCCTCAGAAAAAAACACAGGTCACTGAGCAGTGCCTTGTGGACCAATACAGGGTGAAAAGCCTTTAATAAGGGGTGTGTGTAAATAGCTGCAGCTGAATTCCCACATGGCAGCATTATAATAAAATTTTTTCCCTAAGGTATATCCTTGTATGCCTACATCCTAATCTTCCTGTATTTTTACAAGATGGGATTTATACTTTTCAGTTTAACTATTAAATTAAGACATTTATTTTATCTTTTCCCAGAAAAATGTAGAATATCACTTGTACCTTATGGGGGCAGACACAAGCTGGAGAGCTGCAGGGGCTGTCACTTTAGATTTCAGCAGAGATAAATGTGCTAGGTCTTCATCAGAGATGCCAACAGTTCAAAGGAGAGGAGTTTGTCACAGCAATTGGCATTTGAGGTTATTATCAGACAAAGACTCCTTTAGAAGGGTTGGCAGAATTTGAAGGAAATTTTCCTTGTGACAATTAATCAAGTATCAGGACAAACTGCATCAGGGTGGGAATACCTAATCCAGAGGTACTCATCTGCTTTCCAGCTTTTCAATCAAGAAGCAGCCTTAAAGAAACCTCTGCATTCCAAGTGTTTGTGCATTAAATCATTGATGTAAGTGTCCTGTCCCCTTTAAAAAGAGTGTGTGTACTGGCCCTCAGAATGCTTAGCTCCCAGTGAGGGTAGAAGTGACAGAGGAGCTGGTCTGAGGGCACCAGGAAGGCAATTACAATACTTATTTCTGGCCTGGAGTGGCCATGGTATTTTCGGGAAAGCTTTGGTCTACAGGGAAGCTGATCTTTGCTTTCCCTTGCAGGGAGGGGCTGATTTAAACTGTTGTCTTCTGTGGAAAGAATTGCCAACAGCTTTAGCGTATCCAGGTAGAGATTGTGTTGTGTTTATTAGTGGAGTTTGGGCTTAGGAGTTGTCTGAATTACAGTACTGGTTGTTTATTCTTTGCTGCTTGTAATAGCAAAAAATTTCTAAACATCTTCAGTGAATGTTATTGAATTTATAGACTCTTTATACAAAATGTGAGGGGTGATTAAAATCTAACTTGCTCACATGTGAGTAGAAACTTGTTGAATTTAGCCAATGGGGCATGCTGTGTAAAAAGCTGTATCTCTAACTGCCTCTTAGTTGAAAAATGGCTCTATAGGAGAAGGGAATTCTTCAAGCCTTGTGAGAAAAACATTCCTTTAATTGTTGAATCATTAAAGTTAATAATGTGTAGTTCATACGGCGACTTTCTGCCCCATTTGCGCAACTCCCGTGCGGGAAATACTTATCACAGTATTTAATGTCTGATGTTCTCAATCAGTTTGATTTCTATTACATAATTGGGTGTTTCACATTTTCATGTAAGCCAAGTGAATTAGGCATAAGTAGGGAGGGGGAGAGGAGGGTCAGTGATGCCATTGTCAGACACTGTTTGTGGCAATGGTGATGAGAACCAGCTTTTCACTCCTGTCTCCTTATGGTCAGTTCTAGACTTAGTTGCTTTTTAAACCTCTAACTGGCAGCTGTGGTCATCCTGGAAAGGAGGTTATTCTGTTTTTTTATGTGGTGGGAGGGAGGAGATCATCAAAGTTTGTTATAAGAGGTATAAGATCTTGTAGAGATGACAATCAGAGCAGTGGAATGGCTTCCATGTGAGGAACAGCTGCTTGCCGTCTCTTGAGTCTGGAAATGCAAGAATTGGGTGGAAAGCCAAGCAGAAGGATTGAAGAAATGATGAACTCAGGGATGTGGTAGCTGGAGGGCCTCAAATGAGGCAGCAGGTCCTGGGTTTGAAACCAAAGAAGGGATACTTCACACAGTGTAGTTGATCTGTGTAACTACTTGGAATGGAGTTTTGAGATGAATCCCCATGAAATCCGAGTTATGGAGCTTTGAAATGCAACTTGGCTTTTTTCTGAGTAAGGTAGCAGTGTCACACTGTGGAGGATCAGGCTTTGAGTGCAAAGAATGGGTACCAAAAGCAGCTGTGGGGCAGCACAAGCCATCAGCTGTAAACCAAGTACAGGAAGCAGCAGTTGAGTTGTGCTGTGGTTGCCTTGTCACTTAGAGAGGATGTTTGAGTTTTCAGATGGTGTACAATAATACACTGGGAAAAGTTTCATTGTTATTCAGCAGAAAGAGCCTGTTAGTACTGCCTCCTGTAGGAGCTCTTGGACACCCTAGATGTGGGAGAGGGGAACATGAAGGTCACTACATCACAGCATCATGTTCTGAGAACTCCTCAGTGTGCGTGAGATCCAGCTGGGGAAGTGAAGAGACCTGGGCTCTTCGTCTCTGTCTTAAAAATTCTACGGACATGAAAAATGTCATTACATATTATTACTGAGTACATTTTAGACAACTTCTAAACAGTTTCAATTCAATTAAATTTGGATGTTATGACAACTATCCAAGAGTTAAAATACTTCAAGTTCTAAACTCTAATTTATCCAAGTATTCAATCCCTTGAACGCTGATAGAATGATTGGCGATGTAATTCTTCCTAGGAGTCATTGCCTAAATGAGTCCTCTTCCCAAGCTGAATTATCCTCTCGTGACCTTGCAGCATTGGGTACTGAGGGTATCATGGTCAGCTTCTGCTTTCTGCTCACCAATCTCTCCTCTGGCTCAGTCTGTGCAAGAGGGAGTCACTTCTGGCTGAGCCCCAGCTGTAGCTCTGGGGCTCGAGCCCAGCAGAGTGTGCTGAGCCACACAAGGGGGTTATGTCACTAGCAGGGGTGAGCTAGAGATCCCTGGGACAAAAGGACAATGGGAGGAAGGTTTTGTGTGACTAGGTAAAGATGTCATAACAAACTTATGCTTATGGGCAATTTAAACTTCTTGAAAACTTATCTCAAAGGTCAGGAGACATGACATACTGGAGACAGTGTCGGTAATTATGGTAAATAATCATTTTATGAGCAATTGTTTGATAGTAACCCTAATAAGTTCTGTTTCTCCCACACTGAGGTCACCTTCTCCCTGTCTGTAACACATCTTATAATGAAGTTTTTGTCAGCTGTGAAGTGCTAGACAATACAGGAGTGATAGCACTAGAGAGGATAGAGTAGAAGTGCTCAGGAGGAAAAATAGGTCAAGAATAGATGGTGTTAAAGGGAACTAAATGGGAATATTACTGTACTCAATTTTTAAGGAATGCACAAAAAAAGGGTTGAGTAATATTTATTGAGCTGTTGAACTACAAAAGTTGGTTTGGTTTAATGTTAAACACGGTGAATGGTGGAGTCCGTAGCTCCTTAAGAAAGTTTGATGAGGAGTAGCTCACCAAAGGAAATGTTAATTAAGCTGAATGGTGCCTTGCCTGCTTAATACACCTGAAAGGTAGAGAGGCTGGGGGTGTGGCAGGTCAGTCAAGTCAGGGACAGTTCAGACACTTGATGGCAAGTGGCATCTTCTTTCAGATGTGTCCTGACTGAATCTAAGGCACTGCTGTTTTAAATAAGAGTGTGAGATTGACTGGAGCTGTGTAAAATAAAACCTTCCAAAAGACAGAAACTAAAACAGCTCTGCTGTGCACTTGAATGCAAGCAGGAGGTTTTTCCTCACTGGGGTTGTCACTGCACTGCTTAGGCTTTATTTCATAAGCTGATACAGTCCTAATTTAAAATTTGACTTGCTATTACAAAGTATAAATCAGAAGATTAAAAACCTCCTGCTATAGGTTTTTTAATAGAAAGTGGCAGTTTAATTTGGCAGAGTAGAGCTGAAAGGATGCTTAAACCTGGTAGAGCGTGCCAGCATCAGCAGCTCCAGAGTAGCTGGAAATGAAAACAGAAACATGAATAATTAACAGAGAAGCCCGAGTTTCTCAGATCTTTTGCAATTACTTAAGAAAAGTTTACTTCTCCATTAAATCCTGGAGATCTATTTTTGTAGTAAACCTGGTTTTGCTTAATGAAAAATAGTGCATGTGTGTCACTGATGCTCAACAGTGCAAGTTTGGGGTTTGTTGTTTGTATTGATTTAATGAGAAAGTGTAGTTTTGGAGGGAAGCTCATTTTTTGACCAATAGGTGATTTAATTTCTTGCTGTCATATTGGTGTTTCTTTCCCAAAATACAGCAACCTTTGAAAATAATTTAATTGGGGTTTGTTGTGTTCCTTGAGGTCCAAGAACCTTCAGTGTTTAGGTGCAGTAAGGAATTAATGAGCAAGTGTGGCCCTCTTGCCAAGGCATTCCAAACCAGGGTGCAGCCTTATGTAACAAGGAGCTGTTAAACATCAGAGTTATTCCATGTGCTTATGGAAAATGGCATTGAGGAAATGATCATCATGCTAATGGCACAGAAAATAGTCCTTTTTTAGTATTTATACCATCTATTTTACTAGCTGTGCAACAGCTTCAGGAGGTGGAATATGATTCGGCCAGATGGTGGAATCAAAGCAGCCAGTTTGTCCTGCAGGGAAACGACTCTGCAAAGGCCTTGCTTTGCAACTTTGTGTATTTCAGCCTATGGGAGGTTTTGTTAACCCAGATGAGGATTTCAGTTAAGAAATATGTTTAGAGCATCTTGTTGGTAAAATCTAGGTGGTTTTGCTTTGAGAAAAAAAATACTAATGCCTGCAATTTTGTCATTTTCCCCCCACCCCTTGTGCCTCCTTACCACGTAGGATAACAGTCTGTTTTTGTTCCAGTTTCCTCTTCATAATATTCCAATTTGGAAAGTGTTTCTGATTTGAGGAAGGTATGTACTTTTTATAGGAATCAAATTGTACTTGGGTTCTGCTGCTTTGATTTCCAGTATAAGTGTATTTGCAACAGCAGTGACCAAACTGAAGAGAAAAAGTGATGCCAGTTTTTGTGTTTTATGCAGAACTGGTTAATATTTTTGTATTAAAATCCTGCATTTGATGTTTACCACACTGCCTTCCATCTCCCTTACATATCAGCATGTTCAGATAGTCCCACTTTATACGTGCTCCGAGTCTCTCACAAAGGATTTGCTTCCCAAAATGTTTAGAAAAGAGAGCACCCTGTCTCTTACTGCATGTGGCTTTTTGGTATTAGTGATTTTTGTGTAAAAGCACAGTAGAGTCAAATTGCTCCATCACTGTTCAGGGTAAAGAATATTGCAGGAGCAATTCCAGCAGGATTTTCCTCCCGAGGTAAGAAGAGAAGTAACTGAGGTCTCAGCCATCCTGATGATGACATCTCCGGTTTCTCTCTGACATGACTGGTGTCATTAGTGAGGCAGGCTCAGGAGGTGTTCTAGTGAAGTGTTGGGACATCTACTGTAGCAACAGGTGCTGTCACTCTGTGATTTTCCTGAGGCATAAAGTCAAAGGACAAATTAAAACAACCAAATTAAAACAATGTATTTATCAGCAAGTCAAAGCAGCACAATTGTAAACTAAGGGAAGGTGTTAGTTGGCTTCTGACATAGTGTGAAGGGTGTTTTTTAGAATGTGGAATTATTGAAGTATAATACCTAGTATTTTCCTGTTCTAATGCTGCTTATTTAATACCATAATGCAAGGAAACTAGAGAACTGAAATGCTTTCAGGCTCAACATAATGAAGTAGACAAATGTTCTTTTCTTTAAATGTCAGATTTGGTTCTCATTATTTTAAGAAGCTCTGTTAAGAAGCAATTGGTCAGGCACAGCTTTCAGCAGGCATTTTGGTCCACAAGCCTTAGCTTCTCAAATGCTAATCCCAACTGTATTTTATTGCCAGTCTTACTAATGCAACAAGTACCATGGGGTCACTTTTCTTATTTCTGCTAGCAGTGAAATGGTTACTGACAAAGTACAGCTCTTGCTGCTTGCATGTTGTGACTGTTTTCAGCTTTAACCTCTGAATACATTGGTAACATTGCTTAGAGATACAGCTGACTTTATTACTGGAGTAAGAAACTCAAGCTTGGGACCGGAGAATTTGACATGATTTTTTAAAAAAATACTTAGGGCTTTGCCTTACTAAAACTAGAAAATTTCTTCTTGTGTTTGGCCAGGTAAAAAGGATCTGTTTTATTGCTTTAAGAAGTTGCTTTGTGCAATATTTGAACTAGAGAAGGTGATTTTGAAAGGAAGGGTGTACAATTCCAAAATGCTGTAGGAAACACTGTTAAACTTCATCAAGTATTTGATCAAGCTGAGACTAATCCAAAGTCAGCAATGTTTGCATTTTCTATCCTGGAATTTGTAAGCAAAGAATGGTTTTAAAGGTAACATGTACAACTTCAAGAGATGGAGGAAAATCAAGAAGTTAAATCTATTGGAAGGAGTTTTGTGTGGAAATACACAGATATTAAGATAAAGAGCTGAAAACATAGTAAAAAAATACAATTTGTGTCACCTTTTAAGTGAGTTTTGATGGAGTATTCAGTGTTTAATAGAACAGTTTCTAGCAGGGTTTTGGAGAGAAGTTATTGCTTTTCACCTGTACTTAGTATTGAAAAATAGAATATCCATGTTATGTGAAATTAAAGCAACTTACTAGCAAATACCAGGAGTCTGATGATAGTTCATGGTACCTTTATCACTTCTTTCTGTGTAGTGTGGTGGATCTGCTACTTCTTCCATGGGGAGTGCAGTCTGTAGTGTGGTGTGGTGAATCTGTCTGTGAGTCTGTCTGAAAGCTGGATAATGGGGTGAGTAACAGAATGGCATCTGCTGTGAGTTACTGAGGTACTGTCCCTGCAAGAATGACCCAAATCTAACTCTCATTCCTTTAAAAAAGGCTTTCACAGCCTTGTAATTGGTAGAGGTAGTGTTCTTTAGCTGTCCATTGTCAATAAGTGTCTTTTATTTTACCTTAAGCCTCATGCCTGTATTTGGTCCTTATGTAAACCCTTCACCCCAGAAGCAAGGCAAGAGGTTTCTTTTCTGAGTGGAAGGATTCAAAAACAATCAACAGACCGTGTTCTGTTGCTTGTAACTTGCTAAGTAGCTTGAGTTGTTTCTTGAGGGGATAAATATTTTTTCATTTTCTTCGTGTGTAAGTTGTCCCTTAAGGGAAAAGCAGAATACAATCAATCTGCAAAAATTTCAAGAAAGTTTGTTAGTTTTGCTAATTTGCTGTCCAACAAGAATTGCTTTGTCCAACTTGTCAGTGGGGGGAGCAGGACACAATCTGGGAAACATTGATAACACATGGCAAAGAGCTTTTAGTGTGTTTGATGTGTCACGCAAATAGAAACAAATGCTGCTGCATAAAGCAGAAATGTATGCCAGGGAGGTGGGGAACTGTACCCCAAAACAACAGAATAAGCACAAGGGCTGTGTTCAGCCCCTGTCCTTTGAAGCTGTCTGAGAATGTTGTGCAAAACACAGCAGCAGTCATTCCTCAACTGAAATATTAAGTGTACCGTGTGCCAAGTAAACATTGAACGAGTGCCAGGAGCTTCCAGCAGCAGGCTCAGGTTTACACCTGGTGAGATTGAAGTCAACAAGGATCTCATTAAGCTGCTCAGGGAAATGTTGAGGCAGGTATGATGCACAGCAATTTGTGAGCATGGATCTTACAAAGCCGAGGATGTATCTACTTATTCCAGATGACACCGAGGCAGCTGGGCAGTGCTCACCAAACCAAATCAATTTACTTCAGAGGACTTGGAGGGAAAGGCGTTGCGTCTGTTGGTTGTTTAGAAATGTAGCTGAAAAGTACTGGGCTGGCTGTTTTTTCAGTATCAGACATTCCGTTTGTGCTTGAGAGAAGATTAGTTTGGGGCTTTTTTTTTTTGCTTTAGGGGGAAAAATCATTCTGTGTGTAGGAAGTTGCTGAACAAATACTGAAACATTTCAAAATGGAATTGACATGCAGATGTTGTGGCACAAGGAAATGTAATGCAGCTGTACCTTTTGATATGAGGAAAAGAAGGATGTTATGTTGGTTATAAGAGCAGAATTCCACCCTTTTTAGGAATGACCTGAAAAATGTGTAATTTCTCTAACAGGCTTCATCAGTATGTAATCAAAATGCAGAATTTGCCTCAAGTTCAAGACTTGTGGTTTTGATACAGGAGCTTCCCTCAGCAGCTAACAGAGAGTAAATAGAGAAGTGCCTGCTGGTCTGTGTGCAACAGATTGGAGCCTTTTGTTCAAATTCAGCAATTTCAATGCAGAAATTGCTTTCTGGATGTCACTGCACCACTGTGTTTATCAGCTGACAAACACAGCAGTCAGTGTGTGTGTTAATAGCCACTAATAATATGTGCTCCCAAAGGACATGTTATCAGTGGCTTCAGCATATTTTTTCAGCTGTGAAAGAGAAGATGGATTGAAAAAGGCTTTAAATACCAGCCAGTGTGTGCATTTCCTGTCTCTCTCTCTCTGTCTGTTAATACTAAATTTTTCTGTTAGGAGACTAATACATGGATCATCTCTCCATATCTCTCCAAGCACCCATCCTGTCTCCCACTGAAATACACATTAAGCTCATCTATTGTGAAATAAATCCCCAGAAATCTTTCCAAAATAGACTTACAGGTGTAATGGATTGAATTAAAATGGAGTGACATATGTTTAAAAAGTACTTGGGAAAAACAGTTAATCCTGATGAAAGGTATAAATACCTTGCCTGAGGCAGAGATAACTTTGGATTGAAAATAATGTAGTACATTTTAATCACTTTTACTGCAACCGTTTTTATCTATGAAATAAGCTCTCTTGGAAGCTCTTTTCAGGTAAAAGAAGGCTTGAACAGCAGTTTAGTTGTGAAATCTGCTTAGTTTGGAACCTGGGGAAGCTTGTAATGGTCTGTTCTCTTTGCTTCTCTGTGTAACTGCAGTTGAAGAAGTACTTTCAGCAGCACTTCAGACAAGTTCTCAGGAAGTCTAAGCTTAGATGTAAGCTCCTTTGCTGTCACAGTAGTGCCGAGGAAATAATGTCATGTTTACTGGAGAGCCATGAAGTTTTGAGCAGGGAATCCCAGCATTAGGTACCACTGGGCCTGCTTGTTCCTGATTGCAATAGAGAGGTGGTACCTAACCGAAATGAAAATCACTGCAGCAGTTGTCATAGGTTTTGCAGCCCATTCAGGGTGTCTGGTAGTTCCAGCTCGCCCTCAGCTGTGGATCCTGTTCCAAGGCCATTACACAGCATTTCAGCACCCTCTCTAATGAGGCTTCCTGTGTCCCAGCCTGGGGCTCTGGCCAGGGACCAACCCCGGTGTGGAGCACTGGGATCACTGGGATGGGGGAGCAGCCTCTGTTACTGCTTGCTGTGCTTCTGTCACATCTAAACTGGCCTGTTCTTGTGAGAAAGCTGGCAGGGGAGTGATTCTCCTGAAAAGGAGGAAAGCCTCTTGGAAATGAAAAGCCTTTGAGAGGTCTTTTCAGAAGACTGTAATCTTTTCTCTGCCTTTTGTGGAGTCCAGTTAGCCTTGTCTTTGCCATCTTAAGTCATGTGCTGGAGGTATTAAATACCCAGGTGGAGAGATAGATAAAATAATAGGGCAGCAAGTATGTTTTGACCCCACTCTATCTATATCCAAGGTGCTTAATTCAAAGCTCAGCCACAGGTATATTTGTAAAGAGATGTTATCTGTAGCTGAGAACAGTGAGGTACTTGAATGGGCAACAGGAGTATGAAACTTCTTCATTTATCAATGCAGACTTTGTGCAGCTACACTTCTTCTATTCTATTTCTTCTTCCCCACAAAGTTTTAGAATATTGCTGAGTTGGTGGCAGAAAAAAAGCTACAGTCACTTCCTTACAAACAACCTGCTGTGTCCATGGGTAGGTTCAGACTTCCCACTTGGTTTAATATGAAGCAGAGTTCTAGTTATAAAAAGCCCTAGACACGTGCCTTTGGCATACATGGTGTTGTGGCCTGGCTTTGTTGGTCGTGATTTTGTACAGTGGTGTCTATAAACAGTTTTGGGACCTGGGTTAAGTAAATATTGTTAAATCAGGGAATCTTTCACCTCTGCAGTCTCTCAGAACAGACCTACTCTTCATGGAAAATTGATAAGTGATCATATGTCAAGCACAAAATGTGGTGTTTTTTTGTTTTATTCTTAGCTCCTTCTAGCATAACAGTGTATTTTCAGGTAATACTGATTTTCTTTTCTTTTTCTTGCTTAGAGTGCACAGCTGCCCAAGTGTCTTCTCATTTAATGCACTGTACAAATAAACATTTCAGGAGCTGAAGTGTGATATTTCAGGTGTTTTTACCTGCGCACATTTCATCGTGAAGGTGCTGTCCCTTGTCAGCCTGCAGTGTGTGCTGAAGTGGCCTGCTGAGCAAACAGCAAACTGCCTCTGAAGCAGAGAGCCTGGGAAGAAGCTTTGACGTTGTGTCTGTCACCTGGTGTTAAATGTCTCGTGGCAAATGCTGTTTCTAGTAGTATTAAACACATTAGGTGAACTAATTGTCAAGAAACAAGACAATTGTCATAATTTGCCTTGTGCTTTTGCCTTTGGGGAAGTATCTTATTGACAGGGTTTGTTTGTTTAAGGTCAGTGTTGAAGTGTGAGTTCAGCATTGCTCTCCTTTGGCATTCTGAGCTGTGCTTACACTGATGCTGAACTGCCATCTCCATGTCGCTAGTGCCAGCTAATGGTTTAGGTGCTATCTCTAAATGACATCTTCAAGAGGTGTCACAGGTAAGAAAATGGGACTGATGTCCTAGGATAACCTCTCCAATCTTTGGCAGTGTTTTAGTACCTTACTTCAGCCTAACTCATTGCCATCCTCACTGGGAGACCCTTACACAATGCAACCCATGGGATCTCTGTGTGCTGAGGGTGATGGGATGGGAGATGCTTGCTAGTGGTGCTTCAGTCAGTGTTTTACTGGCATTCCAAACTGCCTTTTTTCCAAGCTGTGCGTTCTAGAAAGCACTAAATCACAGGTGTCAGTCTTTTTTTTTTTTTTAATGCACTAAGCTAGTTAACACCTAGTGCCTCGGGAGGGAAGCTCTGTAATGGTTTTGCTGTAAGAGAAAATCATTCTCCTATTGTTAGTCTGTCTTTCTTAATAGTTCAGTGAGACGCTGCACCTCACTTGGACAAGGAAAGCAGCAGTGGACATGGCAGAGCAAGGAAAGTCAGCGCTTTCCTCATCTCGTGTGCATTCATTATAAAATCAATACAAATGTAAGTGCTGTGGAACAAGGGTGAAGCCATCTGAGGAGTGTAGTGCTTCTGCATTTCAATTTTAATGACAACCTTTTTGCAGCAGCTATAATATAGGTTCCTCCCAAAATAGACACCTAGAATAGCCATTTTTACAGAAATAATTTTACCCAGAGGAAGGAGAGAGTTTAAAATACCTACTATGCAGAGCTCACAACAGAGCAAATGCTGACTCTACTATAAAATGCCAGGTAACTTTGGTGAGTATAATGGGCAGAATTTATTTAGGGACAATGAAAGGCAAATATTAACCTTAACAAATGAGGTGTCAAAAAGATGGCATTTAAAATGGAACTGAAATGGTAAAATGCTGATTTTCTTTTCTGTTGTTCCAGTTCTGAAGGGAAAAGGGATTCATTACTAAGTTTTGAGCTTTTGTCAACTCAGTAGCCTTAGAACTAAACAGAACTCCAGTGCTTAGGTAAGTTCAACGCACTAATGGAGTTTGTGCCTTCCACTTGCAAATTTCTAGCCTGTAGTCTACTTGGATGTTCTTTCTCTTCTTGTATTATCTGAGGTCCTGGGAGATTTCTCATTTGTTATGTGGTTTATGATAGCATCATGAGCTGTCTAATTGACACTGAATAAACTGATAGTGAAATAGCTCTGCTGACTTTATGAAGGGAAAAAGATTACATAAAAATTAGTGTTTTCTCCTGTTGTTGGCCTTATCTCTTGAAATATGATAAAGCACGCATGCTTAGCTTTATCTGCTAACACATCATGCTCTCTGTTATCCTGGAAATCCAGGGCAGTAAAATCCTGTGTCACAGAACTTCCTAGAGAAAAGGCCTTTGTTTGTAACAAAATGCCAGCAGACATTGGTGTTTATTTGCAGTCAGCTCAGGTGCATGTAGAATTTTGATGGAGTCCATTTATTCAAAAAGCAAGGACTTTTCACAGTTTATGCCAAGGACTTCTGGATAATTAATTGTAATGGATACTGTAAAGCTGAAAGCACTTTATTTGTGCTGTCATGTGCAGTTTGGGATAGGATGAAAATAGTTTTTCTTTTCATGGATGATGTAGGGAATGAGAGGATGGCTGGCTAGCATGTCAATGAGATGGGCTTCTGCCTTCAGTGGAGCAAGAGGTTTCCCACCATCAAGCCACTGGTATTTAATGGTGCAGATGCACTACAAAAGTGCTTAATCCCAACACTTAATGGCATAATTGTCAAAATGAGGCATGGAGATTTGCTGCAGCCAGTACCAAAAAAGGGTTCTTGAGTTGGAATTTGGACTAGAATGTTCTAAACTGAAGTTCTGTGCTGCAGGACTGGGGCATAATTGTTTTCTGGTTTTGGTTTTTTTTTTTAATTTTCATGGTTGTGTTTTCAAGGCAGAAAACGCAATATCTGTTAAAATTGGTGGAGGATGTTAGATAATGTCAACATCAACCTGGTTTATCTTTCTGCTGTTTTTGTACTTGCACTAATGGGCCGATGCCTTTTCTTATCTCCTGTGTCATTACCATGGCATGTGTTTCTAGAGCTGCTTTCAGCCAGAAATGCCAGAGAGGAACTCATCTGTCACTCCATCTTAGTTACAGGCAGTCAAGACTTATACTGGTTTTTATCTTCTGTGAAACTTTTGTGGTTCCGATGCAGCAAGAGCTTTTTCAAAAATGTGCTGCAATAAAAGAATTCACTTTTGATGCAGAGCATTAGCAGACAACACAAATCCATCAACATCCCATGTAAGAAAAGTTCCCTAAGTGAGCTTTGTTGGCAAATGCTGGGCTGGAGATGAACAACATGACTGCAAAAATGTTCTTTATACAGGCCATGGTAGCCAAATTTGTATGCTGCATTGACTGCAGAATATCTGAGGAAACTGTATCCCTCTGAAATAAGTAAAATATCAGTCAAGTAGTATACAATTAGAAATAAAAATTCCATCTGTCTTAACCATAATCATTGACAAATTCATGGATATTTCTTTGTTCTCAGAAAATTTTTTTTTACTTTACTAAAACCTTCCCCTAGACCTGTGAAGTGTTTTGGGGATGCTGATGTTTTAGGCAAGCTGTGGGTAGGTGCACTGCCAAGACCTGTGTAGCCTGAGGCCAGTCACCGTAGCAGCACCAGGGCAAGCAGTCAGCCTGAGCACCAGGGCTGAAGGGGAACAAGCAGAGTGAGACCCCAGTCGTGGTGTTTGCCAGAAGCTGCTGTGCTGACAGCAGCATGGAAATGTGTCCTCAAGGCAAGGCGGATAGCAGCAAGGCAAAGCTGGTTCTGGAGAGGGAGAGAGTCCCAGCTTCTACAGCTGCTGGTCACTGCAGAGGCTTTGGTGGTGCTCATCATCTTTCTCCAAAGGCCATTTTGGCAGGGGATTCAGGTGGTGACTTGACACCTCCTTTTGCAAAGGAGTCACACAGCAGAAGATGCCAAAGAATTGCTGCTGCTAGGCAATAAAAGTGCCATTGGCCTGGCAGTGGGAATTCAGCCTCAGAGATGAGCCCTAACATCACTTGGAGGAGGAGAGCAGGGAGAATACAATTAGGGAGCAGTGTGCTAAACTCAGGTAAGGAGTTCAACTGCTAAATTCCTTCCCAGACACACAGGAGAGTCTACTACCGATAGGTTTCTTCATTGCCATTGAAGAAGTGCCCCACAGGATGGACTGTAAGACATCTCGCCCTCTGCCGGCCCCGGGCTCGCCTTCAGCACTTGGGGAGGAACAGCTCCTTGGCCGGCTCTCCCTGCGGGTTGCACTGCGAGTCCTGGGCGGCAGCATTGCCTGGGTTCTGAGTGTAGTGTGTGTCCTCATGGCTTGGGAGAGACGTGCAGGGAGCCATGGCTTCAGGAGGAATGTAGACATGGGAATTATGTGTAGCTGATAAGCACAACTGGTCTGAGGAACACGTACATCTCAGTGCTTAATGTAGTGTTGTGCAGTCTTTGCTTATCTGTTCTGTGCAAAAGGCAACTCCTCTATGGCATTAAGCATTTTCATGTTCTAGTGCTATTCAAAATAATAGTTTAAATGTTGCTGTTAAAATATTTCATCTGGCACAAAATAATTCATTTTGTTTTACTGTAGCCACAAAGTAAAATGTAAAACTATACAAGCTGTAATAGACTGTTTTTGGTGTGTAGGTGTTTTAGAGGTTAAACCATGATTCTTAAAAGCAATATTTCACAAGTATTCTGCATTTCTTCAGGAAGAATGTGCATATAATATTGGAGTGATTTAAATTAGGGGTGCTTTCAGGTTGTTAACCATGGAGTGCACTCAGCAGGCAGTGTCTCTACAATGGAGTGCATGTGCCCAGTGCACACTACTAGTTACAGGGGAAAACAGCAAGTGGTTTATCAAGGCCCAGCTTTTTACCTTAGAGCAGTGGCCTAAGGGTGGCTGAGTGACATATTCAGTGGAAAGCCTAAGAGAGACCACCTTTTTCAAGAGATTGTTCCCTTTTAACTGCTAGAAGGGAGAAACAATCCAAACTACTAATTGGGCGTAATAGTTTCAAGGATATGTCAATAGACCAGACAACATGCAAGCAGCTGCAGTTATGGGCTAATTATCTGTTGTTTCCAGTTAAACAGGTGGTTTCTTGAGCCACAGAAGCAGGAAAAACAGCTTGGATGGGGTCTCTATTTAGATAGAAATCTTGTGTCCACATGGCTCTTTCAGAGGACTAATTAATTTGCAGATTTGTGTGTCAGACAGACCAGAGCATTGTAAGGTAAAACCGTGATGAATTTGAGAACAATCTGAATTTTTTTGTACTTCATTAAACATAATTCAGATTAAGAAAAGAATATTGTTAAACTCTTTCAGATGTTTGTAGCTCATCATTCCAATGCCAGGCACTCCAAAATTCTGTAGCCTTCATTTATATGTCTTACTGTGTGTGCTCCTTCAAGATTCAAAAAAACTGAAAAGGTATTCATAGTGCACAGCATGAGCCTTGCAGTGTCAGTTTAAAGAGGAAATTAGTTGCTGTTTGCACTGGTCAGGCTGGTGCTGAAGGAATGGGGTAGGGCTGATCTCTGTGTCAGGAAATGAGCAGTTGATGCTGGCCAGGCGGGAGGGAAGCAGGCTGAGTGAGCAGCTGCTTCCATGTGGCTGCAGGGAGAGCTTCCCGTGGGGCAAATGGGACAGCTGCACGTGGGGATGCTGCAGAGCTCTGCAGGATGAGCCCTGGTTCTAACAGAGATTGTTCTAGCGAGACTTAGTGTCTCTGAGGGCATCCTTTGGCACAGAGGCCTCTCTGGAATAATGATGGTTGCTCATGGACAAATGTGACATCATCAACACACTTTTTAATGGTTTTTTTGTTATATGTCCTTTGACCTTCTCAGCCTGAAGGAGCCTGGTGAGCAGAGTGTCACTGTGTGACCCATGAGCTGTCTGTGGAACAGCTGTGGTCTCCACACCTTCACCTCCCCTGGAAATAGTCTGGGGACTTCTGCCTTAATGAAACTTAAAACCACACAGCTGGAAAAGGTTATCCTGTCATTTCTACTGAATTGGCTGCTGGGTTATTATTTTACTTTGCTTTTATTTAGTGCTTGGATAATTCTGATCTGCCACCTCTTCAGCTGAGTTCTGCCCATTTTTGCCTTAATAGAAGATCAAGTTGAAGGAGTACTTCTAGAGATGATGCTGCACTAATTCTAATTTGTTTTAAGTTCACTCTTGTGTCAAACATTGTGTTGTCAGTAAGTTTTTTGATGTGGCATTAGAATAATAATGCCACATCAAAAATAAATTAATATTAAATAAATAAATATTAGTCTTTAAAATAGCAATAGTAGAGTAATAACCAAGATGATTCCTGCAGTCAAGGACTCACTTGCCCTTGGATACTGTATGACAGTGCCAGGACGTAGTGCCTCAGCGTTTGATTTCTGTGCAAGTGTGATTGTGGCATTCCATTAATACTGGTTTGTGATAGAATCAACACAGCAGAGCTTGAAACAAACACTGAGAAAATGTGATTTTTGGCTACTTTGAAGGAACTGAATAATTTGGTTTGCCCCAAAGCTGAAGTAAGACCAGAAGTATTTCTTTATTTCCAGCCAGGGAAATGTTATGAAAAGCTGTCAGCCAAGTGTACAGTCTACCTGTCT
The DNA here is from genome assembly GCF_037042795.1 of Molothrus aeneus. Lineage (NCBI taxonomy): Eukaryota > Metazoa > Chordata > Aves > Passeriformes > Icteridae > Molothrus > Molothrus aeneus. Next base: position 5,729,243 of record NC_089649.1, on the reverse strand, counting down.
TGTGTTATTCCATCTTGCAAGTGTAATCAAAACCCATCATCAGAAATCATCTTTTACTGATTTTACATGTAAGGAACAACTTGCTCCAGGTCAGTTATGGTCATTAGTAAATGTAACTAACTGGTGCTAATAGTTCGATTTTTATCAGCAATAAATGCCTTTGACTGTAGGAATAAGTGTTCTTTGGACTAGATATTGAAAGCCAGAAATTATCTCTCAAGTAATTTTTTATCACACTGTAAATTTCTAACCATACAGTGCGGATCTTATTTCTGGGAGTGCAATTAGAGTGACTTACAGGGCTGACAACACTAAGCTCAGCAAATGCATTAAGTGCTGCAACTTCCTTTTGAGAAAAAAAGGGCTTTATGTTATCCAAGAGTCATAAAACTTGTAATCATAAACCCATCTGTTGCTGTTAGCTAATCAGACTCATTGTTCCATGGATATTTTCAGGTAATGTTTTAGTAAATTGCCTGTTTTATTGCTTTTGTAACTCAGTAACCATCTTTTCCTTGATGACTCACCAACAGGGTACATGAAAAGTCCCTTAAGAATATGTCAATCTTTGAAGTGAGAACATGTCCCCCTCTTTCACTGTGTAACTCTGTTTAGAAATTCTGTTTCATTGTTAATGAACAGAATAAAAAGGAAAGCTCTTGAATGAGGACAAGAGTTATGGTCAAGGTCAAAATGAGTACTCAAAGCTGTCAGCAGCCCCAAGGACATGAGATTTTCATCAACACTTCTGCTATTGCCAGTTCCCATTGAGTTGCTTTGTATTTCCCGTCCCATGGTATTGCCCTGGCTTTCAGCTGTTGAACTTCTCCTGGAAAGCTGAATGCATCCAGCAGACAGTCAAATGAAGGGCTGAGCTAGGCCAAGTGTGCTACAGCAAGTGGCTCATTTCCTTTCTTACAGAAAAGTGTTGGGACAATCCAATAGAAAATGGAGACCTGGCGGGTGAGCAGTGAGATAAACTACAAACAAACGGTGCTGTGCTATAAACTATTCCCTTTCTTCTGTTATCTCTCCCATCTTCTTGCTTGTCCCCTCTCCTGTGACAGGGACAAAGATGGAAATGAAAGTCAAGTGCCAGCCTTTGACTGCTTTACTGAATGGAAAGGATTCTGAGTGCTTGAGGTGCAGGAAGCCAGCAGGAGAATGAAGGGTGCCATAAAAAAACCAACAGTGCTTCTGTGTTCATTCTGAAAGCCTTTATTTAATAACTCTAAGTTATTAGTGCAATTGTGTCCATATTAAAAACAAGTCATTTTATTGACATTTGATTAGCAAATCAGCTTTATTAGGACTGGGAATAATTGTCCCAGGTTATTTATTTCAGTTTAATAGTACAACAGCACACGTATCTGCAGTGTGTGTTCTCATTATTAAAGACTCCTTGTGCAAATATTTAAATACCTAATAGTTGGGGACTTGACATTTATTAGAGTGTAGGCTTGGGGAGGGCTAAATAATGCTTTTTAATGTAACTTGACAGCATTAAAATGCAAGTTTTATTAATTCCATTATTGTACTGCCATAATGCAAAATTATAGAGGGATGCAACTTGGATTTATAATTTACTTCCACCTTGCAAGTCTTTAATGTATTATGGTTACATTTGCTGAAATACACGGGGGAAAAAAAGGGATCTTGAATCTTATTATGTTTTTTTCCCCTTCCCAATAAAGGGCAAACAGATCTGAGTTCATTTACATAGCAACATCCAAGTCTCTGTGCTTAGAAATAGAGTTAGTGCTAAATAAGCCTGACAGGTGGGTAGTCACAGAGATTCTTCATTCTGGAAAAACTCAGAGCAGAGCCCCGGAAACTGAAATTCAGGGTAAAATGCTTCTGCATGTTTTCTGCTTTTCTTCTCCCAGGCAGGGTAGTGGGCTGATGCAGAGTTCCTAAAGCATCTTCCATGCCCACATCAGAGATGCAGATAAAAACATGTCAGGGTATTTATGCTATTTTTTCCAGTTAAATTGAGAGATGGAGTTTTCTTAGCCTGCTGCTCTGTGGAAGAGCACATATTGACAAATGACACTCTTTTAATGCTTTCTGACAATAACAGTGCTTCCTGCCAATTTCTGCTGCCAATAATAATGACTGTCTGCTACAGCAAACAACTAATGAATGTCTCTGAATGACCTTTTAGCAACTACTGTCAACATTAACTACTCTGCAGCTTTTCCACCTTCCCTGGAAATTGCTGGGGTTGCATCCAGAGTGTGTCAAGGTAACTGACAGGACAGCTGGATCTGTGTGAGTTTGGATGGCATTGCCACTGGTCTAGTTCTGCATCTTGTGATGAACACTCGAGGTAACAGTGACAGATGATCTCTAGGGATGGGGAAAGGTGCTTGCCTGTGTGCAAGTTTGTCACCTAAGGGACATAGAAACCACACAAGAGTTGTTCTGACCTGTGCAAGGAGCAAGGAATGAGCTGTAGAAGCCACTGGATCACATGAAGGTCACGTTGTTCAGGTTCCTTAGAAACAACCACAAGTGTGCATCTTCCTAGAAAACACAAGGAAAAAAAATAAGCTACAGGAAGTGAAGCTGGAATTGGGGAGTTAAAGTTCCTGATGAATGACAGATTTCCTGTGGGATCAATTAGTCCTCAGTTAATTGTGTAAACCAGTTGTGTAAAACAGGGGTTCCTGTAAGAGAATTACTGCTTCTTGATCATGGCAGTTTTCTGTCATCTGTGCAGTGTGACCCCATCTGATTCCCAGGCAGCTCTATTTAGCTTCCAGCTCAAAATGCCAAATCAGTACAAATATTTGAGAGTAAGGAATAAGATCCCTTGGATTTGAAAGAACACCAACATCTCATCCTATTGCTTAGAGAGTTGCTCTTCTGAGGCTTATGTCAGAGGACCACTCTTTTAAAATCTCTGGATGTGTAACATGTATTTAAAAATAGGTGTGAAAAAGAGGTTGCATCAGGTAGCTTGGGCTGCTCTGAACATGGCTCTTGGAGGCTATTTTTCTTACAGAGCTGAGGAATTCTTGGTTTTTTTGGCAGAGAGAGGAAAACAGAGCTGGCCCGGTGGATGGAGAAGATGGGGATTAGAGTATCAGAATCAGAACTCATGGAACACCAGTTTGCCAACTTGCCACCAGCACCTCAGACTCAGGTTTGCATCCTGGCTTTTTATGGTCCAGCTTCACAAACTTTTTGCTCTGGATCACACTTCCCATCCCCAGCACAGGGCCTCAGTAATTCACAAATATATCCTATGTCTCACCTGTGACCCTCTGTAGGGAGCTGTGCAATATAACTGCATCCTTACAGCACTGCTTGCTTCATGGAAGTTGTTCAAACACTTGTGCCCTTGTAACATGAGGCAGCTGTTGGGCACAGCAATCTCATTCCTAAACACTGAAATTTAACAGCATTTTAGTAATTAAAAGGCAGTATTTTTGGTGCTTAATTTTAGCCTGGTGTTGCTATGGAAAATAAAGAGCTGTGCCTTCCCTTCCCCCCTGGTTCCCAAAGAGAAAATTGAAAGCCGTTGAGATTATTTCTCTCTGCGATATAAAGCAAGAAAATTCACAAATAAAATGGCTTTTAGTGTTGTGGTACACAAAATAAGAAAGCACACTGTAAATTAATTCTTCTCTATAGACTACATAATTATGAGATTGAGATAAGCTTTGACCTTTGCTGCATCCATTTGCATAATGCAGCACACAGTACCACGCCATTGTGGATTTTTCATCATTGCCTTGTGCTGCTACTGATAGTGAAATGTGTTCACTTCAAATACTGCATTGTGTGAATTTTAATTGCAAACATCCTCTTCATGTTAAATGTTGGACTAAAGTAGCGCTGAGTACAATTTGTCTCTTAATACCCGCTGGCTTCTGGTATCTAAAAGACAACCAGGACTGGAACTGGATATTGAGAGCACAGGATATTGATCATTAGAAGGCCATAGAAATATTATGCTTAACTGGGGAAATTCCTGCAGAATAAGATATTGGCCCTAATTTTCACTGATTTCACTAAAGAGGCTTTTTTTTTTCTCCAAATCCAAAAGAGGAGCACAGTTATACTTTCAGGAATTGCACAGTTATACTTTCAGGAATTAATCTCCTTGTTATGTACATGACTGACTTTGGAAGAGGTGGGTTAAATGATGAAGTTATTAATCAGCATGTCCAGACAAAATGAAAACAGTTGAGAAATAGTCTTTATTAGTAGGATACCTTAGATACAGGTAGTAAAATGGTGTGCTGGGCTGGCTTGGCAAATAGCCAGAATGGACTGATGGTTTTTCATTATCTGTTATATGGAAATACTAGCTTTGTAACAGTGTGTTTTGTGTTGATGCTTATTCATCTGTGAGAGAGTCATTTTCAGGCTGCTTGTCCAGGAAACATTCTACATCTTCCTTTGCATCTGCAGAACAGCTGCTTTAGCTAGGATTGTCATTGTTCAATTTCTGCGAAGCTGCAGGCTGTCCTAATGTCTTCCTAAAGCCAAAGAAATGAGTATAAAATAGGATTTTGGGGCTGGGATCCAGGGTTTACTGTCTATGAGCCTTCTTTGTTTTGCTGTGTAAAATCTTACTCCATGCTCACTCTATTCCTGCTAATATATGATGTCAACAATTAGCACAGAAAAAACAGTTTCTCTTGGTAACAGTTTACAAATGGTGGGGGATACGTTGAGTTTAGGTAGTCATGCAACCTGTATGTTTGCTGAAAAGGAACATTGTAAGCAATAAGGCCATGGTATAAAATCTTAATAGCAAATAGTTGGTTACTCAGGTGCTTACTCTGGATTGGTGGCTGGGGATTTCACATCTACAGGACATAAAAATTAGAAGTTGTAAATTACAGTGTCTGTTTGAAAGCCTCAGCATTGAAGTTGCACTAGGTAAGGTGCAGAGTTCAGGTCTTTTAGGCAATCAATATTTAATTTCTCATGTGCCAATAATGCTGGTATTTTTGTCCAATTCCGCCACCCCTTGCTGTTGACTTGCACTCCTTGCAATAGCTATTGGGAGCATAAACCCATGTCACAAGCTTGGAGAGAAGCTGTGGAACAGTCCCATGGTTGCCTCATGTTTATGGTGTTGACAGGGGCTGGAGCAAACTCAGGATGAATCTCTCTGAAGCGCACACAGGTATCCCGTGTGTGGGGCAACACCACTCCTTAGACAGTGTTTTTCACTTTGCAACTTCATCCTGCTGTTAATTCTGTGAGAGGCACTGAAGATGAAGAGGAATATTTTTCACATGACCATGCAGTAATGTCAATGTGTTTGTTTTTTTTCAAAACATCCCTCAATACGAGTGCATTCTATTTGCTAAAAATCAGAAAAAGTCTGCAGCATGATCATTTCACTTTATCCCGTTCTTTTGGATAATTTCAACACGAGGTTATCCTGACGTAAAATTTTCTCTAATGTGGTGATTTTTCAGACAAAGATTTTTAAGTCACAAGAACACTCTAGTACTATTTTCCAAATGGTAAATAAGTGTAGATGAAAAAATAATCGAGGTCAGAGTCAAGGGTTTTTTCCCATTTTGGCAAGGTTTAACCTTATTCCACCTGCAGACTGTGTGTTTCAATGGATGTTGCTCTTGAGAAGCAATGGTCACTATTCTGACCTGAGCTTTTCTATCTGTTGAATAAAATTACCTTCTTTGTCTTGGCTCAGCAAGGAATTTTAATTTTTCTGTGAACCTTTCTCTTGTGTTCAGAGTTTCATTATTTCCATATTTCCATTACAGTGAGCATGTCCTTCCACCTCTTAACTTGGTCAAGGCTCAGCTTGTAAGGATGTGGAATGAAACATTCAATCATGCACACCTTATATCTTAGAATAAAAAGACCGTTTTCCTATGAAATTTTTTGAAAATTCTTGGTAATAATTTTCAAATTTGAATAGAAGAAAGAGCCAGTAACACAAAGTACACCATAAATTAATGTTCTGATTTATTCATTGGAATGAGGATTAGCTTTTCTAATCCAATATCCTGTGAAATCAGTCTATTTGTACACACATAAATATACTAATTTATAACAGTTAGATGTGTAGTTACAAATGCTAATTGATAGACAATGTTATATGCAGAGTGTACCACCAGTTTCATTAATCCTTAGAAAAACAAATACTGGAAAGGACAGCAGGGACCATTTCATGCTTTTTGCAGGATGCCATGTTATAGTGTTTTGCTCATTCCCTTAACTGCATAATGACCAAGGATATTGACTTTGAACACTGAAACAGAATTTTGGCAACCTTTTGTGAGATGAGGGTTTAACTTCTACTTGAAACTGCCTCTGATCAGAGCGTTTTACTTTTTCTGTTGGATGTGTAAACACTCCTTAGACATTTGTCTATGATTACAGGATGAGGAGATGAAATTTGTAGCTGCTGTATGTGGTTAAATGTTGTTTTAAATGTAGCAATCCTCAAAAGAAAGTTGTTTCAGAACTCATCATGGTGTGAACATTAGACAAACTTCCTAAATGAGGGTGGTACTTACCCAGCCATTTCCTTCTGTGTTAATTGGAATAAACAGCTCATCAAGCCAACCTGAACTTTTAAGGTAATGACATTGTTCCTCCTGGAGGTTTTCTCGGCATGATGGGTACAGGCTTGTGGTTGTTAGTGCAGCAGATAACTGAGTTTTCTTCACACTTATTTCAGCTATTTGCTCTGCTGCAATTTTACAGATAGCTATTACTGCCAAGCACTATTATCACCCTGAGAAAGTCCTGGACAAATTATCCTGCTGAGTCCATGTAGAAAAGGGAGCCTATCAATTGATTTCACCTCAGTTCTGTAAGCCGACTTTTTCTGTTATTTATACCAGGTCGTTCTGGAGCATAAGGATCTTAAGAGAGTTGGATCAAGAGAAAATAAGATGTTTTTAAAAAGCAGCTGTTTTTATTTTGCTTTTGGGATATAAAAATCACTTTTGGGATTTCATTGCTGAAGTTCAGCTGAATTATCAGTCTGGTTTTAGTGACGGTGTGCTTGTATTTTGTCATGCTCTTCTTTCCAGGTAGCCTAACTTCTCAAAAACAAGTTGGTTTGCTGTGGAGCAGAGAGTCTGGTGAGGTTGCTCCTGAAGTGCAGATTACCAGAATTCTCTGAGTACACTTAAAACTTAAATATCCCCGGGATTTGACTTGCGATGTGCCAAGCAATGATCAGTAAGGCTCAAAATGCTTCAAGACCTTGATAACATGATAGCAGATGCTTAAAGAAGTAATGGTCACAGAAATTAAGAGATGCTGATTACTTTTAAGAGCAATACTGCAGCAGTCAAATGAAAAGATGTTAAAATTGCAGGGACTTGAGGTACTTTAATTTATAGCACTTCATTTGAGTTGAAACTTCCAACAGGGGAGTTATTTTTACATGGTAATTAACTCTTATTTCAGGTGTACCTTAACTGAAACTAAATGTAAGCAATGTGTTTTCCTCACTTTCCAGTTCTTATCATTTATCTGAAATTGCAATGACTGGAGTCAATGCTTCCATTTAAGTAGCATTTCATTTTTTCTCTACGTTTTTAAGTAAGCATCTATTCCTTTTTTATTTCTTTTATTGATTGAATTCATGGCCGGAGAACTGCAAAAAATTTCACAGCTTTGTACCTTGGACAAAATTGCAGTCTGCATTTTCAATTCAGTTTCATCCAGTGGATTTCACACAAGTAAGCCAAGTTAGTTGAAGATGTCTTTTTTGAAACCACTCTTTGAATGATGATTTTTAGCAGTTGGTACAAATAAGCACAGACTTAAAACCCACATTGTCATCATTTGAAATCTTAAATCAATTTAGGAATGGTCCAGTGGCTGACTGTGTTGTGAGCTGGACGTACCTAATTGTTATCTTGCTCTGCCATCTCTTGGCTTTAAAAAGTGTTAAGGTTAAAAATTCACCCCTTCCCATATTTCCTTCAAAAAGGATGTTTCTGGGAATGCCATGGTAGCTGGGGGACATTGAGATGACTGGGGCTGACAAATGATTAAGTCCTGTCCTGGGTCTGAATCTTTGGTCTGGTTATGATGGGCACAGAGCCAGTTTAAAAGCTGCTCAGTACAAACATCTGCTGAGGAAAGCAATTGGCTTCCCCCCAGCTGCTCTGCAGATGCTGTGGGTTGGGAGGAGAAAAAAGCCATTTCTTGCACTGAGCAAAGGTCATTTCTTGCATTGAGGACCACACTTAGTGGTGAACACTGAGCAGAATTTCTACCACTACACCATTAGTGGTAGTTCTGCCTGGTTGCAGAATTGGCAATTATAAATGCACTTGTTTTGCTTTATCTGCAAGTGGTTTCTGCCAGTGTAGCATCCATTACATTTTTGAGCAAGGCAAGGTGATCCCTTGGAGAATATGCAGGAGGGAAAAGCAAGAATGCTCAGTTTGAGAAATTATCATTTTAAACAGCCAGAATCAGGAGAGAGTGGCTGTTTCATCACTTGCTGTCCTTCAGTGAAGTACTGTCTTCTTAAATGCCCAACCACCAATTTAATGCCAAATGGTCTTAAATTTGCTGAGCTTCACAATGGCCAATTATTTTTATGAGTATCATTAAATGTATATTGTTGGCAGTTAGTGTTTACTGTTAATGATCATGAGTCTTTATCTGTCTATGGAGAAACAGCCACAATTATTTATCCTGCTGTGTTGGTTTATCCTGCATCTGTGGTCAGCAGAAACCAAACTGGAAAATAACCACTAAACTTCTCTTTGGAGAAGAAATTTATACTTTTACAATAACAGGGACAGTAACTGTTCTTAGACATTGATTATTAGAATTTTTAATGGTTAATATACATGAATTTTCATAATATGGAGTGATAAAACCTCTGTTTGCATCAGTATTTTTTAATGTCGATTCACAAAAAGAAAAAATTCATGTAATGGAATTTGGTATTTTTTATTATTCTGAAAATTTAGATTTCCTTTGAAGTAGTTTGGGAAAGACTCAAAAATTAGGGAGTTTGTAATTTAACCCAAAATGAAATTAATGAGGTTCAAGAAGTACAGAGGAAAATAACTTGCTGAATTCTAAACACTTTTTTTTCCTCAAGTTTCAGACAGCAAATTTGTTACTCTGACAGTACCAGAGTCTTTTCTTGACCCTCTCTGATAAATAGAACCTTTATAAGCTTGGGTGCTAAGGCAGTTATCAGTTACTTATTCCTAAATTGTACTTGAAATTTTTTGTACCTGGATAAAATTTGCTTAACCCATCACAGATAACTTCACTGCTTTAACAAATGCTGTAAATGGCATTCAAGAGTTTCTGCAACAGAAAACGTTTAGACAGCCCTTGTGGTGAGGAACTTGTCCCTTCTCTCCAATATTTAATGACAGAAGGAACTGTGACACAATGCAAGCTGGCTGCTGAATGTCTTAGAATGATGTGGAGTTTGGATCAAAAGTCATTAATGATATTTTTCAAATTAGTAGTTAGGGAAATAATAAAAGCTGAAGCTGCTTTTTATTTGTGAAGACCTTCTAGTGGAAAATCAGAATGAAGGGATTTTCAAGGACCACCTCCCATAAGAATATTTTGTAGTCTCAGCTTTAATCAGTGCCTCTGTTTTGGTTTTGAACATGGTTGTGGAGAGGAATATCTTCATGTCCTCCCATACTCACTGGCTTCAGAATTAAGACTGGTTTTGCATGAACAAAGTCTGCAGGGACAGCCTCTGTGAGATTCTGCTTTGTTTCTGTGCAGCTCCCACAGCTCCAAGAGGCAGTGTGACCAAATTGTTTGTTTGCTTTTGTTTGGCCATTTAAAAAAATGATTAAAAATGAATGATCCCCGAGGGAGATTTTATAGCCTTTACTTTTACATTTTTAATGTTAATTGACCAATTCCAATATGAATGGAAACTACTTATAAAGAAAACAAGGTCATATTTTCTGCAAGGAAAAAGTTCCTCCTGTCATCTTCCCTACCTCTGTGGAGGGAGTATTGGTCAAGTTTTCTACTTGTTTATTCTGCTCCGTCAGTGTCAGGGGACACAGCCTCCTCCTCTCTATTGCTTTTCTGGTTTTCTGCTAGGGATCACAGTTCATCACATATTCTTCTCTCTGCTCTCTTCCATTTGCCTCCTCGTGGTATTGTGTATCAGGAAGGGTCATTTCCGCTCTTGCTGGGTGCTGCTGTGCCTTAGCTTTACTTCAGTTGTCATTAAAATGTGGGTGCTATCTCCAACAGGCCTGTGATACCAGACTTCACCATCCACTTATTGATTGCTGCAGAAAGTATGCTGATTTCACAATTAGTTTTGTAAATCTCTGCAAGTTGATTTAATCACCTTCCTTGAAACCTTTTCCCGTAACTCCTCTCTGGTGTTACTCCAAAAGAAGCCATCCCAAAGCTCTATTGGCTTCTATTTGAGACTGCATCCCGACATTGTGACCACAGCTGTCTGAATTGTTTTGTTCTTTTTCCTAATGCTTAATTAATTCTTGGCTTGAATTTCAGATTGCGAACTCTGCAGTGGTGACTAATTTTTTGTGGGATTTTACAGCAGAGTCCAGAACCGAGAATTGACTCAAATAATCCCAACAGTAAAACAGGCAAGGTGAGGAACTCTGGTTTAGCTGTGATAGGGGAATTCCTGGGACTAAGGCTGCAGTGGTACCGGACACCTGCCTGTAAGACTTGTTCATGTTCTTGTGGATATTTAGTGTCCTCCACCCAGATATGGTTTTAGCATTCCATATTTAAATATGGAATTATTTCAGAACATTTCCAAGAGAAAGGAGAAGTTCTTAATTTAATGTCATAAAGAAATGAACGCCTTATGCCATAATTGTAGCTTATCTGGGACTCAAATGTTCCAAACAGAACTCCCCACAAATTGGTCTTTACTGGCAGTGTGCAAAACACTTTGCAAGTCCACAAATTTCTTGGACTGTGTGGGAGAAGCTTATTGCAGTCTGAGGACTCTCTAAGGTTTTCCTGGGAGTTGTGCAGTCGCTCTGTGTTGGTTCTGCTGCATGTTTTAGCACTTTTTTCCCAGACTCATGGATTGTGACTTATTGCTCCAGATAATTGTGACTGTTGTGCTTTGAGCTTGATGACTGAAGACAGTGACTGCAGCACTTGCTCTGCCAGATCAGATTCAGAAACCCAAACCGTGTTGTTGGGATGTAATTCCTTCAGTGTAAATTCAAGTTCAGGTTAATGTCATCTAAGCCCCACTGTTATCCTTTCTCAGTCATGAGCCCTGCAGCAAGAAGCATTAGGAAAGCTTCATCTGATCCCAGCTCTTGGGTCTGTGGGGAGAACAAATAACACAGGATTGAAGGAAAATGTGTGTGGTTGGAGGCTTAAGCAAGTGTCCCTGATGAAAGACGAGGAACTTGGATGTGTGTTTGTGGTTGAAAGACAAGAAGTTCTAATGCATTTTTATCCTTTGGTATCCAACAGGTCAGCTTAATTCTCAAGTTGAACACAGAATAATGTGATGGAGCAGTGATAAGACTTTTGGATAGAAGAGGTTAAAATGCATCGGTTCTATTCTTGTCCCGTTACTTTGTCCTTTTAGCTTGGTAATTGCAAGAGAATTTGGGCTTATCTCTGTCTCAGGCTAAATGCAAAGAGACAACCAGACTTTGTGTTTTTTTCCAATAGCTGAGCTTTTCTGCCTGTCTCTGTTTGCAATCCACTGTTCCCTGCAGCGAGAGATTTCTTAAACCTCTCAGCAAGACTCCATCAACTCCCCCTGTGTATGGCAGAATGGTGAATGCTTCTGATTAAAAGGAAGGGCTGAAGGGACAGTGAGACAGGAACCTGCACATCAATGTGTTCAGACTGCTTTGATATCTCTGCTGCCCCTAAAGTGTTGATAATGCAGCATGAAGCTGAGTTGTGTGTCAGACCTCAAAGTGTGGGGCTGCTCTGTCAGATGGAAAAATCATCCAGGGACTCAGCCATTATCCTATGATCTTCAAATAACCTGTTCCATTAACAACATTTGGAATATGTTGATAACTATTTTGTATTTTAGGCAGTGTTCTGGTTATTTACTGTCAACTAATGATGACTTTGAAGTCACTCAAAGCATGGCAGAGCTAAGCATTGCATTGGCCTATGGAAGTGCAGCACAGAAATGGTTGTTAAAATGTAATTTGTATTTTTTTCCCATCCATTTCTAGATATGCCTTAGGAACCGTGCATCCCAGCCCCACTAAGCTGTAATGCAAGGGGCTCTTCCATGTTCTCTGACAGCCCCTGCTTCCTGAATTCCCTGTTGCTGCTGAATGCAGGGCTTGGTGGATGTTCATTTTTAACTCTCTATCTTGTACTGAAATGAAAATGTTCTCAATGTAGTGTAGTGCAAGAAATTACATGAGTAATTCTTCAAGAGTTTAAATGAACCTGGTCTGTGGCTATATGATTATTACCTGTAAATAACATCTGATAGGCTTTAAACTCAGTTTAAAAAACCTGATTCCGTGGGCCTTGCTAATTTAACCACGGAGCAGATTTTAACCTGCAAAATAAGCTTTTAACATGAAAGAAATTCACTTTTTTGAATGACTAGTTAAAAATAATTAATTTCTGTGTAACTTAGAGAAGAACATGACTTCAAGGGTTTTTGCTATAGAATTTGTGGAAGGCAATTTTAGAGTTAGTTTTTGTGAGCTCTTTGTAAGCAGTCCACAGTCTCAAGTGTGTCTCTGGGTTCATGTATCTGCCATCAAATCTCAAACTGTGTGTAGCTACTGTCATTTTTATGTCTACTTGTGTGATAAATCAATGCCTGAGGATCACACAGATACTCAAGGAGATTCCCACATCCCATCCCTTGGCTTGGATGCTCTATGGGCACGTGTAATTCAGCTCATCAGGGTGTCTCATCACTAAGGATGATCAATATTCATTTCACTTTGGCATGAAACGTGCCGTTTATACCCTTTTCCAGAGCCTGCCTTCCTTTGGTGTCTTGTTCTGCCCTCTGTTTTCTCTCTCTCATCTCTTTTCTGGGAAATTCTCTCTCTCATAACCCTGCTGGCTTGGCCCATTGTCAGGAAAATTCATCAGAGGACAAAACTTGGACTCTTGGTGGGGATTTTATTACCTATTGTTTTTCAGTTCAGGTATTTGTGTAAACAAATACAGTGTAAATCCTTCTCCAAACCAGGGGTCTGAGAGACCTTAGAGACATTGTACAAACTTGGACCTGGAAGTAATCCACCTTTCTCTTATTTCATACTGTCTTGGATAAAGCTGTGAGTGGTAGACACAGGGCAGTGAGTTTTTAGTCAGCTACATCCTGAGGAAGTTAGACTGATTGTCAGCAAGTTTAGCAGTCTGCCTCGTGGTGAATTCTAGGAAAACATCCTCACATCCCAGCCTGTCCTTGCATATCAGGAAATGGGGCTGCTTCCCTGGCACACCTCTGGAGCTGGCCTGGAAATGGCACTGGGATGTGTTGAGGTGATGGAGGGATTTGGGGGTGTCTGTTTTGCTCAGAATTTCACCCAGACATGATTCATATCTCAGGAGTGATCGTGGAAAACAAGAATCATTATGAGCAGTTCAGGCTGCTGGAGCCATGTTCAGACACTGCAGGAGATGAAGGTGATGGGCTGGGATTTGATTTGCACAGCCCATGGCAATACAAGGGTTAACTGTCTGTGGAACTGCAGCACGGGGTTAATTGGAGCAGATGAGATTACCATGATTAGTGGTGCCTGGGGAGCAGCACCAAGGATTCACCATTCCAACAGGTTTGCTGCTGCTAGAAGGAAAATAACCTGTGCAGGAAAAGGCAATTATCATTGCTGAGAAGGTGGGTGTAGACCTTGAGGGGTGGGCATGGCTCTATGTCTAATTCAGCCCAACTAAAAGCAGTTTACAAATTTCTTCTGAACTCAGAAAATAGCCATGGGAATTAACCCTGAGGGGCTGCACACACAGAGCTGAACTATCTGGAATATCATATTTTAAAATGAGGGATTTGAAATCTTCAAGTTAGTTGGCTTTTTCCAGGAACTTAGCCAAATTAGATGGTGCTAATTTAAAACAAATCAAAATAATTGCTACTAATAATAATAGCAACAGTTACTTAGAGCCACACAAGTGGAAATGCAATGGAAGCCTTGTTTTCATCCTGCATTTTTATAAAACTCTAAGTAGAAACAGAATAATATTTCAGAGGGGTGGGACAGTTTCTGGCCTGTGTTGTCAGGCAGAACAAGGGTCACTTGAATAAGTTCTGTGTAGCAAAACATTTCACATTTGTCAACTTTTATCTGAAATACGTTTATGAAAAATGATGGCTGTACTAGCAACATGTGTTAAGTATAGGAATCTTTTGGTGGCTTCCTGCTTGTCAGCAGCAAATTTCTACCCTTCCAAGCTAACATATGCCATGAATTTCAGCTCTTAGTTATGTCCAGTGCATGTTTTCTTAAAGACTTAATTGGACAAATTATTTTGTGTTATTTAGCAATTAATGCTTGGATATTACAATTAGACAAACTCTTGAAGTCATAACACTTATAACTGCAGTACATGTATATTACTCTGACTATCATGATATAAGTTAAATGCTAGTCATTTAACTGTACAGAAGGTCTTAGTATTTAGTGGTGCACTTAAATTATGTGTCCTAGAAATTGTTTTTAATTTTAGATGGAAAATTGTTCTTATTAAAGTTGATTTATTAAAGCTTGGGCAATGTATAGTTAATACCAATAGTCCCCAGTGACATTAATTAGCAAACAGGGTTCACTTAACAGCCAATCAATAACTGAATAAATAAATCTGAGTTTTGCAGCCAGTTATCTGATACTTAGAGCAAGGCATTGGGAAATTGCAAATATATATATATATGTGTGTGTATATATATATATGTATATCTGGTACTTGGCAGTACATATATACCTTGCTTTAAGAAGGTATATATCTACTTCTACTGCTTGAAATGTTTCTTTTTGTTTCTTAAACATATACCAAGCTGCCAGCTTGTTATTCTAAGAAAACCCTGTGAGAATAAATTATTTTTATTAATATTGTACATGTCAAAACCTTGCAGTCAAGTCAAATAACAGGAGTGTTCATTGTCTCTCTCCCCACTGATGTTGTTATAGGAATTGGAGTTATAAGATTCAGGCATCAAGTGAAACAGTGAAAGATGATAAGAAAATACTACTTTTTCATGAGGTATTTCTTGCTAAAAGAGATGGTTTTGCAGTTTTGTTTGCTCTTGACACTATTTGGAATAAACCCGAGCTTCTGAGACATGCTCGAGGCAATTAAATATTTATGCTCCTCAAACTGAATTTTTAAAGCACATTTGCTGTTTACAGGAATCAGGTTTGCTTTGGTTTTATAGCTTTTCTTACCGGTTATAAGATTTTCTTTTTTTTCATTGGGGGAAAAAGATACGTGTTTCTGTGTTTGTAAACAGAAACAAGTTTTGCTCTGCTGAAAAATGCAACAGGTAACATGAGTATAACATTGTGGTCTTCCATATTTCTGGTTTTAAGTCCTATTACCTGTGGTATTTTCCACTTTGCCTTCTATTAGGCCTGAAATTGGAAACTATTTAAAACCTAACAAATCCCAGAGTTTATCCCTGCTCTCTGAATAGCAGCAGGAGCGTGGCTGTTGTGTTTTGACATGGAAATGAAGAACAAGCTCTGCTGCCCAGCAGGTGCTCCAGTGGAGCTTGGGTAGGTGAGCTCTCAGCAGCAGTGAGACCTTGGCTGCTGCCTCTGCTGCTCTTGGCCTCCAGTTCAGGATTGGGCAATGAAAAATGGTGATGGAATCAAATTACTTATAATTTTAATTTAGGACAATTCTGGTTTTAAACATAGCCATACTCTTCCAATGTTTTCAGTAGTCAAGGAAGAAATTTTGAGCAGACATGAACTCATCACTTTTTTTTCTCTGAAGAATAGAATTTGGACTTTGCCCACCAGAACAGTCCTCACTGCAGGCAGATGTTTCTTCTGTTCTTCTTGCAGCAGTACAAGTGGCTGGACAGTGAACCTCACAGGAGAGGGAACTGAGATCCCTGACCTGGATAAGCCCACAAGTGACTACACTGGGGAGGTTCTTCCACCCAGAACCAGCTCTTGGAAGGCTTTGCAGCCCTTGCCAGGAAATCAGCTGATTCCTGCAGGGTGCAATATGAAGGCTTCCAGACTGAAGTGGGCATCCTGCTATAGTAAGGATTTGGGTGTAGTGCATCATCATTTGTATGGAAAGTTATTCTGTGCCAAATTGGGCGTTTGAATTTTTTTTTTAATTTGAAAAAGCATCACATCTTCATAGAGAGACATTGTCTAGCACTTGTGCTGTGGATATCTGAATAATTCAGCTGGACAGCTGGAATGATAAGGTAATCGAATCCAGATGTTGAAAGGATTTTTTGGATGATTTTTCATAGGTTCAAGCTGAAGTCCCTGATTTATTCAGGCTTTTAAGTACCATGCAAGCCTTGCCTGTGGAAGAAATTCTGCTTTATTTACATAAGTCACTGTGTGGTAAACTGGAGAAAGGCAGGGAGCCACGAAACTTGCTAGGACCTTAAAGCTTCACATTTAGTGCGGCTGTATACTTCAGGTTAGAAGACAATTATTGAAAGTTGTTTTCCTTTAAGTTCTATTGAAGCTTTCACCCACTGTTTAATGTGCTTTTATTGCTACTCTCCATCATTTCTCCTTGTTACATTTTTTGATTGCAAATGGTTTACTGAGTTAGCTTTTTCCATTGCAACACAGTAAGAAGCCATAACTAAAAAATGAGAATTTTTTTGCAATTCAAAAATAATAGGCGCTTTATTCCAATAGAAAATACTCCCAACTCTCCTCTCTTTCCCCCCCTTCAAATACTGTTTTAAAAGTACAGAACTCTGAACCCTCTGTTACAGAAAAATGCCCTTCCATTAAGAACATGTAGACATCTACCTGGACAGATCTAGAAATGGCTGTTCTTTGTGATCTTCAGTGATGTTCTTCACTCAGAAACCTCAAAGCACAAATCCTTGCAGCGAGGCAGGTAAGAGAGCCACTTGGATTTTCTCTTGCAGTCCAGCAGCTGCTCCTGGAGCTCATGTGACAATGGTTTCAGCAGGAACACAAGAGTTGAAACTGTGGGGTGAACTTGGCTTCACATGTCTCTTCCTGTGCATCTTGGAATGCTCTCAGCCAAATGGTGAAATTCAGCTCAGTTCAGTGCTCTGGCAGCAGGAGCAGTTTGCTAAAGCTAAATTGGCAGTAGCAGTAACACTGGAATATTGTGGTGCTGGTGCCTCTTATGAATGATCTTAAAAAGCAGAAGAAAATTAAGCTGCAGCAGTAGAGAAATATTGCAGTACTGGTGCATATTGCAAATACTTTTAAATATCACAAATTATTAAAATGGCTAACAGAAGTCTAAATTCCAAAGTTAACGTCCACGATGGCAATTTTTAAGGACTCAAATTGTACAGGTCCTTAAAAACCTGGGAATTAATATTTCCTTTGATTTTATGTCAGAAAGGCACACACGGTGGGGCTGTTTGTGCACTGAGGGTAATCTCCTTTGTGGTTTTTTGAGCTCAAGTTCTTGAAGCTGTGTTAGTGTAAACAGCAGCAGCTTAAAGCATTTTCTAATCTTAAAGAGAGCATCAGTAACACACTGCTTTAACAAGGTGGGTTTGAACGAGATTCAGCCAAGTGATTTGCCTTTTCCTGTGTTTCAGTTCTATTTTTGCTTAACACTAAATTGTTTTAGCACTGGGATAGTTTAGAACATTCAGCACTTGTATATACAGCTTACCAGAGGAAGTGAGAATAAGGTTTCTAGAGTTTTGTTCTTAATGTGTTCATTGTAATGCAAGTTATGTGGCTCAACCCATGGAAATTCCTTCAAATTGTAAATTCTAAGAAGTCAAGGATTAGGTTTTGAGTTGGTTCTATTATTCTGGTGCAGATGGGAATGATTTGTTATGACTCCGTCCATCTGTAGTAAGTGAATCTCAGAAGATTTTAGGATTTATTTTGAGTCAGTTTGAATCTTTAATAGAATTCCGAAATTATTTGTATCTAGTCCCTGTAGACTGAAGCATCTCTGAGACTAATTACATTATATGTTGGGGGTTAGAAGAAATGGGGAAAATCTGTGAGAATTGGGGAGAGAAAACTGTCTTGCAACCAAGTAACTACCAACCCAGATCTTGTCATACACTAGGAATAATAACCTCGTTTTTGCTACAGTCCTGTTGTGTATTCAAGACATCGTGGCTGGTAAAATGAGCTGTGGGAGTACTGTTTCATGAGGTACTTTTGTACCAGAAGGTGGAGCAGGAGAGCCTGGATTCAGGATCTCAGCAGGATCAACGTTCTTTTAGTAGGGCTGACCTGGCTTTTGTGATCTCTATGGATGAGATCAAAAAAGGAAAATTGAGATCACAGCTATTTCACAACTTAATAGCCCTGTAACCATTAAACATAGTAAATCCGAGGATAAAAGCAGAGCCTGAGTGAAGTCAATTTAAGCAGTTAAGGAGCAAAGACACATTTCAGTGGGAAACATCCCTAAGGTAATGCAGAACTTTTTTGTACCCAACAAATACTTACAGCTTAATTTTAAATTCCAGTGCGACTGGTCTCAAAGGTAAAGCTGAATGTGATTATTAATGTGAGATCATTCATAGCTGATTCTCTATAGGACTTTAATTGAATTATGCAAAACAAGCAATGTGATTCTGCAAACTTTGTCACAGGCAGACCTTGTATAGAAACTTGAGCTCTGGAATTTTGAAGCAAGGTGCCCAACACCAATTAGTTTGAAGAGCTAATGCATGTTTGGATCCTCTGATGGATGGCACTGACTGAGGTTCAGCGTTTTGCAAACTATTTTATACCTTGCAGAGCCATGAAATATGCCCACATGATTGCCATTTTCAGGGTTTCTAAGCACAACAAAAGCAGCGACATTTTATTAACGCAGATGGCGACTTTTTAAAAAAGTATTCTAATCATTCACGAACATTGCAACTTCCCCCTCTCCTTCCCACTAATACTGCAGGCATTAGAGGTCTAACTAACCCTGCAAAAATAACCTTAGGGAAGGGTTGAAACAAAATTGATAGGCATAACTGCCTTTTCTTAATGGCAAACACGTACTTGATGTTGCTGCCACTTTATCCACTTAGTGCAAATACCACATGCAAATCAGTAGGGTTTTTTCTGTTTTCCAAACAAATCTTCAATGTTGAAAAAGCACTCTGAAAATAGGTCCTATTTCAATATTTAGCTTAAAAAGTAGTATATTCTGTCACTTATTTGTGCACAAAGTCCTCATTGTTTTATTGAGAACTCCTCAGGAAGTTTTGCCTTGTTGGATGTTGATTCATTCCATCTTGCAGACAAACCAGTGCTTGTAGAACTTGATTAACTTGAGGTTGCTGCTGGAGTAACAGCTCTTGGACTTCCCACAGGAAACACCCCTGTGTTTCACCATCCTTGCCTTCCATTCTTCTTCCTAGCAGCCATTTGTGCTTTAAGTTATTGTAAACACTATCCATGACCAACAAAACACCAGTAGTTCCAGTGCCAGTATTTGGTTTCTGTTTTCAGGGTTATGACAAGCCATGTGTGAGTCTGATTCCCTGGTGTGCTACTGCAGATTGTTGGAACAAGGAGGACAAATGGTATTTGTTAGTCATATTCTGACAGCAGTCATTTTATGTAAGAACTGCAACTTTTGAGTCACTTTTCAAAATGGCTTGATTGAATTTGTGTGTTTCAGTTATTTCATGAAGTGCCTCAGTGTTTCAAGCATCTCTGCAAATGAACATTACACTGCTATTACATAGAATCTCTTGCTATGAATGTTCTATCAAATGGGTTTTTGTCAATGGTTAATACTTGCATAGAAAAATCAGACCCACACACTTGAGAGATGTCACAGGTGTAGGGCTGTAGTTCCAGAACTACATGTGCCTACTTTGGTGGATATTGCCAGTGGCACCCTGCCACAGTTTTAGTATGTAAAACAAAGCTTTCATAAGACCCTAGTCCCTTTGCTTTTTTATTTACTTCTGAATAATTAACATCAATGCATCTGTGTATTGTATCCAGCTGCACATGGGATTCTTGCTAGATGATTGTAATTCTGTGGTAAGCCCAGAGTGTGATTATTAACAAATAATAGTAAATGTTGTCTTGTGATCAACAGTAAACCAGTGGGCTTGAAAATGTGAGAAAACACTTCTATTAATTTTCTGGGATGTAAGGCCCTCAGGTAACTGAGAAGCCCTGGCTCACAGGAGTAGCAGAGCACTGCAGATTTATTCAATAGGTCTGTAATTTACATCCACTCCCACTTGACTCCCTGTTCTCATGTGTAGTGTCAGTAACATCCTCCTGCTTGTTAACAATGGTTAAAAGGCAAAATATGGAGTCAGGGAATGCAGAACTCATCTTTTTAATCTACTCCCCAATAGTCAAAATACTGTTTCCTTTTGATGGAGAAACTAATGATTTTACATCTTCCAGTTTTGCATAAAATTGCTGCGTGATTTCTAAAGGCTTTGCTGTTACATTAATTCCTCTGGGAATTGGTAGTGAGGTCTCAGGTCTCTTCTTGTGGGTCTGGTGTCAGAGCCTTGCCCACAGAGAGCAGGAATACTCCTCAGCCACGTGACTCAAGGAGAAACTGCTGGAGTGAAACATCATCTATTCTGTTTTTCCTTGGGGAAAAATCATTGCAGTAATGGAATCTGCTCAGGCCTACTACAGTGAATTTCTCCCAGAGCATTCATACCTTCAGTGGGATGGAGACCCACAGAACAAAGATTTATGCTCCCTTTTTATGAAAAACCACGAAAGAAAAGCATGTGGTCACAGTTTTCCTGTTTACAGTTCTAGCTTGTTGAACTGGTGTTCAAGGCATTATATTCCTAGGGCTGTCACTCTACAATTTCAGATAAGAACACAATTAGCTTGTGAGCTCATTATGATCAGCACTGCATTTGCTGTTTTGCGTTTTTGTAGTTGAGACTAAATTGGGTGGGGAAAAAAAGCTGATCTCAAAGGTGATGGGATACTAAATCTTGCAAACTATTAATAATCTCCTGAAGCCCACAGTGCTTTATCTTATGTACTTTTTGTCAAATGGTAATGCTCTTCCAGACATTGTCTAATTAGCCTCTGTCCATCTCCTTCTATCGGTTTCATTTCCCTGTGCTACACTTAACACTCAGCTTTCAGACTTGTGTTTTTATGCTGAATGCTTCTGCTGCATAATTAGTTTGTCTTAAAAGAGAGGGTGTACAAATCAAATAGATGAATATTTTTCCCAGTTTTTCACAGTCTAAATTTATTTTGGAAAATTAAGCAAGATCTTCTCTCTCTATTTCTGTCCTTGAATAGAATTCCCCAGGGCTAAATTGAATCTTTTCTGCATAGAGGAGGGCGAAGATTTCAGTTGTTGCTGCAAAGTCTCCTAAGGCAGCTCTACAGTGTACAATTCTGTGTAACCTACTGCATGTTTAAAGTATAAAGGTTATAAAGAGCATTTCTGCAAGAGCAGAGGAAGCACAGTAGGAATTGTAGCTTTAAATAATAAAGGCCAAACCAAGCGTGCATCTCTCTTCTGTAGCTTCCCCTCTGCCTCAGTTTAATTCTAAGTTCTGCAGAGAACAAAAGAATCATGTGAGTCTTGGTGTGAGGCCACTGAAGCAGAGTTTTCTCTCTGCTTTCACTCCCCTTGTCATTCACAGGATCCTATCAGCACACAAGATTGCTCTTTCAGAATTAGTCCAAACTCTTGCTTCTCTACCATAACAAGTGTGGAAGCCACTTTCTGTTGTTCCAGTTGTGGTTTGTTTGTGTGGAAATTGCAGGTCCTCAAATTGGTCAGCGTCCTATTTCATCACCACATTTATCATGTGCAGGTGCTAAAGATGCTCTTTTTTCAAATGACTTGGTGTAGGAGTCATCCATTAGTCTGGACTCAGTAATTGTGTGATTCACTCAAAAGGCTGTAACCATATGACAGAAGAAGAGTAATTAAATATCAAAATTATTCAATTACTCTTAATGTAGGGATTTAAATGTGTTTTGTTGCATTGTAGTGCTTTAGAATATTTGATGACACTTGCACAGGCATGGAGTCTGTAACCCATAAAACAAGCAAGAGGCCTAATTGCTCTGTGCATGGATTATTTATAGCTATATGGTCTGTGAAGGAATAAGAGTCCATAAAAAGAATGCCACTGAGTGTTAAAACCCATCTGCTTGCTGCATTTTAATTAGGAAGAGTCTTAGCTCTTAGATATCAGAAACATTGCATTAAGGATGTGGTGCTTGCATTCTAATTTTAAACAGAAATACAAGAAGTAAATATTGATTCAGGAACTTGGTGTACCAGGGGTACAGTCACTCTATGACAGATGAAGCCATTAAACCTTGAGAGATTTTTTCTGTCTTATTTATTCTGAGGTTTAGATGTACTAATTGACTTGGGAGGGGCAGGGAGAAGTTATGATTAGTTCATAGGATTCCTGGATCTGCATATGGATTTATAGAGGCAAAACCAGGCATAACTCAGGTTATGCAAAAGTGTTTATGTCAGCCTACCTCTCTCTTTTCCTTTTTATTTCATTGCTTCGTTTGTTCTCTGCTCTCTCTTGCTGAACACATGGATCTGGACCTCTTAGGACACACACTGAAGCTTCCTTCTGCTTCTCTCCTTGTCTGGAAGATAGCACAGGCTGTACCAACGCATGGGTTTTGTACAACCAGCTTGGCACAGGATTTGTGTCAGGTTGGCAAATGGGGATGCCAGGAATGCAAAATACTTTTAATTTAGTTGACTGGGTGTCAAACCACCACACTGGGTAAACTAATTTCCTCCTGAAGTCCCTTAAGGGACACAATTCAGCCCACAGTCAAGTTGTACATCCAAGTTGGTACAGAAATAGTAATAATTCAGTCACATAATGGCTCAAACAGCACTGCTATAGTGCACAATTAAAATCTGTCTCTGCAGTGGTACTGAAATCCATGATCATCCTTGAGCGCTGCTCTGGACACCTGGCATTTAAATTGATCCATTGATCCATTAGTGCTCACCTTTTGCTAACCTATTGGCTACTTAGTTCCCTTTAATTTTCCCCTTTAGTGAAGCACTTCCACTGGTCTACATGTAATAATGGTCCAACATCCATACCCTGTCACAAACTGCATTTTGGGAAGCTTGTGCTGGTTTCTGTGTGGGAGAAAGAAAGAAATTGTTGCTAAGTATGATAACTATCCAGAAAAGGAAAAGAAACCCAAACCCCCCACAGCTGATGCACTGTATTTGTCTGATTTGTATTTCTCATGAAATAACGTTTGTTACCTATGCCTGAAGGGAAACAAACAAACGAAGCCTACAAATGAATACAAGTTCACAACTGCAAGAGGTATAAATTGTGAAAATGAATTGGAAAAAATGGCACTTAGAGTTGGATTAGATGTAACAGGACCAGGCTTGCTCTGTTCTGAGACTGAGGAGTAACAGAAGAGATGAAGGGTAACCTCAGCACTCGAGGGTCAAGAAGGAAAAATGACTGTTGTTTTCCTAAACAGCAGATGCTAATGGCAGAAGATATGTTCAGCAGTAACAACAAATCTGTGCCACATTCAGTTTAACTGTTTCCCATACACTGGAAAAAGCAATGCTGTTTAATAAGGATAAAGGAGGGCAAAATTGTCATTTGAAACACTTTTCCTTCCTAAATCAAGTATATTGTTAAAATATCTTGGAAAATAAAATACTGCTTCAGCAGAGTGTCCTGAATATTACATAGTTGACTAAATAACTATGTAATTTAAACTAGCCAGTAACCATGTACTTAGAAAGCTAATGGTGTTCTTGCTGGAAACACGGGGGAAGATAAGGACACTAAGTGGTTATTTTGCTTGGAAAAATATAATTCAGCTTCAGCAAGTTGTCTGCTGATACTTAGGATTCTCAAACAACACACACCTTCCCATACCTTGTCTACCACCTGCCTTGAAATCCCACTCCAATAGGTTTCATTATCCTAAAAGTGAAATGAGAGAAGCTGAAAACGTAGACAAGGTTTAGCAGTAATGATACATGTGAAGAGTGGTTATTTTTCTATTTTTCATTAAAAATGGGACAGGCTTTGAAAAGCAGCAGCCCATCCATTGTTTTAAAGCTAACTATCAGTACGTTTTGCAGTACAATTGTTGCTGGGTACTGTTAGGTAGCAGCAAAACTCCAGAGGGGAGCAGCTGTCAGTTAACAGGAGATGCAGAATGCATTTTAGGTGCAATTATGAACAGCTTGGTGTGGGCTTCAGAGAGACAGGACCTGCCACCATCAGCTCCTTCTGCTGTCTCTTGTGGGTGCTCCTTTAGGGCCTGGAGGTGGGGCTGCTGCTTTGGGAAGGCTTCAGTGTGTGGTGTGTGCTCATGTGCACCCCCAGCTCTATGGTGTGTGACAGATTGATTTAGCTCTTCACTTACATCTCCTCAGGGAACCTAAATAAACATCATCAAAGGACTCTTGGGAAACCCAGCTATTCATACTGCATCACTGGCACCATGGCAGAGCTCAAATTGTTGAGGCATGCCAAAAAACCCCAGATCTACTAAGCAAAAAGTCTTTTTCATTTCTATTCCCTTGCAGTTGTATTTCTGGCCTGTGACTGTAGTGTGTTGTAGATGTTCAAGAAAAAAGTTGGTCCCAGGTGATAAAGTACACTTAAATTTTCATATGTCTTTATGTAAAAAACAGATGGTAAGCTGATGGACTTGTAGAATTTTATGGGTCACCCTTAGTCACTGGAGCTTAGGGAATATATTCTAAAATGCCATGGTATCAGTGGTTTGTCAAGTGATTTCTGATTTAGCCCCTGGCTCTAACCAGACTGTCCTGCTTTCTGTGATAATAATAAGAAGATAACCCTTGAGATAGAGCTTATTTGCATTCAGATGAGCTATTCTTCCAGCCTCTCTATTTTATCTTGTAAAAATGATCATAGATTTGATCAAAAGCAGAGAAAAGACACATAAATCCAAAGACAGGTTAACAGCAGAGTTTCTTCTAGTGCAAGTTTTCTCCAGCAGAAAACTCATGCACAGAAACCCATCTTTCCACTCACTGAAATGTGTCCAATGCGTCATGTTCTTGATCAGAAGTGTTAGATGTGACACTGAAATGTCAAATAACTTCACAATGAGCTGAAGTACAGAATTTCATCTTAATAAGGCTTCCTGAAAATGCTGATAGGGTCCCTTAGCTTTGATGACATTGACAAGTTTCTTTTTGGTCACTATTGCGCATGGCATGCAAAATATTCTGTTGCTAGGAACTCTATTCAAGGCATGTAGGAGTGTGTTCATAACACAGATACCATTGGATATCTCCAGCCATATAATCTGATAATGCTCCTGAAATAAAGCTACTCACACAAGCCAGTGGGGCAACCTGTTTGGAAATGTGTATTTCTAACCTGCTGGTCCTGTCCTTACATTCACTGAGTACAAATGAGGGCCCACCCTCAGTGGTATGAAGTCACTTTGATCCACTAACCCAAGAACACTAGGCAGAGGTACTGACCAGTGCAGAATCCTGCCGGGCTGCACAAATGGAGATCTCTGTCAGCCTTCCCCAAGGATCCTTCAGCCTGTGTTAATAAGATTATATGTCAGGATGTAAAATTTGGTGGCAGAGAGCAACCACTGCTGCTTCTTCCTCTCTGTTAGACTGTTCAGTGGGAAGTTGACTTGTGGTAATGTTCTTTAGACCCAAGAAATATATGTAAAATTTAGGAAGCAACTACCTCTGAGAACAGATAATCTCAGAATGGGGTTGCAGAGCAAATCTTTTTATTCTATATTTTCTGGTTAATTTTGACAGGGTAAGAAAGCTCCTATGCCCCAGTTCTGTATGAGGCACTTGCTCTGTTTGTACAGACTGGGGAGGAGTGGACCCAGAAAGGAGGAGGAAGGACTGAACCCTACCTCAGCCAAGCACATTTTCAGTTTGTAGCAGCTTGTTCCATGATGAGTTTCTATCTCTAGATACTCAGCATCTGAAAGTGTAGAATCCTTCCTGGTACTGTGCATCCTCACCTTGTCCCTGGCACAACCACTGAAATATTTTCCTTTCATTGTACAGTGAGTGAGATTTTACTCAGGTGGAATTTTGCTGTGCTATGGAATGAAGGTTTCTTATGCACCTTCAGAGTGAGTCTTTCCTAAGGGCTCCTCTATTACAGAGAGGCCACACATATTTGGGTCTGAAGACTGAGAAAGTTCTAATCACTTGAAAACTGAACCCTTTTGGTTTGTAAGGAAGGCAGCCATTCTCCCTGTCAGGAGCTTTATAAATTAGTTTACTGAGGTTGAAGAAAAATCCTTATTGGCGATAGTCGAGAAACTGCATCATGACGAGCACAGGGATGGATACCAAGACCGTCAACTTGCTCATACCACCACACTTGAGAACAATATGCAGGCCTGCAGTTAGAGTTTTAATCCATAATATTCTAGAGAATCCTTTATTATCTAAAAAAGTCAGTACTCTCAAGTTTGAAGCACATTGAAGTTGGAGGTGTTGGGTTCTTAACCACTCTTGTTTACAGCAGGCTTGGAGAGTCTTTGCCTCTTATTACAATTTTTAAACTTGTGGGGAATCCTAACATAGGAAATAGGAAATAGAAACTGGTGGCTGCATTGTTGCCCTTCCAGCAGGCACATGACACCAAAGTAGAAGTGTTTGCTCTGACTTGTGTGGAAGCAGTGGCTGCAAATGCCATAAGGAAGTGGTGAATGGCAGGATATGGGATGGATGCTGTTAGCTGACAGTCTGAAAGGACTTGGGAATATCAGTTATAGCCACATCAGAAGTCCGGTAATTTAATTAAAAATCAGTTCCTGCACCATCTGTGCTCCTCTGTTCTGTATCAGCCTGGTGACCAGGCTGATGAATCTCTAGGGGACAGAAATCCGCTTAAATTGAAAGCAAAGGAGTTGCTCCATTGTAAATTATGAAGATAGACCTGTGAAGCTATCAAATAAATCTTTCTTTGGCTTCCAGTAATAATTTAAAATGGGCAACAAATACATGTTGCATAATCTCCTTTTAATGCATTTACTTTGGAACTAATACACATCAGTGTATTACATAACTGCAATATATTCACACATGCAATTTCACCCTCAAATGACCACAGGAAATGTGACAGCTTTTGTTTATTAATGCTTCAAGGTGTTTCTCTGTATTTGTACACAGCTGTCATGGCATTAGAAAGAGAATGTTCTAGAAACAGGAGTAAAAACCCAGAGAGCTGCTCTTTGAGGCAGACACAGACAACAGTTGATCTGAATTGTTTGCAAATCATCCTGATGCAGAGGCAGATATCAGGAATGCAAACTGCAGAGGGTGTGGGGCTCAGTCCCTCAGGCTGGGTTCAGGAAGGGCAGAGTTACAGAGAGGAAAGCCAAGAGCTTTAATCAGCTAAGCAGGAGCCACCCAGACAGTGAGAGTCCACGCTGCTGGTCTGTGTCAGGGGAAGGCAGCAATCAGGCCCCTCTGCCAATGGAAATGCCAGTTAGAGCTTCAGCAGCCCAAGGATATGCAAATAAATGGCTTATATGGATTGGAGAGTATTAAGCATAAAGTTTTGGTTTCGTGCAGTTGTTTGAGGGCAACGTGGGACTCCAGAGCTTGGTGCTGGAATTGCAACTTTAATTTTCTTATTTGCTGTTATTTAGTCTGCTCTGAAGTAGTAATGAGAAGAAAAAATGAAAGAAAACGTTATTTGACAGGAGCTGTGGTAGGGCTTTCTTCACAGACTTGAAATGGTTTTAATTCATTAAAATCTCCATGTGAGGGGAAGATTGTATCTATTCCTCTCTTTTTATACCAGATTTTCAAAGAAGGATCTAAAATTGCATTTGAGGGTTGTGGTGGGGTTTTTTTCCTTCTTTCATGTACAATCTAAGAACTCCAATTTTACAGGCCTTTTTAACATTTGATCCATAGGAATCAGTCCTTTGCTTTGTGTTTTGGGAGCTCCTTAATCTTGGGAAATTTGTGATCTTCTCAGGGCACTGAAGGTCAATCAAATGCTGCAGGTTTCATTCTTCATTTAATATGGTTTATGTATTAGGGTTTGACTCTTAGCCAGAGATATTTTTCTTGGCAGCCTGGCAGCTCCACTGTGGAACTGTGTGCAGGTCAATTCCCTTGAGAAGGATGGGTAAATCAGCTCCTGGGAGATGGGCACTGCCTGGCCCCGATGCTGCAGCATGCTTGGGGTCAGGCTGGCTGGCTGACTGTCTAATAATAGTGTGTAATAACATCATTAATACTCTTTTAATTGCTGATAAATAAGATTTTTCAAGTTAACCCTGTTTCATCAGTGACCTGCCTGACTTTAGCCTGAACTTTGCAGTTCCTGCTTTTCTTATTTTCTCTCCTGTCCTTCTGAGAGGAAGTGATGGTGGCTGGAAGTGCGCGGCCAGGGGGGCCAGGCCACCACAGCACCCCTGCACACTCAGCCTTGGAGATCTGGTCAGGAATCTGCTGCTGGGTCCCAGCCTTCCAGTGCAGAGCCTGGCCATGCTGCCATCACTGTGCTACACCAGGGAGTTCTCATCTGTTGGGTCCAACTCAAAAGCAGCCTTCATTTTCAAGAGGAATTCTTTGTGGGGGATGCTGTGAGGAATGTGGTGTTTACACTCACCTGACACTGGCAGTAGAGTAGAACAACTCCTGACTGATTTGGCAATGAAGACCTCGTTTTTCCTTCACTAAACCTGCCCTAGCAAAATTCACAGGCTGGTGATAGCTGTCTCTATCACAGTGGAAAATATTTATTGACTTTATTGACAATTTAATAGACTTTGTCAAGCTTTGTTGTTTAGTTTCTATTGATCCTGAGACACATGGGGCTACTTTTGCTTCCTAAGGGATTAAACTGGCAAGCACTTAGAATCAGATTTGGGCAAGGTGGGTGCAGAAAACTTTCTAATTCACTTCTGAAAAGCAGAGTAATAATTAATATTTCAGATAGAAATGATAGCATTTAACAAAATATGTGAAGTTTTGATTATGTGGGGTTTTTTTTAAATCCTGGATAAATGAAATGAGGCTTTTGGAGATAGCATGAGCTGGATTTTCTATTGAGTTTGATAACCTCTGATTCTGCTCTCCTTTCTCTTTCTGGTGCAACTTGTAGCAAACTTATTAGGTCAAAGTATAATTTTGTAAGAATTATTTTTCAATTTGAGCCTTTCCCACTTGATGTTGGGGAGGGAGGGGAATGGAGAAAAAATGGCTACTTTCACAAATAGAATTGGAATTTCATACTGATGATTTGACCCTTTCTAAGATTTCACTGAGCACTGGGTCTGCTTGAAACTGAGGGGACTACTCATGACTGAGGTATGAAAACTACATTTCATTCCCTGGATTAGGAGTTTTCTCTTGCCCACAAGGAAGTTAAGGGGAAAAAAAAAGAGAAATGGGTTTAAAATTTCCTGTGCTATTTTCAGTTTGCTCATCTTTCAGGAGATACCTTAGCAACTGTAGGACATCTGAAAAACTTTGAACTGTGTCTTTATGTTTGAGGCTCTGTTGGACATTGCTTTTGTTATGATGTTCTTGTGTCAGTACTTTGAACTTAGCCAAGCAATGTTGGTATCAGCAGTGACTCTGATAAAGCTATGCCTTTCTCATTAATAATGCATTCTTCATGAAACAAAGAATATATTTCCCTGTGTTTTTTATAACCTGATGAGTCTAAGACTGAATGAAGTCAATGCCAAGCAGCTCTAAAGCAAAACACTGGGTTTTAATGTCTTTCAATGTAGGTTATGAACAAGGAAATAGACCTTTATTCTTAAATTTCAGCTACCTTTAATTACTTCCTCTATGCATATTCCAATTCAGATTGATGAATGTTGAACCAAAAGCAGACCTAAAAGAGTTAATTGAAATTCTCCTAATTCAGAGGCAAACTGTTTTTATAGATTTGTTTTGAGGGGTTTTTTGGTAAGGAAATGGCAAGTATTTATTCATCCAGCTCCCTCCACATTTCCCACCATCATTATTCCCAGGGATCCCTGCAGGGATAAGTGGTCTCTGACCCTCACCAGAGTGAGCTGCAGGAGCCTTGCAGCCGTGCCTGTGATTTCTCACAGTGGCAGAACAACTGCAACAGCACAGAGACGTTTTGCTAAAAGCTCCTACTGTTCCCAACAGGTTATTATACAGGCAGAATAAAATGCTTTCTTAAGGACCAGCCACATTTTTTTTCTGCCTGAAAGGTCACATTTGTTGGGTTTTTTTTCTCTTGTTTAGGTGAGAGATAAATAAGTGAAAAGGAAACTCAGAGGAAATGTTGAAAATAGCAGCTGGCAGTACTTCTGTGTGAGTATCTCCATTTACACCTCACCTTGCTCTTAGAGACCTTTGAACTCTATTTAAAATGAATTTTGATAGGTGGTGGCTGCTGACTATCTGCATTTCTTCTTCCATTTGTTTTCTGTGCTTGTTTGGCATCACTGCTGAATGTCACCAATAAGGAAATTGATGAGGAGTTGAGGAACTAGCTTTTGAAATTGTCAAGCTGATCTGTAGGGTTTTTTTCCTATTAGATTTGTGAAAATGGGTACATCACCAAAGCTAACGTTCTTGAGAAAAGAGCAAGATTGTCCTCCTTGCAGTGAGGGATCTCTATTTTAACAGAGGTGTTTGGTGCTGTAAAGGAGCAAGATGCAGAGTAAGTCACAGAGAAATCATTTAAGCTGGGAGTAAACATGACTGATTCCTAGAAATAAAATAACTAAGTTTTGTTTGGTAGGAAAATGAAATTTAATTCCATTTTGAAGGTCAATAGGATAAATACGAAGAACTAAATACAGATAAAGATAAAAACCTCAGAATGACAGGACTGAGCCTCACTGGACTGATGGCTGCCATAGCCCAGCAGCCCCTGGATGTCTTTGCCTGCCTGAACTCAGCCCTTGCCTGGGTCCCAGGGTAGGCTGCTCTGGGTACCTCTCACAGCATTCCAGGGATGATCCTGCTCCTTTCCTGGTGTCCCAGAGTCCTGAAAGCACCTTCTGGGGCCACCCAGACACCTCCCAGGGCCTTTAGGGCCCCCCTGGCACAGTGCAGACAGGGATGGACTCCAAGCTTCCTTGGAAGGCGGAGACAGAACATTGCCCACCATGTTCTCTGCAGCTGCCCTCCATACTCGTGCAGCCCCTGCTGGGGCACTCGGGCTCTCCATTCCAGGCAGGCTGGAGCTCCCGTGCAAACCCAGCACTCGCCGGGTCCCCTCTAGGATGGAATGGCAAGGAAAGGACACAGCACTGCGTAGAAAACGTGAACTTTACTCCTGAGTACTTGAACTTGACTACTCGCAAAATCTACAATACAGGGTGACTAGAAGACTACGGGGTAAGAAACTTCTGCCTAAAATACTTTGAGAAAGGGAACGCCGAGGGCAACGTCAACTTCTTGTGGAAAAGGTGTCGGGGAATGCTATGACTGAGGACGGGGTGTCTCGAACTCCTGAGATGGGGATGTCGCAGTGCCCGGGCTGGGCGCTGGTCACACATCCCCGCAAGGCTCCGCACCGCGCTGGGGCTGGAGGTCAGCGCTGAGCAAGGCCGGGATCTCCTTACTCTCTCACCGGGCCCTGGTGCTGAGCGAGGCCGGAGTCTGCTCCTCTCTCACCGGGCCCTGGTGCTGAGCGAGGCCGGAGTCTGCTCCTCTCTCACCGGGCCCTGGTGCCGAGCGAGGCCGGAGTCTGCTCCCCTCTCACCCGGCCCCCAGTGCTCCTCTCCTGGCTCTGGGTCTCTGCCGAGGCCGGTGCCGCAGGCAGAGCCGCAGCAGGGCGCGGTTTTGCCTCAGCAGCTGGAGCAGCTTCCCGGGACAGCCGCGGCCCCGGCGGCGGCAGCAGCAGCGGCGGGGCCCTGGCCGGGCCGAGCGGCTCCGGAGCTTCTCCTGCAAGGCAAAGCGCGGGGGTCCCGATGGGAGGGGCGGAGCGGGGCCGAGGCCTCTGCCAGAGAGGCTGGGCCCGGCCGGGCTGCCCGGGCAGAGGCTGCAGCGAGCAGAGCTGCGGCCGCCCGTGCCCGGTGCCGTCCCCGGGCTCAGCCTTGGGCCCCGTTCCTGCCCGGAGGCTCCGCTCCCCTCCGCCGCGGGGCCTTGGCCAAGCGGCTGCCCAGGAGGCCCAGCAGCCTCGGGGTCTGCCCCGTCCTGCCCCCCTCCCTCACCTCTCTCCAGCGTCTCCAGAGCCTTCTGCCAAGGCAGCATCCCAGGACAATGCCCGTGATCAGCAGCTCCAGCAGGACACCAGCGTCAGGACACCAGCGCCAAGTCCACCCACGGGGCAGCCTCAGGGTCCGTGTCCTGCAGCTCCAGCTCCTCGGGAAGCAGACCCGAGGTGCCCATGTCCCGCTCAGGACGGCTGGAAGGGTCGAGTGGATGGACCAGAAGCATCAGCAGGTACACCTGCAGCGTCCAGGAGAAGCCCTGGCCAGCCATGGTGCTCTGCACAAGGAGCTGCCACCACCACGTGGGCTCTGGACGTCGCTCCACACCGAGGTCTGCCTGGGCTCTGGGCATGGAACAGCTGGGGACAGTTGGCAGCCACCATGCTGTCCCCAGAGGCTGTGATGTCCAAACCACGGAATGCACTGGCTTGGAAGAGGAGGTCAAGACCAGCCCATGGCCAGCACACTGGAGCCCTGAGTGCTGCTGCCTGAGGCTTCCCTTGAACACCTCCCATGGATGGGAGTGTTCCCTCCCTGGGACTTCACCAGCGCCCCCAGGGCAGAGCATTCCCATATCTAATGCCCCTTTCTGGGCCAAAGTTCTCCCTAATGTCCAATGTAAACCTCCCTTGGCACAGCTTCAAACCGTTGTTGGCATCTGCTCTCTGGTGTCCTCGCCCATCTCTGGGAAGGCTGGCACTGCCATGTTGGTCACTCGCTGGGTGTGGGAGGAGACGCTGTGCCAGTGAGAGCTGCTCAGCTTTTAGCCACTCAAAGCAGTATTGAGTTGTGCCTGCAGTGGAAAGGAACATTCAAGCACATTGCCATTTCTTACAGGCTTTACCCCAGATTTTCATGAACAGCTGTGCTAGTGAAAGCAAGTCTGTTTTCACGAGTATTTGAAGGGTAATAAAACACAATGTCAGCTCAGGGAAATTATGCTGGTTTTGTTTTACTGAGGTTTTGAGATGAGTTGCAAATGCTGAAAATTTTCTCCTTGGGGAGGTAGTAATTTCACAGTTTAGGTTAGTGGGATATTGATTGCCCAATGTTGAGGACCTAATGTAGCTTTCAGCACCAGAAATTTTAAACATCCAGTGATCGTCCTTGAAACAAAAACATTTTAACTCTCTTCTGTGGACAGGAATTGCTTCTGTGTTATTTCACATGATCCATTAAAAATTTCATGCCTGGAACAAGTCCGTAGTGCTGTGTGATTTCCTTGGTACTGTTCTTTGGAATGGTTTTGCCCCCATTATCTGGAGCTGCCCAGACAGATTATAGATGTCTGAGGAGACAGGTAATGAGATGTGTGAGAAGCTCTGGAAGGCAAACTGGTGTAGGTCTTGGCCTCCTGTTTAGAGGTCTGTGCTGAGCTGTGACTCAAAGAGCTGATTTCACATGATGTTGAAAACACAATTTAACCTTTTTGCAGCAGGCTGTATTGATAGAATCAAAGCAGAGCATGGCTGACACTAGTAAATGAATTAAAATGCATATCTGGAATGTGTTTATTTGATTGTTATGCTAATATTGTGGTAATAATTATCATGTCTTAGTACTAACCAAGCTAACACCTGATTTCTAGTTGATTTTCTGTCTCTAATGTAGGGAATAGGTTTTTAAGAATTATGCCTTCTCTCATAGCTGAGAAATGTGTTGTTCCCAGGCTGCATCTTAATATCACTTTGCTTTTGCAGAAGAGCAGTTTCACCTGAAGATGATTTTCCTTGCCCTCACTTTAATTTTTACTTGAGGTATTATTGTCTGGCAGGTTGACCTTTTCAGATTGTGTGCTGCAAAATGTTCCTACTAAGGATAGTTGGTGCTTTTCTAGCTTTTATTTCAAATATTGAAAGATTAAAGGTTTCTAATGAAGTTACAGAGCTGCATATTATCAGGAACTGAACTTCTTCCCTGCTTGTATCTAGAAAAACAGGTTGGTGCCAATTGAACTCCTGAAATATTATGTAGAAATCAGGAGTGTTCACCCCAAGTATTCAATTCTGGGAAACATAATTTTTGTTGGAAATCATTTTTGCTTTAATAATGCCAGCCTGTTATATCCCAAAACTGGCAAGCTATGTCCTTGACCATCTGCATTTGTGTTATATTAATCATGGGGTTTTGTGCTAACCATGGGCTTGAGTTTCCTGTCTTGTTATCA
Organism: Molothrus aeneus; assembly: GCF_037042795.1. Taxonomy (NCBI): domain Eukaryota; kingdom Metazoa; phylum Chordata; class Aves; order Passeriformes; family Icteridae; genus Molothrus; species Molothrus aeneus. The sequence continues at coordinate 5,694,812 of NC_089649.1, read as the reverse complement.
CTTCTTGAAACACCAGGTTTGTACACTTGCTGGCTTGGTCTTTATATTTAAAGGTGGTGTATCTTAGGCACAGAACTTGATGTTATTGTGAACTGTGAAAATAACATTTCTGGTCTGTCTTCATTTGGGTAAGTGATTCCTGTGAAAGGACTGGGGGATTTTGTGGTTTCAGATGTGAAAGAAGAAGTTGAGCAGCCTTGGCAGGTAAGTGTGCCAGCTGACAGGATGAATATACACAAACCCCCTTGCATCAGCTGGAACATGCACTATTGGGGTTTGCTGCTGCTGCTGGGGTGTTTGGTTTTGTTGGTCTGTGAATCCATGTTCCACACATGATCATTTGTCAGAACTCCATTTCACTTTTACAGTCCCTCCGTTTTCCCACATCTGAATTACGGTTTCCTCCGTGCCTTTTATATGGGGAATTCTTGGTGATAAAAATAATACATGGTCCATAATGTTTTATGTTTCTGATTGGATTTTTTTTCTAGTTTCTAAATAATTACCTGTTGTTTCTGTCCTGGGGCAGAATGCATTTACAGTTTCAGTGGGTTTTTCCAATTGCTAATCTCACTCAGGCACTGAATAAGGAAAAAAAATCCCCTGGTTTCATAGAAACATTCTGTGTTCTTGGGTACCTTTAAATTAGTTAAAATATGGTTATATTGCTCTCTGGTTAATTTCCTAACTTAATTTGGTAGAATTTGGAAATCCCTTAACATGAAATAGGTGGTGAAGAGTGCCTGTGTTTAACTGCTGGGTGGGCGTCCCAGCCTTAGTTCAGAGATTTGCTTTTAAACATCCTAATTCCTTCTAAAATCTCTCATTTTGCTTGTTTGTAGTTGTGTTAGAACATAAAGATGAGGGACATCACCCTGGAAAATTTTTCATCTGAACTGAATTTGTACCCAACACCCCAACAGCGACTGCTTGTGCATTTTCTTAAGGCATGAAGGACGCTGGGAATTTCTCCCAGACTTTTTTTTGGGACGGCAGCCATTTCTGCTTGGCTCCATGAGAGACTTTGCACAGTAGTGCTGGAACTCTGAAGGGCAGGACATTCCACGAGGATGAATAATAAATCATTCCTATACCTTGCACTGTTTCAAACCTAACACAGCAGAAGGAATTGTTTCCCTGATTATCAGTTTAATGGTGCTCCTGACAAGTTCTGCTGTTGAAGAGCACCAGCCCAGGCTGTGTGAGGGGTTTCTGTGGAGGAGAAGCAGCTTTGGGACTGGACCTTTGTCCAGTGGGCAGCTCTGTGGTTTTAAGCAGGAGGGATCTGGAATTTCAAAAGGATCTGGAAGATGAGTAGGTTTGTTGCTGGAGGTGTGAGGGGGGCAATGTCCTCTACAGTCCTGGAGCAGTGATTAGAGAAGGTACTGGAACAGCGCCTGAGGAGGGTGCTGCTGCTGCTGCACATGATTCTCTTGGAGCTCAGCTGATGCGCATAAGGTTTGTTATGACTAAAAGGTTGGCAACTTAACAGACTGCAGTCATTTTTCTTGTCATTTAGTGAGGTATCTTTTGATCCATGATGAGCTGAGGGCTCACTGTGCAAGGCTGAAAGTAAATGAGACGCTCGGAGGAGATTTTGGTGTCTGTGACTTATTGAAGGTGGATAGGACATAATTCCTTTGCTCATTGGGGCTGCATCATTTAGTTTTACCTGCTCTGTTTCTTAGCAGTGCTAAAAAAAATGGTTTTTCCCTCAATTTTGATGGCAGCAGAGGCTGAGCTGATTAATACGAATCTAAGTAACTTTTCTAAAAGAAAATAAATAGTCTGAAACCCTGTTAGACAGCCCTATAGTCAATCTTACCAGAAAAGGAAGAAGCTAAACTTGCTTCTTAATTTCAGAAATGATTCCTCTGTCCTGCCTGCTTTTCCCATACTGATAATGTAACCACCACAGTTCATTTTGATCCTTATCCCTGCCTGCACCACCTCACCTGCCTTCTGCTATTCACCTTTGCTTTCTAATCAGATGGAATCACTGAGATAGAAAAGATGGCCTTATTTAATTTCCTTCATTAAAATGTCTTGGCAATCTTTAAAATCCACTTTGCACTTTTATCTTTCGCTGAATACTGGTGCTGGCTCATACCTAAGGCAGCAAATGTGGATGGAAATGCTGTACTGAACATAATTATGTTAGGAGGAACAGTGATTGCTGCAGTGCTAGGATAAAGATTGAATTGAGCCTGTGGGACAATATGCCTGATTATACTAATTGGTACCTGTGCTTGTAATGCTCAGTTCCTTTTTTCCCTCAAAACTGTGGAAGAACACTCGGCCATCTGGCATGGCCATGCCATTCCTGCAGCTCCACGTGTCCGTGCTGGGCCGTGTGTGAGTGGCCAGGTCAGCACTGAGCTCCCCGTTTATGGCTCTCACAGCCCCTTGTTATGGAGATGTCCATTTGGGATGAGAGCACATCCACCTCAGAAAAGGCATTAGCAGAGTTGTTAAGGATTTCAGAACACTTGCTTTTCATGGGTGCTTTCATGAAATCTAATGATGAGCTCCCTTTTCTGGGAGAGAAGTTAATTTCCTACACTGGGAAGGGAAATGTTCAGTGTCTCTCGCACCCAAGGACATTGGCTTTGGCACAATTTGATCTTATCTGAACGAGTCCTTATACACAGCAGCATTCTTTCAGATCAGTTCATTGTTTCTAAATTCCTCAGGTAGATTACTAACCCTAACAAATGACTGGTGGTTTTTGATTCTCCTGCAGCCAGCAGCACAGCTTACCCCCTCAAAGAGGCTCCTTCAGCAGGACAGAAGCACAACTCATTCTTTTCACCCCAACACGTGGACAGGAAAACCTTTCGCAGCTCTCATCCCAATTTCTTATGTGGACGAAAACAACCTTGTCTCATCACAGCAAATCAGAGTTTTCTTCATCAAAGTCCCATGGACTGCTGGACAAAGCCTCTTCCTTCAGTGCTTGGTAAGTACCAAGGTCAGCATCTGCTTTTTCACTTCTGCTGTACCACGACATTGCCTCAGACTATGGGGTGGCTCAGTCTCACTCCAGTTACAGTTCATCTGTCTCACTTGCTCCTCCAAAATTGATTTATGCATGAAAACTAACAGAGTCCATTCTTGCAACTGGTGCCTAGCTTTTGCAACAGATGAAGTGATCTATTTTAACAAGTTTATCCACACAGAGTATGATTAGTTATTATATTATTAATAAAGTTTTCATTGTGTTGATTTTGTATTTTTATCTCTGATTCAGCCTTCAATTAGCCAAAATTACTAGAAACCCCTAACAAATCACTGACTGTCAGTTTTTTACATGATTCAATATTGAACCAACTGGCTGTCAAAATCCCATGACCTTGGTCCTCCACTCCTTGGTGTGAGTCTTTAATTTCTCTGATAAACTTTTCCCAGGCAAACAGAGCCAGCTTACTGGGACTGACACCTTCTGTCCCTTGACATTTGTTACCTTTTGAGGTAATGCAAAGAGGCCCTGTGGGAGCTCCAGTCTGCTTCAGGCCTCTCTTAGTTGATTTTCAGTGAATTTTAATGATAAAGCTTCTCAGATTGCTGATCTGAGTTGTGAAGGGAACTGGGATGATCTGCTTCAACTAATGCAGCATCTTCAATTTCCCATTAGTTGCTGACAGCTTCATGCTGAAAAGTCCTCTTCATTTGGGACCAGAGGTATCAGACACAAAGCAAAAAACATCATTCTCATTCCTAACTCCAGGAAAAGGACATTTGGCACAGAGGGCAAGAGGTCTTGTCTTAGACTGAGCCAGAGAAGTGATAATAATCTAGTGAGGCCAGTTATTCATCTTCTCCCTGTAGCCCTTATGCCTTAGCAGGCTGAAAAACTTCACTTTTCCCCTACCTGACTTTGAAGACAATTTCCCAGCTGCTTGCCTGTAAAATTCCTGTCATCCTGGGCATCTGGCTTTGTGTGTATTTCTGTCTAGATGCTCTGAATCACTGGGAGGCATTCCAACTCCAACGTGGCTACAAAGCAAGGCCAGAAGAGATTTACAAGTCTTGTGCAGCAGGATGCCAAGCCCTATTTCTAACACTGCATGTGTTATGGAAGTCAGAGTGTCCATTAGAAAAGCTTGCCTTTTAAAAACAAACACTCCTCCCTCAAAAGAGCCATGCAAACAAAGAAACAAACCCAAAAGTGAGAAAGTGTTGTAATTGTTTCTTTGTTGAAATGGTACCTTTCCACTTAAAATGTAAGGAAATAATCTGAACCCTCCTCAAAAACAGAAAGCTTGCAGACTTCATTGTATCTTCAACTAGAAATAAATAGAGGGTAAGTGGATGAAGAAAGGATATTCAAAAAGGTTAAATGAAGTTAAAAGGAAGCAGTCAAAAAGATCTGGATTTTTATAGCAATTCTACTAAAATGTTTACTGTGTCATTAACAGGTAAGTCCGTTAATCTCTAAGACTTAATTCCTCAGATAAAACTGCATATTTAACTGCTTTTTCATCATAACTCATTGCTGAAGGATAGCATAAAGGATGGAAAAATGGATATATGAAGAGACACATCCTTCTGTGAGACTTGAAACACATTTTCTGGGTATTTTTTCCTACTTGTTCACAACACAAGGCTCACAATACAGGCCCATGGTACATGCCTTTAATTATGACTTCAGCAGAGAAGCAAGAAAGAAAAGCTGTTGTAGATGACTTGTTGCAGTATTTCAGGCTAACTGCAGGCAAATCTGGATCCTCACTGCACAGACTCTGAGCAGTGGAGTTTAGAAGTCTTGCACCAAGCACTTGAAATGTATTGTACACTTCCCTGTTTTCTAAGGGCAGCCCTTCTGCTGAATATTCCTCAGCCCTTTCTCTCTTCACCCTGCACTGCTGAAATCTTCTGGGTGTTTTAAACAGTTTGAGGGGGCTTTTTTTGCCATTGCTTGTGGTTTTTGTTCTGTTTAGTTGAAATAATTTTAAGCAGCCTATGGTGGTTTTTTTGCAGAAGAGAAATTAAATGGATAGAAAATTGCATTATTTGATAGTGTTTGCAGTCTGTGGCTACAGCAGTGTGCAATATTCGGGTCAGATTGTTTTTAAGCAGTTAATTGTCTGCCCAACTGAATGCTCAAGCATAATCAGGCTGATTATGTTCAAGCAGTTGAAAGTTCAATGTACAGTGAGAAATAGGATAGCAATTATCTTCTAAATTCCTTTATATGAGCCACAGGAGGTACTTTTGCTCAGGACTGGAATCCTGGATAATCTCTATCATCAACACAGTTCTGGTTTTAGTTCCTAACATGTTTTTGAGAAAAAAATCAGCATGCAAATGATTGAAGTCAATTTTGATGTTAATCCTCAGGCAGCTATGAGTGGGAGACACCTGTGATTTCAGACTTTTAAAACAAAGACAAGTTCAGAAGTTAAAATTCTGAGCTCTGAAAGTACAAGAGAACTGCTTATTCCAGGTATTCATTAAAACCACATTCCAACACAGCTCAAAGAAAGTGCCTGTGCATTAAAAGTTTGGGATTACATGAGGCTTTTTAAACACTTTGTTTTATTGGCCTTTGAATAGATGTTTTTTCAATGTGATGTTCATATTTCAATATATGCGATATTTCAATATCTGGTGTATGTATCATTGAAATCCCTAGTCTTTTATCTTTTAAAATATGTTCTTAAGAAGGCTCTTTTCCAAGATGGATTTGGTGCAAGAAATACACTCAGAATCAGTAATTTGATATTACAAGTTATTCTCTTGGTTTTCTAGAAATGGTGTGCAGGCAGGCAAGTGAGGAAGCTTTTATGTCAAATGCCCCCAGTCTGAAGGGAAATATTTCTTCCTCTGGGTTTTGGGCAGAGGTGTCTTACTGAACACCTGGGGCTGTCGTGTTTGGCCTTTCTGGCTGATGTCACACGGATTGTCTGAGCCCAGCTGAGAATTACAGAAGGACAGTAGAGAATTTTTATCATCTTGAGACTGTATCTGAAATACAGAATCAACTTCTGCTTAATCAGCTTCATGATGGGTGAATGTATTCAAATAACAAATATGTGTAAACATTATTTTTCTGAATCAGTTTAGTTTCTTTTTCAAGCCAATCTACATCTGTTGATTTAACCTAGAAATGTATTTTTTTCCCAATCAGAACTTTAAAAAGCTATCATTTTTCCAGTTTTCTTGTAAAGCAATATTCTCTTCAAAAAGATGGCACAAATGCTCTGTAGCACTGAGGTCCCTGTGCATTGAATGAATCCAATGGCATTCTCATTTTGTTGTTGGGTTAAATCACAGCCATGTGTTAATTTTATTTGGTTTGAACCACTTTGACCTGGTTCACTTGGAGTAGTCTGATAGAATTCAGTTTTGACACAAAACGGAGGTAAATTTAAAAGAAAAAGGAAATCCAAACTCTGCTTTTTGTCAGTACATCTTTATGATCTATCCTCCACAAGAGGCTCATGCTCCTCTGATAATGTGGGATGATAGCTAATGGGGGAATTGTTCTGCTGCTGAGCTGATCATAAAAACAGAAGGAGATTAATAAAGTCATCAAACAGGATTAAAACAGCAGCTTTTATTTCACAGCACCTTTAAGGCAGTGCCTCAGAAAAACTCTGAAATCTTGCTGCAAAGCCTCATGATGCTGAGGAAGTAAATTGCTTGAGAGGTTTAAACCCAGCACTTGTTCTTTGTTTTCTAGACTGTTCTTCACTGCTTTCTGAATTCTCCCTGTTGATGGCAAGTGCCTTGGTAACAGTAGGTGATGGCTGGTTGTGTGGAGTTTTTCTCTGAAATATGTAATTTAAACATTATCTGTGATAGACACAGACTCCTGTTGGTAGATATTAGTTCAAGGGAGCTATCCATCATATCCATCCTCAACACCAAGATTATTTGTTTTCATGGGGCATTCCTCTGCAATTTCACGTTATCTTAAGTTCTCCTTCCTCACCTACTTGTATTTCAGATGGGTGATCTTTCTTCCTAAAAATTCATTTCCCAGAGTCCTCTTATTATTTCTCCAACTTGGGGATCTCCTAAGCCTAAATGACCACTCTGACATGGGTGTTCCCATCTCTTCCGAAGCTTTTTTGGTTTTGGTTCAGTGCAGGTTTTATTCAGTGAGGAGGAAATGCCTCCTGAGAATCATTCAGGGGCTACTCCAGCACCTACAGAAAGAGCCCTCCCCTTCTGAGCTGGAAGGATCTCCCTTCCTTCCAAGAAGGCCCCATCTGAAATTGTTTCCCCACACAAACCTTGCCCTGCATTCTCCATCTCGCTGAACAGGCTCCAGCACCTGCTGTGGGTGACACAAATGTGCTGAGAATACCAAGTGCCCCCTGTTCTCAGTCACAAAGGCACTGGCAGAGACTAAATGGTCAAAAGGAAATGTGTTAAAACATCTTGATAAGTAAAATAGCAACAATCATGACTGCCAGATGGTGCTCACAGAAAGCTTGAAAGAATTAATCACTGTTCTGTAGGCTGCTAGCAAAAATATGTTTGCTATATTTAAATGAAGACAGTTTATTGAAGAGTTTCAGAGTAATTAGAATTTTCTTAAAACTCACTGTCAAAATTATGTTGAAAGAACTGTGGGCCAGATGATTCAGACCCAAATAACTTGGGTTCAAGCATTAGGTGCTTAGCCCAAACATTCTTCCCTTCCTTGTCTTTCCTGATGAATATTTTAGCCCTTGTGGCTTCATTTGGTGAAGTATTTGATAGAAGATTTTAATTCAAGTATCAAAGAAAAGAATAAAGCCACACTGGGCAGTAAGCTGCAAACTAATATATTTTAGTGTTTTATAAATTGCTGCTCTGAGCCCTGATCTCAGTGACATCCCCAATGGTTTCAGCTGAGCCATGATTCTTAGCTTTGGGAATCCTATTCAGTCACTGTTGCTTTCACTACCAGATTACAGTTTAAGTGGCTGTGAAAAACTTCTTCATGCTCTAAGACAGCTTTCTGTGTTTTCACCTTTAAAATATATTTAAAGACTCATTAAACAATTCTTTGAGAGTTCTGCTACAATAATTCGGATGCTTTTGGTGCATTTTTTCTCCTGCCACATTTCCTCTTGTTTTAAAAAAAGTGTTGTCGTTATTCCATTTTCACATTTCCCACTGAAATCAGTGAACTTGGCAATGAACTCTGCATTTCTTGCAATTAAAAAAAACCCTAAACCATCAGCAGCCAACTCCAACCATGCCACATCTTCCTTTCCATAAATGAATGTGAGTTTCTCTAATTTACTCTTGAACAACTTGCAAGGGGAAGGAACTAGAAGAAAAAGGCAATGGCTGATCTTTCTTCCTTTTCCTCAAAGGACAGGACAACAAATTCTGATAGATTTTCCCTTGGAAGACAAATGAGAACATTCCAAGCTTTGTGGATTGGAAATCAATGTGCATAAAGCAAGAAAAATGGGCAATGTTATCAAGCCCAGAGTTTGCACAGGCAGTGAACACCAGAAAAAATGGGCCATTTTCCCGTCTCTGTCTGAGCTGGCAAGCTCCAACAGAACTGGCTCCATCTGTGATTGCCCCTCCTGCCCCAGCCCATGGGGTTTGTGCTGCCTCAGACTGACCCACCTGTATCCTGAGAAAGTTCTGTGCAGTTTTTGGTATTATCCTGTGTTGTGTGGGGTTTTTAACGTGTGGTTGTCAATAGTACTTTTCTTCTGTATATGAAATGGTTGCCCACACTTTGTCATATTTAAATCTTTCTTTTCTAGAACTTACCTACAAATTCCCCCTCTTTGTTACAGTAAAGTTCCATAATGGCAACTGAATTAGGGAAAATATTTGTAGCTAAGAGCATCCACCTAAATCCAATAGACTTCTGTGGTGATGCCTAAGTCCCACCATCAATTTTAGGACAGAGCATTAATTGTTCTTTTCCATCAGGTACGTGACATCAGCAAGGTTTTGTACCAATCCATTGTGCTTTTTAATTATGAAAGTGGCTCTTGGAATTCTTACCCATTCTGTCCTGGCATATTCCATGTGTGGAATGTAATTAGGTTTATTTGGAGGACTCCACAGAAATGTCTGTGAAGGCAAAGTGTGTGGGTGGAATCCTGGCCCTGTTAGAAGAGATGAGAAGTTTCCATTGCCTGGAATGAAGTTCCAGTTTTTAACTGGGGTTTTGTACACGTGAGATAAGCAGCAGGCAAAGCTCCTCAGTTGTGGATATTTCTTATCTCAGAGAGAAGCTGTCATAAGAAATCAGGGATCTAGAATCTTCTGACGTGTACATTGTTGTCAATTCTCAGAGTGGCAAAGAGCTACCACTTGAGTCAGTGAAAAATCTGGGTAGTTGTAGCAAGGATCAAGGGTCCATCTTTAGGAAATACTCCTTATAGTCAAACTGAGCAGGATTTCTGGGCATTGAAGCTCTCATTCTGTATTGGAAAATGTGTTTCTTCATTTCTATGAGATAAGAATTTAATGAAAATCTCTTTCCCTGGAGAGGAAGTTCTTTCATTAGTGCAGGAGTAACTGTAGGTTAATTTTAAAGGTTTTTGCAGTCAGATTATTCTAATCTGCCAGAAAATTTACCTGGATATATATGAAGACATTACCTATTCACATTCATTTGAATAATACAAAGTCACACTATTTTCTTACCTAATCTATGAAACAATATTCAGTCTAAATCCCTAAAATTGTACTGTTGCCTTAAAATATTCACATTATACAGGAAATCAGAGCTGGGGAAAGTTCTGGACTCTCTCCATGGAAACAGCATCAGTCATTATCCCTGGGATAGTGAAGATTTTAAACCAAAGGAGCTCTGCCCTCTTTCAGTAGCCCAGTTAGGCTGGAAAATTTATGGGATAATGTATAGATAATCAGTCAGTGTTATTTCTTTGCTTATAAATAATGCTACAATCAGCTCCACAAATTGAGTTCTATTCTAAGGCTCTCTTCTGTTGTCAAAAGAATTTAAAATCTGCCAAGCAAGTAAAGCACACTTGGCTTCTTTTGCCTTGAGTATGTAATAACTTTGCTCAGTCTGCTGGCTGTGCCACTCTGAAATAAATGACACTTGTTTTTGCAATAGAGGAGAGTATCTGTTGATAGTATACCATCTTGTCATCCACTGCAAAAACATTTGTGGCTGCTGATAGCTCTGGAGTCTTGAATTTTGATTAAGGAGTTCAATTTTGAAATGACTGCTTCCCACTTCTCTTAAATTTCCATTACAAAAGCCTTCAATACAATTTGATTTTAGTTTCCTTTGATCACCTTCATCAGCTAAAGGTCAAAATGCAAATCCATCACTAAAAGTCATTTGGAAAGGAATAGAGATTATGAAATTACATGTCCACATCTAGAACCACGTGTGCAGTTCCAGTTTCTTTATTTCAGGAAGTGCATCAGAAGTAGGGAACAGTTTCTCCTTTGTATGTAGGACATGGATATGTGTCCAAATTTTTACTGACATTGAGGGAACAGGAGATGGGAAATGAGCAAAGAACAGAACTGGAGGCAGACTGGAGTGCAGAGTGGGGCTGGTGATATGCCAAGTCCAGAAATGGGGAGGTTATGTTGTTAAATAAAGTCACATCTCTCTCAAAGGACATTTGAAACAGAAGTGACCACATTTTTGTAGCTTTCTATGAATCAAAGAAAACAGATTTCCATCAAATCCTGCCTGTTCTTTCATGAGTCTGAGGTTCTAGCATGTGTCTCATTCCTGTTTGCTGCTTTGGTCATTTTTGTATGTTTTGTTACATATTTTGCTGCAATAATCTCAAGATGGACGTGGCAGAGATGGATACTGCAAAGATGATCATCACAGCAGGCAGCTGGTAAGAGACAGCACACAGGAATGAATAAGGAGCCCAGTAATGATGAGGAGAGAACTTAAAAAGTACCAGAGAAAAATACCAGCACACACAGTTCAAACCATGGGGACATCAAAGAGGAAAGCAAATCCATGGATATTTTCCAGCTGTTGCTGTTCTAATTTAATTTAATTCTCTACTCCCAGTGTGTATATGAAAATAGAGTATCTGGCACTGGCAGAAATTTCTTTTGCCTGTGTTAAACATTTGTGTTAAAAAAAAAAAGTCAGTATTTTATCTGGACTGTCTTGCACCAATTTTTAAAAAATATATATTTGTTTTCTTTAAAGGGGAAAAGTTGGTTTTACTGAGTGATCAGACCAGACTCTATTATCAACACTGCTAAGAAAGAATCAGTCCAAGCTGAATTTAGTGGTAAGGGAACCTAACAGTGCTGTTTCTCTGGTAACAGAAAAATTGTGCAGAGATGAATGTGTTCACAGGCATGGCCATTAATAATCTCTTAGTGCAGTGTAGTTTTGCTTTGCTGCTGATATCTTTTTCTCTGCTCTTCTCACTGGCTTCCTAAATTCTAGTGAAAAAGAGTCTTTTTTCTTTCACAGATAAAATTATTTTTCAGCTGTAAACAAAATGAGGACTTTTTTTTCTAGATGAAATAGCCTGAAGTTTGTTGGTTTATTTGTAAATGCCACTTTGAGCAGTGACTTTGGCCTGATCAATGCATTGCTGAGCCTCCAGCTCTGTGCTCCTGCCTGGCCCCAGGTCCCTGTTTGTGTGACTGGATGTCAGCTTTGGGAAAAGCCCTGGCCTGGCACGGGGCTGAGGGGTGTGTGCCCTGTTTGGAGATAAAGGCTGGTAATGGGGAAAAGCAGATTTTTGTGCTTGTTTCTGACAATAGGAAATGAACTATTTCTGTATGGCAGCATGGAACCAGAATAACCTGTTAATGGTGAGAAGGGTACTTGGATAAATAGGCCCAGCAGTGTCACCAGGAAAAAGAAGCTGCTTTTTAATTCAAGGAGCAAAGTGGAGACACTTGGTAAATTGATGAAAACTACTTCTGTATTTATACTACTGCAAAAAGCAACACGATGGAATAACATCCACACCACAGCATGGAAGTTTTGCATAGTACAGGGAAGGAAAATGGCAGTCAGAAAAGTATATAGAATCCAGATGAAGGATGAGTTGGTTCATTCTAAGTGAGAGCTGTAGGCAAAAACATCTGTGACTGAAGTTGTCACTTTTAAGAGGACATATTTTGGTTCACAGGAGCTCTTAGTGTGAAGTCAGTTGTGTGGATATAAGCGGAGAAAGACTTTGAGTTAAAAAAGGAAAATCTATCACAAATGTATATAAAAAGTATGGGAAAGCGTATAAGGAACTCTAAAAATAATGAGAAGCTTATTTCCAGAAGAGTGTAGGATTGAATAAGAACGCCCAAAGACTAGAATGAACGGATTGATGAAGAAAATGGTCAAGTTTTGGAGATCAAGGAACATTGGGCTGAAACCAGATTTGACAAAAGTTGAAACAAAGTCGGATGTTATAAAGATTATTAAAACATGTTTTTAAGTTGTTTTGGAGTGATTCTGATGGCAGCCTGCTCAGGATCCTCAGCTTTCTGCCCCCAATGGCTGCTGATCCTTAAGGCCCCGGCCGTGCGTGAGGGGCCGGGCCCGGGGCCTTTGGGCTCTTTCCGTGGAGCTTTGGAAGCCTCAGGGCCCAGCGGGGGCTGCGGTTTGGCTCGGCCAGCTCGGTTTTATTGAGGCGAGCAAAAAGCTTCTCCCATCCTGGCTCGGAGGAGCTGCAGGAGCGATCTTCCAGCTGCCTCCGGGCCGAGCCGGGGAGGGAAAGCACAGGTACGGAGCGAGGGACAGGAGAGACACAGGGAGAGGCTCCAGCCCCGCTGCTCCGCCGGCCCTGGCTGCCGGGAGAGGAGCCCGACAGCAGAGAGCCCCGGCAGGTGCTGGGCTCGGGCTGGAGCCGCCCTTCCCTCAGAGGGACAAGGGAAACTCAGTGCAAGCTCCATTTCCCTCAGAGGGAAAAGGGAAGCTCCGTGGAAGCTCCATTTCCCTCAGGGTGAAAAAGGAAGCTCTGTGGAAGCTCCATTTCCCTAGGGTGAAAAGAGAAGCTCTGTAGAAGCGCCGCTTCCCTCAGAGGGAAAGCCGGCGCATCACAAGTGAGGAAGGGAGATTTCTTCAACATCTGCCACGTTCTCTGGCTTCTGTTGTTAATAAACTGTTGGGTTTGGGTTTGGTTTTTTGACCCTCACTTTATTAGCATTTTCTGTCGGTGGAAGGGAATTGTTGAAACTCTTTAGAGAAGAATACTCATTGCAGAGTGTTCTCTCTTTTGTCTTAAAACTGAGACACAAGTGTATTCTAATCTAGAGAAAATAAAAAGAGAATAAAATCTGGGACATTATCAAATAGAAAATTACCAAATCATTCAGAGAAAACTGGATTATCTTCAAAACTAAAATACTGGGATTTATGAAATGAGGCAATATTTTCTTGATGACAGGTAACAAGAATTTACATCAAGAACTGAAGACATGAACTGGAGGAAATTAGAGATTGAGAAGGACCAGCTATAAATGCCAGAAGGTAGACACCAAAACAGTGAGGAAAAGGCAGATGTGGTTGTGGAGCACATCCAGCAAGGTAATTCCTACAGAAAAATATTGATACTATTGGAAAAGAATGATGGGATCTCACTTGGGAAGCCGTGTAGAGTCTGAGTCCCCCACACAGGAAGGATGGGGCTGGAGGGATGCAGAGGGCCCAGGAGGGAATGGAAAATGAGCAGAACAGTGTTTGATAGGCTGGCACACAGGGGAGACAGACAGACAATATGATACACGTGTTAAAACGGCATCAGATGTGTGGATACTAGAGGCAGAAGAACTAACACCCTGTTTTTCAACAACTAGAACAAACACCAGTTTTTCAACTCATTATGCGTAAATCAACTCTGAAAATTAGAAGTGCATTTCTGATCATTAAATGTGGCAAAGTTTGCAGCAGTCCTGAAAAAAGAGCATTGAAATAATTGTAGAAATTTACCAAGTCTGAAGTTTGCAGTAACTGAAAGGTTTTATATTTTGCTAAGTAATTGTCAATTTCTTGGTTTAGCTTCTCTCACTATATATATTTAACCTTTTATGAGTAGTGACTCAAAAGTTAAGCTTTTCATCTTGTGAGACTCATTTTCAGGCCCTGCAGTCAGGCATTTATTCATTAAACTCTGTGATGCCTCAGAGCTACTTGTCTGCTCCGGATACCATGAATACAAATATTCACCATCAGGTTGTTTGCAGTGTCAGCCCTGAATAAACATGCAGGAATTACCAGGTGGTTACAGTGGTTTAGGTATGACAGATTATGGCCTGGTTTATTATCTGTTTATTTTAAGACAATTTAGTGCTGGGGGAGCAGACTCCTCCAAAGCACTAAACATCTGTTGCTGCTATTAGCCTGAGCACTGGCAGCCCATAATGTTCTTGTCCCCTCTGGCAGCCAAAGGTAAATAAGGGAACATCACTCAAGTGTCAGTGTGGGGGGACACGGGTGAGTAGGGGGGACAATGTGTGACTACAGAATTAGGTCTGAATTCTCTTCCTGAAAACATTTTTTTCCGTTGAAGTTCACATATAAATAACATGAAAATTGGAATAAAAAAATATTTCAAAATGCATATATTTTCAGAAACATACTTTTGCATAAGTATGTTTCTGAAAAAACCCCAAGCAACCTTCCCAATAAACCAGGAATGAATATTGCTGCCTTGGGTCAAAGCTTCCTAAACTGCAGTCAGATTTCCACTCAGTTTAGGCTGTTTCCTTTCAGCCATTGAGTGTGAAAAGATGGTGAGGGTTACATATTTACATAAGGTAATTGGTATTCCATAGATAGGGAAGGTGGGCTTGTTAGTGCCCCTTATTGTCACCATCCCCCAGCACATGTTACTGTAAGACCTTATTTTCAGGTAGGTTTGTAGCTTCAAAGTGCCTGTGACCTTCCCTCCTTCCCCTGCCACTGTCTCCTTTCAGATAACTTCTCCCTGCTATTGCAGCTGAAATAGCCATTTTCTGAAACTGAATTGAGGAAAAATTCTTACTGGCCATGCTAATAAAACCACATAAGCATTTAATCCAAATTATCTCATATCCTCTGCACGGTGGAGCAGAGACTTGAGATCAGAGGAACAATCTTTGCCTGGGATGAGTTCTTTCTATCTCTGTGAAATTTGCCTATCAAGTCACCAGCCTCTGAAAAATCCCATTTTACAGACGTTTACTAGAAACATGTGGATTTTGGTAGCTGCAGTCTCTGAAAATGCCCTGGGCACTAAACCTTCTCGAGAAATGCAGCCTCTGAGTGAGCTGCTGCTGTTTTCCCTCCTTCCCTCTGCAGCTGTTCTCCTGCAGGGATTGGGACCCCAGGGACTGTGACCCACCTTGGCTGTTGGTGCTGTCACCAGTTCTGGACTACAGGATGAAACATTCAGGGTCTAGTTTGGATAGCTTTGGATGCCTTTCCTTTTTGTTCTTCTTCTGCAAAACGTTTCTAGGGAAAGGAAGGAGGAGAACAAAAGTGTGTTCTGGCTTTATTATTTGTTTTATTTTTAAGGAAATTTATCTTCTCTACCATTTTAATTGTAGTGTTGAACATGATGGAAGAACTAGAATGACTAGGAAAGAAATGGTGCCCTTTCAGGAAATACAGGGCCTTTTGTTCAGCCCTGTGTTTGGGCACAGAGTGAGGGCAGGTAATGAAACAGTGAAGAAGTGTTCACTTAGCACCACAGGACACAGACATGAAAATACTGCTGCAGTCAGAGCACCCTCAGCGAGCACCTCCTCACCTTGCACAACTATGGCACCTCCATATGATGTTGTGCCATAACAAATGGGAAAATAACCTCACTTGTCTGCCCATTCGTTTTTCTTGTCTTCACCCAAATTATTAAACAGAAAGTGATAAACGCAGCAATTTCAGCATTCAGTGAAACTGCAGTTTTTTCTTACTCCATCTTTCTTTGAGGGGTATTTCTCAAGCCCCAGTTTCTTTATACATGTGGAAAGAATGCCAAGCATAAACCCTTCTGAATCCTATTTTCTAAGCCTTTTTGTCATCTCTGTTGTTCTCATCTGCTTGGATTTCAATTTGTCTTTTTGAAATGTCATGTCCCAAGCTGAATCACATCAGTGCTGCTGCTGAAGCCTGAGCATTGCTGAGCAGAGCAGGAGGGTTATTGTGCTGGTTGAGACAAACTGTTATTGTTAATATAATCATGGGTAGCATTTGTCCTTTTTGTGTAAGCATCTTAGATGTGAATTGCAAGCAGCTGATGATTTAACTTGTAATAACTGTGTCTTGGTAGGAGTGTTCCTTGGCCCACATTGCTCATAAATACTTGCTTTGGGTTCAGTAGTCACTAGCATTGCTGCAACCTTCTGCGCTGTAAAAAAATATCTATTTTAAAGAGTACATATAAAATGTATTAGGCAATGGAAGGCTAAGACAAAATGGCTCTCTGTGGCAGGGAATATCACAGGGAATATCACAGAATCACTGGGAATTTTTGTGGCAGCCCAGCAATCCAAAGGTATTTTTTCATGGTTGTTTAATGAATCTGAATTAACTGGATTGTCATTGGGAATACAGCCAGCCCTGAGTGCTGCATTTTCATCACCCCGACAGACTGCACAGGGCTCAGGGCCTTGGCTGTTAATTCAGGGGAGAGGAACACACTAATGGTGACATTTGGAACAGGAGGGACAGAGGCACTTCAGGGTAGAGTTCAGAAATGTGCTACCAGGATGTCACAGCTGCAGACAGCACCTCCTGAGTGTGGAAATGGATGTGGAAATCAGCAGCTGAAATAAATTGAAACTGCTACTCTAGGTCACTTGACTTTCTCACTGCCTAAATATTCAGCCTTGTTAATATATAAGTTCTACAGATACCAAACACTGTCCATTTTTTCTCCTGTGACAACACTGACCACATCTTCTCAGAGGGAAAAAAATACTCGAGCTCTTCAAGTCCCTGGCACCTCTCAGAGCAGATTATATACAATTTTAGTAGTTTCTCCACAGATCAGAGGAAAAAAAAAATTGATCTTTTCTGAGACCCTCAGAGTTAAAAGTGGTAGATCAAGAGCTTGTGCTTGGCAGGGGAAGGTAATAAGACAGTCAGTGCTGAGATGTTAAAAATATCAGATCATAAATATGAGGTAACCACTCATTGACTGCTGCTAATGAAAAAAAGCCCAATATTTACTTAGAGGTTAAAGAAACATGTTATCTAGAATAAAATGGAATTACTGCACGGGTCCAGCTATAAAATATGTGGAGCAGCCCCCAGTTCCCATTGTGTGGCAATTCTGCAGTAGCTCCACTGTGGACACAGTAATTCCCACACCAGGAATATTTTTGTATGGACTAAATGTGGCCACACGGAGGGGTAGTGGAGAACAACTACAAGACTTGAAATTCCCTCCCTGATTTATCCCCCCGTGGCTTCCATCTGCAGACAGTCTGGTCCTGTTCCTTGTGCCTCATTTGTGCAAGCTCCTGCAAGGGAAGTCAAGAGAAGAATGAGAGCAGGTTAAAATCTCAGAATGTGGATGATCTCTCTGAGAGTTGGGGGCACTTAGCACCTGCAGGAAATCTTCAGTTCTTGAGAAATGGATGCTCAGGGTCCCTGTTGCTGTAATTCTGTTAGGGAAAATGGCTGGTATATGAGGGAAGCCGATGTTACAAGAACACATTAAGTAGTCCTAGCACTATCCAGCTTCCCTTGCTGTTCATTGCAAAAGCAGTGAAGTCAGCTTTGCATGGCAGTTTTCAGCATTGTGCAATGAAAGGTAAGGCATCCACTCAATTCTCCCCTGGACCATTTTCTCTGGGTTCAAATTCAGGATAATGATTTCTGCAGAGGAAGAGAATCCTTGAGAGCAAAAGCTCTGCCTGGCAGTGTACTCAGCTTGATTCCAGGGGGGGAGAAAGTCCATGTGGGCTGGGAAAATGGGCAAGGATGGGGGATTTGAGAGCTGGGTTTGGTTCTGTAGTACACAGACCTGCAGTGGAGTTTTGACCTCTGCAACCACAAGAGAAGCCATGGAAAGTCAGATGAACTATTCTGAAATACATACAGAAAAATTCTGATCCTTTATTGCAGCCCCTGAATTACTTGTGCCAGAGCCTGTGGTCAGTGGTTAGAGGGTGAACACTGCTGTGGGAGAAGGGCTAATGCATTTCCATCTGAACTGATTGCAGAGGTGCTGTGCACAAAAGCCCAAATTAAGGTTTTACAATTGTAGGTGTGGTGTGCCCAGTCAAAATTCTGTCATGTGATTACAGTGACAAGTAACATTTTATGATAAAGAGAAAAAAAAGAAAAATTGATTTATTTGGATAAGAAGGTGAATATTCTGATTTTGGTGATGTTAACCATTTAAACCTCCTGGTTTTGGCGGCAATCCATGTAAAGCCAATACCCACTCAATGGCCCTTAGGAGGTTCTGAGCCTGGACATACTTTCAAATGCAGATATCATGGAGAGGACTATAAAATACAAATACTTTTTCTGTCACTAGAACTGAAGTTGTACATAGTGACAATCTCAGTTCAAAATGATGAGTTGGTTTTGGTTTTTTTTAGATCATGATTTAAATAAATCTTTTGCCATTACATTCTGTGTACTTTGAGGAGGGATTATAAAGAAATAGGAGAAAGTTATAAAATAGAAATTGATAAAAGGCTTATTTGGTGTTTGGGAGTCCTGTGCAAGCAGCTGAAAAAGCCTTTGGAATAGAACCAATCTCTGTGAAAGCTTTATTGATTACACAGAGAAAAGTCCATTTAAAACACTTTCATAGCCCTGTGTTGCCTGAGGAGGCAAAATCTATTACAGTCAGATTATGAACTTTTTGTTTATGAACTCAGCTGTCTTAGTGGGCAGCTGGAAGAAAGCAGCTTTATTATTTCTCCTGTCTCTGAAGCAGAGTTATCAATAATCCCGTATTTCCCCGTGTGTCTGCCCCTGCTGCTCTCAGGCCATCCACAGTGTGAGGTGCTCTGGCACACGCTGCAGCTGGAGCTGGAATGGCCGGCCCTGGAATGGCTTCCAGGCCAGGGAGCCTCTCAGGTGCCCCCACAGCTCCCGAGGGCAGGATCTGGGCTGTGCTCCCTCATCGGTGTCTGTGTCATTGCTCTGCTCGCTCCAGGCTTTTTTCGGCCTCCGGGTTGTTGTGTTGTGTTAGGAGAATGACTCAGATCTATCCGTGGTTGAATGAGCTGTGAAATCAGCTGCCCAAAACAACTCTCACTCGTCGGGGTGATCGTGCTGCTCTACACGAGGGTCTCCACCTCTCTTTGGTCTAAGGAAAAGTCTAAGCCAGAAAGATGGGAGAGGAAAAGTGATTCCTTTTCTTTGCCTTTCCTTAAAGGGATGAATGTCGGGCTGCAGTGGAGGAGATCTGGGTTTGGAAGGTGCCAGAAATCTCCAGCTCCTGGGGCACAGAGCAGAAGCTGCGGGAGAGTTGGGGAAAGGAGAGCAGGGCGGGGCGGGCTCAGCAAGGCGCCGGGGCGGGCCGGGCGGGTCTCGGTCTCTTTTTCTCCCAGCTGGGCCCAGCAGCGCTCTGGAAGTCGGGGCTGTGCGGGGCGGCTCCGCCTGTGGTGTCTGGGACTGAGCCAGGGGGGCTGCACTGACTCCTGGAGAGCAGGAGCGGCATTTGGTGTGTGCTCTGTGCTCACGTGTTCCTCCTGGCCTCCAGTGATGGCGCTGACATTTGGCATCTCGCTGAGGGTGACATGATGTGACCTGCTTGTTCTAGCACCAGCTCTTTTATCAGTTTGGGCTCATAGCATCAATCCAGCTGAAATTGGTACCTGTGAGTGCTTTAAGTCTCTGGAACTGTGAAGTTGATTAGATTGACTCTGAACCAGCATCTTCAAACGCTTCTGCCTGTCCCCTCCATTCCCCCAAAGCTCAAAGCATGCAGAGAAAAGGGTAAAAATGATAAAATGCCTAACTTAGTTCCATCTAGATCTTTCCTTGGAGCTTACAGTTCTTTTCCCTCTGACTGACCCTCATTTCTGACTGTGAGAAACAGCCTGTGCTGTTCACAGCATGTTTTCTCTCTCCTCCTGTGATACCTTGCCAGCTTGACAAGTTTTAATGACTCCTTGACATTTGTTTTTTATTTTTTTTCAGCAACAAAATAGAAAAGGATGTGAGAAAGATTTCTCACAGGTAATATCAAAAGTTAGAGCCTGTTCATTTGGCCAATAGCACCAGGTAGCTGCACTTTTACCACTGATTTATGTCTCTTGGAAGATGTGGATAAACACAGAAATACTGGGGAAATGCCTCAAAGCACTCAGAGTTCTGTTCTCTTTTACTCAGCTTCTCTTTTCAATATAGTTTTGAATGAAAGCTTTAGCAGAAGAGTTCTGGAAGATTGTCAGGCATTTAAGAGATTAAACTTCTTTCTTAGACTGAACATTGCAGAAAAGCTTTGCTGGAGAATTAGAAAATAATGCAATGAAATGATAGAATTCTTGCAAATTTAACAAACTCCCTACACACCAGATCTAGGCATACCAGCTGTAATTTCTGTTAGCTGTGATCTTGCAGGGATTTTGTGACAGTTTTACAGTGGTAAATTTAAAATGGAAAACATTTAAAACTTTCCAAAACCAGCGTGTGAGGATTCTGCAGCACTTTGCTCTGTACAAGCCCCAGCCAAAATTAATCCGAATGTTCACTCTGGATGTGAGCAATAACGGTTTGCAAAAATTACTGCAAGTGTAGCAAAAGGTGTGATTGGGTGAGTGGGAACTGTTTTTTTCCTCAAAATGGCTTTATTTTGGTAAGTTTTTTACCAGCAGAGACTCAGTGAATGTGCACTGGTACCTGAAAGTAGTTCAGAAGAAATTCCAGATCCTCTATAGTAGGCAGTATGGGAGTCACTGATTTTTAGGGGAAGATCAGTCCTGATTTCAGTGAATTAGACTTTTCAACTATTAAAAAATAATAATTAAAAATAAATAGATATAATTCTGTCCTACCAAATGGGTGGTTTTGTTTCATTTCTGCTGCAAGAGTGTTTGGTGAAACTGTTAATTTCATTAAGCCAGATTTCTTTGAAGGTGTTTACTCCAGTTTAGAACTTAGCAAGTGCTTTATAGCTGCTGAAACTGCTCTGTGATTAAACAAGGGCCTCTAAATAAAAGGTTGTGATCTTTAAACTAATCACCTTGATTGGAGATTTCTGTCTGACGACCCCTGATGTATCTGTGTTGTCTAAAACTGTGCTGCCTGAAAGGAGGGACAGTACTGACAAGCTTTAAATGGGTCTGTTTGGTTTTACTGAGTTTTAATTAAAAAGAATTGGATTTCTTTAAAGTAGACATTGGAAAGGAAGATTATATTGGTGAAAAATTGTGTGGGTAATTTACAAATATGTCTTCTAATAGCAGCCTGACATTTTCAGTGCAAACCAGACTTAGCAGGCTAGGTTAGTCAAATTTAATTAATTTGCTTTCGTGTATCTTTTGGCATATTGTTCATCTTCTTCTGAGGTTTACACAGCTTTAACAACCAGAGCAGAAGCACAGCTCTGTGAGCAGGTGCTGTGGGCTGGAGACAGCTTTGAACACCAGGTGTGTGCTGACAGGGAGATAGAATGGCTCAAATTCCTTCTCTGAGCCTTTCCTCAGGAAGGGAGATACTGGCCTGGAATATCAGGAATGGGCAGAAAGGGGGGGTTTTACCCAAACTTTCTGCTCCCTGTGCCTCGGTCTCCTCACCCATGTAACCACATGCATCGGTCCCAAGGGTTTGCCCCAGAAATGAGGGCACGGCCCAGAGCCCCTCTGTGCAGCAGAGCTGGTTCAGCTGTTCTGAGCAGGTGTCAGTGTGAGACCTGAACCAGTGCCCTGAAGGTTTGCTGTCCTTTTCTTTCCAGGAAATGCTCTGAGTTCACTACTTTCAGCTGGTATTTTTTGTTCTATTTCTAATATCAAGAGTCCAGGTTAGAATTTGGTTTAGTAAGTGAGCAATGGGATGTGTGCTGTGATTAAAAAAATCCCACCAGATTCAAGAGATGAAGAGCAGCAATGTAAGTAAGGTCAAAGGAAGAACTTGGGTTCCATTTCTCTCTGCAAGTTTACTTAGCTTTTTGTCTGTGCAGACTTTTGATAGATTGTAGCTTTGGAACTGTAAAAATAAAACTGACTTCCCTGTTTTATCAGCAATGTGTGCTAAAGGCTTGCTTGCCCAGCTCACCTACCATATCTCCTCTAACTGATTAGCAACACAGAGCAGTCTAGATCTTCCAAGGAAGTGTTAAGTTTCTGTAGCCATGCCAATTTATGCACATTCTTAAAAAATAATTTCAGAAATTAAGTACTTGCCTCATTAGTCTGATCTCCTGGAAATAGATCATTATACATTATAAATAAAATACTTTAAATGCAGTTTAATTAGTTCTATTTTTGGAGCATTAGCTAAATATGGTTCTGCTATTATAAAAATAATGCTAAGATAGCAATAATATGTTTAGCTAGATAAGCTAAATGTTTCAGCTTCCTTTTTAAATGGGCACCTTTATGCCTCATCTCTGATCCCTTTGAGGCTGGACTTCACTCAGCATCTTTATTCCTGGTATCATTTCCTTACTCTGTTATTGTTTACTGCAGGAATTCATGGGGACACTGGTGTCTTCAAGAAACCTTAATCCCATATAGTTTATTAACATTTCAGAAGATCTTCCTTAGAGTCACAGGTAACATCATCTCTGGGAGAAAAATCTGATTTTTGGTATTAAGTTCCTTGTTTGCTCTGCTCAGAAGCAGTAACAGCTTTCCTCTGAACCAGCAGCTTGGTTTCCAAATTTCATCTGTAGTGATTCATTTAGAGCATCAGAAATGAACTGCCTGGATTAGAATTGTCAGAACTGACATCCTTGTGCTAAACTCTGGACAAAGGGATTGCAGGTGCTGTTGGTGTGAAGAGGGAGAAGGTGCTCAGTCACAGATTGAGCCTCATGAGGCACTTCAGTGCAAACTGGAGGGGAATGAGAGAGGCTCTGCAAGGAGGAGTTAAAAGAACAGCCAGGCCACTGCAGAATGAGAAGCAAAGGTGAGCAGAGAGAAGTCAGGCTAGCAACAGAATGAAAAGAAGTAGAAATGAGGTAGAAAAATGTAAAGAGTGACTGATGGGGTCAGAGGGTGTGGAAACCCTCCAGTGATGGATCAGAGGCTGGAAAGGAGAAGTCCCTGCAGGCTGCCAAGAGGAATTTCTGCTCACAGCTTGGTTTGGGCTGCTGTGGAGGGGAAGGGGCCTCGGGCAGTTTCTGTGAACAATGAGCTCCCAGGTGAGAGGGAGAACAGAGATATTTGGGATATTTGGTCTGTGGCCAGGGTGTAGCCTGGGGCACCAGTCCCTGCATCCAGACAGGCCAGGGACATCACCCAGGGGCAGCAGGGGGTGCAGACTGGAGGAGAAAAGCTGATTGTGCTGTGCCAGCTCATCTGCACATCCAGTTCCAGCCCAAACAGAGCAAGGGCTTCACAGCCAGGTTACAAAATGTGACTGGGGAATGCAGAGGTGGGGTAAAGCCACCGGCTGGCCTTGGTGTCAGGGAGGCGCTGCCAATGTCAGCTGCGCTTCCACACTTGAGGGAAGGTGATGCATGGAATTTGATTATTTTAGAGCAAAAGTTTGAAGCTTTAAATTGTTGGGTCCTGTAATCCATGGACACACATTTTATGTGTTATGAATATAGTAAATGCATTTAATGATGCAAATTGAAGGAATGGCTAGGAAGACATGCCAATATTTCTGTATGAAACAGGTTTTTATCTTTGAAATTATTATCTGAAATACTGTGAAAATAATAGTTTTTTTCTTGTTGCTTCTTAGTGATAGATGCTTTTTTTTCCCCATGGAGGTTTCAGATATCAAACTGGATCTATGGAGAGCTGTCTTTCTCCTTTGTTATGTGGATTTTTAATGAACGTTCTAAGTGGTAAGAACTCTATCATATCTACACAACCAGTTCACATTAATCTCTAAAGGACTTTTTTATGTATTTCAGTAACACGATTAGAGAAGGGAAATGCCAGAGCTATATTTGTCCTTTCAGAAGACACCAGATACTAAAAGAAAGCCTTTTTAGCAAATTAATTTCTATGATGTAAGCTGGGCATGAATTCAAACCACTATTACACTTGGAACATAAATGTGTTAAACTGAAATAACAAAATTAGAGCAGACAATAAATAAAACTGGGGGGATGTGCTTTTACTGCCTTAGCACAATGAACTCCTCATAATGATGGAAATCATCCCAATATCACTAATGGGAGGATCTGTCTGGGACACAGAGCAGACTGTCTCATTCCAGGACATTCACATATTATCCATAGGGTCCAGTCAGTGCCATTCCTTTATCTGTTGCCAAGTGCCCCATACAATTGGTGATACTTATACAGTGCTTGTGATGGAAGCATCAGCCAGCAGCAGCAAAGCCCCAGAAGTCACCTCCAGAGCAAATCCCTCTCAGTTCATGCTTGCCTCTGGAGAATGGCACCACCCTCCTGAACAGATGGGGAACATTTAACATTATAGTACAATTAAAAAATCCTTAATCAAAGAAGAGTACATGAAAAGAATTAGAGAAGGTTAATACTGGTGCCTTAATGCAGGGGAACAGCTTTTTTATTGAATTCCTTTGGAACACATTTTGCCTTGGTGCACACTGCAGCATGCAGCATTAGCTGAGGGAAATTGTGGTTTAGAGCAGGACAAGGACAGGAGAGGCAGAAGATGAAGAAAGAACTTATGTCAAGAGAGATCCAAGCATCACTTCCTGGTCAGGCTGAGACTGGGATGTGTTGTTTGATATTTCATTGTAGAGCTCTTAATTAAAAGCGTCCTCCCATTCCTTTGGGTGCTGTTTGCAAAGGGGATGTTTGAACTCATTCCAGGTGAAACCAGCAGAGCCTCCTGATGCTGTTGTGTATGGCTGCCAAATCAGAGTCTCTGTGGATCCAAATTCTGAGGAAGTCTGTCTGAGAAATGACCTGGACACTGGGATGTGTATTTAAGGGTTTTCCCTGTCAACAATTGGTGTGTGAAAGCAAGAGGGCAGATGTGAGTGTAGATTTAAGAGATGCATTTCCACTGAGTTCCTGACACCTGTTCTGAATTTCTGTAATGTTCCTGGTGAATCACATCAAGTAAAAATATTCCTTAAATTGTTTCTCTTGTTTCAGCATTAATCTATAACTTTCCAGCCTCCTGTTGCAGTAAAATGCTGTTCTATTTTTAGATCCTGCTTCCAAGCATCTGCTATTTCTTATTTTCAGAATTTGGATGCTAATGGCAAAACGCTAGAATAACAGTCCTTAAAATGAATTTATTCTTGTTTTTAATTTTTTCTTATGACTTTTATATTGCATTCTTTAGGAATTTAAAAGTCCTCTTTTGTTGCGTATTTCATTTTTTATTCCATAGCAGCTTTTGCTTGGTGTGTACAGGAAAGTAGTGGAAATTTGAATTTATCTATTAGATATATCAGCCCTATTGATTGTTTCTAATGCTTCTCAAATGTACAGAGCATGACTAAAATCAGGTCAGTCTACATCTATGCTATTATCTTCATTAAACCCAGGGTATTGTTCATCATGGTTTTTCTTAAATTTCCCCAGAGAGCACACGTAAAAGAGAAATATAACATTTACTTTTAACAGCTGTATAATCTGAGTAATACTGGTCAGGAGAAACATTGCTGAGATTTTTCCTGTACGTTTTTTGTAGTGATTGTGGACATGCACACAGCTGATGGCCTGTGATTATTTGAACTGCAAGCATTAGATTGGGATGTGTGTTCTGTTTCCCATCTCTTTCACTAACTTTGAGAAAGAAAAGGCAAAATAATACTAGTGGTGTCCATGGATATTAAATGGCTATATTTTGCAGCTGAAAGTTGAAATTGAAGGAGCTCATTTCAGTATTATTAACTCTGTAGGGTTCCTTGCATCTGTGCCTGATCCTGATTGCAGTCAGTTCTGGAGTCCTGTAGAGGTGCTGGCCACAGAATGTGACTTTTGGCTCAGTCTTGTCTGTGGAGATCAGTTTGGACCAGAGCCTTGCCTGGTTTCTTGTGTTGCCCAGTGGCTTTTTTTTTCATTCACCTGCTTTATCCAGAATTGGGATGGTCAGGAGTTGATGAGTCCCATACACAGTGTATGATTTTGGAGTCTGTGTGAAGCAATCCTCACCAGCCACATTTTTGAGCTGGCATTGCTGGATTCAGCTTGGAATTAAGACCCACCAACTGCAGTCCTACCCAAAACAGAGGCCAGCTCAATTGAAATAAACTGTGTCACAGTCTGGGGGAGCTGACACACCTGTGCTACTCAAAAAAAATCTGGTTTTTACACAGCTACTTAAACCCCATGGAATATGCTGGCTCTGACTGCAAGAGGGTGTGAAGGTGAGCACATTTTGTGATAAAGAAATAGAAAGAGCCCTGATGCAGAGGAAACAACCCTCTGAAATTCTGGCTGAGATTTAAGATGCTACACAAGAGGGATATTTCACATAAGCAGGAGATTTAATATCTGTGCCTCATTGACACAGGTTTGGGTGGTTTTGCCTCTGTGTCAGGACAGCCTGGTATCTCACTGATCCATCTTGGGCTTAAAATAACATTCTGAAAACTGAGTCAGTACAGAACAAATTGCTTCACTTGACCTGTGGCAGAAGAGGACTTCCTCACAAGGTGTTAGCCTTAGGAGCTGGACTTGCAGCCTGCATTTGTATATGTGACAAAAAAATGAAATTACTTCAGCCTCCTTGGCAAGGAGGCAGAACAAGGAGCAGGCAAAAGGCAGGAGATCCCCCAGGCTCATGGAGCTGAGCTCTGCTCACAAACAGGGAGGTGAGCCCAGCCTGCCTGAGGGGAAGGGTCCCTGCAGTGTCCTGAGAGGCCAAAGTGCAGCTGTGGGCACTGCCAGGGTCAGAGCAGAGGAAATGTGTGCCAGGGACTGCCCAGGCACTGCCCTGGCAGCGCTGGGCTGCCAGCACAGCACAGCTGGGCTGGGAAGAGGAAGGGAAAATGTTCCTCCCTGGATTGCAGCTCTAAAGCTTCATTTCCCCTTGCTCCTAGTGATGGCTCTCACCATTAAATGAGCATCCCTGATCCCAGTGATGGCTCTCACCATTAAATGAGCATCCCTGATTCCGGTGATGGCTCTCACCATTAAATGAACATCCCTGATCCTGGTCATGGCTCTCACCATTAAATGAGCATCCCTGATCCCGCTGATGGCTCTCACCATTAAATGAACATCCCTGATCCTGGTCATGGCTCTCACCATTAAATGAACATCCCTGATCCTGGTCATGGCTCTCACCATTAAATGAGCATCCCTGATCCTGGTGATGGCTCTCACCATTAAATGAACATCCCTGATCCTGGTCATGGCTCTCACCATTAAATGAACATCCCTGATCCCAGTGGTGGCTCTCACCATTAAATGAACATCCCTGATCCTGGTCATGGCTCTCACCATTAAATGAACATCCCTGATCCCAGTGATGGCTCTCACCATTAAATGAACATCCCTGATCCCACTGATGGCTCTCACCATTAAATGAACATCCCTGATCCCGGTCATGGCTCTCACCATTAAATGAACATCCCTGATCCCGGTCATGGCTCTCACCATTAAATGAACATCCCTGATCCCGGTCATGGCTCTCACCATTAAATGAGCATCCCTGATCCTGGTCATGGCTCTCACCATTAAATGAACATCCCTGATCCCAGTGATGGCTCTCACCATTAAATGAACATCCCTGATCCTGGTCATGGCTCTCACCATTAAATGAACATCCCTGATCCTGGTCATGGCTCTCACCATTAAATGAACATCCCTGATCCCGGTGATGGCTCTCACCATTAAATGAACATCCCTGATCCTGGTCATGGCTCTCACCATTAAATGAACATCCCTGATCCCAGTGATGGCTCTCACCATTAAATGAACATCCCTGATCCTGGTGATGGCTCTCACCATTAAATGAACATCCCTGATCCTGGTGATGGCTCTCACCATTAAATGAACATCCCTGATCCCGGTGATGGCTCTCACCATTAAATGAACATCCCTGATCCTGGTCATAGCTCTCACCAATAAATGAGCATCTCTGATCCCAGTGATGGCTCTCACCATTAAATGAACATTTAATGCATTTCCTTCCCTCTTGGTTGAGAGAGGTCCATTTTTGTTCTCAGTGGTTGGGAAGATGTTGGCCAGACCTTCTCTGGCTCTGACATAAGGAACAAGCAGACTAAACTCAGAAGAATCTGTACTTTGTTAATTCATGTGTTAGCAGAACTTCTTTCACTCTTTAATATCTTTTTTTCCATGGGAACATCAGTGAAATCTATATGAACATGAAAAAAAATCTGTTTTTTTCTGAAATAGCTTTCTCAAATGCAAAGCCTTCAGCTGTTAGACTGTGTGCAGACATGTACACGTGTGCACACAGACAGGCCAGCCTTTTTTTGTTAAACATATGCACACACATAGACACAGCAGATGTTTTTATGTATGGAGAGACTTCCACGGTCTAAAGTAACGTAATAATCCCATTATTTCCTTACTAGGGTTTTCTTTCTCCATCTGGTAGACTGGCATTCTGCAAAGTGGTTAAAAGAGCCTGGCTTTTAAAAACATTTTGAATTGTCTGGTCTGACAGACTTGAGCTGAAGGTAGAATGATTTTTGAGATAATCAGTTACTGTGCTGAGACACAGCTGAAATTCAGTCCAAATGTCTGAAAGTCCAAATCTCTCTCAACCATCTTATTGATTATAAACACATCACGTTCAGAACAGCTTTTTCTTCCCATAAATCGACATGATTTTATAACCAAAGGAAGAGAAAAATAGCCAAATTTTAAACTGAGTGTTGGAAGTCCTGGCTTGTCCCCAAAATAGATCCAAATTCAGTCCTGTAGATGGCATTTCTTGAAAATGGATGGTGCCCAGATGCAATACCACATTTCACAGCTACTGTGCTGTGTTTTTTAAACACTACACTGTTTTTCTAACTGCAAAGATAATATTTAGGAATGGAAAAGAAAGGCAAACTTCCCAGCCCATGATGCTCTGTTCACTCCTTGCTAAGAGGAGAAATAGAATTACAAGTGCATCTCAAATATCAGTAAGTATGTTTTTTTAGGTTTTAGTACAACAGCCTACATTATTTCTGTTAGAAAAAGAAAGTTAAATTCATATTGTTTATCTTCTGCAGTTATCCATCTAGTAAAAGTAGAAAACAGTTTTGTAACATTGCTTTGAATAAGTAGAGGAGCTCTGGTGGAATGAGAAATGACAGAGTTGTTACATCACGTTTGGAGGTGCCTGGATGGACAGATCTGTGTACATGTAAAAGTTCATGATGCAGCAGAAAAAACTGCAAATGCTTCTCTGGCTTATTGAAGCCACACCTCATGTTAGACATAAAACCAGAAGCATTTTAAGTAGAAGAATAACAATATTGAAACCTGGTTTGTGATACAAGTGACACCTCTTGGTGTGATTGAATTCTCAGATGCTTTGTGCTTTGCACCACTGTACAGAGGGATGGTGGGAAAATACTGAAATGAGTCCATGAAGTTTTGAAATTGCAGAATTGTGTGGGGTTCAGACCCACAGGGCTGTTGGCAAGTATTACACCATTGCTCAAATCCCTCACACCAGAGTTACCAATGAAGCCAGAAACGAATAGGGTTAAACAAGTCCTTCTTCCACACAAAAGATGGCTAACATTTTAAAATAGGAGAAAATCTCTTGAAGCAACTCAGTTCTCAGGGAAGCTTCCCATGTTAAAGATCCTGGTCTAAAATGATGGGGGGCACTTGTGAGAGTTTTTTTCCCTAGATGTCAATGTGCACCTCCTTGTTTGTTTGAGTGGCTGAGTGGCCCTGAATCATTCTGGGTTCTGCATTCAGGGGAGTGAATTGGGGGAGTGAGGGAAGCCTGGGGGCACCCATTGAACACAGGGAAGGACACTGAGCTCTGCCTGCCTGGAAAAATTCATCTGAGCATTGACCTCTCCCTGTGCTGAGCTGAGCACAAAGCCTCTCAGAGCGTTCTGCCCCAGGCAGTTAAATTTGTGTTTAGAGTACCACAGGCTCCCACATTTTGCATTTCCCCGTGTTTCAGCTTGTGTTTGCAGCGTGTTTCATTCCTTGAGAAGGTGTGTTGGAGGGAAAAGGGCTGGGAACTGGGCTGTGGTACTTCCTGGCAGTCTGTTATTAATTCTGTCCCTGAGAGATTTGGGCTTTGAGAGCCTTGGACCTTCTGCAAGGCACAGAGGGGCACGGGGCAGCTCTGTGCTGCAGGAAACCTCTCTGCAAGGAGAGGTGGAGCTGAAGGACAAATTCACTGGCAAACCAGAGGACTTTGACCTTCCTCCTGAAACTTCTCAGTACCTGAAGGAAAAGTCATCTCAGGAAATGTTACCAGGCTCTGGGACTGGCACGGTGAGTTTGCTGGCCCTTTGTACAACAGAATCCATGGAATGCTGGCTTTATGATGGAATTTGGAGTCAGGCTCAGAATGGGGATGCAGAGTTACTGGAGTGCATCATTCTGCTGTTAAAATAGAGTACCCTGATACAATCTCTTGCACAACCAGTGAAATACACCTGTATGTCACAGTGCAGTCACACTTGCAGGCATCTAGCAGTGACTCTGACATGACTTTAAGAGCGCACCAATGATATTTTTCCTTTTCTCCTGAGTCATTCCCCTTTCTTATGCCTGGTGCAGTGTGATTTATAAGAATTGGGATGTCGTCTAGTGATATGTGGTAACACACCATTCAGCAAGGAAAGTTTCATTTTGTTATTATTCCATATTTCACTTGGTTGGCTCAGTGAACCCTTACAAAATGTATTCAGAGATTGTGCCTGTAGATGAATGTGGGGCTAGAATTAGCAATGGAACCAAATGCAGAATGCTAAAAGTGATCTGGAGAAGGTTTCAAATTCCTCATTTCTGTGACAAGAATTACAACCAGCTGGGAAAATGGCACCAGGTGAGTGAATTGTAGTGACAGTGAACTGTAACAATGGAGAGGAAAGGTAAAAATTTTAGTCATTATTTTTAGAATTTCAAGGTCATTGTATGTGAGTTGCTGTCAGATGCTGCAGCATGGAGAATTAAATAATTGTACTAAAACTAGATATACATTAGTTAATTTTACATGATTTTTCCCTTAAGGTTACAGTTCTCATTACTAGAATTGAAATTTAGGAATATATTTTTTCTATTAATTTCCTTTTTAAGACTATCAGCAAATAGTTTACACTGAGCCATAATAATTTATTTTTATTCTTTCTTGCTCTGCCCTTATTTGAACGACAAAAATCATAACCTAAGTAGAAAACAGTGTGCAGAGGTAATCCATTCTTGTCTCACAAGTCATAAAAAGAAAAAAGTAAGGTAACAATTTATAGTTTTGACATGCCTGAATTACTCACAGGAGTTATACCTATTTTTCCCTGTTAAATTCATGTTTGAATCTCACAGTGGTTTATAAGTAATTTATGTGCAAAACATTGTAGCAGGCATACAAGGCAGTATCTAATTATTGCAGTCAGAGAAATTTTAAAGCTGCAAATTTTAGGCCTTCAAATGTGCCACATGTTATGGTCTGGCTGCAGGGTACAGCAAAAATTTTAGAGACACTGATTTTATAAGTTGAGGTTTTCCAGCACAGAAATGTTGCGGGATACACAGTGTAAAAAAAAATGCTGTTAAATTTACAGGACTCAACACACAGAGGTGTGGGAGATCTTTTGCTGTGTGCCAATCAGAAATAGGAGATTTATCAAGCCACTACTGTAGCTTGAATTAAAGTGTCACAGAATGTGCATTTAAAACAGCCTTACATGGCAATGTTTCAATGCTTCACTTGAAAGAGCAGAAAGCACCATTAGATTGCTCTTGAGCTCTGTCACTGCAGTCAGTTTGACATCACTCACATTTACATGGTTTAAGTGCCACCTGCTCTTTAATCCTCATTTCTCCCTAAGTGCTGTTTTTAGTGGAATCTTTTTTTGCATTTTCAGGAACAGGCAGAAGCCATTTTTAGGTCAGTGGAATGCTAAAAATGCTGTCAGACACAGTAGAGGGAGAGCAGCAGGAAAGCAGGCCGTGGCAGTGGATGCCGTGTCAGAGATGCCATCAGTGGGGTGCAGAGAGCTCTCTAAAACACTTCTCTGAAATACACAGGCTCTGAGAAGGGACTCTGTGTCTCAGTGCTCCATCTCCAAGTGGGATTCTGCCTGTGTACAGCATCAAGATGGTTTGTGCTTGCAGATATGCTGCTTACAGTGACTCTGCTTTAATCTATTTTTAATTGTCAGAGACAAAAGAAAGAGAAGAAACCTTTGGAAGCTTCATCTCTGGTCTGAAAGCCAAAGCTCTGCCTTTGCTGCTCTTTGCCTCATCAGCCATGAAGATTTTGCAGGGAGAGCTGAGTTGATGCCAGTGCTGGTAAGCCAGAATTGAAAGCAGCTCCCTTTTCTAGGATTCCATTGGCTGTGCAGCCCTGGCAGGGCAGGAAAGGAGCAGCCATTTATTTCAGTTCCTGGGGAATCAGCCATGCCCATGGATTTACACCCACAGCAGCTCAGCTGGTAACAAGGCAGGGAATGCAGTGTGGAATTGTGCTTGGATGTTGGATGAATGCAGCTCTGGGGCTGTTGGCTCTCACCTCTGTGCCCCTGTGTGTGCCTGCATCCATCACCAGGGCAGGATGGAGCAGGGGCTCCTTCCCCTGGGCTGGTGCCAGTGCTTGGCAGGTCCCTGACTGTGCAGAGCTCAGCAGTGTGTGCACAGGGCTGCCAGCAGCTCATTTACCCCTTGGGCAGGGCTCCCATTGCCAAAATGGATCTTCTCACCCTTCCTTCAAGTGACTGCCTTAAAACATCTGCCTGGCAGCCATGGGAATGCCAGATGTGCTTCTAATGGAAAGGGTCTTGCACTGACTCAGCTCCTCCAATGGGCACAGTCTGTTCTCCATATTACAGGCAAATGTTTGAGGATGTCCACCTTGCAGTCTGTAATATTTAGTCAAGGTTACTGAGAAAGTAATATCAAATTAGAAATGTGTTGCTCCAGGATGAAAATGTTCTTATTTCACTGAGGTTTCCCAATGATCACTGTAGGTTTCATCCATTATCTTCATTCTGAAGGACATACCTGATTCATTCTTTTTGATATGCATGCCTCAATTTTGCTATCTTCTCAGAAGTTCATCTTGTGAACACAGTGTTCTTGGTCTACAAAGGCTTGATTTCAGCAACAGTACAAATCAGATCAGGATCTGTGAAGAGATCCTAATTTGAGAAAGAATTTTTCCCCCCACATTTACATTGAGTGGTCACCTCCTTTCCCTCAGTCTAAAAGCTCAGTCAAAGTAGAATGAACTGTATCAGTTTATGCAACTCTCTCAATCTACTGAAAGAAGGAAAAGAGAAGAAGAAATTTAAATTGATTAAGGCACTGTTTGCTATACCAATAAATTAAATACTTCAGTACTTTTACATTGCTGTAAGTGAAAACCAGTCAGATAAGTAATTTGCAGTTGGAAAACCATATAGTTTAAATCCTTATTACTCATCTTCTTGACTAAAAGTTAAATCAGCTAAACTACAGTGCCCAAAGAGATATTAAATCAAAGCCACATCTGAAGAGCACAAGTTTCTCCCAATAAAATATGTATTGCTGTTTTCTGGCATCACATTTACTGTCTGAATTTGGGTTATCTATTATACCATTGTACATATCACAACAGGGCTCAAAGTATTTTTATGTCTGAATAAGTCATTTATTCTATAATAAACATTAAGGATATGCTGCTGTAATGTATTTAATTTCTGGAGAAAATGAAAGGCAAGCAAGTAGAGAAGTTGCAGTAGGTTGTTTAAAACTGTTTGTCCTAGGCAGAATTAGACAGGAAACAAATGAAGTTTTATGAAAATCAGTTAATACCAGTGGTACAAAAGTTGGCTTTGCCAAGGACACTTCATCCCTCAGAAATATTCCACGTCTCCTGTTGGATATGCAGAGCCTGGCCCCAAAGCAGCTCTGACGCCAGAGGAGCTCTGTGGTTTGGGTGGGACATTTGGGGTGGTGACAGAGGGGAAGAGGGCTCAGAGCATTTCCTGCAGACAGCAGGGACTGCCCCACTTGTGTCTGGGTGGGAAATGGGGCAGCTGCTTTCAGCCTGGGACATCAGGCACAGGAATCAGTGACAGGATTGGTGACCTGGGAACTCCTGGGAGCCTTAGCTCAGTTCTGGTGTAAGCATTCTGGGCTTTATTTATTTACTTACAGACATTTCCCACAGCTGCCTGAGATGCAGAGCACCCCTGAGGCTGCTCCTGAGCTGCTCCTGGGTCAGGTCACTGTGCCCAGCCCAAAGTTCACTGCTGTGTACAAAGGTCCAGATGCTCTTTGCTCTCTGCTCCAAGGAGATCCTCTTCACAGCAGGAAGCCTGGCCAGGTGGGTGAGGGATCAGCCTGGCCTTTCCTCAGGGAACAGAAGGCAGGTTTAGGGATCAGCTGCCACTCTCAGAGGCTGAGAACTAAATTCTCTGGGGGGAATTTAAAAACAAATCTTTGTTCATAGATTATTAGATTAGATGGGGGAAATCTAGTAGGGCTGGAAGAAGGAACAGAGAGATGAAAAGAGACAGGAGTTCCCTTGCAGGCTTTGTCACACAAATCTCCTAAAACTGCTTGCTTCTGGAAGAGACAGATGGGCTGTAAAGGCTGGAGGCTGAGTGCCCACAGAGACAGGAGCTCATTTCTGTCACAGCTTCTGCCTTGCTGAGTGCACCTCCAAGGGAGGCTCTCCAACCAGCAGCTCTTCTTAAGTGAATTCTCTTCTCTGGTTTTCCTACATGGAAATCTAGCCACAGGGCAAGGAAACCCTTCCAGCTGCTCAGGCTCCAAACATTTCCCTAACTCTGAGAATCTGTCTCTGGTGGAGCTGCTGCATTCATCTCCCCTTGTAAAGGCAGCAGCTCAACCCATCCTTCCTTAACATCCATCAGATGGAGATAAACCAGACCTTGGAAAGAAGGGTGATAAAGCACAGGTATGCCTTCAGTTAATGGCAGGGTGCTGCCTCTCCTGTTGGAATTTTTCTAGGATAGGGAAAGCTCCTCCTTAATGTCTGTTTTCCTTCTGCCTCTTTTTGGCACCCTGTAGAGCTGCCATGGGAACCTGTCCCTAGGCTTTCAGACAGGTCAGATTTGTTATCAGTGCTTTTGCTGAAAGATAATTTGTTTATGATTGCTTGGAAGATTTCATAGTATGAAAAAAATATAGTACAGGCATATTTTAAAACAAGTGCCAAAGGTTCAATTTATAGAAGATCAGTTCTACAAAATGTGCAAAGCTTGAATTTGACAAAGCTTTTATTCTAAAATGTTTTAATGAAAACCTACCTTCACCAGTATTGTATCATTTCTTTATTTTGAGACCCAGGATATCATCAGCTGATTTAACGTAGATTCAGTTCAGATCACCACTAACCTGTCAATTCAATCAACAGAGACATCCTGTGGGACTTAGCTCTTCAGTGAAACCACAAATCCAGAAGAGTGGGGGAGTCCAGTTCAGGGAACAACATCTGTTGGGACCACTGAACCAAGGGTAAGAAACATGTCTGCTGTTCTGGAAAATAATTATTCCTCTCTCTGCACTTCAGTTAATCATTTGCCATGGTGTTTTTGGTTTTGGGATGCCAGGCAGAGATATTTCAGAGGAAGACTCTTTCATGGTGTTTCTGATGGAAAAATCAACGCTTTCCCCCTGCTGTTTATAATGTGACATCACTGGCCGAGCATTATCTGTTCTGCCAAGGAGCCACCATGGGCTGCTTTCCCAGGTAAGTGGAAGCTGCTTGGAGCCTCCCAAAGGCACCGGTGAGGCAGAAGGGGAGCTTTGATGTCAGTAAGAGCCAGACTGTTGTGATTGGCTGAGCAGTATTTACAGCTGGATCAGTGTTTACAGCTGGACTTTTCCAAGGTCCCAGCATAGGCTGACTTGAGTGAACATTGCACAGCTCTCTGTCCAACAATGACACCTGAAAATGCAGAGCAGGAGTTACAAAGGTAGTTTAAGGCTCCTGAGTAAATGGGTACTAACCTGATGAATTAATATTCCCAATCGTACATAACAATCCAGTTCTAATTTTTATTTTTGTTTTTAAAAAGTTTCTGACATGGGTTGTATTTACTGCAAAAAACTTCACTGAAGCATATGACCACTCATGGCATGTGAATGAAATCTGAATTAGTACAAACCATGGAGGTGAGTCAGCAATGTAGATTTATGTCTGTTTTAATGTGGTAAGAAGTACCTTCTGTGAAGATAAAAAAAATTACATATATAGCCATAATTTAAGAAGTGAAGCCCCTTTCAGCAGCACTTGAATATCTTGAAGGATATACACGAGGACTTGTCATAAATTACCTGGTGGATGTAAAATAAAGGTTATTCAGAGGAATTATGTAGGGCAGTCTAATACAGTAGGGCTGTATTGAGTCCAGTAATATCATTTGTGTCATGTCAGAGAAAAATCAGTTAGAGGTGCACATCAGGGGATTGCACTTTGTTCTGAAAGGGTGGGGCATGCACTAAATCCCCCTGGATGTGTGGGCCAGCTCCCCCAAGTCACTGTGTTTTAGTGGATTCATGTGAACTGAGCTAACTGGGATTGGTCATTTGGTGCTGAGTATCTAAATGTCAGCTAGAAATCATTTATGTGTGTAGCACTTACTGTGGATTTCATCTTAAAAGGACTAATAGCAACAATCACACCAGAAGTCTGTGGGAAAACAGGGATTATACTTAATCAGAGATAGGCAATTTTCTTAGGGAATGAGGAAAATATGTCACTCTCTCCATTCCATCCATTCCATCCATCCTTGTTTATTTCTTGCAGTGTACAGTGTATTTTATGTGTTCAGATAAGTTAGTACCAGTATAACAGACAAGCTAAATTAAATGATGCTGTTCTCTGGTCTGCCATTGGAAAACATCATTAAGACTATAATTGATTGCATAATATTTATTTGCTCATCTTAATTCAATTTTTGAAGAGCCTGTAATAGAAAAGTAACTTTTCCAAATGAGGACATAAGCTTGAGATAATGATATGATAAGATACTCATACCCCAATGGAAAATTCCTTCTGTTCTACTTCTGAAACTGCAGAGAAAAACTCTGTAAAATGTAACTGTCTTTGTCACTCTGAGAATCTGTATCACTGCAGAAATGAGTGTCTCTTTTTTCCCTAACCTGTGAAGTTCTTTCCCTTGTTTATCTACAGGAATGTTCTATATTTTATGTCCCACTAGAGAATCTAAATATTTCGTACTAATGGAGGGATAGGGTATTTTGGGGAGGGGCAGCCTGCAGGAATCCTAACCCACTGGCAAACAGGAGCAGTTTATTCCAAGTTCTTGGAAGATAATGGCAAAATGTGCTTCTTATCCTGGATCTTTATTGAAGGAATTCCTTACTGGGGTGTGGGCATTTGGTCAGCTCCTCTGAAGGTTTGCAGTGAGTGAGCCTTTCCCCTTGATGAGAGCTGCTCAGTGCCCAGTCCAGGTTGCTGTGTGCTCCCAGGTGATTTTCTGGAGCTGTTTGGGAGCTGTTGGCACTGCTGGTACAACAAAATCCACTTCCTTGGTGGGAGTGATCCATAGATGGAGCCATCAATGAGCTGTTTAGTTCCATCCAGAGCAGTGGGAATGGGACAAGCTTCTCCACCTGTCCACAGGCAGGAATGCTCTGCTTGGCTGGCAAAACACACCTGCCAGAGAGCCAAGTCCTTGGCTCTGTAATCCTTAGCAAGGTTGTGTTTGACTTGTGGACTAAAATGGCCTCTGTCACTAAACCTGGTTCAGGTGGGGCCAGAAGAGCAGCAGCTTCAGGTGAGTGTCTCTGTTCACCCTGCTCCAGAGCCTGGGGCTGTGCTGCTGTGCCAGGGCCATGACACAAAACCATGGGCATTTTAAGGTTGTGTGGCAGGTCCTGCTTGAAATCCTCAAAGGCAAATCAGCAGTTGGCATTTGTCACTTGATGGGTTTTGTCTCAGGGATTCTCTCAGTCAAAACCTTTGCTGGTGTTGGAGAACAAACCCCATTTTCACCATGTGTGACATCTGTCAATGCTTGGGTTTACATCTGTCAGCTTAGCGTGTTCCAGGTCCTAATCCTGCAAGGTCATGTTTCCATTTATGTTTTTATACTTCTTGGAGGAAATTTCCAATTCTCCAGCCTCTTCTTGTGAAATGATGTGTTGTATTTGCAGTGCACTGCCTTGTATCTTGTTTAATGAAGCCTGCAAAGAGCTTTTTTAATCTAGTGTTATTCCCATAAACCTCTCCTGTTTTATAAGCAGAGTTACTGGACAGTGATTTAGCTGAGTTCTTATCAAAATATTAAATGAGTGATGAAATCAGCAGATGTTTTTTACTCAGCTTTCTTCCTCTGTCTGATGAGTGGCAGCTGCCATGCTAATAAATGCATTGTGACACAGCAAATACCACCACACCTTCCAGCTGCACTTTCATTTCCTTACAAGAGTGTCTCTCATTTTAGTAGCAGAATTTTTATCTTCATTACCAAGAAAAAAAATTATTAAGTGTATTTTTGAAGTCTCATTTATACATTCTTGAGGAAAGCAGAATCACAGAAAAAGTTTAGGAATTACTGAAGCATCTGATTAATTGCGGGCCTTTTTCTCCTTTAGTTGCACATGAATCCTGAATTGCTGCCTCAATCTTTCTGGGGACTGAAAGCTCCTCATTATCCAGGGGACTTTTCCAGCTCTCTGTGTTGGTTGCACAAATGGCACTCG
Source organism: Molothrus aeneus (assembly GCF_037042795.1). Lineage (NCBI taxonomy): Eukaryota > Metazoa > Chordata > Aves > Passeriformes > Icteridae > Molothrus > Molothrus aeneus. Next base: position 5,656,023 of record NC_089649.1, on the reverse strand, counting down.
TAGGTCTGTGCTAAGAAGCTGCCTAAATATGAAAGCAAACAGCACAACAGCCTCAGGACAGGGCCAGGACATCCTTTGGGGCTGCCTAATCCATCACTTGCCTGTGATGGATATTTCCCCACATTTTCTCCAGAAACAGGAATTTGTGTGTAAAGTCTCAGTGGGAGGAGTTTTGCTGTGACTCCCAGCACTGACAGGACTGGAGTGTGCAGAGCTGATGGACCCTGCTGCAGACAGGATGGCAGTGTGGCTTTGGGTCCTGCTGGGGCAGAATGTGACATTGGCAGGGTCACCTTCAGCCCTCTGAAGGTGACGTTTGTGTCATGGAGAAGGCTCACCTGCCTTTGGATGGGCACATTCCAGGTGGTGTCTGTGCTGGGGCACAGGACCAGGAGTGCACTGCAGGGATGTGCAGGGAAAAGGGCAATTGTGGGAATGAGTGTAATTATAATTAGCAGGGTTTCCCAGGTGATTGCTTTGTACTGCTGTCACTGTGCTCCCCAGCAGCCACACACGCTGATCCTGTGTTTGGGGGCTCCTGTTAGACCTGCAGACAATCTGCTCTGGAATAAAGGGACACATCAAGTCTTCAAATGAAGAGATGTCTCTCTACACTGGTTAAGGCCTGACCCACATTTACCCAGTTAAATTAAATTAAAAGCAGTGTATTTGTGATCTTTTTGTTCCATACATAGTAAATTATTGAAAACCAGTGTTAAATGCCACTTCTGATCCTTATTCCTAGCAGCATGAATTCATTATTTAGACCTGCTTCTAGTGAAATCAACTGAAGTTTAGTTTCTGCTCTCACTGAGAGCAGGATTGAAAGAATCCATATTGATGTGGGAAGTGAAGGCAGCCACATGAACATGTGTAATACAGCACAGTGCTCTCATTCATCCTAATAGGCATGATAAAAAAATAATTTTCATACAAGCATACAAATAATACAAATGAATTAAACTAATTTAACTGCAAAATATTTTAAAAGTCACAATGATAACTTAAAAATAACTGCTGTGACAAATTTTAATGAGATAACGAAGCTTCATTAGCTTTAAAAATGTGCATAATTTACAGGAATGTTGTATTAGCATTGAGGTGACATTTCCTATTTTATTCAGATTAAAACTGTGTAAACAGGCCATTTGAAATGCTTCTGTTGTATATTAGAATTAACTATCAGGGAATTAATTCTTCAGCTTCTCAGGAGAGTTATCCTCATTCACACAAGAAGTCCCATTGATTAATGATATTTTTCAAGTATAATCAGATGACACTGGGACGCGTATAAGAATTACTCATGTGAAAAATACCAACCCCATCCTCCTTTGTTGAAGTATTTGCTGATAATGGTTCTTTTCATGCAGTTTGCTATTCCAGTGTTCAGTGCTGCACAGCAGACATTGGGAAATTCCAGCCATCTCCTACTGGTTTGCTTGAGGAGTTGTGTGTTTTCATTTTAGTCTCTGGACAAATAATGCTTGTTTTTATGGGCAAAGCCTTTCCTGGGACTCCACAGGCAATCCATGGACATCCAAGGGTCTCTGGAACACAGACTGGAAAAGAGTGGTTTAACTGCTGCACTGCAGCTGATTTCAAACCCCTTGTATTCCTTTATCAGCACTGGATAAACTTATTGGTGACCTAAATGTGGATGCAGAGGCCCATCCTTTATTGCATATTTTATTCCATATTTCAAATGTTTTTTAGTTTTTCTAGCCATGCTTTCATGCAGCTGTTGCTCTTTGAGCTGCTCTTGCTCACACACAGCATCCTGCTTGCATCATCATTTGTGTGACTCATTAACACACACACATGTTTGAAATGAAAACTCTCCTGAGCATTTAAAACTCATCACCTGGCAGTGTATTGGACAGGATTCCTGGGATTGATGAGAAGCACTCGATAAAATATGTCAGCTCCTCATCCTGGAATTTGTAAACAGATAACCCTCATCAACAGGAGAGAGGGAAATGCTTCCTAAAGCAATTTTGTTGCTTTTGTAATAGATCAGATTTGTGCAATGTGGTACATAATTCAAGAGAATATTCGAGGAGTAAAGCTATAGATCCTCTTAAATGACTCTTTGTTCTCCATAAGTCTGGGCTGAAGGCTGCTCATATCCTTCTCTAATGATATCTGCAATACATTCAAATACTTTTGAAAGTTTTTTTACTCAAGACCAGCTTGCTGCTCTAATCCTATTTGCTCAGCCTTCATAGTTGATCATGAGAAAGAAGGTTCTGCTTTTATTATTTGCTTTTTTGTCAGAAAGACTTATTTCTTAAAAAAAGTAAAGTACTAGCAAGTGGAGAGAAGGGATTGTAATAGAATGAAAATGGCATTGGGGCTCTGTGTGTGAAGCAATATCAAAGTCAAAACACAGAGCCTTGCAAGCAGGCCAAAACTTTCCTTTCAAAGGTGAATTTTTAAAAAACAGGATGGAAAATTTCTGATGAGAGTTGAAATCACTTTTGTCACCTAAATGAATCTGCCCCTGTGTCCTGTAAATCATTTCATGCTGCAAAGAATTGATCAGCGAGAGAAATTTGGGCTGTGCTTTAAAGGGAATTAATTCTTAATTAAGTTGTCTTACTTTGGATTCTCATCTTTAGGGAGAATAGGCTGCTAAGCATTCCTAATATCTGCCACTTAGTTGAATATTAGGAAAACCCTTCACAAGAGATTAAGGAACATGAAGGAGATGGGAATGAAGTACCTGAATTTAGGACTAATTTAGGGGTTTGGTGTCTTCTACAAGGTGAGCTTCCAGTCATCCCAGGAAGTGAGCTGCCAGTTATCCCATGAAGTGAGGCAGAGCAGCAAGTTCAGGATCCTGTGTTTGCAAGGGAAGCAGGCAGTTAATCCAGAAACCTTTCCATGGTGATCTTCCCTCCACTGTATTTCTCTGACACAGCTCTTATCAGCAATTTCCAGGAAGAACAATGCACTCCCTTCTTTGTCACTAATTGTAGGATCTTAGGGGAGCTTCTTCCTGAATATTCCTGGAACTGTCTGTATTGTTTCAAAGTGCTGCTTCCTTCTCTCCTGTGCTAATTGTTATTTATTCTGTCCTGCTCCTGGGTTATTCCCTTGCAGATGGATGTGTTCAGAGTGCTTTAACACAGTGTGGAACATTAGTTCTGAATGTCATTTTCCATTTTATTTTTTATGTTGCCTTAAGAGGTCTTTTCAAAAAACCTGAGTGTCTGTTTCTGCCACTGGAACACTGTACAATCAATTGCCTCTGTGTGTGTTGGTAAGATCAGTGGGATGCTCTTCCTTCCCCAGTGCATTTCAAACCCTGTTTCCTCCTGGTGACTTGCTGTATTTGACAATGTTCCTTGATGAATTGCATGAAGTGCCCTCAGCAGTCAGGAAATGAGGCACTGTGGTCAGTGCTCAGATTTTATTGCAGAGCTTCTGAAGTCATGGAGTTGGATGAGTTTCTGCTGCTGTGTTTTCAGCCCTTGCAGCTACAGGAAAAAAACAGGAAATGTGACACAGAAGACTGATGGGAATAGCAAGCATCAGGAAGATTGAAAATACATACACCTCGTGATTTTAAGACAGTCTTGCTGTTTCTCAGGGTCTGGCTTGCAATTTGTCAGTCTGAGGGTAGGCAGCCTTGCTGAAGGTACAAAAGGAGAAAAGTAAGGAGAAAAAAAAAGGGAAGAAGTAGAGAAGAGGCTGCCCTTGAAAATGAGAGAGTGAGCTGGGTTATCTTTTTGTGTTGCTCTTCTGGCAAGGTATTTGTCCTCTTGACTGGCAACGTTCTTGCATCTCCCTTGGAGTGTATCTGTTCATTAGTGTCTCCAGACAGAGGTAGTTTAGCTTTTAATTAAAACACAATTTGCAGGGTTTTTAGTGTGTTAATGAGACAGCAAAAATGAATTCATTGAAAGAGGAACAGCTATCTAGGCCTTATAGCAGTGAAAGTTAGAGCCTCATTAGTAGCTAATTATGCAGCACAGTATATAAATAGAGCTGTTGTGGCATTAAAAACAGCCTCAGTGCCTTACCTAATGACATAAAATGTTTACAGTCTGTTCTGAGTATGGTCTAATGCCTTCCTGAGGTAATTAATGGCATATTTAACAGTGACACATCTGGAATCACAATTGCTTTTTAGGTACAAGTCGAGGGCAAGGGAATGCATTAAAGTCTTTGAGGAACAGATCATTTGTCTGCTAATAAATATATAAAAACCTTTCAGAAGATGCCGGAGGAGCACAGGATTTATGCAGGAGGTAGGAAAATGTCTGTGTCTGACAAGGACAGGGTGCACTGGCCTTTATTTTCATGTTCTCCAAAAGGGAGCAGTGAGATGCCAGAGTTCCAAACTGGCACTTCCAAAAGGGGAATAAGAAGAAGGTGGTCAGTATTTTGAAAATCCTTCTTTTTTGATATAAATGGCAATCAAGGCTGACAATATACCCAAGATGGACCAGAAGGGATTTTGTTTCCCTGTGTGGGCCCTTGTAATTAGACACACACACTCAGAACAGTACCTTAGTAGCAAGTTCTGCTTTTAATAAACTGAAGCATGCATAGAATTTTTTTGCTCTGCCTAATAAGATCTGCACATGTAGCTTAACAGCTGATTCTTCCAAGAATGGGGGCAGCATCCTGGCCCAGCACACCAGAGGTGAGCTGAGCAATGTTCATGCTAATAAGAGAGGCCTGTAAAATGCTCTGTGCATTAGTCGTGATGATTCCAATTACTGTGGTATTGACCAGCAGCCACAGAGCTGAATCAATTATTCCTTTAAAAATACAAAACGCTCTTTCCTGCTTCAATTTGTTCAGCAGTCAACAAGTTTAGCATTTTTTTCCTGGGAGATGATTTTAATGTGATGACCAAGTTAGAGACTGATTAATGTTTAATGGGGGTGGGTGAGTTGAAATGACTTTGCTGTCAATCCAATGCTTTATCTTGTAGTTGTGATGCTCAGTGAAATAACAGAGCAATGGAAAACATTGTTACTGCATGTGTTAATGACTTTATCTAGTGGGAGAGGAGTTAATGACCTGCAAGTTAGTGTTACCTGCAGATGGGAAAACAAGCCACTTGCTAATTGTGGTGGGATTAGTTCAGTTCATTCATGAAAATAACTCTTTGTTCCTAAAGAGGTCTGGGTAGGCCAGTGCTGAAAGCCTGAGAAATCTGTTCCACATGGAATGGATGCAGTTCAAAAACATCGGTGCCACCATTGCTGAGAGCCCACCAAATTGCCTGAGCCCTAATTTACAGGGACAGCTCTGTGTGTGCATGAATTATTGCTGCTGATCTCTGAGTCTGAATTGTTTAATTACCCTGGTCAGTGTGGATTGATCAGATTTGCTGTGTTAAAAGCCTTAAGTTTCTGCATGGGTATTCTCTGATAGAAATCCATCAGCCTTGTCCACAGAGAGCGCCACCAGGAACATTTGTCTGGATTTAAAATAGTTTATATTTCATTTTTATAATCAGGAGGGCAAGCAGGGGACTTAGAAACTTTCCAGATTAAAAGATATTTCTTACAGTGCTGCAGATGGCTTCTTTATTGTTAGAACCCTGTATGAACATGATTGGAAAGACACTATTAGAAAACAACTACTAAATTAGGGGAATAGCAAGTGCAGAAGAATTAAAGAAATGGGTAGGGCTTTGTCTGATTTTTAGGTAACTAGCTGGCTGTATAGCAAAATATACAGGACAGAAGAATTAAAATGCCCTGTTTTTTGGGAAAGCAGGTGAGGAATGGAACATTTCATGTTGTTAAAATAGAATATAAGCTGTAAGTGTGCCCAGTGGAGAATTTTTCAACAAGGAATAGAGAATGCCGTATGGATACAAGTCAAGTGGAAATCAAGGAAGTAAGAGTAGTTAGAAGGGGCCCAGGGGTCCCTCTGTTACTAAGATATCCATAATCCCTCTCAAAATCTGTACTCAGAACCTCTTCTTGGATAATAAAATACAGCTTCAAAGCCAACCCACACAAGCCCTCACGTTGGATCTCAGCAGAGGGACATGTGGAAACAGATGTTCTGTGGCTAAATTAATCCTTAGAATGTTAATAAGCTCATTCTCTTTTTACTTCTTTTTTTTTTTTTTTTTATCTTGTGCTTTAGCTGTTCTCTTTACCTTGCAAGTTTTCACTCCTGGATCCACCGTGTTCACGGAGTACTTGTATTTCTTTTACTTGCACACAGGAATTAGATTTTAATAGAGCCCAGGAATATGGTCCATGAAGCTATGCATAAGCTGTGACATAAAAATTAAGCAGAAGAAAGTGATGGCATATGTTCTTTTCTTTTTATATTTTGTCCCTACCAGCTCAGAGAAGTATCCTCACAATTCCTAATGATGCAGGGGGGAAAGAATGCTTTATGGTTAGATTTCTTAAAGCTTGGCTTAATTTACACAGTCTGAGAATTCCTCTGAAACCATTAGATTTGCATTACCAAGTATGTGCAGCTAAACTATTTTACAGCTATTTAAATGTGAGGCTTTAGAAACTCTTTAATATCAGTTTCTGGCAAGGTTTTGATATTTTTCTGCTTTGATTATGAAAGAAATAATGGGTGTAATATTGTGGGTATTAATGTAAATTGCTTCATGTATCGAATCAATGATGGAATCATCCAGTGGAAATAAGGTCTGGCAGATGAATCTTGATTAAAACATTTATGGATCAGAACAGTTTCAGAGACTATACTGCAGTGGGACAAACTTTGTCTTTATTCTTACAGCTATTTTTTAATTGAAAATCCTACCTAAATTTAATTCAGAAATTTACTTTTTAAATTTACTAAATCTTATATTTATTAAGAAAAGTATGCTTCTACTACATGGCTGTGGAAGTGCTGAATTAATTCCAGATGAGCCTTTAGTGAAGATGGGGAAATGAGGGTTCTGGGAGGCTGCTCTGCAGTTCAGCTTTGCTGTTGCTTGGAAGTTCCTGATGAAGGTACCAAACTGGGCATTCCTGCTGGAACAGGGCCAGGAATGATCTTTGTTCAGCAGGGGAGGTGGGGGCAGAGCCCTGGCCCAGACCAGGCCAGTGTCCATTCCCCTGTCTGAGAAACACCAGAGATGCAGAGAACCCAGCTGAGGGCAGTGCTCCGTGCCTGCCATTGCAGAAGAGAGGGAATAAAAACATCTCTAGTCCCTGGCCTGTTGAACAAAAATATGCAGAATTCAGCAAAAAGAGGCTGGAATTTCCTGCCCAGCCCAGCCCATAGTTAGTACCTTGTCACTCAGGGATTGGGATTGCCTGCAGCTGCCTGTAGCCCACTGGAGCACTGGCTGGTGTTTTCCTGCCTTAAATGTCTGCCTCTTTTGCAAGTGCTGCTGGGCGTTGCTAGTGATTGCCTGAAGACACGAAGCACTGTGGAAAGTAAACATTCATTTACATTTGCATTCTTTCTTGTGTTCACCTCTTGAAATATCCCAGTCCTTTTCCAGTTGGTTCTTCCTGTGCCAACCTCTTGCAGGTCTGCCCTAATCAATTTATTCTCCATCTCTGTTATCTCTTCTGTTTTGACAACTATGTGCCCACAGCCTGATGTAGCATAAGTGAAGTAGAAAACAGCTCAGGCAGACATGGAAAATGAAATTCTGTTCCTGACATATGGCCAGAAGTGAGCTCAGTTATCACCATGAGCAGCCACAATGAATAGTTTCTGCTCTGTTACTGATACAAACCAACGTGCCCTTCCTTGGCTCACACCCAGAGCTCTGAGCAAGGGCTCCTCACCTTTTGGTGATTCAATGGTTTGAATGTCTTTGTATGTGTGTGAAGGGTTTGTGCTGCTCTTCCCTTGGGTTATAAATTCATTTACTGCAGCTGCCATCATATGAAATCTATTGGTGTCTTTTCTAGGTGGGCTTTTAGAGCTTCCATTTGTGTCTTCCCCTCACCCCCTTTTCCCCTTGCTCTGTTGTTAAATCTGTGGAAATGTTTCTCTCTCTGTGGTGATTTACAGCACTGGGATCATTCCTGCCAGGAGCCCCAGAGGAGAGAGCAAGGTTTGTCACATGCCACAGAATGAACCTTCTGGCCACTGGAAAATGCTTTTGCTCCAAAGCAGCACCTTCCATCTCCAGTACAGGGAGCTGAGGCAACACAGGGCTTGGTGACATCCACAGAAAAGACTTCATCTGCTTTATGAGCTGTATAAAAATATGATGAAATGTGCTGTCCACTAAATGGGAGCAGCATTGGGATTCCAGCCAAAGAGTCAGAGGATTAATCTCAGGAACATAAAATGTGCTCTTTTAGTGAAATGTGAATCCTCCCTCTGAAACAATTGCAGTAGGTGGGCAGCTTTTGCTTGTTTCTATCATATCTGCTAAGGCTCCTCTGGCAAGCATTTGATTTATTCCTATATCCCTAAAATAAATTAGTATATTTATTTCAGCAAATCAATTGGCATGGCATGCTTTGAGGGAACTGCTTTAGCAGGCATATCACTGACTTCAGCATTTTATCAGGATTCTTGACTTCCATAAGCAAAAAAAAGCAAGGGGGAAACTGGGAAATACAAAAACTGCAGCAGGGAGGTAGAAAACTCTGAGATAAAATGGAAGTTAATTTCCTATTAAATGTGACCAGGTATTTAAGTTATTAATTGCTATCTATTGTTATTTCAGTCTTGGGTGCACATGGAACATGATGAATGAGAGCATGAACGATAAAAGGGTTTGTGAGAGAAATTAGATGGAGGTGATTTCTTGCTTCATTTTTCCACAAAATTTATCTGGGGAAAGTCCATGAATTCGGAGCAGACTTTGACCCATGGAGGGGATGGGAATCAGCTTGGAGACTTCAGAAAAACCCAAAGACTTGACATAAATAGCTACTTCATAGTTGGTGTGGCAAAGCTAAAAAGGCCAGTGCCTTGCTGGATCCCATTTCTTAGAACATAGATTCCAGTTTTAATAAATAGGGTTTTTTTAATATAAAGCAACAGTGCTGCTAATCTAGTCATTACTAGAGTTAGATGAATTAACATACAATTAATAGTGTTATTTCCTGTAGTGATAAATTACCTGAAGTAGCTTGGTTTTGTATTTATTACAAGTCTGTCCCTTTTTAGGGAAAACTTGTTCTCCTTTTTTGTTTTTCCTGAAATTGTGAGTTGATAATAGGTAGTATTGGTAGTATTTAATGATACTGTCAAGTGCTGCTGCTTCACTTAGAAAGAAGACCTGAAGTAATTAATTTTAATGTGCACTATGAAGTTTTATTTGTGTTTAACTGTATCCAAGTTATTCCTAAATATGTCAAAATTTCATTTAAACAAGGAATTATAAATGAGGGGGTGTGTTCACTTCTTCTATTCAGTAAATTTCTTGCAAAGAAACAAACGTGTATGCCAAGTTGGGCAGTGAAAGCATTACCAGGAAGTAGTTCTAGGCCAGCTTTTTCTGCTTCATTTAAATCAGATTCATTTGGTCTGTCTTGCTGGAATGCCTTCCCCAAGTAGTGCTTATACATCCTAAGCTTGGGACAGAAATTCTCTTGTTATATGTGAGATTTATTGCAATATTCTACATTAAAAATAGGATTTCAGCCTAAGCCAGAACAGCAAACTAGAGAAGCAAAGCTGATGGGTTGCATTCATAGGTAACTTACTCTGGGTGTGCAGACACTCCTCTTATCCATGTAAAGAGGGAAAAACAGATGTTCCTGCTCAGGTCAGACCCACGTGAGACCTTTTAACCCATGGCCATCATAAAGCACATCTGCTGCAGTGCTCCCTGCAGAGCTGCAGGCAGTGGATACAGAAACACTCTGCCAGTTCAGTGGGGCTCTTGGAAGGGGTTGCTAAAGCAGACAAGGATGTAGCCACTGGGATCAATTTTTACAGTGATATTCAATAAGTCATTAACAAGATTAATGAGCTCTAATAAAAAATGCAGGCTCCTATGCCACATTTTACTCAGCTCACTGTAGCTTAAAATTGTATGTCATGATTTTATTAGACATATTACTTAATTTTTCTCAAACTGGCCATTTTATTTAGGTTAAAACTTATTAAACAGGGCTGTTTTTGCACACTAAAATAGGATTTTTTTTAATGACTTTGTATAGTGAGGTACCTTCCTAAGGTAAATAGGTTTGTGATCAATGGGCTCAAGGCTGCTTTGCTGCAGCAGCACGAGGCTCAGATGAGCTCTGCCAGTGGGATGGGGCAGAATTGCACTGCCTTGGAAAAGTGCAGAATTGCACTGCCTTGTACAAGTGCTGGGAGTGTGAGCAGTGTTACATCCCAACCCTCCATCACCTGGGGAAGATGATTTCTTTGGGGACTTATACATTGGGGGAGCCCTGGTGAAGCTCTGTTCGGTGCTCCTGCTGAGGAGCACAGAGTGGCTGTCCCAGGACACCCAGGAACAGCTCAGGGAGCTCCAGCAGCACAGAGTGGCTGTCCCAGGACACCCAGGAACAGCTCAGGGAGCTCCAGCAGCACAGAGTGGCTGTCCCAGGACACCCAGGAACAGCTCAGGGAGCTCCAGCAGCACAGAGTGGCTGTCCCAGGACACCCAGGAACAGCTCAGGGAGCTCCAGCAGCACAGAGTGGCTGTCCCAGGACACCCAGGAACAGCTCAGGGAGCTCCAGCAGCACAGAGTGGCTGTCCCAGGACACCCAGGAACAGCTCAGGGAGCTCCAGCACAGAGGTCCAGCCTCCTAGGGAAGGCAAACCCGTGGGAGGAGTCCCTCAGCACAGCTTGTCTGGGTCACAGGGTGTCTCTGTGTCCCAGGGAGAGGCACATTTCCTGCTCTTGGGAACACTTGGGAACACACTGTGAGATTTCTAAATTAGTGAATGGGAAGTGGCTCAAGAGAAGTCCGACCCAGAATACACAAACAAGGTGATCTTTGCCATTGATCCAGAGTGAAAGAGGCTTAATAACCATGTTCTTGCATCTGTATCATCTCTGACCTTCTCACTTCTCTTCTAATCTATTTTTGTGAGTGTTTTGTCTGGTCTAAATAATTCCAGCTTTGTGTAGCGCCTGAGAAGCTGCTGCTCTTTCATATCCTTCTGCTTAGTGCTCTTCCTCAGAAAATTTCTCCTTGGGATTTATTGTAGTGCTACTCCTTTCACATCCCTTTGTAGTCTGCTCTCTCTGGAGACTGTCATTCATCCAAAACAAACCCTAGGGAAATTGAAGAAGTCCAGGTAGGAGTAAGAAAAGTTTAGTGGATATAGTGGCCAGTCTTTCCAAATGCAGTTTGCAATCAGTCAATGTGCTGGGAGTTTGTGATGCATCCTTTTGTGCTCCACTGATTCTTCTGAGCAATCTTGATGGAGAGAAAGTGGCCTGTGTCAAAACACAGTTGGTCACCATTTATTTTTCCTTCTGTGCAAGTTTTACTGAAAAACTACCTTGAGTCTCACACAGCTGTGTTCTGGAGACCAGATTCAAGATAGGAGACTTCTGTGATTTAAAAGTTAATTTAAAGGACATACAAGCTGTTGCAACATGCAGGAGCAATGCTTGTTTTTGATTCATAGAAGTGCTAGTTCCTGGATTGATTGGTTCAATAACCTTTGTTAGCAAAGCAAACTGAATGCAGCTTATTCCTCTGGGCTCGTGGGGTGGAGAAGGGGAAGTTTCAGTCTCTCAGTAACTTGTTGGCTTTGACTTCACAGAGCATATTAGAGTGCTGTCCTCTGCAATTACTGCTTTATGAACACACCTCTTGTTTGAAAAGACACCTTGTTATATTTGAAAATACATATAATTACAGGATATAAGTGAGCTTTCAGACTATCTCAGAAGCTGGGTATTTATTTGAATGATCCGTTTGGAGCAGTTCTTTTGCACTTCCCGTGTTCTGTCTAAGGGATTTGTGGTCCTGAGGCAGTACTTCAGGAAAGCAATCTTACCAGGAGAAGATGATGAATAGCACACTTCAGCAGGGCCCCCAGTTATGAGTCAAGTTAAATGTTTGTTTCTTAGTGAAATCTCACCAAACAAAAATAAAAATTTCAACGTAAACATAGGTTCTTCATCCTATTCCATTCAACTGTTTTCCCTTCTGAGGGGAAAGAAAGGCTTGCTGCAATGATGTAAATATTATAGTAAGCCATCTGGGAAGCTGCTGACTTGTACCAAGTTTTAATTCACTCTGTTCTTCTCAGAAAACATCTAGAAAAGCTTTTCTTTTATGGATTCTGGGAAGGCCTTTAAGAGGTGATGAATGTGGGCAGTGACCTTCAGACTAGAACTGGCTTGGGGCCTTAAACCTCATTCCTTTTCAGCAGAGCATATGCTTCCAAATGTGATGAGAAAAATACAAATGAGAAAATCTCCTGTCTGCCTGAAGTCTGGACATGACAGAGAGGAGTATTTCATCTTACTGAGAAACTCCAAACGAAGTTTCTCATTCAGGAACCCAAAAAGCATTAGACAGCATTTGTTAAGTGCAAAGGGATGGCTGTTTCTCAGTTTCTGGGGTTCATACTTGTACATACTTGTATGAAGTGTTCATACACTGTATAATGCACACTTGTATGTAGTGCTCATACACTATATAATAGATAAATGTAGTATGTAATGTTCATACACTGTATAATACACACTTGTAGTATTTACTGTTCATACTTCTTGTGTACCAGAGGATCCAGGGAGGCAGAAGACAATCCTATGAAACTTGTGAATGAATGTGCTCCTTTATAACTTTTCTATGCAGAATTCTATTAAATTCTCTAGTTACAAGATTCAGGAGAATTTACTTGCTGTTGTACTGAGCAGCAATGAAGGTTCATTTAGACAGGATAACACAGTTGTGGTTGATCCCACGTATTTAGGAAGAAAAGGTTCTGGTGTTTACGAACAAAATTGTTCTCCACTGGTGCTAAGGTTTGGGAACAGAAATCATTAAGACCCTTCTGTCATTTAGAGAAAGAGAATTAAGCTTTAACTTTCTTGGTATCCTCTGGAAAGCCTTTGGAGATTTCAGCTACAAGCTAAAATGTGAGAATTCCAAATGCAGAAAGAAAGAAAGAAGTAAACAGAAAGGGGCAAAGCAAAATGAAAACTCAGGTTGAAAATCCTATGTATTGAAAAGTTCTGTTGTAAAAAAAAAAATCCTATGTATCCTTGTTGTTCTTTTTCATTTGCACTGTGCAAAAAGCTGAGTACGCAGGGGCACAGGGGAACAGCAGGGTAATGCCACCAGCCTTGGAAGGATGGCTGCTTCCTTGTGATTTATTTACCAAAAAGGTCAGCCCCAGACATGACACCTGTTTTCACTGTGATCCAGAGTTCACCGCATAGTTCTGTATGCTGCTGAAATGTTCTGGGAAAAAAAATGAGATGAATTAGCTGTTTCAGTGGGCTTCCAAAAATATTCTGAAATACTGTTGCCATTATGGGCACATAGTATTGCTCTGGATGAGATTCAGGGAGAAGCTTGGGAAGAGATACCATGAGGGGAGAAAAGAACAGTCTGAAAGAAGAGTCATGATGGAACAGGATGGATACAGTTACTGTGTTGGAGAATAAATCCTTCAGGAAGAGAGGGATCCAAAGTGAGTTTATAGCCTGAAATGTGTTAGTTAATATTTATAATGTGCATCCACCTTTCTCTGTGTCTTGGCTGTGCACTGGGTCCTGGCTGGTCTTGTATCAGATACAAATAATGATATTAAACCAAGTGATTAATGTCTGTTTGAGACAATTGTGAGGTGATTTCCAGCTTTTACAGTGCTGCTCTTTGTGCAGCACACAAGCACAGCGTATGAGGTACTTTGCTCACAGCACAGAGAGGTGTTTTATTGATCTCCTCCCATTCCACTTCACTAATTCTACCAATTCTCAGCCAGGCACAGCACCAGGATAATGGAGTCAGCATCCGCTGCAGCTGCCTGGGCAAGCCAGGTCTGCTGAAATCAAAGAAATTCTAAAAGTTATGATGAGGGGAGGAAGAAGGGAGGAAATCCCCACTTCTGAGGTAGTGGGGTTAAAGGGATTTAAAGTTAATTGGAGGCCTAAAAACAGGAGCTGCCATTTCAAATGGCAAATGTGAATTGTAGTCTGAAATTAAAATCCAGATTTTGATGAGAGTTGTATGTTCTAAGCCTCTAGGATATCTACATATCCTTGGAAGTGCTCATTAAACCAACAGATTTTATTCAATGCAAAAATGAAGAGAGAATTTCTGAGTAGAATGGTGAGAAATAAAGGGATTTTGTCTGTATACATTTTCAACACTTGCATCTACTGGAAAAAATTATTTCTATGTAAAAATGTCACTTCTTGGTAAATATTGAAAAAACATTAATGCCTCAGATGGCTGGAAACACAAAAAACTGTGATTAATATCTGATTAATTATTAAATAACAACTTCAGTAATACATTTTCCCTGTAGACACAGTCATAGTTGGTATAACCCATATTAAGATAATTCAGAAAAGGATGTCTATGTACAAGAAATATACATATTATCCAAATGGATTCAATTAAACCCATATCAGCAGTCAGTGCCTCAAAAATTAGGAAATAGCTGATATTAGCTGTTTGAGGGCATACTTAATTTATTCCCACTTGGATTCTGGCAATATTAATTTATTCTGTAGCAAATACCCTAAGTGTACAGTAATTTTACAGTGGGTTGCAATGCACAAAAGGGAATGAAACCAATTAAGTGAGCAACAGAATGAAACAAAAGCAACGAGGAATGCTAGACCTTGTATTTATATTTTTCTTAACAATCCTGGGGAAAGGTAAAGGGAAAATTAATTAAATTATCAATTAAATCCAGAGTTTGTACTGTATTGTGAAGCACTAGGATAACACTGCCAAGACAAGGAAATCCATTAAATGGGACTCAATAAAATGAACAATGGTGAAATTGGATTATAATCCATTCTTTCCCTTATTATCATCACATCATGGAAACCACTTCTGTAAATGTGCTTCATGTACCTGGATGAGCTGACAGCAGAACAGTCCCTGGGAAGCATTTTTACCCCCTCTTACAGAAGGAGTGCCAAAGACATGGAGATACAAAGTTATCAGCCTTTTTGGAGTACTGGAGGAGGAATTTCTCAATAGCATGCATGTTTTGATAAGAATGAGCCAAATTTACTCTAAAACTTCTGTTCTGATAAACCCTCTCTTAGAATAATGTGTGATATTCAACACCCAATTCATACTTCCAGGATT
Source organism: Molothrus aeneus (assembly GCF_037042795.1). Lineage (NCBI taxonomy): Eukaryota > Metazoa > Chordata > Aves > Passeriformes > Icteridae > Molothrus > Molothrus aeneus. The sequence continues at coordinate 5,640,849 of NC_089649.1, read as the reverse complement.
AAAATATTCCTCTCCTGTAAATGAGATAAAAATATCAATTAGAAATTTAAGATCTTATCCATGTTAATGAGGAGTAGCACTTGGACATGGATGGTCTGTGCAGATCACGGATTTACTTTCATGACTGTCAGAACACTTAGATTTAAGGCAAAACAGGACAAACTTGTCCTTGTTTGCTGAGGCTGATTTGTTTTGCTTTTTTTTTTGTTTGTTTTCCAGAGGTGCTGCTGCTCTGTGCTGGTTCCCTGTGACCCATTCCTCATGGCTGCTAATATCCATGGGTACCAGATGTGGTTTGTGGCCACGTGGCTGGCTGTGTCCCCAGTTTCTGTGCTTTTGGGTTGGAGGATTACAATTGATAGCAGCCTCTGTCAGGAGCACTGCAAATCTCTTTGGTTTCATGTAACTCTTGTCCATTTTGAGAGAGAACATTGGTCAGGTACTTCCACCACCAGGCTGCCTCGACTGCATTTTTTTATCAATTGCACAGTTCATAGGTTGTAATGGTTTCCAGACAGGTGCAGAGTTTTTTGGTATGTGTAATCTGCATTTTTTTAATATGTTGTGTAAATACTCAATTTACTATTTAGTTAAGTGCTAAAGAAGGAGCTTAACTAGAGGTGCTGTTTTATTATAATTAGCACAGCTGTTTGTGGCTCTGTTTCAGATACCAATGGTGTTTATTTCATGACAAAGATAAAACAAAATGGAGCTGGGATTAACTTTAGAATTCCAACCCAAGGAACTGCCTCAACAGCAGTTTCTTGTCAGAAGTCAAGCAGGAAGGAGGAATTCTTAAATAAACAAAGCAGCCCATTGCAGCATCCAGAGGTGCTTCTTACTTCTTAGGAACAACAGGCCTTCATCACCTCTATTTCTTTTTTGTTTTTTCCTTTCTTTTGGTCTGGGAAAACCAGCTTTAGTTTGTGATTGGAACCCCTGGCTTGAGTTTTGAAGCTTAATAGATGAGACTTGTCTGTCTGCAACACTGTGCAGATAAAAGGCACCTTTCAGCAGTCCAGTTTCAATAATTAGTGTCTGAGCTTCATAAACAGCTCATTTTATCAGTGCTTCTGTCACCATCCACATGTGAAGTCATGAGCTGCTCTGGGTGTAGGCCATAAATGAACTGATAATATGAACTGAGTGTGATGTAAATCAGGGCCCTATAAAGCTCGTTGGTGAGCAGGAATCAATAGGAAGGAAACAGTAAAATTTCAGCTATTTTTGCTCTGATAATTAAATTGATTACTCTGGGCTCTTCTGGGAGGAAGCACAGCACTGGAGTGGAAACCTGGATCTCAGCTTTTCACCTTACTCTGCTGCAGCACAGTCACAACACCAGTGACTTAGATTTGCCTGGACCTTTATCTATTAACACAGCCCTCGTGGTTTTATATCCTTACATCTAATTTCAGTTATGTTCATTGTTTACAGGCATATAAATATATCCTGGAGATACATCCTACGTAAAATGAGTATAAGTATTTACAGTTAATAGTTTGGGTATTAGAATAGCTCTACTTTTTAATCTGTGTTTCTCTTTCACATTTGTCCAGGTACCTGAATTTTTCACCATTCCAGTCCATGCAACAAGGCATTGTGTCTTTGAGAAAAGAGCCAATTATTTCTGTCTGGGAAAGCTCCCAAAGGAGCACATCCCCTTGCCCCTAAGGCCAGGATGATCACCAGTGTCAGTGACCCAGGGGCTCAGACACACTCCTGGTACCAACTAAAGATGTCACCTCCTGTTGCCACCATCCCTGTGGTTTTCCCCTCTGTTAGCCCATCCCAGAGTGCAGGGTGCACCTCTGCTGCAGCTGGAACAGCCACATGTATTGAACACATTTAGCAAGGCTGTGGTCCTGCTGTGACCCTCCAGCAACAGGCTGGGATTAAAAACCATTCTCCAGCAGCACCAGGCTGTGCCTGAGGATCCAGCAGTCCTGAAACCTTTCCTGGCACTGGGAAAAGAGAACACTTGTTTGCCATGGTAAAGTAACAGCTGAAAGAACCTGCATTTTGTCAGGGCTTATTTTCTTCCTCTGTCTGTCTCTTCCCTTTTCTAACTACCTGTTTTGGGGTTTTTTTTTCAGTTTGAATTGAAGTTCTGATTGTTCTGGAGTTTTCTGAAAGGCTCTGGAGAAAATACTTGTGTTGATTAAAGTTAAGGAAACTCTTGAAAATAAAGGTTTTGAAAGTAGAAGTGGGGTTTTGGTCAGTGTTTAAAGAAATGCAGAAAGAAAAAAAAAAGACAATAAAACAACCCCAAAATACAAAGACATTGTTTTAAGGGCAATTTTGATCTCTTTAAGAAAATTCTCCAGAATTAGTGATTTCTTTTGAAAACAAGGAAAACCAGATCTTCTGTTTAGAATAATTATAAAAAAGGTGGTTGAATATACATTTAAAGCACTGTTCCATAATACTTTTAAGATATTAAGACTTTTAAAAGTCATTTATTGAAATAGTCTGTACTTTTTTTTCAGGACCTGACCTAAAGTTAATTACAGTCAAAGGTGGAACTGCAGCAGTTGATAAAATATGCTAATCTACCAACTTCAGTTAAAATGAGCATTGGAAGGAAGGAAGATTTCGGACAGAAAAAAAAAAAAGACTGAATTGCAGCTAAGAAGAAATTTTGGAACTTTGAGGTTCAGAAATGCCTGCATACCAATACTTTATTATTGCCAGCAATATTGGCACAGCTTAGGGGTCTGAGCCCCTTTTTAAAAGCATATTCCCTTCACAGTGGATCTGAAAGCCTGTCAGGAAAATCAACCCTTTTAGCAGCATTTGCATCTCTATTCAGCCTTCAGTGCTGCAGGATCTCTGTGGGACTTAAAGGTATCCTTAAATGCTGCCCATAGAGACATTTTCCTGAGAAACTAATTTTCTGAAACACGGCCTCTAAATGCATGGAAAACGAGCAAAGCATCTTTGTCTTCCCATTTCCTGAACTTCAGCTCAATTATAAAACCACTGATTTTTAAAAGTTCTTCCAAAGGAGCTCTTTTCTTGTCACCATGTGTCACTCTGTCAGTCATACTTCAAGCCATGGATTTGAAAACCGACCTGCAGAAGCAGCTACCTTTGTCAGAAATTTAACTTGACAGCTTCTCTGGGGGACTTTCAATTAGGATTTTTTTTTAAGAAAAAAAAAAAAGAACACTGAAAGTGTCAGTCCAAATATAGTGAGCAAATGCTGGTATATGGGAGGCCTGCACATACTGCCTTCTACTTCAGACTCCAGGATGATCAGGAACATAAAATAGCAAGTTTTGGAGAAAAAGAACTTTTAAAAACTTGTTTCAGGGACATAGAAAGAGCAGTTTCTGCTGTTTGAGGGGCTGGATGGCTCTGAGGCCTGATGGGCGTCGCCGTGGGCTCAGCCCAGCCGGCAGAGAAGTGGCTCTGTGACACTGCTCAGAATCTCGTGTTTTCCACTTAAAACTTGGGAGTCTCGATGGAGGAAGTTTAAAAACCCCAGCAAATTTCAGTGCTGGTTGCTCAAAGCTTGGATTCTGAGACGGTGGGAACTGCTGTGGCTGGAAAGAGCCGAACCCTCGGGCCGGCTCGAAGCCTCCACAGCCTCGAGGGCAAAAGCCCCTCCCGGTGTCCGTGTGAAAACGGGATCGAGGTGTGGGAGCTGCCGTCCCTGGCAGCTCTGCTCCCGGTCTGCCTCCCCGGAAACCTCATTGCTGTGGATGTGGGGGATCCCAGGATCCTGTGGAAACCCTGGCTGCCCTTCAAAGCGCCCCGAGCCCGTCCGGCCCTGCCTCGGGATCGCCGCCATCACCGCAGCCCCGTCAGCTGCGGTCACTGTTACAGCCCCGCTCCAGAGCGGAAATTTCCTCGTGAAGTGTGGAGAAAAAATATACATAATTGAGTTTATAGCTCGAAAAGTGGTAAAACAGCCCTTGAAGAAGTCATTAAATGTGAATGGACACAATGATTTCTGCCTGAATCATCAGCAAGCTTTAAAGACGCACAAAGTGTGTGTGAGGGGAAGGCAGGAGCCCCGGCCGAGGACTGTTCCTGAAATCCCACTGACTTTTGTTATTTTATTTGTATTTGTCACTGAAACCGATACACTGTCACTGTATTTGTGACGGGAAAACTGATACAAATGCATTGGATAGACCCAAGGGGTGAAGGTGCAAAGGACAATGATATCGCCCACCAGCGTTCCTCATCCACCGCCTCTGCCTTCTGCTGAAGCCGGGACTGTGACACCGTGACCGGGTATGTGCTGCGTTTTTTAAAGATACTTTGTTTTTATAGCTGTTAATTATAGATGGGCAAGAAAGGAAGCATTTGTAAAAATGCACAAACTTCAAAAGTTTATTGGAATTTTTCTGGTCTGTAATAATTCTGATGGTTTTGTGTGATCTAGCTGATAATTATTTTGCAGTAGGAGAAAAGCTTTTGTGAAAGTGTTTCAATATTATGTTTCCATTTGGTGTGGGAGGGTTTGAGGGGGACTGAGGGCGATGGTAACTTGCAGGCTTCAGGTGCTCTCAGCAACTTTTCCTTTAAATGCAAGGTTTTTGTCTAATTCATGGAATGTGAACTTCAGGTAGCTAGAAAATGTCTCAGGCTTTAATTGCTAAATTGTCTCCCATCCCCAAATCTCCAACAAACAGCCAATGTAAACTACAGTTTAAACAAGGCTGACTAAGAAACAACGTTCCCTTTCAAAAATATCAAGAGATCTTTTTTCTTCCCCTAGAATTGATGTTAATGTTTAAACCAAGTGTTTCCATATAATATTTGTACTTTGAGAAGGGAATATTTTAAATTAAGATTTATTGTGTAAATTCTTGCTCTGCCCTTATTATGTCACTGTTTTGCACACAGTGGTCCCTGCTGAGAGCCAGTGGTCCCTGCCAGTGAGCCACCATCTCTCCTGGCAAGGCTGAGAGTCACAGGCTGGAAAAACATGGAATCATTATGGAAATGATTGGTGTTTAGGGGTTGTTCTGAGAACATGAAAAGAAGGTAGAAAAAAGGAGAGGTCGTTTTTCCCTAAAGAACTTATACTTGCAGAGGGAAATCTTACCCTTTGGGATTTAAGGTTATATACAGTGGGTGTATATGGTGTGTTAGTACTAGTGCCAGCTAATAGTTGGCAAAAAGAGGTAACCACATGTAAGTAGTTGTATGTAAAATTAACTGGAAACCTGTCAAAGAATCCAACTATGAGGGAGGACTTCAGAAAGGAGGAAGGCACCTGATTCATGACTCTGCACATCATTAAGGTAAGAAAGTCCATGTTTTTGTGTCCCTCAGGAACAGCTTTGTGGGCTTTTTAATACAGCTGAAAGAAAAATAACTAGCAAAAATATTTGTTTTTATTTTCTCCTGCTGCTGCATTTCTTGACATTGTGTTATATAGCTTTACAAATGATATATTTAGAGGTATTCAGCTAAGCGATGCTTTTCTGTTTGTCTGTAAAACTGTGAAAAATGTGGAGTAGCAGAGCTGGGATTTCTGAGTTAGAGAATTCCAGTTTCACTCGTTGACAGAGAGAACTTTGTGGCATTTTCTTAAAATGAGGGCAAAGGAGAAGCTGGGGCCGTGGCTGTGGGTGTTGTCACAGAGCCCTGGGTCTGGGGCTCCCCACGAGGGCTGCAGCCACAGCCCGATGGATGTTCCCTGTGCCCCTCTCTGGGATGTGCGGCCGGGAGAGCGCGGTCCCGCTGCTGCCAGGTGCCCATTTCGGATTCCGTACCTGTGTTCAAGGTTTCCTGCGGCTCCACACCTCATCCTGAGCCGTTTCCGGCCCTTCCCTGGAATCCCCGCCTCTCAGACCCGTCAGTGGAGCTGCGTTTGGAGCCTCTCCGCGGGCCGGCTGTGCTGAGCTGGGCTGGGCTGTGCTGGAAAACCCCCGCGATGAGAAGGGTTGGAGCTGTCGGAATGGTTTAGGCAGAGCTGGGCTGGGAGCAGTTCCTGAGCCATGACTGGACAGCTCTCAGTCAAATAATCCTTTTGTCTTTGCTGGGGCACAGACTGGGGCACTGTCCCCTCCTGACTGGGACAGGAGCTGTGGAGGGTGAGGTGGCATTGAACGTGGGAGGGAAATGAAGTGCTCCTGCCACATGGGAGACTTTGACACGGGCTGAGAGATAAATATAAACCAAAACCTAATTAAGTAGGTGCAGGCGCTTGGAAGCATATCAGCATTTTCATGTTTACTTAGACTCATGCCTAATCAGTTTAGTTGCTGTAAATTTCTCTTGAGGGAATAAATTACTGAAAAACATCCCTTCTCAAATATTGTATTTAGTGAGGGAAACCAGCAGATCCTAAAAGAACTGCAGGAACCCAGGAAAAAGTGGCATGTTCCCATGTAAAGGATCACAGCATTTCTTTTCCAACAGGAAAGTGGGTTTATGATGGCAGAAAGGGAGCAGAGCTCACGTGTAAGTTTCTCTGCTTTGGTGGTACAAGAACTGTTCCTTGGGCTGACAGCAGTGGTGAGACAAAGGAGAAGGGAGCTGTTTGTGGGAGAGCTGAGCTTCTCTTTCACTTCTGTGTGTTGCACTTTGTGGCTGTGTCTGAGTTACACGAACAGATTTTTTTAAAGCTAAACAAACAAACAAACATGAGAGTTCTCGATCACATGGGCTGGGGAGCAGATGGGTGGTCATTGTTGGAGCCTTCAGTTGCATTTTCCCTGTAATTAGCTGTCTAATTGCTTGTCCAGAGCTGTTGCTGTCGCTAATCTATTTACACATATAATTAATTCTAGTTTTAAAATAATCACACAACCTTTTTAGGTTGTTTGTTCTTTTTTCTTAATTTGTGGAATGTCAAGCTATCACGCTGGTGAACAATTGCTGTGTTTATTTATGGACTACATTATGACTCCATTCTGGATGTGTCCATGGAAGGACATGTGATAGCTAATTATTTCTCAGGTTAAATAAGGAAATAATGACTATCAATTGCAGCTACCTGCAGCATGGCAGGAGAACCTCAGGAGTACCTCCAAGGCTTATGCTGGCTACCCATAATTTTGATTCTGTTTTCTAAACTAAGAAATGGGACCCCACTGATGTGGCACATGATGTTCAATGTTGTGGTTTGCGTTTTGCCTGTTCGGTTTCTCCCTCTTTGTTCAAGTTCATGGTCTAGTCCAATGTTCAGTTATTTGTCAAACATTGTACCCCTCCCCTGTTTCCCTAGTTACCTGTTATGTAATGTTCAGTCCCCTCCTCTGGCTACCTGCCCGTCACTCGGCACCCCTGCCTCTTTTTCCAGAATCTTCTGGCTAGGGTGTCGGGTGATTGGTTGTGGGGCTGGAGTTCCACCCCCAACGCTGTTCTGTTGGCCCCTTCCTCTTGTCACTCTTAAATGTATCTCCCGTCCCTGAGTTATGATTGGTTATTCCAGACCCCACCTCTGATCTTTATAATCCGGGTCCCCAGAGGGCTCGGGGCTCTCCAGCTCTCATCCCTTCCAACCTTCCACCCCTTAGCTCCCTATTAAACTCACTACCCAGAGAAGTTGGAGAGTCACCTCTTTCTTTGACCTGCGGCATCGGAGCTTTCTCATCTGCAGCCGTCTGCTCGTGAACCCGACCCATGGTTCAACACAAGCCCTTGGCTTCGGGCCGAGGGAGTGTTGGTTAGCTGGAGCCTGGCTGGACTCACGCATCCTCCACTAGCCTGGGCATTTCTCTATAACCCGGCCACCGCTTCAGTTCAACTTCCTGAAATTGAATTTGGAGAGGGAAACAGGGCTCACTGGTTTTGTAGGACACTTGGCAGACTGGTGGGAGTGGGTAAAGTGTTTGTATTTGCCTGAGAAAGCCCTGCTGTGCTGAGGGCCCAGAGAAGAGCTTTGCAGGGCTGTAGAGTAGTGGCTGGTGCTGTCACAGCCTCAGTGACACTGAGCCGTGGGACAGGGCAGCTGGGTGTCCCTGATCCCCAGGAGCACAGCCTGGTGCTCCTGCAGCCAGGGCTGCTCGGGGCTGGGTCTGAGCTGCTGCTACAGAGGAGTGTTTGTGAGGGACAGAGGGAACTCAGGATGGTGCTGACAGTCCATCTGCACACACACAAAGTCCTACAAGTGTGTAATCTCTCTTTAAAATAGCCTAGCCTATCTCTCTGAATATTTCCTATCCTGTTAAATAAGTTTAAAGTGTGATTGATGATCTCCAGATCCAAATCTGGGTTTCTAAACCGTCCAGCTGCATCTGCAGCCCTGTGGTGAGAGCCCCTGTCATCAAATGCCAGATCTTTTCAAGGCAGCTCACACATTTCCAAAGCTCTCCTTAGCAGTTAAATGACGTTGTCACTGTTATAACAGATGTCACTCCTTTTGTTAATGACAGCATTAGGGCAGTGTTTCAGCTGAGCCTAGCAGGCAGTGCTAGGATGTTTTTGGATTCTCAGTTTTAAATTTTTTTCCTCTCTTTCTTTTTAATTGGAAGCCTAAGTTGAACATAGAACAAAGAATGTGCAGGTTTTACATCATTGCTGAGCATTTTAATATTTCTTTGCCTTCCCTGCAGGGGCCTTTTCACATCTGTGCCCAACATTGAGTGCAAACGTCAGGAACACATGAAAGAGATGGGTGGGGAGATGTAGAACATTAATGTGTGGTGCTGGTGGAAGCTTGACAACTGTCAGCTTTGCCTGTGTGCATTTACCTCATCCTCTGTGTTATTTATTCATCTGAAACACTTTTGCAAATGAAGCAGATGAGAGGGAACCTAAGGTAAATGAAGCCTGTTCGGGGCAATGGAGATGAGAAGGAGCTAAAACAGCAGCAGGAGCAGAGCACCTGGGTGTTGGTGGCTGCTGCCATACCTGAGGTGTTCCCCTTAAAAACATGGCTTGAATTATTCAAGAGTTACCAGCATCTCTAGCCCCAAAGCATCTTTATTCTTCTGAATTTGTACATAATAAATATTTTATAGTTTAAACTCTGAGTCTTCAAATGATTAAAGGTGGCAAAAGGAGAAAACAGTTAAGAAAGTGAGCAAAGAAGCCTCTGTCTAAAGAGAAGGAAAGGTGAATCCAATCTGTGCATTTAGGTACCAGCCCCACATGAAGAGAACAGAAAATGCAGCCCAGTCCTTGTGCTGTGTCCTGGTGCCACATAACTGGGAACAGATGGTGACAAGGCATTCCTCCAGATCTTTGCAGGCTGAGTTAAACCCCAAAGTGAAACTATTGGAGTTTCAGATCTTTCTCATCTCCTGGCTGTTCGAATTGGGTTTCACCTAGCTTAGCTCAAGGCAGGGAATTGTTTGGGGAATCTGTGTTTTCCAGCTGCTGCTGGGAGTGGAGCTGATGTGTTGCCACTGCTGATGGATGTTGCATGAAGGATGGGGAGCTGACCTCTGGCTGCAAAGCTTTGTGCTGTAAAGGGTTCTCACCTCTGTAATTTGCATTCCCCTTGCTCAGTTTTATCTCTGCTGGTTGGTAATAAATGGCCTGGGGAACCTGGGTAGAGTTGTATTAATCCCAACAATCATACCAGGAACAAAAGGGTTCTGGCTTGGAAAATCAACATTAAGTCCATCAAGCTGGATTTCTTTTTAAATGGCTGGTTAGCTAAGCCAATTAAGAGCTCCTCCACTTATTATTTTGCTGGTTCATTTATTTGGGCAGCAGGATCACTCTGTGCCATACAAGCAATGCCAGTTTGATTTGGTCCCATCTTTTCTGTCCCCTCCTACCACATTAGGACCCCATTGCTCTTCACAGCTCCGTGTTGTCTTAGGAATTCATTTGCAAGCTGGAGATAATCGGCAACTCCTGACTCTCTAGGGCTGGTTTGATTATTGATTGGTGAAATCAACCTGAATATTGCAGTCACAAACCCCACAACATAAATCAGCTCTTTTAATGCTTGGGGGTTTTCTTAGGGAAAACCAAGCAAGCCTTTGCTGACACATTGCTGACTGCAGGTAATAGTGGCATTCTTGGAACTCAGAGGTTTACACTTAGAGCTCTCTGTCAGGATATGGGTGCATATTGTGTCTTTTGTCCTTCAGCTTTTGTTCCTCTTAACACCTTTGGAGATGGGAAACCCTGTCAGAAATACCTAGATAGGTTTTCAAAGGGTTGTTTGGCTCTGTTTGCAGTGAGTGCACCCCAGGTTATGTAAAATATGTGAATATTTGATAGGACAGTGGGAATGAATGCTGCAGTCAGAGAGATCTCTGAGATAAGGGAAAGATGTGGATTCCAGTTCCCAGTTGAGTTAATACTTCACTTTATTGTAAAGCAGGAAATGCTGGTGCATTTCTTTCAGCTGAGTTATCAGAGACCACGTTGTTCCTGCCATGCTGTGCCCCCTCCCATCCCTGAGGGTGAGGAGGGAGTGTTTGTGTGCCGTGGTTGCTCACAGGAGCAGCCCTGGCTGTCTGCACACTTGAGTTACACATCAGTACCCGAGTCTGGCTGGCAAAGGTTGTTTCTGGGAACTGGGCACTCTTGGGACAGGGCAGCTTTTAAGGGTCTGATCAAGGGAATTATGTGCTGACGTTCACTGTGTCCTCCTTGGAGGTCAGGAACTCACTGGACTTGATGAATTTCGAGTAAGTGTATCTTTTTCAGAAGGGAATTGTTTCTGCATTTCAGTTCTAGAGGTGGCAGAATTCTTCAGGCAGTTCAATATGGGAAAAATGTATTTTGTCATAAGCTTAATTTGTTTTGCTGTTATCACCAGCTCACATCTCTTGAACTGCTTTTTGCAGTATGGACAGAAATTCAGATATTCAAAGCATGCATCACCATTTCTGCTGTCTTGGGATGCATGAAGACTCCTGCTGTCCTTTTAGCACATTTCTGTAACTCACATGGTTTTATGAAATTTCAGATGAGACCTTTTTTCAAAAAGGTCTTCTTCTTCTATCTCTGTTAATGTGTAATAAACACATCTGGAGAGCTAGATCTGCTTTTGTTCAGTTGAAGAGTTACAACATTCAGTGGCCATAATTTAGTTTCTGAATGGCCTGAAGATTTTCTAGCATGGCCCTGAAGAAGCCACTTCAGAGAGCAAAAAGGCTTTTCCTGTCCTCTTGTGCTGTGATGGCACTGATGTGGTTTTTGGGTTTGGCATTAGTGCTGTGGTTCTCTTTCTGGTTGGAATTGCCACAAAGGGCTTGAGACTTTCAGAATACCTCAGTTCTTGGTTAGTAATTGCAGAGTCTTAGTTTTGTGGGCTTTTTGCTTTCAACACCAAGTGTCAATTTTTGTTTTTCTTTTTTTAAAATCTGATTGCATTTTGGTTAGATAGAGAGCTAAAAGGGTGGTGGTTTAGAGATTTATTTGTCAGAATGTAAAGGAAATGGCTTAAGTGATGCTCAAGTGTGGCTTGTAGCAGCAGGGCTGGAAGTGGCAGCAGCACAAACTGAGCAGCCACCATGCACTGACTGGAGTACACATTTTTCATGCCTCCTGATCAAGCTGATGTAAATGCACCCCCAGAACTGTTTGCTGTGTGGCTTCAGGAGTTATTTGAGTTTGAGATAAGAACAGTGCAAATCTGTGTAATGTTATCCTGAAGAGCAGATCAGTGCGTACTGGGAAATTGGCAGACTCCCCTGGTGCTCCAGAACAAATCAAGACAACGCTGTTCATGTTCTTACCTTTCCAAGAGTGTCACTCATCCTTCATCAGCAATTGCAGGGTGCAAGGGAGATGCCACTTCAGGGGTTGTATTGGCTTTGTTATTTGTCTGTGCATTAACCACATTCATCAGTCAGTTTGCTCTCAGGAACAGGTTGGGGACTTTCCTTTGCAAGGTGCATTCATAGGGAAACCTGAGGGATTCTGTTTTCTTTTGTTTATTAACTCCTCACTGTGCCTTTCTTGTGGCAGTTTTTATTCCCTCCCAAGCCCTGCAGCACACAGAGGTAAATAGTTGAGGACATGACATGTTTTTAAGCTGCCCACACAACGTTCATGTATCTTAGCTAAAGCTAGACCCAATTCTGAAGCCTCTTTCATGAAACCTCATGAACATGAAACCTCATGAACATGGAACATGAGCCCAACAATTCCTAATTGCTGTTTCTCCACCTTTAAGGTGAGGGGTGAGGAAATGCCCTCCCTTGCCCTCTCCCAAAGGTGCTGTGCCCAGGGCAGCTGGAAGATGAAATGCACTGAGGACACGCTGAGTGCTGTTGGTTCAGGTCAGTTCAGGGGTGAAACTGTAGTAAATAAAGGAGAGGTGTCCCAGATATTTGATATGTACACTCTGTGTACAGTCTAATATCCTTTGAATGCTCCACAAATCAGAACTCAGGAGTTCAAAAAGTTCCAGCTCTCTGCTTGATTTTTATCTCCACTCTCTAGCAAGTGACAACAAACTGAAGTATTATTCCAATAATCTTCTTGTTTATTGTTGTTCAGAAAAAGGCTTCTGGCTAAATGTTCATTACCTTTTTTTTCACATCCCAGCCAATATAGATCATGACTTTCTGGGTGCACTTTAAAAAATGACCCATTTAAAACTTTCTGAAGGCTATTCAAAAAGCTCTCAAATTTGTTGGATAACTGTATAAACTCTGTATGCAAAAATGCAAATCTCCTCTTGTTTTTTTTCATTTGAAGGAGAATGGCAAAATGATTAGTTGTGACTAGTGGCATTTCCCTGTGCTGCCATTTATTTGTAATGCCCTGAAAGGCTGCACTGCCCACATCCCTTCCTCTTTTCTCATGGGCCAGTTCTGCTGTTTGCACCCAGATCAGTCCCTTACCCAAGCCCGCGGATAACTGCAGCAGTGCAAGGCAGATACTGATCACCGAAGTGTAACGAGGGCTCTTTGTTCCAGTGCAGCCCAGGCTGGCATTGCCCTGCCCCAGGGGACCATTAATGCTCATGTGGAGTTTGTTTCCCTCAGCAGCACTTCCAGGCACGGCCTGCTCGGCTCTCAGAGATGGGGTTGGATGGGCAGGACTGCAGCCTGAGGTGTGGGATGTTTATTTCTGTTTGTGCCACGTTTTAAAAAAGCATTTTTAATAGCTATCACTTGTTTAATACACTGTGAAATTCTTACTGAAAGATGCTTAGAACTGTGTTTGACAAAAAAAAAAAAAACCTAAAACCAAAACAAACCCCACATGGCTCTGGCCAAGCTGATGATCTGCCCCTGTAGTTTGGGCTCTGTAGCTGAAGCGGGGGAGCCGCAGAGCCCTCACGGCTTTGCCCTCACTGTGCCTCCCACAGTTCCCGTTGCAGGGAGTGTCCTGTGGGGCTGGCACAGAGGGCTGGGGCCGAGCTCAGGGATGTGCACAGGGAGGAGGAGGAAGGTGCCTTCCTCCCGGTCCCGTTTACTGGGAGCAGTGACTTTCACCTCCAGGCTGTGCACACAGCTGATGCTGAAGTAGCTTCACATTTGTGATGTTCACCTTTTCCCCTCTCCTCTGCTGTACCAGGGCTGCTTAAACAGGACTTTGGCTTAGTTGGATCCTCTACCAGTTACCGAGGTGCAAGTACCATTAGCCAGTAAATTTTGGTTTGTTTTAAAGGAATTCAGCAATGTCCTTCAGTATTTCAGCTAATGGCATTATGTGCCTGGATTGCTCTGTGTCCTCTCAGAATTCTTCCCCTGCAGCTGAGCACTGTACGTGAAATTTTCCCTAATTAAAACCCATCATTGTGGATAGCTGCTGTTCTGGGAGAGGAAACTTTCCCTGTAGAAAAGCAAGTAGCCCAATTCTGCACACAGAACACAGTTCCTCAAAACTTGTCCTGTGCAACGCCAGAGCGCAAGCTTTAATGAATGTGGTGAAACCGTGGTTACAGGTATTCATTCTAAAGAAATGAACATGGCAACAATTTATTTTTGATGATTCAGTTTATTAGCACACAGTTCCCTGTGCAGCCAAGCCTAAAATAAAGCTGTTTTGGGGCTTTTATCCATCACTTAGTGAGGATTCTTTGAGTTGCCATTCAGCTCAGCAGTGTTCCCAAAATGCCTCAGTTCCAATTTCACTTTGTATTTTCATTCACAAGGCTTCACCCTCCCTCCCCCTGCCCTGTATTCTCTGGAGATCCTAAACAATCTACAAAAATTCCATTTTATTGCCCAGGCAATGGTGTTATTTGAGGATTCAGATTGTTTAGGTGCATCCCAAGTAGGATACTTGGCAAGTGCTGGAACTCTGAAATTGTAGGGAGATGAAAGGCAGGGCCCTTGCTGCTTCTGTTCCAGACTAAAGCTGAAATTCTGATGGCTTCTGACTTTGCTGACACTTCCCTAGGATTAGACTGGTACGAGCAGCCCAAATTTAAACCCAGTTCCAGGTTAGAGAGACCTGCAGGGTCTCTGCTGGTCCATCTCAAATAAAGGATGTGCTTAGACACTGTTGGCACGTGCCTTCATGGCAAATGCAGCAAAACCACTTTCCCTTGGTGGCCTTTGATGACAATTATGGCACCAAGCAGAAAACCTGGATATCGATGTGGCAGCTGGGCTGGGCTTTTTTAATCAGTTGGGACAACTCAGAAATGTCTTAGTGACAGGGTTGGTTTTTTTCCTATTTGTGTGTGTGTTTCAAACCAAGTCATGAGTAATGTCTGTGTTACCAACACTTAACTCCCACTTGTTTGTTTTTAAGAGTTTCTGGTTTTAAGATTTCTGGGCAGAAAAACTCACTGGGAATCCCGAGTTCCTGCTGACAGTCAGGATTTTGTAATGCCAATTTATAATGTGTTTGTGGGTACCACATGTAAGGAACTGCTCCTTTCAGACCTTTCAGATTCCTGCAGGCAGCCCTGCCTGGGTCACAGCTGGTGTGGAGCAGCCAGCCCTGCTGAAATCAGTGATCCTCACATTGCACAGCTGGTTTTCCATAGGGAAACCCTTCTGTGTTTGCCTGAGGTCCTGGCTCCCTTTCCCCATGGCTGGCAGGGTATTACAGTGCTGTTCAGTAAATGTTAACTATCACAAATAATTCATATCAGGCACGCTGGAGAGCACCTGGGGGAAAGTGAACTCTGAAATAGAATGGAATGATTCTGCAATGTGGTAGGGAAAGGCCTCCCCTGGATAATGAACAGGAGAAGAGCAATTTCTGCTGCAGCATGCATGGGTCATTGTTCCCTTTAGCAAAGAGAAGGTTCCCATGTCTTTGAGGCAACTCAAGCGGCCTTTGTGGTTTTTAATACAGCAGGTAAATCTTCCAGGAAAGCTCACTGTTTACTGGGTCCTTTGTCTGCAGAAAAGATAACCTAACATATTCAAGTGGAGCAACCCAATTTTAAACATTTTCCATAATAATCTAGTATTAGGAGTATTTATAGGAAGTGCTGACAAATGCAGAGCAATAGTTGGGTGGTCTCTAAAGGAAAATTAGTTAGCATTAGGCATGTAACTCTTCAGTTCAGAGGCCAGATGTGTGTTCCAGAGCTGTATTTACTGTGCTGGGACAGTCCTGAGACAATCAGGCAGGAGAAAGGTATTCCCAGTGTAAGGGGCTGTTCTTCCCAGCTGGGCCAAGGAAATGGCCCCTGTTTCTGAGCAGGGTTTCTGTGGCTAACACTGAGAGAGGCCAAGGCTGTTAACAGCTCAGGGAGCTGGAGCTGGGTACGGAGCAGGCACGAATCCATCTGTCCAGGCAAGCTCCAAACACAACTCTTGCACTGGCTCCTTTCCTCCTCCTTTCCTGCCCTCTCCATGGTGGCAGAGGGGCTCAAGGCCTGGCTGAGCACAGCCCCTGCAGCCTCAGGCCACTTCTGCAGGCACAGGGACAGTGGATGGAAGCTGTAACTGCTGTAGGGAAACAGAATTCCTGGTGTAGGATGGGACTGGGACACTTGGCAGGGACCAGGGGCAGCAGCTTTACCTCCATGTCCCCACTCAGTAAATGAGGTCCTGGCAGTCTGGGCTCCAGCTCCCTGCTCGATGGAGCTGTGATCCATTGGCACTGTGGGAAGGAGCTGCAGGGACTCCTGAGCCCAGGAGAGATCCCAGAATTTATTTAGTGGAAGCCTCATGTGCCCCATAAATGCACAATTATCTGGGCACAGACACTGGCTTGGTTCTGGAGAGCCTTTAATGCATTCCGATGGAAAGGGAATGAGAGGCCAGGGCACACTGAGACTGCTCTACCTTGCACAGCACTGTCCATTTATTCTGCAGTTTTGGGGTGATTTGGGGGCTTTCAGCAAACCCAGGGGTGCCTTTGTAGCCCATGGCCTAAACCCCAGTGTTCTGCAGGCTGTGGTTCCCAGGATTAGCTCTGTGAAAGTCTTACCCAAAGAAACACCAGCCAGGAGAGCTCTGGGCTGGAAATGTGGGTTCCTTCTGGGGGCCCCAAACCTGGGTCTGATTCTTTCAGCCCTTTTTATGGGAGCCCTCTAACAGGGAGGTGCTTGGGCCTCCTCTCATCCCAAAGCAGCAGAGGCACAGCCAGTGTCACAAGGGGCCTCAGGAGAGAGAGCAGCTCCCTGCTCACTCTGCTTCCAGTTCTCCAAAATCCTTGGCAGTTCTGTAGCAGGGATCACTTCCATAGCCAAAGAGAGTGTGGCTGGTCCTTGGGGGTGTTGGAAATCACAAAGCCTTGGCACTTGTATTTCCAACCAGCCCATTATCCTGAGGGGTCCTGAAGGGTGCAAGATGAGAAAGATGCAAAATGGTGCAGATGGGGTTTGAGACTGGTTTATGATGAAAATCAGGAATTTTTCCTTTTAAGAGTGCCAGTGTCTTCATCCCAAGGGAAGCTCACTGTTCCCAAGGAGCAGTTGTTTCTCCTTTCGCCCCACACGTTCAGCACTGATGGACATAGCTGGGCACCCCCCTGCAGCAGGGGTGCTGGGAAGTTCCAGTGGAGTCATCAAACACAGAGGAGCCACTGACCTCTCTCCTCTCAGAGCTTGGGAAAAACAAACTGGCACAGTTAATCCATGGACAGCTGTTAGGGAAGCCTGGCACTGATACTGTGGGGAGGGGCTCTTGCTTAGTCTGAATCTTTGCTCCTATAAATCTTGGAATATTTACAGCAGGTGTGTTTCCATACAGGGTAAATGCTATGAATCCCTTTTTTGATTAAAATTGGGAATATGTAGGCTTGAATACAGCCAGTCATGCTCTGGAATTGCATGTTCTGGAAGGTTTTACTGAAGTATTCATTTTTGCTGTAAATATTTCATTGGGATGAAGCAGCCCAAGGAAGCCCATGGTCCCTGGTGTGTGCTGGGACCAGCAGTGCATTTGTTCCCTGTTGGTTTTGCTCTCTGGTTCCCCGAGGCAGCTGCAGGTGGGCTCTGGAAGCAGCTGGGACCCGCTGCCCTCACCTGGCCAGCTCCAGCAGCTGGAGCCATGGCAGAGCCTGGTTCCACCCCACCTGGGGGTTTGGCAGCCGGACAGCAGGACAGCAGGCAGGGAGCCAGGGGCAGAAGGAAGCAACAACTGGTGGCATCTGGGCAGGTGGTGCTGTTGGATTTCTCTTTAAAGGCGTGGGCACGTGTGGAGTTTGGGAAAGGGAGGAAAAGTGACCTGAGCTCCTGTTGGTGCATCCCCACTGGAGTCAGTCCCCCACTGCCAGTCTCGGTTTATGCCCAGAAAAATCCCCTGGCTGCTGAATTTCTCTGGAGCAACAGTGACACCTCGTGGGTCAATTTTAATCGTGTTCCACGTGGAAATGTTTGTTCACCCCCTCCACCTCTGCCTGTGTGGAAACCAGCAGTTGGACTTCAGGCAGCATCCTTGGCCATCTGCTCATCACATCCCTAAACCTGGCAGCACAAGAACTGATGGATGGCAGAGCTGCTCATGAACCAGGGTGCCAAGGGCTGCATGGAAATTCAGTTAGTAGGATCATATTATTGGGAAATAGGGTTTTAATTGGCAACTGATTGGTAATTGGGTATTGCACATATTTCATTAGGAAGGCACAGAGAAAGCTTGGTTGTGCATGGACAGCAGAAAGCTGAGGCACTTGGTTCCACGCAGGAGTTGAGGGATGGCAGTGTCCTTGTTTTAATTTGGGAGAATGCAATTAATTACTGTGCTTCAGGTCCCCATTCCCACCATGGTAACCTCCCCCTTGATATTTTGGTTTCCATCTCTGAGTATAGCTTTTGCTGCTGTGTTTGCCAGTCTGCTTGCAAGACTTTATTGGATTCAGACCTAATTTTTTTTTCTTGGCATATTGAATTTGTTGCTCCAGAGGATTCTTCATTCCAGCTGGACTCCAGTTATTCTCACCTTCCCTCAGGTTCCATTCTGAGTCCTGCTGTGATTTGCATTTGTAGCTTTTCAATGAGTAAACATCAGAGCTCCTCCAGCTCTGTGCTGGCACATCCTCTCCATGGCACTCAGCTCCTGCTGGACTTGGGAAAAAGATGGATGCTTTGCATAATGTTTTGTATGGCATTCAATTAGGAGATCCTCACATTTAAAAAAAACATGGAACTGGGAGAAGAGTGATCTGCTATTAATTAGCTGTCTGATGCCCTGGACTCATGTTGATAATAATGGTTCCCTTTGGCTATGGTTTTAGTAATGTATAGGAAAACATGCCATTAGAGATATTAAAAATTCATTTCTGAATTTATACTGGCAGCTTGAAAAGTGGCATTCAGTCTTTTAATTTACTACTCTTTTAACAGAGCAGTTTTAAATAAAACCTCCAGATTTGAAGTACTTATTTCCAGCAAACTTGAAGTTAACATCTTTGTGTGAGCACATACTTTGCACACAAGCTCTGCAATGTCTGCTTAAAGGAGCTTTGAGATCTCTGTTATTGAACATCCATGGGGATGGATGAGGTTTCTAAAGATGAAGCACCCAGGCTGATGGTTCAGGTCCTTTCCACCTATTTCTTCCTGATCCACAAAGCCGTGCCCAGACATTTCTGCACGTGCAGGCAAACTTCTTCAGTGGCTTTTTGGAAATGGATGTCAGTGGCACACATCTGCTCATCCTCTCTCCTTCCTTGTCTCCCTGCACCATCCTCATGTTAAATCCAGCCCCTGCCTTGCCATAAATGCAGTGCATTGCTCTGGATTTAGGATTGTCCTGCATCTTCTGCCTGCCATTGCTTCTCCCAAGGTTTCCCTGCAGGCTGCCAAAATACTCCTGGGAAAGAGAGAACCATGGTTTTCTGTATCCCCACACATCACCTTTCTTGTAAAAGCAGCAACATCTACAAGGATTTTCTTCTTGGAATCACAGCTTTAGAAGTGAAGAAGTAGAAAATAGAGCCCACAACCTAATAATCTCCTAATCTTGGGAGGCGATAATTCATCCCAGTGTCATTATTTAGGAACATTCTCAATCAAATGCCTTCCCTCTACCTGTAAGGGTGTCTGTAGCAGATTGGTGGGGTTTAATTTATTGAAAAGAAATTAAGGGAGATAACAACCCAGCAATCTATCAGTTCCAAAACTACATTCTGTGGGGCATTAAACCTTAGTTAATAACATAATGCAGGTGGAGTTTGCATTTTTCAGTGCAGTGTTTCAGTTTTATAAATTTGTAAGGATTTTGAGTTCTGTATTTTCACCCTGTGTGCACATTATCAGGGCAAGGGGCTGCCTGTCAGAGCAAGATGTATTGATGCATCATCCCTTAGAATTTATTCTGCTGCCTTTGGTGGAACATCATTTTTACCCACAGTGCAACTATTGGGTTTTTCACCAGGTTCTTTTGGCCTTTTTAGTTTGTGTTCATCCATTTGCCTTCCTGCACTTTTGCATGTTTAATAAATCCCAAGTGTTTCTTAGGTGTAGGAGCACCCTTAACCTGTGAGATGTTGTCCCTGGGAAGGGAGTTCCTGATCTGCAGCAAAAAGTGCTGGCATTCCTTTATGCCCATTTGTAGCCCTCTGTGTGAGCTGTAAGGGCAGCAGCAGCTTCTGAAGGTTGTTCTCCAGGTGTGTTTAGGTGTCGTTCCTTCTTTCCTCAAATGGTTTAAATGTGTGACTGAGGAGAACTTGGTTCCAGAAGGGAGCAAAGGCAGTTCCTTGCTGCAGGAACGCTGCTGGAACAGCCCCTGCTCTGTCCAAGCTCTGTGCAGCCAGCACCTCTGAAACCAGGCCTGGCTCTGGCATGAGGATCCAGCTTCTGGAAGGGTCCTTCCTTTAGGCTGTGCTCTAAGAGGTGTCTTTAATTAAAATCCCTCAAAATGATGAGGGAAGATACTGCCCAAGTGCTTGCAGTTTATCCTGAGGGTCTGTCCAGCTGGCTGGCTTTCCATATGTTTGGAATTATTAGAGCATCAAACTGCATTTTTAAAATTATTTTTAATGACATGAAAGCTAACTGGAAAATTCAGATGTAAGTTTTTCTGAACATGAGAGTTTCCAGTTACACTGCAGTGATTGAAGCAAATCTCAGTATTTTTTTCAATAGGCTCACACTCTCACCTTCCCATATCCTAAACTTTATTACATGTGGTGCTGAGCACTTTTCACACAATTTACCCTGCAGTTCAGGGAAGTTTGGGATTTTGCCCGGTGTAGCTGAGAAGAAAACTGCCACCTACGTGGGAAATGCAGTGAATTAAAACAGCTCCTGATATTTAAAAGGAAAAAAGACACTGACAGGTACGTCCTGCAGACCTTGCTAAGGCTCCTTAATAATTTGCCTGGATTTCAAGAAATGCCAAGTGCTTGACAGGCGGTGAGGAGTGGCATTTATTGAAGTGATAGAAAGGGATGGAGAACCTGGGAGTTCTGAAACATAAATGGGGATTGTTCTGACTGCAGCCTTTCTTCATCTCATCTTCTTAAAGACATCATCAACTGAAAATTTTAGATTCAAAACTGAGCGACAGCATCTTCTTATTGCAAACTTTAAGCCACTCGATGGCATTTTGCTGGGAGGCAGTCCTGAACTGGTTTTGTTGCCAAACGGCAGCTCTGCCAGGGGGCAGCAGCAGGGACATTGCCAGGCTCAGCAAGGGGGCTGAGAAGGTGAGAAGGCCTCGTGCAGAGATGGGCTAAAAAAGGGAGAGAGAGCAGCTCCTCCTTCCCACAGAAATTCCTGTGGACATAAAAGCGGGAAAGTTAGGGAGTATCTTCAACAGTAACAGCCATGAACTTCTCAGAGGAAGGTGCTGCACACGCTTTGGTGTGTTTGAAAGATGTCTGGTGTAACATTCTGGGGGATGAGGCTGGTGGGTTTCTCCTCTTTAAATAAAGCTGTGGCATTTGAGGAACGGCACGGAGGAGGCACTGCTGGGCACCGCCGTGGGTGCCGCTGGTGCCTGTTCCAGGAGCAGCGGGAAGGGCGATTCCTCAGCCCGGCGCTGCAGGCAGGGCTGTGCCCGGAGCAGGCGGGGCTGGCTCTGGCCAGGGGAAGCGGACGGGGCTGGGGCTGTGCAGGGCGGGCGGGCCTCAGCAGCACCAACAGGGGCAGCGATTTCAGCTGCCTCATGCTCTGTGCCAGGGCTTCCCTGGGAAAGGCAAAGGGAAAAGCAGCCGGGCCGATGCGTCTTTGGCAGTTACAAGAGAGAACATTTTCCTCCTTGTGAATTACTCCTCTGCAGCTTGGCCATGCATACAGAAATGGCAGGGTGTGTCTGGAGCGTCACCAGAGACGCTGTCATTGCCCTTGGGTGGTGGGACCACAGCAGCTGAATGCTACAAGAGGATCACGGCTTGGAAGGTCTGCAAGGAAATTCTGCAGGTGTTGGTGGCATGGTGCAGGATGGGCAGAAACTCAGAAAAGGCTTTGAAGAGATGTGACAGTCAATGTTTATTCTGAAATAGCTGTTACTCATTTTTTCGTGTTTTCTGGAAGAGGATTTGAATCTGGGCTACATAAGCTGGAAAATGAGAGGGAGAGATTGTGGCTAAAAGTGAGAAATTGAGGGATTTGTGAGGAAGACAAAGATTGTGGCATGTTTCAGATTTTTGGTTTGTTTTGTTTATGAGGAAGGGCTGACTGGTTTTTGGAGAGAAGCTGTGAGGCACAAACAGGGTGTGCTTTGTGGCCCATGAGCTGAATGCACAGAAACATTAACAGCACCCTACATCACCCTGTGGATTTGTCACATATGTGACGTTTTTGTCACTGTGCTCCTGGTCTGAAGGCACAAAAGCAGCTAGGAGAGGTATTGAGACAGCTGGGGATGGACAACTCTGCTGGGATGTGTGCACATCCTTCATCAAGAGATTATTAAAATCTAGCAAGATTTCTGATGCTTGCAGTAATTTCTCATGCTTGCAGTAACTTGTAGGAGTTGCCCACATTTTTTATTGTTCTTTGTATGTCATGATTCCAAGTGTGTTTCATCTATGTGGCACAAAGGGTGGGGTAGTAACTGATTTCCCCCTCACCACTCCATGTGGACATTTCAGGGGCCGGAACACATATTTCATCAGGCAGTTTGAATTTTGACAAGAATTTGAAAAGTGTACAGATAATCCAAAAGTCACTCCTTGTAGTAAACCCTGTGTTAAAAAGACTTCCTGTGTTTTAAAAATCTGTTGAAGCTGAAGGATTATGCTAAAGTTAGCATTACAGCAAGAGCTGTAGTAGGAACTAAAATCTTAACAATGGAAATATTTATAGCTAAATTCACATCTAATGCATTTCCTTTTGTAGGGAGGTGAGGGAAAGGAATTTGTGAAGCCAAAGATTTCTTGGGCCCTATTTTTCTGTAAGTCAACATAAAATCAAAATACTTGGTCTGGGCAGAGCAAATCCACTATTCTGAGTGCAGATGCTTTTGATAGGTGTGCTGGTTTTGGCTGGGAAAGAGTTCCCTTTCTCCGCAGCAGCTGGCACAGGGCTGTGTTTGGATCTGTGCTGAAATCAGTGCTGCTGATTCAGTGACTTTGTTATTGCTGAGCAGCACACTCACTGTCACTTTTCTGATTCTTTCCCCCACCCCACTGAGGGGGGTGAAGGAGGGGCTGTGTGAGCCTTCCTTGCTGGCTGGGGTTAAACCAGGATGTGTTTAAGGTCTGACTCTTTCTGTACTTCCAAGAGATAATTTGTGTGTTTGTTACAACGTTGTGATTTCTGAAGCACTCTGGCCTTTCCTTGCCTGACCCCAGCTGCAGCAGTGCCTTAATGCCTGCGCATCCCACACAGGGCTCTTCTCACCGAGCCCCTTTTCCCTCTCTGGCCAAAGGCCCTCCTGAGCCTCCAGGCTCCTTCAGCAGGCGGAAGCTCCAGCGCCTCCTCCTTCCTTCCCAGCCTCTCAGTGGATCCGGTGGAGTCTTGAGCATGGGATAGAGAGCAAAGCTGTGCCGTGGAAATCCTGGTGGAAATTCCATGTGCAGTTTGGGGCCACTCCTCAGCATGGTGGTAAATGAAAAATAATAATGCCAATCTCTGTAGCACAAAGCCACAAGGAGCATAAGATGCCTGGTGTTTTCCTCAGCCTCATTTCTGATTCCTGTTGGTAACTGCTGGTGCCACTCTCTGGCACCTGGCCAGAGATCATCCCTGATCCAGCTCCATTTATTCATTTCCCATCCTTGTGGCTGTGGGTTACAGAGGCTGCAGAGTTCAAAGCTGCCTCTGTTGGCTGTGATTTGTCTGCAACGTTACTGAGGGATGTTTTCAGAGGCTGAGCTGGGCTAACAGGGCCACTGAGTGCTGTTAAGCTGCATTTAGCAACAGGCAAAAGGACTTTTTTTTTTTTTTTTTTTGGTAAATACTGAGGAGCTGGTCACAGGCTGCTAGTGGGAGGGATCCTTTCTGTGCTGTCTGTGGTTTGCAAACCCCTCCCTCCCACTCAGATCAGCAGCTTGACTCACACAATTAATGGCCCCAGACAGAATTTGGTGTTGGCCTAAAGCAGTTATTGCCATCCAGCTGCTGGTTAAATGTGTAATTTTTCAATTCCATTCACTTCTTTCCTTCCTGCTGGCACCAGCCTGGCAATCACTGCAGTGATTTCCCCTCCGATTGCTCCATGGGCTCCAGTCCCGGGAACTCGGGCAGGGCTGCATCAGGCTCTGAGTTCAGATCCCATCACTGCTCCTGAGAGGGGCCAGGGGCAGTTCAGGAGCTGTGGGCACCACCCTGGAGCTGCACCTTCCGTGCTCTCCTCTGCTCCCTCCCACAGGAGCCGCAGCAGCGCCGGTGTCAGGGCTGGCAGGCAGAGGGAAGGGGCTGCCATGGTCCCTGATGGGCAGGGCAATGCTGCTTCTCCCTTCCAGGAGTTCTCCCCTGCTCCCTAGGGGCTGTTGGAGGCTGCAGATGCAATCGCCACGTGCTGTGGCTTGGGCCTGCAGGAATATTCACACTCTGGGCAGGATTATTGTTCAGCAGGACAGGTTGGGCCCAGTGAGGTTGGGGTGTTTTAAAAGGGGCCCCTCCAACACCAGCACTGACTGGGCTGCCTCAGCTGCACACATTCCACCTGCACACTGAGGAGACACTGCAGGGAATACCTGCAGCAGCACTGGCATCAGCAGTGCTCAGCTGGGCCCCAGAGAGACATCTGAATGGGATGGGGCATCAGCGAGTGGGGTTTGTTCCTCTTGGAGCACCAGGCTTTGCTTTTCTTCCCCTCAAATTCTCTTTTCTTATTGATCTCCCCATTTTTGGGTTTGTGTTGGACAGTGCCAGCCTGTTTGTGCAGCACCTCATCCTGTACCTCATCCTCCTCTGGGCTCCTGCTCTCTGCCACCCCAACATCTGCACTGCTCCCCAGCTCTGCCACCCCAACATCTGCACTGCTCCCCAGCTCTGCCACCCCAACATCTGCACTGCTCCCCTGCTCTGCCACCCCGACATCTGCACTGCTCCCCACCTCTGCCACCCCGACATCTGCACTGCTCCCCAGCTCTGCCACCCCGACATCTGCACTGCTCCCCACCTCTGCCACCCCAACATCTGCACTGCTCCCTACCTCTGCCACCCCAACATCTGCACTGCTCCCCACCTCTGCCACCCCGACATCTGCACTGCTCCCCACCTCTGCCACCCCAACATCTGCACTGCTCCCCACCTCTGCCACCCCGACATCTGCACTGCTCCCCACCTCTGCCACCCCAACATCTGCACTGCTCCCTACCTCTGCCACCCCAACATCTGCACTGCTCCCCACCTCTGCCACCCCAACATCTGCACTGCTCCCCACCTCTGCCACCCCGACATCTGCACTGCTCCCCAGCTCTGCCACCCCAACATCTGCACTGCTCCCTACCTCTGCCACCCCAACATCTGCACTGCTCCCCAGCTCCCCAGCCCCTCGGTGCCCCGGGCCCAGGGAGGGCAGTGGGTTATGGGATCCCCTGTGGAATGGCTGCTCCCAGCAGCAGGGCCCGACATCCCAGCGCGCTCCCAGTGCCCAGCAGGGCGGTTTGCCTGCAGGAGCTGTCAGGCAGAATTTCCTGGGTTGGTCACAGCTCTGATTTCTCCATCCCCCGGAGTGGCCTTGCTAGGAGGAAGCATTGATTGCTGCCAGCCACGTGGGAATGGGATTCCCTCCAGCCCAGTCCTCAGAATAACTTCTATGAGCTGTTATCCCTGCTAAAATGAGCCTTTTCACAGTTCTGTATTTCCACCTAGCACGCACGCAGTAAAATTAATAGAGGGGAGCTAAACTTCCCTTGGCTTGGGAAGAAATTTTATGGTGTTGTAGGGGACTCTTTCTGAAGAAATAACTGAAGTTCTCCTTCTACTGCAGCAATTTATATGTACCCCCAGCACTGTGTTTATTTGGTGTCAATATAGGGTCAGCAGAAACCAGCACAGGCAGCTGGAACTAAAGGTCCTCTCGTCCCATTTCACAATATTAGTGTTAAAAATGTAAACTAAAGGCCAGCTTCCACCCCAGTAATCTGGCTAAGAGAATAAGGGCTTATTCAATAGTAAAATGCTACACTCAAAATGTTTCTTTGCATTAGGATTTTCCCAAGTATCTCATTTAGCTTTTGTTAATAGATTAAAGAAATGGTGTTATAGTTTGGTAACCCTTTTTTAAGTGTACATATTTTCTATGTTAAATGGGTGAACAGGAGTACAAACCCCCATGGACGAGGGCTGTTGGAGAAATCCTATAAAATTGATAGAGACCTGAGTCATCATTTTGTCCTATTGCAACGTCTCTTATTCTTTCAGTTCAGATAAACCTGCAAACAATTCAACCTTTAGAGCTTTAATATTTTTAAAGAGACATTCATGTCCAGAAGGTGTCTCAAGGTGTTTGTTCCGTCAGGCTGGGTTTGATATCCCTATTAAAAATATATATGGCTCACTTGATGGGAAAATCTTCTTCAGAGAGAGGGATTTTTCTTCAGCTTGAAATCTGAAATATAAAATTGAGTATAATAAAGTGAAGAGGCAAGTCATGATGCAAGGGATAGAAAAGAAAAATGACTGTGACCATGTTCTACTGAAACGGTTTGGATTTAATAGGAATGTGATGAACACTCGAGGTTACAGTGACAGATGATCTCTAGGGATGGGGAAAGGTGCTTGCCTGTATGCAAGTTGGTCACATAAAGGAGATAAAAACCACACAAGAGTTGTTCTGACCTGTGCAAGGAGCAGGGAATGAGCTTTAGAAGCCACTGGATCACATGAAGGTCACGTTGTTCAGGTTCCTTAGAAGCAGCTATAAGCTTGCAGCTTCCTAGAAAACACAAGGAAAAAATAAGCTACAGGAAGTGAAGCTGGAATTGGGGATTTTTCATCACTGCCTTGTGCTGCTACTGATAGTGAAATGTGTTCACTTCAAATACTGCATTGTGTGAATTTTAATTGCAAACATACTCTTCATGTTAAATGTTGGACTAAAGTAGCGCTGAGTACAATTTGTCTCTTAATACCCGCTGGCTTCTGGTATCTAAAAGACAACCAGGACTGGAACTGGATATTGAGAGCACAGGATATTGATCATAGAAGGCCATAGAAATATTATGCTTAACTGGGAAAATTCCTGCACAATAAGATGTTGGCCCTAATTTTCACTGATTTCACTAAAGAAGCTCTTCTTTTTTTTTTTTTTTTCCAAATCCAAAAGAGGAGCACAGTTATACTTTCAGGAATTAATCTCCTTGTTATGTACATGACTGACTTTGGAAGAGGTGGGTTAAATGATGAAGTTATTAATCAGCATGTCCAGACAAAATGAAAACAGTTGAGAAATAGTCTTTATTAGTAGGATACCTTAGATACAGGTAGTAAAATGGTGTGCTGGGCTGGCTGCTTGGCAAATAGCCAGAATGGACAGATGGTTTTTCATTATCTGTTATATGGAAATACTAGGTTTGTAACAGTGTGTTTTGTGTTGATGCTTATTCATCTGTGAGAGAGTAATTTTCAGGCTGCTTGTCCAGGAAACATTCTACATCTTCCTTTGCATCTCCAGAACAGCTGCCTAAACTAGGATTGTCAGTGTCAATGTTACATTTCTGGGGAAGCTGCAGGCTGTCTTAATGTCTTCCCAAAGCCAAAGAAATGAGTAAAGATAGGATTTCAGGGCTAGGATGGAGGGTTTTGTGTCTAGGAGCATTCTCTATTTTGCTATCTAGAATCTTACTCCTTACTCACTCTACTCCTGCTAACATATGATGTCAACAATTAGCTCAGAAAACCCCTATTTCTCTTTGTAACAGTTTGCAAATGGTGGGGAATACATTGAGTTTAGCTGTTCATGCAACTGGGATGTTTGCTGGAAAGAAATATGGTAAACAATAAGGCCATGGTATAAAATCCTCATAGTGAAGAGATCTGAGTTGGTTACTCTGGAGAGGGAGGCTGGGGATTTCACATCTACAGGACATAAAAATTAGAAGTTGTAAATTACAGTGTCTGTTTGAAAGCCTCAGCATTGAAGTTGCACTAGGTAAGGTGCAGAGTTCAGGTCTTTTAGGTAATCAATATTTAATTTCTCATGTGCCAATAATGCTGGTATTTTTGTCCAATTCCGCCACCCCTTGCTGTTGACTTGTACTCCTTGCAATAGCTATTGGGAGCATAAACCCATGTCACAAGCTTGGAGAGAAGCTGTGGAACAGTCCCATGGTTGCCTCATGTTTATGGTGTTGACAGGGGCTGGAGCAAACTCAGGATGAATCTCTCTGAAGCGCACACAGGTATCCCGTGTGTGGGGCAACACCACTCCTTAGACAGTGTTTTTCACTTTGCAACTTCATCCTGCTGTTAATTCTGTGAGAGATACCGAAGATGAAGAGGAATATTTTTCACATGACCATGCAGTAATGTCAGTGTGTTTGTTTTGTTCAAAACATCCCTCAATATGAGTGCATTCTATTTGCTAAAAATCAGAAAAAGTCTGCAGCATGATCATTTCACTTTATCCCGTTCTTTTGGATAATTTCAACACGAGGTTATCCTGACGTAAAATTTTCTCTAATGTGGTGATTTTTCAGACAAAGATTTTTAAGTCACAAGAACACTCTAGTACTATTTTCCAAATGGTAAATAAGTGTAGATGAAAAAATAATCGAGGTCAGAGTCAAGGGTTTTTTCCCATTTTGGCAAGGTTTAACCTTATTCCACCTGCAGACTGTGTGTTTCAATGGATGTTGCTCTTGAGAAGCAACGGTCACTATTCTGACCTGAGCTTTTCTATCTGTTGAATAAAATTATCTCCTTTGTCTTGGCTCAGCAAGGAATTTTAATCTTTCTGTGAACCTTTCTCTTGTGTTCAGAGTTTCATTATTTCCATCTTTCCATTACAGTGAGCATGTCCTTCCACCTCTTAACTTGGTCAAGGCTCAGCTTGTAAGGATGTGGAATGAAACATTCAATCATGCACACCTTACATCTTAGCATTAAAAGACCTTTTTCCTATGAAATATTTTGAAAATTCTTGGGAATAATTTTCAAAATTTGAAATAGAAGAAAGAGCCAGTAACACAATATCATTTAATCATTTAATATGGTTTATGTATTAGGGTTTGACTCTTAGCCAGAGATATTTTTCTTGGCAGCCTGGCAGCTCCACTGTGGAACTGTGTGCAGGTCAATTCCCTTGAGAAGGATGGGTAAATCAGCTCCTGGGAGATGGGCACTGCCTGGCCCCGATGCTGCAGCATGCTTGGGGTCAGGCTGGCTGACTGTCTAATAATAGTGTGTAATAACATAATTAAATACTCTTTTTATTTGCTGATAAATAAGATTTTTCAAGTTAACCCTGTTTCATCAGTGACCTGCCTGACTTTAGCCTGAACTTTGCAGTTCCTGCTTTTCTTATTTTCTCTCCTGTCCTTCTGAGAGGAGGTGATGGTGGCTGGAAGTGCGCGGCCAGGGGGGCCAGGCCACCACAGCACCCCTGCACACTCAGCCTTGGAGATCTGGTCAGGAATCTGCTGCTGGGTCCCAGCCTTCCAGTGCAGAGCCTGGCCATGCTGCCATCACTGTGCTACACCAGGGAGTTCTCATCTGTTGGGTCCAACTCAAAGCAGCCTTCATTTTCAAGAGGAATTCTTTGTGGGGGATGCTGTGAGGAATGTGGTGTTTACACTCACCTCACACTGGCAGTAGAGTAGAACAACTCCTGACTGATTTGGCAATGAAGACCTCGTTTTTCCTTCACTAAACCTGCCCTAGCAAAATTCACAGGCTGGTGATAGCTGTCTCTACAGTGGAAAATATTTATTGACTTTATTGACAATTTAATAGACTTTGTCAAGCTTTGTTGTTTAGTTTCTATTGATCCTGAGACACATGGGGCTACTTTTGCTTCCTAAGGGATTAAACTGGCAAGCACTTAGAATCAGATTTGGGCAAGGTGGGTGCAGAAAACTTTCTAATTCACTTCTGAAAAGCAGAGTAGTAATTAATATTTCATATAGAAATGATAGCATTTAACAAAATATGTGAAGTTTTTATTATGTGGGGTTTTTTTTAAATCCTGGATAAATGAAATGAGGCCTTTGGAGATAGCATGAGCTGGATTTTCTATTGAGTTTGATAACCTCTGATTCTGCTCTCCTTTCTGGTGCAACTTGTAGCGACCTTATTAGGACAAAGTATAATTTTGTAAGAATTATTTTTCAATTTGAGCCTTTCCCACTTGATGTTGGGGAGGGAGGGGAATGGAGAAAAAATGGCTACTTTCACAAATAGAATTGGAATTTCATACTGATGATTTGACCCTTTCTAAGATTTCACTGAGCACTGGGTCTGCTTGAAACTGAGGGGACTACTCATGACTGAGGTATGAAAACTACATTTCATTCCCTGGATTAGGAGTTTTCTCTTGCCCACAAGGAAGTTAAGGGGAAAAAAAAAGGGAAATGGGTTTAAAATTTCCTGTGCTATTTTCGGTTTGCTCATCTTTCTGGAGATACCTTAGCAACTGTAGGACATCTGAAAAACTTTTAACTCTTTATGTTTGAGGCTCTGTTGGACATTGCTTTTGTTATGATGTTCTTGTGTCAGTACTTTGAACTTAGCCAAGCAATGTTGGTATCAGCAGTGACTGATAAAGCTATGCCTTTCTCATTAATAATGCATTCTTCATGAAACAAAGAATATATTTCCCTGTGTTTTTTATAACCTGATGAGTCTAAGACTGAATGAAGTCAATGCCAAGCAGCTCTAAAGCAAAACACTGGGTTTTAATGTCTTTCAATGTAGGTTATGAACAAGGAAATAGACCTTTATTCTTAAATTTCAGCTACCTTTAATTACTTCCTCTATGCATATTCCAATTCAGATTGATGAATGTTGAACCAAAAGCAGACCTAAAAGAGTTAATTGAAATTCTCCTAATTCAGAGGCAAACTGTTTTTATAGATTTGTTTTGAGGGGTTTTTTGGTAAGGAAATGGCAAGTATTTATTCATCCAGCTCCCTCCACATTTCCCACCATCATTATTCCCAGGGATCCCTGCAGGGATAAGTGGTCTCTGACCCTCACCAGGGTGAGCTGCAGGAGCCTTGCAGCCGTGCCTGTGATTTCTCACAGTGGCAGAAAAACTGCAACAGCACAGAGATGTTTTGCTAAAAGCTCCTACTGTTCCCAACAGGTTATTATACAGGCAGAATAAAATGCTTTCTTAAGGACCAGCCACATTTTTTGTCTGCCTGAAAGGTCACATTTGTTTGGGGTTTTTTTCTCTTGTTTAGGTGAGACATAAACTCAGAGGAAATGTTGAAAATAGCAGCTGGCAGTACTTCTGTGTGAGTATCTCCATTTACACCTCACCTTGCTCTTAGAGACCTTTGAATACTATTTAAAATGAATTTTGATAGGTGGTGGCTGCTGACTATCTGCATTTCTTCTTGCACTTGTTTTCTGTGCTTGTTTGGCATCACTGCTGAATGTCACCAATAAGGAAATTGATGAGGAAGAGTTGAGGAACCAAAACCCATTCTTTTTTAATCCCTCTCTGTTATGCTGCCCATCCCAGGTTTTGTTGTTGTTTTTGTTTTTAGTTGTTTTTTCAACTTCATTCTGCACCCCCTTCTTACTTTTCTTCCAGTGTCCTCTCTGCTGCCCCTCCCTCTTTCTGCCTCTCTCCTGTGACTGCAGGGCTGGGGAGGAACTTCTGGGGGCTGCCCCCCATTCTTGTTGCAGCAGAGTTCCTTTTGGGGGAGATGAACTCGTGGAAAGGGCTTGAATAAAGCACCACTCTGCTGTCCAGGGCAGTTTGATTCCTTCCGTGCCTTCTTTGGGGGTGAGGAAGTAAGGCTGAGGGAGAGGGGCTGGAGACTTGGGGGCTCTGATGGCATTTGGGGCACCGCAATGTCCCTAGGAGGGAGAGCCAGGCTGTAGCCATGACATTTTCTGAAAAATCCTCTCCTTAGCATTTTTTCTCCTGAGAGGCCTCAGGAACAAAATGTAAGCAATGATTATCTGCTGCTGTGGAATGCAACAGGTGCATCTGGGATTGGTCTCATGTGGTTGTTTCTTATTAATGGCCAATCACATCCAGCTGGCTTGGACTCTCTGTCCGAGACACAAGCCTTTGTGAAATCATTCTTTCTTTTTCTATTCTTAGCTAGCCTTCTGATGAAATCCTTTCTTCTATTCTTTTAATAGAATATAGATAATAAAATAGTAAATCAAGCCTTCTGAAACATGGAGTCAACTCCTCATCTCTTCCCGCATCCTCAGACTCCTGTGGACACGGTCACACCAGGCTGTGATGGAGGAGCAGGTGAGTGGGGAATGAGGGGGGGTCATGCTGGGTTACCCTGCCCCAGAGGGACCAAAAGCTGCCAGAAAATTCACACGGAGGGGTGGGTGTAGAACACCAAAACCTGTCAAGTTTTTCGTTTTTACAGGTATGGGCAAAGAATTGGAATTTATCTCTAAAACCATTTGGAAAGAATGATTTGGAAAGAATCTATCCATTCTATTGTATACAGGAATGCAGGAAACTCTGACTAGAGATGCGTAGTCGTTTTGAAACCAATGTTATAACGTTTTTACCTAGGAATGAACGAATCGAGTGCCCTTAAACCGTAGGAACAGCTGCTGGGGCTGAAGGGAATCAATCCAAAATCAATCTCCGGCAGCTTCGGTCTCCGTTCCCTGCCTGCCCCGAGGCGCGTCCAGCCCGGCCCGGGCGGGGGACGGTGCTGCCACCTTGTGGGCACAGAGCGGTGCTGTGCACAGAGGGGAGCGGTGAAGCACAGCGAGGAGTGCAAAGGGGCGCGGCCGGGCTTGAGGGGCCGCCGTGCGGGGCGGTGGCTGGGAAGAACGACAGCGGCGGGGCCGGTTTCGGCGGGCGGCGGAGGCGCGCAGGGGACAGAGCTCCCGTTTCAAGATGGCGAAGCGCCCGCGTACCAGGATCCTGCGTGAGCCGGATCGGGCTCCAGCCGCACTCAAGATGGCGGCCGCGGCAGGACTCCGGCAGAGGCGACTCCGGCAGAGGCGACTCCGCCGCTCCCTGCCGCGGTTCGCGGGGCTCCGGTGCCACTGACCCCGCCAACCGTTTTCTCCCGCCGGGAAAAGCAGCAGAAAATGGCGCTGAGAGCGCGGGATCGGCGTCGGGACCGGGTTGAGGCAGCCAGCAAGAGAAACGCCTGTGTGAGGAGCGGGGGATGCTTAAGGGTACCACAACAAAGATGGCGGCTCGGCCGGGAGTGGCTTCTGCCAGTACCAAAGATTGCGGAGAGGAAATCCAGGAGAAATGGCTGCTGGCATCCTGGGCTTGCCAGGCAGGTTTTGTAAGTAGTTTTCCTGCCTCTGCAGGGGGTGAAAACTGGAAAGGGGAGACAAAAAAAGGTCCTTTTTACGCCACACCAAAGATGGCGGCTGAGGGCGGCACTCACTTGCCCTTCCAATGATGGCGGCAGTGTGCTCATGCGCCTTGGGTAGGGGGACGAGAGGGCGGTACAGGAAATACCCCGCTCCGTCTGATGGTAAGAGTGCTTTCTCCTGGGTCTGGGCGGCATTGAGGTTGCAAGGAGTTCCGAATTATCCTTGTACCTCTCCTGTTGTGTCTAAGTCGGTGTTCCCTGAGTGGCTGCAGCTCCCTGCGTGTGGAGGGAAGAAGCCTGTGCTGGAGAATGGGAGAAAGGTCCCTGCTGGTTTCTGTGTCCTCGGTGGGCACAGAACTCTGGCCAGATGGCTTGGTGAGTATTGAAAATGTGAAAAATCCGTATTTTGTGAGTGGCTTTTCGCAAATATTAAAATGAATATGATATGTGTTGTGTTAAAAAGTAATGCTGTATTAATTCTCTTCAATAGCGTGCTAAATATAGTTTTAGGTTATAACAAAATGTTAAAAGAGAAACTATGTTATGTAGGAGACTTTTTTTAAAGAAAGGACTCGCAGTGAGATAGCAGCTACAGGACACCTAAATCTTTCAGAGAAAACAGAATTTATTGCTCTCTTATTGGAAGAAATTAACTTCTTCCTGCCTCAAAGGCACTGTTAGGATTCAGAGGAAGAAGTTGATGATGACCAGACAGAATCCTGTGTCTGAATGGAATTTATTCCTCATGTATGAGATGTATGAATATGCAACAGGCTGTTGTTTTTAAGGGTTAATCCTTTGTTAACGGGGGTCCTTTTTCGGGCTTATGCTGCCCAGAAAAAGGTACCCGGACTGTCTGTAACTCTTTGTCTCTATTGTCTCATATTGTCCTAATTTAATTTGTCCAAATTATTATTACTCTGATTGTATTACTATTTTTATAAGCATGTAATTACTGTTAAACTTTTAAAATTTTAAAAACAAGTGATTGGCGTTTTTCACAGGATCACTCCTGCTTCCTTTTCACTGAATTGTTGTAATGAGTCGTTAGCTTTTAGCCAGCCTCAGTTCCATTTCTTTTTCATGAATCTTTTTGGTTGTTTCGATCCTGAACTTGCCAAACCCTTAATTTGCTAAATTAACCCTGAGAAGGTTCCACAAGCCAATGCTGAGGGGATTGGGGATTGGATAGTTAGGATCTTATGGCCTTTCAAGGGTTGGGTTCACCCCCTGATTTTGGTGCCAAGGGAAACTCCCAAGTTAACACGGATCAAAATAGAAACAGTTCCCTCATCAAAGTCAGCTTTCCAAACCTCTGTTCAGGATCCAAAAGAAATGGGAATGCCCTTGGCAAAAAAGGGCATTTTGAGACAAAGCAAGCTTAAATTGTCTGTAAGCAGGAAATCCAGGAGAAATGGCTGCTGGCATCCTGGGCTTGCCAGGCAGGTTTTGTACTTGATTGCAAGGCAGTTTTCCTGCCTCTGCATGGGGTGGCACCTGCATCCCACTGGAAGGGGGAGAGAAATAATTCCCCTCCTTCCCTGGCCCAGCCCTGGAGTGGGAGCAGCTTGCCCTTATCCTGGAGTTCTCCTGCTCCTGCCCAGCATCCCTCTGGTACCCTCATGTGCTTCCCAAGCTCCCAGCACTGATGGATCTAAACAAGGAGAACAATCCCTGTTCCTTCTCTTCTCCATCCTTCATGTTCCTGGGCCCTGCATCTCCCTGGCTATTCCCTGTCTGACTCCTCATCTCCATCCCACCTTCTCCCTGGTCACATCTGAGCCTGAGATGTGTTTAGCAGCAAATCCATTCCTTTAAAGGACGCCCAGTGCAAAGAACATCCAGCTGCAGGTAAGTCTTCCTGCATTTCATTTTTCTCTGGCCAGTTTTGGAGGGTTTCCCTCTGTGCTTTCCTGTGACCCAGATGTGTCCCTTCCTTTGTCCAGATCCAGTGCCAAAAGATTGAACAACTGCTGAGTGGGGTCTGGGATGAGAATGGTTCTGCTAAAATGAGGGAAAGAATGCTAGAAGAAAAATGAGCTTCCTTTGAATGTCTGGAATAAAAGCACTGGGAAAGGGCACTTTTTAATTCAATTTGGTGCCACCTCCCCTTTTTTTATGGCTCATACTCCATGGTGAGCAATCTAAGCCAAAAGATGAAATGCAGGAGGCTTTGATTCTGCAGTGAGCTTAACTTCCCTTTTCTCCTCTCTTTCAGGACAGGGAGAACCACTGAACTTGTCCTGGCCTTGCCAAGGTGTTTGAGCTGCCAAACCCAAACTGGTCCTGATGATGGAGGACTTAAGAAATTACTCAATCCAACTAAATGCTTTAAAAAGGGAGATGGTTTGGTTATAGAAATATTTCTGCCTGAGACTGGGAAGAGATTGGGAAGAGTTAAACCCCCCAATTCTGCATAACAGCACAAGGATTTTTTAATTCTTTGCCTTTTTTTCCCTTCCTTTGAATGGGTTTGTTTGTTTCCCCTTGGAGACTGCACACACAATAGGCAGATTTTTCAAGTAAGCCATTTTTTCCCACTTTTAGTCTTCAATGGAGCCCAGGTGCCAATTGTTTGCTGCTTGGTTTCTGCCTTCCCTTTCCTGCCTACAGCTTAAGCCCTTTCTCTCCTTCCTGCTTTTTGGCCATCACTGGTCATGCAGATGATGCTGATGCAGATGGCTGATAAATAATTATCAAACAGCTTGGGAATGGTCTGTATCAGTAACATTAAAAGATGCAGTATATGGACCATCAAGCAATGAATTTAGCAACAGTTGGATAGTAACTAATCACCTTTCCTTTGAAGCCCTCTTCATAGCATATTTCCTTGTAAAGGGAAAGCATTTGGTTTTTCTTTTAAAAAATACTACAAATCACCAACAGCCAGCTTAAGTGAGCATGGCAGACTGACAAAGACATGGTAATGTTTTTTCTTTTAAATCCCTCACAAGCCCATCCCCTACTGGGGAGGCAGCTCAGCGAGTTTCAGCCCACAGCTGCCATCCTGTGCGCATGGAGAGCAACATCTCCAGCTGTCCCAGCCTCAGGAAAGCACAGAAGAGGGCTTTACACAGATCAGGGATTAAGCTAGACCCAGGATGGGCTCAGCTCAGTCACTGTGGCACTGTTAGAAGCCTTAAACCCTTTTTCCATCAGATTGATTGATGGTGGTTGTGGTGCAGCCACTGTTTTGCTGTCAATGTGCTCCACTGCAGCCTAGCCTGACATGGTGAGCAGGGGCTTGGGGTTCTGCCTCATGTGTTAAACATCAAACCAGAAGATAAAACAACAGCTAAAAGCCCTGCCCTGCCACGTGTCTCACTCTGCACCACTGCTGTGAGAGGAGGGTGAGAGACCCAGTCAGTTTTAGCTCTGTAAAGAAGCTACAGAGCAGTGATGAGTGCCTGAATCACATCCCCTGCAGCCATCAGGGGAGTGAGGGCAGGGAAAAGGGCAGAGAAAGGGAAATAAAAAAACAACAGAGCCACCAAGACTGGAGGATGTGAGGATGAATCCAAAACTATGCTCTCCAAGAACTGAAAGAACACATTTCTTAAAACAAGACATCCAAACTGGAATGAGGGACTTGCACTCTTTCCAGATCTTCCCAGCACCATAACCCATTAAAAAAAAAAAAAAAAGTCATCTGTGGAAATGGGATGCTCCTTTAAGCCTGGCAGAGACTTTCTCCAGCACCACAAACCACCCTTCCTGTTGCTCTTCCTTTACCACTCAGGGCTGAGCCATGGAGACCTGCTTCTTTAGTGTGTGTGTGTGTGTGTTTCAGGTTTTTTTTAAAACCAAGAAAAAAATCAATATCATATTTTAAAAAGAACCCCCAGAGCTTTGGGGAAAATGGGCATAAATGTCAAACAAAACACAAAGAAAGACTGAGCTACTAAGGGATCTTAGAGCAGCAGTGGTGGGGTGGGAGGGAAGAAATATAGGAGACAAATTTAACACCATTTAGGAGGGTTTATGCACAGTGTTTTCATTGCAAGCAGCATTTAGAAGTGACAATTTAGTGGTTTATCATATCCCAGCACACTCCTTCCCTGTCAAATGATGGGCAGAAGCAGCAGAGCAGCTCTGAACACACCGTTTGCTACAAGGCACCACCAACAAATCCAGAACAGCTCCACCCTTGGCCAACCCTCTCCCCTTGGGCCTTCTGAGAAGCTGGGATTTAGGAGAAGGCCTTGCAGGGGAACAGTGTTTCAAATGTCAAAGGCTTTAAAAATATATAAGGATAGGAAAGAACATTTCAGGGTTTTTTTCAGGTGATTGTTTAGGAATTTACTTGGAATAAGCTTCTTCCCCAAGAGGGATTTCAATTCTACACGTGCACAAAGAGGAGAAAACATTAATGCAGTGTTGAGACAACTGCGTGCTGTGAGCAGTGGTTTTAAGGTAAGGCCCTTGTATATCTGGGAGGGTGAAACCTCTGTGTTCAACCCTCTGGGATCATCACTTGGGCTTCCTGTGCTTCTCAAGCTCTCAAAGTAAAATTGACCTACCAAACTCATCTTTGTCTCAATCCTAATCCCTGCATCATCCTTCAGGTGTGTTTCCTCACAATGAAATTGGAGTAGAAAATGCTTTAGGAGATGCTTTGCAGCCCCTTTGTCCCCAAAGGCCCAATCTGCTTTAATTTTTAGGAATGCTCTTCAAGCACAAGGTTTGGATGCAGCCAGTGAGACTCACATTTCAGAAGGACCATCAATGGTCTGATAAAGACACAGCACTTTCAAGCAGGCTGCTGGGACTGAGGAGGATATTTGAAAGCTGTTGACATGCAGTTCTAGCAGAAGTGCAAAATGAAACGTAATGTAGTAGAAGTGGAAAATGAAATGCTGTTAGGCAAGGCTGCTGCCCAAATTGGCTCTGCCTGGATCCACTTGGCCTGCAGCACAGCCTTCTCCCTTTCTCCTCCCTGCCCTCTGCTCAGCACCAACCCAAACCTGGGCTATTTCAATTCCTGTCAGACACAGAGCAGCTGATGGGCAGCAAATGCAGCCTTCCCAAAGTGGCTGCCCATGGCCCGGCCTGCAGGGCAGAGCTCAGGGAGGAGGTGGCAGCTTCCTCAGCGGCTTTTCATGTCCTCTCTCTGCCATGCAGACACTGGCATGCATGGCACGGCTCTGTTTTGGCAGCCGGTCCCTTGGCAGGGCTGGGTGAGCACAGGGTGAGTACAGGGTGAACTCTCTGCTCCTTGCTGTGACACCTGGGCTGGCAGGGATGACACAGTGACCTCGGCCGGCCGATGCTGCCTGTGCCATCACCTGGCACTGACGTGTTTGATGAAAATCCTTTTGCTGGGATTTTTCTCCTGAGAAGCCTCAGAACAGAAATGGAACCAGTAACAATCTGCTGGCTGTGGAGTGTGGGCTGGAGGTGGTTTAGCAACAGGGGCATCTTGGATTGGTCTCCTGTGCATTGTTTCTACTTGATGACCAATCATGGTCCAGCTGTGTTGGGGCTGTGAGCAGTCCCAGGTTTTTATTATTCATTCCTTTCCAGCTTTCTGATGTCTCCTTGCTCTTTTAGTATAGTTCTAATATCTCATTTTCTTTCAATATAATAGAGATCATAAAATAATATTTCAGCCTTCTGAAAGGTGGAGTCAAGATTCTCGTCTCTTCCCTCATCCTGGGGACCCTCAAACACCACCACAATCAGCGGCCGAGCGGGTTTGTGCGAGCCTCTCAGGAACCCTTGGCCGGTCCTGAGTCAGCAGACACCGGGGGGGCAGCCCCGACACGGCCGAGAGCGGGGAGACACCCTCTGTGCCCCGAGGGTGCTAAGGGCACCTGGGCTGGGGGCAGACACTCTCTGTGTGTGCCCCGAGGGTGCTGAGGGCACCTGGGCTGGGGGGAGACACTCTCTGTGTGTGCCCCGAGGGTGCTGAGGGCACCTGGGCTGGGGGGAGACACTCTCTGTGTGTGCCCCGAGGGTGCTGAGGGCACCTGGGCTGGGGGGAGACACTCTCTGTGTGTGCCCCGAGGGTGCTGAGGGCACCTGGGCTGGGGGGAGACACTCTCTGTGTGTGCCCCGAGGGTACTGAGGGCACCTGGGCTGGGGGGAGACACTCTCTGTGTGTGCCCCGAGGGTGCTGAGGGCACCTGGGCTGGGCCCCTGTGCAGCACAAGAGACACCAGAGACATCGGTAGATGATAAAGGGCCGACTCTTAGCAGGGGTTAATCCAAGGTTTTATTAGGAGTCCCAAAGGAGTTCCTGCACCTCAGGGGCCTCCTGCCCAGAGCCCCAGGGAGATGTGTCAAGGTCACCTTTAAAGGGAGGTGGAAACCAAAAGTAGATAACATCTTCCCAACCATTAAGTGACCCTAAGGGATGGATGCTGGGGGACAGACATATAGGACAGCGTATGGGGCAAGGCTTGGGGGGCTGACCCCTGGCCCCTGGCTGATCACTCGACGACTTGGACCGAAACTTCTGCATGGAGGGGATGGGAGGCTGAGTGATTGACAGAGAGCCAGGGTGGGCGTTTGGGGATGATCTCATCCCGGGAGAGGGATAACACAGGTAGAAGGAGGGGGGTACAGTTGGGGATAAACCATTTGGGAAAAATATGGGGATACAAAACAAAATGACTTCAAAGTATTACAAAGTATAAAAATGCACTACAGCAGGTTTGGGCAGCAACAAATAAAATGTAATAAAATGCTTTGGAAATAGAAAAATTAAAAATAGAAATTAAATAAAATTTTAAAAAAACAAAATTAATCCAAAATAAATGAAAAACAAAATAAAAACTGTAAAGTGCTGTAAGAATTCCATAAAAGGTAGTGCCGTAATGCAAGACCCCCAAACACCACCACAATCACCAGCTTCAGTTGGTCTGGGCAGCAGCAAATAAAAAAAACACTGAAAAGCTTTAAAAATAGAAAAATTAAAAATAAAAAATAAAATTAAAAAAATAAAATAAAAACTTTAAAAATTAAAAAATTAAAAATAAAAATTTAATAAAAAATAAAATAAAAAATAAAATAAATACTTCAAAAATAGAAAAATTAAAAATAATAAGTAAATAAAAATTAAATTAAAAACTAAATTAAAAAGCTTTAAAAATAGAAAAATTAGAAATAAAAATTAAATTAAAAATTAAATTAAAAAAATAAAATAAAAAGCTTTAAAAAGAGAAAAATTAAAAATAATAAGTAAATAAAAAATAAAATTTGAAAAATAAAATGAAAAGCTTTAAAAATAGAAAAATTAGAAATAAAAATTAAATAAAAATAAACTTAGAAGAATAAAATAAAAAGCTTTAAAAATAGAAAAATTAAAAATAAGTAAATAAAAATAAAAAAATAAAAAGCTTTAAAAATAGAAAAATTAGAAATAAAAATTAAATATAAAATAAAAGCTTTAAAAATAGAAAAATTAAAAATAAACATTAAGTATAAAATAAAATTTAAAAAATAAAATTAATTAAAAATAAATGAAAAACAAAATAAAAACTGTAAAGTGCTCTAAAGTATCATAAAATTTCCATAAAGGGTAGTGCCGTAAAGCGCGACTGTCGTAAAAGGGGCCGTAAAGCGCGACTGTCGCAAAAGGGGCCGTAAAGCGCGACTGTCGCAAAACGGGCCGTAAAGCGCGACTGTCGTAAAAGGAGCCGTAAAGCGCGACTGTCGTAAAACGGGTCGTAAAGCGCGACTGTCGCAAAAGCTACCGTAAAGCGCGACTGTCGTAAAACGGGCCGTAAAGCGCGACTGTCGTAAAACGGGTCGTAAAAGCGACTGTCGCAAAAGGTGCCGTAAAGCGCGACTGTGGTAAAGGGGGCCGTGAAGCGCGACTGTCGCAAAAGGTGCCGTAAAACGCGACTGTCGTAAATGGGGCCGTAAAGCGCGACTGTCGCAAAAGGTGCCGTAAAGCGCGACTGTCGTAAAGTGGGCCGTAAAGCGCGACTGTCGCAAAAGGTGCCGTAAAACGCGACTGTCGTAAAGGGGGCCGTAAAGCGCGACTGTCGCAAAAGGTGCCGTAAAGCGCGACTGTCGTAAAGGGGGCCGTAAAGCGCGACTGTCGCAAAAGGTGCCGTAAAGCGCGACTGTCGTAAAACGGGTCGTAAAGCGCGACTGTCGCAAAAGGGCCGTAAAGCGCGACTGTCGTAAAGGGGCCGTAAAGCGCGACTGTCGCAAAACTGCCGTAAATTGCCGCTGTCGTAAAAGGTGCCGTAAAGCGCGACTGTCGCAAAAAAACTGTCGTAAAGCGCCACTGCCGTAAAATTGTGCTATACAGGCTGGCGGCGCCCTGGCTGTCACGGGGTGCCGTACAACATGGCAGCGCCGTGGCCGTCGCGGAATGCCGTACAAGATGGCGACGGCCGACCGAGTGGGCGTGGCCGGGGGGGGCCGTGTCGACGGGCTGACGTCATTAGGCGGCACTCTGCCTGCAGTGCGCCGGTGCAGACGGCAGGGGGCGCTGTGCCTGCAGTGCGCCAAAGCAGACGCCGGGGGGCGCTGTGCCTGCAGTTCGCCGGTGCAGACGGCAGGGGGCGCTGTGCCTGCAGTGCGCCCATGCAGACGGCAGGGGGCGCTGTGCCTGCAGTTCGCCGGTGCAGACGGCAGGGGGCGCTGTGCCTGCAGTGCGCCGGTGCAGAC
This sequence comes from Molothrus aeneus, assembly GCF_037042795.1. NCBI lineage: Eukaryota > Metazoa > Chordata > Aves > Passeriformes > Icteridae > Molothrus > Molothrus aeneus. Next base: position 5,599,158 of record NC_089649.1, on the reverse strand, counting down.
GGCAGGGGGCGCTGTATAAATAGAGTGTAAAGTATAAACTATACAGAAGAAGAAATAAAAGCTCTATGTCACCTGCAGCTGTAGAAAATTTCAGGCTCCCATGGAGGAAATAGTTTTCCTAAAATCATTACCGTTTTGGGGTTTTTTGCACTCCTAGGTAGCCTGAACGTTTCTACTGCTGCTTTTTTATTCTAAAGCTAGAATGGAAAGCCAAGATTAAAAATATAGGGAAAGAAAGAAAAGAAAGAAAGGAAAGGAAGGAAAGAAAGGAAAGAAAGAAAGAAAGAAAGAAAGAAAGAAAGAAAGAAAGAAAGAAAGAAAGAAAGAAAGAAAGAAAGAAAGAAAGAAAGAAAGAAAGAAAGAAAGAAAGAGGAAAAGGAAATGAAGAAATAAAAAGAAGGAAGAGAAAGGAAGAAAAAAAAGTGAAAAAGGAAAAGGATGAGAGTGAAAAAGGAGGAGTGAGAGTGTAAAAGGGGGTGAAAAACAGAGTGAAAAAAGAAGAAAGAGTTGGAGTGGAAAAGAAAGGACATTCGGGAGGGGCGGTGCTGCCTAAGGTGCTTCCGCGCCCAGGAGCGAAGGAGCCGTTTGATCCCCCGGCGGGACCGCAGCTCCCGGTGGCGGAAAACGGAGCGGTGGCTGTCAGTCCGAGACTACAACTCCCGGCAGGCCCTGCGGCCGTAAAGCGCGGCGTCTGACGCAACGGCCGACGCGCCGTAGGAGTGGCTGGCGGGCCGAGGCGGCCGCGCGCCGGGGGAGCGGGCTGGGCGCGGGGAGCTCCCGGCGCCTCTCCCGCGCGGGACGGAGCCGCGGCAGCGACGCTGGAGGGGCGAAGCCTCCGGCCGGCCGCCCGCACGGAGCCGAGCGGCGCGGAAGGGGCGTCCGCCCGGTGCCTCGGCCTCGCTCAGCGGTCCCGGTGGCGGGGGCTCAGCTCGGGCGGGGCGCGCTGCAGCCCGCCGATGGCGGAGCGCCAGGCGGTGCTTTGCTGCCGCGGGCCGGGAGCTGCAGGAGCCGCCCCGGGCGAGCGGCGCCGGGCGCTGCCGCGGTCACTGTGCGGCGGCGGGCGGAGGCGCGGGAGCCGCCGAGCTGCAGCCGTGTCCCTCGGGCTGCTGCCGCTGCTGCGGGCGGGGGCGGACGAGCGGCTGGAATGACACGGCTGCTGAGTGCCTCAGTGCTCGTGGCTCTTTCTTCCACGCAAACAGATGGAGCGGCATCGCTGAGCAGTAAAACACAGCGATGGCCCGGAGAATGGCGAGCGCAAGGAGCGCCGGGCTGGATCCTTCTGCTGGCACAGGTGCGATCCGCAAACTCAGCCCCTGGTGCCCCTACCCTCCCGACCCCCAGGGGAAATGCTCTCCAGCCTCGAGCTGCTGCAAGACAAAACGTGTGATTTGACACTAGGGTCCGGAAAAGGTTTCCGTTTAGATTAGCAAATGCCTCAATTGTTCTTGGTTACATCCTAGGATCGGTTTTAGGCAGTGACTTTATACCGCTTGTCGGATTTTCTTGTGCAATGGTAAGAAAATAGGCAGGTCTGATCCTGGTTTCGCTTTTTTTCTACTTCATGTTCCACGAGCTGCTTTTATCCAAGCAATTGTTTTAAAGTTCTGCTGTAGGCATTTATGGTTCACTTTTTTTTTCTTTGCAGCACCTGTGACTTTTTTTTTTTTCTCTAAATCGGCAGTAAATATAGCTGAGTAAAATTACCTTGGTTTTCTTCCTTCTTTTTTAACTGACATGTTTTTATTGATAATCCTATTTGAATATGCAGAAAAAGTGGGTATGTCCTGTAATATATCCCAGCTTTTCTTGTTTACAGGGTACTCAGAAAATCTGTCTCCCTTAGAGTCCCACTGAAACATTCTCAGTGCAATCTCCGTTAAGGTATGGATTGACAAATAAGCCACCATCAGCTGAGATATTTGCCTGTGTACCTTTTCCTGTAATTCAGAGCTTGCGTTCTGTGTAAACCTATAAAACATGTAAAAATGGTTTTGCAAGTCTTAATCGTTGAAGGCAGCAAGAAGTGGTTTTAAAGCCTGTTCTTGAGCAGACAAATGGGAAAAGTGTGGATTTGATGCTGAACTTGTCATTTTTCATTTGACTTGCCTTGAATTATTTAGGAAGACAGAGAACTAGAAAAAGAGAGAAATAGAATTGGTTCTTGAGCCCTCCTAAAATGCTCCCCGTGATTCTGTGTGGAGCCAAAGTGAAGGGTGATGGAACAGAGCCCTGTGCTTTGGAAGGAAATCAATTTCAACCTGATCTCCACCCTGAGTCTCCCTAATTTCTGTTTTTAAAATGCAAACGAAGTTTAGGAAGTGTTGGGAGTCAGTATTTTGGGGAAGAAATGGCAGTTGCACCAATCGTTCCATTTCCCAGAGGCTCTGGGAACGATTCATTTTGTAAGCGCTGTAACTGCAATCGGTTGGTGGTTCGGGGTTGGAATGTGCACTTGCCCTCCTCTAAAGCACTCGTTCCTTTGCATTTCAGTGCCAGGAGTCTGGAGAAACTGGAGAAGAGCCCAAGAGACATTTTTCATCCTGAGATAGAAAAGGTAGGAAAGGACTTTTCTTTGTTTGGTTCTTTTTCTTTATTATTTTCTGGAAATAGAAGTAATTAAGTATAGATACCACTGGTTTGTCTGTTCCAGCAGCAGATAATAATAGTAGTAACTATAATGTGATACTGCTTAAACTGTCTCTTTATCCATTGAACTGGTCATTTAAAATCCAAACTTGTAAACACAAATAAAACCATCATCTTTGTAGAATCTTTAATAGGAGGGGGCTAAAGATGCTGGTTTTGTTGACAGGATTTATTGGTTCTGGAAGGGCAAGAGGTGAGTACAAGCCTGACTACTTCTTGCTCACAGACCCGTCCGGTGAATGCAGCTTTGTATTTTGATGGGCTTATGATGGCTTGGAAATCAATTGCTCGTTACAGTAAAAATAAGTAATGTTTTTTTGAACATGATAGCAAAAATAGCTTAAAGCACCAACTTAATAATAATAGATCACCAATTTAAGGAAATAATTTTATGCTATACTATCAAAATGTAAAGGTAAATGATTATGTATTAGGAGGTCGTATGAGATGTACGTTCTAATGTGTAGCATGTATACAAAGATACACACATACTTGAAAGTCCTTAGAGGAAACAAAGTTTTACATCTTCTGTTTGACTGTTTACCAAATAATATTTGGTTTTATTTTCCAGGGATCGGTGAATTTTAAATTTGGAGTCCTCTGTGCTAGGGATGGTCAGCTTACAGATGATGAAATGTTCAGTCATGGTGAGTTTTTCACCTTCTCCTTAATTGTTTTGTTCACCTACATAAAAAAAAGGTATGTTTTTTATTTGTTACCCTGTTCTGTCCGTTTCCTCAGTATTTGCTGGAGCTCTGCTTACCCAAGCTTTGGGTAAAACAAGCTTTGGGTTCCTTCTGTCCCACTGGGTGTTGCCCAGTTTGGCTGCATCTGGTGAAATTCACCCTGAGCCCTTACAGAACCAGCTCAAACCACGTGAGAGCCATTCGCAGCTCTCTCAGGACACCCGGAGGAGGATGGGTGACGTTTCTGAGCATCTGGCCAGTGTACTTCTATCAAAACTCGGCCTGTGACATTTCTGGGGAAAACCCTTCTGTATCCTGGAGGGTTCCTCAAACTCTGTTGAGGATCCAGGTAGCAGTTGCTCACCTGGATGGTTCCAGCTCCTCAAGTTAACACTTGTACTCTTGCCCTGTAGTTTAGATCTATTGTAGTTTTGGTATTTTGCAAGGTTTTGCGTCTTTGGAAAATAACGTGCGTTTCACTCTTTGGAACCTCTCGGATCATTCCTTGGTGCAGCACCACCTAATGGGACACTTGGCTGCTGTGCTGAAGGGCTTGGTTACTAGGATTGTAAATCCCGGAGAGTTTGTAAGTCTTCTGTCCCCAGGGAGGTGTCACGCTTTGTTCACTCTGTTTGTCAGGTGCTGCTTCTCGTCGGAAGTATTAACTTCAAACTGCCCTGTTCTTTTTTTAACTTTTTTTCCTGGTTCTCTCCGTAGGGCAGGGAAGGACTCTCGTATCCCGGTCGTCAGACTCAGCGCTGCCCGAGAAGATACAGAGACTGTAAAAATCATAAGGAGCAAATAGGACTGCAGAGGAAACAAACTGGAGAGAACAAAAGGTGATATTGTTCTCCTTAGCCTGGATTAGAAACATCCCCTGTGCTTTGATGCCGGTGGCTGCCAGGGGCTCGTTAGGTCTTTTTAGGCAGCTGTAGGTGTTCACTTGTAGGTTTTCTGTCTGGACGAGTCAATTCAGACTTTGCTAAGCTTATATTGGAAAATTACTCTCTAGTTCAGTCCAGCATGACATTTTTGAATGTTGTAAAAAAGAACATGTTACTTTGAATTTGCTAATGATGAGAAGCTTTAGGTTTCAGGGATGGGAGATATGAGAAGAATTTTGTGGGGACGTTAGACTGAAATAAAGCACACCTTAGGCTGGACTGGCACACTTGCAGATCCCCTATCAAACAGGAGTGCTTAGATTAGCCTGGGTGCTGCCCATTGTTTCTGTAGGAATAAATGTTTCCTGGCCTTCAGAAGTAAGCTGCTTTGAAAACCTGGAAGCTGCAGTACAGTGACAATCCACGTGCTTGGGATTCAAAGGAGATTTCAGAAGGGTGATGGGCTTTTGTCTTTTCCTACAAGTCCATGTAATCCTACGGAGGAGTTTTTAATTGCGTGCTGCCGAGTCACCCATCAGAGCCCTGTTGTACCGATGATCATGCAAATACAAAACAAAAAATCAGAGCCTGTCCCAGCCCCTTAGAGCCCAGCCCATTATTTCCTCAGGCTGCCCTCTGTGTGCCATTGATACTCAGCACGGGAGCGAGCTGAGGGTTGCTGCAGCTGTTGGGAACAAACTCCTTCTCGTCACACAGCAATAGAACTGGGACGACGCCTGGGCCAGCGCCTCTCTGCTCTCGTCTCCCCAGTCTCCAGCAGAGCAGCTCCGGCCCATCCGGGTGTGCGTGACCCAGTTCCCGATGGTCTGAACGCGCTGAGCAGCGCTCGGCTGCTGGGGGGTTCAGGGAAGGCAGAGTGTGCATTATCATCCTCCTGAACCTACAGACAAACCAAGGGAGAAGCCATAGGGTGGCAATCAGTCGCATACATGCTAAATAAAACTCGCCGGTGTTTGTAAGGATTGTTTCTGCTTGTTCTTTGTTGTGCTTCTGTGCTTAGGAAGCGTCCCTTGAAAATGAGTTCAGTTCATCACTTGAAACTTTGTTTGCAGACCCTCACTGAGCAGAATTTGTTGCAGACTCGGTGCATGCTGTGCTGCCCTCCTGGGAGTGTGAGGAGCTCCAGCGTGCTACTTTGTGCTTTAGGACACTCTGAGGGATTTATTCCTTTTGGGATCCACCATGAGAATTCCCAAGAGAGGTAGTAATAAGGTATGACATTGGGAAAAAGACTGTGTCCTTGGAATGTTGTTGTTGTTGTTGTCGTCAAAAGTTAATTTTTCCTTCTTTCTTAGCCAGTAGTCAGCTTTTTGCTTTATTTTTTGTGATATCAGTATTGGATTGTTTAAAAAATGGCTTCAAAATAACTGCAGCGGCTGGCCACCAGGACCTTGTTCAGATTTGCCTATTTGCTTGTAGCTAAAACGTTTCCATATTGTTTCTCATTCTATTGAAGAAACTGCTGCCCAGTCAACTAAGAACTGAACATCTGTCTGTCTGGGACATGGGGAGAGGATTTAGGTCGTGTCTTTGTTTCCAGAAAAAAGTTCCAGTGTAGTTTCTAACTAGAGGCAAAGGGGGGTGAAGACTCGGGGCTCTGATGCCGTTGGGGGCACCCCGAGGTGCCCAGGAGAGGGAGCCCCACTGCGGTGCAGGAGCAGGTATGTTATCACGTACTAGAGAGCAAATGATAAATAGAAATAGGAAAATTATAAATATAAAATATTTTTAAGTCGTTAAATAAAGCGGGTTTTTTTACTTGTCAATAGGCAGGGTTTTGATGATAAAAATTATAAATACAAACAATATGAAGGTAGAAATCTAAGTCTAGAAATATATCATAAATACATACAGATAAAGTTTAAAAATAGAAGAAAAAATCAGTTGCAGCAGTAGATACGATACATAATATAAATAATACTTTAAATACATGTCTAGAATTTTATAGATATTATATATAATTATTAATAGATTGCATCAAAAGAAACTATAAATATAAATGTGAATATAATTATACAAAATATAAAAATATTTCGATATCGTTTAAAAGAAGGTGTTTTCTTGTATTTATTTGGTTAGAGATGGCTGTTTTATTTGGATTAATAGAAGTATTCTAGAAATATAAATCTAACTATAGAAAGATGCAATCGATAGAGAAAGATATTTCTAAAAACACAACCGAACGACGCCGCCTTCGGGGGAATCGCACGAGCTCGGCCGAAGCAAGGCGAGAGCGGCCGACCCTGACGGCCTCGAGCGAACCGAGGCGAGGCTTCCGAGGCTGCCTGGAGCGAAGCGAGCCGAGCTCAGGCGAAGCGAGCCTGCCGCTCTCGTGCGCGCTAATTAGCGCCAGTGCGGTCCCAGCCTAATGAGCTCCTGCCCGAGCCCGCGCTCCCGGTCGTGTCCGCGCCACGGCCGGGCCGCCCGTGGGACGCGGCAGCGGGAGAGCCCCGAGCCGGGCGAGCTGAACGTGAGGCGGCGGCGCTTGCCCGCCCGCCCTCAGGGAGCCGAGCCGAGGCGAGCGGAGCCCAAGGCACAGAGCGGCTGGGAGTTGGGCCGAAGCGAGCCGAGCTCGGCCGAAGAGGCGAATGCAGGCGCCAAGAGCCGAGTTTAGCCGACAATAGCCGAGTTTAGCCGACAAGAGCCGACTCGAGCCGAGCGTCTCCGGAGCGAGCCGAGCTCCGCCGAGCGCAGCATCCCGGGCAGGGCGAGGCGCCGGGCCGGGCTCGGGGTGCGGCCGGGGCTCTGGGAGGCTTCCCCGCCTGTCCCTCTCTCTAGCCCTCCTTCCTTCTCCCCGTATTCGCCTTCTCTCGCTCCCTTTCCCCCATTCCCTCTCCCCCCACAAACCCGGCTCCTTCCTGTCCTGTCCCTAGCCCGCTACTCCCTTCTGTTCCCCCTCTCTCCTTCCTCTGCCCAGCCTCCCTGTACCCTCGTCCCGGGCTTTCCCTTCCCGTCCCGCTTTCCTGCGCAGCCCGAGCTCCCTCGCCGCCCTTTCTCATGCCCTGCTCTCGCTCCTCTCTTCCCGTGCCCCCTTTCCTTCTTTGCCCCGCAGCCGCGGGGCTCGGGCTGCCGGAGAATAAAGCCCCGAGGGCCGGAGCCCGGCGCCCCTGGGCCCTTGCAGGAGTCCCCGCGCGGGGCCGGAGGCTCTCGGCGGATCCCCCCGTGCCGCTCAAGCAGCCCGGCCGACAGCGCCGGAGCTGCGGCTTTGCCGGCATCGCGCTGAGAGCGGCCCCCGCCCTGTGCCGGGCCGTCCCCGCCGTCTGTGCCGCTCCCTCTCTCGCTGCCCCCGGCCCGTGACAGCGAGGCTGGGCAGGAACCTCAAGCCTTCTGGGGGCTGCCCCCGCTTTCTTGTTGCAGCAGAATCCCTTGCTGGGGCCATGCACGTGTGGGAAGGGCTTGGGGGAAGCGCTGTGCTGCTGTCCAGGGCAGGCGGATTCGTTCTGAGCCTTCTTTGGGGGTCGGGAAAAGGGGGGGTGAAGACTCGGGGCTCTGATGCCGTTGGGGGCACCCCGAGGTGCCCAGGAGAGGGAGCCCCACTGCGGTGCAGGAGCAGGTGGGGGGCGGGCGAGGGGCGGGGGTCACGCTGGGTGCCGTCCCCCAGAGGGACCCAAAGCTGCCACCAAATGCGCAGGGAAATTGCATTCCAATGTCTTGGGACAGAGGCTCATGGGAAGTTTTCTCAGCTATCCAAGGCACGGAGCCCTGGAGCCAAGTCAGCCTGAGCTGCTGCGTGCTTGCTGTGAGCCTTGAGGTGAGCGCGCATCATTGCGGGCTTGGGATCGATTGAAATGCGCTAAGGAAACCAGCTCTGGCGAGGGAGGCAGGGAGGGAAATGCTCTCTTAACATGTGCCAATGCTTCTGTCAAACTCATCAGGGCAGGACAGCGTTCAGACTGAAAGTGTGAGAAGATGTGGAGTGAGACAGAGAATCTGACAGGAGCACCGGACTCACAAGTGCACGAATTTTGCTTTTGGCTTGGATTTAAACTCAGAAGTTGTAAGGAATTTGGGAAGGAGAAGGGACATTTCAGAAGGAGAAGAAGGAGAAGTTGTTGCAGTCCTGGCAAAATCTTTGGTTCTAGCTAAGAAAAGAAGTTAGTTTAAAAAAGAACAAAGAAAAAAACGTGGGTTTTTTTCCTTCACTGCTCTATTAATTGGTGGTATATGGTGTGTTGTTTTATTTCTTGGTCTTCTTAACTCTGTGTAAATAGTTTTTTGAGTGAAGCTCACTTTCTGGACGGGTTGGTTTGTATTTGAGGTAGGATTAATTTCAAGAGGTTTCTTTCCTAGACTTCTGACAGGTATTCCTGGGATTTTGGTTTTGTTTACTGTATGTATCAACAGAGAGATTTGGTAGGGCCAGCTGGGCTGCTGGAGTTTTGGGTGTTAATTTATGAGATGGCTTTTGTTCAATGCAGTTTTGAATTGTTGAAAGGGTTTTTAATGTAGTGGTTTTAAGGCGGTTTTTAAGAATTGTTTGTATTGTTTCACGTTGTTTGTAGTTGGTGTATGATCAGGGATATGGTGGAACTTCTTGAACGTTCTGGTTTTAGCGTTCCTAAGTTCCAATTTCTTTCTGCTTTGATTTTTTTTTTCAGTTTTATTTTTGGAGGCAGGGGCATTTATATGGTGGGTTTTTATAGGCAATATGCTTTTAAATTTGGGTAGTGATATTTTTTAGTATTTTAATAGTTTAGAGTTTTTATTTTCATGCTTTTATTTTTTTAATTTTTAAAAATAATTTTAATAGATTATTGGTTATTATTTGTGAGTTAGCATAAAGGTAGAGCTTTGGGGGCTTTTTTTAGTAATGTTTAGGGTCAGTTGTAGGGTTTTGAGTTTAGTGAGTTGGTTGGATTTAATTTTTCATGGGTGTTTGTTTTTACTAGCAGTTCTGTCATTTTCCATGTGTATCTGAGTTTTTTGGGGTTTTGAGCCATTGGTTTAGGAGGAAGTTTATGATGAGAATGTACGGAGCTTTTGGGCTAGTTATAGTGGGATTTCAAATTTCTTTACAGTTCGGTTGATTTGAGTTTTTCTTAGGGTTAAATGTCGTGGGGTCTTTGTTCTGTTAGTCCTAGAAATAGGTTTTGTTTGGATATGCTGCGATGGATGAGCGTGGGCTGCGTACCGGTGCTGACGAAGGCGCAGGATTTTTGTGGTTCTGATGCGTTGGGTTAATGAATTGATATGGTCTAATATATAGATTAATTAAAGTAGAAATAAATATAAATATAAAAATAAATATAAAATGATAGTGGTAAACATAAATATAGAAAACAAATAGATAAATATATAAAACTATAATATATAGTATATTATTGTAACATACCATAATATATATAAATGATAGTCTATTTTATATATATATCCAAAGATATATAAATATAGATTGTAAATCTAAAAATATTTAAATATAGTTAAAATAAATTGGGGATTTTTTGATTTTATTTGGTTATAGGCTGGGTTTTTAATAAATAATATAAATAATATAAAAATAGAAATACAAATATAAAAATATATATTATATATACACCAATATATATAAATATTTATTATAAATAAATATAAGAAATATACAATATAAAAATGATATATCTATTTTTATATTATTTATATTATTTATAAAAACCCCCTCCTCTGTGCAGTCTGTCGCAGTTGCCCACAGTCTGTCGTGCTGCTTACGGAAGTGCCAAAAGCCAAAACCTTGAGGAACAGACCTTAATGTGACTCTATAAATGGCTTTAACAATCCCCTCCTTTCTTGTTTTCATTTTGAGGCAATCCTGATTGCCTTTGGTTTTCTCCAGCCAGAGTTAATCCAAAATCTGTCTCTTCAGGCCCCTTTCTGGCCTTGCCTAGAGCACAGCACACTTTTTCCCCCTTGAATGTTTCTCCTGGCTGGTGAGGCCATGAAAGGAGTGGGAGATGATGGGAGAGGAGCTCAGTGCAGGCAATTGCAGAGTTCCTCGCTCTCCCCTGTGCAATAAGGAGGGGAGCATTGCCCAGCAGGCAGACGATGGAACGAGTGGAGATGCCTTGTGAGGAAGGCAGAAGGAATTAATGTCTGCAGGAGCCCAGGGAGCGCTGGGGCTGTAACTGGGAGATGCACAGCAGACATTCTCCCCAAAGGCAGGGCAGGGGCGGTTTCTCCTGTTTCTGGGCAATGCCGGGGTGGCTGTCACTGCTGCTGCCACTGGAACTCTCAGCCCAGGGCTCAGGCCAGCGCCAGCAATCATCTCTGCCAGCTCATGGGCATTGCTGGATGTCTCCTGTGCTGCTCAGTGACGCTCAGCAGCCTCAGTTCTGGTCAAAATCATTTCAGTGGGAGCTATGAGGCACAAAAATGCTGAGACCGATTTCACAGAGCCACCTGTCCCTCGTGAGTGCAGGGTGCAATCCCAGCAGAGCAGGGGCAGCTCTCCCTGGCTGTGCTTTCTCTCAGCACCTGAATGACCCTCAGTGTTTGGCAGGAAAGGGGCTCCAGTAAACTGCCTCCTTTCTCCTCCTCCTGGAGTCCCAGCTGCAGAAAGAACTGAGCAGTGGGGTGCAATCCTTGTTTGAAATGGCTGAGAATGAATCTCGATCCCAGCCTCAGAACTGAGCCCCGGTCGTTGCGTTTGCCTTCTCCTGGGTGCGCTGCAGTCGCTGCCGTGCCCCAGGGCAGGGATTTGTGTGCCAGCCTTAGCAGGCTGAAGTGCTGGAGATCTCTCGGTGGGCAGGAAATGGAATGGGCTGCCTTGGCCGCACCTGCTCCTGCCAGCTGGATCCAATATCCATGGGGGACTTTGCAGGCACCGCGTGCGTCAGTCCCGCTCCTTAGGACAGGCTCCCAGCTCTGCCCTGGCACTGATCCGGGAGCTCTGGGACACCAAAGGTTTGGAGCGGCCCCTGAGCCTCGGCAATGCCTGCAGGGCCGGAGGCTTCCCTGGGCCAGGGCAGGGAATCCCTGCTTGTTCCCAGGCGGGAATGCCCGGGCTGGAGCAGCTGGGAGGCGTGGCCCATGGAAAGGGACGCGAGCTAAAGGCCGAGAGCTCAGGTGGAAGCAGCGGCTGCCAAGGGAGCTGAGCCAGAGGCAGCCCGGGCAGGGCAGAGGATGGGAATCCTGAAAGGTGAACGTGCCCAGACCGGCAAAGGGCAGAAAGCAAAAGTCCAAGCCAGCAAAAGACAATGTAAACCGTGGAGATAAAAAGACTCTTGAATTTGCCTTTTCATAATGAAATAAATCCAGCTGGAACAACATCAATAAAAGCAGTGGGAAGGATCATAGCAACAGGTGGGGTTTTGCTCAGCTCTGCTTCGCTTTGATTCCACTACAAAAGATCAAGGCTTCTCAGGAAGATGGAAATGAACACATAGGTTGATCCAAGAGCAGTGAAAAGTGGGAATGAGGAACTTGTAGCCCCAGGAATGGCTCTGCCCTTGTGCGCTAAGAGAGCTTCAGCAGCAATTCCCGCTTTGGTGACATTTTCCAACAACGTGGATTTTCTACAGGGGCAGACTTGGAAAAGAGCAGCTCCACGTTGAGATCACGTTGAGAGCTGCTCATGAGTGTCACAGCTGCAGCTCCCCAGAAGCTGAACTGTTCACTGCAGAAAGAAGGAGAGGCAATTTGTTTTGCCATTATCAGTGTGCTAACAATGTGTGCCATGCAAAGGTCACGAGCAGAGATGGCAGCAGGCTTTGCTCTGAGAAGCAGAACAGGTTGGATTTAGGGCATCCTAATGAGATTAGAGTGAGACAAAAGCTCAGCTGATAGGAGCAGAGGAGCACGTGGATCCATCCAGGCATTTCTGTCATGGAAAGCTAAATAGGCAAAGATCTGGCATCAGCTTTAATTGATGGCTGTCATCTTTCTGCTTTTGAGACCTAGTCAGTGGCATGGTATTGGCCAGAGTTTTAAACAGACAATGGCATCAGGTGTTAGGAATCTTAGCTAGGTGTGATTGCGTAAAGAAGGAAAGGAGAACAGCGTTGTTTATCTTTGTTTTGGAGCCTGCAGCCATTGTGGCTGCTTTGCACAGTGCACGTTGGTAGCGGTCGGTGTGCGAGAGTCTGTAAAATGAATATGAAAGCTTCTGGCCATGCCTTGATCCCGCCCAAGGAGCACAGAGCGAGTTCTCCCCTCAGGAGCAGCCCTGTCGGCCGGCAGTGCCGGCTCCTCCCGGGCACTCCCATCCGCCTCCTCCTCCTGGCGGAGCCCGAGCAGAGAGCCCGCGTCCCCGAGTCCCCGGGCGGGATGCGAGTCCCGGGCTCGGGCCCGTCCCTCTGCTCCCGCTCAGTGCAAGGGGCTCGGTGCCGGCTGCTGCCGAGCCCCGGCCGCTGGGGCTCCGCTTCCTCTGCCAAAGCTGCCGCTGTCCCTGAGAGAGGCGGGGCAGCTGCCATGGCCCGGGAGCGCGGCCATCCTTGGGGAGCTGCTCCTTCCCGGCGGCGGCAGCTGGGAGCTGCCTCAGCCTGAGCTCAGGAGCCGGGCAGGAGCGCCCGGATCGTCACCCGCTGCTGCCCGCTCCGGCCCGGGCACCGGGCACCCCTTCGGTTCCCCCGGGCCGAGCGGATCCGGGGCTGCTCCCCGCGCCGCGGCAGCGCCCGGAGCCACGAGCGGCATCGCTCCGTGAGCCGGAGGCGGCGCAACAAACCCGGCTGGGGATAATGGGATATCACAGTGCTGGGATAACGCGGTATTGCAGACGGGCTGCATTTTATGGCATCCTTTCAGGGCAGGCTTCCTACCTTCTAATGCCACGGGTGGGTTTTTTGCTAGCCTGGAGCAGTTCTCACAGGAGAATCAAATGGGTGAGAGGTCCATTCCCTGTGACCATCTGTGGGGATGGCCGCAGTCAACGACCCTGTGAACTGAGACTAATAAATTGGGCATTTTTCTGGTCTCAGAATCGGAGTCTTAAGTCCTGTGGGTTGTTTGTTTGTGGGTTTTTTGTTTGTTTGTTTGTTTGTTTTTTTTGTGGTGGTGAAGGTGAGGAGGGCTCAGGGACAAAGTCCTCCGCTGCTGGCACTTGGACCCAGTCCCAGCTGGGCAGGCCGAGGGCTGTGAAGCCGGGACTTGAGCCCTGTGTTTCGGGGGTGCAGAACGAGGCTCGCCCAGGCCTCGAGCACAGAGGCCGAGTCCTGCATTTTGGGGCCCGGGCCCGGCCCCGGCCTGACGGGGGCGGCTTCGGGGCTGAGAGAAGCGCTCAGGCGCTCCCTCGTGGCGCTCGGCAGCGGAGGCCGAGCTGCGGCCGAGGCTCTTCCCGGAGCCGGGACACTCGTGGGGCCTCTCCCCGGTGCCGATGGGCGGGGGGTGAGGAGCCGGGAGCGCGGCGTTGCGGGGCCCGTGGGGCCGGCGTTCGGGGGCTCGGGCCCAGCCCCCGCCGCGGTCTCGGGTGCCGGAGGCCCCGGGGCCGTTGCCGGGCGGGCGGGGAGGTGCCGGGGGCAGGAGGCGGGGCGGGAGCCGCGGTGTCCCCGGGCCTGGGCGGGTCCCGGCCGGGGCTCGGCGAGCCCGGGCCCGACGGAGCGGGACGGGAAGGCGGGGCCGGCGGTTGCCGCTCCCTGGCCGCCACTCCCGCCCGCGGCGCCGGGACACGGAAGGTGACACCGGGACGGGGCTCTGCGGGCTCAGGAGAGCCAGGCCCCTCCCGCCCCATAGCGATCCAAGTCGCGATGGCGACGGGGGAGAGGCGGCACCGGCCGGGACTCCCGGCAGAGCCGGGCAGCGCTCGGCCCCCGCAGCCCAGGCCGCGGTCACGGCCCCGCCGCAGCGCCCCGGGCTCCGAGCGGTCCCCGGCGGGAGCAGCCGTCGGGCGGGGCTCGCACAGCGCCGAGCGAGGCTCCCGAGCGATAGCCCCGGGACCGGGGGGGACAGGGGGGCGGGGCCGGCACAGGTGCGAGGGGCGGGGCCACGGAGCGCGGGCACGGGGCGATGCGACGGTGCCACCGCCACCGTGGGCGGGGGGCAGAGCGCCGCTGGGGTGTGCCGGGCGGTGCCGCCTCTCCCCCGTCGGGCGGATGGAAGCGGCATCGGGCCCGGGACCGGTTTGGGGCCCGGGATGGCGGCGGGCACGGGGCGCTGCCGGGTGCGGGATCGCGGCCGTTCCCCGGTGCGGAGCCGCCGTGTGGGGCCGGGACCCCGCAGGGCGCCCTCTGGCGGACACGGAGCGCGGTGCGAGCACTGCGCCCCCGCCTGGCGGGGGACAGCGGTGCGGGGGGCGGAGCCTGAAAACAGGGGGCGGGGACAGGGGCGGAACCGGGCGGAACAAGGGACGGGGCCTGAGAGAACGGGGGCGGGCCCAGGCGGCACAAAGGGCGGGACCAGGGGCGGGGCCGGCTCAGGTGTGCACGGCGGGCGCGGCTCAGGTGTGCGGGGCCCCAGAGCGGCTGCGCGGGGCGGGGCCGAGGTGTTTTAGACCCCGGAAATCGCCTCGGCTGCCATTTGCTCACTCAGAGCACGGTGCGGACGGGAGCTCCCTGTGCGGGCTCCGCAGGTAAGGCGCGGAGGCTTCGGCCTCCCTTTCTGTCCTTCTCTCTATCCCTCCTTCCTTCCCCGCGTATTCCCTTTCTTTCTCCCCCTTCCCTCTCGCCCTAAAACGCTCCTTTCCTCTCCTCCCAAACCCGACTCCCCTCACTCGTTCCTGTCGTGTCCCTTCCCCGCTACTCCCTTCTATTCCTCCTCTTTGCACCGTCCCTCTTGTCCCCCCTCGGCCTTTCCCTTCCTCTCCCGCTTCCCTCCTCACTCCGACCCCTCTCCCTCCCCGTCCTCACCACCCCCATCTCTCCTGTCTCCCCGTCCTCCCCTCTCCTCCTTTTCTCGCAGCCGCGGGGCTCGGGGTGCCGGGCAATAATAAAGCCCTGAGGGCCGGAGCCCGGCGCCCCCGGCCTCGCTGGGGTCCCCACACGGGGCCGGAGCCGCTCTGCGGGTCCCCCCATTGCAGTCCAACACACGGCCCGACACCGCCGGGGCTCCGGCTTTCCCAACATCACACTGGGGGGGTCCTGGGGTGGGGGGCCCGAGTTACAGGGGCCCCCTCATTAGGAGGGGGTCCCAGGGGGGAGGGGGGATAGGAGGGACCCCCTCATTAGGAGGGGGTCCCAGGGGGGAGGGGGGTTAGGAGGGGCCCCCTCATTAGGAGGGGGTCCCAGGGGGGAGGGGGGGATAGGAGGGGCCCCCTCCGGAGGAGGGGGTCCCTGGGGGGGGTCGGGGAGGGCCCCCTCCGAAGGAGGGGGTCCAGGGGAGGGGGCGGGGCCTGGGGGGGTAATTCCCCCTCCAGGCTCCGCCCCCTCCCCCGGACCCCCTCCTTCGGACGGGGTCCGACCCCGGCCCCCTCCAGGGACCCCCTCCTCCGGACCGGGGCCCGGGAGGGGGGAGGGCGGGTGGGGTGGGGAGGGGGGCACGTCACTCTGCAGCGTGAACATACGTAAAAAAAAAAAAAAAAATGCCAGACACACGACCGTCCCCTGCCGTCCTGTCCCCGCCCGCCCCACCCTCCCCCCCGGGCCCCGGTCCGGAGGAGGGGGGTCCCTGGAGGGGGCCGGGGTGGGACCCCGTCCGGAGGAGGGGATCCAGGGGAGGGGGCGGGGCTTGGAGGGGGAATTACCCCCCCAGGCCCCGCCCCCTCCCCTGGACCCCCTCCTCCGGAGGGGGCCCTCCCCGACCTCCCCCCAGGGACCCCCTCCTCCGGAGGGGGCCCCTCCTATCCCCCCTCCCCCCTGGGACCCCCTCCTAATGAGGGGGCCCCTCCTAACCCCCCCTCCCCCCTGGGACCCCCTCCTAATGAGGGGGCCCCTGTAACTCGGGCCCCCCGCCCCAGGACCCCCCCAGTGTGATGTTGGGAAAGCCGGAGCCCCGGCGGTGTCGGGCCGTGTGTTGGACTGCAATGGGGGGACCCGCAGAGCGGCTCCGGCCCCGTGTGGGGACCCCAGCGAGGCCGGGGGCGCCGGGCTCCGGCCCTCAGGGCTTTATTATTGCCCGGCACCCCGAGCCCCGCGGCTGCGAGGAAAGGAGGAGAGCAGGGAATGGAGAACGAGAACAGGGGAACGGAGAAGAAGGTGGGGAGAGATCGGGGTGTGCAGGACAGCAGAGGACGGGGCTGGGGGGAAGGCAGGGTAGAGGAAGGAGCAGGATTGAGGGCGGGTGGGGAGCGACTGGTGGGGGGGAAGGGGGAACTGGGAGCGGGGTCAGGGGGGAGTCCGGCTGGGGAGGGAAAGCAGATGATGGAACAGTAGGGTAAGGTAGGTAGGATAAAGAACGAGAGAGGGGCGGCCGCAGGGGGGGAGGGAGGGGAGGGCTAGGGGGGAGAGGGAGGGGGGGGGTTTGGGGGGGGGAGGGTGTAGGGGGTGGGGGAGGGGTGGAAGGGAGGGTAGAAAGGAGAAGTACACAGAAATATAACACAATAGAAACGCAGGAGAAAAGAAACGCAGAGAAAAAGAGATATAGGGCCCCGGCCGGCAGCAACCCCCCTCACCCAACGCCCAGGAGCAAATGGCTCCGCCGTGCCCTCCCCGCGCCTTAAATCCCCCAAGGCCCCGCCCCGCGCAGCCGCACTGGGATCCCTCACACCTGTGCAGGCCCCGCCCCTCGCACCTGTGCCGGCCCCGCCCCCGGGGCCCCGCCTTCCCCCCGCCCCCCGCCCGCCCATAAATCCCGGCGGATCGGCGCCTGTCCCGTTTTCTGCGGGGGATGCTCATCTCGGGAGGCGGCGGGAGCGTTGCTTGGAGCGCTGTGCGGAAATCCGGATCAGGGGCTGCTACTGGGGCTGCGCGGGATCCAAGGCACTCGGCTGGGACCGGGATCTAGGCCTGGGGATTCGCATCCTGGTCCTGCCGGTATTTCTTGTGGAATCTGGACTGAGCCACTTTTTCGTCGGCGGATAGGGTATGGGTACTGGGGCCGGAGGATCGACAGGGGACTGGGATATCGACCATCATCGCTGTGGTCGGGAAAAGCCGCTCCGGGACAGGCGCTGCCGCTCCGGCTGCAGCCAGCGCGGGGCTGGGTCCCGCCGGGGCTCCAGGCACGCTCCGGCTGCGGCAGCAGGGAGCCGGTGCTGTGCCGCTGCCGTGCTCGCCAGGAGGACGACGCTTCCCCGGAGCAGCCTCTGGATCGCGGCTGGCAGCGGGAAGGACACCGAGACCGCCCGTACCGGCCCCGGGACCCCCTGGGCATCGCCGCTCGCTCAGCGCCGCCGCCCGCCCCGCGGGGCGCCCCCTGGCGGACACGGCACCGCCCCGCAGCCCCCGGCCCGGTAACGCCACGAGCGCCGCGCTCCCCTACGAGCCACAGCGCCCGCAGCCCCTGCTCCGTGCCCGCAGCCCCTGCTGGGGGCTGCAGCTTCCCAGCCAGGAGCAGCCGCTCTGCGACGGCCGCTGGGGCCGAGGCGTTGCTGCTCCTGCTCCCGTTGTGCCTGGGGTGGGACTGGAGCCCCAGGGAAATGCTAGGAAAAACTCCATGGGTTAAAAAACCAGTGCAAACAGTTTGTTCTTTATTTCCAGAGCCGTGAAAATCATCAAGTCAAATGCTGAGAAGTGACCGGCCCAGCTGTGCATCAAACCCAGAATTTTAGCCTTCTCAGCACCCTGCTCCAAACACCTGAGCCAATCCCAGGGCTGTTCCAAAGGCCCTGTGTGGGATGGGAATGACTGCTACCACTAAGAGAACTCCTCTACAAATGCAGCTCCTTCCCTTCTGCTACTGCTGCTTTACACAGCAGCCCCTGCAATGGCTATGGGGCAGAACTGGCTGGCACTCAACATGGCAGCACCAAACTCTTCCCCATAGCCCTGATTGTTCTGCCCTTGCCAGGATTTCCCCAGCAGCTGTGAATGTGCTCCCACAATGTCCCTTTGTTTCCCCAGGAAGAAGCGAACAAGACAAGCCCTGAGGGTTACCTTGCTCCGTGGCCAAAGCTCTTCTGGAGAGTGCCGGGGGGCGTTGCCTGCAGGTGAGTGCTGCCAGCTCCAAACGATGCTGGCTGCTGGGGCCAGGGCTGTTTTTCTGGCCCAGGGGCCTCGGTGTCTCCTGCTGGCTGCCAGCCATGCTCCTTGGTGTTCCCTGGCTGTGTCCCAGCTGGCTGGGAGCGCAGGGCAGGAGGAGGCCAGGAGCTCCTGAAAGGCAGCAGCCCCTCGTGTCTTTGGCATCTGCAGGGGAGGAGCTGTGCCTGCACCGTGGCTCCTGGGCCAGGGGCTGCTCTGAGCAGGCCCCTGGAAATGCTTCAGCCCGGACAGAGACCACCAGCAGCCCAGCAGGACCCCAAGGAGCAGCTGGCATTGCTGGGAATGGAGGCACGGGCCCTTTGCAGAGGGGCTCATGCAGCAACTCCTGGCTCAGAGCTCCCACAGCTGCCAGCTGTGGCCCAGCCACCCCAAATCCCTTCCCTCCTCCCCAGCCTGAGGCCATCGGCCATCAGCAGCATCAAAGCCAAGGCCATCTTCCCCCACAGATGTTCCATCCCAGGCAGCAGCCCTCAGAGGTACCTGAAAATCAGTGGGATGGAGTTTGGAGTTTTCCAGGGATCCAGCTGGAAGTGCAGAAGTGATGGAAAGCTTTCCCAGGTAGGTGCCACTGGATGTGTGCTGAAGACAAAGCTGTGCATCCCTTTCCTGAGAGAAAAGAATTTGTAGAGGCCCCTGCTGAGGCTCTGAAAGGAGCTGAGCTTCTGCAGGGAGAGATGTCCCCCCCGGGCACAGGGGCTGCCTCAGCTCAGGCTGGGAGCACATCTGGCCACTGCCTTCCCCTGCTCTAAACCATCCACTGGATGTTCTCCATCCTGGAGCTCAGGGGGGTGAAATGGGCTCCATTCCAGGCAGCTCTGGCCAGTGAGCCCAGGGACACCATTGGGCTGAGGGTTCTCAACAGCCACTTCTATGGAATAGAACCCTGGCCTTGTCCCTGTGCTGCTGAGCTTCCTTGGAAGCTCTGCTGGCTCCTGACACAGCTGCTGTCCAAGGCAGCAGCTCTGCATGGGAATGCCCACACTCCATGGGGCACTGAGAGGTTACTGCAGCGGGAATGGAGCAGGGAATTTGGGGCTATGGGTGTAACTCATCAGAACTGGCACAGCTGACAGGGAACCCCAAATCTGGGCACCACACAGAGAACAATCTTTGTCCTGCCCTGTCAGCTCCAACCCCTGGGCTGGGAGGTTTTGGGAATTAAATGGATGGAATGATACAAACCACAGCAAGTGGCATCACCCAGAGGGACAATCCAGGTCCCAGACAATTGCTCCACAATCCACTATGGGGGAAAACACCCTGTGCCTGCCAGGAGCTCTGACTCTGCTTCTCTACCAGCTCCTGAGCATGTCAGGACCACCATGAGGGCTTTAAAATCCAAACAAACCCCATATCCCACACAGTGAATAATCCAAATAATGAAATGCATTCTTGTCATCAAAGCTCCAAACTGTGTCAGGAGCTCTGCCAACAAGTTAATGGGATTCCCAGGAGTCTCATTAATGCTCTTGGTTTCATTTTTATGTATTTTTAATCCCTCAGTGGGCAGCCTGTACAACTTATCCTGGGATTGAGAGGCTGAGCAGGGCTGGCTTTGGATTGACCTCCACCTCTGGCCCCAGCCTGTGCAAACACACCTTGTGCCAGGCTGGGTGAACTCATCACCTCAGCGTTTCCCTCCTAAATATCCCCTCCTTATCTCTCTGGAGATTCACTGACATTTTGCCCAAACCATGCACTCCTCACCTCCATGTGGCCTCCAAGTGTCCATTCTGTTCCTCACAGGTGCCCTGGTGCCACCGTGTTGGTCCCTTTGCCTTTCTCCAGCCCGAGGCTGCTCCTCTGCTCGCTCTCTGCAGTCTCATCCCACAGGGATCCTCTTCTCCCTTCCCTGCTGGCTGCTGCCAAGGAAGGAGGACACAGGGAGTCTCCAGTGCTGCCCCCTCAGCCCTGGAGAGTCCTGGCTGTGGGCCCGAGGGGCCTGGGATTTCCCAGGGAAATTGTCTGCTGGTCTCCCTTCAATGACCTCAGCAATTCCCTCCAAAATGCCACCTCACTGCCCCTGACATCCCCTCACATTCCATTGCCCTACACAAACAGTTCTTGGATCCCCTCTAGATCACACCAGGTTTTCAGCCACATGAATGGCATCACCTGTGCCCACTGCTCGTTATTCACCCAACCAAAAGCAAGAGCAAATGTTGGTTGGGCTTTAATAACAACTTGAAATAACTTTACAGCAAAATAACTCACCTTTTTCTTCTGTGGGTTTTTTTCCTTCAGCTGCTGGGCTTCCCTGTGAGGATGTGTGCTGAGCTCTGGGTGGAGGGGACTGTCAGGCTGAATGGCTGTGGGTTTGTGCTCTTCTCCGTGGGCATCAGCCACTGCCCCAATCCCTTTGTCCAGGCTGTTCCCTGTGCCTGTGCTCAGGCTGGGGCAGCACAGGCAGACGCAGCTCTCAGCACTCCCTGCTCCAAACACAGCTCTGGCCTCCACTGCAATCTGGCTCTGCTGGGAGGTTTGCTCCTAGAGAAATCCAAGAATTGCTCATGGCAATGTGGAGAATGAATCTCCACAAAGGGAGGCAAGGAATAAAATCCTGCTCTGGGAGCCCTTGGGATCTGCAGGGCTGCTGAGGGAAGGGGACATTCCCTGCCTGCAGGGCACACAGCCCCACCTGCAGCAGCCAGCCCAGCCTGCCAGCTGGGCTCTGCCAGCCCCTCTCTGAGCCCCCTCCCTGTGCTGCTCCCTCTCGGTGCCTTTGGCAATCCCAGCCTGAGCCTGAGCAGCCCAAAGCTCTGGCTGGCAGCCCAGGGACAAAGGGACGCTCCCAGGGATGGGGCACATTCCCAGCAAACGCTCCCAGCAGGGCACAGAGGCACCCCTGGAGCTCCTGGCTGGGGCTGGCAGGAGGGCACAGCCCCCAGCTGGGCTGGCAGTGGCAGTGACAGCAGCAAAGTGCCACGCTCTGGTGGCACAGCACAGACACCGAGGCCAGCGCTGCCCGTGGGAGGGGCACAATGAATTCTGCTCCCTGTGCTGCCCCATGCCAGCAGGAAAGCTCCAGGGGCATGGAAACTCCTGCCCCTTCCCCCCAGCCAGATGAGCACTCCTCAGTTCCCAACACCCAGTTCCCACCTCCAGCCTGCTCCCGGGGCTGCTGCCACGTTCCTGACAAGGTGCCAAAGGCCCCTGGGCACAGGGCTCCCTCTGTGTCTCAGGGCTTGGGCATGGCAGGGACCAGGCTGCTCCAGCAAGGACAGCCTGGAACCAGAGCAGATGTCCCAGGGCTGGCAACGGGCTGGGGACAGCAGCTCTGAAACCCAGAGTGCTGAAAACAGCCCCCAAAGTGTTCTATGGTCACACCTTTAACATGGCTCCAAAGAGCAGCAGCTCTGGTGCCAGAGCAGCACCTGCACCATTCCCTGTGCCAGCCCCAGCTCACTGAAAAACCAAACAAATCAACCACACCCAGGCCTTGTTTGCACAATTCCTGATCCAAACCCTCACCTTTGCTGCCCAGCACTGAGGCAAATCTGACACAGCATTGAGAAGTGACCTTTGCTGAGAGCAGCCATCATCCCAGTCCTCCAGCCTTGGCAAGATTGTGCAGTGAATGGACCTCAGTTCTAATCCTAAACCTCAATTTCTGTCAGTTTTTGTTAGAAAGATACTGGACAGTAAATCATGCAGCAGAATTTGCAAATTGCACAAGGAATAACAAGGCCCAGAGCAAACACAACCACCCCCATCACTGCTGCACCCCAATTCTGGGAGAAATGCTGATCTCATTTCTAAACACTGCCCTTCCCTCCCACTCAGTCCTTCCCTGCACATCCCTGCAGAGCATTGACTCCATCTTTTGCTGCCAACAGCCCCTCTCCAAACCAGAGCCCACTGCTCACAGACACAAACTGAGCAAGCCTAAGGCAATGTTCCCAGCAGCAGATGCAATTCCTGAACTCCCTTTTCCCTGGATTCTGAGCCCTTGCAGGAAACTCAGCTCAGCCCAGAGTCTGTTCTGCTTTCCCAGAGGGAAATACAGCCTGCTGGGCCCCAGCTCTGGCACCACATTGCCCTTGTTCCTGTGCCCTGGAAAGGCCCAGGCAAAGCCAGTCCCTCAGAGCCCATCCCTGGGCCCCAGGAGAGCTGGAGCTGCTCCCAGATGCCAGGGCCCTGCAGGGCTGTGCTGACACCAGCACAGGCTGACCCCTGTGCCCAGCATCCCCCCCTCACTCTGCTCCCATGGCTCCCAAATGCTGCCAGCCCTGCCCCTGCCCCTGTGCCAGGGCCGTGCCTGCCCCCAGCCCCAGCAGAGGCTGTCACCCAGCCCTGCAGCGGCTGCCAGCCCTGGCAGAGCTGGGCATGCACTGAGAGCTCCCGAAGGAAGGCCCAGAGCAGCCCTGGGCTGCACAGACAGTGCCCAAGCTGCCCTAGGGCACAGCCAGCACCACAGCTCCAGCATCCCCAGGGAACTCTGGCACTGCCTCTGCACCTCTGCCCTTCTCCAGCAGGCACAGCTGGGGCTGGGCTGGCAGCAATGGCATTGCCATGGCAGCTCATGCCAGCAGAGAGGAAAAGGGGAGCCCTGTGTCCCTCTGACTCACCCCACAGCGTGGGCAGGACCAGAGCCCTCCAGCGCAGAGCCCTGCTGCTGAAGCCTCTTGCCTTTGGCTGCTCCAACACCAAAGCTGTGGGCAAAGATGGGAGGAGTTGGATGATTTTTCCTGCCCTGAAAGAGAGGAGAAAAGAAAATTAAGTCCACTGTGGAAGTCAAAGGATCCCTGCTCTCATAGCTCTGCTCTGCTGGCTCACTATGGGGTTTTACCCATGAGAGGTGACACCAATTCAAACACAAACGTGTCCTTTGCCAGCACTTTTATTCCTGACTATTTCAGACAATAAAAGGATGCTCATTTTTCATCTTGCATTCTCTGCCTCATTTGAACAGAACCATTTTTATCCCAGAGCCCACGTGGCAGCCATTCCATCCTTTCCCACTGGACTTTGCACAAAGGAAGGGACACCCGGGATGCTGCACCACAAGAAATCCCAAAGAGAATCCCCTCCAAAACCTCCCAGGGAAAGGTTCTTTGCTTTTGGGACACAAGAAAGGCCTTGGGCCATTTGCATCCACATGGAAAGCCCACACTGAGCACTTGCTTTTAAAGATGTTGCACTTGAAGTTACAGACATGGAATTGCTTTGGGATTTGGCATTTCCTGCACCCACACAAACACATTCAAGGAATTAAGCGCAGAGTCCTGAAGTTTGGTTATTCCAATGCTGTTTTGGTAGTGCCACTTGACACACCAAAATCCACAGCAACACTTCAAAAAATGCAAAGCAACTTTCACCCCCACAGCCCCCTTCCTTTCCATTTTGCAGTTTTGGGCTCCTCTTAAGAACAGGTTAAAGCAAAGAAGAGAAAAGGCCAGGACCTGCTCCCAGCCAGTGCCCCAGCCACCTGTTTGCCAGAGATTCTCCTTACAGCTGATGGCTTTTCTAAGAAAGCTCCAGCTCAGCCTTATCACAATCCCCTGGCAGCCCTCACCATCAGCCCCAAAGGCCAGGGCACATCTGTGTGCTGCCTCAGGAAGCTCAGTGGCTCTCTGGGGGACAAAACCTGGTTTGGGCCCAGAGCTGACTCTGCTCCCTGCTGGCTGAACTGTGCAGCTGTGGGATGCAGCTGGGTGCTGCAGGGCAGAGTGTGTCACCCTCTGTGCCAGCCAGGCTCCAAAGGCAGCCCTTGGTGCCCCAGCAGCGCTGCTGGAAGCGCTGGCAGCGCTTGGCACAGATGGGATGGAGCCTTCCCACAGCTCTGTGCCCTGGCAGCGAGGCTGGCACAGCAGAGAGGCTGATGGCAGCAGAACAAACGCTGGGTTTCCATGGGCACTGATGGGCCTGAGAGCCCCAGGCCAGAGCTGCTCCCTGCCCAGCCCAGGAGCTCCCAGTGCTGCTGCAGGGCACGGGCTCTGAGGGAACCCTGCAGCTGGGCCAGGAACGCAGCAGCGACAATTCCCAGGCACAAAGAGATCCCCACCTGCTCCAGCAACTGAACCTCTGGGGCTCAGCCCCGCGGGCTGTCCCTGCTCCAGGCAGGAGGAGCCACACAGCCCCCGAGGCTGGGCTCACACCCTGCCCTGCCAGCAGGAAACAAGGGCTTCATGAAGCTTTGGGGACACCTTCTGTCCCCAGAGGGCTCTGACACAACATCCAGCAGTGTGGATCTTTAATAAAGACAGCTCGGACCTATCCTTGCCACAGACTCGCCTTTGTTATTGCCTCACAGTCTCTGCTTTAAAATATTTTGCTATTACAAGTGTTTAAACAAGACTGACCGTGAGCCCTGCACCCTTGCCGTGCTCCAAGCCCTAAGGCAAAGCTGGATATCCTCACACTCATCCAGCCTGAGGGAGCTGCTGCAGCATTTAAAACATTTACAAACCACCCCTGCCCTGAGGGTGTGCAGCCCTGCAGGTGCCTGGGTGCCAGCCCAGCATGAGAGATGGGACATCAGGAGAGCGAGCAGACAACGCCCACTGCAGCCTCTGCACCTCGGCACTGCAGCTGCACGATCCTCACTGCTCAGCGACTCTCAGCTCTGATTCCAGGACTCCCGCCAGGAAACTGAGGGCCCTTTCCAGATGCAAATCCCCACAGAGCCACTGCTCTCCTCTCCACCCACCCTCCTGCTCCAGCTTTTACCCCTTTGGTAGCCACCACCCCGCCCAGGACACAGAGGAGGCTCTCGGGTGCCAACTGAGATCCAAATCGATCCAGGTGCCTCAGGACATAAATACAAACAAACTCGCCCCTTCTAGGCTAACAAAATGTCCTGGTGCCCAGTTCCTGTTTCCTAAGGCAAAACCCACGGATCAGGGGAAAATGGCAAGTCCCAAACCCGGTTTGGCATCGGTTTCCATCAGGACTGTTCAGGTTTCCCAGTGCCCCTCAGCTGCAGCCACAGGAGCAGCTTCTCTCTGGGACCCAGGGGGGTGGGCACAGGGACACCCATCCCGCTGCTTCCCGGCAAACAGAGCTCAGCCCAGCCCAGAATGAAACATAACAAATGCAGGTATTGCCCTTGCCATTCATGTCTGAGCTCTGGCACGGTGTTATTGACCACAAAACTCCCGAGAGGGGACAGTCTGTAACTACTGCTCTGGATCAAGGATAATCTGTCAGTTCGTGTATGCACTGCACAGCTTTCATAAACAGCACTGTAACAGACACTAGTTTAGACTGCAGCATCATAGAGACTGTGAAATGTTCAAATGCTGTTACATGTAAGGAACTCAGAAAATGGTGTCAGATAATGATTTCCCACAGCTGGGGACAATCTTATCTGAAACACAAGATAACAGAAACAGAAACCAGAGCACTGAAAAAAAAAAAAAGGAAAAATTTACTGAGTGAAAATAAAACAGGATGGCACCACAGGAAGAAATAAAGTATATTGGTGTAATCCACAAGATGGCACGAAGGTTCAAACCAAGCAAAAGAACATCTAAACTGAAAAGGACTCTTTGAATATGTATAAACTCTAATGAATATGCACACACCACTGCAATGGAACAGAATCTAGAGAACACGGTTTAAGGGAACCGGGTGCTCCTGGCAAACAGCCAAGCACCCCAGCGCTGCCTTTTATCCCTTAACAAACGTGTAAAAATTCTAAAGAGTGAACTCTGTTTCTCACCCAATAAAACGCTGTTCCCGCAGCTGGGACGAGCCCCAGCTTTATTCCACGGCACACGATCCCAGAGAGCCGCAAGGCTCGGGACAGAGCCGTGCCACCCGCAGCGGGTCCCACGCAGCAGCGCCCAAAGCAGCCCCGGCCCCCTGTGGGTGCCCCCGGCCCCGGTGCCCCCGGCCCAGCTCCCTCCCCTCCGGCCGCTCACCTGAGGGCACCGCCCGCTGCCTCCCGGCGCTGCTGCCGAGCCGAGGGCATTGTCCCCGCTCCTGGCCCAAAGGCCGCGTTCTGCGCTGCAGGGCGCGCTCCGGGGGACGCGGGGGCGGGCAGGGACAGGATGACCCGGGCTGAGGCGGCTGTCCCGGCGCTCTGTCCCCTCCCGGGGCTCAGGCCGGGGAGCGGGGCCCTGCCAGCGGCCGCCATTGCAGCGCGGAGCAGAGTCAGGCAGGGCCGAAGAGCCGAGTGTGGCCGAGTGGAGCCGGCAACAGCCGAGCGTGGCCGAGTGGAGCCGACAACAGCCGAGTGTGGTCGAGTGGAGCCGGCAACAGCCGAGCGTGGCCGAGTGGAGCTGGCAACAGCCGAGTGTGGCCGACAGCAGCCGACAACAGCCGAGTGGAGCCGACAACAGCCGAGCCTACCCGAACGACCGACTCTGGCCGCGATTTGCCGAATCCATCCGACCTTAGCTGAGGTGAACTGAACGGAACGCGACGGAACCGCGTTCAGCCCAACCGAACTAGATAAGCCCAACCGAACTAGATAAGCCGAACCAACGCGAGATCAGCCGAAGCAACCTGAACATTACGGCGTCGCTCACTCACCCATCTCTCAGTGTGGGCAGGCACCCTCAGCTCCAAGGAGCTGTGCAGAGCGAGCGTTCCGTCCCTTGGCAAGCACGGAGTGATCAGCCCCAGGGACAGGAAAGTACAGACAAATGCCATGGTCAGCCCTGAGGATTCAGGAGGATTCAGAGCCAGTGGCCCAGAACCTGCCACAATTCTGTCTACAATTGCAATGTAATTACGGTGGGACAGTGCAAGGCTGGAGTTCAGAGAGCTCAGCCGTTCCACCGGGGCTGGGGACATGACTGAGGGGGTTTTGTGTCAGTCTGATAGCCCTGAGCAGCATCAAGAACTAAAAGGAAATTTGACAGAAATGTTTTGAGACGGATTGCCCCAAAAACTTGGGCTGCTTCTAGGGGGACAAAAGATTGAAAAAGCTTTCTGTTGAATTCCTGTCACAAAGTCCAGACCCACAGCTATGGAAGGGATGGATATGATGCACCACAGAAAGAGACAAAAGCAGAAAGGTTAAAAGGTCTATCTCCCATCCTTCCCCAAACACGCTCCAAGGAAAAAGTTTCAGACAATGAAATAACAAAGAACTGGTTCCTACCTCTGGAGTTCAGTCCTACATTTTGTCCAAGTGCTGAATGGGATGAGTGGCAGTGCTGTGCAGCCCTCATCAGTGGAGACTCGCCCTTAAAAGCTGCCACACATCAGGTGCCAGCGGGCACATCTGCAGGAGCAAGGTCTGGCACAGAGCTGGTCTGGAAAAGGAATCACCCTGAGCACAGGAGACAGGAGCTGCCTGAGCAGTCTGGCCGTGCCTGGGCTCCTGCCTCTGTGGGCACATCCATGGCCTCGTGCTGCAGAGGACTTGGATGGGTGCCATTGCAGACACTGGCTTAAATGGTGTCATGTGCTTATCCATATGGGGAACGGCATCTACATCCCTGGAATAAAAGCATTGGCATATAAATTCTGTTTTGTAGGAGGGTAACTATATACTGAAGTCATACAAACACGTAAAACTTACACTGCCCACAGAAAAAAAAGGAAGCACTGCCATTACTGTCAATAATACAGAACATGAGAATATGCACCTCACCTGTCAACATCCAAAGGTCAGAGCATTTCCATCCTGGAAGTGCTTCCCAGATGGATCCTCTGAAGATTTATAGAAGCATGCTGAAGCAAAATACAAGCTAAACATATTTGGGGTGAGAGGACAAAAGAAGGAACTAAGACAATTATTCCAGCTGAGCCTCATCTAGTGTCACTTCTGGGTCTTAGGTAGATCTGGAGGAGCCCCATTTCTGCTGCAATCCTCTTTCTGCACGGCCTGACGTGGTGTTCTGTGGCTGCCTGGAAACTCTGCTCCTTCTGGGCTTTGACTGAAACACTGCACAGTGTGCAAGGCAGCAGAGACTCATCCCGAGACGTCTGAGTTATTCCTGTTCAGCTGGAAGCTGACATTCCTCTGACAGGCAGCTCCTACCTGCTCTATGCTCACAGCTTTTCAGTTTCCCATCTTAGGGACACAGAGCAGAGCAATGCTCTTTTCTTTTTCCTGGCTTGTGCTCTTTGTTGATTTGTGAAAACATCTCTCGGGATAGTTGATAACTTCTGGCTTTGTATTGCAGGCACAGTTTTTGTCCTGGTATCAGCTCCTTCAAAGCCTGAAAGATTAACTTTTTTTTTCCCTCACTTGCTAACTTCATGGAGGTCACCCTTCCTGCTACTCAATTAGATTGCATTTCTGCCATGTTGGATAGACAGGAATAGAAAGGAAAGAAAGCAGAAAGAGCCCCCAAACATGCCACTGTTTCCCATTTTTGGCACTTCACATTGCAAAGAAATCAATCAATTCCCGTAACTCCCATCGTGGCAACACCAAAAATCTGAGGCTCATCTAAGCTCCACTGAATGAGAATTAGAAACAGGGAGTTTAATTTTAATGCAATTTTAGGATTGAGACATAGGTTGAACTTAGATGAATCTGATTGTTTTCAAGTTCCCTGATGCATGAGCCTTGACTTTTCACATGACACGAAAAGCTGTGATTGATCTTTGCTTCTTTATTTTGCCCTCCAGCCAATTAGGTACTATGAGCTCCAAATTCCAGAACTGCAGCTTTTTTGCCTTAATTTAGGGTCAACAAAATTATGCTGCAGCCTCTGACTGTTTAGTAGAGGTTACTACATGAAATGAATGACACAAGTGCACAGGCAGAGTGAGATAAAGGCGAATCAAAACATTTCATCTACAACTTTTACAAATCATCTTGCAAGAATGCAAATCACCCTGCACTGCAGCTCACTTGTCTCTCAGCTTCTGCCCCATTAAACAGCATTGTGTCCCTTGAAGTCTCTTCCAGTTTCTTACACTTTTCACTCTTCCTTTCTTCCTTCCTTGCCCCTGTGTCTGCTAGAACACCACTCTCCTGCTCCATCACTCTCCCTGCCAGGCTCCTGCCTGCAGCTTTGGCAGAGCTCTGCTTTTTGCTGTAGCTCCTGTGATCTGTTTTGGTGCCCAGGGTGTCAGCTTGTTCCTGACAGGACAGATCTGATGGAAGTGAAGATCTCTGCTCCCTGAATTCCTCACGTAAACAACTCAAACTCTGCCTGTGGAGGGACTGGGAACCAGACCTTCCTTTCCTTTTTCCTTCACTGTGCACGAAGGAATGTGGGTGCTGACTCCCAGAGATGGGGAGAGAGGGACAGGTTTATATCAGAGCAAAGAAAAGTAAGGTGGGAGGAGGAGACTTTTCCTGTCTGACCGTGGCTGGACCCTGTGAGAGCGCTTGCTATCAAAACATTTCCATCTCCGATGAGTCTGAAATTATTCAGCCCCTGTGAGTGGCACAGGAAAAGGTCACGGGGATTATGCAGAGTAAGAGATTTTCTGGGCCCAGGATCATCAGATGGTTCAGGCTCAGCCCCTGTACAACACATGGGCAGTG
The DNA here is from genome assembly GCF_037042795.1 of Molothrus aeneus. Classification (NCBI taxonomy): domain Eukaryota; kingdom Metazoa; phylum Chordata; class Aves; order Passeriformes; family Icteridae; genus Molothrus; species Molothrus aeneus. The sequence continues at coordinate 5,569,541 of NC_089649.1, read as the reverse complement.
ACCCCACCCTGTGGCCCTGGAGTCCCTCAGAAACGGGCAATCAGACACTGCCTTTAGAGTGGTGTTTTGGGGATAAAATGTGCATTGTTACCTCATGCTGAACCAATTCAGAAAGTTTTGAAGATCCCTTCGTCTGTCTTGAGACAGTGAAATACTCCAGGGAATATGCAGGAACAACTTGAGGTGTTTAGGCCTTACTGAAAAGGAAGAGCCCTGGGAACCAGGAATGCTGATTGTTAAAAGGAGCACCAGGACTCACTGCAGAATTGATTTGTCCTTCCTGAGATCAGTCTTCAAGGGGTGACCCATCATCCTCAGGAGGACATCCTGCCCAAAGAGAGGGAAAAGGAAAAGGGATTTTTCTGAATGGCTACTCTAAGTTTTAACAAAAGCATGATCATATAAAAGGAGAAATACCAAGAGAGTAGGGAACTTTCTGGGGGGAAAAGAGATTGAGCATTCCAGGCCAGACACTGTCAGAACAGACTTGGCCACCAAGTTCAGCTGCAACTGCAGCAGTTGAATTTGCTGGATAGAACACTTGTACACCGAGGCTCCTTGACTTGGATTATTCTCAGTTGCAGACTGGATGCAGAATAACTCACCTAAAAATGAAAATAGTTCTTGATCTCGGTTTGATTCTGGCCCAGGGCAGGTGCTCACAGCCACTGAACTCACTCACTGATGGGAACTGTAATCAGGGAAACTTCTGGTAATGGCAGTATTGGACCAGAAATAATTTTGGTTTTAATTAGTCCCTCATTTATCAGTCTAAAACTCAGTTGTCCTGTCAAGAACTTTATTTTACTTGCTGTAATGTTAGCAGATTGGTAGGTGCATATGTATGGTTGTGGGGTGCCCTCTAGTGAAGAGAAGAGAGAACTTTGCTTAAAAAGAACTGCACTATAAGGGCAATAATTTAGGATGAATTGTAACAGAAAATGAGACTAAAAATGAGCCTAAAACCCATGATAAACCAGTAGTGATAGTCATGGAACACACTGTTTTCACATACAAAAATAAATACACTTAAAGTTAGGCAATTCCTCTCCTGAGAGTTTTTGATAACAGCTTGGTAACAACTTGATTTAGTAATTTTAGATTGACTGGCATAAGGTGAAGGGTGTTAATCTGCTTTACCAGGATCTGAGATCTGTGGGTGGATCCAGTTCAGAATCTCTGTGACTCCTTCAGCTGCAACACGGAGGTGTTCCTCTGCCCTGGGCAGTGCCTAAGTACAGTCAGACCACCAGGAATAGGGATGGATGTCTGTTTGTTTGCTTGACAATAACATCAAAACACAGGCAAATACTTATGAAAAGGCAGCTTGCTTTTTTTCCAGATGACACTCGGAAAACACTTAAATAACCTACAAGCCAAATATTTTCATTGTTTTCCTTACTTATTGAAAGCAAACGCATTTTCTCTAACTTGTAGAACACCACTTGGGAGAGTAAAGTTTAGTTCCTGTCACTTCCTGCATGTGGACACTTGACAATCATTACAAATAAAGTGCTGCTTAACTACATAATACATCTTTCCCTTCTGTTTGCTCCTAAAGTTTTTATTTAGACTTATTTAAAACAAATGCTCATGGTTTCTTTTGGAGTTTTTTTGATAGTATTTGGTTGGCGTTTTTTTGGTGAAAATGGATGTTTTTAAAGGAAGGCTTCAGCATTAAAGCATTTTTCTTTAGGGTATGCTAAGTTCAAGCAGGTAAACTGATTTCTTCAAGGGCTGCCAGGACAATTCAATGTGTGAGATGCTGTGGCCTGGCTGTTAACACTGCTACACGTTATCATGTTGTTGGACTATTTGAAGAGCAAGTGTGATTACTCATCCTGTTTGCAGCAGGTTTGCAAACCAGTCACAGACAAACAGAAACTCGTGTCTCGTGCCAGTAAGAACTGTGCTGCATCTGGGACTCCTCAGCAAAACTGACTTTTCATAATTTCTGTTTACACAAAGCTGCTGCCTTTTAGATTTGGGTTCTTACCAGGCCAAAACTGAGCAGAGCTTATGATCATTCGCTCCATTTTGGTTTGTTTGTTTTCTTAGTAGATTCCAAAATTATGCTACGTTAGATGATGGCATCTCAGTCAGCAGATGCCAGATACAGCATCAGGAAGGGACAATGTAGGGATCACTCATGCATGGCACTGTTTGACTGGCTCAGGGCAGAATGAGAGTTGCAAACTACAACTGTGCACAGCTGGAGTCAGCACCAGTTCCTTTCACTCCAGTCACAACCGTCACTGCACTTACCACAGCTGAGTGTGTGAGAGAAGGGGTTGTTTCCCACATTTTCCTTGTTCTGTCCTGGTGGTTGTTTGCCAACAGACCCAATTCTGCCGTGCTTAGGCCATTCTAATGAAGTGCAGACCTCAGCCTGACTCACCTACCTTTCTTCTGGCTCAGATGTTAAGCAAAAAGTGTTAACAGTTTTGTTCCAATCATTATTCTAAAAGTAAATAACCAGCCTTTCCACAAATTTCAAGGAACTGAATATATTGGTACCATAAGTTCAGTAAAGGTAAAGTCAGAGCCACAAAATTTCCAGAAATAGAGTTTGAGTGGCGGCTGGTACCAAGAAAACACCACTAAACAGTTCTGTTTATCATCATGTTCACAGCAACCCAAGATGAAACAAACTGGGGGATGACTAAATAACTATGCATTGAAGTGGAAACAGTAGTGAAAAAAAGGCCACAAGAAGCCTTATTAATAAATGAAGACAATTTATTACTTCAAGTGTTAATGGTAAAAAAAATTCAGCACAGCTGTTGCATTTAAAAAAGTGAAACTACAATTAAGTACTATGTTCTAGTTCAATAAACAGATGAACCCAATGTTCTTCAAAACAGTTAAGCATTATACAGTACATCTTATGAAGACCCGTAAATTAAAGAACTACTTCTTAAATTTAGAGATTAAAAAAGTTCTGCATTCACAACTTTAGCTTCTTTTTTCTCCCACGCCCATCAGGAGTGCCATCCATTTTGCGCTTCTGTGCCTGCAAGGTAAGATTTTATACTAAGCTGTTGTCATACAGAAAGGCTGTGAGCAAGCAATGTGTTTCAAAACAAAGCAGATGGAGAAGATCAACACCCTGGCAGCTTTAAAATATGATCAATTGCAAATGTGGCATTTAGCAAATATGCACATCTTTTCTGTTGTTTTTCATGCTCCAAATCTGGAAGAGCATGATTTCACAGAGGTAGAAAGTGTATAAAAAACAAGTAAGGATGGTATAAAGCTTCCTATTATGAAAAGGTATTTCTAAATACCCATTTAAATATTCTGTGAACACGTCTAAGAAACTTAATATTCCATCACTATTAACCTTACTGATTTCTGCACATCTGTCAACTAAGTTGTGCTTCTAAGTTTTTGCTTCAACAGCTCTAGGCAACAACCTGAACAAATGGAGGTAGGAAAATACATAAAGGTGATATTTTATTTACAAAATAGGCCTATTTGCATATTAGCAATACTTTGAATTTAGTCAGCAAAGAGCGCTGTCAAGCATTTGTGCTGTTTTCCCAAATCTAGCTCTACAGGCCCATTTGTAAATAGATCTGTGGATGATTTAGCAGATTCTATAAATCAAAATGCCAAATACATCCCTGATGTACTTACCAGGGTAAATCTATACAGTGTACTAACCCAGTGATCCAAAACCTAACAAGTTTATCTGCTCCAAAGCATGTGAGCTACACTTAAGAACCTTTTTTCTTTTATTTGACATCCTCAACTGGACTAGCTGAACACTGACATGAACTTTAGGCAGCTTTTAACATTGCTCTCTAAGTTGCTGGTTTCAAATAACTTTAGATATCACTTGTCCTAGACACTTGGAAAAACGCTGTTTTCAAGTGAGCTTTTTCACAGAAATGCCTTTTTAAATCTTACTGAAGATGGTTTTGGTCCACGTTTCTTCTTTTCTGCCTTTTCCTTTTCTTCCAGTTCCATGTTTTCTCTTTCAATGAGTGTGATTAAAGTATTACACCTCCTTTGTAGCTCCTGCATTACACAACATATTCAATCAGTACCTTAGGCAGCCACTTAATGTAAAAATCCTCTCAGAATATTAAAAATGCTGGTGAGTAGGTAAGTATTTTGCTGGATCTTGTCAGAATAACAAAGAAACAATTAAATGTTTCATGCTACTTACTTCCTGGCTGGCTTCACAGGGATGGATTTGATTGCAGATGTTTGCTTTGTAAAAGACATTTATATTTAACTCAAACTGTAAAAGCGTACCTTAGAATTTTGAACTTCTCCTCCCATTTGCCACGGCTACATTTGACACCCGTACAGTTGTCAGAAAGTTATTAAGAGGTAAAACCTTGTTCCCATGCACCTACCTCAGTATTTCAGCAGCAATTTAATTAACTTAATTTAATATTGTGATAGGCATTCATGAACAAAAAGGAGCTATATATATATATATATATATATATTTAGATAGATATATATATATATACCATTGCAGTTCTGGACTTGAGAAACCAGTCAAATCTGAATTGCGGCGAGTTTCGGATACATTGTCTTAATTCATCATAGACATTTTCTTTATCAAATCCTAGTTTGTGAAGCATACAGATTAGGAAGCGATCCTCCTCTTCGGTGTAATTCTTCCCTTTATTAGTACCATAGGATATTCTTAGTTGGTGGAAAGGGGCTTTATATCTCCCAATCTGAACAAAACAAATAAGACCACATAAAGCTAAGAAATAGGTCAGAATTAGCATGGAAGTCTTTTGTATAAAAGCATTAAATCACATGAAGACAGAAAACTATAACTTTAAGCATCTCCCATGCTAAGTCTTCACAAGAAAATGACTTTAGGTTCAGAACAGTGCATTTATCAAAGCTATCTAAAGAGGCAAATTCTGGTTTTGACAACAGACAGCTTTGTCATCTTCTGACTAATGGCAGGCTTTCACTACACTTAAAAACAGGCAAGACTGGTCAGGATTCAAGTGGCAACGATCCTTTTGGACAAAAATCTTCAGGAACCGGTAAAGTCAGAGTAAGAGTAAAAAGGTACGTGACAGCTGGCACGTGGTTTGGCTGCCTTCTGGTTTATTGACTCTGACACTTCTTCCCTAGAAGACAACTAACTCAGCAAACCTGAAGTGGGGAGAAAATTGCGACAAAGTGTCTTAATTAACTATAAATCTCTTCACTACCAACTACTTGGTGAAACACGAACAAGAACAAAAGCTTCCTCTGTTGGATTAGTCTTTTTTAAGTGCTCTCTAATCTCATGTTTCTAACTCCCTCTGTCTTCTGCCATCTCTACCTGTTTCTATTTTACTCCAATTCTCTCCACCTGTTTTCCTATGTTTCTCTCTCCCCCACTGCTCTACCCACCTACCTCTCTCCCTTCTCTTCCTCCATTTCTCTCTCTCCATCCCTCTCCATTTTTCTCTCCATCCCTCTATCTCCCCCATTTCTCCCTCTCTCCATCCCCCTCTCTCCATTTCTCTCTCTCTCTCTTAATTTCAGTTCCATGTGTCCAGAAGGAACTGTGCTCCTCCCCAAAGCCTGTACTATGTGGAGTTACACAGCACTCTGAACTGTGTGCTGTAATACAGAAGACTGTTACAAACACCAGGGTAGACCATAGCTAAGGGTGTCATCACAGCACTTCCGTGGGATGGAAAACCCATAGGAAGAAATTGCTGAGTGTTATGCAAAGAGGCCACTGTCATGCCCAAGATGTCTTCATACATCAGCAGCACTGGCCAGACAGGGGTCATGCATCTCCCCTCACTGGCACCAGGAAAAAAAAAAAGAAACTGAGCAAACCCACCTTTGTATCGAGAGCCTTTTTTATGCTGATTCGTCTCTGAATTCTAGCTTCTCCTCTTTCAATCTGAGCCATGATCTTCTCTATGTCTTGGAGTTCATTGCATCTTTCCCAGAACACAGCTAAGAAAAGAACAACTTCTTAGTATCTTATCATGCATTGTAAAAGTCAGAGGTTTAACCTTAAAAAAAGGATGTTAGCTGTTCCTTCCTTTTACCAGAGCTTACTGCTGTGTGACAACAGACATGCCTTGAGCTGGTAAGAAACCTTCCCTTCCAGCTACCATGTGCCGCAGTAGTAAAAATGCTGTTTTGAAGAGGGTAGATATAGGAATCTTCAGTTTAAGTGAGGTACAATACAGGCCAGTAAGACTTTTGTGTGTCAGTCTCCTCAAAGGAAACAAAGCTTCTTCAAATGAAAACAGATGTAACAGAATACAGTTTTATCAAGAGAAGCAAGAGGGCAACTGAGTGCCCGAAGACAAGCAAGTGCCTGAAAGACCATTAGGTGTTTAAATAAGGGGTTTTTGTACAAGATTTTTTCACATTTTCAACTTGCTCTGTACCTCTAGAAATGTAGTGCCAGGACTTTGCAGCTGCACTACAGTGGAAAGTTTTTTAAATAAAAAATCTCTTCTAATGCGAGGTTAAGACTCAGGTTACCAGTGGTGGCTGTAGGTTCAATCGTGATGTATTTACTGAGTTCTGCTCTCGAGGAGGAGGTAAAGGTTAACTTCTCATTAATGAATACAAGGAAAAGGGAAATCTCTTCAGCTAAGCAGTGTTTCTCAGCATTTCCCTTTGCAAAAATTAACAAGAACTGAAGACAGTGCTACCCAGTTAGATTCAGGATATAGTGAAATGGCTCAGCAGGAGTTCATGTGTGCATTTTAGTACAGCCTTAGTTGTGCGGGGGGTAATGATGGTAAAAGACAGAGCAGCAGATCCAAAATACATCAATATAATTCTACCCCAAAAATCTTAAAACAGCAGTGTAAGAAATTGTCAGCTGTAGGATGTTACCATGTTCTCAGGCAGTTCAAATGAGCCAAGCAGAGTTAGATACTCTCAGAGCTGAGTACAGAATTAAGTTACCTGAATACTCAATGACTTCCTCTGGGGTTTTTCCTTCGACTTCTCGTGCTATATTTTCAATGTCATCACGGCCCCATTTCTCATTGGCTTTGATGAACTGGTTGAAATCTCTCTTATTCCAGTTAGTGAAGCCCTATACAGCAATCAAGAGGAAACATTGCACAGAGGTTCAGGATTTGTCCATCTCCGAATTTGATTCAACTGGTTTCTTGAAATTGCCTGTAACACTTCCATCATTCCACAGTGTTAAACCTTTTCTTTCTCTGCAGTTTAATTTAGTAGAACTCTTTTCATACTGCAGTCACTGTAGTCTCTCTATTTAAATACTGCAAAATGACTAGCACTACTTCTTTATTTACCTAGTAATTTCTGGTAAGTTTTTAGCTGAAAAATTAATCCCTCCTCCTAATAGTCTCTCTGTGGGATTACTTTCTAAGAAAAAAAAATTGCTCAAGTGAAAGTAGTGTAATGGCTTTTGTTTTGTCAAAAAGGCCCCCAAGTGCCTCACAGACACCCTCAGCCATTGCATCATTGCAGTGACCACTGCATGGTCACTCTCCCTCAGAAGGACTAAAGCCATCTCGTGATGCTGATTTTCAGCAGAGACACAAGTGGCACTGCTGAAGTCATGAGCCAAAGTAGGTTCATTTCATATTACCAAGAGCTTTTACAAGTAGTGGGAAGTAGCAAGTTCTGCCAGCCATGTTGTGATTTAGCCACAGCTTACTGGACTGTACTGATTCCTGACCTCTGTGATTCTGGTGTCTCCACAGTGAGCTGTTCCAGCTCATTACTACGCAAGCAAGAAATCCTGTCCTGTAATTCCGATCCCCTGCCAAAATACAATGTGTAAATAAAATATCCAAATAAGGCATATCAAGCATTCACCTGGCTTTAAATTATTTAAATATACAGGCTTCCTAATTATATACCTATTCAGCTCACACCCTCTTTCAGTGAGGGGAACTATCCACTACCAGATGTGGTTTAGGAAAACTGACCATTCAGACTCCAAGATTCACTTCCATATGGGTGTGAAAGTGAGGCAGAATATGTGCATTAAATAATGTGGAATGCAGCACACCCAGCTCTGCAGCCATTCTGCAAGGTCTCATGGAAAGACATCACAGTCTATAGTGAACGCCAGACTAGGATTCAGGAGAATCCTTGGTGCACATTCCTCAAAGATATCCTATGACATAGGCCTATGACAAACCTAATGCTAGAAACTCTTTTCAGTCAGAACCAAACTTTGCAGATGTGGTAACTACGGCACAGTGACCAAGAAATGTTCCCATAATGCTGTGAAACACAAAACAAGCTTTGGCTGATTTCAGTCTCACTGAAGACCCAACAATACCTGGGTTAGAAGTTTCTCTTTTTCTTCCAGTTCTTCATCATTAAGAGGTTCAGCCTCATCAATCTTAAGCTGCTCTTCCTTTTGTGCTTGGGCTGCATTTGGGAGATCAGGATTACGAGGTACCTGAAAGGTTTTGCACTTTGTAAAACTGAATTAATTTTTCACAGATAATTACTAATTGTCACCTTTCTGTTAATATAACCTAATAGCTTCTACAGCTGAACATGATTTTATTTCATTTAAATTACTGTGAAAGGCTGGAAAAGTACATATTCTCCAACTGTTGCATTAAACTGTTCCATTGCAAGAATTTAGGGAATAACACAGAAGGGACTGGACCTTAAAGATCACCTCTTTTCCAAGCCCCTGCTATGGGCAGGGCCACCTTCTGCTTAGAGATCAGGCTCAAAGGCTCATCCAACATGGCCTTGAACACTTCCAAGCAAGTGGAATGTGGGTCATCCACAGCTTCTCTGGGCAAATTGTGCCAGTGCCTCACCACACTCACAGTGAAGAATTTCCTTCCAATATCCAACCTAAACCTGCCCTCTGTCAGTTTAAAGCTGCTCCCTTGTAAAAAGTCCCTTTTCAGCTTTCCTGCAAGCCCCCTCTAGGTACTGAAAGGCTGCAATCAGGTTGCTCCAGAGCCTTTGCTTCTCCAGACTGAACAATCCCAACTCTCAGCCTTTGCTCTTAAGAGAGGTGCTCCATCCCTCTGGTCAAGGAAATTCTTCAGTTACCTTGTAACCAATTGTTTTCCTGTAGTAGAGAATCTCTTTTTCCAACAGTTCAAACAGGCGAGGAGGAAAGAACTGGAAGTCCTGTACATTTGGCTGTTTTGGAGGCCGTGGAGCCTGAAACACAAAGTTTGCATTTGCTCCCTTTCACATCCAGAATCTGCTTGCTTGTAAGAAGTAATTTAAGTTTATGAGCAAACAAAAAGCATTATTGTTACAAAAATGCACTGTCTTAACTTGGGGGGAAAAAAGTCACACCATGCAAGACACACCAACCACCACAAAGAATTCTAAAAGTAAAAGAGCAGTGAGAGAAGGGGAAGAGAGGTCTTTTGGGAGGAGGTGGCTGGTGAAAAAGTCACATGTGTTTAAAGCATTAATCTTGCACAGGAAAATTTACAGCTGCTTAAATAAGAACTAGAAAAAACTTGATCTTAGCCTCCCTAACGTCTTACAAGTTTCATACTGTTCTTATTTTTTCTCACAGAAGTTTGTCTCAAGTCTTTTGGAAATTTTTTCTAAATTTAGATAGTCCCTCCACTTTATAAAAGTGAACAGAGCAGTTTTTATGACTCAAGACCTATTTGTTGCTTAGAGCTTTAGCCATTTACCATACATATTGAAAAAATTTATTTCTTTTGATTAGTCAACTCACCTTGGGTGCTTTTGGTTCACTGACTCGAAGAGCCTCTCTGAAGTAAGCATCCACAGCATAATTGGCTTTTCTTTCTCTTTTAGGTGGTTCAATCCACTCTGTAAATGCCAACTATAAAAACAAAACCCATCACCCCCAAAACCAAAAATTAAGTCTTGCAAGATCATGAGACCAGCAACAAGTTTTATGTAAAATTAGATCTACATCTACTTCATTATAAGTGTTATAAGTGTTATTTAAACTATTTTCATAGATGACACTGTATTTTACCCAATACCTCTTAAATAAGTATGACTAAAACATGCAATTCAGTGCATTCCTCCAAAAGAAACTTAAAACATTACCTTCTGTTTTTCTCTGTAGTCTTCCCCTTCAAAATTATACACGCTAGATTCAGTATCCATAGTAAAATTCCTAAGGGAGCTTTCACCCATCTTTGAAAGTTTTTCGTTCATTTCCGCAGTCTTGGACAGGGGATACAGAAAAGAATAGTAGCCATTTGGATGGTACTTCATTATTTAACATCTCATTCCCAGATAGAACGGGAGCCATTTTGGAAGGCACGTCATTATTAAACACCTCATTCCAGAAAGGAGCCACTCTGAAAGGTACTTCATTTTAAAACATCCCATTGCCAGAAAGAAGAGGAGCCATTCTAGAAGGTACTTGACTATAAAACATCTTATTGACAACATCAGAAAAAACAGACACGATTGAGTAACACAAAAACCCTCTACAGCAAAAACCCCTTTTCTCTCCAGCTTGGAACCAAGTTATCATCCAGAGACTCACTATCTTGCCATCACATTTAAATCTACAGGTGAGCTTCCCCTTTTCAAACCTTCTCACCTTCTTTGCCCCTCTTTCCAAAATGTGATCAATATCTTCATCTGTAATCTCACTATCCTTTGAAGCAAACACGTGTGTTGCTCCATGTCTGATCATTTGCAGCATTTCATCCTTTCCAAGTTTATTCAGGTTTTGATCCACCAATCTTCCTAAAGATAAAAATGCTTGAGGATAGCAACTCACTAAAGAGTTTATGTTATGGAAGGAGCAATACAGGATTTTCTCCCCCTTATATTTCCACATACAAACTACATATTACTGATTCCAAGCAAGTCAACTAAGGTTACCTTACTTTTCTCTGTCTATTAGAAAAAGGAAAGGCATTCATTTAAATTTAAAGTGAAAGAAGAAAGTGAGTGCTTTAAAAAGTCAAATCTGACTATATCCCACTAGGCAGGTAAGCAAAAAGTTAGTGAGGAAATGCCTACTCCTACAGTAAAACAAATTTCCAAGTGGATGAGGCCTTTGCACATGAACTCCCTTCAGAGCTCAGATGAGGCAAAAGCAACACTCCCACTGGTTCTTACTGGCTGATTGCACCATGATTTACAATGGGAGAAGAAGGGAATTTCATCCTAGATCCCAAGTGCCTTCCTATACTTGCCTTGCTGGATGACTATGGAATCCAGGCGCAGTTTCATTTCTGCACGCTCCACTATCCTTTCCTCCACGGTATTGTCTGTAATAAACCTGAACACACGGACAGTCTTGGTCTGCCCAATTCTGTGCGCTCGATCCTGCCCAAAACAGTAACAAAAAATTCAGCACTTGCCTTCCAGCATGACTACATAATGAGGTTTAAGATTTTCATTATTTACAGCACACAAATTTACAAAACACAACAGCACAGGTTACTTAAATGTTTACAGCCATCCATGGCTACCCAAGATATTACATTTTTATCTACATTGCAGGTTTGGGTTTTTTTTTTCAATAACACTGACAGTGAGTGTGCCTCTATGTGTCATAGCTAAAAAACAGCAGGATTTGGGGTTTTTCATTAAATCACATCGAGGAGAAGATTTGGATGCTTCTGACCTTAAGCAACCTTCTGTAGAATCAAAGCATGAAGAAATCATCTCTCTGCTGATCAAAAGCTGCCTTTCTCAAAATCCTTCAGTAGTGCCATGAATAGTTCAAGAAAAATACAATACCCTGCCTCTCCTGACTAGTGAAACACGAACCACTGTGAGAATCAGTATTCTCAACACACACCTGTAGTGGTAGCTGGTACTGCCTCATTTGAGCTATTAGACACCAGTTCCATCATTCTTTTGAAGTGATTTTTGCTAGAGTCCTTGAGACCCACAGGTTAACTGAAATAATTTAAGACATTTCCAAGACTTGTCTCTGAAAGGCCTCATTTGTCAAAAAAAAAAAAAAAAAAAAAAAAAAAAAAAAAAAAACCCAACCAAAAATCCAAAAATCCACTGGCAGTTTTTAGACAGCTTTGCTTTCTTAGGTGGTCACTAATGTCCTTGACATGTATCCAGGATGGAGATGCATCCACATGTACTTAAAAAAACTCCTAAGGATAGTCGCTAAAATGAGATCCTTTCATTACCATCACCATAAAAGCAGTTTTTGAAAATTTTAATTCAACTTTTCTTTATCTCATTTTCAAGATCGCAGGAAAAACAGTGAAAACACATTCACCTCCACTCCCCACAACAGCTTTATAGTTTTGGGATTAACGACCTAGATTTAATTCATTTTTGCTTACTCAAGTAGGCTATTTGCATTAAACAATACTATGAGGTGTAGCACACACCCAGCATTTCCCACTACATAAAACACTGTATAACCCAAATGTGACTGAGGACTACTGGTTCCACACAGTGGAAGCTGCACTTGAACTGAAAATTAGTCTTACAAATCCTGCTCCTGTGCTAAAATGGGAAAATACCAGTTTAATTTGGAAGTACACATTTCTAGCAAAGTATTGTGAGAATAAGAAAAAAAAAAAAAATCCCATAATTTCCATCTGGAATCTTACCATAGCCTGGAGATCTACTTGTGGATTCCAGTCTGAATCATAGAGAATTACAACATCAGCAGTAGCCAGATTGATTCCAAGACCTCCTGCTCGTGTACTCAACATGAACACAAATTTTGAGCTGTCAGGATCGTTGAATGCATTAATGGAAGCCTAAATAAATGAAAAGAATGTATCAGTTAAACAAAATGTTTTACAAGTAGTATTTTTACATAAATACAATCCCTGAAGTTGTAAATACCTGTCGCTCATTGTGAGGAGTTTGTCCATCCAGTCTGCAATATTCGTAATTTCTCCACATACAGTAATCTTCCAAAATATCTAGAACTCTTGTCATCTGACTGAAGATTAGAACCCTTGAGCCTGTTTGGGTAAAAAGGTTTCTTATGCTTTCACCAAAATACAAGATTAAACAAACTCTCCAAGTCTGCACTACCAGAAAAGGAAGGAGGGCAATTCCATGTACTAAGAAGAAAAGTCGTTTGAATTTCAGACCCAAACTACAATGCAGGGCTGCAGCTGCTGCTGCCACAGCACATCCATGCCATAGGACACCTTTGTCTTACCCTGATATGTCACTGTCTAATTAATGGCTGGCTTCTCCTTTTCATTTTGTGCTGTACTCCTCAAGAAAAAGTTCCCAGACATGGCAGAGTAAGATGGTAACACAAACATAAAAACATCATCAAGTATAAATAATAAAATTTTGAAGTATTTGATTGTTTTGGATTTAAGATCTCTAGAAATAAAGTGAATTCTTCTTAAGTACTTGTCAGTTTACTTACCTGCCAAGAACAACTTAAATTTAAAAAAAAAGGTTCAGTACTTTATGCATATACACTCAACCATTTCTAGTCTACTGGAGAAATTTAAGTAAAACACAGGATATAACAAAGTTTCTACTTCCTTTTGTCCTTTGGACTCAAGGGTTAATACTGAACTCTCTTGTTTAAGATGCTAATTTGATTTGAGACCAGTTCAGTATTAATTACAACACCTCATCAATAAACCTGATATCAGGAAGAAACCAAGATCAAAAAAGCACAGTAACCACTGAATTGCTTGGTTTTTAGTCTTGAGTTATACAGTCACAGCTGCCTGGATGATACCTAGATAGAAAGTACAGTTTACTTCTATACTACAGAAGGTTGAGGTTTGGACGTGGTTTTGTTTTTCTGCAAAGTGTCCCCACTCACAAACCTGCATCCAACTTCTTCAGCAAGGTTACTACTGTAAGCATACTCAAAAAATAGTGAGCTAAAAATTTATTCCAGTGTCAAAAACTCTGTTGCAAGTGACCTTTACAGTAACCCATTTCAAAGCTCAAATAACTTTAAAACAACTCAAGAGTTCCCCCATGTCTGAGTGTTTATAGAATACACAGAAAAACCTCAGGTACTGTTCAAAATCACATCCAGCAAGAAAGACCAACGTTTCACACAGGATTTGACTTGAACTATGTATGAGGACTCTGAATCTGAAATGGTCCTTCATGGCGAATCAAAGGTGTGGCTAAAATACTACATAATTATATTTCAGATAGCTAAGAAAACTATGAAAGAAAATCTAAAGCCCCAATCAAATGATGTTTTTATGGTGTGAACTTAGCTGGGATGAAAAAATGGGAAAAAAAAAGAAATCAAAACACTTCAGCACAAAAAGCCATAATGGACTATTGATCCAAGCTGGTATCATACTAGAAACCAACAGTAATCCTGGCTAAAGTCCGCTGGGTTTTGCTCAGAATACACACAAACGTTACTGAACCAAAAAACTCTCAAAACCCCAGAAAGGAGATGCATACCTTGTTCTTTCAACTTAGGTAGCAATTTGTCTAGAACTACCATCTTGCCACTGTTAGTGACCAAATGCATGTCTGTTGTGTAAGGTGGGCCAGGCTCTGCTCCATCAAAGAGGTACGGGTGATTGCAGCATTTCCGCAGCTGCATCAGGATGTTCAGCAGTCTCATCTTGTCCAGCTTCCCAGCTGAGTTCAGGATATCTATATCCTTCATCAGGATTCGGGTATACCTACAGCAGGGAAAGAACAAAACCCTTCTGTTCACTCTCAAATGAAGTCTAAAATGAAGCTGGGGGATGATTTACAAGCTGCATCTTTCGCTGGTGCAGGGGGAGGAGGAGGAAAGGTTTGAATACACATAAACCAGGAAAAGCCTGTGGGAGACAGAACCTGCCCTCAGCATCATGGCAGCCATGGGACATGGTTTGGGTGTCATTCTTCTGCCTCTGGGCAAGTCAGAAATGTAGCACAGACTCACAGAATTGATTGGGTTGGAAGAGAACTCTGAGATCATCAGTTCCAACCTTAGGCTAAACACCACCATCCACTGGGTGCCACGTCCAGCTGTTTCCTAAATACCTCCAGAGATGGTGAATCCACCACCTGTCTGAGCAGCCTATTCCAATGCTTGACAACCCTTTCCATTAAGAGATTCCTCCTGATGTTTGACCTGAACCTCCCTTGGTGTAGTTTGAGGCCATTTCTTCTTGTTCTGTTGCCTGGGAGAAGAGGCCGATGACCCCCTCGGCTGCACCCTCCCATCCAGGAGTTGTGCAGAGCAAAAAGGTTCCTCCTGAACCTCCTCTCCTTTGAGCAAGAAGTTAAGCAAGTTTTCATAAGTCTTTAGGCTACAAATACTGTCTAAAGCTCACCCTACCCTTCATTTAATCAGGTAAATCTCCCTGACAGGCATGGTTCTGTCACAGCAGTGTCAGAAAGAAACAGGTATAAACTGGGAGTATACCAGAGAGAATAAATTGAGTTCTACACTACCTCCAAGTCACAGACAGCACATTCCTTCTGAGCCTGAACCACAGCCCAGTCAAGCACATGCATTAATTACCATTCTCGCTGCATTTTGCTGAGGCCCACATAAATTTTAACTTCCTTCTTTGGAGGCAAGCTTTTCTCCACATCAGCCTTGATGCGACGGAGAAGGAATGGTCGTAGCACCTGAAAGAGGTTCATCATTAAATGCATTTTGGAAACTGAAACACTGATCAGGTCAATGGATGAATCAAAGAGCAGATATTCTCTATCACAGATACATCATCTAGTGTTAGACAATCTGAAAAAAAAAAAGCGCAACCTATATGGAGAAATTATTTGCTATACATAGGATATACGTGTGCTTTATTTGAAAGACTCAAAGATTAGGTCAAAATGATCTTTCACATGGTTCTGTGTCCTTGGACTTAATTTTGCTTGACTGAAAAGTTGTGGAATAATCTCTCTCATCCTAATAGTCTATCATAGGAAGCATGAGAAGAACTGTTTGGGATTTAACTTAGGTAAATGTAACCCTTGTATAAAAGGCAAAAGGACTCACCATATGAAGGCGCTCCACCAGTTTTTGATCCCCTAGACAGTTGTTGGTATCAAACCACGAATCAAAATCCTGTATCAACAAAATCATTGGTTTATAAGAGGCTTCCTTTCAAGGTACAATAGCATCACAATGGTGAACAAATACAACTCTCATATGGCCAGGAAGTAAAAGAACAAATTACCTTATTTGGCCTATTTTATGAAAAGCTTTATAACAAACATTTCCAACTCAATCTATCACTTATCAGTAACTGACACCACTAACTATACATATCCAGGTCTACTTTCAAATTGGGAAAACCAGCAAAATTAATTTGATTCAGAAACAAAAGACTTACTTCAGCTGAGTTAAAGACATCTGGCAAAAGGAAGTTGAGAAGTGCCCAGAGTTCATGTAAATTGTTCTGAAGTGGAGTTCCAGTTAATAGCAGTCGGTTGGTAGTCTTGAATTCCCTTACAATTTCTGATAACTGAAGGACAGTGAGACATGAGCAAATATCACACACATATATATAAACATTACTAGTCCCTACACCACCACCTAAATAACCCACACAGATCTCTTGCTTAGTGTAAAATAAATTACCTTTGATTTTTCATTTTTAATCCTGTGGGCCTCATCTATAACAAGGTATCTCCAGTTGAACTTTTTGAATACTGACTTCTCTTTGATAAGCATTTCATATGATGTTACACAGACATCCCATTCTCCAGGCAGCAACACATCTCTCACAAAGGCAGCCTAGGTAACAAGGTGACAGCTGGTTACTGAGGCTTTGTCAAATTTAAAGCAAAAAAAACCACAGCAGCACTGTTACAATTTTCCTATTCTAAGTCTCATGAAGGCAGTGTCTTGTCTTCATAAAAGGAGACTGCAAATCTTTGAACGAGAAATTATGAACATAAAGCGATGAAGCATTATCTGGGCAACACACATATGAGTTCTAAGCTGGTTAACCTCCAAGTAGGCAGCACTGTAGGTCTTAAACCACTACAAATCCAAGTAATGTCCCTCCCCAGGAAGCCAAGGGAAAGGACTGCTGGATTTACACAGGAACACACAGGTAAAACTACCATATCCAAACTTACTCGCTGGTCTTTGTCACCAATCAAACAAACTGCTCGAAGTGTTGGTACCCATCTCTTGAATTCATTCATCCAGTTCTGCAGAGTGGACTTAGGAACTAACACCATGTGAGGTCCAGGAATGTTTCTGTAGTGTTTCATATAGCCAAGAAGAGAAATTGTTTGCAGTGTCTTCCCAAGACCCTGTAAGACACATGAATGTGTTAGAAAAAAGAAAACCTCTCAGAAAACACCTTTGAAAATGAAAACCCAAGAGTGAGCTCTGAGCTCAGCACGGAAGGCACAGAAGCGTGAATGAATGAGGGAGCTACAAAAAGGGTATCAAAACATGGGTTAAGAAAAGCTTGCAGGGCTTCCCCCATTTCATAACAACAAAGTAGCAAAAGTATCACTTTGAAACCTTGGATTAAGAAGTTAGAATTCTGCCTTACCTTTCAACTAAGACAACATGTTAAAAGTACAAGGAAACATTATTTCCTAAAACTTTATTTTGTAGACTATGGCGTACTCAGGTTATTTAGAGGTCAAACTTTAAAAATTTGACTTAGGTATTCTCTTAAACTTGACATAAAAGTGAATAAATTAAGAACCCTTAGGAATTTTTAATTTATTCAATTACTTAAGTATTAATATTAATAACACTGTTACCACAATATTATGTATTGTCATATATGCTGTCATATTTTGTATAGATTATGTTATTAATGCTTCATAATCGTAAATATGTTCTAAATAATTTTTAAAAGGAGGCTTCCACAGGCCAGAAATGACATCAGGTCCTGTGAGGAAAGAGCCAAACAAGTGTAAAAAACTGCATATCTCAAAGAAGAAAACAAATACTGAAAGTCTGGTAGAACACAGTATCTTCAACATATAATTTTAACTAAAAGAAAACTGAGGAAGAACTGAAAAAAACAGATCATTCCTCTACTTTAAGTAATTAAAAAATATGATTCAAATGCATGGGAATTAAAAACCCCAAATGTCTTCAGCACAAGTAATTTGTTTCTAAAATTCAAGTCTCTGTCTTCAAAAAAAACCAAAATGCACCAGGTACAAGAAGTGGAAAAGTGTTTATAGGCGGTGTCAGATGTGTTAATAACTTAAAAAAAAAAAGAATACCTAAGAAAAAACAACAAAAATTTTAATAATAATATCTAATATCTTTAACACAAAATGGATATTGGAACACCACAAATCCAAGGACTCATAAAGCCTCCGAGGTGTTTTTGTTAAGACAACCCTCTCCACTTAGCCAAAAAAATCATCTATTCATAAGCATGTATGTTTAAAAAGACCTTGATGTATTTAAAAGTGAAGCATGTTACTAAACAGTAATTTAAACTCTTTTGTTTCTAACTTATCTTTAAGTTTTATTACACAGAAATTACAAGATACAGGAAATGCAATACACTGAAATGAATTAGATTTTAGAGTTTTGTTTCTTCTTTTCTACTCCTTATGAGAAAGAGATACATCTCAAATTATTAAGGGGACAAAAACACCTGCCTTCGAAACTACTACAACTTCTTCTGCATTCATCCCTTATCTTTTGGGGAAAAGGAATAAAAAACACACAGTTGGCCAGTGCCAACTGAAATGCCCAGGGTCATGATGTATGAGAAATTTTAACACAGCTGCCTAGGTACATCTATCTTTGCATCATTTTTTCAAGAAAATTCCCCCTGCTGTAGCTGTTCTGTGGACATCAGTCCATAGAGGACACTCATATCCTGATATCTACACATGGCCCTAACAACAGGAAGTGTTTCCACATTTGATGCTCTTTTCATATATGACACTCTCCTCACAAGGGCAGCTGAAGAATACCATAACATAACAGCTGCAATTTAGAAAGAAAACAAAGGACATGTCATTCTGTGGAACAAGTCCCCTCCACCAACTTCATGTTCCTGAAGGTTGATGGATTCCCTTTCCGTATTTTTGAAACCTGCCTGCATGATTTATTTGAATTAAAATACCTTTGACACTTTCAAAATTATTGACTTTAAACACAGTAGAAAAATAAGACTGGCAAACTATATATTGCATTTTGTGTTATTAAATCTCCCATATATATACACACACTGATGGACTAAAATGGCATTGTACTGCATGTGTTCTTAAGTGATCCTAAACACAGCCTCTGTGCATACCATTTCATCTGCCAGGATGCCATTGATGCCATTTTCATACAGAGAAATGAGCCAGTTCAGTCCTCGGATCTGGTAATCACGCAGCTTTCCCCATTTCACATCTAAAAGACATCAAAGAATAGATTAAAAGATAGACAAAAACTTTGGAAAGAACTTTACCACCTGTTGGCTGCTAACTGACAGTGATTACCAAAGCTGCAGAACAAACTCCAGTAATAAATTCATGTAATAAATTCAAGGACAATGCAGAGTGGAGACAGCAACATATTAATTTTGTTTCTGCAAGTTGCTGCAACCGCTTTGTTTTCTACAAGGACCTAAAGCACATAGGAATTCTAAATCCATCATCACTGTCAAAATGAGAACACAGTCAAACATTAAAACAACAGAATACTGAATACCATTAAATGAACTGGAACCTGTTAGGTGCTTTATATCAGAATATAAATTACATATGTAAAAATAATAAGATGACAAACTTAAAAACTCTTTCTTATTAACTGAAACATAGCAACTGGATTTCTAAGGGACAAGACTCACTGGACCATCTTTCTGGACCAGAACGAAAGCAGTTCCTCAACAATACATTTTGTACCATTAGCTCAGTGCTCAGTTCCTCCCTCTCCTGTCCCACCAAATTATTTCACTATCCTTGGAGAGTATGCAAATCAAATTCATTTTAAACGTTTTGAAGAAAAAGAACAGGGGCAAAAAAAAAGAAAAAAAAAGAAGGAAACACACATGATGGAGATTCTTCAAATCGAGTGCAGACATTTGTTGTCTTGGAGCTTTCTGTTAACAGCTCCTCATCCTCTTCCTGCTCTGTTCTACGGTGCCGATAGCTGGAAAAGTCCAAGAATGTAGTAAGTTTTTGGACAAATTTAAAAGACATCAAGTTGCTGCAAAATTAAATCTCATGTAAACTAATGTATATATTGCAATACAGAATGCAAACACTCAAAGAAATTTCTGGCAGCATTCTTCCCTAGAATTCATGTTCAGCAGGCTCAAATACCAGCCCAAAGTGACTGGACAGGGATTAATGTGTGCATCAGTAGTGGCCTTTGAGACAGGGAACAACACTGCATTTAAGTTCTGCTGCACCTGCCAAGCACTGCAGCCACACAAGCTGCAATGAAGGCAATCCAAATTTCTAGACTTACAATTTTCAAGCTGCCTGCAAGGTGTTGCACAGTGATGCTCTCCATGAGCTCTTACAATTTAAAGCCATGACTGCCTTACTTTTCTGCCCCTGCTTTTCTTCATGCTGGAAAGCATCAACACAAATCTCTTGTAACTCCTTGAATTCTTAAGCAATTGTCAACTTACAGATGGGCAGTTGAAAAAAAAAGGCACAGACACAGGACAAAAGCTTAGCAAGTTCAACTTCCACTTTTAAAGTACAATAAAATCTTATTTATAGTACGTGTCATCACTCACTCGCCAGCTGACAGTAAATTCTGTTTCTCATCCTTCTTTATTCGTGGACGTCCAGGTTTCATTTTTAAAGGTGAAGTTGGAGTTTTCTGAGCAGCAGGCTGAATGAAATGAGCAAAGAGCTCAGTCTGCTTCAAGAGATATTCAAATCTGTTTGCTCTGTCTGTTTGCTGGTGACAAAGGAAAATTAAATGGAACAAGTGAGACATTCCAGTATGCATTAATGCAAAAGAAAAAACAAACAAATATTTTTCAATATAGATTCACATTACTTTATACACATCACTACAACACCAAAGAAGAGATGAGTAACATCAGTATACCTGCTGCTGACAGATTCAATACTCTTTTGTGGGGCCAAGGCTCATCTTTGCTACGCACCAAGATCCAAGATGTGAGACAGACCTGTGGCCAATCTGACTTTGGCACAAAGATTGCCCAAGACTCACTAGATAAGGCCAGACTCCCTTTAACAACTTTATTCAATCAAAAGTGATAGTCCCACTCCCAAGAAATTTCCCCCCACACATCACACACAGGATTCTTCATTGTACTAATTCATTTCTAACCAAACTGGCAACAGCTGCTCCCTGCTGCACTGATGACCTGCCTGCTCAGCGAGATACAGCACCTCCCTGTGCTGCCAGATAAGCAACAGAGCTGGCATCAAAGGGGACAGTGAGGACAGAGCAGCTCATAGCCACAAGCCAGAACATCTGTTTCAGTAGCAGAGACCTTAGATATGCTCAGCCTAACTCATCAGGCTGCCCCTTTGATAGGAGTTGCTGTTTCTGCTGCGCAAGAAAAATTACAGCAGGCAGCATTGGTATCGGAAAGGTTCAGCTTCGTTGAGACAGGCTCCATTTGGAATCAACACGCCCTGCCAATGCTACACCAAAACTCTGGACAGACAAACAGGCCAAAAGCAGCTTCAAGGCCAACAGTAACCACTGTGACATTCTGCCACAGCATAACCTGGTATTTAGCAACTTGCAGCACAGCTACAGGAAGTCAGTTTTCTTAGTAAAAAGGAACATATGTTCCAGGCTTCTCCAAGAGCAATGGCAGCTCTCTGAGTGTTTTCCTTCTTAGTGTGAGCAGATCCTGCACTATGGAAGAGACAGGAAGACAAAATATTAGAGTATAAAGAGACCACAAAAGAGACCTCCATGTGCCACAGAGGACTCAGACTCACTCTCAGGGTATTTTAAGCTTGAATGACACAGCTACAATCCACATCCACTATATTGAAGTTTTCCTGTCTATTCTTCATAGGTTTTGTTTCTTTACTTTGTAAGTTTCTGAGGTTTAAACTAGGTAAGATCTCACTACCATCCAAATTGCTGACCCTTTTTCTTTTTTTAAACTGGCTGTACAAAACAGAAGTAGAAGAGATGCAGACTGCATTGCAGAAGGTTCCTCATTCTAAAATTTAAGTAAGGAATCTTCTGCAAGTTTTGGCCCTGCACACACATCCCCACACTTGCTTTCACTGCACTTGAGGATGTTCTTTTAAGGGACTAACAAACATTATCTATGTCTTTAAGACAGCACACAGAAAAGAACAGGCTGTACTCTGCAACCCTGAGCTATCCTTATACCAACAGAGACACTCTACCCATTTTCTTTTTCAATGCATCTCTAAAACACAATTGCCCTTGTTACTGTGTCTGTCTAGAAATTAAGGAGATGATTCCAAGTCCACTTCCTCCAGTGTGCCACAAAGTAGCACAAATAAATATGCAGAAGATGATGGGGATATTTTCAGTGGAAAGAAGAAGTAACAGGAAGCAGCAAATTTTAAAAATCAGTTTCACTTTCCTATGAAGAAATTTCACATGGAGTCACAAATTACAAACAGGAAAAAGGCAAACAGGGAGCAACCAAGAAAGAAACTGCAATGAGATGGTGAAGAATGGGCGACTCCATCTCTTACATTATAAAAATTATGAAAAAATAAAAACCAATGAAAATAACAAATTTTCTCCTTTCTAACCTGTGAAGCACAGAATCAGCACCCATCTTCAAAAACCTGAAGACTCTAATAAAAGCTTCCCAAAGAGATTCCTAGAGAATCTTTCCATTTCTGACTGAGAAGCTGAATGCTCAACTCTTTATAATCCCCCCTGCCCACAGGATGGACTGCTCTACAGGTAACTTTAAAATGCTGGAAAGGAGAATGGTCCCAGGAGTGTTTTTCTGCATATTTTTTGTTTCAAGTTAAATATTTTTTAATACCTAGACAAATCTTTATAAAATCCATTTAAGGTATTTCAAACAATATTATTTTACTTTTTTAAAATAAGTGCATAAGTACTGAACAGCTGTACACAGTCCCAGATATTACATACCATTTTCTCTTCATATGTAGGATCTGTTTCCTGGATTTCTTTTTGCTTTGCCAAAGACGCATCATCAAAAGACTCCTGAGATGAAAAAGAATTAAGAAGAAATATTTCTGAAAAAGGGAAGATACTCATCTAAAGGAGAACAAGCTTGTCTCACATTGTATCAAAGCAGCAAAAGCTGGCTGTAGCACCTGATGGTGGACAGACAGTAGTCAGCTCTCTATTATTATTTCCTATACAATTACTTGGAGATGGATCAAGATCCCTGCCACGGGGTGAGGGACAGAGCTGATCTCTAACCTGATTTAGCTCCATCATTAAAGCATCACATCCATGTGAATGAGGGAGACAGCTGTGGTCCAGGAGATCAGCATGCCACTTCTAGGGTGCTGAGCCACCCCCTGCTGAAGCTGGCTCTGGGGTGGACTGTGAAAGTACCAGCTCCAGGCCTGAAGTGAGGGTAATTTCAAGGTTTTTGCCAGATTACCCCAATCCCTCATCTCTCTGTATTAAAGGAACGAATCTAAACAAGAATACACACTGCACTTTTGTGCTGAAAACTGAGGAGTTTATGAAACTGCATTTTTCTCCTATGTAGTTTAATAAATTAAATAATGTTTATCACCCACGGTACTACTAACAACAGTACAACCAGCTGGCTGGGAGAGGGCAGTCCTCCCTCATTCCCTTCCTGCCAAATCCTTGACATACTGCCTTCAATTACCAATTCTTTTGGATCAAGGCTTTTTTATCCTTGTCTCTTCTGTCATTAGGTTAACACTTTCCACACCATCTCCCATATGCATTTTCATCTTCTGTTGTTAAAACTAAAAGGAGTGAGATGATTCTTCCCTGATAAACAATGCTAAGGTAACATATTACAAAATAACTCTTGAAAGGGTGAGAAAATGAAACAAACGAGATGCTTTCAAGTGTTTATTAACCGTCTGTTTATCTGAGCCAAGTAAGAATGGGGCTAAATTCAATCTTTACCGGCAAATACAGAACAAAGGAACAGGAAAAGTAAGAAACAGATGAAACAAAGGCTGGCAAGAAACAGGATGTTTGTCAGTGGGTATTTCCTCTGGCAGGTAAAGCATGTGGAAACAGAAAAATCCTAACACAAATGTTTAATTCACTAGTCAAAATATAAAGAATTGAGCATAAGAAATTATGGCTAAAGCTCTTGTGAAGTCACAACCAAATCCTCTTATCCCTCACCGGTCTGAGCAAACGCCCAGCGAGCACAAGCAGAGAGAGGACCGTTGGAACTTCTGCTCGCAATCCCCCTTTCTCCCACAATGCCCAGCCTGGAAAGCACAGCGGCAGAGCAGCACGGCCATCCGAGCCCAGCATCTGCTGCACACATGACAAAACCTTGCAATTTAGCTGGAGACCGGGGAAGGGCAGTCCTTCAAACGCTCACGGCTCCAAGGCATTCCAGCTCCAAACTTCACTGTATGCCAGGAAATCCCTTCCCAAGGTAAAAAAGGAATGGACTTGGCAAGCACGGAGAGCCCTCGCACACAAGCGCCTCGAGAGCACGCGTTTCTCAGGCTGCACACGCTAAACTCCAGCCTGGAATTGCCCTATTTCCACAGGTTCGAGCAAGATTTATTTCCCACGGTACTTTGGCAACTTGTTCATCCGAAAAACATGGCATTTGCAAATTTATTTAGAACAAGTAGGTTGAACAGCCCAGCGTGACTCAGGGTACAAAACACCCAGCGCTAAAAGCAGGACCGACCAGTTTCCTGCTATCATTAAAGAAACAACGCTGGGATAGAATTAGCATCTCCAGGCAATCACTTCCAACCCCTTGAAATTTCTGGAATATATGCACCTGTTGCCAAAACAACCCCTCCCACAACCCTCACACCGTCTTCCTCCCCCTCAAAAGAAAAAAAAAAAGAAATAGAAAAAAGTTTTGAAGCACTTCAGCAGACAAGCATCCCTCATGCTTTTTAGACGCCGGGCTGGCTCGCCGCTGGAGCAGGAAGTGCACAGGCTGGGCAGGGTCTCGGGGAGGCAGGAGCAGACAGAAAGGCTGCGGGGGCGCGGGGGGCTCCTGCCGCCCGCTTTAGACAACAAACAAGCGGCGTGACCCGGCCGCAGGGCTCCCGTCCCCGTGTCCCAGCGGCAGCATGAGCGCGGCTCTCAGGGCCCCTGCGTGGCGGGGAGGGGGCGCCGAGGGGTGGGACGCCCCCAGACACCCCCACCCCGCCGGGCCGCGCTCCCGGCGAGAGGGAGGGCAGAAGGGAGGGCGGCGGGACAGGAGCGCGGCCTGGCTTTGCCAGGTGCGGCCCCGCGGCCGCTCCTCCATTGTCTCCCGCGGCCCCACGCGGCCGGGGTGTCCCACCTGCCGCCGGGGGAGCGGCGGGACCCCGCCGGCCCAAGCCGACTCACCTCCATCTTGATGTCGCCCCCGGCCAGGCCGCCGGCGCAGGGCGGCCCCGTCCCCCCGGCCTCGCTGGTGTTGGCGCCCGGTGGCAGCGGCGGCGCAGGCGGCTCGTCCGGCTGCGGCGGCGGCTGCCCGGCGGACATGATCCCAGCCGTGAGGAAACGGCGCTCCGCCGAGGCTCGGGCTGGCGTCCGGCGGGCTGCACGCCGCGGGCAGGCGCGGGCGAAAACCGGGATCCCGGCAGAGGAGGAGGAAGAGGCGGCGGCCTGCGGTTCCCGGAGCGCGGCCGGCGGACGGAGCGAGGCCCGGCCCGGCCCGTCCCGGCGGGAGCCGCCAAGCAGCGCGCAAGCCGCGCCGCGAGCCCGCGCTCGCGAGACTTCCTCCCCCCGCGCGGCGGGGACGGCGGGCAGCGAGAAGCGCGCGGCGCCGCCGCCGCCGGTGGGGGCGCTGTGGCCGGGAGCTCCCGGGACGGAGCGCCCGGGGATCTGCCGGGATCCCAGCGAGGCTGCGGGGCCGCTGAGGCCGGGCCGGCAGCGGAAGTCGTCTCTGTAACTGCGGAGTCATCACCTCCCCCTGATTTAGGGCTGTACAGGCAGCATCGGGTCAAATCTGGGCAGGCATCAGGTTCCATACCCTGAGTAAGATCACAGCATATTCCGAGTTGGGAGGGACCCACAAGGATCATCGAGTCCAGCTCCTGGCCCTGCACAGGACATGCCCAGGGGTCACACCCTGTGCCTGTCAGCATGGTCCAAATGCTTCTTGACCACAATGCTACTGTGACCACTTTCCTGGGGAGCCTGTTCCAGTGCAGGCCCAGCCTCCCTATGGGGGAATGATTTTTCCTGAATCCAACCTGTGAAAAATGCGTATTATATGATTGGCTTTTCGCAAATATTAAAATGAATATTGTATGTGTTATGTTAGAACAACATAACATTAAAATAGAAACGATGTGATGGAAGATACTTTTCTAACTAGCTCAAGGAATGGATAAGATAATCAAGAAATACTTCACACAGAAATAACAGTAACAAGACACTGAAATCCCAAAGAGAAGAATTACTGCCTCCTTGTTGGGAAGAACCAGGCTTCTTCTACCTCCTTTCAGACTGCACGGAGCCAGACCATGATTTACAAGATGAAGGGGGGGGGGGTTGACAATAAACAGAAATTGTTTGAAAGGAATGTTCCTAGTTTGAAAGGAATGTTTGCATCATGTATGAGATATAGGAATATGCAACAGGCTCTTGCTTTTAAGGATTAATCCTTTGTTAGCAGACACGGGTTTTTTAGGAAAGCATCTGAATGTTCATAATTTTTTGCTTTTTTATTGTCCTTTATTGTTCTAACTCTGATTGTCCGAATTCTTATTGCTGTAATTTGCATTATTTTTATAACCATTTTATTACTATCAAACTTTTAAAAATTTTAAACCAAGTGATTGGCGTTTTTCCCAAACCTAAACTTCCCCAACACAGCTTGAGGCCGTTCCCTCGGGATCCTGCCACTGTCACCACAGAGAGGAGCCCAGTGCCTGCCCCTCCTCTTCCCCTCAATCTATGCCTGCAATGGGGTCTCCCCTCAGTCTCCTACAGGCTGAACAGACCAAGCGAACCTCGGTCCTCCTCTCAAGGCCCTTCACCATCTTCACAGCCCTCCAGGAAAGGCTCAGCAAGCACCTGAGGAGGTTGATGGAGCCAGACCAACGTTGTAGGTACAGAAGTACAGTTTTACAACCACCTGAATACAACAACAGCGTCTGCTCCCATCTTGAAGCATTGTGGGCTGCAGCCCCCTGCTTTAGGATGTGATTGAGCAGATCTACATCTGCTCTGTCTCTTGCTCATGGGAGGAGTGCACCTCCTCACTGGTCACCTGCCAGGTGCCACCTACCAAAGCGTGCATCCCAGAACCCCGGAGTGCATGGAACAGGATGAAACTGAACAGGAAAATCTGCCTAAGAGCACTACTATTGCACGCCAGGTGCTAACAGAGGCTGTCCAAAGGGCTAGAGCTGACCTAGTCAGAAGCAAAAGTCCCCTGACCGGTTCACAGCGTGGACAGCCACGTTCTCCACATCATCTGAATTGCTCTATACACCTTCTCCTGCAGATTTGTCACACCTGTAGGCATTCCAGCAATATTCACAAGTGTTTCCAGTGCAGATGCAGCCACTGAGTGCACTCCACAGATTTGTGAAGCTGCATCTTCCACATCCTGAGAAACCACTGTAACCTGGAATGTAGCAGCCAAACAGACCATCTTCATGACAATTATTACAACCTTCATTCCATCGTCTTCGATTACAGACATTCTTTAATATTTTTTTAAAGTTAAAATTATTAACTTTAACATTTCCAAAAGATGGTGTCACCTTGTTTCTGCCAGAACTACTCAGAAGAATAAATTCCCAGAAAATCTCAATTTTCCTAGAATAGGATTTCTCAGCTAATCACCAATTCACTGACATATTTTCCCACTCCTCGTTGTCATCTCTCATCACAGATGAAAACTTAATCCCTGAGCTTTGCTAAATGCTTTTCTCTCCATTCAGGGACACATCTTGAACTTTGTAAATACACGCGGCAGCAAATTACAAATTAAAATAACTGTGTCATTTTAGCCAGCTCTACTCTTCCAGCATAGCCTTGTGTCCACCTGCTGTGCCTCAGCTCCTGCCCCCTCTCCCAGAGCTGCTCCAGATAATGCAGTGCTCTCTATGTGGTGAGGAGTGTAGGTCATGGTGGGAACTCCCCCTTTGCCATTTTTCATTCTTTTGCCTCCCCTGCAAAGCACACAAAACCAAACCACACTACTGGAGAATCAGTGGTGAGGGAAAATGGGGTAGAAGGCCCTTGGGAAGAAGTGAGGTGTTTGGGAAGAGCAGTGAGGATATTTCAGCACCCATGACACCATCTCTTAGACTAAAACTGACAGGTAGGACCTGGTTTGATGGGGAAGAGAGAAAAGCACAACCTCCATCCAAATCTCATTGATCCTTGGCCATCCAGCAAAATAAAACAGCACCATGCCAGGGTGTGGGGGTGTTGAGATATTTGTGTGCTTGGTATCAGAAAAGGTGAACATTCACCTCTACTTCAACAGGCAAAATAATTGAAAAAAAAGGAAATCTTCCCAAAAGTTAAAAGATAAAAGGTTCTAAATTTCTTTTTGAATTTTCTGAAGTCCTGAAAGCAGAGCAGAAGACTATGCAAAAAAAACCCCCATAAAACCAAAACTGAAACAAAACCCCACCCAACAACAAGAACCAAACCAGACCAAACCACTCCCCTCCAAAGAAACACCCCAAACAAAGCAGGAAAAAGGACTTTGCAAGTTAACATGAAAATCTTCATGAACCATACAGAGCCCAAATATGAAGACCTTAAATTGAAAACAACCAATGGCATAAAGAAGTTCATGACAGAGGGTTACTGATGTGTTGAACACCTACATTATGGTCAAATACACAATAAAGCAAGAAATCCTCCCTCAGCCAGTACCCAACAGTAGAGACAACTAATTACTAACATGCTTATGAAGTTAGTAAAGAGCTGTTTAATTACAGATTTTTGTCAAATCTCTCAGGCAACACATCTTGCAATTTTGTTGCTTAGTTGAGCAATCATAACTTTAATTAATGTTCTTTAGATGACTTCTTGTAAAACAAGAAATTGAAACACCACAAGTAAAACCAACTCTGATACTATTAGCTGTGTAGCAATTATGCTAATAGGCATTGCTGAACATGTATCAAAAATTTAAATTTTCCCAAAATTTGGGAAACAAAAGGAGTGAAATAGAGTTGTTTGTGGTTGCTCCATGAGACATTCATTTGGGTTCAAGAAGGTAAGAGAGGGGTGAGAACCTGGTTTCTGTTCAGATCTAATTTTTTTTAGTTTACAATGCCAAAGCAAGTTACTACCCATGTGAGATGAGATACTGCCAGTTTTTCTACTTCCTCACAAGGCTGATGTTGAGCTGGACTATCCCACCAAGAGTAAATACAATCAGACTTATTTCAAAGCCATCACTTCTGTCACTGTCACTTTTCTTCTAGCCTCAGATTAACAGTCCTGCAGGCAAGAGGTGGTGCACACACACACACACACATTCAACAGTCAAAGAAGCCATTAAACTCATGCTACATCTGTCAAACAAACAGACAGACAAACCCCTCAAAACAAAACAAAAACCCCAAACCCTGTGCCCATCAGCAAAGGTCACTGGCATCAGCTTCATCATAACTGTCAACACACTGATTTCCAGTATTAAAAAAACCCCAACACATGCAAACGATACCATCTATTAATTTCAGTAGATTCCTTAATGCAATGGAAACTTTTTAGAGTTTAACATATGAAGGTGTATAAATTTCATCCATGTGGCTCTTTAAATTTTGAATACCATGAAGATGACATTGAGATTGTTTAAATTACAGTGTAGCCATCCTGGTAAAATTAAACTTCCACAGAAAATAAACAGCCCAGACTTTATCTGGTGTGCTTAAACAAACTGTAAGCCTGCTCTGTGTGTATCTTCAAAAAGAAGACTACAAAAATAGTGACATGTGAAGACCAAAAGTCTTTCAAATTGTGCCCAACCACAAACCAGTGAATATTTGGTAACAGCAACATGGCATGCAGGTAGCATATCAGTCTCTGCTTGTGTCCAGTTTAAAACAAGCCCTTTGATCAATAAAATTTACCCATGCCAAAAAAAAAATGACCCCAGATGGAGTCAACTGCTGATACTCATTACAGAAATCCTCGAAGAATGGAGATTCTGTAACAAGCAGCACTTTCACAGAAAAAACCCCAGAATTAATAAAATGCTTTTAGATTTTATTTCTTGGCTGCTATGACTGAAAAGGCTCCACCAAAAGGCAAACATATACATATTTTCAGTATGCAAAATACATTTTAGTATAAAAAGTAATGCACAAACACTTTATTACACACACAGATTCTTCCCTCTTCAAAACTCCGGGTTCTCCTCCCTCTCAGCAACCAGGTTCTGCCCTGGCCCTGTTTCCTTTCATGAACCTCACTCCTCACCTCACAGTGCTGCAACCAGAGTGAGACAGGGCAAGCAAAGACTCTTTGGAAAACTTACCTCCATGTATTGGCACAGCAGTTAAGCCTTCTGACTTACAGAATCACAGAATTAACTAGGTTGGAGAAGACCTTTGAGATCATCAAGATTTCCTCCTGCAGCTGTTATTCTTAGAGCAAAAAGGGACTTGAGGAAGTTGGATACAGACCTTCAGTGAAAGATGGGGATAAATCTGAAGAAGAGGTTTTTTAAGCAGGACATAATACTTTAATTTTTCTATTTTAACTACATGGGCTTTTTCGATTTTAACTACATTATCCCTTCAGTAATAGTTCTAGTTGGATTCCACATATACACAAGTATCTATCTGCCTCTACACCCAAATTTCATACATTGATGCCTCTGCCATCATAAGATGCCTCTGGCATCTTAATCTGATTTTCATGGTTATCTTGCTTTTCTTATGCTGCTGTGTTTCTCCTCAGTTGTCATCTGGGCCAGTTTTCCCCACAGTGTTTAGATACTTAAATAGTCATGAAAGACTTTGAAAAATACTTTGACACTTAACATTGATAAATATCTACTTACCTGTAACTATAGTATCAGATTAGATAGGACATACAGGGGCTTCCAACACAGCTTTTATTGGAAAAACGATGGACCCTCACGTGTGCTGTGGATTATGGTTCTTTTCTGCCACATTTATTTCCTGAGCCTTTGGTTTTAGACATGAATATGCTTTTTGTAGTAGCCTATAATCAATGCTTTGGAGTTACTGCTTTGTATACATCATCTGAATTCCTTTCTGCAGCAGTGACTATTCTGAATCATAACAGATATTTGCTACATTAAAAAAACCTTCTGCTCTCTCACAAAAAACAGAGCAGCTTTTATAAAAGGAATTGGTTTTCAACCCTCCTTTAATTAAAGAGAATAGTTGGGGAGAAATTCATGTCAGAAATACACAGGAAATCAAAGTACGACTTCACCAAAGAACTACACGTCCTGGAGAAAATGTAACAGCATTTTTTCAGATCATTATGATGCAGGGGAGGTAAAAACTACTAAGAGAAAAGTCTGACACTGTGTGTGCAGAACGGATAATTTTAAATAATTTTTTTTTTTAAATGTTTTGTTTGGGTTTTTTAAAAAGCAGAATAACATCCTAATTACAGAATAATAACTGCTTGCCTAATTTCAAGTTTCCATCCTTATACACAATGCACCTAACTAAAGGAAAATCTCAAGATCTTAGAACTATCCATTGGAAATTTATCCTTAAACATAAAACATTGTTGGGAAGCCAGTGTTTCATGATTCTTGATCCCAGACTTTAAAGACAGCCCTTCTCCTGGTATACCAAATGCTGTGCAAAAAATACAGACCACAGATACCCAAAAAATGGGGTGAACAATAGTATTCATATTGAGATACAGCATAGCTCCCAAAGCATGCTTGCATCACAATTCTAAATATTATCCTACTCATTTTACACAGAGGAAACAAACCCACCAGGTCCTCTCCAAAACTAAATTTTTGCTTGAACTCTTGATACTGTTTTTAAGCAAACCACTTTTTCAGAGCCTGTTGGTGCTTCCCTGATACTGGCCACAGGATCTGTGTCCCAACTTCTCAACTGAGCACTGGAATTGGGGGCACCTGCACCATATGGTGTACGAGGAGATCAGAGGCTAAATCCTGGTCCTGGGTGGCTCCTTCACTTTTTTCCTTCTTTTTAAGAAGTTCAAGGGCCAAGTCTATTTTGTGCTTCCTCATATTGGGCTGTCAGTGAGTAGAACTAAAGGCAAAAATATCTTAGGAATCATCACTTCTTTCATTTATGGAGGAAAAAACCCATAGTTATAACACAAGGTGTGTTTTTCAAATTCAATTCCTAAACTTACATTTAAATAATTGAGTAGAAATTAGATTTTGGAAAAGTTCTTGGAACTTTCGCTTACTTAAAGAGGACAGCGGTGCCTTGAATATGAAATTCTGCTCCTCAAAAGATCCTAAATGGATTTGTGTGCCTGGGGAATTTGAACCTTGTTACACATAATGCCTTTTCAAATGCTGCTCTATGCCTAACTGGAGATTAGGGACCTTAACTCTGAACATTATTTGTTGCCAACATTTAGGTTTTGATTATGATTAATTAAAAAAAAATTAAATATACACACCATGAATAGGTATGACTATGGAGATCACATCAGCAGAGGGTTGAATCACTGTTTTGATGCAATTAACTCCAGACTTTGAGGTACACCAGCAGGGCAGTCTGAGGCATCCCCAAACTCACAGGTCTGCATCCTTCACCTCTAACACAAAATAGAAAGAAAAAACCCTTAAACCTTCAGCTAGTCTGCATAGTTTATAATTGCACAAAACCCAGCACAAGTGCACGGAAGCAAGTAGTGATTCCTTCCTCTGAAGTATATTCCCTAAAAAGCACATAAAAATATGAAAACTTTGAAAACTTACGTATTTTCAAGTCTGGTAGGAATTCAGGGAAAATAAGGCATATTTGTATTTTCCTCCTCTTCTGGCCTTCTGATTAAAACAATCAAACTGTCTGGGTACCTTGTGCAAGCCCCCCCACTCCCCCCCACATTAAACCCAGGACCTCAAAGAGCATTTATTAAAATCTTATTAAGATTGGCCTTTCTGAAAATATGACACACATTTTTATTTCACTGCAGATACAACTCACTAGGAAAAGGCTTGGCAATGATGAGAGATCCTAGGAGAATTTTCAAGAGCTAATCATGATGATTACTACAAGTGCTGGCTTTACAATTGCAGGAAAACTTGGAGAGTCTCCATTTTTCCAACTTGGTGCTTTATGTTCTAAACTGCACAGGATTTTATTCTATTCCATTTTAGCATATTATAGCTAAACATTTTGTGTGTGTGCACAGCAGATTACACAACTGTACACTTCAGCTACCCTGCTTATAAAAAAGCTGAAGCAAACAGATAATCCCTTCCTAATGAAACATGGAAATCTTCTTTTCTAGACCATCTAGAAAGAAAACCACTGGCACCAGAACAGTCTAGTTCTGTTTACTTAAGGATATGGCAAAAACCTTTCAACTGGTCATGCATCCAATACCTGTTCTCCTCCCGTTTTTGCTACTGAAAATTAACATCAGGGCTGTGGAACCATAAACATATTCTGGAAAACTTAAAATGTCAAAGATATTGTTCATAACCCTCTCAACATCTTTTCTTGCATCCTACTCTGCACCTTGTCAGGCTGAGAGCTGAACTCAAAATGTTTGTTCAGTGAAGGCAAAATCCAGAAACCTCATTGCTTGGGATTTGGTTCATCTACACCCAATCAACACAATGTTTTTGTGGAACATCTATTACACTAATTGCTAGACAAGCACCTTTTTTTGTGGTCACGGCCATATTAGTATTCCCAAGAAATAAAACAACAAGAAATTAACATTTAAGAAGCAGTTTGGTGCAATACACAGAGATCAAGAGCAGATCTAGGAAATATGGAGAATAATCTCGAAATATAGGTTCACCTGTGGATAGTGCTGAGCTTCTTAAGAACTACAGGTACAAAATATTTCAACAGATGAAGTGGCACTACTGCTGTCCAAATTGCACACTGATATTGTATGGCAGTGCTTTCTCCTTGAGCAAATAAATATCCATTCACTTTTCATGACACAAACCTCTATAGGCTAAGGAGGGAATGGAACTTCTCTCCGGGGCTGCCAAGTTTCTAAAGTACTTTTGCAAGAGTACTACATATATATATATATATATATTTATAAATATATATATATATATGTGTGTGTGTGTGTATACACACGCACACACACACACACTGCTGCAGTAATAGCTAAACTTAAATTTCACTGTGATAAAAATTTTGCTCGGCTCATAGTGCACTGTAAAAGCTAGAGAGGTGCCGGTCACTCCCTAATTAGTTACAAGAAGCAATAAATTCTAAATTACTTAATCAAAACTGCCATATTGTAATTTGTCTGTACTCCCTAGGTGTGGCACTACGTCTCAACTGTCATACATGAATGGTTTGTTATTATTTTTTTACATAAATAAAAATATCAGTAAAGAAAAAAAAGACTAATGACCACATTTTCACCTTTTCCCATGTCACATTATGAAGTTCTAGTGCAACAGAACAGCTGTGTTTGCACCTGCACTTCGTGAGGTAATAGTGATTATATCACAGTGTGTAAAAGTGTGGCTATTGGTACTTAGCAGATAAAGAAATGTTCAGATCACACCATGGAATGATACCAAATCACCTCTCAAGTCAATCTCAGTGTACCAAGTTTTCTTTCTATTTTTGTACCAAGGCACCAAGTTTTTTTTTTTTTTGCTTTTTTGTACCAAGGCACCAAGTTTTCTTTCTATTTTTAAGAGCAAGATCTTGTATACTTGTAAAAGACATATTGCATATATATGTATTTGCAATTTATAATGACACATACAGCAATTAAAACTGCATCTGCAACTGGTAACACGGGGTTTGAGTGAAACAAGAGAAAACTTACCTGTTTGACAAGAGAACACTTGACAAGCAACATTGACAAGCTACTTCTGCACCAGTATCTACTTGAGTTTCCACCAACTTGCCTCCAACTGAAGGGTCCTCACAAAGCTAGTAACTGAAAGTGACACAGGGCTGATATCAGTTTCACTTGCTTTCTATCATCTACAACTTTAGGAGTCACATTTCCCATTTTATATTCATATCCTTAGACCATCCAAGAGCTCAGACAGATCTGCACTGTGAAGCCCCTGTAGCTTCACTGGTGAAAATGAGATATATCATCAAAAGTTAATATCACACCTCTGATTCTGAACATACCATGGACAGTAGGTAAGTATGGAAGATGTAACACTGGAATGTGGGGGGAAAACTGCTTAGAAATCTAATTAAAGAGAAATTGTAGACTGATACTTAGAAAATGTTACACTGTCTGTACAGTGTGGAAGCTCCTGTTTTCCTTAACGAAAGAAAGGGGAAAAGCCTAGAAATTAAGAGTGGATTCTCAATCATAATAACAAATAATGCTGTGAATCCTGCCAAATTTTAAATGAAGAAAGAGTAAGTGTAATCTGTAAATCAAGGACTGATATCAGCAAACTTAGAGCAAACCCATCTCCTATCACTGGCTCAGCAAGAGAGGCTGGCTTAGGAGACTGATTTTTTCCTGGCTCCCAGAGGAGTGGGAATTGACATTATTTGGCTTCTTGGCGCAGGGTTTTAAATCAGAGATCCAAGTTAAAAATTGTTCCAGCTGCACATCTACAATTCTGAAAAAATGTGCTTGGTATCCAGGCACCTTCCCAGACACACTGACATGAGTTTGCTGCTTTGCAAGACAGAGTTTACACACCAAAACAGAACAACTTGATTTATTTAAAATTCACCTCAAAATGCATTGTGTTCAGTTTCTTTTTTCTAAATGAACATTCAAAGCATCAAAATATTGCTAATTTAAAAAGAACATTTGTTAGGAAGAAGATAATTTACATACTGTAAATTGTGGCTGTGAGGGAGAGAAACAACTGATGGTAGATTAGGCACAGTACGAAGGCCAACACGCCAGAAAACAATGCAGCTTTAAGCTCAACTTTTAAATGATCTGGCCAAAAAACCCCAACTGGGCAGGAAAATTAAACCAACCACTTAAGTGAGGGTATTTGTATAAAACAAAAGTGTTAGTAAGTTCTCTATCTAGACCTAACTCATTCATGTATTTAAAGAATTCTATCTTCTTCCAAATAACAAAAAATGTTTCTAAACCAAGGCAGATTATTATTTGGAACTGGCATAGTAAAATAAAGGATCACAGTATACAGAGTTTAAAATCCTGTACCAGGAAAGAGCAACAAGTGGTGTACAAGGGGATAATTTAGGTACATTATCTAATTTTTAAAAACAGAGATATAAAATATCAATTGCATAGGGATTTAAATATAAGGCCAAGCAGGAGATTAAAGTAAAATAGAGCTCATAAGAAGGGCACTATGGTGTTAAAACATAGTATTTCCATTTGAGTTAATGTCTAATTCAAAATCACAGTATTTTGCTAGTACTACAAAAAGTGAATGTCAAACTGTCCCATTAATCTTGAACTGAAAACTGACATTAGAACTTCTAAACAGTACAAAACTAAAGCTCATTGTCTAAACCTGATCAGTGTATTAGCACAACAGTGCTTGGTACGTACCTGATTTATATACTCTACCTTCTGTAAATAATATAAAGGTTATTTCTTGTTAATAAGTGTGAGATCACAATATTACTGCATGCCATCAGTGGTTTGCAGGCTTACTTGACATTTAATTATTCAGTCTTTGAAAGTGTAAGATCCCACCCTGCAGAATCTTCACTGATTGAACACAGAACACTGTCATTAATAAAATACAATAGAAGTTCCACCACTAACAACTAACATATAAGCCAGGATTTTAGGTCTAAACCCAGTACAGTTCATTATTATTAACTCACAGCTATTTTTTGTTAGGAAGGTAAACCTGTAGACTTCCAAATAATCTCGTATGTATTAAATATAAACAAATATGTAACTAACGGTCGTCTCTTGGCATTTCAAGTAGATTATTCAATTGTGAAAGTGTTTCTGCAAAATCAATTTTGAGTTGTTAAAATGAAGTTCAAATATTAATTTCCGTTTCTACATGTAGCTTAATTAACCTAAAATTGTGAGGAATAGTAGTGTAAGGAAAAAAGAATTCTCCAGATTAATTAGACATTAAGGTACACTAACTGTGAATACCTGAACCAACATTGTAACTGAAAAAGTGCATAAACACAGTAATACTACAAATGTGTTAACTACAGAACAAAAGGTTTTCTGAAACCTAAGTAATATTATTTTACAGGTTATTTACAGGCTGTGATTTTTCCAGACACCACAGAGCCAATTCATGATCTTAAAGTTCCTTTGATATATTCAAAGCGTCTTTTGGCTTCCAACCTATTTGGTGAGGAACTGATTCCCACCCCAGGGAATCGGGTACTGTGCAGCTGAACAACACTGCCATTGTGGTTCTGTGATTCTTCAAAATTCACTTCTTTCCATTCTTCAAAGACCAAGCAGTGTTTTCACTTCACGCTTTTCGTGGGTGTCTCAGACTCCGTAGACTGTCTGCCATCAGTCCATGCCTCCCGCGTGCTCTTCAGGGCCAGCGTTTTCTGCTGGTCCACCACAACATAATCGACTCTCTCGTCTGCCACGCTGCTGCCTGAGCCACTGTTCTTCTTCTGGGAACAGTCAGAAACAAGTTCAAGTAAATTAACAACAAAAAGCAAGTAGGTGTCCCAAACAGACAGAGAACAAGCACTGGGTTCTCTGAAAGGTTCAACACTGTCTCTCCACTAAATCATTGGAGAAATTACCATTAAGAGATCTCACTGAAGGCAATTTTGAACTCCTGATGGCAGAAAAGCAAGAGCTGAACATCTGCTTACCTTACGAGGTGGGGTAGACTTTCCCGAATCTAGGTCCAGATCTAAATATTCCACTTGTTTATCTCCTTTAGGTTTTACCATAGGGCTGCTTCCTCCATCAAGGCTGTTGCTTCCAAACAAATTCTGAAATCATAATATAAACAACCTCAGCTACAAATGTACAAACCTCATGTGGTCCACATAATCAAATATGCTTACTATAAACTGCCAAAATGTAAAAGCTTAAGGAAACAATTGCAATCATTTCAATCATGGAAATTTCATTGACCCTGTATGGCAAGGGCATACATTCTATTTCAAAAATGGGACAGAGTCAAAACCCAATGGGAGGAAAGAACCCAAAAACCACCCCCCCAAATTTAAGGTTGCCACCAAACCCCTCTGTGCTTTCCACTTAATGTCCCCTTCAAATAATGAAATAAGAACAGATCATGCTTTGTTCTTTTTAAATGTAGCTATTATATCTCAAATTTAACATTACTTAAGCACAAACTTTTCTATTTCCCTCCATTTTTGTTCAATACCTACAATAATTTCTGCTCGACAATAGTGGCAAATCTAAAAATGAAACTTTTACATCTCATTCAAAAGTTATCACGATTAAGGTGAAAATCAAAGAGTATTGTTCAATTGACAAGATTAAAATATTAAAACTTTGGAAAACATGTGTAGGGCTGCCTGAACTGAAGTTGCATTGTATATACCTAAATTTCAATTAGCCCAGACTTTTACAACCTCACCTCCTCTGTCCTCTCCCAGCCTGATCCCTCCCTCTTAACAGGTGTTATAGGAACAGTACAATAGAAGGACTCTTCTCTAAAAGATAAAGAAAAAAC
This sequence comes from Molothrus aeneus, assembly GCF_037042795.1. NCBI lineage: Eukaryota > Metazoa > Chordata > Aves > Passeriformes > Icteridae > Molothrus > Molothrus aeneus. Next base: position 5,530,875 of record NC_089649.1, on the reverse strand, counting down.
AGGAAGACAGAGGGCAGCAGTCAGCAAAAAATGAAGAAGGCAGAAGGAAAGACAGAAGGGTAAGGCTGAGAGCAACTTGAAAGAAAAAGCAGAATATTGCTGAATTTATTAACTAAAACATAAGCATGACATCAAAGAAGATGCTTCAAAGCTGATGGCAGAAAAAGTTTAAGAAATACAGATTGCTTGCTAAGATAGAGTTGGAACAAGTAAAAATTCTCAAAAAGTCAAATTTTAAAACAAAGGCCATGAGATATGCAGAAATCTTCTGGTTCTTTAGGAAGTAAAATATTTTATGGGCTAAAGCCAAATGGGCTGGGCTTTTTAAATGGAAGTAATCCATTATATCTCTACTGTCCAGCTCATTTAACATTAAGTGGCAACAAGGACAAACACAAACAACTAATGTGAAGTTCATTTTCCTTGCTCAAATTCTCAGAACAAATTTCTGTGTATTAAAGATACAAAAATCAGATTCTGTATCAATGTTTCCAGGATAAATTTAAAAAGCTGTTACTCATTAAACAAAAAATAATCTGTTATTTCAAACAAACTAAGCAGGTAGAACATACGCATTAGGAAACAGAAATTTTAAATACACGCAAATGAAACAATGAAACAGAAAGGAAATCTGTTGAATAACCTTTAAACAGGACTGGTGCAAGCAAACAGAAGATATTAATGAGCTGGAGCATTAATTGTACCATCTTAGTATGGAAGTTAAGCCCCTGGAACAGCCTTCAGAATCAACAGGAACACGCGGGTTGAACTGTGATTCTGAGCAGGGAGAACTGCGGGCACGGGTGGGGCCAATCTCTGGTGTAATTATGGGATGTTTCTTGCACGTGTCAAACAGGACATCACCCATTACTTACCAAGGGCCCTGGCAAGAGAGGAGCTAAGAATTAACACCAGCAGGTCGCCCGAGCTTGGTGCTTTTCCCCTGGGAAGCACAAGGCCCAGCTTGGGGCGCTCCACGGGCTCTGGAGCCTGCGCCCCAGCAGCTCCCACAGGGAACAGCACGAGGGGAACCTGGGATGCAGCACCCAGAGGTGGCAGTGGTCAGCGGGGGGCAGGGACACTGGAGGAGGCTGGGAGGGACCCAGAGCAGCAGGGGACAGCAAAGTGAACAGCATTGCAAGAGGAGAGCCCAGGGGCAGTGAGATGGGCCAGCACATGCCATATAAGAAGGCAGACACACAAACAGAACAAAAAAGGTGCTAGACAGGCCCTCCCCAAAGAAGGTCATACATAAATGATTTCAAGATGAAAAATACTGCTGTATCCCCGACTAAGAACCCAAACATATGAGTACACTGAACTGACTGGATCGGACTTGGAACAGCCTGGTCTAATAGACTGTCCCCGACCATGGCATGGGAGGTTGGAACAAGATGATCTTTAATGAACCTTTCAATCCATGATTTAAGGTCCCTATCAAACCATTCCATGATTCTAGACTAGACAAAAAGCTGAGCTCAAGATACAGGTTTCCTCCAGTGTTTTATGCATATTCTAAACTATATTTTAGTTTAGGCCTAGGTCTACTGCTATTGTCTCTTCCTTAAAACTACTGCTATTGAGTCTTTTTCTCTCTCTCCTTTCCCTCACCAAAGAAAACCCACAGTGTGCATCATGAACTTTTCCTAACTAGCTGCACTCCATGCTGAGGATCTGAAGCTTCATTATCTGAGAAAATTCCCCCCAAAGGGGAAAAAAATGCAGACATTTAATACACAAAGACTCCTTCTATCTTCTTCTTTGAAAGACGCCTAATAAAATACACATGGTTCAATTTTCATAGAATGTATACCACAAGTATCAAGTGGTTTTTTCCCCTGTTCCTTCTACATTTCCTGGAAGATGTCCTTTTAATGCAGCTTTTTTAAGCATGTCTCAGAGGTCCTAGGACAGTTTATTTCCCTTCATGTCATAATACTGGACTCACGCATAGCCCAAGGATAAACAATTGCAAAGAGGGGACAAATTCTAGAAAAGAGGTAGAAAAAAAGTCATGTTGTATACTGCTTTATATAATAGACATGTATATCAACCATTTTCTTTATGCTCTTAACTTCTGCAGTGAAATCCTACCAAAATTACAGCTTTGCTATGGAGATTTTTTTATCATTCTGTTGGTCTAGAAGCATAAAGGGAGTGATGTTGAATGAAGGATCTGTGTTTGCATGATTTAAAAGTAAGGACTGCACAGGAAGAGAGTAGTTAAGATGTAGATGTTACATACTGGGTCTTCAGAGGACTGATTTGGGTTCATGGATACATAATTCTCTTCACTGTCGTGCGAGTCACTGCTGGAAGTTGTGCTATGAACTGAATCCGGTCTGGGAGACACGGGAAACCTGGAGGAGCTAATTACCAGGAATTATTTTACAAACAATACATCTGCAATACCTTAAACCTCCTGGTAAACAACAAAAAGAAGCATATTAGAGCTGAAATTTTCATTCAAGCTTACTAGAGTGTCACATTTTTTCGTTATACACAGTCCCTTATGTTTAGTATCACAAAACAAAATTTCACACAGACACACTTTATTTCAATGCACAGACACACACGCAGACTCACACTCTTCCAAGGGAAACTTCAAGCTACAAACAAGCTAAAAATATGATACAGATGTACACACATTTATTAGCACTCCAGTCACCAAAATGATTACTCTGAATGAGGAAAAGCCAAGGAACTTACTCTCGTGCAAAGCTTCTGGTGATGGGAGATCTAACTGGAGCTTGTAATTCTTCCCATTCAGGCAGAGGTTTTATTTCTAGTGGAGCTGGTTTTGCTATGTAAGAAACAGACAACTGTAAAGCACAGAACTTTCCTAAACAAACTTAAATTTAATAGCTTTGCACAGACTAAATACAGAAAAAACCTTTATCTTTCAAATAGTAAATACTAGTAAGGAAAGGGAGACACTTCCATTTTCAGAAAGACACGATATATTAACTTACATTTTTCATCTTTTCAGGTAACGAGAGGAAACATCAATTAAAAAATTAAAATATAAAATTAAAAAAAACCCACTGCAACGTCAGAATTTTGCAGCATATACTTGTAGGCAGTAATTCTGTTTTGAAAAGAGATTTTGAAAGTGGCAGCATCGTGTTCTGCGCTCATTGTGTCTTGATGACTTGTGGAGCTGGCAAGCCCAGGGCAGGGCTGATGGGCTGTTTCAGCAGAACCAACTCTGGGGACTTGTCTTGGCTCAGAGCCAGCTGTTAATATGCAAGCTCTGCCCTCACTGTGCACATGTGCCCTTACTGGTGAGGTTTCATAGCTCCATGAGTGGGCAGAACCCGCAGCTAAGACTAAGTCTGCAAAAGTGAGAAATGAAGCAACAGCAGGAGGAGCCTGGCTCACTTCAGAGATCATCCACAGTCGAGCAATGTGCCACTCATGACAGCTTGTGCCACTCATGACAGATAACATTGTTCTCAAAAAAATCGCCATTTTAAAATTTCATTTTCAGAACAGAACCATGAGTAGGCTATTAGCAAGAAGCACATTATCCCTCCCTGCAGCTTGTATGTCTCACACGTCCTAAACATTAGCAAAAAAGAAAAGTATAAAAAGGCTTGTGGAAAAAAAAAATATCACAGAGTCAAACTGCTGTCAACTTTATCCTCCCTAAAACTGTTCTTAGAAAACAAAATGCAGTGTCATCATAAAAACTGCCCTTTCTGTCCTTGTGCCCCCTCCCACCATGAGTTTTCTGCCTCTTGGCAGGTTCACTGAGATCAAGTGTCAGGCATGTAGTAACAGAACTGAACATGACATAGGCAACATGATACTAAAGCACAACTGACACAAAAAATGATCAGCTTGGCTCAAGTTTTCTGTAAAGGTTTTCTGTAAAGTTTTCTGAGACTACCTGGCAGGAATAAACAGTGGGCAAGGTGCTGCTGCTGCAGCAGACAGAGACAGGATTTCGTCCAAAGCCCACCAAGAACAGCAGAAGTATTTCATCCTGTTGCAATGGACTTCAAAACCCAAAGGTAATCAGTGATACTTCTCTGAGATTTTTAATGTTGTTCATTATTTTCTCTACTTCTTGTGACTGTGTTAGGCACCAACTCAGCATCTTCAATAAAGCCTATCATATTAATTACAATCCTCCTTAAGGTGCATAAATAGATGTCTGTACTAGTGTGTGATCAGAGGATCAATATTGTGCTTCATTTCAAGACTTAAAGTGAACTGTGACTTCAGGTTATTGCCTAACAAAAGTTTCAAGTAACTTACAAGTTACTGTGTACAATTTACAAGTTGTTATATATTTGCTTCTAAATGAACAGACAAAATATAAGCAGCCACAACTTAAGAGATCAGAACATTCATGTTAATATCAAAGAAAAATTTCCATGCACTGTTCAAGCCAGCAAATCTTTAATTCCTTATACAGGAAACTGGTTGCTTGGCATGGAAAATGCATCCATAACCGTAGCCTATAGCAGAATAGAATATGCCAGAGTTATTCTAGAATAACAATTTTTTAAATTTTTGCTTCACTTATTTTTATAAAGCTCCATATACATACAGTGCTAAAGTACATACCCTTTCTTCTTGTAGTAAAGTCACCTATGGTTTGTGAATCAGTTCGCTCTAAACCATGTGGTTTAGGTCTTAAAATTTTAGGACTTTGACCTAATTGGCAAAAAGAAGACTCTCTTAATAATATTCTATTTGCAAGTGGAAAACTGGAATTTTATAAATAAACATCACAACCCCCTGCAGAAAAGTTAATCCCACAAGCATAAGCAAGCTGCTGAAGGAGATTTTACACTCTAGCTGGGAATCACACTAAGGGTTTAAACACCAAACCAGAAACAAAGTAAAGACTGCATGCAAGTAACAAATATATTGGAGGCAAATGTAAAAGCTGTACAAAAAGGCTAAAAAGTGCATCAACAAATATTGCAAGTGACCATTACTACTAACTGGTTTGATTAAAAAAACCTAAAAGTACATATTTGAGGTATATTTAGTATCAAAAGAGAACAGTCATGTTTCAGATACAAGCTGAAGTACCCTCAGAGAAATTAAATCCTCCTTAGTCACAAAATTTCTTTGGAAATAATGACTCCTGGGAGTCTCCATTCCTGTGGAACTCTTGGGTGGTGTTCTACCCGATGTGTACCTCCCACTTGAGATGCCCCAAGGATCTTTTTTTACCAGTGTATTTCTTAAACTTGTTCCCCAGGGGTCTCCATCTGTCTGTACCAAACCCCACCACCCCGACCCTGCAGACACAGTGGGATTTTCTTCCCAAGTTTCCAGCCTGCATATGGCCCCTCCACCAAGGCACAGCCCAACCTCCACCAGAAATGACCCTGGCATGAAAATACTAATCATCTCCCTGCAGAGATCAATGCAAATCACCTCCCAAAACAAGGATTTTCTTTAGCCAACTTGACCAACTCTGCAAGTGTTCCAGGTCATGCCATCTATTTTAAATAAACATGATCAAGAATGTGTAATAGCCCTAAGCTTTCATTAAAGTCTATCTGACAAAGTATAATATTAATATTTATAAATAATACTAATAATATAATACTAATGATATAATATAATATAATATAATATAATATAATATAATATAATATAATATAATATAATATAATATAATATAATTAATATAATTAATATAATATAATATAACATAACATAATATAATATAATATAATATTATATTATATTTATATATTTAATATTAAAAAAGGCAAGTGCCTTCAAGTGGTACACCAAGAAGCCATATGAATAAACCAAATGAAAAGTTTAAGTCTGGTTATGTCAGAAAGCTGCCCTAAAGCACAAAATGGAGAAGGACTGGTACAGACTAAGGTGTGGTACTCCCAGCAATGGGTGAGAATGCTTCACAAAGAATCAACTTGGCAACAAACACCACAAGTTTGCAAATCACTACCCCAAGGGTTTTGCATATGAAGTGCTCTATTAGTGTTATCACTGAAGTATTGGGAATAATCAAGTAACAACAAGAAAGGTAAATACGGGTTTTGTACTGTATCTTAACTTCTACACAGTGCTTCTGAGAGAGCATGCAGCTAAGATAAAATTTATTTATTCATTAGTAGTGCTGCATAGCAACTTCCTTAAAAAGAAAAGGACATGAAGGCATTTTTACACAGACAGTTCTTTTCCAATTTCAAAATCAGATGCTCCCTTAAATGGCTCAATGTGCTGATGAAACGGGTGAGCAGTTGGGCAATGCTGACCAAAGACACAGACTGTGAAGCAGAACATGAAGTATTCCTGACTAGAGCCAAGTCAAAAGCATGAGCCAACATGCTGATGTACTCAATTCTGAGCTGATCCAATATTCTTAAGTCCTTGCCTATAACTCTCTGATAAAAGCCTGCCTATTTAAAAAGACCAGGATCTTCAAACTGATGGAACAATTTAAGAAGTTGAAATCCAAACACTTTTTGATGTGATCATAATAATTTTGCATTTCAGTTTTATAATCTGCTGATCATAATGATTTTGTATTTCACAGTTTTATAATCTGATTGAAAAGAAATCTGGCCCAATACAACTCAAGTTAATCTGCACTGACATAGAAGCACAGATTGTAAGCACAGTGAGAAAACTAGCAGAGGTAACAGAGTTAATTAAATTATTTAAGCAGTGTGCATTTAATAACCTCTGCTCTTATAACCAAACAGACTAAAGTGCCTGAAACCCATAATACAGAGAATAAGCTCAAGGAACTCAAGGCTGTAACTCATTATTTCTCCTTCTGTTAATGATGCTGCATGGTCTAGCATAGCCAACCTTTCTGAACTGGGATTAGTCCCTTTCCTAAAATGTGGCTATTTTGTAACTGCCTGATTCCCACTTCATTTAGCACTTAGACCAACCACTCAGATTTCCAGAAGAGCTATATAAATAAGTACAGGTCCCTGTAATACTTCTACATCAGAAAAGAACATACAAAACTCACTGAGCTTTCATCTCTTGCTGCTGGAAGACTGTTTAATCTCAATAAATTTGGTGGCAAACCAGCTTGCTGCTTCCAACCAGCCAAGATAATGCAATTCTTCACATTCAATGTGTGATAGAGAATTAAAATATTTGTGCAGAGTGTTTTCTTTTTCCTCCCTACAAAACAAAAAACCCAAAGGCCTAAACTCTGTTAAGGAGCTTATACTGTGCAACAGGAAAGACCTGACACCAGGGAAAGGAAAAGAGGAAAGGGGGATCAAAATCACAAATCTGAGGTTACCTATTTGTGTAACTGCAGAATTCTTTCACCCTGGTTTTGCCCATTTAAGACGATAAAGTGACATGAGCCAGGGCACTGAAAGCCCTTCATAGCATCCCTTACTGCTTTCAAATGACAATTTTCCCCAGGAGCACATCCCTGTATCTCTGAAAAGCAACAAACTGATTAAAATATGGAGGGGAAACTGCTTCCCCCCTATACAGGAGGCTGGTCTCCCACATCTGTTCTATCCACAAATCCTCACTCAAGTGTCACAGGGCTGCTCCTCAAATCAGTGTAGTGACAGTAGGGCTCTATGGAGAGCCTGGCTCCATTAGGCATTCCAACACCAGCAATATTGAGGAACACATTTCCTGTGGTTCCCACAGGCCCAGATTTACCTCATCTCAGGAAAGATAATACTTTTAACTTACACACCTATTCTGGGAAAGATAAATCTGGGTAAAGGAAAGAAAAGTTTCATTTATGCAATTTAATTTTTTTTCAAACTGGATGCAAACCTACACGGGGGAAAAAACCCAAAAAACAAATAAATTATGACAAGTGAAACCAACCAAACAAGAAGTGAAAATTAGATGTTTTTACTGTTCTATCAAGTCACCACCTGTGAAATGCAAAATGCTACAGCCAGGAGAGAGAAGCTCAGCTTCTGCATGTTCAGGCTGTAGAAGGGCACTCTGAGCTGAAAAATCATTAATGAAGTCTATTTTTTGCAACAAATGGCTGCTTGTACCAAGTGCCAGGCACAGCAGACGATTATGGCTGTGGCACTGGAGCACACTCAGATGCATGAATTCTGCTCCTGGTATTTGGGGCATGTCAATGCTGCCTTTGTCTGTCAAGTCACCAGGAGAAGAGTCCATTTGACATGTTGGAGTTAATTTCAAAAAATGGTTTAAACTGGAAACTCCTTTTTGGTTTTTGCATTGGCTCTTGTTGTTTTCCATAGAACACTTGGAATATAATATTGAGGCAGGTTAGGAAGTTGTCCCACTGCAGTAAGTTCCTGCATCAGTGTAGGTGGTCCTAATGGTTTTGTTTTTGAGGACATAATGCTGAAGAGATGAATTTGTTCTCAGACTATTGCCTTGAAACACCAGAACGAAACATGATTTCTGTTAAGGACACTTCTTTCCTGACTGGATGCGTGCTCCATGGCTTGCTGGCAAGGGATTTCATGTCAGGAAATTGCAAACATCCTCACAAAAGAGGCCAACACTTCTATTTAAATACTAGCTATTTAGGGCTTGAAATTTTTAGGTAAATATACTAATGTAACATAAAATTTGAGAAATGCATTATCTGTTTCTTGGACAACAGGAGATGAGACTAGGAGATCCCATGTAGGAATGCTAGAGCAGTGCTGTGCTTGGGATAGGAGGGGGAGAGAAAATGGAGAAATCAGCCACATAATCAGCACTGCATCCACACAAAAGTACCTTCAGAGAGAAAGAACTAACCACAGTTCCTTGTTTCCATCAACAAAACACATAGCTTGACCCCTTTCCTTTGTAATTAGATTAAACTGAAATTTGCACTGAGCTCCAAGAATTCCCATACTTAGAATCACTGTAGATTTTTCCTCAAAAAACAAGGCTGAAATTCACTGTCTTGTTCCCAAAGAATTTATTATTTGGTTTTCAATTCTGCAGAGTAAACTCCTGCTTTTCTTCTCTTCCTCACCCAAGTGAACCCTGATTCCCAAGTACATGGTCTTCCACACAGAGCTCTACAAATATCCTGAATTTGCTTTTTCATCTCTGTTTTTGTAAGACTGTCTCCTGCCAAGGTACTTGTAATTAGAAACATGTATTTAGTTATGTAACATTCCAATACATTTCCATACTAGTATCCACCAACAAATAGGAGCATCAATAATGTGCTTTGTGCTGGTTGGGGATAAGATATGGATGCTGATAACTGTGGTCTCTTTAGGACAATAAAAACAAATTGAAATCAACTTATTCTTCAATGTTATGAAATACAAAAAGCAGTCACATAAAGAGTTGTTCTTCAGTCTTCTCAGACATCTTTATCCCTTCAAAACAACTTTTTACAGTGAACTGGTAATTTGAATGCTACAGAAATTGAGAATGAATTGGAAAAAATAAATCCAACTGGATCTGACAGCTAACGTTCACTGTTATTTCTAAAATATTTGGCAAATGCTATAAAACTACTCAAAGAATGGCAAATGCCATAAAATTACTCAGTGAATACCAAAGCTATTAATCACCAAGATACTATTTGACTATTCTAATTTGTGAGTAACTCTACATGTCTGGATTTTATAAGCCCCCAAAGCACAATGAACTAAGAACATTCAATAACAAAGACTGTTTTAAAACCTAAGTACAGTGTTCTGGAGCATTTATTGATTAGCTGTTTAATGGTGCACTAAGATTTGCAAAGTCCAAAAGACTTCAAAAACAAAACAGAAAAAAAATCCCAAATTTAAATTATTCAGTGGAAAACTAAAGATTAACATTAAGCCTATTACAAACAAAGTAATGGAATAGCATGAAAATATGTGCATTAAAAACTATGTTTTCTTGAAAAAAGTGATAAGGGCACAGCAAGGAAGAGAAAAAATTTATGAAGATAATTAAAAATAGCACATTATTACTCATGTTCTCTTGTTCCTGCTCTACCTCATATCTTTGGAGTTTAAAATTACCTGCAAAAAAAACCCCTAGCCCTAATCCCAAGCACTAGTATCAGAGTAAGTACTGCAGTTTATCTTTAGAAAACTGGCATGTTTCATTTTTTTACAACCATTATGTCCAGCAAATCGCAATCCTCTGCAGCTGTGATGCAGCCATCCAAATGAAATCATTATTGAAATCATTTGCTTTTTCGAAGTTTTAAAAGACAAATCACAGCTGCAAGTTAAGGACTGGTACATCACAGCAAGGAGTTATTTAAAGCCATTAAGTGAAAAACTAGACTTGTACAAGTAATTCAAGTACAGGCATGGAGGAAGTATAATTTTCAGCTAAATGGGAACTTGTGGAAGACGAAAGAAGAAAAAAAAATCAATAAATTTGTACTCCACTTGCTTTACGAACTCTGAGGAAGCACCAAAACATCCCCCAAGTGCTTCATTTTTTTAAATTCATAACTGGAATGAACAAGGGGTGTATTCTCTCTCCAAGAGAGAAGAGAAGATAAAATGCATGGATTTCTCAAAAGCAAAATGAACAATACTTCTGTTCAGAAAAGTCATCACAAAAGTTACAGTTTCTTTTTCAACAGATCTTTAGTTCAGTTCTTGCTGCAGACAGCAATCACCATTCTCATATTTTCAATGCCTACTTGTTCTAAACCCTCAGAACATAACTGAACCTTTATTAAAGAACATGCAAGACAATGATGATAGTGTAGAACACTGAAATGTTGCCAGTTCCTAATTATTATTATTATTTTTAAAGAGTTGTCAGTTCTCATCGTCACAAATGCTGTCAGTGTTGCTCTGAAGTTTTATTTAAGGATGGTGTGGTACTCCTGCTGTATCAGGACATGGAATATGTTCACAGTGTCCAACTTAAATATTTACATGTTTGAATGTCTAACAAGGAAGCTGTTCATCAGGCTATTTATAGCTACCTTCATGATTAATGAGGGTTCTTAATTTCCTTAATAATTACCTCCTTTGCCTGGGATTTGTAGAGCACCATGCTACATTGAAACAATGGATCATTATTCCAGTCATCCAGAAGCATCACAGTGGATCCTATGGGGACCAGAACGTGGCAGGTGCTTCCTGCCACAGGAACGCTCTGTACACAATTACCTTTTCAAAGGGGGCCTCAGCTCCTTTATAAAGAAAACTGGAATTCTCTGTGAAGTTATTCCATCTGGGAGATGCTTAGGAGGAGTGGTGGCAAAGATACAGCCACATTTTTAGAAGCAATCCATGCATATTTGTGGTTTAACCACACAGATTATGTTTTTTAAGATTTTACATGAGAAAAAAAACTATGACAGAAGCAACCAGATAATTTTTTAAACATTCTCAAAAACGATTAAACAATTAAACATTTTTAATCATGATTTCCAATTCCATGAGAATTTTCCAGCTCTCTCTTGGTTTCTTTTGTTTGTTTTCTTGTTTTCAAGCTGCAACTGGGTATTTTCTTGGCATAAAAATAAATGTGTGCATCATTTACTGTCTCTAAATCCAAGTTTACCACATGATGGGCTGAAAATTACCAGGGCCAAGCAGCAGTCTCTTTTAAAGGCAATCATGCAGACTTAAGTTGTAGGATGCCTCTCAGATTAAATGCTGATATATTTTTGTTGAAATATAAGTCATCAAAAAAAACAACAGAAACAAACAAACAAATAAAAAACCCCACAAAAAACCCAAACCCCAACCCCCCCCCCAAAACAACCGAAGCACCACATTAACTCTTGGTTATTTTTGCTATCAGCGAAATCATCTGTGCCACTCAATCCAAAACTAGGACTGAAAATATTGCTCAAAACAATCTTGAATGCAATTAAACCCTAACAATATTTTGACAAACAAGGTATCTATTCAGGACAAATGAAAGAAAGCCCAGTACCATGTCATAAGGTGGGAATCCTAAATTCTGTACTGTCTCTGTCGGCAATTTGCTGAGTGATCCTGAGGGCATTGTTCTATCTCAGCTCCCCATGACCTGGAATTAGGACCTGAGCTAAATGAAGCTCCCTCAGAAAGTGCTTTTAAGTATTATTGATCAAAAACTTTTAAAAAATGACATTTATATTAATTCATGCATGCATTACAATCATATACTATATTCAAATGAATAAGATTTAACTTTTGACTTTCATTTTATCATGGCCATTATTAGTTCAGCCATATGCTCACTGTTCAAATATTTTTTTTTTCAGAATCTTAAAAAGCCCACTTTGGTATAAATGTGCATTAACACAGAAAACAGAAGCTCACAATTAAATGTAAGCTGGGTATCAAGCTGAGATTTTGAGGAGGTAAACTCCACCATCTCCAATTCCATTGTTGCCTTTCACTTGGATTCAGATATTGAAAAACTGCATTTTATCAGTCAAGATGTCAAGCACATATTTCTTATGAGATTTCAACCTTTCAGATAGGACAATATTACATAGCTATAAGGAATTTCTCTGGACAGCTCCTAAACTGTTAATTAAAAAAAAAAAAAGTCTGTTTTTGTAGTTGTTTGCTGTTAAAGTCTTGTTTTAAGATCAGATACACCTCTGCCCAAGCCATGGAAACAAATCCCACGGCAGGAGAGGGTCACTGTCACGCCCAGAGACCGCCATCTCTCAAATGCTGCACCACTCAAATGCTTCCTCCTGACCCATAAAAAACAACTAACATCTTTTCACTTTTATTTTTGACCACAAAGTTTTCACTTGAAAAGAGAACCTGGTTGTTCTTTGCTGCCTGATCGGTCTAGGGAGTCCTCCTCCATCTCACAGTATTTGGGCACCTTTAATTCTACTGCTCCTTCTTGGACAAACAATATTTTGAAGAAGGCATGTCACCATCACAACAAATGTCACTTTTGCTCTGTGGCAGAACCAGTCACTGTCTTTGAATAATTCAGAGAGCAAGACCCATTTGCATGGGTGGATGCAGTGTTTTTTCTGCTTGACATCTTTTACCAGCAAACACACTTCCAATTTAGCATCAGGACTACATGCAATTGTGGAAAGCTAAAGCAGCCAAAAAGCAGAAATACAAAAATAAATATAGCAAATGGTCCTCCATAACTAAAGAGACAGCACTCTGAAAAAAAAAAAAAAACAAACTAAAAAATAGATTATTTTTGTCATTCAGTTAGAGGTGAATGCAGAAAAGCACCTGCCAAACAGTCTCCACTTTGTCCCAAGCAATACATCACTTACCTTTTGGTATTCTTCTCTAAAGAACAAGTAAAAGTGTTTTGATTCAAGTTATTGGGGCAGAGAGACAACACCATGCTCTGAAATTCCTTTCAAGATTTCCAGAAAATACTGGAAGCTCCCCGTAATTACAGAAGCAGCTGTGAGCTAGAGAAATGAAACTACACGAATCTGTATTGTAATCTCAAGGCTATAGATGCTTTTATTCATTATTATTTTTTAGCCCACTTTCTGAAACAAAGGTCTCCTAGAGATCAGTGGAAAAAGAAACAGACTGGGGAGATCAAAGACTCTAAGGCTGTATGTAAGCAGCAAGCCTTAAAATAGAGTAAAAGAGATGCTAAACACATATATTTGACAACAAAAAGCAGTGTATCCTTCCTTTATGCGCTGGTTTCACTGCATTATCCCTTTGTCAAATGCATTTTTAGCACTGAATATAACAAACCTCCCTGGCCCACAGAAACATGACCTGAACACGACCTAAAGCTAAAGCTCATGTGAAAGGTGTTGATGGTATTTCTGATAGCTTCCAAAAAGCTCAGAGGCAGTGCAAACACTGCTTTTGCAGCAATCTGTAACCAATAAAAAAAAAGACAAGAGCACCTTCTTCTGACAGAACAGGAAATGTGCCCTCATAACACCTTACCCCCAACACACCTCATCTCTGAAGTATTTTAGGGACCATCTTTTGGAGAAGCACCAGCTGTCTTCAACAGACATTCTTGAACCAATGGCATATCAAATCCCCTCAACATTTATAGGAGCAATAGCCTGTAGGTAAATATTTTATGTTCTGTGTCCTCCCCTTCTGTGTCTGCCAAAGATTTATTGAACACACAGACCTACTTGACACTTCCTTTGCACTAATGTGTAGCAGAAGAGCACTGCAGTACATTTACATAAACAGAAACAACCTGATAACAGAAGCTGCTACAAGAACTTGAAAGCTGAAAAAGCAACACAGAAGAACATAAAGCACACGATTGTTTTAGTTAGGTAAAGGTCCATTTAAACAAGGGCTTTACATAATTTAATTCAAAGGAACCTACAGTTTTATTTTCCCAAAGGTATATCTCGAAGGAGTTATTTGTGTAGAGATCTCAATTACTGAAATGGGATTATATCACCATTCCAATGTCATCAGATCTGTTCTTCACAACAATGGAAAACTTGCAGTGGTGCATTTGATAAAATTAGAGTGAGGCAGTCTCTGTGTGTGTGCTACTAAGATAAAACCCTTAGTGGTAAATCAGAAGCATTACCATGCTTGGGCAGCTCAAGATACTCACAAAACTTTTTTCAGCCCCTAAGCACTATATCATATTTACTTTTAAGGATAGTTTTACTTTAAAATCACTTTCGTTTCTAAATTACATCAAACAATCCTATTATTTTACAGTGATAACGTTTTCCACAAGTATACAGGCAAAAATTTCATCCAGTAACTCTACATTCATTAAGAGGTATGTTAACACATCTTAAAGTCCTTCCCCTGGTGGTAGCTACATCTTTCTAGCTATAAGGCATTTGAGAATGGGAGCAAAGCAGGAGCCTTACATGCCACTCTAAATGTCAAACATTAATTCTGTTCCAAAAAGAGATATCCAAGAGCAATGATGCTGCCCCAGCAAACATCTGTGTGGCAGCTTCGTGCTGCCAACAGCAAAACTGAGATGTTTTTCAACACATACTTTTATTACTTTTGAAGGTCAAACATTTTATCAATAAAATACACAAACTGGCCAGTCTGGAAAAATATTTTAAATTGGTTCAGTTCAATTTATTCTGAGAATGTTTTCCAGTATCAACTTTCATCAATCTCTTCCTGTCCAGTATTTCTTAAGAACAAAACAAAACTGCTGTCTGTAACACAGAAACAATTAGACACAAGCAGAGGGCCCAAAGTCTTAAAAAAAAAAAAAGGTGGAATGGTGCTTTCCATTGCACATACCTCATCTATCAGAGTGACACCCTCTACTCCCTTAATTACAGACGGTTTTCACTTAGTGGTAAAAATACTAATTTAAAGGTTTAATTAGTGAATATTTTGGATCATCTGAATATTAGCCATTATACTTTCCCACAATGAAGTCAGCCATTGCCAATGTAAATACTAATATTTTCAAGTACATAAGATTAAAAATAGGATTTAGTCAAATGCAAAATAGGGCAGACATTTGACCTGATGTTCTTTAGTTCCCCCTTCTACAAGAAAGCCAGTTATCTTGTCTCAAAAACTTAGTAGGGAAACAAGTTTTTTACGTATTTGCCTGTATTTTTAGTAAGATGGTTGATAAAACATTTTAGATAAACTGGAAAATCCAAGCTATTTATTAGGGATTCTCTATATGAGTATCACTTATAGACACATTGCAACCCAATCATCTTGGTTCGTTAAGAGCTCTGGTCACCCAAATAACTCTTATTTCAAGGAAAAGTAAACATGTTATGTGCCAGATTTTAGAGATGAATGTTTTAGGATAGATTCA
Organism: Molothrus aeneus; assembly: GCF_037042795.1. NCBI lineage: Eukaryota > Metazoa > Chordata > Aves > Passeriformes > Icteridae > Molothrus > Molothrus aeneus. Next base: position 5,515,242 of record NC_089649.1, on the reverse strand, counting down.
AAGTGGCCAGATAAAATGAATATGTGTGCTGATCCTGTACCGAGCATTGCTATGGCTATAAATTTGTGTTCTATTCAATGCCTGGTGTTCTCACTCTGCATCACAAGTGTCTTCTATAAACAAGGACACACTTCTGAATCTTAGGAATTCAGTGTTATTTTTTCATTAGTAAGTATGGCAATAAAATCTAAACCTATGCTTTTATTTGGCATTGTTATTGTGGTGCTTTAATAATGTTAAAAATAATGCCAGGGCTCCTCTGTGATTTAGTTATCTCATAGGACAAACAAGATTTCTAAAATAATTTCTAAAAACATGATCATTTTCCTCTAAGCAGAAGTTGAGAGAGCGATGTTATTTTCTTAGATGATAAAAATGAGGTTTTCTTAGAGGTTTTCCTCACCTTTTCTGTCTGGTTTGAGGTTCCGATCTACTGGCGGTGGCTCACATTCTGCAGCAGGCACCGACCGTCTGGGAGGGGTCTTTGGGCTGGACCTGAAACCCATGTGAGCAGGAGGAGGGACTTGCTTTCCAAACAATGGAAAATCAAACGTGCCAGGTATCATTGGTACATAGTTTGTTTCCTGGATGGGTTCAGTGAAGCTGCTGGAATGCTGTCGTGGAGGAGAGTTGGGATTCATTGGGACATAATTTTCATCTAGTTCTTCACTTGAAACACTTCCCACTGTCAACATGCTTCTGTTTTTCTAGAATTAACATATATTTCCTTTAACAAAATACGTTATGCAATCAGCTGTGAATCATATGAGTCTTTTAACCTAATCTACTCAGATTAATGAATTCTATTGAAAGTGAAAAATGACAAACACTGCACAGCTTGCTTTCTTACACCGGAACAAAGAGCATTCAAACACTGTCACTGTTGCCTCTCATCAGATCAAGTCATACTTACAAAGTGGTTATGGAAGCCCTCCAATGAATTAGATCTGTCATTCAGAAACGTTCGTGGAATATCATAACAGTCTTGAGAACTAATTTCTAAGGAAACAAGAAGAGAAAGTAGCTATTTATCACCCCTGTTCCTGTCACTTGGCACAGGCATCCAGAGTCTATTGTTATTTACTGTCTGCTTCTGAGAGTACACAAACACACTCTTGAAGCTGTGGCCCCTAGATACATCTATGTTTGAAAAGACTGTGTTCACAAACAATCTTAGCACTCATCAGTTACAACTTGAAGCACTCACAGTGGCATTTTTCCATGGAAAGAAAAGAGAAATGAATTTTTGCTTTTAAAGAAGCAGCAGAGTCTATCTTTTAATTGAGCATGTGTAGGAACTTAGTGCAACGAGTGAGAATCTGGGCCCTCATGAAAAACCTAATCTAAAATAAACAAACAACAGATGTAGTTTAACATCTGGAAAAAGGTTTTCTGACTGATGCCCTTTGCTTGGAAAGTGCTGATTCAACAGGATCCCATCTGTTACATGAACAGGTGAATGAATCCCTTCTCTCAGCTCCCCAGTGTGGTCTCTAGGGGCTTTCAGCTGGAGTGGACTGCTGCAAAACCAAAGATTTCTCCCTTTTTGGAGTCCTGGCTCTTGGCAGGCCCTCAGCTCTGTGGCTGGTTCTTTGCTGGACAGGGGTCCTTGTTAGACTCCTGGCTCCCAAGTGCTGCTCATCCATGCATGCAGCAGGCTGCTTTACCCTGTGGCACGGATGCCCCTTCTCATGATGCCAGCACAGAAACTGGGTAAACTCTGGGATTTATCCCCACCTTGCCCTGAAAAAAAAACCTTTGACCTTTTTTTTAAGATTTTCACACAGAGGAAAAATAAACAATTCTGCTCTTAAGTACCAAATTTAACCAATGTTTTCAGAAAGACTAATTTCCTTGAGGCAGACAATCTGAGATTCAGTATAGGAATACTCACCTATAAACTGAGCAAAATGAGTGTGATGGTTTTACTTGGGAGAAAATACTACATGAGAGAAAATAAGCAAAGCAAACAAGGATCTTTCATAACAACACTAACAACCACCAATATTTTATGCTCAGTCTAAAAAATGAATGACAAATAGGACAATAGTATCTGAGCATCTGTATGATCACATCCATTCTGCATATTGCCTCCTCTAAAAGCCTTGTATTCATCCCTCATTTCGAACAATTCTCCTTTAAAATCACCTGTAACATAAATATTGACTTACATAAATAAAAAAATTCATTTTAAAAACAACACTGTAATACCCACCTGCTTCAGAAATCTGAAAGAAAGTGAAACCCTTAGCCCAAAAGTGGTTAACAAGAAAATACACATGGCAGCACACCTGGAGGAGCAACATTTAGGTGGCCACAAGAAACAACTTTAATTTTACTAAAAGACTGTAGTAAGCATATCTATCACATGGACAGAAAGAAAGGCTGGTGGCAATGATCATCAAATCAGGGTTGATCTCAAAGCTCTGGGTATACACCATATCCCACTGATCTTCATGAAACAATTTCAGCTTCTGCAGATTGCACCACACTTCACTAAACTCACTTTGGTCATTCTGAAAGACTGAAAATGGTAGTATTGAATTCAGATATATGAGCTTATTTCCAAATAAATATGTCTAGATCTTCAACTATTTTTAGCCGAGGCTGAATGCCACAGTGCAATATGCATCCCTTATGGATGTTCTGTGCTTTGCTGTTTTGATAGTTTCCTTCAAAAATCTCTGAACATCAAGCACTTTGTGAGGGGCTGAACACTTGCTCCTACAGGCTAGAAACGCCCCTCACACTATTCAGCCTGTTGGTATCATTCAGATCACAGAGCTCAAGCCCAAAGGTTCTGCAGGATAACCCAGGGAATGCTGACCTTTGCGGAAGACATGGAGATCTCCGGTTGAAATGGTGTTACTGCGCGAGGGCGGCGCTCCTCCGGCGGGGACGCAGTAACTGCTGTCAGGGTCGGAGGCAGTGCGGCTGATGCCGCAGGTTTCCACGGGAGATCGATCCGCTGCCTGGTGAGGTTTGGGTGGCCGAGGTGGAGGGATGTCTGGAATAGTCTCCAGTTTTGAAGTCTGAGACAACGTTCCCTCTGGAAAAGTTCGTGGGATCTGATAAGTACCTCCGGGCGTGGGGGGAATGTCATAGCTAATGGAGATGTGCCTCATCTGCGTGTCTAACGATGCTGCTGATGGCGCATTGAAAACATGTTGCTCTCCTTCGGCATCGGTTCCAGATGGAGACGCTGCCTTGGGCAAAACATCCTGGGAGTAACTCCTAGGCAGGTTGTAGAGGCTGGAGTCTGCCAGCGTCAGCGCGGAGCGGGAAGGCGGGGAATCGTAGACACCTGGCTGCGGGAAGAAGCCGTTCACAGCATGCTTGCTCCCTGATGCAACAGGGGTTTTGTGGGAGGGCAGGTTATCATTGCAGTCTGTTTCTGAAGAGCTGGATTTTGCAGAGTCAGCCTGAGATCTACATGTGAGATTGTGAGATTAGAACGTTGATGAACACACAGAGAAAAACCAACATTGCAAATCATAAAGACAACCTTTCTCATGTGACCCCAACTGAAAAGTCTAACAGTGTCTTCCAATTTTTTTACTTTCGTTTCTTTAAAATGAGATGCAGGAACTCTATTATTAAACTAACAGGAGTACCTAAGCATCCTAAGTGACTACATTCATACAAATTCATTCATGTGAAATATAAAGCACAAATGTGGAGCTTTACCAACGGCTTCACAACAGGCTGATGTTTCATAAATCAAGTGATTTTTAGTATGCCTGTTTGAAGCCAAGTTTGGGGGCTGGAGGTTTTTTAATCAATTTTTTTAACCCATGCTGCAAACCAGCAACACTTTACTGGCACTGTTAAAGGAAAAGATAAGATGCTCAGTTCTTAGACTTACAGTACTTGCTCATTATAATCATTTAGAAAAAAATGTTAAGAGAAAAAATATGACTGCTTGCAACTCCCCTAAAGTGCCTGAAGTTATACTGACCATATAAAACCCATTTGAAATATATAAGGAAAAGAGAATTAAGAGCTAAAATCATAAATAGGAGGAAAATTGTATGTTCTCTGAGGGAAAAAAAATCCATAGGTTGCATGTGCAACAGAGACCTTTTGTCTTGAATGCAAATGAAGGTGGTATTGTTAGATGAGGAAATTCTTTTATGAGAACAGCACTCATTAGTACTAATACTAACCACTACCAGTAAACTTACATGGAAAGTAACCACATTACAATAATTTGATTTCCTTTCTAAACCTCTCCATTTACTGTGCTCCAGGCAGAGAAATTCTGTTATCAGTCTGGCTTCCTTGCTTAAATGAAAGTCCAAACAGTGGCAAAATACTAGCACTGGAGATGTTAGTGGTGTAGTTAAGGAAGTCCATACACTTTTTGATCAAACATAACATATTTCCTATTTTCATTACCTCAATAGCACACCATTGTGTTAATTTATACATGCACATGTAAATATTTCAGCATGCTGGGTATCAATGAATACCTGCAACACAACTCTTAGTAAGCTCTGTTAAGCAATTGGACCACACCAGTTCCAAAAGTTTTGAGGAATAAAATACATAAACTACACCCACTACCATAAGAATCATTTTCCCCCTTATTTAACAGGCTCTGCACCTAATTTCCATTAGAAAAAATAGAGTAATTTTGCTCTGATTACTACCTTAAACATAGATTTCAGTTCTGTCACTGGTCAGAACAGGTTTCTAGGTAACTCTGAACTTTAATCTGCATTTAGTTTAGTCGACCCCCCCCAAAAAAGAAGATACTTTTCTTATTATTTGTTCTTCGCATAACCAAGGAAGTAAAACTTCCTAAATTCCTTGTGATGCTGACCATGAATATATATTTCTCTTGTTTCTTAACAGTTGCCTCAAAGCTTCAAAAACTCATGTATGAACCACTAGAAGTTTGAAACACTTGCAAAATATAGAGCACATAGGACTGAAGGAAGCACATGAGCTTACAGAGTGCATAATAGATTGTGAACACTAAGCTCAGGCTCTGCTGCAGCCCTTACTCTTTATTCAAAGGATTGATTCAGGAGTTCCTCACTTTCTAAAGGTACTCTCCTAGTTCTATGATATCCATTTAGACCAAAATCCCAGAAAAATTCAAGCATTTTTCAAATATGGCAAGGATTAGGATCTTTAAATTTTATACTATAAAAATAAAGTGGGCAGTCTACACCTACTGAAAATCAATTGTGGAACCAAAGTTGTTAGTTTCAGTTCACTGGGATAGACTTTAAAAGGAAAAAAAATCTAAAACTACAGGAATAAAACATAAACACTACATTTATCTTACAAAAACATGCAGGAGTATATAACCAAAGCTCAAAAAGAAACAACAGCATATTTACAATGCCAGAGCCTAACGATTATCCATGAAATGCAAGAAACAAATGCTATCCTTCTAAATATAGGAGTTTTTCTGGGTCTAAGTGAATGATGCTTCTTCTTTCTGGACCACAAGCACTTGTGCAAACAGAAGGCTTTCAAAAACCATGAGACAGCTAGGTCTGTCATTTGCTTAGCTGATGGCAACAGCTTACATTTCTTATTACAAGAGAGAATTTCTGATTTAATTCACAATTTTGAAAGCGATCTTTTGGAATCAACATCTTAGTCTACTGAAACAGTTTTCAAAATACGAATGGGTTGTAAGCAATCTGATTTTGCCCAACTGAAAGCCTGAAGACACTGTGAAACAAAGAAAACAGTTTATGCCAAAATGAAGCCAGAGAATCCAGCCTTAGAATTCTAACTATCTTTAGAAGTCAGCATTAACCATTGATCATGATAAGAACACCATATATAATTCTGAAAATGTACAGTGCATAGTTGACAGGAGCAGACCATACTCCTGGTTTGTTTTTTTGGGTTTTTTTTTATGACGTCTATACTTCAGGAATTTTATATTTTCTCTTTAGTACAGCTCAATAAAAATTGTTTTAAATATTCCATTAACAAATGGTTATTATGATAAGTATTAAAGGGTTTTTACACCTCCATTTAAAATAATGGCAGGGCTGGATGTAACACAATGATAACTCCTCGCTTTATTGGCAGAGAGTGACTATGACATGAATTCAGTGTTATCACATGTGTGATATTATTATCACATGTGTGCATCACATACGTGCAAATTAGGGTGAGTGGCCAAACTACCCCTTACTCAGTGCTAGGACTGGCCATTTCCTTCCACACACCAAGAAAAGAACTGTCCAGCCAGTTGAGCTACAAGGACTGGGCATTAAGATGCACTGAGAGGAGGTGGGGCAGTGAGGAAGGGGAGCCCAGTAACAAGCCAGGACCCATGTACTAAAAACCACTTGTTGACAGAGACCCAGGAAAAAGGTTTATCAAGCGTTTTAGTCTAAGGGGTAATAATCTTATTTTTGCAAATTAAGTATTTGGGCTGGCTTGACCACTCATCCTTTTCAGCTGAGTCTTTTCCCATCCACAGGAATCAATATGACTAATTAAACAGAATATTATAAACAAAAAGGCAGCAAAACTGCTCTTGTGTGCCAGCAATGTGGGACAGCAATAGCAAGCATAGAAAAAACAGCATAGACATAAAAATAAATAACATCCAGACCTCTTTTCAGAAAATGGAAGCAAAAGTTATACAGTTTTTCTGTTAAAACTCATGGAACACCATGCAAGATGAGTCTCAGACAAACAGTATTTTCAGGCAAGTTAATGGCTCTGTGATTAATTTCTCACACATGTTCCAAGAATGGCTACTGTTCACTCACTGAGGTGGAATCTTTTTACTTTCAAAGTCTTCTAATAGCAGGTATTCCTGCCCTTCTTCTGAGAGAAAAGGTGACCCTTGGCTGGTTCATATACAATAGGAAAGATGAGGAAGACAGCATTTAGTATTTCAATACACCTACTGAATGAGCCAGAACAATAAGGGATTTGGAAGCAATGTTTGGCTGCATTTTCTTATCTAGGATCCAAATACAACCTTAAAATCTCCCTAAATGCTACAGTGAAACAATGCTCTTTCTTAAGTCAGCAGTGATCAGAGCATGAAACTATTTTAGACAAAGTACTGCACATGATAGTTACAGCTGCAATTGCTGCATACAAGAAATTCTCACAACTATGACACTTTAATGGAACATTTAATAATTATTTTCTAGGTCTGAAACACCACAATTCTCAAAAATCCCAAAGAGGTGACTCAGATCCATCTATGTTTCACAGTGACCCATCTCACCCAGAAAAGAACATCAAAGCCTTGAAATAAAATTCAGGGGTTCTCAGGTTACCTGTAAAGTAACATGCAGAATCAAAATAGAAAATGTTCCCTCTGCATATTGGTAATTTTTAAGTCTAAAGGGAAAACATTTAAGTAACAGTACCTGCCTGTTTAATTACAGCTATTAAGCCTTGCACTTTACACTAAGTCTGTATGAAATACCCAGATAAATTGTTCCAAGCCTGGAAAATAGGAAAATGATGCAGCCATTTATTTTTTATTCTTTGTCTGTAAGGATATGGATTGGGGTAAAGTGCACTCTTACTCATCATCTCAGCAATGTGCTACTGAGATACAAAAAGCTCTCACTCCATAGGAAAACGTCTATATGCTCTATACTCTGTCCCAAATCCAGCAGCTTACCTCTATTACCAGACCTAAAACCTAGGCAGTCCTTTTAGGTGGAACTGAAAGTCCAGCACAACTGTTATTCTGAATTTTCATGATCACAGCCTTTTTAATTTAAGGACACAGCTTTTTACTTACAGAAAATAAACTAAACTCATATAATCTCCAAGTGATCATAATGACAATGTCTTCAGATTTTCCTATAAAACCATCATTTATTTAAACCATCTCTACACTCCCAAATATTTTGTTCTGTTCTTTCAGTTCACTAGGTATTTTATCACCACTGGACCTTTTGCCTTCCCCAGCAGTACTTTCTGTGTCACCAGTGACTCCTTGAGAAATTTTGCAGGCTAATCATGGACTCTAGACCACATTTTGTGGCCCCTTCTATGGTCTCCTCATCCTCTACTTAACCCACACATCACATAACTGTGGAAGTCAGGTCACAAAGTCAATTACACATCCCAACCTTCATCATTCCAAAAACCACCTTCACGTTGTGGCGGTAAAACTCTGCTCTGAGCCCGTCCCTCGCAGAAGCAAATGGACCCTCAGACACATTTCTGATAGGCCAGGATTGCTGAAATCCAAGCCAATTCCTCTGCCAAGCTGTTCAGGAAGTGATACCAAACTTAAAAGCTTTTGGCAGGAACACTGACATTCCTCTTCAGCACTATCAGCTTCTAAACATCACTAAACGCTGAAATCTTCAACACTGGGTTTCCCCTTCCCCTGCAGGAGGTTCTGGGACATTCCAACCCTGCCTGTAACACGCACGTTCCATACTCTGTATGGGGGAACTGTAGGCTCCTTCCCTTGGTTTATAAGGAAGACTGTAAAGGGTGGATACTTTTCTACATAATCATCAGTAAATGGAGCAGGGAACTCGAGCACAACAGAGCAAGATAAAAATGCCAAGGGAGCGCAGAGCACATGGCACAGGTAAAACTGGCAGAGCATCAGGGTGTGGATGCAGAGGGCACTGCCACTAAAAGGTATGGCCCTAAGGAAGCATATGAAATAGTCATGAAAACACTCTCAAAGGAAGCTTTCCTCAGCCTTCCATGTACTTGTCTGTAATTACAAAAATAATATGATATTTTGTTAATTTTTCTGTAAACGTCTCAGCAGATTTTATTTGAAATTACTGCAGAAAAGAAGCTTCTCAGAGGGATTTATAAGGTTCTCCTACAGAATGTTTAAGGTTGGAAGGGACCTCTGGACATTATCTGCTCAGATTTTCCAATACCTCTTAGCAAACCCTTCAAAATCAGGAAAGGCTCCTCAGGAGCTTGTCCAGTCAAGTTCATTTTTGGTTCTTTTAAATACTTTTTCTAAAAGAGGACAGAGACTCCAGTATGTCCCTAGGCAGCCTGCTCTATGATCCATTCTGGCAAAACACAGTGATATTTCCCAGGTAGCTAATATAAATATCATATCCTCCTATGCAGGAGGTGCTGTGGATTTATTTAAGTTAGAAGTAGCAGCTGGAGAAATAAATAGAAATTTAATTCTGTAGAAGTTCTAAAATTTTCCTTCAAATTTCCTATTGCACACTTCTCTAGAGAACTGAGTGTGTAGGCACTCTTGATTCAGTAAAAAATAAAGCTTGTTTGAGTTTCCTTTTAAGTATCTGTTATTAGGAAAAAGTTGAAATTCAGGATATGGAAACTGAGCGCTTTCAGCCACTGCATTCTTCGTTATCATAAAAAAGTTGGGTTTTCTTCTTGTCTGAGAGTCTGAACCATGCTAGTAATAGTAAACAAATGCCACTTGAAGATCACTGTACTCAGTGATGTGGTAACCTGGCAGGTGATGATAAAATCAGCATGTTTTCTTAACCCCTTCCATGAAAGCTTTAACTGGCAAAACTGGGGAACCAAATGCCAGGAGGGAGAAAGGCTAAATTCCTCCAGTTTTTTCTAGTACTAAACTGGACTAAGCACACCAGATTGTGGCTGAAGAAAGCGTACTTTGTGTCATGCATCACTCCAAGTTCCAATGGAATGCTTGGATTGATGCATCACTGTGATATTTCATGTTGGCAATTGCTGTCAACACTTTTGGAGAATGCAATATAACACTGATCAAACAACTTACTATTGCAGCAAAAGGTTTATTGCATGGAACAAAAGGAAAAAAAAAAGAAAAGTTACAGGCAGCTTTCCTGTGTAGATATGTGCATCCAAATGCTCAGTATCTCAGTAGTAAAAAAATGCATTTAGCACAAACATTCTTGGCCTGTAACATAAAAAAGTGTTATTAAGAAACAAAAGCCACTTACCTCATAGGTTCAGGTTTTTTACTTTGACAGTTTATTAGCAGTAAGTAGTCTTGAGGATCTTCTTGACCAGAGGAAGACTCCAGAGGGGGGACGTTAATAAGCCGATAAGGAGAAGGAAGGGAAGACTCTGCTTGCATGGAAGGCGGTGAAGTGCTGATGGGCAAGGGTAACTCAGTAGATGGTTGTAAAGAACTAACTGGTGGCTTCACAGCATCTGCAAACACAGAAGCAAAGATTTCTGTATATAGTGAAGAAATAGTTCTTCAACAATAAGAAAATTACCAGAGGATGGAAAAAATCTCAGGTTTTAGTTCAAATCTGTTAAATTGGACATGATAACATCTGAGTGTTAACGTTTGTTTCAGGGAATTTACATTTATATATCAATCTTTTATCTTTTCAAACTGCAACCAGTTTCTTAAGTAAGCCTTGGAAACAGAGGTTCTGCCTTATTTAAAGACTTATTTAACCTGCTTTCTGGCCACAAAAAGAACAAACATGTTGACAGCTGTGGTAGTACAGCTAAAAACACAAATGTGTTGTTTTAATCAAGGGCAGGCAAAAGCCCAGAAGTTATTACTTGAACATGGCAACCTAAGTCAGCACTTGGAGGGATTCATTCTTTTTTGACCAAGGTCACTTGAGCGTTTGAGATTAGTTACCAGGCAGGACCTGGCCACCCTCCATATCTCAAAACAGACAGGAAAACTGCTGCTTTGGCAATGGAAGATTCTTTACAACTAGAAAAATAATGCAAAGGTACAACAGGTAACATGTCCCACTAAGCCCCCTGATTACATACCCTAATTTTTTATTGTTGTGCAATAAATGAAGGGGTTGGGTTTGGATTTGGTTTCCTTTCCTTGTTTTGTTTTGGCTTAGTTTGGATTTCTTTTGGGGTGGAGGGATAGAAGGTGGTTTTCTCTTTTTTTAAATAACCTTATAATTCTTATAAATAACCTCATAATTCTTATCCACTTCCTATCCATGCAACTTCTTTTTGCCTTCCAAATACATATATCCAGACTACTAAATTATCTGGGAGACTAGAAAACATCGACATCATCAAATACTAAACAATCATTTGGCTTTTTCATTGTTTTAATGACATTGACTAAGAACAACATAATTAAGCAAACTATTTCCTAATTATCAAGGCTTACTTGCAACTCATTGTACCTTCCAATTTGCACATCCCAAGAATGGATGCTCATTATTAGCATTGTTTAAATGAACATGTTATTATCCAATGCTCCTGCTCCTGTCAGCCTTGCAGGCCAGCTATGCACTACAAAGTAGCTTCATTCAGCTGATTTAATTCAGAAATTAAATCCCACCACACCCATGTGGTTGGAAGAAGTCTAGGTGTATGAAAATTCCTCAACTCAACCTACCTGAAAAGGTAGGATAGCCTAAAAAAGGTTATTATGAAGGGTCGTGGCTGTCCTATTTATCAAACTAGTGAGCAGAAGAAAGAAAAGAAACAGACTGTATCAAGGGATCACACACATAAAAATAAATTGATGCACCCAGATCAGATAAATAATAGTATAGAGATGTTTATAATTCATAAAATCTTTATACATGACATTTCTTGAAACACATATTCCTAAACCACGTCCTGTGGTTTAGGAAAATGTGGGTAAAAAAAGGTAAAATTCATTACATTAATTGTTATCTAAAAGCTGTTACTTAAAATAGCCGATGTTTACTTAAACACCCTTGTCTTTATAATTACTATGCACATCCTATTTATTTGTATTCTAGAGTCACCTCATTTTTTCCTTTCAAATACAGCAGTACTTGGATGTAAAAGCTACTAAAAAAGTAGCTTATTTTCTACATGCTTAAATATAAAATATGAACAATTTTCTATCATTTAGGAAATTGAACAGCTTGAAGGAGCCTCTTTGAGGCACCTACTAATGTACCTTGATTCCCCTAATGCAGCAGCAAGAACAGCGAAGTGCCTGAATGGACCTACCAGGAACGTACTTTTTGTACTTTCTGCAAAAGTGGCAGTGGGAGAAAGGACAAGCAGCTGTCTGCCCTGTCCCCTGCAGAACTGAAGAATAGAAGTAAATTTATGCACCAGTAAGGGAGGGGAAGAAACATTTCCTGCCAAATACATCATTTTTTGACCACACTTAAGAGATGAGATCCTTAAGAGCTTCCCTGTGCCTCAGTGCCCACCCCATTCCTGGGCCTGGTGATGCACAACCTTCATGCCATTGGAACTGCTCGGTGCCAAGTTGACGGGAGGAGAAAAAAAAGCAATCAAACAGGAAATCCTTGGGGCTTCCAGGGAAGATGGGTGCGTCATGAGTGAGCCCTCATGGAGAGTCAGGAGAGCCCAACATGTGCACAGGAAGATGCCTATGTGATCTGACACAATTAAACAGATCATGCACTAGCATTCCCAGGAAGAGCAGCAAAACTCAAGGGTCACTTTCCAGGGAAAAATAAAATCACGAAGTTTTAAAGAGGGCCCATGTATCCACAAAGTCTGACGTACTGCTCCAGCTTCTGGGGCATCCCAAGACATAGGCTGCTTCCAGAGCCTCTGCTGACCTACCCTCTGACACACTGTTCTCTGAATTCCTCCTATTTCTTTGGGTGCCTTTATATTTTTGAACTTGACTACCATCCTGTGGCAGTGAGGTCCACACCGTACTACACATGACATGAAAACCCACTTCCTTTCAAACCTGATATATTCACTTGATATATTTCAGCTCCCATCTTCAAAGAAACTGTGAACAATTACCTCCTACTCATAATTCCCATTCCCAACTTCACACAACTTTGTCATAGTTTTTACTGAGTTGGTACTGCTTAATTTTTCCTGGTGCAGAAGCCATTTCATTGTACATCTGGTTTCCCTTATCCTCACCTTTCCTAGCTCTGCTACATTTTCTTTGCTGAGAAGAGAAACTAACTATTGCACACAAAGCACACACACACAAAAAAAGGTCTAGGACACACTGGTTTATGAAGATGTAACAACGATTCATTCCATTCCTTTCCTAATGTTTCCCTTTCAATTGTTACTGAATTTTCAAGGTGATGCTGCCCAGCTGTCTGGAAGCTTTATGATCTGTTCTCTGAGCAAGGATTTGGAGCTCATTAATGTTAATGGATCATTGGGGACACTTTGCTTCTGCTGAGTTGTCTCTTTCTTTTGACACAGATAATACTTGATAAAATCCCTGATCCTCTCACAGATCTGTGTGGGGCTTGTTTGAGATAGGTGTTTGTGTGGTTTGGTTGAGGTTTGTTTGGTTTGGTTTTTCCAGCATATAGAGCATTAACTATTAAAATATCAACTTTCTGATCTGAAATCCATCCTCATAGAGGCATTTTCTATGTGTTAAATAGTGTGGGCTAATGCCAGATTGAAAGATCTACTGAATTTGGTCTAAAGCACTTCAGATTTGCTTTATGCATTGATGCTATTTCAAATTTGACTACAAGGGAAGAAGTAATGCTAAAACTTTCATCACTGAGCAAATGAAAGCTCTTTGCCTATCTGCAGCCTCTCAAATATTCTCTTCAGCCAAGTACTCCTGAAGCTGATATGAAGGAAAGTTGCTCTTCCAGCAGCCATTTATGATTTCAAAGAGTACATCATCAACTTGCTCCACTTTGGACTAGCAGATTTTTAGGGAAGGGGTCATCTGCACACCAAAGAGCATTATAAGTCATTTGGTTTGTTCCCAGAGCTCAGACACTCAGACTGCTTTGAAATAACTGGGAGCTGGAAAAACAGCCAGAAAATTTAACATGCAAATTAGTCTAACAAGAATTCTATTTTGTTTTTATAATTCCTGGATTCAGTACAGCTAGAATAATCAGCTTTCTCAAAACAGGGCAAGAGTTTTATCTTTTCTCAGTTAGTTTGTTATGAGTAGTTACAGGCTTCATTTTCACTAGAATTTATACTTTTTTCTTCATAACCATTTTGATATCTTCTAAAATTTATGATGTAAAAACAGCATTTTCTGAACAAGAATAACAAAAGGCTCCACTTTCTTCCCCCTTAAATATATAAAGCTGCTTTATCCCACAAGTTCCTACATATCTTGCTTTGTGTCCAACCTAGAAAATCTGAGTGTGGGAGTTTCTATTTAGGATTGGGTTTATATTTCGGTGTTTGTTTTTTAATGAAAGCAAAAATGAAATTGTTTTCTATACTATGATGTACAGTCTCTTACTATTCTAATTATGCAAAAACTTGAAATGTTCTCATAGTAAAAAAACCACAGAGGCCTCATTACAGCACGCATTTCTTTAAATGTCAAAATTATAATCAAAGTAAGAAAATGCATTCTTTGCACACTGTAGGTAGAAATATGAAACCAGAAATGGGATTTTTTCCATTGCAACAGTGAATCAGCAACAGATGTGCAATGGCATGATTCTTCCATTCTTCTGAGACGTTCCATTCCATCCACTTACTATAATGCATGTGTTATTAAAATAACCAGTGGCAAACAAAATATCAGAGCAATAACCTTGTCCAAAAATTCACAGATAAAATAATAAGAGCCGTAATTTTAAAAATCCCATCAAATAAAAACTTCATAACTACACCTGAAGCCTTAAAAGAACTTCTTTGTTTGAGACATCCTGGAATCCAAGGGCCACAAATGCACACACAGAGCACAAGCACATGTATGCTGGTGGGCACTTGCATTGTTCACACATTAATTCAATAGATGAGAGCCAGATCCAGCCCAAAAGAGGCATAGACACATGAGCATGGATTTGGGATTTGGCATTAAGTGATCAGCTTGGCATCAAGCTGAAATCTATGCAGTAAAGCTCCGTACCGAACCGTTCTTAGCCAGACAAAGTCCTTTAAAATGCCCTAAGAAAAACTTCTTATGCATTTCACATGTTTATTTTCTTAGTTTAATATAATCTCACAGTATCTCTCTCTCCCTGAAGATAAACATGATCCCTTTTTTAAGGAATGAAGAATTCAGCTTCACACCTTATGTCCAGGACAACCCTGCCTCCTGCATCCGAACCAGAAACACGACTGACTGCTCCAGGTTCCATCACACATGGAAGCTTCCAGCTTTCAGAGCTAACACCTAAAATTTAGTTCTTGCTATCTGCAGTTCATGTGTAATTCTAAGCTGTAGTTCTGGTTACCCATTTAAAATTTGCAAATACCAAAGCCATTTGCACTTGGAATTGACACCCCCTCTCCACCTGCAATTTTGTTTTGAAGACTATTCATTTAAAAGGAGAAATAAGGAAACATCTGTAGCCTGTTCTCCCCATCTTCAGATGGCACACAGGCTGGGCGACGCAGGAAAAATAATCAAGGAGTCGTGTTATAGACTAACTTCTGTAGGTGCTTGTGAAGAAAAAATAGTTCAGCCCCCCACACTAAAAAGCTTGGAAATTTTTCTTCACCAAAACGCCCTGTGAGCTTTCCTTGGTAGAGCATGCTGCTCTGAGCACATGGTGGCTTCTCCCAGCTGGGGCTGCAGCTCGGTGCCTGGACTGCAGGTATCGATCTCTGTGCTCCAGAGAGGCTTCCAGCATTCCACGTGCTGCCTCTCAGCACCTCACGGGAACCTGCAAAACCCTTTGCCAACCCTTCTCCCAGCGCCTCATCAGTAATGTTAACAGCACAAGGAGTGTCCAGCAGAAACAAGAGAAAATTACATTAATTACCTAGGCATAATAGATTCAGTTTATTTTTCCTCAAGGAAGAGCAGAATCACCTTCCATGTGAACTTCTGTTACATGCAGCTGTCAGCTTAAGATAATGACCTCAAACACTCAAGATTAACATCCTGATCATACCCCGATAGTAAATAATTTTTTAAATATATGTATTTTTGCCTCACATCTTGAAAGGGAAGATCTACCGCTGCAGATTTTTTACTCCATTCTTCATCATCATCATCATCTCACTTAACCACCAGTTCTTTTACTACAGTACAAGTCATCTTAATCCTGTCTGCTGTCTTCTCTTTTCCTTTGGATAACAGGCAGTGATCATCTCAGCTTGAGCCACCAGCTACCAGTTCTATCAAACCCTTGATTATTCCTATGCAATTTTGCTAGAAAGCTCTACCACCATTCTTCACAGTCTATCATCACCTTCCTCTCAGTTATTCCACTCTTAAAAAAAATCATATTTGTATGTCTCAGTGGCCATTATCCCCCCAACTTTTTTTACTCAAAGTAAGCAACCCAAAAAGCCTTCAAAAAACAGCTGCCTTTCTGCCACTATTCCTTCTAAACCTACTGCCTCACTTCTGTGACAACAGAATCATGACCCTGCTCTGGAGAGCTTCTCTCCTAATGCTTAACTCAGTCCTTTTGTTCCTTTTCACTGCACTGCAGGTCATCAATCACCCATCCTTCTGGCACGTCCCTGGACAGTTGTGAGCAACTCTTTCTCCCTCATTCGTCCCACCACCAAAACATCAACTCCCTAATTGTTTTCTAATAGCACTAGCCACTGCTGTCTTGCACATTTTTTCTTTATAAATCCAAGAGGGCAATGTTCCTGGATTTCCAAATGAACCCCAGAAGGAACAACAGGGCAGTGGTGCTCCTAGTTCTCGATTGAGCAATGGATGCCAATGACAGGACACACAACACAACCCTTAATCAGTCTGGCAAGAGACATTCTTTCCAGCTTCAAAGAAAACTATCTTCTGCTTCCACAGGTAACAGAAAGACTTGTTATGCTACACACTCCTTTTGTTTAGCTCCAGACTAAAATAATAATGTGTTTTTACTATCTGAACTTCACCTGTTCTTTAACTTCCCAAAATAAGCTGCAGGTGAACACAGATTTTTAAAGTACATTTACAACCTGTTCTTCCACTGGCAGGAAGATTCATCTTGGTAAAATAAGAACTTGGCAATAAGCACTCAGCAACTGATTTTCCCATTTTCCATTTTTTAAATTCTTGCTCAATGCATTGCAAGGCATCACTAAACCAATAAAACAGACAGTGCTGTCAACTCTCAGTTGTGTGAAGTAAAGGTGTTGGAATAATTCACTGTAGTAGCCACCTGTCTTTTCAAACAAAAACATTCAGCCAAAGAAAAAATGCCAAAAATTAAACATGCAATGAGAGTACAATGGGGAGAAGTTATTGATACAATTGACTGAAACAAAAACTCAGTTTATGAGGGCATAGTTACATCTCTCCACATCCATAGCAGGTTTCATCTTCAGTTCAATGACAGAGAGCTAAGGGCTAACAACACACCAGCTCTCAGAGGAAAGGTCTGATGGCTTTGAGGGGACCCCACCTCTCTGTTCCATGCAATGGCAAACATGTTTCCTCCTTAGATCCAAGATTTCCAGTTTGTCCCCAGAACCGAGGACTCCTGCCCACAGCTGCACTGGTGCACTGCCCCCTGCCCACGCCTCTCTGGAACACAGGGATGCTGGCAGGCTAAGCACTGAATCCCATGGCAGCTGCTCTCTGAGACGTGCTGCAGGTCCTGTGTGTGCTCAGGGTGCCACAAAAACCTAATGGAACTGTCAAAAGAAGCAACCTTCCTTGAATTTGCTATTAGACTGGCAATTCATGGATGAGGTTTTCATGACAAAGTTGTAGTTCAAAACTGTAATAAGGAGAAAGAAAAGGGCCCCTTCTTCATAACACAACAGTATTTTCCAGTCACTTTTAAAGATTTGGCTGGAGCAAAGTGATGCAAGCCCCTTTTTCTCCTTCACCTCCCTCAATCCACAATCCTACAAAAAGCAGGGATTTAATTCTAGCCCCTTCAGTCATGCCTTATGGATAACCCTCTTATGCCTTATGCATAACCCTCTTACCACTCCTATTTAATGTTTTCTTGGAACTTGTGCACAGAACTACAGCCAGTCCTGTAACCCACTAATCTCCAAAAGGAATGCAGGAATAATAAGTAAATAAAAAAGAACGGATTCAGGACAAGCAATGGCCACGAGGCATTTGCAAGGAATTAAACACACCATCGTGTTTCCTACAAGCTGCCTTCACACAGAATCTATTTTGGTAGGATTTGAGTTGGACAGTGCAAAACTACAGGTTATTTTTTGTTTGTTTTAGCTAATGGGGGTGGATTTCTTTTCCCCCAAGTTTCAAAGCAGATGGGGAAATGATAATATTAGAAACCTGACATTTTGCACTCGTTCCTGCTTGTATAACCATATGTTTTTATACCAAATGGGACTCTTTTGATGATTATGAAGATCTACTGCCACACATGATTTTACTTGAGATTTTTCCTGTACTTCCAAGAACTAACATCACACAGAAGAGCGTCATCCAAGTTCTATGGCATACTTAATTTGTAACAAATTCTGAGCGTCTCCCTCTGTTCTGCATACTTTTTTTGAGGATAACAAGGAAGTTTCAATGCCAACACACACAAGTTTTAAAACATACGCCAGCTAAAGACAGTCATCTGATCTCTGGAATATTCTTCACACATAGGCACTGCACTTTCTCAGGAAAAGCAACAGAACTTACCCTCATCTGTAGGGTTGAACCCACAGATATCACAGATACATCGAACCCACTTATTCATCTCCTCCTCGCTGTCTGCTACCAAGTAGAAAACTCGATCTATAGTGTTGATATCAAAAATATAGCTGTTCTCAAACTCCTTTTTGTTGAATGTTAATCCAGCATCCACTTGTTGACACAAATTAAGGTCAATAATACGGATAGGCTTCTTGGCGTGGTCATTTTTGTAGTATTCCAATACATCTGGATCCCCCGTTAAGCGGCCGCTCCGAAGCACAAACCACCTTCTCTTCCATGCCTGAAAATTGGGGAGAGAGAAAAGGAAGAAAAATTAGAAGGAAGAATCACACTTTAAGACCTTGTATGTGGGGTTCCAACCTGGGTTGAACCAAGTACTAATAAGTAGTTCAATTAGTATACTAAGAGATTACACATCAAATACCCACATTTAACACTATTTAGGTATTGTTACAGCAGTGGACTTAAGGATTAGTGAATTTGTATTTTAAATTTTATATCTTGACTTTGTTTGTAACAAGTGGACATATAAATTAAATCACTGTTTACAAAATGAGAAAGCATGAATACACTTAAGAAAAAAGTGGGGTGGGGATCAGGAGAGGGGCAAAGAAACACACAAAAAGGGCTTCTGAAGGAAGCTGTCACAGGCATGAGAAAGACAAAATAAAATACATCTTTAAGTGTTCCATGGTGTTTTGTTTCCAATATATGTTGTTTCAGGCTGATGCATTTTAACTGAATTTTTCACTGATAATCAACGATATGACCTGCATTTAAGGAACAGACAATACTCACACTGTACATGCACCTCAATTCCAGGGGAACTCTGCATTTAGAACCCCATAATATTTCTACAATAGTACTTCTTACGGAGAAAGAGCAACATTATTATTTTTTGAAACTGTTAGAGAGAGATGGGGATGGAGAGAATGACCAAATGTTGCAGTTTTACCAGATAAATGCAGTTTTTCTGGAAAGATACAGAATAAATTAATTTGATAGTCTGACACTATGCCTATTATACGAGCCCTCCTGATGCTGCAGAAAGAAGCTGGTCTAAGAGAGGAGCAAAAGCAAAATGTTGTATTCTCTAACAAATCCTTAGCTGCCTTTCATCCCATGGGCCTCCATCACCTGCCATAATCCTCATCAAAGACCTTAACTGAAACCACACAACCAAGCTCAGCATACAGCTGTCCTGCTGCTTCCAACAGCATCTTTATTGCCCCACTTGGCTGCACTTTTGTTCCTCAGCTCTACCAGCAATACTATGACAGCAGCTTCTTTTTATATACCCCAGTGCCAGGATAACGGGCACAGCAGAAGAAACCAGACACACTGCCATTGCTCACGAGGAGAGCTGCACGTCTTTCACACTGAGAAACTTGAAAGCAGAGCCCAGACACAGTGGGGAGCCACCCCTGTGTCATCCACTTTCTCTTATACTTTTCAGCAAAGCTGGAGACCAAGGTAAATCAGTGCAGTAGCCAAGACACTGTGCATTACACCACAGACTCACATCATGCCCCAAGTCACCCTACTTTAAACTTCCTTAGGATATTCAAACAAGGCTGTCAGCAAGTCCTTTGAAAGATTAAAAAACAAAACAAAACAAAACAAAAAAAACAGCAGAAGAAATGCATAAATAAGATGGGTGAGGGTGAGGGAATTTTCCTTTTGGCCATCCCTGGCTGTATGGTAACCAAGGAAAGGAACAGAATCAGCAAGGACGGTCCGGGAAGGGGTCAAGTTGTGTGATGTCCTTTAAACACTGGGACAGCAGCTCTGAAAACAAGAGTTTGTTGCTGTGTATTAGGGAAAGATTCAGAGCCATTTCTGTGAGGCACAAGAGTGCATTAATTTAATTCTTGTGGGTGCTACCTGCAAACAAACTAGTGGAAGGGGGACATAATGGCCAAGGAGCAAATGCTGCACTGCTGTCTCCCCACTCTGAACAAGTGCTGTCAGTTTTGCCCCAGTGTTGCAATAGGACACAAAATGAACGACATGCATGCTGAAACTTCCAAGGTAAAAAGAAGAACGTTTATTTCTTGATTTTGATATATTTGGAATTTTGAAAATGACTCTGGATCGGAGGATGAAATTGCCACTTCTCCAATGACACTGGTCAAACCAACAGTTTATCAAATTTCTCCTCCTCCAGAAAGGAATGCAAAAACAATCATTATTTACATAAAACTGCGTGAGAAACTCCATTACAAAAATGTAAACATCAGAAGGCTTAGAAGAACTCAGAAGAACAGGGCTACACCCCAGAGACTCATAAAACCCCCAGTGTGCATGTCTGGTTGGGGTATCAAGCTACAGAAGCTATTATGAAAAGATAATACAGAAAACAGGAGAAAGGGAAAAAGGACAGACAGCATAATTAAGGCTTGTGATCCATTCTCCAACTAGCAAAGCTCTACAAGTTTTTTAAGATAATGTCTATACTTTACAAAACAATTGTATTCACTGCAGTTCTGAATAACAGCATCTGTTTTTAAATGATGAATGGTGTGAATCAAGTCAAAGTCTCAAGCAACTATTTCCATAGTAGCAGTAAATTTAACTGGTGAACAGTTAAAATGTAGAAGATGTAATAGATTAAACCCCTCCAATTTAGATTTCAAATGTGAGTAGATCCTAGCAGCACAGCTAGATAAACAGCATTTAACATCGCCCCAAAAACATTAGCAGAGTTTTGTTTCCTGCTTCCAAACCAAGTGACAACTTAGATGCTGGGATAACACAAAACTTCAGTAGATGAGCCTCTCTGCAGGCAAGGCTGATCACAGATAACTGCTACAAACTGCTTCAGAAACAAGCTTTATCTTGAACTTCAGCCTTCAGTCACTCAGATGAAATTTTCAAAGCAGAAATCAAGAGGAAAGAGATTAGAGATAGGAGAGGAACAAGAGCAATTGAGAAGCATGGTGTCTCACAGTTTGTGCAACAACAAAATGCCAGGCAAAAAAACCTCTATCATCTCTGCATCAACCAGGTGTGCCTCTTCTAAAAATTTATTTCTAGTACTGTGTCAGGGAATGAGAGGTTCTTAGCAATCCTGACAATTTCTTTTGAGTATTAATGGGTAAATAGGACTCTAAAACGGAGAAAAATCACTGAGTGAAAAAGAATTTCCTTTCAGCCCTTCAGGCTACAAAACAGCAAGTCTTCAATATTTAAAATATTGACTTTAGTCTGCTGGCACCTGCTACTATTTTTGAAGGGTTTTCACATAGTGCACATGCGAACATTTATTTCAGTCCTATAGTGAGTCACACTCTGAAACTGGCACAGATTATATTCAAAACCAAAAGCAATTCCATCAACTACACACTCATAAGGCAGATGCAAAGGTTGTCTGGACTACAGTACAAAGCACAATTTAGCAGTAGAATAAAGCTTAAAGCTAGACAAGCAAATTGACATCAGCGCCCTTGCTAATCATAGTACAAAAGCGCCTCTATACTTTGTCCAAGTGCAAAATGAGCTCACATAAATCACCCTTTGTTATTTGAAAATATCTGGGATTCTTAAAGCTTGATCTATTTTTAACATTTCAGTATTTGTCGCTGCAAAGAAAGCTGTGCACTGCCCCACTGAAGTACAGAATATTGTGCTATTTGTGTTATATGTGGAAGGAAGAGCTTTTACATTAACAGCTTTCCAAAGAGCAATCTCCAAAAGTGAGAGTGCACATGTGCAAATATGTACTTATGCAAGTTTTATCTTTTTTTTACCCATTTGGGCATTTTTGTTCGAAAATTTTTTGTTTTCCTTTACACAAGTGCATGCTACAAACTATTTCTCATAATCACTCAAAAAGATGCAACCAATTTACATCACAGGAAAACTAAAGGTACCAATTATTTATATGTCACATAACTCATGTAATTACCAGCCATACATTATCAAACACTGGTTTTCTGTGCCAGAAGTCAACTGCTTTAAATTTGACAAGTCGAAAAAATACCCAGAATATGATTTAAGTATTTTGTAGTTATTTAATTCTGGAAAGAAATTTGAGCAAATATTTTTTAAATGAAAGATTCACTCAAATATATAAAATATCTTATTAATATAAATATGGTTTAGTAATATATTTTATAAATAAAATTTAGTCACTAAATAAAACAGTCACTAAAGCAAATACCTAATTCAGAAGAAAAATGGCTCCTGTTGTAAGTGTTGTAAGGCAAAAATCATGGTTATCAAGTTCACCAAAAGGCTGCGTAGGCTTTGCAAATTATTACAAAACAGAGTTGAACAAGGTCTGCTGCTTTTCCTTCAGTCTAAGCAAGGCCCTGTGTGCCTCTCAGCTTGTTTTCCCTTCTGGGCTGCAGAGCACATCAGCTGGCCTAACACAGGACACCACCATGCCGGCCAAACATTGTCCTGCTCCTGTCATGAGACCGTGGCTTCATGGCACCATCATAACTACAGAAACCAGTTTGTTTACTTGCTTTTGAGAGAGGCTGAAATGTGACAAGCTGCTCACCCACAGAGCACCAAGTGAGCAAGGCAACAGCGGAATTCTGTATTTTTTACACAGCAATTTGAGTAGGTTACAAAGTAAAAACCAAGACATATCAACGATTAGGGTTGATTTTTCTTTCTCCTAAGGTACATGCAAACTGCTGATTTCAATGTGAATGTAGGAGCTAAGAAATGGATAGAAAGCAGCATGCAGCAGTGTTAGGGTTTAGTTGGTTTTTGGCTTTTTTTTTTTAACTACTCCATACTGCTGTGTGCAGTACACAGAATTTACAATATATTCTACTTGCAAGAGGTGTACCTGTTGAAGAAGTTGTAGCTATGCTTCCCTTAATCTTTACATTTATGGATTATTTTCCCCTCCTCTCTCCTCATACACACTCAAGATGTACTTCATTCAGCTGCTGTCTGTAGTTCAAAGATGTAGGAAATAGGAATGCATACGTAAATGGAAAGGGAAAGGGAGGAGGAAGGGGCAGGAAAGAGCAGATAATTTAGATTTTTCAAAGGACTTAACCTTCCATTTAGATCCCCTTAAGCGGTTTCTCAAGAGGCCAAAACGATTACATGACATGTTAAAATAAAAGCTTAGAGATGTTAAATCAAAGACAGCTTTTTGTGGTCCATTTTTTACAGATTTAGCTCTCACATGGCCAAGTGACTGCTTACTGATAAACTGATCAATTATCCTTCTGTAGTTTCCTACTGTTATTACCCACCATTCTAAGGCTGCTTAAAACTGATTTTCCTCTTCTAGCACATTTGCTGCCATTTTTCTTCTGGGTAGCATCCAGTCAAAAAAACCCATCAAAACTTCTGAGAACTGGCTACGTCAAAGACAGCTCCTTACACTCCACCCCAGTAACACTGCTAATAAATATTTGCCTATATATGACCAGGAAACCCAGGAATAAAATTACAAATCTCAGGCCTTCCTTCTCATCTCCCAAGTGTGTGGATGTTTGTGCTTAGGTTTTCATCTCTGTACTCACAGAGTACTTTAAAAGGGCACTATTTGGCATCCTTCTTTCTCAGAGACATCAACTAAGACCTGGCAGAAAGAAATTACTTGCCCAGGGGCACAAGGAAGGCTTCAAAAAATACCTGGTGTTTCATAAATGCACAGCAAGACATTTCCTTACTCCAAAAGAACTTATGAAGTAAACAGAAGACAGCAGGCAGAACATGAACCAGAGAGATGTCAAAAGAGCAAAAGACACAGCCTGAGGTGACTTTCTAATGGTCTTATGGACATTTTAGTCCTGTGGCTACAATTGAGCACTTTTCAATTGTCTGCTGGGATCAAGATTTAATTTTCTTTTGCTTTTTGCTCCCACCTATTTAATCTATTCCTCTCTTTCTACTTACTTCTCAGGGCAAAGGTTAAATAACAGTGAAATTGGTAACATGTCTCTGACAAACAACCAGAAAAAGGATCCCAAACAGCAGCTGAGTGTTTCTGCTCCTTTTTGCCTCCACATATCCAGTATGCAGGTATTCCAGCCATCGCAGAAGACAAATACACCTCTGGCACAGCTTCACTGACTTGTGGATTAGACCTGTGCTCTGCATCCCAGTAGAAGCTCAAATGAAACAAAAATAAAAGTGTTCTTTGACACTGTGCTTCTTTTTAAATCCTGTTTGTGGTCAGCCCAGACCAATGACAACTATAACTGATGAGTTGCATCCCACAGGGCACATACCTGGGAGGACTGCTGGGAAGTAGCACAAAGAGGTCACGTTAGGTAACAATACTTCAAGTACAGGACTTGAATTTTTCCACTTGCTGCTCTTCCAGCTTGCAGAACTAACTCCAACATGGTGAAAATGCAAAATATCAACTGTTTTCCCTAAGAAATTAACACATGCAGATTTCCATATGGATTTCTATATAGATTTCTTATTTTGGGGTGTTTTAAGGAAAGCATTTTCTGTAATTCTTTTTACATCTTTTAGGTTCGGTGGTTTTGTGGGGTTTTTTAATCTGGCTTCTTTTTGAAAGGCCATATCATGAGCATCAGGAACTGAAGAGTATGTATTTACTAGTTATTTCTGAAACCCTTGTCATAACACCAACTGGCAACAGACATCCTCTTATCTGCTTCCCTAAAAATGATGTCCTTTATCTTTTGAAATCTAAGACAGAACAATTAAACCAAGAACAAAAAAAAAAAAAAAAAAAAAAACAAAAAACAAAAAAAACACCCAAAGCATATTTAGTGTCCTAATTCTATACAGCAGAATCTACAATTCCATGATTTGACAATAGTCCAAATATTCTACTCGAAGTAGTACCAGATACTAAGAAGTGTAAACAGATTTCTGGGAAACAAACAAATGGGATATGAGGCAAATAGTGAATATGTTATGACTTTCTTTAAATACTTAAGACTTGTTTTCCAGGAAGCACCATCTTTTCTCACTGAGCAAAATAAGGAAAAAACAGTCTCAGTGGAAGTTTCCACTCTCCTGGCCATCATCCTGATCATCTGTTCCGAATACACACAAGGCCAAAATTTCCTGTTTTCAAACTATTGTCACCATTTTCTAGTCTTGTGCTGTCAATTCCAACTTTAGCTTGTTAAACAAA
Organism: Molothrus aeneus; assembly: GCF_037042795.1. NCBI lineage: Eukaryota > Metazoa > Chordata > Aves > Passeriformes > Icteridae > Molothrus > Molothrus aeneus. Next base: position 5,489,731 of record NC_089649.1, on the reverse strand, counting down.
CAAAACACTGTTCCGTACAGCAGAATAATACTTCCACACACATTTACTGTGAGCTGTTTCATAACCAATGTTTCAGCATGTGAATTAGTCTCCCAGCATTAATAAAGCTCCAAAAAAGGTACAAAATAAAATGCAGACAGTGTAGCATGAACTGCTGCTTTATTTTGTGAATCTGAAACTAACTGAATATCTTCATTTTTCTCTTGATTTTGCATAGGAATTCTTAATTTTTTCTTGCCTTTTACATCTTTTTTTTCTACATACTTATCCCTATTTCCAATGTGCAATAGTGCAGCCAGGTCTGTATAATCTAATTCACATTAAACTGATCTTTATTACAAGTGGTTTCAGTAAATACTTTTCTGCAACATGCCAGAAATTTTCCAATGGCAAGCACAAACTTACTCCTGCACACCTGGGAATTGTCACCAAAGGGGATAATCATCTCTTGACCAAAGAAGAACCTATTCACAGCTGTACAGAGCAATGAAGCAGGAGCCCTGCAGCAGAGCCAGAACCTGAGCCCCCATTTCACTGTCTCCAAGCCAGGACCAGTGACCAGATCCTCTCTCTCTATTCCTACATTCTCTAATCCAACTGAAATGCCTGTAAATAGCTCCAGTGGCTCTGATCTCCTGCAAAGCCACCTTTTCACTTCTCCTCCGCCACCCATCCTGTGTACCCAAGACATAACTCCCAGGAACTCGCTGGGAACGTGTCCCCCACCACTGATACGAGCTTTGCCATCTCCTTTCACCACTCCATCTCGCTCCTTTGTCAGCAATGCAGACACAATACTCACAACATAGGGTCTGCCTTGGCACAAGGAGAAATACAGCTCCTGCAGGTCCCTTAGTCACACATCTACATGGCCTCTAGCTTGCTGCCCTGTTTCCCAGAATATTTCTAAAATTTGGGTATTTCCTCTCTGACCATGAGCATACTCTGATCATCCCCCTCTATAGTCTTTCCCATGCTGCCAGAGGAATCTCCCTTCTCTCATTCTGATTACATCATCTTCTATTTTAAAGTTCTCCATTTATTGACTTGCCATATTGTACTCCTTTCCTATTTTGATGCTTTTTCTATTTAGTAAGGTCTGTGTTTTCTTACTTGACTCTCTCCCTCTTGCAAGTCTCCCCCTATTGCATTTTGCTTTACCACTGACACCAGATTTGGATAATTTTTCCTTCTCTCTGCCATCTCTCTTTTGAAGGCTTTCTGAACAAATAAGCAAGGACAAGACATTGCCTTCCTCCAGATTCCTCCTAAAGATCAGCCTCTTGGTCAGCGCTTGTGATCACCCAACCAAATTACAATATGGCTTTGCATCACATGGATTTATTTAAGAAATCATGGTTTTGTGTATTCACCAGACAAAGGTTTTTTTGTTGAGGGTTTTTTTTAAGTTGCTTCAGTATTTTTATCAGCTTTTAATTAGAATTCACTTCTCCCCACAGCTCTTAATTTAAGAAAGCAAATAATTTGGGGTTTGCTCTGCCCTGCTTTTAGAAGTCTCTGCACATTGCTTATCACAAGGATTGCCACTGTGCTCACAGGACCCCCCTTAACAAGACAAGGCAGAGAAGACAGCAGCCATGCCATTTGACTTGGATTCCAACTGAGCTCATGGGTGTAGGTTGCATGAATGAACACCCAGAATAAAAAACCAGCATTTATAAAGACGTGAAAAATTCGAAGCTGAGAAGTCAAGCCTACACTCTACTGATACCAACAGCTGCTTGCCTTCTAATGGCTGGGGATTAACTATTTCACCATGTGTTTTTATCCATTCATTCCTCATTTCCTAGGAGGACAGGAGTTTTGAAGCAGTGTTTGTAACATGTTAGGGAAAAATTCCCATTCCTCCAGATCACAAGCCCAGTGCTTCCTGTAATATTTTGTACAAACTGAGTTTTATCTTTTTTCCTTCTTACTCTCCTGTGTAGATATCTATCTTCATCATCTGTGAAAGACTTATACACAAGGAAAAGAAAGATGAGAGACTAGAATTTTGTAAAAACATGCCATTTCTAACATGGGTTTAGATCCTGGGACACTGCAGTTGCATTGACCATACAACACATGCTTGTGTCACTGCTTCATGCTTGGATCACTCAAGCATGCTCATTTGCAAACAATACAAGAGTTTTCTACAGATGGCAAGAGGCCGAGCATTCTGTGTATCATTTCTTCAACAAAATATTCATAAACTTAAGTCCTGCACTTTGTACACCCTACAAAAGAAAGGGGATTTGAGCTGCAGAAGCATCAGTTTCTCCAGCTACAATAGGGAATAATGAATTAAGAGGGATTTAGCAATGAATTAAGAATGATGGTACAAAGATATCCCATAATTTCTACAATTTGTCTCCCAAGTAACTAATCTGGTTTAACCTACCAGTTGCATTAAAGAAGCTCCTAGCCATCCATTAACTCAGTCTCCAATGGAAATTCAGACTATGTTTTAAACAGTGCCTACAAATTAAACTTAGGACATGTTGACACTCCATCCTTATCCATTCCTCACGAGAGCAAGGAGGTACAGCCACTAACATCTTTGCCAATCAAGTATGTGCAGACCAAAGCATCTCTTGCAAATGAGTCAGCCACTGCTACAGCAACCAAAGGACTGACACTCACTCAAGCCCTTGTCCTCAGACACAGTGAGGGGAAAGCTGAAGGAAACCTATTGTCCTGCCAAAGCTTCACAGCTTTGGCACAGTAGTTTTTATATACTGTGAGGCATTGCAAGGAATTCCCTGTCCGTATCTAAGGAACATGCAATTTTTCCCGTCTGTAAGAAATGGGAAGAATTAGGAATGGCGATTTACATTTTAACACTGAAACTATAAACTCTCCCATTGCAAATCACCAGACCTGAAATGTACATATGCAGAGATGGCAGACAGAGTTGCTAAGAAAAGTAAAAGCTAAGATAAAATAAAAATCAGTATTCTGTCTGATAAATACATTCTCACTTTACACAGCCAAAAATATTTACCAATTAGGCTCCAGCAGGTTTTTTCTGAGCAGAACTGACCTGAAGAACTTCAGAGAAAAATTAATTTCCAAGTAAACAAGCATAAAGTCCAAATTTTTTTCAAGACATTATGATATATAGATTCCGTTCACTATGCTCCTTAACCCCGAGCTCCTGTTGTAGCAAAAATATTCTTTTTCCAGCAATGCAAACAATACTTTTAGATACAAATAACTCACTGGCAGTAACAAAATAGTTAAGAAATTCAGGAACCAGCAACCTCACATACCAATAGCTAATTCAACTACATACCATTGAATATTAAGATGCTTCAATATAATTACTTGGATTAGCTTACAAAACACTCCTCTAGCTCTCATGAGCTCACATAAAATGTTTTCTACTGCTTCCTGGACTGTGACAGTACCCTCGTGCCATACATTATTAGGATGAACAGCTTTGCAGAATGTAACCACCACAAGCGATTCACAGACGTGTGGACTGACAAGGAATCACAGACAGCTCTTCAGTAACAGCACAAATATTAAGATAAACTGTATTTTTAGAGGGCTGTGTCAACACACCTAACACACACCCACCATGTACTGAAGCAATACACCAGAGCTTCTGTTTGTACTCCGTGGCACAACACCTTTCTCTTGTTTTTCTTTTTTAGAGCTAGTAGATATGAGGCAATCAGGTAGAGAGGTTCAGGCTCTTGCTTCAGCAACAGCATTCACCAAGTTAACTTGTAAATCAAAACGAAAGCTCTTTTTGAACAAAAAAAAATATCAAGCACAAAGATAACATTCTTTAAGAAAGCCCCCTCACTCCAATTCATTCTCCCCATACCTAAGTTACAAAGCAGAAAATAAACAACACCAAGAACACAGTTTTTGACTAGTTTACCTCTTTAACTCTTCAGAAAACGTAAGCAATGTCGTGGCCATTTCTGTAGTTTTGTCCACCCCAAAATAAGCAAAGCTTTCTTTTTCCTGCCAGCTTCCCACCTCACTCTACACCACCCTATCCTCATAACCTTTGACCAACAGGAAGCAGACACAATGGACTGAAAATAACAGCAATTGTAAGATTTCAAATGATTTAATACATGAGGGGTGGGCTTAAGATTTGAAAAACTTCTCTTGCTTTGGTTTTTCAACAGCTACTTAAAACACGTTACCTACACAGACTTAAAATGTTACTCAAAATCCTAGGTTGAATTGGGCTAAAAACTGTGCAACTTTTACTAGGGACTATTAAGAGCACAGAGGCACAGATGCTTGCATATGTTGAGATGTTGTGTTTAAGCCATTAGGTTGTTATATACAACAAAATTAATTTACCAGCAGTGTAAGCAAGAGTAGTAGAAGTTCCTTAGATCATTTTGTCTTTCTTTAAAAAAACTTTTATTTACCTGAGCTTTTAGATCAGAAATAGGTGTATGTCCCATAGAATTAGAAGACATTCTTGTAAGAAATGCAAGCGGCCATTTAAACACTGCAGTTAATCCATGGTGATGGAAAGTCACAGATCAGTTTGCTAAGGGACTTTTGCACTTTGCAGTGAAGAAGGAAAGATCTTTAGTCCTCACATAAAAGCCCAAGCAATGCTCCCATATATATCTTCATTAACAGTAAAAAATTCATCTACTTTAAACTGTACCAATAGCTTGACATAAACACTGGAGGGTTAGAGATTCCAAAGTCCAAACAGGCAATTAAAGCATTTCTTTTCATTAGTTTTACCTGCTGATTATTACTTTGCAAAGCCACAATCACGTCCCAGGTTCCTCCTCTGCTGTTACACCGCAACACACAGAGGCCACAGTCAGAACAACAGAAGCACCAAGTCAGAGAGGGACTCATCTCTTGTAGCACAGCTACACTGTGTTTTCTGTACCAAGGAAGGGGGGGTGGATGGCATAAAGAGTCAGTGTCATTTTCACACAGACTCCTGGTCCTGAGCACAGGAAGACCAAACCCAAGGTTCTCCGACAATCAGAGAGGTTGGTAACGTCCTCTGCCTTGCAAACACCAAGGAAAATCTCAAGCTATGAGTATTACATGGAATAGTTACAAGCATGCTGAAATGCCAGGTCATAATAATTTTCCAACATTGTAAATGCTCCAACATAATTCTGAGCATGTTTGCTACCCCATGCACACACTTCATCAAGCACTCTCTGCACCTCTATTGCACATTAGGCACCGCTCCATTTCAGAGGCATTTTAATAATGGAATTACAACAGAAACATTCTTTTCTTGGCAGGGTAAGCCCAGGCACTGCATTTCTGCAGGATAACACTTGGATGTACCTTCTCAATGAAGCATTTCATTAAGGTCTGCTAGAGCTCAAAATAACCACAGAGAAGCCCCTCACCGACCCCGGTATCCAACAACAACTTCCAAACACAGAACACTCAAACAGCACACAAGCAAGCTCCTGGGCACAGCAGCACAAGCCACCACTAGCATGGTAGAGGAGCAGCTTGAAGCACAAAGAGTCCAACAAGGAAAGCAAATACGGGGTCCTCAGCCAGCCCGCAGTTTAAGAGTCCCTTGATACCACTCTGTCTGCTAATAGGAGCCTCCTCTTCCCTTCCCCCATTTTAAGACACAACCTGATGCCATTACACCAAGGAATAACAGAGAAAGGATATCCTGCCTAGATTTTCCATTATACAGATCAAATCGTCAATCCAGAGAAGTCTTTGCTTACACATGGGATAAAAAGAAGATGCTTCCAACTGATAAACCCTGAGAGGAAGCAAGGTTGACTCCATGACTATTTTTAAGTAGTTAGCATTCACAAAATGGCCTAAAATTAATGGCCAACCCCCACGGTTCATCAAACCTTCATTAAAAATAAAATTAAAATTAAAAAATAGGGAGTTAGCATGTTTGAGAGAGGAAAAAGAAAACCAAAAGAACTGGAAGGGACAGATACAATTATGCTTCTTCCCAGACTCACCTTGAATTCAATTTGGATGCTAAGTTTAAGTAAGTGAAAAGACAGAAAGCTTTATGTAATTTTTTCTAAAAATGAAGCATTTCCTTCAACAATTGCTGGGAGAAATCTTTCTTCAACAGCTCTTGTCATTTTGACTAATACTCTTTTGCTGTAAATATCATATGACAAAAAGGAAGTAAAGAGAGAAAAATAAAAATATCTCTATGTAGCTGTATTATGAAAGGAGGAACTTGTTTCTTTGCCCTCATTTTCAAAGCCAGATACCACAGCTGTGCTGCAGCTCCAGCTGAACAGCTCCTTGCATCTAACCACCTACCAGACAAAGGGCATTTAGTTTAGCAAATGTCCAGTGTTTCACTTTTAGATCAGTTAAAAGCATCCCACATCTAAGGCTTCATCTAAGCATGAGTGAAGTCATGCTTTGTGCATCTGGACAGATGATGAATACAAACATCTTCAGTATAGTCGAAGGATAAATAATTTAAGTGGCATCATTTCAACGTTAAATTCACTAAAAATGCATTCTTCTGCCAGGCATTTCTCTGGATAAAGAACAAGATGAAGCAAAAGGCCCGATAAGATCATTCCTGTAATCTAGGAAATGCCCACAAACTCAAGACATTTTAAATATCACCATTTCTCTCCACTTTCTACTGCTAAGAAGGATTTCTTCTTTTAAGCACTTATCCTTGTGGAGGTTGTTGTTCTCATTCTTTTTAATAACAGCATCCTTCTAATGAGTAAGTAAGAGATTCATGGAAATCAAAAATTTCTGATCTCACCACAAACTCTTCTCTCCTCCTCTGTGCACTCAATAAAAAGTGAACAACTAGCCTGCTGTTTGCTCAGTACAGTGAGATTGTTAATTTCTTCATTTGTATCAGGTCACATCATGGAATAGAGAAAAACATTAAAAATACTTTAAAGAAATAAAATCTACCATTAAATTACTAACACTGCTCTGAGAATTTAAGCCCTACCAGATTATTATTTCTTTTCTGGTTTTGAGCAGATTCAAGTGTTACACTTTACCCTATCTGGTCTGCAAAGTACTACACATTTTTACATTTTGCTCTTTGACATGAAAAGCAAGCACTGCATTATCCAACTTTTTGTTGTTGTTGTTATTAGTTTCATAACTGGTTTCATTCGCTATAAAAATGTTTAATTTTTAACTTACAGGCAGGAAAGAAACTCTAAAATTGGATGCTTGTTAATTTACTTGTTGTCCTTCTTATATACCTAAATGGCACCTACTTTGTTTACTGACTGGAAGCTCTTACCACTGCCAGCACTTCAGGAACAATGCGACTGTGGAAAGGGAAAAACGTGTTTTTTTACATTTTGTTTGTCATCTAACAGAATTATAAGGTACACATGTAGAAGTTCCAAAATATTTTTAATAGCGGATAACCTCAAATGGACAAAACAACTTAGGTCAGTAGGTACTTGATCTCAACTCTTAACCCTTTTCATTTTTCTGGAGCTGCTTGTAACTCACAGTAATGTAATAGGTAGGAATGATTTGCAACAGCACTGGCTGTTTTTCAACATCTGTATCATGACATTGAAAAAGTGTAGTCTATTTCTAACAATGACCATTTTGAGTCCTTAAAATGGAGCTTCGAGACAAGAGCAAGAGGCATGAAATCAGAAGCAAGATTTAATTTTGTACAGTATCTTGTACAAAATTTTCCATCTCTTAAACCTACATATAACATTATTATTATTATGAATCCAGTTAGAGACACAACTGATTTGATGATATAAATTTGAGCATGTTGTTTTGCCTCTGATGGAAGCCTCTTCCTCCCAGAAAGCCACAGAGCTGAAGCTGCTTGTTCACAACTTGAATCATGAGAGACGAACTAAGACCAATAAAATAACAATGTCAAACCAGAATTTTGGAAACCACTGATGCAGAGTGTCTGTATCTTCACTATCACCAACTGTGCAGGCAAGACACTACTAATGTCACTTTGTACTGCTGCTGGCAGCTCCAGCCCCCAGCCAGGCAGTGGAGCTACTACATGATTTGAGAGCATTTGTTATGCTCGAGAGGCAGAGAGGCCAAAGGCTGACTGATGTGGAAACAAAGGAATTCTCACTTTTGCTAACAAGTTGATGTGCCAGAGTGGCCAGAACATCCACTCTTCCACTCCCATTTAAAAATTTCTCACAGAAAATAAGACATATTCCAGCAGATTGGGCAAGTCAACTCAGATTTTACTAAAGCAAAATTACACTACCACCTAGTAAAGATGAGAAGATTGTGAGGATGGGACAATGGGATGATATAGCCAGAGTGTTTAGGTTCAAAAACATGAACTCAACAACATGAGGCCCCATGGCATGTGAATAGTATAAATACTGCTAGAAGTGCTCACATCAGCTACTGATGGACACAGTCCAAACTGCTCCAATCCAGAGGAAAATTATTTTGCTGATGAAAGTCGCTGAAACAAAGTAACAATAAAAAGCACTTATTTTAATGTCTTGGCACCTTAACCGAAATATGCTGATGAATCAATTTTGCTCGTCACTTCATGACTAATAAATAAGCATAACCAGTATTTATTGTATGTTTTCTACCTCTTACAACTCTGCTTAAACACTGTAATAAAAGCATAGTTGAATGGTTCACAGTTCAATGGTTTGCTACACCATGAATTCCTGCCCACAGTGGCAGGCATAGATGATTTTCTGCAATACCATGTGCCTGAACTAGACATACAAATTAATCACCTTCTGCCCAGCTGCATCAGATGCAGCTTGGGGGAGAAGCTGAACTTTTCTTAGCATTTAAAAGAGGTATCACAATCATACCAACAGAACTGACAAAATTCCCACAGAACATAAGAAAAGTTTCAGTGACTTGATCACACTCAAGAGAAATGAGCTGACAGGGTAGAGAGGCATATACAAATGACTGCTTTCTCTTTGATTCACAATACTTGTATTTTTATTTCCAGCCCAGGTAAAACAAATTGGTGTTATGATACTATTATTAGGCTGCACATATTAACACAGGCTGCATGTATGAACAGGCCACTCAGCTCAGCAAACACATTACAAAAGAAACAGCAAAGAGGTACAGCATGAGGTGCTGCTCAGATTCACCCACTAGGCTGTTATGGGAGGTGGGAAGGAAGAAAAACAGCACAAAACAGTGGAGCAAATATGTTGTGAACACACTATTTTAAGAAATGTGGAAAATATCTTGGAAAAAAAAAAAAGAGACAGCTCAAGAGCTGGTTCATGCTTAGCAAAATAACTCCTGAACATTTCATACACACAGACAATCAAGTAGTTTAAATCACCTGGCTTAACCCCAGGCAAAAGAAACAAGGAAACAGTGGATATTGATTTCTAGCAGTGAAAGGAAATTAGTGGGCAAAGCACAAATTACCATCATGAAAATTTTAGCCAGTGGAAAAAACCTATTTGTTTTCTTAAAGAACAAAGAATAAGGACACAACACACGTCCTGGATAACCTCGATCTTCCACTGCATTTTGTACAGAGAAGGGCTCAGTCTAACCTTCCTCTCAGGCACCTGACCCCAGTTCTCCACTCTACCCAACATTTATCTAAGAAATGACATTAAAAATCGTTTTTTCCTCACTTCAGCCAGGAGAGGAGCTTGGAGTCAGGTTTTTTTACAGTTGTTTTCCAGGGGACTCAGTTTACAGACACAGAGTTGAAACAAGTAGATCTGAACCAAGAGAGATGATGGAATTTTCAGCCCTTTCACAACCAGCCTCTATAAGCAGAAAAAGAGTTATAAGTTTTAAATAAGAAAGACAGACTAACAAATACAATCATGGGTTTATCTCCCTAGCTTACATTCTGCCTTGGTGATCCTGAAGTCACTTATCTGTTCCAACAGCCCAACAGGGCTGAGATATCACCCCTGGAGTTCATTTTCTAAGCACATGCAGCATGCAGAAAGAAGAAAGCTGCATGAAGAAGTAAAGCCAGTAACTCAGTCCCTTTGGAAAGGGTCTTGTGAGGTCCCTCATTTGTGATTTTCTCTCCTTCGTTCACAGCAGACGCTCTGGAAAGAGTAAGCTGGGTGCACTCATACCAACAAAGGAGGTTTTCTATTCTCATAATCAAAACGCTTGCCTTGTTTCATGGAAACACTTCTTAATTTTATATTCTGTTCAGAAGAACAGGTCCTTCACTGGCAAAGTACAGGTGGCCAACATTTGTTCTTACAGTAAGAAGTACCTGCAAAGTAGTGCCATTAAGAGAGTAGCTCTAAACATTTCAGGAAGCATCATGACTTGACCAAAGCCTCCAAAAAGGAGATTTTGAGATAATTCATACTTGAGAGCAATCTAAAGTTGAAATGGAAAATATTTGCCTAACTATACATACCAGATATTATAAGAGTCAATTCACTTCAGTCTACAGCACAGAAAGATAACTACACTAAAATAACACTTTGTGAACAGTTCAAAAGTTTTCTTCAAAATGCAAAAATTAGAACACTTCTCAATTCATTTATTTTCTTAAATACTTGGTATTTGAAGAAATTCTATTTGATTTTGCATATAAATAATTGGCCTGTCTCTAATGTGCCATCACTAATAGCCAGTATAACCCTGGATTTTAAAATCAATTGCATGATGATGTCTCCTATCATCAAGCTATGCCATTTTTAGTAAGCTGATAAAATTAAACCTAAAAAATTGATGTGTAAGATTTGCTCTGCAGATCAAATCCAGACAACACTGGTGGTCTGTAACCTGTTATTAATTTGTACAAGTTTGTGATTTTATTTTTTGTCAAATATACATGAAAGAATATTTTCTTCACAGTGTGTATATTGCCCTACTTCTTCACATACTGGAATAGTCTGTAGTGGTGGCTTCTTTTATTTTTATTTTTTTTCTGACACCAGATCCCAAATAGTTCCTAGACAAAGGTCACTTCCTTACAGAATTGCTAAATAAATAAACCACATTTGATGACAGAATTCAGAAGATAACACATTGCTGCAGTTCCCTTGCCAAAAAACAGAATATGTGTGCTTTTGTCTCACTAGACGTGCTTATTAGTGTCATACTGTATTTTCTGGAAGCAAAAGAAATGGACAAACTGCTCAGGACACACAATGCAAGTTACAAATCTTTCTTCTGTTTGTACCCAAGCTCCCAACAGATTAACTGGACTATTTTTTAAGTGGTTATACAGCAAGAGTGGTCATTACCAGTCTTACAATAGCAGTCCTGACTTGCCAAAATTCTGTTCTAGTAACCCTTGCGTTACACATACTGTAACACTGGAGATCCAGAATTAGAAATTTTGTAGCTTGCTAACAAGAGCAAAGCTCAAGTATAGGAATAATCAAGCATACTACTTTTAATTTGAAATTCAGTGTTTTCAATGAGCTCCTTAAAACAAGTAGCATGAGAAGAAGTTAGGTGGGGTTTCTGTATACCACCAGCTCTGGTATGAACATGTGGTGCCTACCACACTGCTTGTAAATAGGACAGGCAAGAGGATAAGGAGCGACACACTAAACCTCATCACAAAGGCAGAGCCAACCTGCAGGAAAAACACAGACACTACAAAAACACAACAGTGATACATACACTGCAATATTCCATAGGAAGTTACACAAAGCATATCCTCCCAACAGAAACAGTACAGAATTTCACAAAAAAACCAGCAAAGTATGATAAGGCTGACAATGATTTTAAGAGAAAATGACATTATCATGCAGAATCTTACTTTTAAACACAGAAAGATGGCAAACTCTTCATCAGCTTCCAGATGCTGCAACTATTATCCTACTCCATTTCAGCATCACTCCAAGGAGAGCACTTCACTTATTCAGCATCAGTTCCCAACAGCAATACAACTGAAAGCTCTGCAATCTGGTAGACTCAACGAAGGTTTTAATCATCTAATGAGATTACCTCATCCATGTGTGGTTTCACGATGCAGTCTCAATGGTAGCCCATTATGCCAGACCCCTGACACGCAGTATCAATCACACTAATCAGCTTACTCTCCTATCACTCCTACAGACACAGACTGCCATGCACAGAAACCAAACCTGGGCACCGTTCCTACGCCACAGGTTGGAACTGTGGAGAGAAAACACTGCTAGGTCCAAGCCTAAAATTAATGTCACTTATAGCCAGCAGGTTATGAGCCATGTTCCATTGTTAAATGTTACAAACATATCCTATGCATTCTATACAGTAGCTCTCATGGAAAACATGAAATTTACATATAAGAATTTACATGTTTACAGTTAATAGATATCACAGTGGAAAAACCTTAAACCTTCACAGAACATCAGTAGCTGCCTTTTGTGAAGCAAAAGCTCCTTCCCAAGGTACCATCAAGTGAAGCTCACAAAGCACAGCCCCCTCTGTATTTTACTGTTACCAATACAAAAATGCTACAGTAATTAATACCCTTCATTCACCAAACCAGGAGCATCCAACCTCAAAGTAATATACAGCATGTACAAATAAAACTTATTCTGCTTGACAGATGAGGGTAACAAGAAAGTCCAAATATTAAACACACACAACTGACACAACTAATATGAAGCAGCTTTTACACATTTACAACCCTGATTATCAGCCCGTTTTGCTGGGCCAAGCATCCAATACTGCTCTCAATGCATCTCACTCCACTGCAGGAATACTCACTCAAAATGGAAATGCAAAATGGGAAAACCAGCAATGTCAGGGAAAGAAGGCTTTGGACCTTGTTATCCCAAATTAACTGCCTAGTTAATTTGGCCCGGATCTCACTTGGGACTCTTGCTTTGCTGAGCAGTATTTTTTTAGACACTAAGATACCAAAAAGTGACTTTGTGTAATTTGACATTCAAGACAAAACACACATCTTTAAAAATATCTAGATTTCTAGATATCCTACTTTTCAACAAGCACATGCAATTCAAGCAGTTGTATTTTTAGGATACCATCTTTGGACATCCCAAAGTGAAGGCAGACAGCTCTAGTTCAAATAATTAAAGACTTACAAATAATTTGCTACCCAAATACATACTAGCCCTTCAGAATAGAATGTAAAATTGTAATATAATTTTAAAAATGCACAAAATCAAAACTGCAGATACAAATCAACAATGCTTCTTCCACTATTTCAACAAAATAACTGAGCTGATAGAAAGCAGACAAGACAGAGGAGACGAGGGAAAATGCATGTGACTTGGCTACAAAGAGAAGGAAAAATAGCTTGCTAATAATGTTTCATTTCACCTAAAGTATCCAATATTGGTATTAAAAGGGGCATTATTATTCTGCCACTAGCATAACACTGAAACCTACCTAGAACTGGCAACTGTTAGCTGGTCTCTGCAAGCATGGGACACTCACAGTGCAAAGTGTCTGTCTTCACACTGCTGAGCTGTTAATAGACTTAAATATTGAATTCTGTCCTATCCACAAACTTGCTATTGTTTTTAACTTTGAACAATATTCCAAAAATTTCTTCCTTCTAAGACCGATATTTCCCTTCCCATCTCCCCCAAAAAAGCTCTTGTTGAAAAACACTGAAATGCCTTCCAGGTCTCTCAGCCTTGCTACTGAAACAATTTAAGAGGGGTAGAGGACAAAGAAGGACATCTTGCTTAAACCAACCAGTAGTTATCTCATTTTTACTCCTTTTCTCACACACAGCTTACAACAGATATCCAGGACCAAAAGTGGTCATGACACAAGTCATTAGCATAACCAGTTCAAACATGATTTAGCTAAGACAATACTGTAATGGGAGATGTTAGGCAACCTAAAACTTTGCAATTCATTGGATGATCAACCTGTAATAAGATCCCTGATGTTATTATGTTAGTTTTCATAGGGATCCAAAATGTTACTAAATGAAAAATCAAAAAATGTGTGAGTTGCACTCTCAAAAAAAACCCCAAACAAAACAGCAAGAGATCAACTTTATATGAAGTCTGTTTTACAATGCATCCCAAGTTTGCTTAATGCCTCTGTGTGATGCTCTATAAAATTGTCATTTAGATTAAAGTAACTATAAAGTCAGGTAGGAGAGTCATATAAAGCCCAGAAGAGATGCATTAGGATGAGACAACTCATTTCTAACATCATTTTTCTAATATAATTTCTAATAGCAGAGCAGAGAATTTACTGCCTTTCTGTCACTCATTTATCAGTGGGACCATTTTTCTCCCACAAGCATTTTTGTTATTCACAACAGGAAGGCACAACGTGGCCAGAAAGAAGCACACTGTGCTGCTGACTAGACCCAGTGTGAGCATCACAGAGATACCCAGGTACTAGCTCATTATGGTGAAAGAGCAGTCAATCACCTAATCAGAGGATTAAAAAGGAGGAAAAGAAGTTGCCCTGAAAAAAAAAAAAAATCAAACATATCAAATCACTGTTCACCTTTCTGTTAATTTTTCTGGAGGAACTGGAATGGGGAGGAGGGATAGGAGAGAGCAGAAGATAAGAATTTATGCAGGCAGGTGAACCTATCATTCAGAATAGACTGAGACCAAATTAAGAAACTGCCTTCTTTTTGATAGAAACCAAGTGACAGATTCATCCAATTGCTGCATTTGCTTATTCTTGTTGATCTCCAAGGTTCTAAAATACTTCTCCTAGTGCAGGATAAGCATCTTAAAATTGCATGAACAGGCAAGCAAACAGTGAATAGAAAAGAGTGAAAGACAGTAAGAAACTGATTTTCAGTGCAGGATAAGGGGAAAATAGGGATTTGTTTTGGAATAGAAACAGCAATTATAAAAATAATTTTTAAAAAATTCCAATTCCTGCCACATATCAAGAAATTATCATCTCAAACTTGGTATGCAAGACAAGACATTTTGGGTTATAAAAACAAGCTATTTCTGGCACATTTCTTGTTGGTCAGAACCTATAGATTGCTACACACTTCTAACCAGGGCATTGCAATAGGTGCAAATATTGAAAGAAGGCTTTAAGAAATATCTTCCCACCTGACAGTAATTTCTTTCTGACTTCATTATGATGAAGCAGAGCGTGAAGCTGCACTGGAACTTACGCCCACAGAAAACTTTAAAGATGAGAAAATGCTTCTGGAGGTGGACATTTGACCACATTCCATATAGGATTGGGGTTGTTTGGGTGTTTCTGTAATTCTGAGTATTTAAGAGTCTATCCTGGGAAAGTGCAGGTGCTCCTCAGGCCAGCATGCTTTCAAACCTCGCCTACAGGATTTGCAATGGATGCAGTTCAGAACCACAAACCTCAGCGTATTTGCTGCACGGCACCGCCAAGACCTCGGCTAGAGCAAGGCATATCTCAGCCTGCCCAGCACACGGAACAACTCCCTGAACAGCACCAGAGGAGGGACACGCACACATTTACACACAGGCTGACAAAGCCAGCGTATCCCAGCTTCTCAGAGCAGGGAGCCCTGACCCCTTCTACTGATCTTATCCTCTGGCCAGCGCTCTCAGACAGCTGGGCAAGGAACAACCACTACCAGGGGACACACCAGCTGAAGAGTAAGGAGCTCCAGGGCACTGTCTTACTAATGGGCAAAGTAAAAAGCTGGCCTAGACAAGTCTTCAGAGGCAGCAGAGCTCTAGCAGAGTGAGCTCCAGACCCAAGATGCTGCTAATGAGCAACCTGTGATATCTTCTAATCTCTGTAGTGAAGATTCAGGGATGAAAATAAAGGATAAGATCTTTTTTTTTGGAATCTGCCTCCTCTGTTGTACATTATTACACGCAGAGATATGGCATGCATACACCAGAAACAACATGATTTCACAATTATAAATTACCAACATTTGCTAAGACAGTGATTTCAACTACTGTTCCAAGAGTACCAAGTAGTCATTTGCTAACATATGAATTGAAACCACTAAAATGAGATTTTATGGTATAAATTTATGATCAAAAAGAAAAACAGATCAGTCTCATTAATTTTACTTACTAAAAGCACACTTGAAATGTTTCACAAAGTACAGTGAGTTTTATGGAAGAGGGGGAAGCACCAAAGTACACTCATGAAACCAGACACAAGACATATGTATAGGGTAAGCTGTTCCAGGTGCAAAATATCAGGGAAGAAAGACACCTGCAAGAAGAGGGAAAACTGATTAATGAGCCCCAAGACCTGAGGAGTTAAAGGAGCATTAGCTAGCAGTAATACAGCATGCCTGTTGCAGCAAAGCCCTGCCCACACAGGGCCAGCTCTGTGCCCTGTCCTGCTCTGGGGGGATGTGTGGGGTGGCACACAGCTCCCCACCCACTGAACCTCCTCCTGGGGCCACAGTCAGCCAAGGCCATCTGCAGGAGGCATCTCTGTACAGACTGCACGTGGCTGCTGCTCCGATGCTTTGGCTTCAAGATTCCAACTTAAAAGGGAAAGCTGCTTCTATTTATTTATACTTGATCAGAGGTGTCTCTTAAGATCATAAAGAAAACAACTCTTGCTCATCCCCCAACCATCTCCCTGCAGCTGTGCAAGGGTGCACACACACTTGTACACACGTGTATTGGGAGGACAGGGAGAACAACAACTGATTTCCTGCAAGTGTGACGTCCTGCTGTATTTCCAATCTAGAGAATTATCACAATCCCAGATGTTTACAGAGGGAAAGACAAACTGCAGTACCTCTGCACAGGATGAGACAAGTGACTGCCTAAGCACGTGATTTTAAGTGCAAATTCAGAGTTTTACTGCTTTTTCTATAGAGGCTCTCATTTCCGAACTCTGGACCTGCAAGGTGAGGGATAATAACAAGCATGCATGAGTTTCAAGTCACTTCAAGTGTGTCTGAGGCAATGAACTTAAACAAAGTATTTTTAGACTTCTTGCAATCAACTGTCCTCCCAGCACTGCTCAATATGACACACAGTTGTCTGAAGGATGCAGTTGTGCTACATACAGTTTCATTTTAAAGTTTCATTTCTGTCTTTTCCATAAAATAAATACTGGCAAATTTTCTCATCCAACAAGTTGAATCACAAGTGATTAAGGGTCATCTAAGCCATGCCATATTGTGTAAATGCTTGTTAAATTATACCTATAAAAAGTAACTCATTTTATCTACATAAGATAATTGTGTAAACTAAACAAAACACTAGTAATGACTGGGTGTGTGTAGCAACAAGAGATGGCTAAATCCTTTAGAATTTAGATGGCACAGGAGAGTTTTGCCATTACAGCCTCTCACAAGCCTAAGATTATTCTTGCCTGGAGATAACCTACATTATCTGGGAAGAAAAACAAAGAAGAAAATGTTGTCTCTACTTTACACATCCTGCAAGACAGAACAACTGATATCTAAGAGCTGTTCTATTTCCTGGTGTGGGGCAGAAAATAATGAACAGTTGAATTATTTTGAGGAGGAGCTAGGAAAGAGGGTGACAGCTTGTATCATCTGGGAACCTTATGTGTCCAAGAAAGAATCAAGATATATCAGTGCAACCATGGCAAGCCAGTCAGAATATCCCAATACAATATGTTCTGGCAAGAAAATAACCATGGACAGGGTAATTACTGGAACAACCTAATTATTCAGCAGCATTGAGTAATAAATCACTATTTGATGCAACTCCAGACTATCCACTATTATAATAAATACTGTCACTAACCATGATCAGGCATTATCTTTAATGAAGATGCTTCAAATCAAGGAGCTTGCTAATTAGCTGTGTCCTACATCTCAGAGCAAACAAAGCAATCTCAGAAGTCTTCTGCAACCAATTCGTAAAAATGGGTGACTAGAATTAGAACTAGACTGCCCAATAACACGTTGACAATACTTCTTCCATTATGAAAACAAAAGATGCCATCAAGAAATGGTGCTATGATTTTGAACTGTTACTGATATGTTTCTTTTAGACTGTGACTGCTCTTGGTGTACTTTAGCACTGTGACTCTCATTTAGAGAAAAAACTGACTGCTACTTTTGGCAACTGTGTCAATTCACCATCTCTTCACTGCTGCCATTACTATTTGAATACTAAGTCACAGAAATATTGATCACACTGCCAACTATTCAGAAAAAAATTATAGTAAGTTTCACAGACTAAAGCTGATGTAGAGACTTAACTGAATTGCCTTTGATTAAAGGCCCAGCTGAAATTACAATGCAAATAAAGCAGTTCATTTTGAACAGTCAGTTTTCACAGTAGTGTCCTGTTGAGAAGAAATTCAAATTCTTTCTGAAGAATGACATCAAAATGACCTCAGTTTCATGTTAATAAGGATGACTGTTTTCCTCAGACTAAATGATAACAGACAAAGAATTTAAATGAAGGAAATAGTTATGAGGCAGGGGGAATCCTCTAAAACTGGTGAAGAACTGAGCAAAACAATCAGAATTACAGTGGATGATTCAATGCTGCTGAGACTTACTACAGTATGTACAAGTGACAGTGGAGCATTGTATTCCTTTTTTCCAGTTCTCATCTTGGTCTTGATAAGAATAATTTAAGGAGTCAAAAATTTAGCCACATACAAAGCAAGGGTCCTTCTTAGTAAGCATACAAAGCATTTCTTATTATGATAAGAATGGGTTGGATTAACTGTATTGGCAAAAAGAAAAAAAAAAGGCTCTTTTGCCATTTGAGTTTTTAGAACTCCTCTCCCCTTCTGTGCAGCACGACCAGCAGCTCTACAAATGGACTATCAAAAAAGAAGGTTTATTAATTTGAACAAATTTACATTTGGTAAACTGCAGAGCGTCCTTCACTGGCCAACACATATGCAAAAGGATTCGAGCATCTGTTTTACGCAACTGTTAGCTCTCTTTTGTGTCACATGCAAGAATTTTTCTGCAATACCATCTAAATGCAAGACTATTTTTGCTATCACCTGCAGGTTCAAAAGTACCACAGCAATATCAAAGAAACCTTGCCCACACCTGCAAATTCCAAAAATTTTGGTTATATGCTACTGTTTTCGCCACAACTTCAGTTCACGTTTAGACATTTAGCAGAGCAGCACAAAAAGCAGTAGCTCCAAGAGCAAACCACATCTCAGCTTTTCAGAAGTTAAAAAGAAGAAAAAATAAAAAAAAAAACAAACACCAGGCAAAACTCCAGTTGCCCCACTGAGTTCAGGTTTACAGGTGCAAAATATCACCAGTGACAACAAAAGGCAATGCACGGGGTCCAAACCAACAGCTCCTGCATTCGACATCTCATTGACTCACGTCAATCACTAGGAAATACAAATCTCTCTTATTTACAAGGATATGTTAGGCAAGACAAAACCCATGTTGTCACTGTAATCCTGTTCATGTGGAATAAAACCGAGTTTGTACACAACCGAAAGCACCAACTCCTTCAGTCAACACATTTCTTTTGTCTTATATTATGAAAGACTAAGAAATACTTCCATGGCAATTATGTAAATGTTTTAACTGTAAAGTTTAATCTGAGAGCTACAAATAATGACTTCAATAGCTATGGGTTAGAGCAGAATCTCTGTTATATTGAGGTGAAGCAAAGAGGTTGGTATTTGTGCCATGAGTACACAAACAATTTGTAATAAAGCACAAGTGATACTCTTGATACTCTTAAGAAGTTATTACAAAAAAATACATACAGCAGGAGAAGCATGCACACACACAAAAAAATTAAAACCACAAGAGATCTCAAACTCAGTTTTATGCCTATGTCACCTAGTTTTTCAGACTGGAAAGGTGGAAAACCTTGCCATCTCCCCAGTACTCTCTGGGACACTTAAAATTCTGTTTTTTTTTTTTTTTTTAAATTAAGCATACAGAAAGTCATACTGAAATAAGTGACTGGAAACTATTTCACTTCTCTCTACAGATATTCTCATTTTGTATTACCATCAGATCTTGACACCTAAGTAAGAAATCCTGGTTGTATTTTATATGGGCTGTTATAGAGATTTGCCATTCAGAACATAGTTTGCAAATTATTCTCCAGTGCTTTTAACTGCATAGTTAAATGCAGCCAGAGCAAAGTGCTTGAGCAAGCCTTATAAAACAAAAGGCAGTTACAGCTAAAACTGCATGTATAAGACACAAGAATTTAGAAAAATCAAGACATATCTCAGATCCCAGTCTTATAAGCATCTATCCCAAAGTTTACAATTAAAGAAAAAAAAAAACCAAACAGAAAACCAAAACAAAAACACAGAATAAAGACCTTCACGTGAGTATTTACTACTGTTGGGTGAACTTGAAAACACTGTCATAGTTCCTCCCTTAAAATGAAGTCAGTACAACAACTCATAAAAGCAGAAATAGAGCAAGAGTTAAGTTTATTTTCAGTATGAGAACATCAGTACCTGCAACATAATAACAGCCAAGGTTAGTTTTACATTTTCTCACTTGGTGTGTCCAGTTATCTCTGGACAATACATTATCTCACAGAAGCTTCTTTAACACAGGTGATGCATGAGGGGGGAAAAGTCTGTTCTTCACATGGAGACAGACAAAGTGGGCAGGGCATGTCCAAAACACAGTTTCTCTTTTCTCTTTACCTTTCACAGTTTTTCTTAAAAGCATGGACTGAGGCACTTGCCAGATCTACTGCACTAAGAAGAAACACCATGTTTTGCAACAGCCTTGGTAAACTAGAAGTCACAGCTTTAAACCTAAGCACCCATCATTTCAGTCGCACAGAAGTTTGAAAAAGCTACCGGAATGGCAAAGATTGAATTTCAACAGTTTATTAGGTTTTTTCAGGCAGTTATGAGAATCTAGATAGTTAGCAAAGCCCCAGCAGGATTTTTTTTTCTCCTTCAAGCTATATGCTCTAAGGAAGCGAAACCCACTGGAGCTTTTTTGCTAGATTTCTGTGGTAGTTTTCAAACATAGTCCCTTTTATTTATTATTGCAGTTCTTGAGAAGAACTCATAAAAAGATTATGAGGAACTGCTTTCTCTAGAGTTGACAAACATTGTTTCAAGATAAAAGCACATTACACACTGTAGTAAATCCGGTTAGTGTTTCACCACACAGTCTCTTTACATCCAAGTAAAAAGGCACTGAGATTACAAGCAAAGAGAAATACCAGTCCTATGCCTGTGAAATTGCTTTATCAATTTAGGACATGAAACCCCTGTCAAGATGACTTCAGATTTCATGCCTTTTTTTTTTTCACCCAAATTTAGTAACCTCTACATTAGTTTAGGCAAAATGCTTGACTTTTTCCAAAAAAGAAGCAGCTAACACAGAAACTTTCAAGATAATAATGATGATGATATTTCTATTTGATATTTATGATGATATTTCAGTAGTTATCATGCGCAAAGAACCCCTGCTACAATTCTTAGAAGTTTGGCTTGTATAGATACACTTACAAGCACATAGCTGCCCTTTTGTTACCCAGAGATCTACTGACCTTAAAAGCCTTAAAAGTTCAACAGGCTTCTGTTGAACACAACTTTGACCAATGAAGTGTGCTTGCTTAAAGACTTAATGGAGGCAGACCATTAGCTTACGAAACAGCATCACTCTGCCTACCCAGAGAGAAAGGAGAATTATCCCAGCGGGACAGAGAGAGAGAGAGTCTAGTAAGGGGAATCCAGGAAATGACAAGTGCAGGATTTGGATATACTGAAGATGGCAGGGCAGGAAGACCAGACATACCTGCGCCCTTGCTGCTGCCCCTCTCCATGGCTAACATCCCTTCCTGTGGGTTTGAGTGGTCCTTACATCCAGCAGCATATCCAGCATATTCTTTTAACAGCAATATGCCCTTATCTCTAAGTCTTTCTAATTAGTGATATTCTTCTCTCCAGTGTTCCTTAGAAATCCTTCTTTCTTTAAAAAGAAGGGAGGGGGATTAATGACTGTCTCAGTTTTAATCCTTCCTCACACTCCCACGCAGAGGCCTTTTTTTTTTTCTTAAGGACACTTCACAAGTACTTCATTATGTTCAATTTTTTTTTTGTGCCCAGTATATATAAAACAGCTACTTGCCATTTTTAACTCATCCAAGTTGCAGCCAAGCATCTTGCCACAGAAAATAAGGCACACTGCTGTTAAAAGAAAAGTCTCTGGATACTTAGAGCTATAATGGTATGCTTAAGCAAGCAAACACATGAAAATGCCAAATGTAATTTCTTACCTATGTCACTTGCAGACTCCTTATGAGTCCACGTGAGTTTGATTTGTTTGGGGTTTTGTCAAGCTTCCTTTAAATGACGGAGAAATGAAAGCACCCATATTTTCTACAACCAGCACACTCCAATAAGAAAACTGAAAATCTTAATTACTCAAACCTGTCTAGTTCACAATTAATCAAGAATGCATAGCATGAAGAGGTTCCACATTCAACCAGCTGGTATTTTAGTGGGATTGCATTCATATTAAACATGATATGCTACAACATTCAGAGAGGGAAGGAAAAAAACCACAGCCAAATATATGCCTTATTTTCACACCTCATACTGTCAATAAAGCTTTTCAAAAGCAAAACACTCAAAAAGAAAAACCCCGTCTCCTAATGGAACCTGGCACTGTGACTTGCGGAGTAAACAGAATACATTTAAAGCTGTTACAATTTAGTAATAGTTTTGCAGTGCTCAAACCATAATAAACCATGCCCAACTAATATCCAAGAAGGAAGACTCCTAAGTAGCAGAGTTTCCAGGCTGACACTTCATCCTCCTCAGCCTCTCCTCCAGAGAAAAGCTGCAAGGTATGTACCCAGCATCACTCATACACCAGTGCAGCTGTGCCACCTGGTACTTGTGCACCAAGGCTGAACTCTGCTCAGTCCTTCCCCTTTCACTGTAAAAGCAGAGGAATACCAAGAAACCCAGCACATTTTTCACACTTTGTTTCAGCTCTCCCCTCTAAAGTCACCCTGGGGACACTGATTTGCACCTAAAAAAAAAAAAAACAAACTGTTACCACTAGGTGCTGTGATCCACCAGAAAGTAATACTGAAATTCTCCAAGAGAACAATTTCAGCCCAGCTGACAGCAACTGTAGGTTTGAATGACATATTAAAAAGCAATCAAGCTGATTACATTATGCGTCAAAACATGGTTAAGTGGTACAGTTTTGCTGCAATGTTAAAAGAACATCTGATCCTCCTCTGAAGAAATACAGTTTCACTGTCAAGACAGTGGCAGGGAAAAAAGCTGAAAAAACTCCAGTGGAAGAAACAGGGTTTTGTCAACAGTTACTGGATTATAAGTCTATGGCTTCCCACACCCAGTGAAAGTTTTATGGGAGCAAAGGGTGAATTTAATGACCTTGCCTTAAGAAGATGGAAGAGACTGTAACATTACAAAATTCTATTCCTTTTGGCTTTTCTTGTTTGTATCTTTAGGTGCAAGTGCCTTGTGTTATTCCCCCCGCTTCCTTCTCAGCAGGCGTAGGCTCACTTCTAAAGCTCCCAGTAAACCCCACCTCTCCTCGGAAGCACAGCCTGGCTGCTGCAGGCCAGCTCCTCTCCAGGTTTCTACACTCAGAGCCCAAGATAAGAACAAAAGTTGCTGTAGGAAGCAGGAACAAGCAGCTGGGAGGGGACACAGCTGGGACAGCTGACCCTGCCTGACCAAAGGGATGGATATTCCAGGCCATGTAACACCATGCTCAGCACATAAAGAGGAGGGAAGAAGGAAGGTGTGATGTTGGGTCTGTGGTTAAACCAGGACAGTCACTCAAGGAGACTGCAGAGCTCCACTGTGGATGTGCTACGTTTCCACTGCAGACAGAAATAATATACACACACATTCCCCCCTAGCAACCACAAACTCTGGGTGCTGCTCCACTTTGATCCAGAGAAGAGGGAAGTACCTTAGGAGGAAAGGACACTGTCAGAACTTCACCGGCCTTTCCAAATGCAAAGGCTGCCCTTCATCCAAACAATAAATTTTGGATCCCTAATAAGTTCACCCTAATAGGGAAGCATCTGCTGGACACACAAGCCAGACATCAAAAAGATACCTCAAGTTCCTCAGCCAACGCTATCACAACATGCTGTGATATCTGTGACCCCAGATAGCTCTTGGTTATCCAAACTGACAATATAGTGTCATGACTTTAAATGAGAGATCTCCTTCTATTTCTAATTCAAAACTTTCCACTTGAAGTTTCCTCCAAATTTTGGAAGCTTGACTAAGAGAGACAGTTCAAGTCAAAACAGCTGCAGAGAGAGATACAAGTTTGTACACACTTCTGCATACCTTTGCAATAGTACTTTTAACGTGGTATGGCTTTTTCTTTGAAGGACTAGAGAAACTTGAAAAGTAATATTGTGAATATTAAACTTATGCTTGGATTGAATGCAGGGTAAAGATAAATGAGCAGTGTAAAGGTATGCTTTGTTGCACCACCACCAAGTCTATCTGTGAACCTCACAAAGCTCCAGAACTGCATTTCTGAGGCTCTGCTGTGCAGCCCAGGGGGCACATGAATTTATTTGCCCACAGGTGGTTTGCATCCGCAGGTTAAAAAATACATCTGTCAGTTACCCACCATTTGGACCAGCAAGAATTCATCACCCCTCAGTCTGCTTTTAGAACTGCCTTTTCCCTTTTTTCTTTCCTGTTTTTAACCCAGAAGAGTTTTGCTGATTCCTCCTGTGAAGAGCAATGCCACAGAATCGCTCCCAAGTCTAAGGCACTCCTCCATTGCAATTCCAAAATGCAGACTTTCATGGGCAGCCAAGAAGATACAACATGAATGCAACTTTTAAAGCAAGACTTTTCTCCCAAAATACTGTTATCAGCCTGGGAGTCCTGTACACAGTCTTGCATCACATCTGTGGAATAAAATGCAAAAAAGTAATTTTCCAAGGAAAAAAAGAAAGATTATGTCCCACAAAGCTCTCTGCAGACAGCTGGGAAGTGGATGTCTCCTTTTTCTTTTACAGTGAGTAAGAGACTAGCAAAAGAGTATTTAAGTCAGCCAACACGTAAAGTTTCCCTTTTCAGCACTGAAAAAAACCCAACCAAACCCCTAAAAAATCCCAGCGAAAACAAACACACACCACAAAACCAGGAAATTCTGCTTCCATGCATCCGACCTGAGCAGGAATATTCACTAGTGATGGCTTCTGACTCCAGTAATAACTTCAACAGAAAAGCTGTTTCAAGTTATTTTTTTAGCTATTCAGTCAAAAGTCTTTGCGTTTTATACCACGATCCAACAAATAAATTTCCTTCCAAAACCCCACCCTCTCTCCATGCCAAAAGTTCAAAAATCTGAAATTCTAGTCCCATCCTGGACTAACAATTCATTGCTCTGTCACCAAGACATATTTTGCAATGCCTCTTCAGTCTATTTGTGGCAAGAACAATCCATAAAATCCCGAACTGCCAAAACCTGCTCTGATATTTCCACTCCACTTGCTCCCACCCTCACTCAAGACTCCAGTGTGCAGCCTGAAAACAGAGACAAGGAAAGGGTATCTCTGCCAGGAGTCCAGGTATTGTTCTCCTATGGCTACTGAGTTCTCTATCAATTCAAACTGAAAGATTCCCAACATGTCAGTAAATTTGAAATGGAATCAATAAAGCTATTTGTCTCATTTCATTCTTGCCTCATGAATGAAGGAAGAAGAACAATTATTGATCAGAGATCAGTTCACCAGGTGCTGCAGACTGTGTAACTTTAGGTGCATATACTTATAAGAATAAATGAGGAAATCCTCCAGAGCATAGCAGTCATTGTTATAAAAAAACCACAGTTTCTCTACTCCACAAATGTGCTAGTGTCTGTATGATCTTAAATACTTTAAATTTTATTCCTATAGGTGGTTCTTTCTGAGAAGGCTTGTCAATAGAAACACTGATTTCTGAACATACAGAGTGAAAGCTGTAGACAATCTGAAATTTGAAGACTGAAAAAGAGCATTTGATTTTGGGCTCCCTACGATAGCAGGAAATTGAAAATGGAAGAGTTTAAGTAGTAAAGCAATCTGGAAGTGAAGCTTTTAAGGAACAACACAACAAAGGAAGTGTATTTATAGGTTTGAAATGGGGGAGGGGGGAAAACACTGAAGCAGCTGCATGGTTTTTGCACAGTGGACAAGAAAAAACAATTCAATGGGAGGAAAAGGCAGACCGAGAAGAAAGTAAGGTAGTTAAAACCAAAGCTGCAGTACTTAACTTATTCCTGTCTCCAGTATCATGAAAGTGTTGCTGCTTTTTGTTTTTACTTTAAAACTAGTCCTTTTTTTTTCCCCCTACCTGATCCAGTTTTCCTAAGTGCCTTTCCCAGTTTTCATAATTAAACCCATTAAATAAATTATTATTCAGCTATGACGTGTGTTGCTATGGCAAGGACTGCGATAGCAAAGATTCAAGCTTTTATGACTTCACTACAAGGTCATGGAGAAGCCTGCAAGCAAGAAAAATGCGTGGTGGAAAAAGGCCATTTCCATTAACATCAACTGCAAGGAAAGACACCAGGATGAAGTACATGAAGATTGGTCTAAGGGTGAGTGTTTCATCTTTCACTCCAGCCTCTGCACCACGTCACAGGAGGAAGAGAAATTTGACTGCTGACTGCCTCATCCTTCTGGTTTTGTCTGAACGCTTCGTTAGGGCAGTGCTCCAGCAGAGCATGAGGCGCCAGGGCCACATCCATTCATCTGCCCACTAACCCAGCTGAGTGCTCTTTTGCCTTTCAAAGTACCCATAAAAACACTCCAAGACTGTCATCTTTCAAGAGGGTGCACTCCCTGCCAGATAACTTTAAAGCGGCGCTCGAGGAAGAAAAACACAAGAGCCTGGCTTCCGTTCCCACCAGCGTCCAGCCCAGGTGGGAGAAACCCCACAAGGTGCACAAGCAGAGCAGCAATGCCAGCCTAAGGTAGAGGGGCAGGAACTTCTGGGAATTCCCTGGGGACAGTCAGACACACTTTGTAGTCTCCTTGGAAAGCTGTGCATGGAGTGAGACAGAGCCCCACAGCAGTGGGGAGAGGTGCAGGGAGCAGCCTCCAGCCCTACATTCAACAAGGCTGAGGGGGGAGAAGAAAAGCTGCCCTCACATTTCTGACCAAACTTCCTCCCCAAACAGTCAGAAACCACTTTTGCTGAAGGCCATGACTCAGAAGAAAGAAGTGGCCACTCGCAGCACGGTGCCCTCCAGGTTACAAAGGCCACCACACAGACAAGCGCAAACACCAGTCTCTAATGAGAAGCATAACCAAGCTAAAGCAAGGTGCCTCTAACTTGTTGCTATTTTTACCAGTAAATCTTGTCCTAAAAATATTTGCGTGGGGGAGGAGGAAAGGAAAAAAAAAAAAAAAAAAAAGGAGGATTTAGTGAGGTGTCAACTAAAAACTTCTCATCAAATGCATGCATGTATTTGAAAGCAAATAAACCGCTTTGATGCTGCTCCGCGGTGGTGTCTACAACTCAGCAGAGAGGACAGGTAGGCAGACTCTGACATTAACAGAAGAGGAGGGAGATCCAAAACCAGAGATGAAGAAAGCACACACTTGTACTGAACTTTCCAAACAAGTTATTCCAGTTTAACATTTTCTTCCTGAACTGACATAGCATAAACAAGAAGCAATGAAGTAATGAAATGCAAAGCTAATCCCGAAGCATGAAAGTATTATAATTATGCTGTGCTTTGCTAATTTTAGAAGATGAAGAAGAATGACTCTACCATAATAAGTCAAATGTAAATATACAAGGCCATCCAATCACCCACAGTGCATGCAGCCCACATTACTCAATTCTTCTCTGCATCCTCTCAGTTTAATCCAGTAAGAGCAGTAAGGAATTCTTCCATCTCCAGTTTGCTAGATAAACCTATTATACTCCAGAGTAAGTTTAAAATTTACCAGTCACAATTTCCTTTACTTAAGCCTGAGCTTCTGTCTGTAGGTTTCTCAACACACAGGAATGTCAGACAGTGTGATACAGAATTGTAAAGTGCAAAATCTTCACAGAGCTCCTTGCCCCTTGCTGGCTCCACCAGCACCCCTGAATCCCAGGGAAAGCCAGATTTTCATCCCTATGGTACCCACACAACAGGCTAACAGCATTATAGTCTGAAAACAGCAGTTTCTTACATGGCACACAAAATAATTACACTGAAAATTCAAATCATGAAAAAAAAAAACCCAACAAAACCACTGAAAAACTGAACTACTGAGAAGTTTCAAATAAGGGAACCTCTTCCCTTCTAGCTACTATTTCCAGATAAAAATCACTATGGGTCATGGCCTCTCCAGTTGTAAAACCAGCATTTTGCACAAACCTTCTTTCTGTAACAAAGATTATGGAGGTCAGATAACTGCTCAGAAATATTGAGATGCAAGACACATGGCAAACTATGTATAAATATAGGCTCACTACCTCCACTTTAAGTTACCTTAGGAAACTAAGAACAATCTATCCCAAGCAAACTATGATCAGCACATTAGGAAAGCTCTCAAAATAGGACAAGTCAGGAAAATCAAAAATTCTGAAGCTGTATTTCCTTCCAACCTTTTGGGAGAGTGGGAAGAGCAGAAGGAAAAAAAGTCTGGAAACATAAATTGCTTCAGTGGAGCTGTATTTTTAGTTTTCTCATTAAATTTTATTATTGCTTTCATGTAAAATTAAAATATTTTATTTTTTACTGTGACAGAAATAGTAATTAAATATTTCTGTTTTATCAAAATATTTTTTTCCAAAGGACATTAAATCAATGGATTATAATTAGATACTTCAATTCATCCAGATAACTATTCTGAATAACTCTCTGGAGGGAAACATAAACTCTTTTGAGAAACTTCAGATTCTTGGAGACAAATGAGTATTACATACTAATGTTCAAAAGGGATTCAAAAAGTGATTCTAGACATCAAAGCCCCAAATTTTTACAACAGACCTGATTCTATAGTTGAAGCAGTTCTCATGAACAAAACTGGTAAAACGTACATTAACTACAGAACTTGATTCACAACGAGATTAATTTCATGTTTTTCTGTTCAGCACAATAGCAATCAACTTACAGTAGCTCTGATTAACTGTCTCACTTGAGAAATTTTTTCCTAGATTTTGCTTCATATTAACTCATGAAGCTTAGTCCAAGAGGAAAATAAAACTTTCCTTTGCATTGGAAGTGTTATGCACAATGACTACTACATTCTTATTACTCTACATCTTCTCAGTAAAAGAAGCTGTTCATAGTAGCTCTATTATATGAAATACCAAAAATATTCTTGTGATGAACTCCAAAAGGTCACCAGAAGACCAATAAGGCAGTGAGCTTAGGAAAGGGGTTTAAAAAAAAAAAAATAAGGTGCCTCACTTGATATAAACTGTCCATCAACACATTTTCACTACATTTCAGAACAATCTATAAGAAAAACTGCAGTTCCCATTTTCCTCTGTCAGGAACTCAGGTCCCTTAATTTATATTTATTTTTTTAATACAAAAGGCTGGTATTACGGTATTTTTGAGTGTGATTTCCCAATCATTCTGAGATGTCTGAAAAGCACAGAGATTTCATGTGCCATTAGTGTGTCATAGCACAGGGGCACAGTTTGTAAATGCTATGTAAGATCTTACAGTACATTCACGTAGCTCTGCAGACTTCACCACACTCACTCAACAAGACAGGCTAGTTTGGCTTATACAACACGTAAACAAGCCTTAGAGCAAACATGCAGTAGAACAAGCTGAAACATTGGTTACATTAGTTAGACCTCATTACACCTGAGTAGGCTCTTCATTTCCAGTTATTCCCATTAAGAACATTGCTGGTTAGCAAGATCAGAAAGTAACAAGCCATCACCTTTTCTCCACTCCACTCCTGGACTCCCCTTTCAGGAATACTTTGCACAGACTGATGCAGCAGAACAACTGGAGAGTGCACAAACAGGTCTGGACCACTTCCAATTTGCTTTCCCATCCATATGCAGACAGCTCTATCTTTTTCTCCCAGTCAGGGTCGTTGCAAAACTCAAACCATGCAGCCCAGTCAGTTTTAGCTCCACCAGCAGCAGCCCTCGGTGCCTTGATCTGTGCAGGATCCTGGTGAGGGGGCTCACACAACTATTTCCTCTTAGACAGCAACAGGCTTGGATTACATCATCAAATCACAAAATATTCTGAGTTGGAAGGGGTGGCACATAGAACACAGGGCTTATCTCCTGTGCATAGCACTTAATTCTGCTTTGTCACACATGACTCTTAGAGAATTTCTCAAAGACTTGGGAGAACAGAAAGCACTAGTGCCAGTGGCCATGTCACCACTATGAATGTATCTTCCAGCTCCAAATGGCTTCAGACTTGCATGACAGTTTGGGAGAAGAGTACCAATTGAGGCATCGTCCAGGGAAGGCAACACTGATGCTGTCAAAGCACCTGAAGACTCCACAACTTCCTACCTCATTCAGATGACGGAATCAACGCACGTTGTGAATTCCACTGCCTTTAGGTTTTGTTACATTAAAAATAAAATTTAAAAAACCTAATTATTTTATTATTAGAGTAGTGAGATCATCAAAGGAAAGAAAATTTGGCTTTATAGTTAAAATTGCATTCCTTTAGGGGTCAGCTTTCATATTTGTGTTTGCATTTATAGCTCAGTGGAATTTGAACCACGCACTCTATTTGGAGCTTTACTGAAGGATGATCACAAAGAAACTTTAAGCTGATATAGAGGACAGCAGCTTATCTTGGCAGCACTCCCAAAAGAGCAGAGATAACTCCCGTGCTCACCAGTCTCTAGTCCGTCAGTTCTGTCTACGCACAAATTCAATCCACTTGGGCCTTCGTGGATTTCCATATGGGCAAAGTCCAAACTACAAAGGAATCTCTAAATCTGCCCAGATCAGACTAAAAAAGAGCAATTACATGTAAAGCCTGCTACATGCTTTCCAAGCAGAGAAAGAGATGCTTGGAAACTTCCACCATGAAGTCTTCTGAAAAATTTGTATGTAGTTCCTTCCCTCAGTATAGACATAAGAACATCTCACAAAAATACACAAGTGAATAGAATAACCTCACAAATCTTTTGTACACACAACAGGAGAAATCAATCCTGATTGAGAAGAGAATGCAAAAAACACCCTCTAGTTCTAATAGTTCAGAACATAGTTTTATCACTTATCCCAAACTAAGTGCAGAGTTTAAAACCAGAGAAAAACCTGCTAGAATAGTCAGGAAAAATAATAATATATAAGTCTCTATAGAGATTTAGTACAGTTATGAATGGCTTTAAAAACCTTCAAGGAAACTGCATTTTATGAATCTATGAAGAAAAAAAGAGCTGTGGCATTTAGAGCTATATAGGCCAGCCCTGATGAATATCTTTATCAATGATCTGGATGAGGGGTTCAAGTGCACCCTGAGTAAGTTCACAGATGACACCAAACCGGTTGGGAGTGTTGATCTGCAAGAGGGCAGGAAGGCCCTGCAGAGGGATCTGGATCAATGGGACAAGGCCCATGGTGTGAGGTTCAACAAGGCCAAGCTCTGGGTGCTGCTCCCGGGCTGCAACAGCCCCAGGCAGCAACACAGGCTGGGGCAGAGGGGCTGGAAAATTGCCCAGAGAACAGGACCTGGGAGTGCTGGTCAACAGCAGCTGAACGTGAGCCAGCTGGGCCCACAGGGCCAAGAAGGGCAGGGCATCCTGGCCTGGAGCAGCTGGATCAGCCACCAGGAGCAGGGCAGGGATTGTCCCTCTCTATCAGCACTACTGAGGCTACACCTCAAATCCTGTTGTTTGGGCCCCTCAGTAAAAGGAAGACATGGAGATTCTGGAGCGTGTCCAGAGAAGGGCAATGGAGCTGGGGAAGAGTCTGGAGCACAAGTGCTGTGAGGAGCAGCTGAAAGAGCTGGAACTCTGTAGCCTGGAGAAAAGGAGGCTCAGGGAGGACTGACACAAAAAACCCCCAAAACAAGCACCCAACCAAAAACTAAAAGCAAACAAACAAAAACGAAAACAAAACCCACCAAAACAAACAAACAAACAAAACCAAACTAGCTACATTGAGCTCTGTCTGGTAAATGCCTACATGCCCAGGCAATGATGAATGTGGGCAAGGCCATCTACAAGTTCCCAGAATAGGCAATTCTAGAGCTGAGGAGTCTTAAATGTCAGGAAAACGTTTGGTTTCTGTTAAAGGAACAGAATGTCAGCTGCAAAACCAACTTGCAAGAAAACAGAAAATATACTTAATTTGGTAGCAAAACATTAGTGGCAGCACTATACAGAAGACAGTCTTGAGAAAAGGCAACATTAGAAGCAGAGAGATTGAGTGTGTGCCATTGATGCAAAGTTTACATGGAATGAGCATGAGGAGCCATCCACAGACAGATCGATGGCAATGCAGAGCAAAGATGAACGGATACAAGCTGACACAGAAGCTGCAGAACTTCAAGAGAAAGTGAGACCAAAAGGAAAAGGAAAAAAAAAATCAAATAAAAGACTACTACCTTTTAGGAAAGACAATTAAGTTACAAGGGTAGCAGGGTATTATGTCATGAGGCTAAGTAAAAAAGCTCAAGCAAGGAGTTTTAGATTGCTTCTAAAGTGAATAAAGGTGAAAAGAGAAAAAAAAATAGAATGAATAGGTATCGGCTTGGTAAAGGTCACCAGTAGGCCTCTGCAAGCATCTCCAAAAGTCTTGAGGAAAGACTGAGCCAGGCTAAAGCCAAGGCTTCCCTTTCTAGGAAGGCTCTTGGCTCCAAATTTTGCTCTTTGACCCCTCAAAGAAAACCTTCTGGACACACTGCAAGACTTACTTATTTACCTACATTTTTACCTGAACACCACAGGAATGGAGGTTTTGTAAATTCTCCTATTTCTTACTAGGAAGGCACAGAGATTTCTTTTGTTGGCACATCACTAATTCCTAAGTATATATATATATATATACACACACATATATGCATGTATGTATGTATGTATATCACGAGGTTCTGGTAATCACTGAAAAACATAAACTGAGCTTTATTAGATTTGGAATTTATCCTTATTTGCACATTGAGGTAAGTTTTACCACACTCAATTGAATTTCAATTTGTTCTTTCAAATAATTTCACTAACAACACTTAATTTTTAACCAAGTCCCATAACAAACTTGGAGGACTCTCCCATTTTTTTTTTAAGTTACAATAACACATGACTAACTAGCTACAGTTCAAGCAATATGTCCTTGTTATCACAATAATTATCCCAAACAAACCTTCTGAATTACGCCATTGAATCTTAAAAGATTTGCTGGGTTCTGTCTAATCTTTACGATACACCCTTGGGTAATTTCACCCTTGTGAAACAGACCTTGTAAATCAAAAGCTCAGTCCTGCAATCCCATCTGCATCTTGGGATCTTTTTCTCCAGGTGAATAAGAATGTCAGAATGCTACCAGAGAAAAACATAACTCTTATGAACTGCAGTTTAATAGCCTCAATGAAGTCTCTTCCAACCACTCTCCTCCTAACTGTGTAGCCTGCACTTCAGAGATCTGTTCTAAAAAAATAATTAATCAGTGCTGGATGCTGCATTTCTTCATGAAAAGCCAAGATTGACACACTGAGTCGACAAGTTCTATTTTGAAATAGTTTAATTCGCTAAGGAGATGACTCTGTCTCCAAATGATGCAGATTTGTCTGCTGTTGTCTCAGCCAATTCTGAGGCTTGTTATTCACTACTAGGTTGATTTCAAAATCAGACTACCCCTTCAGAAAGTTGCAGAGACTATGACATCACATTTATGACACTCTGTTGCACAATTACAGTGGCTACATCCCTGGATTTTATTTCATGGGAAAGCATGTTCCTACTATAGCCACAACCATTTCCTTGGCTTACACCTGTCCACAGTCACAAGTTTTGCTATAAAGCTTAGCTTGATTTTTTTCATAATACTATAGAGGTGTTTAGTAGTAACTTAAGGCTGCATAGTTCAATTGCATAGAGAAATACTTCCACTTTACAATGAGACTTACTGAAATTTCACAAGCAACTCAGAAGTGCTGCTTAACAAGTTGCTAAAAATCATACAACACCCAATCAGATTTCACTTATATCTTCTTAAAGAAATAAAAAGCCCAACATTCTTTGAGAAGGCAAGATTGTCATCAGATGAATGGCAATAATGCAATCACTCAAATCCAATGCAAGAGTATAATTTAACAAACTCAAACTCCATTGGACACCACTGTAATGTTTGACAAAAACTGATAAAATAGTACTGTGGAACATTCCAAGACAAATGACTGCAAAATTTGGTTTCATTGTACTGTAACAAGTGTTATCTTCATTTTAACCAAAACACTTTATATTACAAGCTTAAAAGACAACAGTAGACAGGCCCTATAATACTTAGATTTTTGTTCCCTTAGATTTTTGTTTCTGATTCAGCAAAAATTTCACCACATGGCACTGAAAGGACACATAAGTATTTTCTACATTATTTAACATGGCATTTATTTAAATATGTACTGTTAAGTTCCAAGATTTCCAAACTGCATGTCGCAAACAGATAAAAATATTTTCATGTAATGGTTTCCACATGGTACAGTATTATTATGAAAGAGGTTGCCATGATTTTAGACTGGAATATACTATTAAGAGGATGCTTGTCTTCTGTCACAATGCTTTCTTTCCAATTCCCTAGTAAGTATAGTGAATAGTACATTACCCAAATTGCACCCCCAAGAAAATTACTTTCATACTCCACAAACAGAAAACTCATTTCAACCTCAACCATAGGAAAAAGTAACTCCTCCCACTATTGCAAAATAAAATGTAAATTCTTTCATTACACACAGGCAAACACTGCAAGTAGGCAACGATGGCAAAAAGGGTATCCAATCCAACCACAACTAAAACAAGTTCTCAGGTTCAAAGTCTCTCAACCTTATCTCTCTGAAGAACTTCATTAATTCATTTACTGACTGGATGAGAAAAAATGACACAAGGGAAAGCCCCATGTCCCTGTGCATATGCAGCCTCAGCCAGAACAAACTGGAACATGAGACATTCCCATGGCATCTAACAGCAGGGTTCTTTGGCTTCAATTGTCTTTTCTGAAACTGGTACTAAACTAGACTAGAGTAACATTCTGTTGCTTTGTCTTATTGGCACAACCTGCAAAATGGTTTTGGTAGCTTTTTTAGATCATCTGTATAGAGAATATGCTTCCCATGCTATAAACTCCACTGTCAGAAAAGTCGGGGTAAGTTGTAGCTTAAGGAAAAGGCAATCTCTTGATCTTTTACAAGAAAGCACAATTAAGTCAGTCATATTCATATTCAGGGTGTTCTTTCCTCATCTAATCTATCCCAAACATATTTAACTTACTCTTGCATCTTGACCTTCTTGCATCTTAGTGGTAAGAGCCAGAGAGAGAAGCGAGGAGGCAGAGATGAGCAGGAAGGTACAAGTGCAAAGCTGCCAAACAAAAGCCTGGATCTTTCCCCTGCTGTCTCCATTTACCAGACAAAGTCCATTTAATAGTGTCACACACCATGCAGGAGCTGTAGTGCTCAACACACTGTGAGGCTGGTCTATGACGACTCAAGAAGAATTTTCTTCATAAAGAACAGTAACCAGTAACAAGTGTGCAAATGCAACAGGAAAGGTGGGAAGCCTCCATGGGTGTTAGCTGTGTCTTCTCTATATTGTTCTGGAGTCACAGTCAATTCCAAAATAAAATAAAGGATTTTCAAAGCTAAGAAAGAGGAGTAATAACATGAAAAATGAGGATGACACACTTCTATTTCGCAGCTTTTACAAATGAGCTCCAAGATATACAGCAGGCTGATGGAGGCTGACACATGCTCCAAAGTATCCTGTGTTACCTTCTTGCCTTGCAGCGAAAGAATCCAAAACATGAGCAAAGCCCGAGTGTTAGACCAAGCAGCGTTTCTCCCAAGTGACTCCATAGATGAGCCACACCATGTACCTCAGCACCTATATGGAAAGTGTGAGAGAGCCAAGAGGCACCACCAACAGCAGCCACACTTGAGGCAATCTACTTGCTACTGTTATTAACTGCAGAAGCTCATAGCCCACTGTTTATGCTCTGCTTTTATCTGTTGGTTTTTTTTTTTAATCTGTTGCTTTTTGTTTGTTTGGTTTTTTTTTTTTTTAATCTGTAACCATTCACCTGCTTGGCCCTGATTAGCCCAGCAACTCCATCAGTTTGGAAGATTGGAAAGACAAGGAAATCAGCTGGGCACAGAAGCATGCAGTATAAGCAGCTTACCCAACCTGTACACAACTGAATTAGCTTCCCAAG
This sequence comes from Molothrus aeneus, assembly GCF_037042795.1. Classification (NCBI taxonomy): domain Eukaryota; kingdom Metazoa; phylum Chordata; class Aves; order Passeriformes; family Icteridae; genus Molothrus; species Molothrus aeneus. The sequence goes on along the minus strand of NC_089649.1, from coordinate 5,453,614 downwards.
CACACTGCCAGAGGGACCCCCTCCACCTTCATAAACACAATCTCAATGTTTGGAAAGGTGCCAGGAATAAAATGTTTGTTTACTGCAGGCAGGAAGAGCTACCTATGATTCAGACATTAGGAAGTGACAGGAAGGACTAAATTATGTAATTTAAAAGTAGAAAAATAAACACAAAGTAGTTGCAATGAGAGGAACGAGGAGGAGGAGGAGGGAGAGGAGGGGGAAAGGATGAAGAGACACAAGTTTTGCATCTCCGATCCCACTTGTGCAGGGCTGAATCCATCATAGCAGCAGGAGGCCTGCACAGGATTCCTTCACCTTTTAACCCTCCCTCTAGAGTCCCTAGCCAGGGACTTTCCTCCTCAGTACTGAGTAAGAAACATCTGTCCAGCTCAGTCTCTCAGCTGGAAAGGACAGATCACAGTCTTCCTTATTCTTTATTTTATTTAAGCAGACTGAGATTTCAGAAAACATTCCAGTTGCCCTCCCTTTAAACAACAACTACCTGAGGCAAAGGATCAAAGACCTCATTCTCCAGCCAGCTAGAGGAGTTGGGAACACTCTCCAGCTGTCTGATGCTGGTTGCAGAGACTGACAGGAAAGCCTCTTCCCGTAAGCAGAAGGCAGGAGATGCACCCCGATGGGAATAGCACTGCATTCCCAGCAGCTGTTGGAAGCAATCTCAGCAGTGCTGCTTACGACATTGCACCTCCCATCCACAGTTTCTTAGATCCCAACACAAGTTTAAAGTTTCTTAAACTGCAGTAATAATCTGCATTATTAACATGCCCATTTCAAGGCTAAAACAGCAAGCAAGCAGATTTGTATCACAGTAAGTTACGGCTGTACTGCAAGAAAACCCCACCAAAGAATACTCTCAAATTTATGTAACAATAGTGCTGTCTCCACTATATTATCAGTAAAGATCTTCCAGTCATTCTTTTTCTAAATCAGACAATAAATTCCTGCTCTTTTTTTTTTTTTTTTCCTGGAGCTGCAGAGATTCACAGACCAACAGAGCCATCAGATCAAGGAAAAACTCCAAGGACTTTGAATTAACTTAGCACTGAAGTATACACCATAGCAGAAAACTCTGTAGTTACTTGTCCTAGGACAAATCTACCCCGGGATGAAACCTGGGTTAAGTTTCCCAGTTTACACTAATGAATCACTTGTATACCACTCTTCAGTTTACATCTTCCCCCTGCCCCATTTACTCCCTTCCCCACACCAAAACTCCAGAAAAGAAAAAACAGGTTTTATTTTAGTAATGGCTGACTCCTAAATGCATACAAGCATGTCCTCTCTGCTGGTAGTGAAGAGTCATTTTAGTTATCTCTGACAGTGCTGAGAAGCTGATGCAATTTTCCTTCATTTGCGCACACAGACGACTGCATTTATAGACGTCATAACGAGGAGCGTGACACGACCTCAGCTTTGAGGGCATTATTTCACACTGAGTAACCAGCCTGCAAAACTTGCTCACACAGCATGATGCTCATAATTTTAGCAATAACTGCATACAAACAGTGAAGGCAAAGGCACTAAGACACGCAGGATTCAGGAAGATACACTTATTGACATCCCTACTCCTGCACTTACTACAGTTATCTCCCTTAGCAACAGGGAAGGATTTCGTAAACAAGAAGTTGGTCTAATGCTACCATGAGAGCATCACCCAGTATAACATACAATTGAAAGAGAAAACGCTTCTTTAATGAAGAGCAGCAAAAGAAAAAATAGAATTATGTAACAAGTAATAGATTCAAAAAGATTGTTTTTGTCAGTTTGTGGTTTAAATCTCAAATTAAGTTCATAAAGATCACTATTTTCTAGGAAAGCAGAACTGCCAGATGGCATCACGCTCACAGCCTACCTCTGACTCGTCCTGCACATCAGCAGAACTACAAAAAGACTGGATCTCACAAGTGAACCAAAGGAACCAGTTACAACATGACATTTGAGGAGTTTGCTCTTATCACAGCCTAGACCTCCAAGTGTTCATGTTTTACAGACTGGGGATTCTCTCCAAGCCTCCCCAGAACCTCCTGCATTCCCAGTGTGGGTACCACGTGGCAGAGCATTCCACAGCCTCCTTGGCCCTGGAAAACACCAGCCTCTTCTGTTTCTAACTACACTCCAAACACTCCTCTCTTTCTCCCTGCCCTCTCTTTTTTTTTTTTTTTTTAAATTAAACAATACAAGGACAAATTGTCAATTCACATCAAGTTCATCCATTACTCTGACATCCTCTTTCTTGGCTGTTTATTGATGAAACAAACACATACCAATCCTTATAACAACCATTAGTAGCATCAAATAAACTATCCTCACCAGCTTTTTACTAATAAATTCCTTACTTTTCAGTGTTTGCTGCAAAGGGGCACACTTGCTGTCAGTATTTTACCCTATTTTTAAGGATCACAGATATGCACATGTATTTTTATGAATCATAAATGTCTGTTAAAATCTGTATAAGGACTTACAACTGGTTTCAAAACGTTTCCTTATAAAGCAGCAATTTTCCCTGCACCATCCCAAAACCAGGTGCAGCTTTTCCACTACATCTGATCCTGTTTAAGAATCTACATGGAAACACAAGCATCAGAAAACTGTAGCAGAAACACGCATTAAGTGTGAATGGGAACATTAGTCTAACACAGTACGTGACTCAGGGCAGTTATTCCTCATACAGAGGGAAAGTGACAAACTGACACATAACATTCAGAACTGCTTTTTTTTTCAGAAATGGGTAGCATTCCATTTTGAAACTCAAAATTTATTTTTCATCCGATATAATTTGTGTGTTAACCCTTTTAATAACCTTCCCAAAAGTACTGTAATTCTTCAGTGTTGATTGCATCGAAGATGTATTTGAACTGTGTTTGAAGAGCTTCCTGTATTCTTATTCCATACCCCAGAGTGAACTCCTACTGTCAGAAATAAACACCTACAGAGGGTTTATTTTGCTTTTAAATCCCAAACCCCAGACAGCATAGAAAAATAAACCGAAGCCTAATTTTGTGTTGTTTTTCTTTTTCCCCCATTTTCCTTGGAGGCAGAAATACTGTGGAGCTTGGTGATGGCTGCAGCACCAGAGAGAGGAGCCTGCTGGCCTGCTCCACTGAAACCCATGGCATTGCTCCCTGGGTGGAGACACGCTCACCCAGGAGGAAGGAGAGAGCACATGTGCCATCACCCTGCCCCAAGGCTGGCTGTGCTGGGAAGCGGGTGGGGAAAGCAGATTTACTTTGCGACAGCCACTACCTCCCCTGCCACCAAGGGTTTATCTGGTGTTGTTTTCACTCAGGAAGCAGCAGAACAACCCACGTGTCACCAGCAAGATGGCTGGAAAACTTGTGTGGGGAACAGGCAAAGGGACGAGGCTGCTTTTCTCCTGCTAGCAAGGTTATCCCAATGCCCGGTCACCATCCTCAGCCACTGGCCTGCACAGCACTCCCCCATCCAGGTTTATCATCCGAGCTAGCCAGCCTGTGGCAGACAGCAAAAACTACCTCCCTTTAAAAAACACAGAGAGGGAAAAGCTTTCTTCTGACTTCCTAGAAATTCTCAGACAAAAGAACAAGCACAGCTCCGGAAAAAGCGCAGTTGTTCTTGAATCAGTCTGCCAAGAAATTGCTGTACAAAATAAAAAGGAGCAAAAGCTTTTCATTTAATTCACTTCTCGATTTGGGGCCTAAACCTGGCTGTCTGAAGAGAGAGGCTGGATCTGGGCACAGCTTCCTAGCTAAAGTATCACCTCCTTCTCCAGGTGTATTTTTAAACAGAATTATTTGTATTATGCACAGATATTATATTTAATAATGCACAAGCCTTATAAAGCTATGGACATAGCTCCCTGACCTTTTTAGTTACATGCTGCTGTGTCACCAAGAGACAATTCCAAACACCCCCTTTGCCATTTACCCTGAAAAACTGCCATTTTCCAAGGAAAAAAAAGGAAGAAAAATGTGTCACCATAACCTCAGAGAGTTTAATCATAAAGTTGTTATTTTGGGCATAAAAAGCAATTAGATATATTCCTTCTCCTCAGATGAAAAACAAAAACACATCAAGAAAAAGATGGTTAGAGAGTTCAACAGCTAATTCAGTCTCATCTCACACAAAGTTACTTCCTAAACATTTCCTCACTGGATACTGCTACAGAGACAGTCAGATACTACATAAGATAAGAGTACTTTTTACAACCAAAAGCACTGTGGCACGTTTGAAAGAGCTTCAAAAGCTCTTCATGAGAAACAAAACCTTTGTCAACAGCAAACAGTAGCAAACACCACAAGTACAATACACATACTACATAACCTTTTATTGGAAGCTGGGGTGGGGGCCGGGAGGGGGCTTTTCTTTAAAAAACAGAAACAGCTTCACAAATACAACTAGAATACTGCACTGAACAATACTTACAAAGCTAACATTATTTGTGTAACTATGAACACTATTTCTAAAGCAAACAAACAAGAGAATTCATAAAAGAACCAATGTAAAAGCCTAATCAAGAACTGATAAAGAGGGAATTAAAAATAAATAGTATATTGTTGCAGTGGGAGATGGCAGAATTCTCCGTCCATCCTTCCAAAAAAAAAAAAAAAAAGAAAGGAAAAAAGAAAGAAATACAAAGTACTCCTTTAGAGCTAGTTGTTTGTATGTTTGTACATATAAGGAGCTGAATTCACATTAGAGTCCCTAAAACAGTAGCAAATTACACTGTACTACAATATTCACCTGTATACAACACTTACCTCCCTTGACAAGATTATCCCTTTCTGTGTGATCCTTCTGCCTGCCTTGCTCAAGTAATTTGCAAGACAAAGTCTGTCCCTCCTAATGAAACGCCGCAATGAAATTGCAACAGTTGAACTTGCTTCTATTGGCAATAAAATGATCACTCACTGGAGCACAGAAAACATAAAGGTAATTTTGAAAGGGTCTCAAGAAGTCTGTCACTGCAACACTGCAAAAGTGGGAATGAAAAAATAAGGAGGTGAATCTCTGCTCTATGTCAAAACAAAACTTGCATCTCATCAGTTGTACTCCCCTTCCTGATTTAGGAAAATATTTCAACCAACAGTGAAATATAGTTCAGTGGCATCTACTTTTAGACTAGGAAAAGATGAAAGAAGGACTAAAGAAGTGTAAGATGCCCAAGCCAGAGTCATCTACAACCCACAGGTTTATCCTCTTCCCTAAATTTACTAGGTTTTGAATAACAGATGTTCCTTGCACTTTTTTGCCAACACTTCTATCAAAGGCATCAGTAAAATTTAATGGGGAGTAAATGTTTTCTACATGACTATAGAAGAGTGCATTTGATTCTAATAAAGTGATACAAAAGTTATGTCAAAAAAGACAAAAATAAAACACGCCTCAGAAGTGACTATTATTCCAACATTTTTAAAACTTAGAGAGGGAGAGAAAAGAACCCTAGAAACAGTTCTGTTTGTCTCTTTCTTCTCCCTGTTGGACTGTTGAATACCAAGAATTACCTCTCAGTTCAAAGAGTTACCTGCTCTACCAAAGATCTCCAGAACTCATGATGCTCATTTTGACAGTCAAGGTCTATACTTTTCAAAGCTAAACAGCCCAATAAAACATTCTTTTCTCAATTTATCCAACTGACATGTCACACAGCTGCTCTGGGCTGATGATGGACTAAAAGGCATGCAAATCAAGATCATCTGTGTATAACTGGAAATTAGAATCCTATTATTTCATTATTTCCTCTGCTTAGTACATATGGTACTTATACTTAATGTCAATGATGCAAGACTCTGTGCACACAGGGAGGAGCAGCCGCTACACAGCACCAAGAAAGTAGCAGACACTGATTTGTTTTCCCACTTCCTCTCCCTGATAGTTTCTAATTGAACTGTAATCTCCTGTGATTAGCTGCACCAAATCTCATTAACAGACTTATCAAAACACAGAAGCAATACTGAAAAGGTATCCATAAGTTGCTATACATCCAATTGAAAGCCACCTCCAATATCATGAAAAGTCAGAATTTGATTTTTCCTTCATTTCTCAGCTGCTGTGTTCTCAAATTTTGGAGTTATTATTTCACAGATGTTAGGAAAATTTTTTCACATCATTTAACGTATTTAGAATATCTGGCTTATTTCATATATCCAGAAGTTGACCTGCACGTCAAGAGGAACAGGACAATTTCTGTTAATTAGGTCACCAGTTTTCCTATCTACACCAAGGAAAAAAAGCATTCAAGTGGTTCAGGTACCGTCTCACCCCCAAGCTCAGAAATGCTTAAATTAATAGTATAGTAAACTACATAAAAATTAAAATAACTAGCAGAAGATAATCTTATTATGAACACATTAGACTTCTTAATCTGTTTTATATGCTGCTCCCTACTCTTACCCTCTGCAACCATCCTCTGAGAGTTAATTCAGAGCATGCACCACAGGTCAGTCACTAAGAGTACTGCAGCTTTGGCAGCAAAGCCAAAACCAGGTGCTGATGTCCTGTCAAAGATGAGAAATACTTGCACGATGAGTTCCATGCTCCTCAAGTGAGCCTTACACCCTGACAGCTCGCTCAGGACGCAGCTACAGCCCTAAAGTCATACCCAAGATCGTATCAGCATTTTCAGTTGGCACACAAAACAAGGCAACTTCCTCCTGCAATCCACAAAAACACTGTGTTTAGTCATGCCTTCAACTTCATTGTTTAGGCTTTACTAACCCATGTTTGAAAGGATCAAAAGTGAAACTGCTGTTTTCTGACCAGCGCACAGCAGAAGGGGAGGGTCAGATTGCCTTCCAGAAGGAAGGTTTCCTGCCTGAACACCAATCCCTGCGAGGTCTTCAACAACTTCTTGAGTAGCAAAAGCACAATCAAGTTCAGAATACAAAAGATGTCACATAAAGTTTCTTGATGATACTCATCTGTCTCGAGTTAACTTAACTTGACCCTGTTCCATGGGGACCGCACTGAATGATGTCAGGCAAGCTCATCTTAGTTTGCCTTGGTTTTTCTCCTGTAAACCAACCAGCTTCTTAAATTTGCTCACTATGCTGATGAAAGATCATAAAAAAACCCCTTAACACAAACAGGTGTCTTCCAGAAGAAGGGATTTGGTCAGGCACTGCAGCTTTTACCAAATTACAACTATTCTGACAAATATAACATCTCTTAAAACCCTTACATATCACAGCACAGTTAAGTATTACTAAAGACAGAAGCTGCACCTACTATGTGACTAGTGCCAAAGAGCAACTGCCAAACAAAAAACCCATCAAATATTCCACTCCTGTACCTACACTGTCTGAGCCTCTAGTTGAAACATCAATAACTAGCTTAATAATCTGGCACTTTTTTAGTCACTGTCTACAACTGAAAACATTAGAAAGTAAGAGGATGCTATCTGTAGCCTTGTCTGAATCATATCAGTGCCCCTTACATCCTAGGGAGATCAAGCCCATTTCTCATCTTTAAACTCCTTGCTTTAAAATAACTAAATGAACTATCAATAGGAATAGTCAAATAATCACAGGATTTTTAGCCATACTTACATCAAAATTAAGGTTTCTTAATTTACTTTCAAAAATCATATGAACTGTAAGAAGAAAGGGGAAGTCCCTTAGATACAGAAAAATCTGAACCAATTTATCCCAAAGTGTTTAGTCTACACAGAGTATTTTTGACCGAGTTTTACCTTTTATCCAATAAAATGTATTTCTAAGTAGGACATAGTAGAATGACAAAAGTCAGGATTGGAAGGGTCCTTTGGAAATCATCCAGTCCAAACCCCTGCCAAGGGAGGGTCACCTGGAGCAGGTAACACAGAACATGCCCAGGTGGGTCTGGAATGTCTCAAGAGAGGGAGAGCCCATGACCTCCATGGGCAGCCTGATCCAGGGCTCTGCCACCCTCAATGTAAAGTTATTCTTCCTCATCTTAAGGTGAAACTTCTTGTGTTTTTAGTTTATGGCCATTGCTTCTCACCCTGTCACTGAGAATCGCTGAAAAGAGTCTGGCATCAACCTCTTGGCACCAGACTTGGAAATATTTATATGCACTGGAGAGATTCCCTCAGAATACTGGGAATTATTATACTACATCAGTACACTTTCTACAAACTGGTTCCATAAACCAACCATCAATGCTAAGATTCTGTTTTAAAGCACATCCAGGTGCTTTAAAGCACATCCAGGTGGATCCTATTGAGCACTAGCCTACCCCAGACCAAAGCATAGTCGTTCTAGGAGAGAACTTAAGACTTATTCCTATTCCCTCAAGCTTTTTTTTCCTTGCTTTACCAAGGACAGCTGTGTTTAAATATCTGGTGGTTTCCTAGCATAATGGCAGTAAAAAACCGCTGTGCTGCCACCACAAAGCATCAGCAATTTTAACTGGCACGTGCACAGCAGGACTGCAATGCAGCAGAAAACCATGAAGCCAAGTTTACTATCACATTTTAAAGGACAGATGGAGAGAAAGGGGCTTTCCAACTACATTTTTTAAAAACAAGAGAACAGAAAAATCACAGCAAGTTGAAGTGAGCACATAAACGTTTGCAAATTTTAAGGCAATGGAACAAGGGAAGAAAGAAAAACATACAAGAAAATAGCAGAAGCTGTGAAATTCAACAGCTCTCCATCTCTCTGCACAAACAAGTTCTTTCATGTACTCATGAAACCAGAGCACAGTCTGTGGAGAACTGTGCAGGATTTAGCCCCAACTCCCTTTTCCTTCTCCTCTGCTAAATCCACATCGTGACCTCCCCACCAGCACCAAAAGTTACCTGTACTTTCTTCAGAGATCTGCTGCTGGAATCAACCAGTCTATTCCCTCAGACAGACTGTTCTGAACAGCAGCTCCAGGGAACTGACAGCAGGTACCAGTAGCTGTCAGAACATTAATTCCATACCAAAACCACATAAAGAAGGCATGAGAACAGAACTCCTAAGATGGGGAAACAGACATTGGTGGCATTAAGGCATACACTCAATCTGACTATTCCACCTGCAGGACAGGGCTGGTTGGAGGGTTTTTACTTTTTTTAGCCTCAAAATGACTACAAGCTAGCTTTAATACCGACAGTTAATGTCCAACAGTTCCAAACTAAAAATTCAAGTCCCTGCGAAACATATGTCTGTGTACTACCTTCAAAGTCCTTTTCACCCTTCCTAAGAACTAAACCATATTTGACAGCAATATCAGACTTTTTATCTTCATTCCCAGATGATAACTTGGGTTTGCCCCAACACTCGCATGCAAAACCCAATAGAGCACGAAGTTACAATTTTTCATACATACCTGTGAAAAGTATGCATTGCAGAAAAGCAGTTTCCTATTAATATCACTTCTTTTCATACGGTGCAGCCCCTTGAAACACCACTACCATAAAATATGGCTTTGGAAAAGGCAGTTCTCTGCTGTGCCTTGGCTTAAGCATAGAATTACAGGGAGCACAAGCCAACTTTCCAGCCAGTGCACTCAGCTAAAGTTCATTGTCTTAAGTACATCAACTTTTTGTTTGCTTGAAGACGGCAACCAGAATGTAAAGGTCACTTTTAGTCTTTGAAGGGAGTGTCAGCCTTCAGCCTGCTACAGATCAGACACTACATACAAACAGGAGGAATTTTACTTTAAGGCCTTCTTTAAATGGTACCTTTCTTTTATACAAGCAGAGAAGAGTCAAAAATAACGTGTAGGATTTAAACTCACGACCTTAAGGCCTACAGTGCATGGCTATGTTAAACCAAATCATGCTAAGATAAGCTTGCCATATTATCACCCTGATACTCTGCCTACTGAAAAAGCAGATTGCCCTTTCAAGTGAAAATTGAGGCATTACCTCTTTAGGACAGGGAACTCCCTGACCAGAGCTGTAGTCAGGGTTTTCCCCTCAAAGGTTCTTGTGTAATTCCACTATGGAAATGAAGCTATAAATACACTGAAGTGGCAGCTATATGGAAAAAAGTCGGCATATTAAGAGACTGATTAATGAGATTGATTAATGAGGGCAAACCCCTTCCATTTACAGGCAGCACCCTTCCTTCACAGGATTTAGAGTTTGAGCAGAAAATTTATTAAAAATCTTTAAAAACATGAATACTGCTCTTAATTCCTCCACACTGGTAAAGATACCCTGTGAATACACACACAGACATAGAGAATATTCATAAAGAATACAGTCCATGTCCAATTCAGCAGAGAAGCAGAACCCTGCTATGACCCATCAGGACGTTCTCTTTCTTTCGCACAGAGAGGATTTTTGACATTGGGAACCAGAGACCAAAAAACCCAAATATTGGTTTTTAATTTAATCAGAGACTAATTTCAGAAGTTCCCTGGCATTAAAATAAAGCCCAGAACAGTTCTTCAAGAAGAGACTGCTAATCCCTAACAGACAAAAATAAGGTGGTCACGTTAAGATCTCTATTCACAGATTCACAAATAAATCTGAAGTTTAGCTGCTTAAAAAGGAAAACACCGGGGGAAAAAAAATGAAGGAGAAGAAAGAAAAGAGAAAAAAAAAAAAAAAGCCCAACATTTTGTCCCAATTACACAGATGCCGCGAAACAAGCCGGCTGCCAATGGGAAAGGGCTCAGCCAGCAGCATGACTCCTGGCATCACCCATCCCTCCTACGTGACCTGACAGCCTCCCCAGCGGCCCCGCAGCTCCGCTGTGCCCTGTCATGGAATCTGCCCGCTCAGCAAACGCGCTCCATTTTCTCGCCAGCAGCGCGGTGTCCGCTCTGCCGCAGCCCCTGCGAGCGCAGCCACTACCGAGCAACAGCGGGAACAACTTGGGGAAAGACACAGGCGCTTCCCTCACAACTCCCTCCCCTTTTTTTCCTGGAGCGGAGAGCAAGGGCAGAGCTCCCCCCGCCCCACCGGGAGCGCTCCCGGGGCATCCCCGGCTCCCGCCGTCTCCGGGCCGCCAGGCTCGGGTGTAATCCCGCCGGGAGCGGCGCGGAGCCGGGGCAGCGCCCGCCCGCCATGGGATCGGGCACCAGGCACGGGACAGCAACTGTTTACGTTTAAAAATACTTATATACCGAGCCCGGACCCAGAGGGAAGAGGGGAAAACTCCGCCCCCTCCCTTGGAAAGGCAATAAAAGCTGGGCTGAAACATCCGACCGCTCAGCGCCCCTTTTTTAAGGAAGAAAAGAAAAGGAAAAAGAAAAGGAAAAAGAAAAAGAAAACGAAAAAGAGAAAAAGAAGTAAACGCTAGGGAAGCGGCAGGGACGTGGCGTGCAGTAGTCCCGGCTGGAACGGGGAGGCGGCCGGGAGGGCGGCTCGCCCGGGCCCGGCCGGGAAGGATCGCGCGGGGAGGCCGGGCCGGGCCGGGCCGGGCCGGCGGGAGAGAAGCGGGGCAGGGAGGAAGGGAGGGAGTAAGGGGGAGCGCGGCCCGCAAGTGGGAGAGGGCACTCACGTAGCGTTTCAACTTCTTCTCCGGCGGGGACTTTCGGAGCCAGCCCGAGCAGACCACTTCCCCGCCGCTCATGGCTGCGCCGCTGCCCGCCGGGGCGCTCCCTCCGTCTCCTGCTCCTTCTCTTCCTCAGGCAGCGGACACGGGGAGCCGCGATCTGCGGCGGCGACAGCACCGCGCCCGGCCCGGCCTCCCGGGGCTGCGGGGCGAGGGGCGGGACGGGGCGCAGGGTGTGTGTGTGTGTCTCTCTCGCACAACAGCCCGCCGGAGCGGAGCGGGGCGGCGAGCGGGGCTGAGGGCTGAGGCGGGAGGGTCCCCCCTGCCTCCTCCTCCTGCTCCTCCTCGCCGCCGCCGAGTTACACGGACATCGAGAGGGACGACAGGGGCGGCCGCCTCGCCGCCACAACTTGGGCGTCCCGGGGCAGGATCCAGGATCCAGCCACCGCCCCGCGCCGGTGGCGCCTCCTCCGCGCCGCCGGGACCCTCCTGCTGGGCAGGGCCGCGGGGGGCTTACTCTTGCCCGTCCCTCCGAACTCAGCGTCGGCCGCCGTGGCTTCCCGGTCGCTCCTTCCCCTTCTTCCTCCTCCCCCTGCGCCGGGAGGAGGGGATCGGCAGCGCTCCTGTCTTCCCTTCCTCGCCTTCCTTTCCGCGGGGAGTGGCGGGGCGGGGGGCTGGCCTCGAGGCTGGGGCCGTGGCCCGGGGCTGGCTCCGCTCCCTGCCGGCCAGTGAGGGACGGCTTTTCCCTGGAATTCACGGCGCCGCGTCCTCCCCAAGCCCTCCTTTCCCCGGCGCCGAGCGGTGCTGCCGGCCCCGCCTGCCCCCGCCCAGTGCCGCTGCGAGTGCCGCGGCTCCCCCCGAAACTCTGCCGGAGCCTTTTCAAACAACAAGGGCTTGGAAGCAGGGTGGGAGGGACGGCCGGCCGGCGCTTCCAGAGGGATCCTGGGAGCTGTAGGCGGCGGCCGGGAGAACTGCGGCGGCGCGGCCGGGAGCGGAGGGGAAGAGGGCGAGGGACGGACTCGGTCCTGACGGGGAAAACAAATAAACAAACAAAACCCCAAGCAATCAAACAAAGAAACAAAACCCAACCTAAGGGTCCCTATTAAAAGTGCATTAAAAATAGCGCGGCCTAAGTAAATTCCTCTTAGCAAGTCTGAAACTGCCGTAGCAAAAAAAGGGGAAAAAAAATTCATTATCCAAGTCGTTCACCATCTCTGCTGTGAGTGCTGTCTCTTCCACTCTCTCAGAAAAGGGTTAAATAAGTAATAACAAATAAATTAATATCAATAAATAATATATTCTTAAATAAAGAAAAAGAGTAGTACACTTTTAACAAAAATAGTTATATTTTTTTTAACAATTTTTTTTTCAGATTACTAAATGGCAGGTTCTGGAATGGGATCACTGCTGTGTTATCTAGCCCCAGTGATCTTTCACTGCAGAGAAATAGTCCCCCTAGTATGCCTTGGCTGAAGGGAGCCCAAAAAAAGCCCTATTAAAAAGTTACAAAGCACTGGTTGTAACATATAGGGGCATTTGAAGAAATAGCAGGAAAAAAGAAAGGAGAAAGGCTGAGGTGTTAAAATCTGTGCATCAATTTCAACATAAATCTTTTCAAGATAATTATGATATTATGAAGCATTATTAAGCACTACAAGAAAGAGCATCAAAAAGATATGTTGCCAAAAGCATTTGAAATAAGAAAAGAGGTGAACGTTGGCCTTTAGCAATACTCAAAGCATGTGAATCTGAGCATTCAAACCGCGACCACATGTGACCACAGAAATCCTTGCATGAATTTCTGCACCCCATTTCAGCTTCCTCAGCAGGGCTTGGTGGAAACCATAAAAAAGTGATTTGGTTGGTAAACGTGAACTCAAATTGTATTCTTAGGTTTAGATTTCAATCTGGGTTTCAGTGCAACTCTTTCGTTTAAACCATTAATGCCATTGTTTAATAATCTCAACATTTGAGATTATCCAAGTGCCAGATAAGACCACAAAATTTTCCAGTTTTCTTTAGAACCCTGGAGACAAGTTAGTATTTAGAACATGTGGAGTCAGTGTGAACTAACTAAAAATGCCATTGGCACTAGGGCATTGTGACATGATCCAGTGGTTCATTTGAATCCCATTAATTAACCCATGCCTTGAGAGCCAATCAAAGAAAGCAGTTTTGGCTTAAGCAGTCTCCATGGAGGCACCAACTAAACAAGTTATCTGGTCCAGAGACACAAGATTGTCCCTGAGGTCAAATTTCAAAACATTACATTTGTGTTCTAAAACATGCTGAAACCAGTGTCAGCCTGGACTCCAGCTTAAGTTTTCATCTATTTGTTTATCAGTTTTGTGAGGGGGTTTCATCCCTGTCATGTAACAATAAAACATGCTCTAGGGAAAAAGAGTTAATGTCATAGCTGAATAACAAACAATAAACCTTGCCTTTTTGGCTGTACTTAGTTGTTGAGCTTAGTCACAAGCCCCAAGACTGGACATAAAATGTTTTTATGGCATTGTGGATCTGAAGAAAACATAATGCAGCAAAGAACAATTTCCAAATGTTAAGATGTTCTCTCACAGACTGCTCCTTTCCTAGTCATGGCAGTGGATTTCCTTTTCTGCTCTCATTTGAGCTACCCATCCACGGTCCCACTGGTGCCTTCACTTACCATCTCAGGAGAGGGCTGCACAGAGCTGTACCTCTCTTTCAAAGTTAGTGAACAGCTAGAAAATCCAAGAATATTAATTCTGTGGATTTCTGTGCATATCCAGCAGTGTTCCACAGTTCATAATATAGATGCCCTGTATTAGGGTAAACTGAAAAAATTAAGGGTAATGAAATGCATAAAGAGCATAATATTTCGATCTGACTCGTAACAACTGCATATTTATAACTGTAAAACTCTCTATGAAGAGAGTGGTGAAATAATTACACTAGTCAGTTCCTCCATGTAGAAAAATTTTTACACTCAGACAGCTTAGGCTAGGGCATAATTTCCTGAACTTAAGGATAAAAGACACAAAGACCTCTGTTGAGAATAACTGTTTGAGCTATACTTCTGTCTTGAAAGTTTAAACAACATTAAGCATGCCCCATTTTGAAATGCTTCTGCAATACAGCTTGTGCTTGGAAGAACCAAACTCCCTTCAGGGCTTGAAGGACTGTAACCCTGTGTCAGAACATGACCACCTTCTCCCCTCACTTTGTTCCCTCAGGTTATTTCTGTGTCGTTCCTTGGAAAGCCTGGAAGATAAAGGCGCTTCAAGTTCAATTATTTGCACTACACAGGTCTTTGGTATTTGAGCACAGGGCCTTTGAGGAAGAAGAGAGAAAGGAAGAGAATTTTTTTTTCTTGAAGGAAAAGTTATTTTGCCTGTTTTTAACAAGGATGTTGCAATGACAGCTGTTGGTTTTGAAGAAGAAGCTGTGGCCAGCAGAGCAGCTCAAGAAGGGAGCTCTGAAGGGATCCATCCTCTGCCTACAGTGCTAAATCCCGCAACAGGATTGGGAATGTTTGGAGTGTTGCCATTCCTGGGTCCCACATAGCCATTGCCATCTGAAACAGTCCCTGTGCTGTGACTGGACACTGTGACCAACCTGCAGCGCACACAATGCTCAGTAAAGTGCACTTTAATCGGCGAGGTGATGCCACGGTCACATGGAATGTGATGACTACACACATGTGGTCACGATGCTGGTGCTGCCCCCCGGCTCAGGAAGCACGTGCAAGATGCCTTGATTCCTCCAGTGACCTTGTGTTCTTCCACAACTCCATTCCAAAGTGTTTAAATGGGTTCTCCAAAATTCTGGACTAGACTATTTATAGATCTTGCCAGATAAGTAGGTCATGTGGAAATCCATTTGTCTCTGGTTTGCTTGCCAAGTCGCCTTGACGAAGGAATCAGGAGCTGATAGAAGAGGAGAAGACACATGGGCTTGCTTTCAAAAATATAAATGGTGCTAATTTCTCATGCAAACAGCTTAAGAATTCTGGACTTGCATAATAAGATGGTGCTCACTACAGCACCATCTTTGTGTTATACTTCTAGTATGAAAACCTATGCATTCCCCTCTGGTTTCACCTTGCAGTCACAGACAGCTGCAGCTCCTGATAGTGATCCCTAAACTCCTCTATGCCCCTTGCTTATATTTGAACACAAAATTTGACTAAAAAAAAAAGAACCAAAGGTCTAATTAAAAAGTATAAATTAGTTTAACAAAATTAAAAAATTTTTGCATGTCAGTCTATATCCCAAAACATCTTTGGGTGTTTATGTAACAATGAATCAGTGAAAAAAAAAGAAAGATTCTTTAAGTTTGCAAAAATTTGCATTTATATATTTCTTTTCATCTCAAATACTTCCATTTTGA
The DNA here is from genome assembly GCF_037042795.1 of Molothrus aeneus. NCBI lineage: Eukaryota > Metazoa > Chordata > Aves > Passeriformes > Icteridae > Molothrus > Molothrus aeneus. The sequence goes on along the minus strand of NC_089649.1, from coordinate 5,437,829 downwards.
TTTCAAAATTAATCCCAGATAAATTTAATCAATGTAGTTATTTTGGTCAGTTTGTGGATGACATTATTTACTGTTTCTTTCAGACTGTAGTTATTTAGATTATGTGGCATACAGATTGAGGAAAGTAATACAAAACAGACATTATTAAAAGAGATGACTGTATGTCCACACACTTTAGAGTTGTTTACTGGTTGTTAAGCTACCTCATCTCTTTTCTGTGATTACTTTTAATATTGATGTAGGCAAATAAAGGCAAGAGTATACTGCAGAACTCATACAAAAACAGGAGCAGTTTTCAGTTCTCCGTAGCTGTAATACATTGAGATTTCCTTTGTGCATTCTGTGGAAAACACTCATTCCTGAGTCTGGAGTGGAAATTCACTGGTAAATGTTTGTCCTCTGTTTTTTTTTGCCAGAGGATCAGTTGACTACCCTATTTCATGCGAGGGAATTTCCCCTTTTTTCCTAGGCTAGTCAAGGAAGAAGGAGCAGGCTGGCTGATTGGCCAGCCATGCAGAAACTTCGTCAGGTCTATGCTGTTAAAAAATTAATCAGAAGCTTTTCCCTCCATAAGGACAGTAACTTTGCATCTATATACTGAAAATGTGTGGACTTTTTCTATCATAGGAAGCACTTTGCAAGCTCAGCACAATGGAAACTTAATTGTTCAGCCACCTTAGGCTTGGTCTTGTAACAGAAATAAGAATTATTGTAGACACAATCATGTTTCCAGGAAAGAAAGTAATGTATGGTCCTATGAGAGACAAGTACTCCAGAGCTGTACATAGTCAAAGGACACACCAGCCAGGCTCTCTGCTTGAGCATGGTTTGTCCTCAAAAAGCACAAGGTGGAATTTGTACTGAACACCTCCCAAAAGAAAAATTTATTGCAATGTAGAATCCTGGGGAACAAATCAAGTCTAAGAGACAGCAAATATGGTAACACTGCAGGCTGGTGGTTTCTGTTACTGCTTTAAAAATAGTAGGCTTATATCAGAGAATGTTTTGGCTAGAGAGCCATTTTGTACAAGTCAACAATTTCAATAATTCTGCTTACAATGCAAGTGTAATAGTAAGTTATGTCAACTAGATGTAATGCTTTTTCTCATTTTTCTCTGTCTGAATCTCCATGCTTAAACAGTTCATTACAACTGGCATTTTGAAAGTAAAGTAGGGAAACCAAAAGATTACCTAGAAATATCTGAAGGGAGAGGGAAAAGTGTCTGAATGCCAGACAGGGTTAAGGGGTGTTTAGCCAGAACTCCTCTCTTCCACTAAGAGATTAATCCCAGAACAATGCACAGTGCTCCCAAATTTCAATCATTAAAAAAATTTAAACCAAAATTGAGTTGGATGTCTTGGAATACTTTCATACCTAGTGGGAACATATATTCAAAACTGAGATAATTAGGCAGTAAAGACAAAAAAATATGGTGTTGCTGGAGGCTCACCTAATGAAAACACAAATGGCTCTAAACACTGCCAAAAAAGGACCTACCATGACAAGATGGGGACAGTGGCAAGGACGTGCCTTTCCAACATGTTCTCAGGCTACACGGGGACACATTAGGGCCAAAACTCACATTTTGGTATCCGGTACTTGGCAGGGAAATTAGCACCACTACAAATTACCTTCTCTGGCAGACTTGAGGATGCCTTCATCAAAAATGCTTCAGCCTCATTTTGTGCTGCTACTTTTCAGACAGACATATTTCCTTATCTTATATCTTTTTGAAAGAATAAGAAGTGCAAGGTAGTAACACTTCCTGCTGGAGTGAGGGCACTTTCAGGGGTAGTGCTGACACTTGCCTGCAGCCTCAGACACAGGAATTCTTATCACAGCATTCCAACTAGCAGTGCCAGTCAGCTAGGCTGGGGTTCCTCTACCTGTATCACCTACAGCTCAGGGGTTTGCATATGCACCACTCACTTACACCTCCTTTATAGTCAGTGAGAGATACGGGGAGCTGGCAGCTGGAACACATCTCTTCCAAAGGCAGATGGCTAAACTGAATGATGTTCTTGAAGCTCTTGTTTATCTCCATTGTCTATAAAACTGTCCAGACACCTTGCTCAGAGGAAAGTAGCCATGCTTGTGACTTGTAAAGTCAGGGAAGATGAAAATCATAGCGTGTAAGTGAGAAAAACAACCATATTCTCAGTCCTGGATGTGGATTTATCTATCTATCTATCTATCTATCTATCTATCTATCTATCTATCTATCTATCTATCTAATCTATCTATCTATCTATCTATCTAATTTTCATCAATAGCAGAGATGGAAGGCGTAATAAATTTACAGATTGGATGAAAATATCTGAGAGGCAGGGCCAAACACTTTGCCTGAAGACAGGACACATCACAGAGGTGAGATGCTGTTTTTCTGTAGGTATTTATAAAATCTTTCCTGCTTTGGCCTGAGATTTCCAGAGCCTGAAGCTAAAGAGATTTAAATGTGTTTCTACCATTATCATTGTTTCATCAATGTCAGATATGTAAGATCACTATAGCATTTTAAATCCCCAACATACAAAACAGGAGGGTGTACTTCTTTTCTGCTTTTCTAAATAGGGAGGAAAAGCTTTTTTTGCTTTGCAAAATTTTGTTAATTTTGTTTCACTTTAGGAGGTCTCACACTGGACTCTGGTCCCATCAGAAAAATCCTTTTTGTAGACCTGAACTCTTTCGGGCTAAATCTGCGTTTTCCTGCAGGAATTATCGTCTCCTCAGGAATGCACCATAGTGGATCAAAGCAGACTGTCTCAGCTAAGTGAGTGGAACATCCTATATTGCCTGAGTTTCAATTACATCCTCCAAACATTTCTGTATTCCTCAAAGCCCAAAGGAAAAATCAGACTGGATCTTTGTGGTGCCGCTCTCAGGGAAGGAGAAACTCCTGGCCTCGGGGTCACGCAGTGTGGAATCACAGCTGTTTCCTCAGGATGTCTCAGGCCAAGCCCAGAAAAAAGGGGAGGAAGGGATAACCACAAATAACTTGACAAGTGACATCAGTGGTCAGGTTCAAAATTTAGGGATGGGGTTCATTTTCTCCGGCATTATTTCCAGTAATTCTGGATGACAGTCAGAGTTGTCAGTAATACAGGATGAGATGAATCTGAGAAATAGTGGGAAGAAAAATTTAAGGCAGGTATGAAACTCATTCTTTCCAACACTGCAAAATTCAGATGAACCCTCAGGAGTTAATTAAAATGCACTATGATAATAATTCTTTCTTTTTTCTTCTTGCCACAAAATGATGCCTCTTTGACAGTTCTGAGTGAAGCTGAAGTGTTAGGAGGCTTTGTCCCTTCTGCAGCTCCTCAGCCATGAAACAAATGCCACACACCTTGCTTCTTTCCAGGCACAAACAAGTATTTTTATTTTAACATAAAGAATGGGGGGAGAATGCTTATAAATTACAGACGAATAAATAGAATGTTCTACTTGTACTGAAAAACAAAATCTTTAATTTCTTAAAAATTATCTCCCATTTCTATCCCTCCATCCAGCAGTGTTTCCTGAAGACTAACAATATCCCAGTTCACTAATCAGGCCATCACCTTGTCCACAAAGTCATCCAAGGTGAGAAGAAATAAAAATATTGCTTACTTGATCAGCCACACAACTCCAATATTGATAAGTGAAGAGTCAACATGAACAGTTCATAGCAAAATTGCCACAATTAGTAAAAAAAAAGAATGAAACTGCTCACAGGAAACTTCTGATTTAGTGTAAGAGCTACATTTGACCCCCAAATAAATGTTTTTTCTACTTATTGATTCATTGATTCATCTACCTCTAATAAAGACTATTACATTATATTTTAAAGGATTTTAGCATCACCATTTTGTTTAGAATATAAATCTTGTAAGCTATCCATATTTGCTGCAGACTTTGACAGACAGCTCTTTGTGGGTTTTGAGATATAAGACTTCAGCAAAGGATTTGGTGTTTTAGGGATGAAATATTTATTCTTCTGGACTTTTAAAGCATAGCTGTAGCTTGAATCAGTTGCTATGAGCTGGAACCAGTTCCAGAACAGTGGAACTGGTTCTTGCAGGCAGACAGGAACAGGCATTCCTGCCACCCAGTGTCTTATTACACAGGTGCTGTAGGAAAAAGGCACTCAGTTCTGAGGTTCATCCTAGGGCTCTTGGTATAGGCCTCAGGGATCATTAAGGTTTTTTCATTGCATTCACTGAATGCTTCACAACATGTTCCTCTGGTGTGTTTTGGTTGTTTTTGTTGGTTTGTTTGGGGTTTTGTTTTTGGTTTTTGTTGTTGTTGTTTTTTCCCCTGAGGAAAAAAACCAATTTAGAGTTAGCATGTGAAAAAAGCAATTAAAATAACAATTTTGCTAAGTAGTGATAAACACTGCTTTTAAAGGGTAGCACCTACTAGAATTCTCTATAAATGTTATTGTAAGTTTTTGTAATGCTCCTTCTTCCTGGTGTCTTTAGATTGCTTAAATTTTCCTCTGGGTATTCCTGTTCCTCTAGAAGCTGGATGTGTTGCCAGTGTCTTTCTAAATCAGTGGTGCAAACAAAATCCTCACGCAAAACAGAGAGAAAGGTGCAACCAGAAGGTGAGTTGTGGTTAATTCACCTCCCCAGAAAATGGGAAAACTCATTTATACTTTATTGCTTCTTAACATTTCTAATCTGTTAATTGCCTAATTTCTATCTTAATATTTCCAAGGTGTGATTTTCCTACATAGAGGCAGCAGAAGGCTTTTCAGTGATGTAGACTAACTCACGGACTAACTGCCTTCCCACATCTAAGGACAAGAATGACTTAAGACAGTTTTTATCCTCAGGAGCAGCATCCTCCAGTTCAGCAGGAGATGCAGACTGCGTGCCCAGAATGCAGGAGACTCAGTGGAAATTTCAGGAATCAGGGAAACAGCCTGGGGGAGAGAGAAAGAACCTTGGGACAGAAACAGTCTTCAAGAGACTAAACATTTTTCTTTTTTTTTCTTTCCTTCATTTTTGCTGGTGAGTGCACAACTTTTGTTCCACCAAGACTCTAGGAAAGGAGCAGCTTTGGTGTGCCTTTCCTAGCTCCTGTAGCATCCTCCCATGTGCTGTGGGATGGAGGTGCCTTGTCACACACAGTGGTGCCCTTTCTCTCTTCCTGGCCCAGGTCTTGGTGCATTTACAGCTGTAAAAAAGGAGGTGCTTAATTCCATTTGAGAAGTGCCCAACACACCTAAAGGAGCAAAGGCAGATAGAGTAATGGTGATAATAAGCTAGAGTCTAATTTGTTTCACACATGTGCAGCCTTGATAAAGACCTATTTATGACGTGAGAAAAGGTTAAAAGTGACTTGAAATCACTTAGTTTAGTGTGATAAGGTGAAAATTATTATAACCTCACTTGCATCTTATGATATTGATTACCTTTATGTGTGTCCATGATTATACATCTCCATCTCCATGGAGGAATCAGGCTCTTTACTGCCAAACACTGAAATCTGCACCACCACGTTTTGCTCAACAATGGTTTTGTTTGCAAGGATGTGTTCTGTTCTGCGTAAACAACTAAATTCTTCCATACTCTGGTCCATTATAGCACATACTTCCCTTTGAAAATGATCAGCATCTACGCTAAAATTTTCTGGCTGAAAATTGAAGATCATACAAACTCTTTGCAGTTCATATTTTCTTATGAATGTATAATTAGAGGTTCCCATAAAACAGGTTTATGAAATGTGAACTGTTCCTGATTAGTAATGTCAAAGTTGTTCCAATGGCTTATTTTCATTAGTTGCAACATCCTGTAAGCTTAATAAGAACACAGTGCCTTAAATATCTAATAAAAATAGAGCATGAAACCATGAAAGAAAATTATTTAAGAGTCTGCTGATATTAATGGTTGGCAGTGATTTTGTTTTAACTTTATTCTGTAACAACCTAGATGCAGCATTCCCAAAGCCACGTTGCATGCAAGTAAGGAACATGGGTTTTTTTAGGGCAGGTGGATGCTGTTATTAGTCAAGCAAAGAGAAAGACAAGGCAAAAATCAGAAATAAGGATGGGAGAAAGTAAATAGAGCTGTAAGCTGAAGGGGAGAGCAGTACTTGTATTGTGCATGAGATTCTTTTGTCTTAGTAAGTTTTTTGAGGTGGGGAATATCTTTCTGCCCTGCATTTGCATAAGCAACCAGAAGAGATACACTTGCAAATACACATATTTATTCTACTTAACACACTGAAAAGCCCAAATGCAAGAGGAATGTAAAGGTAAACCACTAAAAGGTTCATGCACAACTATGAATCTGCTCTTACATGACCATATGTCTGCACTGCTGTTTCCACACAGCCCCTGCCAGAATAGCAGCATATAAGAATAAATGCCCTGGTTGTTGAAGCTAGTGGGAACTGAAGTTATTTTGCATTATACTAAACCTAGGGGGAAAAGCACATGGCATGTTTCTCAAAACTGCATGAAGAGAAAGTGTAAATTGAAATAAGAGGCCATATCATGGTGCAAAGTTTGGTCTTTTGGTCTAAATAAGCCGTAACTCACCTTCTAACAATTGCAATTTCCTAAGCTTCTCTGAGGGAAAACAGCAAAATGAGAAAGAAAGATGCTGTGTTTGCTGTTTCCTGGTTGAAGTGCCTAGACAGCACCAAAAAAGGTGAAGTGAAATTGCTTGGGATAGGTGGATCACACATGAAAAATATTTCAGAATGTGGTTGAAATGCCTTGGATCACAGTCTTCCAGTTAGATACCCAGCTATTGTTTGGTGTACCTGAGTCTATTTGCAGACACAAACACAGGCTTGTACCATGTTGTGATCAAACTTTTTTTGCAATTTGTGACCTTCAGCTCCAAAAATGTGGCTTGGTAAGGTAAGAAGCTCCTCCAGCTTGCCTGTAGAGAGGGAACCAATAAACACCACGTAGTTTGGGATAGACACTTCCCGCAGAGTGCAGGGCTCTGCATCCATGTGACATAATTACAGTGCAACTTCTTACACCATCACTGAGTAAGGCAGACCTCCCACATCAGGAAAGCCCATATGTCATGGGAATCAGCAACACAACTTGGGAAAATCAACGTGGCACATGTAGAACACCAGCAGCTTTGTAAGAGATCTACTAGAGCGAGCATCACTTTGATTTATGAATCATTGCAGCTGTGTTGCAGTGTGATGTAACAGCCTGTCCATCCCGGTTCTTTGGTTCTTTCCCCAGGTGTGCCAATCACCTCTCCCTTCCCCTCCCCTTGCCCCCTGCTGAGTGCTGTCCGTCAGTCTTGGCATTCCAGAAAGGGCACAGTGTGATTGGCAAGGTTCAAAAGCTGCCTCTCAGCCCTGGGGACACTGGGCCATCCAGGTGTCACTTGTCCCCTGAGACTTCCCCCCCTTACCTGGCTGGTGGGACCCCTACCCCTTCCCTCCCCCTCTCCCTGGGGTTAAAAGATGCAGCAACCACGCGTCTTTTAACCCCAGGTTTTCCCTGTTCTGTTGGAGCTGAGCTGGACTCAGAGGCCTGTGCGCCAGGAATAAAGCTCTGGATTGAAACCCTCCAGCAGAACCCGACTCCTTTTCCTTCACCTCACCTTAAAGCCTCTCCACCAGAGGTAAACCTGAGTTTCTGCATGCCTGGCCTTGTCCCAAGCGCCCAGCTGCAGCATCCAGCCAGCCAAAGGTGTCTGTGAGGGGAAACCACCACACATCCAGCCAGCCAAAGGTGTCTGTGAGGGGAAACCACCACACATCCAGCCAGCCAAAGGTGTCACTGAGGGGAAACCACCACACACCCAGCTTAGCCAAAGGTGTCTGTGGGGTGAAACCACCACACATCCAGCTTAGCCAAAGGTGTCTGTGAGGGGAAACCACCACACACCCAGCCAGCCAAAGGTGTCACTGAGGGGAAACCACCACACACCCAGCTTAGCCAAAGGTGTCACTGAGGTGAAACCACCACACATCCAGCTTAGCCAAAGGTGTCTGTGGGGTGAAACCACCACACATCCAGCTTAGCCAAAGGTGTCTGTGAGGGGAAACCACCACAGATCCAGCTTAGCCAAAGGTGTCTCTGAGGTGAAACCACCACACATCCAGCTTAGCCAAAGGTGTCACTGAGGTGAAACCACCACAGATCCAGCTTAGCCAAAGGTGTCTCTGAGGTGAAACCACCACACATCCAGCTTAGCCAAAGGTGTCACTGAGGTGAAACCACCACAGATCCAGCTTAGCCAAAGGTGTCACTGAGGTGAAACCACCACAGATCCAGCCAGCCAAAGGTGTCACTGAGGGGAAACCACCACACACCCACCTTAGCCAAAGGTGTCTCTGAGGGGAAACCACCACAGATCCAGCTTAGCTAAAGGTGTCTCTGAGGGGAAACCACCACACATCCAGCTTAGCTAAAGGTGTCACTGAGGGGAAACCACCACACATCCAGCCAGCCAAAGGTGTCTGTGGGGTGAAACCACCACACATCCACCTAGCCAAAGGTGTCTCTGAGGGGAAACCACCACACATCCAGCTGGCTAAAGGTGTCACTGAGGGGAAACCACCACAGATCCAGCTTAGCCAAAGGTGTCTGTGAGGTGAAACCACCACACATCCAGCCAGCCAAAGGTGTCTGTGGGGTGAAACCACCACACATCCACCTAGCCAAAGGTGTCTGTGGGGTGAAACCACCACACATCCAGCTGGCCAAAGGTGTCTCTGAGGGGAAACCACCACACATCCACCTAGCCAAAGGTGTCACTGAGGGGAAACCACCACACATCCAGCTGGCCAAAGGTGTCACTGAGGTGAAACCACCACAGATCCAGCTTAGCCAAAGGTGTCTCTGAGGGGAAACCACCACACATCCAGCCAGCCAAAGGTGTCTCTGAGGGGAAACCACCACAGCTGCCGCCCTTGGTCGAGCAGCAAAGGCCAGATGAGCCCAGGCACGTTCCATCCGGCAATATTGGGATTTAATCCCAATACAATTGCATGGAACACCACTAAGGTACATGTGTGAGTATGTCTATAACTATATTCCTGTAATCTTCTGAAGCATTACAGAAGGAACTTTGCCCTGTATAATCTCCTGGGCCTAAATGCCTTTTCAGTATCCACAGGTATAATGAGCTTAGAAGACTGAAATAATCAATACTATTTATTTATGGCATTTTCCTATGCTCAAACAATTAATGAAGGTTTGCAAAACCTTTGTGGTTGTATTGTTATGGACATGGAGACCTGCTAGTGCTGATGCAGGTATGTATCCATGTAATGATACATAATCCACATTTCCTTGGTGGTAGGGAATATCCTGTGGAATAATCAAAATTGTAACTGCACATGGTGCCAAATGATACCCAAACAATTATGTGCTATTGCAGCACGTCCGTACTAAGAGTAGTAGATTTATGTGATGTTGTACATTGCTTTTTACCATCTCTGGATCTTTCCACACGAAGTAAGGCAGTGGAAAGATCCAGAGATGGTAAAAAGCAATGTACAACATCACATAAACATAGTGCAAAAAGCAATATACAACATCATTTTTCCTCATTCAGGGCAAAGAGAAATTGTGCTGCCTTTGCATCCAGATTTTCAGGACTCCACCTTCTGTCCCACTGAATTCCCTGTACCCCAAGGTCTGCTGTGGCATATAGGGCCTAGGAGGGGAACTGATTTAAGAAGACAGAGAGGTGACTTCTGAAGAGGCTGTCAGAGCTGGAGGAGCTCCAGCACAGCTTTGTGCAACAGCTTTCCCCAGCAGGTGAAATGTAGGTCCCAGGAGGGATTGACCCAACCCAAAGAGAACAGGAAGCAAAGGCAGACAATCCCTCACAGACAATCCCTCATAGGACCTTTGAACCCCAGTGAGGCCCTGTCACAGTGGTACCATGTGTGTTAACAATGCCATAATAGCTTTTGATTTAGTATCAGCTCAGAGACTGGCACAGGTTGCCCAGGGAAGTTGTGGGTGCCCCCTCTCTGGAAGTATTCAAGGCCTGGTTGAATGGGGCTCTGAGCAGCCTGGTTAAGGGGAAGGTCTGATGGGGGGGATTAGAACCAGGTGACCTTTAAGGTTCCTTCCCATTCAAATGATTCTGTGACTTCACAATTCTCTCCATACAAGAATTACCACTGTACCAGACACAGTTTCACCCACAGAAGGCTTAAAAATTAGTACTCCTATTACCACCATTTATATGGTACGGCTTTGGGGTGCACACTGGCAGTGCATTCACACACACTGCAAACACCTGGAGGGTTTTACAAGTGAAGGCTCCAATCTGGGGAAAATGCCAGAGGAGGAACATCTTTTTGAAGAAGGAGACAGCTCCAGGAAGCAGCAGATCTCTCCTCTGAGCTTTGAAGTGGGTAAAACATGCCAGAAACCTGTGAATATCCAGGGGCCAAGATTGCACCTGACTTGAACAGGGATAAAGCACTAAGTGCTGTACCCACAAAATGGATGCATTGCTCCCTGCTAGGATGGATTTGCTCTTTATTTTCTCATTCAAGTTATTGCAGCTTGAATTGCTCCTAGTAAAGTCCAGGGTAAAGAAGCCAAAAAGGCTTTTGCATAATATCCATAGATGTTTAATTCAGCCATGCAGTGAGATGTTCTCCTCTCCGACACAAACTCCCCCCCAGGTCCTGCTCTCTCCCCCAGGGGCCTCCTGGCTGACCTTGGTTTCCAGGCAGTATCAGGGTGAGGCCCAACCAGGGAAAAGGGAGGGAGAGCCTCAGGAGCACCTGTGTTCAGGCATAGGAACAGGGGAAGGAGCCAATGGGGTGTAACTTAGGAGGTGCCCCTCTAGGGCCTCCACACAAGTCATCTGTTCTTTTAGGTGAAAGAAGTCAGCACTGGGCTTTTTGGAATTGACTCACAATAGCAAAAATCTGACATAATACGGATTTTCCAATGATAATCACATCAATAATGAATAAGCACTTCTATACCATTTTGGAGAACTGCCGTCATTAGGAAGTCTGTTTGCTTCAGAAGAAAGACTATTCACTGGGAAAGGAAATGTCAAAGACAATTATTTTGCCTAAAGGATCATCACAGTTTCTTTTGACAAGCACTATAGCAATTTCTGGCGTGGTCCTTGAACAGAGTGAAAACTGGCCTGGAATGTCACTGAATGTTTGGAGTATAATTTTCTATCCTGAGTTTTTATTTTAGACCACTGTTGGAATTGAAAAAATAATGCTGTCTTGTTTCTTCCTTAAATGTACTAGCCAGGATCTCAGAGCTTCCCAGTGCCTTTCTTCTCCTATTACCACCTGCAGAAAACTTTGGAGGAGTTTATTTACTGTGAGGGAGAGACTAATTTTCAGGCCCTTTTGACATGGAAATTTCTGCTTAGCACAGCCATGCAAAGTAATTAGCAAATATTTCTGATGGAAGAGCATTTCAGACTATCTCACACTATATGCAGGAGAGACTTCATTAGCAGCAGCACATTTAGGACACACATTAACTATGTGTATTTAAAACACACAACTGAAGAAGCAGGGACACCTTTTAAAGCCCTACCTGACATTTCTCTGTGAGGAGCCCCCTCCTCTCGCTTTAAAAATTGCACAAGACTTTTATCAGCTTTTTAGGTAAATTCTTTTAATGTAAATTCACTGAAACACAATGAATCATGTTCCCTTTTTACCTGAGGAACAGGAGCAGATCAATCTATCATCTACATCCAAGTGAACTTGAAGCCTGGCTGCATTTATGTTGAGCAGCCTTGGGCCTGCCTGGGAATCCCTGCACTTCTGGATGTCCCCAGGAAGAAAAAAGGGCACAGGAGAGCACAGAGAAATGGGCCCTTGAGACTTCTGTGCACAAGAACAAGTGACGGCAGTGACAAGCAATGAAGCAATGTTGTTGCAAAGAAAATCTCAGCAGAAAATACTGTAATAATAAAAATAATAATAGGTTTCTACAGTCAAACAACCTAAGATTCTGCAGGGACCACAAAAACTGTGTCTGCTGCAGTTTTCTTCTCTCAATGTTTTTTTCTGTTTGTCCCATCAGCTGTTAGATGAATGCTTTGCTGCAAGAAGGCAAGGGAGGAAGGGAACCTTCAGTGACTTGTGCATTAGGTGAGAGCCAGAGCAGTCATGTGCAACAGTGCATCTCAGCAGACATCTTCTTTGGGGCATGATAAACTTTTTGAATCCTATTTCTTGACTAGAAGTGGGAAGAGGCAGGCCAGATTCTGCTGTAGGAAGATTTGCAAAGCAACCAACTACTTTGTCATTTGCTTCCCACCCTCTTCCTTCTGCTCAGCATCCCCAGTCCCTGTGAAAGTGTACCTAACCACAACAGTAATGACAAAACCAACAATAAATAGAAACTCCTTCACACACAACCCTGTGAAATTATATAAAGCAAGCCAAAGCTGTAGAGGACAGAAAAGAACAAGGCAAGAATAAAAAGCAGATGGGAATGCAGTTAATGGATTCATATGTTTCTGATATGGAAAGGCAGCCTTGCTAAATTTTTGATCAGACATATCTGCACTTTCAATAGAAGCCAGATTTAGGCTGTGAACTGTGAGGCAATGTGTCATATAAAAAACCATATTTGGCTCAGGTGGTTCCCAAAAGTTATTTACCTTGAACGATCAGTGCTGATCACTGATCACTCTCTGCAGTTGCTTCTGCACCTCTAATATGATTGCCTGAAAGAAACATTTGTAACAACATATCTGAGTTTTAATTTCCATTAAGGAAACAATAAATCATCTCATAGGTTTCTGAATTCATGTGCATAGGAAAGGAATGACTTTTCTGGGACAGGATGATTTTCTATTTCTTTCCCTACATATGCAAGTCTATCCAGTTCCAGTAATGAGTGTGGAGCTGAAAAACAGTGCTCATTGCCTAATCTTATACTTACTTCAATGTTCTTCCAGAGGCATGTCAGCATGAGGACATTTGATTGCCCCAACTTCCACTCTTCTCCAAAAACATCTGATATTTTTGGTTGTGGACAAAATTTTAGAAAGATGACTCCTTGTGGGAAGATAGAATGTAAAAGAATAGAGATAGTGCAAAAGGCAGTCTCACCCCTGAGGAGTTGCAGCTGTACTGATTACCAAAGATAGGAACAGGCTTGCCCTTGATAGGCCACAGCTGTGTCCAATAAGAAGATGAGTGCTAGGAAAGAGTGGGTTAGCTGCTTGAGAAGAGCTGGAGTTGGTTGGCTGTGCAGGGCTGCCTGTGAGACATCACTGAGAAGGTACGGAAGATTTGCAATAAGATGACAACAACTCCCAAGCTCCATATGGATATATAATTTATTATTCAATCGGCCTTTCAAAATACTTTAGGTTAGCAAAGTTATTTTCCCACACACTTCTTTGCCTCCTCTTTCATAGTTAGGATGGGAAGGAGAAAAGGGAGGAAGGCACAGAGTGACACTTCATTTCACTTCTGTGTGAGCCATGCAAATGGAAAGGCTGGTAATGGAGACTCCTTCCTAATTGCCTTCACAAGTATAAGGGCCAGGTTTGGCACCCAAGGCAGAATCAATCATGGTAACAATTTACTGAAAAATACGATGAAATGAGATCCTTAGATCTGATAGGCCCTGATGCCTGCAATTAATTAAAATATATTTTAGTTTGTGAAATAGCTGGCACTAGATTTCTCTGCCTCCTAAAAAAAACCAAAAAAAACCCCAAAAACTAGGAGGCAGCTCCCCATCACCCAGAGCAAAAGATGCTTTTTATCTTTAGACCTCGGTTCCAGGCACCAGCACATTCCAATTTCTACTGGCTTTTTGGCCCGTGGTATATGGACTCTGTACTGCTTTGAGTTAATCTACTGATTGATTTAAAAGCCTGTTTTTAAATCTGGGAGCAAAATGGACAAAGGGAAATCCAAGAAGAAATTGAGCAAAACATGACATGGAGGTGAAATCTTGTTTTCCATATATAGGGCCAAATGTGAAGTCAGTGGAGAAGATTTGAACATCCAGAGGTGGAGCTGAAGGCAGGATTTGGCCCTTGAAGCTGTGGATTACTAGGTTTGGAAGAGAATTCTGGTCACTCCATTGCAGCTTGGCTCTGACAAAATATGACTTCTGGACCTCATCCCAACAAGACAGGCACTATTTCAAACAATAATTGTTCTGTTTGCATAGCTTAGGATTTCAGTCAGTTATAAATACATCTTTTAAATTAAATTTCCCTTGGAAAACAATGATTAAAGAAATGAATTATTTGTTAAACTTGGGGTATTCTTGGTGAAATCTAGAACTTAGGGTGGTGTCTATTGGGCCCAAACCACTGCTTAGTTTTTGCCATGACCGCAACAATAGAATGCTCCATCTCAAGCAGAGAATGAGTTGGCCTCGCGGTTTCCTTTGCCTTTCCTGTAACAAGGCCAAAAATTCACAGGCAGCAATGGCACAAAGTCTGTTGTTTTTCTCTCTCTCCCTGCTCAGTGAGGACAGACAAACCATGGCTTTCAAAACACTTCACCAGTGGACCACACACAGACTGAGGTTAAAGCTATTATTGTTGCTTTGTCAGGCCTTGCTTGTCCGCTCTGCCAAATGAATTGCTTGTTCCTCTATTAAATAGGATTCTTTTCCAGTAGCCATCTCCCTTAACCTCAAAATTATCTCCTTCCCTAGTGAAGAAAGATCAGCTGTGTACTCTTGTCCCTTGGCGAAATGGCAGAGACAACATTTCACCAATGGATGTTATAGAATGTTCCCTGAACCCCTTACAGAAAAGGCAAACAACAAAAAAAGGCAAAATCTCATATTTTTCCTCCCTTTGGGGCTGGAGAGTAAGTGTATGGTACTCAGGTTTCCCCCAACCTCTTTAACTGACCCTTCAGAAAGTAAAGCCTGACTTTTTTCTTACAAAATATTAACTTTTCTCTTAGATTTATACCTATCTATGAGATATAAGAAATGTCTAGAAAGCCTTTCTGCTTTCTGTGATTTTTCAAGGGATGAGCAAGATGATTTTCTAAAAGAAAGGCTTCTCACTCTGTGTGCAGAGTGCCTGTCACTTAACGTATCTTTGGTCGTTGTCAGCATTTCAAGGACTTCAGAAGATTGCCTAAAATATCTACAGGACTATCATTATCTTCCCTTGTTCAGTTTCCAGTTCACTGCTCCTATGTTCATACTGCCTCTCCTCATTTTCCTAGGACTGTGAGAAGTAGTCCCAGAGTCCAACTTTCACTTTTTATTCCCTTGTCCAAGTTTAGGGCAAATTTGGGAGAAAACCTCCAAAGGGGCTCCTCTAGAAAGCAGATTCAAGCAGCCCCTCCCCCAACTGATTTGGGAAAAGATTTCCTTGGAGAAATGTGGAAAAAAACCCCTGTTTATTTAACAGGCAAAGCATTCACCACCACAAAAAAATGAGCAATATGAAACAATAAAACTTGTTGCCACTCTGAAGAGATGAGGAACTCAGGAGGTGCCCTTGGTGGGCTGTAGCTCAGCTCACTCTGTTATCAGTTTGTTATCAGTCCCTCAGGGCTGGAAATGCCGTGATGGCCACAGGTGCAGCTGCCCGTGCTCTGCTGGGTGTTCAGTCCAGAGCAGGGTTAAACAGCTCCAAGGAAAAGGAAAACTGCAGTCCAGGGAACCTCTCTGTCTCAGCTAGCTAAAAACTAACTAAAAGCAAAAGAGAGATCCGTCCTGCTGTCTGTCCATCCACAGACAGCATAGCCCAGTAGAGGGACTGTGGAGGAGCGAGTGCAGCTTCTGAAAACAAACTGCGCACTTCTCCTCTCCCACGCTTCGTTCTCAGAACCAGTCTTGAAGGTGCAAAACTTATTTTTGGGCTAAACAGACAAATGGGGATACAATTCAGCATCATAAAGTCACCCCAGGACAGTACAGTAAATTTTCTTCTGGTGCAGCCTTTTTTATTTTACCCTTCCCTTTGACTTCCTCTTTTCTGTCACCAGTTTTGTTTTCCTAACTGTTTATCAAGGCCTCACTTGGTAGCTCGGCACAGAAGGTCTGTGTTAACAAATGTACAACCATGGTCTAATCAGATTTAGATGTGATTTCTTCCTTTTGTTGACTGGCAGGTGACAGTTAAATCTTTCAGGCTCTCTCAAGGAGGTGGAAAATATTTTGATTTTTTTCATCTGGGATTTTCCTTATATGAAAAAGATAATGCCCCAAAGGGTTTGCCATCTGAAAGCATGGCATATACCCAAGCAAGGTTATTTTTGCTGTGTTTTTCCCCCCAGAAAGCACAACCAACATGGCAAAACTGGTTGGAAATGCTCAGATCACAGCCAAACTAAGTGGATTAATCTGTTTATTCTGGTTAATGATGCTGTAGTCTGAAGCCTGCTCTGTTCTGGGAAGAGGGGAAGCAAGGGCAGCTGTGGAGTGAATCTGCTGACTCCATAGCAAGGGCCACGCCCCAGTCCACCCTCTTCTTACTCCTGTACCACCTCCTGCACTGTCTGTTCCTTGCAGAGCATGAGCATTTCATGGCCATGCTGGTTTGGGGGGCACTGGGGAGGCTCAACACCTTGCTACAAGGGATGCAGATGGACAGTTCTGCACCTCTGCCCTTGCCTCAGAGCAAACACTCCCAGACTGAGTCACAAGGGAAGGGCAAGGGAGGTTCACATCTCTGCTCCTGCACTGGAGAAAGCAGACATGCAGGGCCCACAGAGACACAGGAATCTTTCTTGGCATGCCTTAAACTGGGGTCGCTCAGCACCTTCTGCTAGAAACCCAGAGAAAATAGCCAGAGGAAGATTTTGGTTGATTCTGAGTAACAGTCAGCATTTCAAACATACATGATTCAAAGGATACAATATTTCAGATAAGGTCTGTGTTTAAATAGCAAACCTCAGCATAAAAATGTGTGTGCAAAAAAAGCTGTTAAAAACCGACATCTGCGTTTTGCATGGGCGTGTGGCTACACACTATTTTTAAGTTTTCCAGAGAAAAAATTGAACAGGAAAATGTGGGTTTATTTAAGTTTCCCAAGTGGTCAAATCAACTGGCTGTCATGCTGAGGGGATGACACTTCCTCGAGCAGCATCCAGCAGAAGAGCCCCTAAAGGAATTGTCCCTTCTCTCCCATGCAGGAGCATGCACTGCTGAAGCAAAGCACTCTTAACACACTGAGATGTACAAATTATTTTTTTTTCCCCCACTGGGACAAAACAAACCAAAGCAGACTCCTAAGAACAAAATAATCTCTGTGTGTCACTGGGTGATGAGACTTTCCCCTGAAAGACAAATGCATGACAAATTGTACTGGGGAAAGCACACAGCCAGGCTGGTGGCTGTGCTATGACTGTGCTGAACCAAACATGTGGGGAAGGAAATTTTTGGGGACATCTGCACCAAAATATGGACTCTTCTGAACTTCTGCAAGCAAATAATTAATGCCATAGTATTTGATATGAAGTTTCTATGTGAGGGAAGCTTACATTTATAGATGTTCTATGGACAGATGTACAGATGTAGAACAGAAGACTTGCATGGAACAATGGGATTTTCTTCTTCTCAATTAGTTGATATGCAGAGGACCACTACAAGAACAACAGAGCAGAGAGGTTGTTTTTGTCACACTCACCTGAAAAAGAACCCAGTTAGTGTTAAAATCCTATTGGAGAGTTGGAGATGCTGCAGAGATGTCACTTTGATGGCCTCAGCAGAGACATTCATGATATAGGAAGGCAGAAGAAAAAGTTTGGATCTGGAAGGCATACACCTGTTCCTTGAAGGAGGAAGGAAGTTGTGAGGGCATTGAGCCTGCTGCTCCCTGATGGAAACTGCACACAGGATCACGGGGACAGCTTGTGGTTGCTCAGTTCCCAACAGGAGCACCTCTCGAGCCAGCCTCAAGAGCCTCCAAACAGGCTCTTCTCCTCTGAGAAGCGAGCCTGGAAAAGCACCAGGCAGAGAGAACATTGCAGAAAGTTTGCTGTGAACTGTGAATAAAGGATTGCTCGTGGTCCTGTGCAGCTGTGTAGGTGTCTGGGGACTGGCAAACCTGTTGGATGAGAGAAGATGCTCTCCCTGAGGAGATATGAGCAGAGGAGTTGTAGCAATTGCATGAATTCTTTGATACTGTGTGCAAATTCCTGTTCAGGGGAGGGACCCGTACCCAGGATGAAGTGGAGTGAAGAACAGAACCCAAACTACCATCCCTGAGTATAAGCAAATTACTGCTCTAGAACAGCAAACATATCACCACAAGGGGTAGGGAGCACCACTGAGGGGTCTGAAGCAAGGGGGGTTCAGCATTGCCCTCAGAAAACCCAATGCCCAAGAGTCTCCCTGAGCTTGTCCCGTCTCCGCTATCAGTAGCTGACAAGGGGACAAGTTATGACAATAAAATACCATGCTCCTTTATTTTGTCTTTCACTGGAAAACACAACAGATACTTGAGTCAATAAAATCAGATAGCAAGGAGCCATGTCTGAACCCAGTAAAACCAAAATTCAAATGAGTTATTCTAAATAGAGGTAGAAGGCAAGCAAAAAAGTCACTCTCAATAGCAGATTCAGCTGCTTTGGAATCATATATGGCCAGCCAAGGATGATGTTCCAAAGAAACTGCAGAAAAAGAACATGTTCAGCTAGTTCCCCTTACAAAAATTAAAGTTAAAATAAAAACATGACATCTCAAAATCCCTGACAAAAGGCTTGCTTTTTCCACAGAGCCTGATGAATGTGAATTACAAGAAGCTATTGCTGTTCAAAGGAAGAAAATTGGATAACCTAAAATGGGGTGCAGACAAACATCCTTGTGTGCCTTCTGGTTAGTAAAATAAAGAACACTAATGTTAGCAACAGTGCTAGAAAAAAGTAGACCATTTCAAACCTGAGCAGCCACAGACAGATACTTATATGGAACAACTCTAAGAAATTTGTCATAGCAAGGTGGGAGGGGGCAACTGGAGGAGAAGTGAAAGCAGTTTGTTTGATAATGCTTATAACCAGAAATCTTTGTGCAGCTGACAAAGCAGAGTACTTCAGAAGGGCATAAGGGAAATCTGAGGGACACAAAGGGAAAAACAAACACTTATGGAAAATGTATCTGAATGTGCATGTAGAGAATATGAATTACCAGTTATTGAAAAGGAAGCTACTATGTTATTGATGCCTTAAGTTTTAGCTTGGATATTTGGCAGGTTTTGTACTGCATTAGTATATAACTCTGAACTTCATATAAAGTGTCAGCAAGTTCTTTTCACTGTTAAGTTAGATAAAACAATCCTTTTCCAGCCAAGAAGGGACAGAGAACCCAGGGCCCCCAAAAAATATAAACAAGAATGAATTGAGGAGAGCAATCTGGGAGGATGGGACTTCATAACCTGAAGCTGTAATTGGACAATTAACCCCAATATTTAAATGGACCAAAACTTAGAAAAGTGTGAAAACTCTTAAAGATGGACCTGTTGTCCATCTTGGGTGTAGCCTTGGCCAGGCTCTTGTACTGCCCAAGGTGCATCCTTTGAAGGCCTTTTAATGAATACCTACTTTATTCCTTTAACACTGTCTAGCATCTGTTCTAGGTAGCCTCTCAAGGCATCATTTCCACAATATTTCATCTCCAGACTTATCTCAGTTTGACATCTAAGCAAGGGACCCACCATAAAGAGAAGCAAGGGAGTATGTGCTGTCAAATTTACATCCAGTAGCCTAAATTAATTTTTATTACTGTAGAAATGTTTTGATTCCCCCCCCTCCCCCTGCTCAATAGCCACTTAATCTAATAAAGTTGGCTTGATAATATGTTTCCTTCCATTTACATGCGTGGTCATGTAGGAGAGTCATTCTGTAGGCAACTGTGGGGAATCTCAAAATGGACAGATCTGTGTAAGCAAACTGAGCCTGTGTGTCCATATTCTGAATGGATAGAAGCTCTTGGCAACCATTCAGCAAAGGGAAGTGTTCTGGATGTAAACATTGATGAGGCCAGCATTTTTTAATTTCTCACTTCTTAAGAGATCTTTTGCAAAGGACAAAAAACTTCTCTTGCAAGCAGTGGAACGCAGCTTAAAATGTAGCGTTGTGATAAGCATCTATCTAGTCTGGGAAAACAGGTTATGTTTTTAGACTTACGAGCAAAAATTGTATTAAACCATTTTTAAATACTGTTTAGCCTCCTGCATGAATAATGACAGGAACAAATTTAAAATATTAGTCTTATGAATAGCTAACATATGTTCTAAAAGCTTGACTGTAAGGGGAGCTGAATTTTCCTTTAAAACCGATTATAAAAATATGGAGTTTTTAATATGAAAGACAAAACACATAAGCCAGGATACAATGAAGGAATACTTAGAAAAATGCCAAGTTTGTGTTTGTCCCTCCTCCCTTCCTTTGGCTGATGGTGGTCTGCAATCCTCTGAGCCCATATCTCCTGCTGATGGAAATGCAGTGGGGACTGACTCCTCCCATCCTGTCACAGAATCGACCTCAAAGGGCTTCTTCCAGTTTGCCCCTTGTAGTGGCTTTGTCACTGTGGAAAGATGAGCTTACTGGAAGGCAAAATCCCAAAATAAATAAAAACGAATGCCTGTGATTAAGAAACCCTGGCATAGCATTTACATTGCAGAAGTAAATGAAACACATCTGCAAAGTGCCTCTGTTTTTCCAGGAAGAGACACTGGAATGTGAATGTGGACTAGGCTGGGCCCTTATAAACTTGAAGAATGTAGGTCAGGTGCATTGCAAATCTGTTATCACATCTTTTTCCAGAAACAAGATGAGAACATTTAAAAAATACAAGCCAAACAAATCCTTTTGGTGAATGACTGAGGTTATACTGTGGCTGAATTTTGACTCCAAGATCAAGACCATCTTTACAATAAATGATCTTTTACTTATGTAGTGAGATGTTGATCAGCATTTCTATCTGATGTCTTTACCAGCACTTACTTATTTTCATTAATCCTCTCCCTTCTGCACTGCACCTGAAGAAACTACTTTCTAAAATAATCTGCTATTTTCTCTGAGTGTCACATAGGTTGAAAGTAGAGATATGGAGGACGACGCTGTGACAGTGTCTAGGAACAAAAGCTTTTAGGTAGCAACTTTTAATGGTATTTCCATGGATCATTACCTTTTTTTTATGAGTTTGTGGTTCCTTGAACAGGACCCTTCTTGCTGTCTGAAGCCAGGCCCACTCCCAGCAGATTACAATTCTTTGCTACCCAGAGCACAGGTAATTTTCTTCCTAGCACTCATCTCTGAAGATGTTAGGCAGATGGGAAAGGACCTTTCAGGGATCTTTCGATAATTATATCATAGCTGTATCATTCTAGCTTGCTTCTTGCTCTCCAGTAGGTATGCCTAGGAGGGGGGAAATTAGACAGACTACAACCTGTTGTTGTTCTATTTCTAGAGTCCCATACTGCTGTTGTTATCAGATCTCTGAAGTCCATACCTCCTTGGTGTATTCTTATGGCTACTGATCTTCACAGCACAGCCACCTTCTTCTGCATGTTGCTCAGGGCTCCACCAAGGCTCACCCTGACTGGCCAACCTGCCCCCTTTTATCCCAGTTCTCTTCATTGGTCACAGCTGCAGCCCAGTGAAGGACATTGCAGCTGCAGCCCATCAAGGACAACCGGGACCTCTGGGGCAAAGCCTCTACACAGATATTCAGGTACAATACATGCATTTTGCTAGGACTCAAAGGCCACCTCTCCTATAACAAACCTGTGAGACAGAGACACATTTTACTGATCCTCCCATTCACGGCACTGCTGCTCAGGTCTCTCATGCCAACACTGTCAATGTTTTCAGCATTACCTCTCTCAGAGCAGAAGCCCTAAGAATGAGGGCTTCTAAGAGAGGCGTGAGTGACAACAGCCCCTGAGAGATGTCAGTTCTTCAGAACAGATTTTTGAGGCCTAAATCACCAAAAGTCAGGATGTTTTTGCAGATTGATGGAACCAGTTTCTTCTCAAACATCAACCAGTAACACCCAAGTGTTCTGAGCCAAGAGGTTATGTACCCCCAAATTTCTGCAGGCTCCAGAGCAGCAGGAATTAAAGTTTTGCAAGCCTAATTCCTCATGTTCCCTATTAAAAGCTTGACTTTCGTGTTGTGCAGAAATGTATAATGAGGCGTAATTTGAATTTAGTGAAAATTTTGTCTGCTGATAGGTTTTATCCTGTATTTTTTCTTTTCCCCCCAGTGGTAAACATTGGATGTAATTACAGCAGCAGAGTGGATATTAGTCTTGTCTGCAAAGTCTTAAAGTACTGAAAAATATACCTGAGATATTAGGAAGTAAAAGAGGGTGTAGTCTATTTTAAAAGGCAATTATCCAGTTCCAGGTGGTTGGAGGGCAAGATCAGAGCGTTCATTCATGATGTGGGTGGTCTGGACTGAGAGCTGAACTCGGTGCAAGGGAGTGGACTGCACAGTGGGAGAAAGAGAGAAAGAAAGCTTGAATTTATTGCCTTTTTTACTTTATGACTTTAAGTAGAAGTTATTAAAGGAATATGTGCAAAGGGAAAGTTGCTGGTGGAGCAGGCAATACATAGTTTAAAATTACTAAAGATATTTAAGACAACCTTGGGAGAAAAAAACACATAGGAGAAAAATTTCCGAATTAGAAGTAGCTGTGGGGTAAGCACTCAGCTCTGAAACAATTCTGAATTTTAGAAAATCTGGATCCAAATCTATTGGGCCGTGGCAAGCCATATTTCTTGTTTAAAATATTTATTTTACATCCTCAGGGGCCTTCCTGTTTTTGTTTAGTTTATAGAGCACTAAGGATTATTTAGGAGGGGCAGGGTAGGCATCTTCCTCTGGTGATGGCATAACAGGACCCTCACCATAAAAGGGGTGTTGGGAGTGCTGCAGTGGTGTAATTTAGCAAAATCAACTTTATGGCTAATAAGTATGTGTTCCAATTCAATGCTCATAGGCAAAATATTCCATAACCATATTACTGCTTTTACAAGCAAAGTTTTTCAATCACATTTTAATCTGGGAGGCACTTTTCTGTCTGTGGCATTCACATTTTCTGCAAAATCCCTTTGCCCAGGATTTTTCTCCTGGGAAGCTGAGAAGCCTCAGAGAAAAAGGAACACAATAATTATCTCATTTGCTTCTCCTGTGTTGTGCTCACATGTGGAATGTGTTTGGAGATTGTTCACCCACAGGTGATTGTTCCATTGGATTCTGCTGTGAGGTGTTTTCACTCATTGGCCAATCAGGGCCAAGCTGTGTCGGGACTCTGGAGAGAGTCACAAGTTTTCATTATTATCTTTTTAGCATTCTGTAAGTATCCTTTCTGTATTCTTTAGTTTAGTTTAGTATTCTTTAACATAATATAGTATCATAAAATAATAAATTAGCCTTCTGAGAACATGGAGTCAGATTCATCATTCCTCCCTTCATCGGGGCCCCCCGCACAAACAATATCTGTCAAAGAGAAGAAATGCTTTTTTTGCTTTGATTTAAAAAGTAATAATAGTTGTATTTTTGCTCTCCATGGAACATTTATACCTGAGTTTGTGATGCACCAGAGATGGAAGCAGGTGCATGACTTCTGCAGCACTGCTGGGAAACTGGACCAAAGCCCCTGTGAAAATCACTGAAAAAAGACCTAATTTTAGTGGCACCAATCATTCATGACAGAACACAGTTTGAGCCATTACACTTTCAAGGTCACTGAAGACAGAAATAGAGAAAATGAAGAACAAAATATTCTAGAGCAGCTTGATTAGAGCAAGTGAATAAGACAACAACATTTTACATGTAATGTATGCTTTCAAAGTCAGCTATAATTAGTCTAAAAGGTTTCATCTACTGAAAGCAAGTTTAAGGTGGGAATTTTGTTTAGAAAAATAGAAAGCAATGTTACCTAAATTTCTGGGGGGAAAAGCATGTTCAAGTATGTTATATCTAGTATTCCCAAATTTTTAATGAAAACTATTTCCAGCCAAAATTAGAGATGGACCAGGGATCATGTGGAGTCTCCATCCTTGAAGATATCAGCTCCACTCATCCCCTTGCTCACCTCTCCCCAGGTGGGACAGGGTGGAATGAGAAGGGCAAAAGTTGGAAAACCTGTGTTTTTTGATAAAGACAAATTAACAGGGAAAACAAAAGCTGTGTGAGTTAATAGAGCAAAAATATGGAACTCAAATTTACCACTTCCCTTGGACAAGCAGGTGTGCAGCTACCACGGGGAAAGCAGGGCTCCGTCACGGGCAGAGGTTACTCAGGAAGGCAAACACCTCATCCCCAAAGTTCTGCCTTGCTCCTCCTTCCTCCTAGGTGTTATTGTTGGGCACATCATGCGTCCCAGCTGAGTCCCCTCCCAGCTCCCAGCTGCCTGCAGTCACTGGTGGGGCAGCATGAGAAACAGAAACCCTCCACACTGTGCAAGCTCTGCTCAGTGATAGCTGAAACATGGGGCTATTATCAACACTGTTTAGGCCACAAATCCAAAAGACAGTTCTAGCAAGCTACCACAAAGAAGATTAACTCCATCCCAGCCAACTCAGTATATTGGTTCTTTTTATGACCATAGTGCTTATCTTCCTCAACTATCTCCTAATGTTATTTTACATTCAGTCAGCAAAATCAGTATTTTATAGTTATTCTAGCGTTTTAATTTTGCTTAAACAACAATTCCAATGAGCTAGTTGTGTGATTTTTTTTTTTTAATGATTTCTTTCAGTGAATTGGATATATCCAGCAACTCTGCAGTTGTAAAAGTCCCTGCCAAAAGAAGCCCTGTAGCCGACTGGTGTCACACATCACAGCTCCAGCAAGGGGAGCTCTCAGCTAACTGGCTCGTTTCCATTCTCCATTGCATCCCTATAAATCAGCAGTCAGTTGTGTCAGATTCAAAAGGTGTAAGTGGGAACTGAAACTGGGTTTAGGGTGGTTCCTTCCAATCTGACCCATCCCGTGAGTCTGTTACTTGTTGTGCTAGCTAGAAGTAGTATTGCTTTAAAAAAAGAAAAAAAGAAAAAAAGGAAAGGAAATGAGAAGGCACTTCAGCGAAAACAGAGAAAAGGTAATTGGGACAGATAAGGGAAAACCAAACATTAACACAAGAGAATATTTAGCTATGGTTTGTAGTAGTGGAAGGCTGTTGGGTGGCAGAAGGCAACTGGAACACCTCAAAGAGAAAACCCTAGTGATTGCAGCTTTCTCCTTTGGTTTATTGCCTGATATATAATGTCCTGAATACATTAGATATTGCAGGCTCATTCATCAAAAATGTGCTTTAATGGAACCAAGGGTCAAGGGCAAAATGAATGCTGAAGAGAAGGGATGGCCTAAGAGTGGAAGGGGGGAGATGGTTATTTCTATTTCAGCTTAGGTTAAAAGGTTAAAAGGTTGCTATGTGTCTGTGTATGCACAGCTTTGCACAGCACGGGATTTCTGGGTTTGTGAACATAGGGTTATTATAAAGCTTCATGAAAAAATTCTAGATATGCTAGGTAAACACTAAGAAATGGTTTTAAACTAACAAAACAAAAGGAAAAAATGATGCTAAAAGGCACAATTCATCCCTCCTGAGAGAAGGTTGTAATACTTAGCCACAGAAAGAGGGAACTTAAGCATACAATAGGAGGTTTATCCCAAGCTATTTAATTTTACGCTGTCAATTTAATTCAGACTTTTAATGTACAATGTTTCTGACAATCTTGAGTTGCATGTAGAATGGTTAGCAAGAGACTTTTTGCATTTGGAACTTTATGAGATGTCAGAGAAATAAATGTGACAAAGACATCAGAGATCACTGGGGTCTCCAGCTGAGTCACTAAAAGAACTGTGAGCGAATACTATGGGAACCACTGAGTCCCCTTAGAGGCTGTGTGCACATTGCTAACTTGCTTTGCATGAAAAAGGAGCTCAAATAAAAAATTCCATATTTATGAAATTTGAATTCACTTCAGAATATTT
Source organism: Molothrus aeneus (assembly GCF_037042795.1). Lineage (NCBI taxonomy): Eukaryota > Metazoa > Chordata > Aves > Passeriformes > Icteridae > Molothrus > Molothrus aeneus. The sequence continues at coordinate 5,411,959 of NC_089649.1, read as the reverse complement.
TAATAACAATAATAGCTTGATTAAGATCTAAGTGAAAATATGAAGCTCTAAAATGAGCTACTTTAATAGTACATAATTTTCCTTTTGAAGCTGTGCCTGGAAAGGAGTTAATCCTCATGGACTAAAGAACACAACATGCATGGGAAAGGTCTTTTGAATGCTTATTCATTTCTGCAATGTTAATGACACACAAGCAATTGTGCAGGGCCCACCCACAGAATGAAGACAGCAAATACCAAACTCTCTCAAACCCCATTATTGCCAAAACTTAGATTGCCTGTACAACTGCTGTTCAGCCCTCTTCCATGCAGGCTTTGGGGTAAATTTATTAGTTTTGTGGATATAAATTATTCTTTTACAGCTGAGTCTGCCACTTGGTCCAGAATTGCCTGTTCAGGGAGCTCAATAGCTCTAAGATATTTAGCCTTCCCAATTTTGCCAGTGACTTACTTATTACCCAGCACCTGAAGCCTACACAGAACCTCTGATTCCTTCATATGAAGGAAAGCTGCAGGTAGGGCAATAATCATACCCCTGAAGAAGGTACCATAATGTGCACAACACAGGAGGACTTATTAGGGATGCTCACAACAACCTCAAGAGTGTTTTAGCATTTCAGCACTTCCTAAATATATTTCATCTAATGCTCTAGTTTTTGCATGTTATTTCCTGGGGTTTTTTTTGGTCTGAAGACCCAGTCACAAGCCAGCATAAAGAACAGGGCTGAATTCTGACATGCACTGCTTACATAGAAATGAACTAGTATATTAATAGCAGAAGATTTACAATGGGGGTTATCATTTCCACATACATCCTGTGTCGAAGTGAGGAAGTAGAAATTGCCAAGCATCATCAGCCCAAATTTCTCCCCCCACATCCCTTGAGAAGAGGTGTGTTCACAGAGGTCTGAGCTGACTAAATGCTGTTCTTTAGGTCTGGTCAGCTATCACAGCTTCCCACAAGACCTAAGCTGAACCAAAATTTCACAGCCACTGAAAAAGAGAATTTGCTCTCTCCTCCATCCCCACCCCTTCTCCCCCATCTTCTGGCTTGCACAATGCAGTTTGTATTTCTATACATCTTTGGACCTCAGGCAATGACTTGTGCAAGGCATCTCATCACTGGTGTCACAAAATCTCATATTTACAGGGATTTATTCCTTGGCCACCTCAGAAGGAAATGATCTAATTACAGACTAATACAGTAGGATCATTATTAGGTTAGCTGCCTAAGCCTTCTTGTTAAAAACTCCACTTTGTATTGTCTGTAATTTGTTGGTTTTGACTCTGTGACCAGATTTCCTTCATCTCATTTTGCTTCTTCAGTTGTTTTTTTTCCTTAAATAAAATTTTCTGCCAAACCCCATGCCAATTTCCAAGAATACAGCTGAAAAGAGAGATGCTGTTGTCCTGACACTAAATCTTCCATAGGAAAACAGTGGCCAACACATGGCTCTGAGTAGGGAACAGCGATTTGGGGTGAATGGGGGATTAAGGGACTGCTGTTTGAAAATCAAAAGCAAAAAAGGTGATGCAAAAAGTCTGGAAAAACAGTCATTTGCACATGTTCAGTAGAGACTGTCCAGAACTTGGGAACGTCACTCTTCAGAGATGCTGCCTGCAATGAGCACTCTGGACTTCACAAGGTTTTCTGTGGCAGGAAGGTTTCCAACCCAAAACCATGAATCATTGTTCCTCCAGACTGGGTTGTATGTGTATGCAGCTGATTTAAAGTCTCAAGCCTGCTGATAAATCCTGTTGCTGTCAGTACAATTGCACAGTTGAATTTTACTTGTTTGAACTTTTCACAAGCTTAAGAAATTTGGCATAAAAACTCTCATTTGAAAAAACCTCAACAGTATAAAACCTATGCAAAGTGAGTATTATTATTATCCCATTATACAGATTTGCATTGGAGATATGTGAAGTTTAAAGCCAAATGTATCTCTTGGATTTTGGGCATCCAGCCAAGAAGCAAAATTTAATTTTTCACTTTATTTTTTAGTTTTTCTGAGCGTGTGGCTTGACACAGCTGTAGCTGTGTGTTCTCTGACTCCTGCAAACCTGTTTCAGGTCTCAGAGTCGGGTATTCAAAGAAAGGGGAATGTACAAGGTAAAGACTGCCTGTGAAAATCAGGGTGAAACAAAAGTGATCAGCCACAGCCCCTGTGTGACCTTGCATTACATGGAGGACTGCAGCTAGGATGGGAAAGGGACTTCCTGACCAAGGACTGACTGTAATGTGCTTTTAGTACAGTATTTCTATCAAGTTACCCACCGAGATTAAATGAGGCAAATGGGCATACTCATTTCCCAAAAAGTCTTTGATCAGACCTATTTCAATACCAGTTTGGTCTGTCTGAGATTTTTCTCTTGTTTGTTTGGATGAAAAAAAATATTATGAAATTATCTGTATGTCTTGAAAAAGTATAACCACTGCACAGTATATAGGGCAGATATTTGTATAGCAAAGATGCTATATAGATACAATGATAATGATTTCATTAGATCAAACCTTTCATTGGGATGTATTATGGAGCAATTAATACCTTTTATTTTGGAAGTTAGCTACAGAGATCATTATTATACTGGCAACTTGGGCACTGGAAAAAGTTGATGACAACTACATGTAATATTAATCACACAATATTAAAAAACAAGCAGAGGAAATAAAACAATATTTTCTTTAAAACTGTTGAGACGTTATGACGGACACACAGAACCACTTGTAATTAGGATAAACACAACATCCTCTGAGTACTGCTGTGCTTACAGGTCTTGCAAATAACACATATGATTTGTACTTTTATCAAGTGTGCTTAGACCTATCTCCCCTAATGAGGGATTCTATGTGTAGTAGCTGGGAGCAAAACAAGAATAAGTTAAATACACTCTGGCTGTCCTAACTCAGAATTTCCTCGTATTTATGGATTTATATTAAATCCCTGAGATTATTTTAAAAAATTTTTAGTGTTATTTTATCATTAATCTTATTATAATCCAAAAAACTAACTGCAAATGATTGCTTTGAGGATTGGCAAACATATTTGTGCAGCTTGAAACAATTTATTGAAAACATGTTGCTTACTTAGAGAACATGCTGTCTTTAAATGTTGTTGGTAAGAAATGTTCATTGCTTGGATTTCCATTCTATTTATGGACTCTGAAGACAGGAGAAATACATTTTAAAGTGCATTTAAAAGTTGCAAATGTTTTTAGGATAATTTTATTTTAATCTCAAGAGATCTTCCTTGTCCATAAGGCTCCACAGTGCACAGCACACAAGCCAAGGTAACAGGCCTTTGCAAAACATTTGATGTCTTCTCCAAAGGAGAAACACGTAACCAATCCTGTTGTAAACTGGTGAACTGTGGTTTAATAATGAGAAGATTCTAGTTTCAGATCAACAGAACAATCAATTTTAGCCAAATTATTTCTGTGAACGTACTACATACAAGAAACATTGATTTATGGTAATGCATTTCCTTATTTTTCACCTTTATCACCCTGATATCTCTGAATCGCTATGATACTTCAATGATTTGTACATTTACATAACTCCCTAAGATGGAGTATCTTGTAACATGAAATATCTTTGCTATCTTATAGCTGGTGAAAAGGAGGTGCAGCCTGAGTTACTCAGAGCATACCAGGTACAACAGAACCATGGACCCCCCAAATGGTGAGTCCCAGCGAAATTTCCTCTTTACTGTGTGAAATGGAAGCTCCAGGGGCTGGATCTGCTCGCTGGCCATTGCAAGCATGAGAGCTCCCTGCTCTCCCTGCTGGATACTCTGCTCCCTGCTGGGTCTCCTGCCAGCACGACCTGGGGGGACAGTCTGGGACTATCCCTGATTAACAGCTAGGGAAGCAAAACAAAACACAACACTCTGTTCATTCCGGATCTTTTGAAAAATAAACCTTCACCTTCCAGAAAAACAGCTTATTTCAATGTCATTTTAATTGAGGTCTAATCCTCACTAATCTATGTTGCCTTATATGAAGGTTTTGAGACAGTTCTGTGATTTTCTTCTGCAGCTGCAAATCCTGATACATCTGCCATCTATGCAAGCAGCAAACACATCTCTTCCTTCTTTCCTGGCCTTCCACTGATCAAGTACTTCATCATCTGCATTTCCCTAGAACACAAAAGCCCAGAGTTTTTTCACTATGAATGGCTTTTTATCCTTTCCTTAACTTGGGAAGGGGAAGAAAGGTAGGATAGAAAATTCTGTAGTTTTCAGTATGTGCAAAATTTGGAAGCTTTTAACAGAAGTTCAGCCCCCAGAGCATCTTCTAGAAGGACGGAAGAAATTTATTAACTTGCATTGGGAAAATTTTGCTACAGCACTTTCAAGCCAAATTAAAAAAAAAAAAAAAGAAAAAAAAGAAAAGTAATACAGAATTCTGTATATTCATCTACCTGGTTAGATGTGAAATTCTGCCTGTATATCTGTCTGCCCTCAAATGTCATAGAGGAACAAATGCAAATCCTTTCTCCTGACTGAAGAAAAGAGGGAGTGGGCTCACTCAGAACCTCAGCTAGAATCCCACATTTCTAGCTTGCTTTCCCATTTGGTCCCTTGTTTTAAATTAACAAAGGCAGAATCCAAAACTCCAGCAGTCCAAGTTGACTCTCCTATATTAATACAAATTTTTTAATATCCAGTTTAAATTAGGAGGCTGACATATGTGCTTAGGCATTTAGAACATCTTCCTTTTAAAATTAAATATAGCTGCCTTGTAAAAAATTGAACTTTGGAAACTCAATAGATAGAAAGAATCCCCCAACCACAAGTATGCATAACTTACAATCACAGCCAGACTTCAAAGCTCCTGCCTTTACACCCACACCAGGGTCTTTTCTTATTGCAATTCATTTCCAAATAATTAATTTCTTGCTAAGTGGTAAATAAGCAATTTACACTTTCCCCCTTTATCCTTCATGGGGTAGCTGATGTAATGTTGAGAGCACACCGACCAGCTTAAGCAACAGCAATACAGTTCTGGCCAGGCCCCTCCATCCCAGTTTCCCAGGAATAAGAGTAATGACTTCTTTCCTGTGTCATTGTAACATTTGCCACGTTCTACTTAAGATCTGATTCAGCATCTCCTGCCAAGAATCTATTTCTTGCTTAGATTGATCACGGAGAGTTTAGCCATGTTTTTGTCAGTGCTGTGCCTCCAGAAAGCTGGAATTTTGACCAGAAACTGCACAAACACTGGCACAAACTCTGCAGCACGACTTGCATTTCTGTGCCACTGGTGGGTCCCCAGTAGGACCCGAGAACCTGGATGTTTGCCTGAGTGCTTGAAAATGAAAGTCAGAATTTTTGAGTTTTATCTGTACTCTGCTCGAGTCTCCTTGCTTCCGTCCTGAGCAGCATGCCTCTCTCCAGAGGTCCTGCCAAGGGAGGGGACCCTGCTGTCCCCAGGTGCTGAAGCCACGCCAAGTTAAACGTTGTGAGTGCACAGAGCAGCGTGCAGATGGATCCAGGTAAGAGATTCCTCAAAGACAACACCAGCTTTGTGGTGGGAGAGGGCTCCTCGTCTTTTATCTTCAGTCCACGCAGGTCTGTGTGGGTTTGGGTTCCAGCTAGCTGGATTGGACCCACACAAAGCCCAGAGAACCACGGATTATTGCATATCAGTCCAACCATGAGTGCTTCCATTAGGTAGGTTGGGGTCAGGCAGGCAGAACAAAGTGTTCAAGGAAAGGAAACACCTTAAACAGACTGAAATGCCCCAGTATTTTTGCTGAATGCTGCCTGGAAGACACCATTCTCACTAGCAGCTCTGGCTTGGCTTTGGTTACCATATAAAAAATCTCCCAGAGCTCAGTAGGGTTTCAGGAACTCACGTGCTATATAAACTTGCACTCTTCTTCCCGGAAGCCACATCTCCAGGCACTAAAGATGAGCAGCCCAAAAATAATATTTTGGAAAGAGCACTCCAGTCCACCCTTCATGTGAACAGCTTTCTCACTGGCTTGCCTTGAGGTATTAAAAGTTATGATATGAAAGCCCTCCAGGCAATCTTTCCCTCCTGGTATTGTTAGCTGGTACTTTTACTAATTCTGGTCTGCTGTGAGGGCCTTCATCACTTTGCAGACAGTTCTGGTTTCAATTAGTGCATTTAAACCTCTTATGCTTGGGCTACAGCTTTTTCTAAATCTGCAGTTTTCTTCTTAAACCCATTCAGAACTGGCCATTCTATTTCCTCTACTCACTTTTCTCCCCCAAAAATGTAACTGCTTGGCAAAAAAGTATTTCCCTTCCCTGTGTCGGTATTTTCTAACTGGGTGCTTCCTCTTTTGTTTGTTGTTTCCACGAGGCACAGTCCAGAGAAGAAATTATGTTTTCTGGTCACAAAAAAAAACCCCATAAAAATCAACAATACCCAATGCAAAGCCACTGTTCATCCTCCTCTCCTCAGGATCTGCAAGCCACCAGACCATGAGGCCCTTTCCCATGCCCCTGTGTGTAAGCATGGAATGTGCCTCCTTGGGCTCCTACTCCAGAGGCAAATCCTGCACTAGGTGTGGACGTGCCTTTAGCAGGAATTGCACATCCACGTGGGAAAGCTGAGGCTGACAGCACTAGTGAGGCCGCGTGGTACTTTTTGAAAAGGAGGAGGAAAAAGCACAGACCTGATGATGGGTTAGCAAAGAAAGCCCAGAGAAACACATTACACATCAGACCTGGCTGGGTAGGTGAAAATACAGGTGAAAAATGAAGGCTGCAGCTTCAGGCAGGTGACCTGGAACAGGAACGTGGAGGAAGGCGTGTGACAGCAGCTGAACTAAATAATCCCCAGCTCCAGGGGAGCTTTCCCAGCTCACAGCTACCTGGTAGGAAGGTAACTGCTGAGACACCAAATGCAAAGCGAGGTAACAGAGTCACATTAGACGGACAAGTTTTCACCTTTAAGCTGCAGAATTCCCGTCCTCTGGAACCATCGAGAAAAACCTTGATCCACCACCATTTTGAACAATAGTACTCAAGTGACCCAGGATGCCAGGCTTTCCCAGAGCACCTGAGACTACCCAAAAAATGGCCTTTTAATGCTTTATGGGCACCACAAACCCATGGTTTCACACTAATACTATTGTATTTATGAATCTGGTATATCCTTAATCTTAAAAAAAAAAAAAATACCCCAATGCCAAAATACTGTAAGAGGAAGAGGGAGAAAGAGCTTTATTACATGTGACTGCAGATCAAAACAATTTTCTGTACCTATAGGTGTATGAGAAAAAAATACAACAAAACATAACTTTCAATGAGGTGTTGTTAATGAATGATTTATGGGCCATTTGCATACAAGTACTAAGTCTCATCTTGATAAATCAGCTCAAATTCCACTAGTGCTATTAATAAATCAAGAGCAGGTGAGCTCCATTCTTAATGTTCTTATTATGGCTTCTGTTTGCTAATACAAGTTTTGACGTCTTCTTCACACCTTAGTATGAGACAAAGATACATGTATCTCCTCAGTTAATTAATTAGCAGGATTTTGCATCCCACCACTCTCTTCCTTGCACTCCTTCAGCTTGCTAAAGGGGACATCTGTAACATATGAAGGGTGAGGATACACCCTTGAGCACTATGATAAAACTGAGTCAAATGAACAAACAGCTCTTCTAGAAATGGAAGACTTCCTTCTCCCCTTCTTCAATATCCTCTTCTCAGCCTTTCCCTTTGCTCTCCAGGTCACCCAGGGTGCTGACACCAGCACTTGTCCAAGTGGAAAGTAAGTTGATGCAATTTACTATCCAAGCAGAACTCAAGAAACCCCAACAAAAAATAACACCCCACTGTTTTGAGAACAAGCCAGAATATTTGTGGGAACATTCAGCAAAACAGAAAGAACTTTAAGTGCTTTAAGTTTACTTAAATGCAGTTGCAAATGCCAAAGCCAGCTCAAGGTGAGAGGAGGGGAGAGGATAGTATCTCTTCCTTCTGGTGGCTGCCAGTTGCTAATTTGGCTCATCCACTTATGAAGCTTTATCTTAAGACTCTAAGATACATTAGTGGGCTTAAGAATCATTAAACTACCAGTTAGTCTAATTTTAACTTGAATTGGTGTGGGAATTGGCCCAGCTGTGACTTGGAGTCAGCCAGATTTCATGCTGAAAGACCCAGACATCAGTTTCAAGTCCTGGGAATCATTTGTTTAACTCAAGGTGAGCCTCAGAGTTCCCCCATAAGCCTTTAGTGTTCTTATGTTAAATTGTCCAAGTTCTGCTTGGACATATAATTTCTCCTATATGGTTTATTGCCTTTTTTGCCACTGTGTTTTTAAAACACAGGCCCAAGTCCCATAACTGATTTGGGGTGTTCTGGTGGCGGTTCCCCCAAAGGTGGAGAGAGAGAAAAATGGATGGTCAGATGGCCAAAGTGGAAAGAAGCACATATGGACGCTTTGATTCTCACTGATCATGACAAAAAATTTTCATAGAATGAATTAAAATCAGTTGTGAGGTGGATCATGAAAAGTTTTCCAGACGCTTCTGCTGACGAAATCCATACAAACAGAAAGGGGGAGTAGAGACCTTGTCCACCATGGAAAGACTAAGCAACACACTGTATGTTTTTAATTTTTTAAATAATTAATTCATGGAGCCCAATCCTCCTGTCATTCAACATCTTTCAAACACTTCACAGACTCAATTTAAAGAAAGGCCACCAGCATTGGTAAAAGACCCTGAAATGAGCCAGATCCTGGGGCCATTTCCATTAATTACCTGGAGGAGGGGATATGCTAGTGTCCCCACAGGTAGAGAACCTTGGTGGTTCACAAAAACAATTCATAGCTAGAGAAACAGAGCAAAAAGATCTATGCACTACTTGGAATCTAATTGCAAAGATAATGTTACGTGTTGGAGTAGAAACAAGAGAATTGCAGCCTCCATCTTGCTTCCTTTGGTGGCTGCAAGGAATGTGTTGGATGAACCGCTCTAGCCACAGTGAGTCTACAAGAGCATTCAAGTGCTAAAGGAAGGGTTTAAGAAGCTTCAAAAGGAAAACAAAGACTGATTTAATAAACTCTTCCAATCCTGGGGACCAAAGGGTTGGACGATGGCTGTAGCCTAAACAGGACTGTTGATTCTTTTGGTTGTTGTTGTATTAGTGGTTGTTCCATGTTTGTTTGGATGTCTTTATAGAGTTTTGCAGAGTTCTCTCAGCTCTATCTTTATTGTAAAACAAAATGGAAGAGATGTGGGAATTGGCCCAGCTGTGACTTGAAGTCAGTCGGATTTTACCCTGGAAGACCCAGGCATGAATTTGAAGCCCTGGGAATTCTTTGTTTAACTTAGGGTGAGCTTGAGAGCTCCCCCAAAAGCCTTTACTGTTATTAAGTTGTCCAAGTTCTGCTCCCCTATTGGTTACTTGTTTCCCCTATATGGTTATAGTTCTGGAATGTTCTACCCCCAAGTATATATATTGTTGCTTCCCTTTTGTTTCGGGTCTTTGGATCCTGCCCCTGGTATTGTTCTTGACTTCTCCATGTTTGTTGTTTTTTACCCCTTTATTAAAGTTCTTTTCAGGCACCTCCATTGAGCCCCTCCTTTTCATTTTTGCCGTCCTCGTCCTGAAGTCATGGAACCAGAGAGATTTGTCACAGCCACCCTCACTGCAAGAACTTGGTCTGATTAGTTCCTACACACAAGTAACAGTAATTCTCCATATCTTCACTGTGCTGGTTAATACCCAACAGCAGAAAGGGCTGGTCATTGTATTACATCTAGCATTTATTATGCATCTTAAAAATAGTAAACTTCTACTTGTAATATAAAACATTCTTAAGATGACACAAAAATTAATTTTTTTTCATATTGTATTGATGAACTTACACCTCCTGAAACACAAGCAGGTTCCGGTTGGTGTGAGAACTTTACTCCTTACAGATTAATTTTAAGGATGTGTGATACAGAAAGAGAAAGAGAGAGAGAGAACAGATAAAGAATGAGAAGAAATAGTTTCTACAGATTCTTAGAGATCATTTCAAAGAGAAGGGGGACTGAAGAACATATTGAAAGATACACCGGAATTTAGAAATCTTAATACTAGTACTGGCACACCAATCTGAGGGCAAAAATTTTGCCAGCACCACAATTTTATACATACAAAACTAAGACCTAAAAGCTACACATGAAGGTGTATTGGCCAGACACTGCCACACATGTGGTCCCTGCTCTGCAGAGTTTACAAAGTGCTCACAAGGCACACGCCCAAAACCAAATGGCTTTATGGAAACTGCCTATTTCAGCCACAAAATTTCAAGTGCTTATTAAACTAAACATTCAGCAGCTTCCTACCTCTGCGTTAATCAAGTATTAAATAGACTCAGGAATGAGTTGATGTGGTACAAAGCTTTATTCCCACATGTTGATGAGGGAGTTGGAGGGGAGTGAAACAGAAGCAGAGCAGCCAAGGAAAGCTGCCTGGAGGTGCCGGATGCTTCCTGAGGATCATTCTGTGGTCATCCTTCTGACACACACTTCCAAAGCCAAGGCCCAGCTCATACATACACTCTGGCTGCTGCCTGCACATCTCCCACATCTGCTTCAGGGGTATGTGTGCACAGGGTAACACACCTGCTACACACAGCCACACATGTCACAGGACAACCACCCCAGGCTAGGAACAGCAACACAGGCAACAGACAGGAGAAGGACCCTGTCAGCACACAGGACACCAGTGTGATCATCTCAGAGTGACCTGCACTGCCCAGCAGGCAATCTGCAGCAGGTTTGGACCAGATGAGGCTTTCAGGGTGTGATCTTGGTTCTCACTAACACAAGTAATCATGCCTGGCTGTCTCAAGTGCATAGATCATGTAGAGAATAGGGTAAGACTCAAATTCCTAACCAGAAGCAGATGAAAACATTTACTATTGTGGTTCTTCCGCACACACAGAGTGGAGGGGGTCTAAAAAGGGTCTGAGTGCTGGAGGCTGACAGCATCCCAGTGTGGTGGGGCAATGTTACAGAGCAGGCAAGTCATCTCCAGCACACTCCTCTTATTCAGCAAGAAACTGAGTTCAGCTTTTGTCCTGTTATTGTATCAGGAGCTCCCAGTTAAACAGCAATAATATTTAACCAGTTTTTGTCATTGTTGGGAAGACATGAGGAGAAAAGAGCGTTACCTTATTCTGACTGATTTGTTTCCTTACTATTACTGCTCATAAAAAATGTTTTATGACACAAAACACTACGCAGCTTTGTCTTGTAACAACATACGTTTCATATATATATATATATATATGAGAGAGTTGGACATGTTAGTGATTACATCTGGCAGCCTTCCTCCCTCATTTACTGCTCCTCCCCAAAACAGATTCATAAGAGGAAAGATCTTATTTTATATCTGAACATGGGATAAAATGCTCATCAACTGCTTTAAGTAAAGAAAGATCAAATCCTCAGATTATTTTATCATATAGGCTACACATTCTTCAATGGCTGTAGAAATCACTTAATGCTTCTTTACTCAATTATAAAGAGCAATAATCTCCCACTCTCTCAAAGATTCCCGTTATTATTGAATGGAAGCTATCAGTAAAAACAATGCAATGGGAAAATACCAGGCTCAGTAGGAGCTGGCAAGCACCAGACATAACTGTGGGAGTGAGTCCCACAGGGGGCTCTGGCTAAGATATGCCAGCTATGCATTCTTATTTTATCTTCATTGTAAACTGGGGTTCTGACAAACACCTTTCCACCATTATTGAAATAATGAAACCCAGTGTCATTTTGCAGCTGCAAACCAAAATTATTGGCAAGGGAGGTTTTCCTTACTGTTAATCAAAGCTGATCAGTAATTGTTAGTTTTATTTTGTACCTTTAGACCAATATTTCTCCAGGAAAATGCGAACTCAAACGCTATGTATGTATAAAAAGGTACTGTCCCTGATCCCAGATACTTAGGTGGTGGCTCCATGCCTGGCAGAGATGATGATGTGGAGAAGGAAGAGATCCCATCAGCAGCTGATGAGGAAGCTCAGCAGACCCCCCTGCCCCCAGTCCTTCAGTCTCGCCTGTGCTCACACCCTGCCCAGCTCTGGCCCTGCAGCAGCGTTGGCTTGGGCAGCTTTCTCATCACAGCAGCACGAGTGATACATCACAAGACAGTCAGGGTTCCAAGAGACCCCTGGAGGTCACCTACTCCAACCCCTTATTCAGTTTATAGCTGCATTGCAAAAATCCAGCATCATCTTTCTGACCTGTCAGAAACTGTAATTTCTCCAAGCACCTCAGGTGAACAAAATCACACCTGTGACCAAGCTGGCCTCACTTTTTCACTTGCTTTAGGAGAGATGGATTGAAATGAACAAGTTTAGCTCCTTAACATCTGCTCAGCAAATGCTCACATAAATCAAGATGCAGAATATAGAGTATCTGCCACACCCTGAAGAGCAGTAGTCATGCAAGATGAAGAGCAGAGCGAAATCCTGGACTTGCTGAAGTCCATGGCAAGAGTCCCATTTAATTTCAGGCAGGCCAGGGTTTTAATGCAGATTGTTACCATATGGTAGATTTTAAGACCAACTGACAAATGCAATTAAAGCAGAAAAGAATTTACTGTTATAATAGCTACATGAATTAACTGCATCCATATCACCAAAACCCAATACACAAAATACATGTATCTGCCAGCAACACCTATGACTACCCTCTTAAAAGTATCCATTTCACTTAGGAGAACTGAAATTCCTCTAATCCAGAAACATCCTCCCCCAAGGAAGCAGATTTTCTATATCAGCTTGACTTTTAAGCACAGAAAGATGCCATTATTAATGTTAACATAATTTATTTAAATATACTATCTTATTCATGACTCAGACCTTTTCCCCTTTTTTTCCTATTAATTCTAATAGAAAAGACTGTTCAAATAGCAAGGATAAAAACTGGGAGTTGTTCTTGAGGTAATACAGTGGTCTCCTAAACTCAAACCAAACATCAGCTAATGCAAAAGGCCTAGAGGTAATACTACAAGTTCATGCTCAGCATCATAGTGTGGCTGTTGGATTTTTTCCTTAACTCCCTTACAAATTATTTAATAAAGGCATTGCCTCCAGACAGATATTCTTAAATTCATACAAGACTGAGATGAATTACTATAACTCATGCTTCTCTCAGTATGATTGTTTCAGATTGCTTGTGTATTCAGGAAGATTAATATACACTAGACACATTATTAAAATTCTTTTGTTATCCTAAGGGAGAATTGAAACACCTTTTGCTCCCATAGGCAGCATCTTCATGCTGCAGATGTAAGGTTAACAGTTCTGTGAGCTACTAAGAATAAACAGAGTTGGGCAAAATGTTTTTCACCATGCTGCCCAGCAGTCCAGGACATAAATTTGAGATATGTTTGTTTATTTTGAAACATATTAGTGAGTCTGTTTTTATTTTCTTCTTGGCTCCATCTAATTTTCTCACAAAGTGTGTAAAGGGACTTTCAAGCTGCTGGTCACAAACTCCATTTAACATCTCAAGGTCTTCCTTTCTAAGGCAGGAGAGTCACCCATGTTGACTCTAAAATTCCAGCTTCAGTAAACTATCTCATGTCCAGCTTGGCTCTGAAGCAAAGGCAGACCCTAAAAGATGATTAAGAAGAATGCTTTTTTAGCCACTGCTGACAAGATTCTGGCTACATAAAAAGAGGCAGGAACCACCTTGATAATACCATTCCATAGAGATATTTAAGACACTTGTAGCATCAGCACTCAGTGATTTGTGCTGACAGTCCTGTTGATCAACTTGCACATTAAAGGCCTTCTCTCAACTCTGTAGTGCAAAGGAGACACTACAGTACTGCTGTGCCTCCCAGCTGTGGGTTAATGTTAGTCTAGCATTTCCTGCAGCCTCCTGCTTGACATGCTTTTCCCCCAAAACTATTTATAGCAGAGCTTCAGCCACACAGTGACTTAGAAAAAACTCTGCATTCCTAAGCCCAGCCCAATTCTCCATAGCACAAAACTTTAAGAAAACCCCCAATAATTTGATGGGACTGTCAACTAATGGATAGCAGCGTCATTAGCGCTCTCTACTGGATAAACACATAATTACTCCAAAAAAAAATTGGACATCAGGAACCTCAGTAACTAAGCAGAGTAAAACTACTTGCATTTAAATGATAATGCTTGGAATATATTTATAAAATCTTATTCCGCTCAAAGGAAGTTAAAACCTGACATAAGGATACAACAAAGGAGGTACAGAAGTCCTTGAAAACAAGACACAGCTGAAGTTGCAACTCTGATCTCTGGAGCAGGGTAATTAGAAAAAAAAAAACCAGGCAAGACTGAACAAGAATACTTGAGTCAGGGCGGTTTTAATCAGAAATATTTCTTACTGTTTTTCTCATACTATATCCATATGCACAGATTAATTTATAGCTAACAACTGTGAAATTCAATTTCAGAAATTCCTCTGCCCTCAAAAGCAGTAATGTCTCTGGAAGTCACAACAGTTTGCTTCATCACTGTTCCTACCCTGCTAATACAGGGCAAGCTTCTACTTGGCAATCAGACTAAGTGGTTCACTGGCTTAGTCAACTTAGTTCACTGACTCCCACATGATCAAAACCAAGTTAAGGTTTCTGTTACACCTCACCATCACCACCAGTGTCCATGGCTCCATCTGAATGGAGACTGCTGTAATTTACCATTCCCTCCAGCCAACGCAGAACCACCAAGCCACACCACACCAGCAGAATGGTTGTGCTGCCCTGCAGTTCAACATTATTCAGAGCCAAACACAAAATAACTAAATTGGCACTGAACCGTTAATAGTTTGAGCACCTGCAACCACAAACTGTTGCATAAAAATCAGCAGTGACTGCCCTTTGTGAGAACTTCTTAATACTGCAATTCCCTACAAATACCTGAAGCAAACCTATCCCTACACTACCCCCTTCTACCAGTGGCCATACAGATTTCTTAGCAGTTCTTACAAGTGTGGAAGACACAGAAAACATTTTACTCTAATTGCTACTTGCCTGAATTTTTAAATGCAGAACTGAGACTTTACAAAAAGTCCCTTCTTTAAGTTTTCTAATTGCATTTTTCGCTACCCTATGTTTGATACATAATTTGGGAATGATGTTTATCACAGTAGCATTTAGAAGCTAACCAAGAAAGAAACAGTGTTAGGTGCAGCCCTGTACTTACCTGAATGCAGTGTAGAAGATACATCTGTGTCCTGGAGAGGTCATCAGTCAGCAAGGGACACGAACGAGGTGCAGGAGGGAGAGTGGATGTGAAAAGGAAAAACACCACAACACTGCTGAAGCCATAGTAGGAAATATTTTGTAAGCATGATTTCCACCAAATTTGTTTAGGGGAGAGTAAGATGAAACAAAGCTCCCAAGAGGATAGGGAAAAATAGGTTAAAACCACTACTAAACACAGAACTGCTGAAAAAACTCACCAAATTACAATTTTCTCTTATTTGTGATACCAGTTTCTTTCAGCCAGGCATATTTTTGGTTGCATCACTTCAGTTTTTCATGAGGCACTTAAAGTAGGAGGGCATTAAAGAGAATAGTCTTGCTGGGACCTAGTGGTCGAAGGATAATATGCATCCTAAAAAAGAATTTGGGGTTAAGGAGGTTTCAGGGACAAGACTATCTACAACCTAAAATAATACATTTATCACACCAAATTAGTTTAATTGTGATTACACACATCCATACCTCTTTATGTAAGAAATTGTGCATGATCCCTTAAAAAACAGGGGAGAAAATGTAAGGCAGAAAACAAAAAAAAATTAAACAGCTATTTCCAAAGGAGATTAAGTTAAAAAGACAAATCCCAAAATATTGAGCTTTGTGTAAAAAAAATTGCTTCAATAAAATGTAGAGAGATAGGCTGGGCATTATTATAGTTCAAATAATAAAAACACCAATAGGTCAGAATTACCTTGACCAAGTGATTGCTATACTTTGTCCCACATCTTTTCCTTACGTATATGTGACATGTGAAGATGGTATGGTTTTGCTTAAACAAAGCAAACTGCTTTTGGTCCCCAAAAGAGTAGGAAATCCACAGCTTTGCATACCCACACACTCTGAAGCTCTTGCTTACATTTCTTTCCAGCTTCTCCTTCTTCACAATGCTCTGCTTCTTTTCCTTTCATCAAATCCTCTCTGAAGCTGAGCATTCATGCCCATTCTCAGAACATGAGCTGGGCAATGTGAAGTTCATCCTGGTTTTTCTCACTGCAAATCCTTAGCACCAAAGAGGACCAAATGAGCTAGAGATGAGCTGAGTCGAGCTCAACAGCAGCCTTGTCAAATAAGCAGTTCAAACCTTGCACTTGAAATGCCTCCTGACCTGTGGCTCATTCTGTGCAATCACAGCTGCAGAAATATGGACCACAATGCACAAACTCCTCACTGGAGTTGCTCCCAAGAAAATGAGATGTTGCAGAAATACTCTGCTTCTTGATACTCCCAATGAATGGAAATGGTCTTTATCTATGACAACACTTCAGCCTGTCTTCTCTGAACAGAGGGTGCAGTCTAGTGGACTAATTGCATTTTTGTCTTTTCATCCTTCCACTGTAACACACTCTGGGAGCAGCACTACTCTTGGAGGCTGCTATGCAAGATCACACTGACACTGCCTAGGATCCTGCTCCAGGAACTCATCCTTCTCCTGCAGAAACATTTGTAACTGCTTTAAAAAAAAAAAAAGCACTCCTTACATGCTTCTTTCACATCAAATGCCCAAATGCAAAACACTGCAGACCAATCCAAATGATGATATCATCCACCTAAGTTGCTTGTTTATACTGCAGATTTCCTTCCCCAAGGAATTGTGTGCATAGCTGCTGTTTTCATGGTCTCAGGCAGCAGGAAACACCTCTTGTAGACCTGGGATGTTTAAAGCACAGCACACAAAGAGTAGCTTCTACTGGAGCCAATGCACTCACTTAGGAAAAAAAAAATTAAAAATACTAAATTAAAGCTTGATCTGTCTATTCCCTTGGCAGTCAGCAGATTCAAGTTACTTAATCAAAGGAAAATTGAAACAGCTCAGGTCAAGAGTAATTCTTCAATTAGCCTGAATAGGACTTGGATGAAGGGGAAGTTCCCACGATTTTCTCCTCACAGGCAGTAGCAAACTTAATCTGGAGACCACATAAAGGCAGCTGTTTCTAATGCCAGAGGGAGCTGTGGGCAGCCAACTCAAGGAGACAACTTCAAACTACATATTCTAAGGGCAACCCAAACCTTGCCCTTCCAGACACCACCCAGCAGTACTTCACAGATGATTAACTGGCCTGTTAATTGTTTGAGTTTCTTAGGTATTCCTGTAGTCAAGAAAAACAACCAAACCCAAAAGCTTCCTTTCAACTTTTAGTCTGGGGAAGCTTGAGGAAAAATATAGAAGAGTTGAAAACAGCTTTTGAGAATCATGTCTTTATTTACAGGAGGCCTGAATGTTTCTGTGCCCTAACTTCCAAGTTCAGTGAGAAAGGCTGCATTTTAACCAACTGTGATGTCCTTAATTATTTCAACAAATTGGAGTAATTTCCTCTTCTTTGAAGATTGAAGTATCACCAATTGAGAAGACAACTCAGATGAAATCACTGCATTGTAAATACACAGCAAATCCAGCTACTTCCTTCTCCAGACACAGCTGGACCATCAAGAGTTTTCAGATGACTTATTCTCCATGCTTTTGTCTAAGATCCTTCAAGCTGAGATTTACAGGTAAAACATTAAAAATTAAAAAACCCCAAATCACCACTGTTATATTTTACTAGAACATCTATCTTGCCTCTCCAGTCAAACACATGAAAACTTACATACTTTGAGACACTTTTTGAGATGTATATTTTGACTTCCTTACGCAGCCCAACACATGTACAAGTCATTTCTCCCCATCAATTTTAAAAAACTGATATGAAATACTATTAAAAATTTATGCCAGTTTACAAGATTCAAGCACAGGCATACTGCAAATATGGTTTCAACTGTAGTTCAGTAAAATCAACACCAGGAAAGATACAGCAAGAAAATTAATTACTTTCTTCTGGGAGGCTGAGCACTAAATATGGCAATTCTTTAGTGAACATTTGAGAAAGGGCAAGTCAGTTGAAAAATGGTAGTGATCTTTCAAGCCAAGTACTAACACATCCCTGTGTTTGACAAGGGATATGCCCTCCCCTCCAAACTGGAAAGGCTTTGCATTTCTGCAAACCACTTAAGGCTGACACCTCCTGTTTTGTCATTTAATGCACACTCTAGGAAAACAAACAGCAAAACAGTACACAGGCCTTGGACCAAATTTTGGAAGAACTCTGAATAAACAGAGATCCAAAACAGAGTCATGCAGTGTGGGAGTTTGCAGGCAGCCCCAGTCAGCAACATGGACCCAGATTCTCATCTCCCCAGAAGAGATGAGAATCTGGGTCCATGTTTCTGAAGGCTGATTTATTATTTTATGATATATATTATATTAAAAGTAAACTATATACTAAAACTATACTAAGAGAATAGAAGAAAGGATTTCATCCCAAGGCTAGCAAAGAAAGGAAAAAGAATGGAATGATAACAAAAGCTCCTGACTCTCAGAGAGCCAGCTGACTGTGATTGGCCATTAAATAGAAACAACCACATGAGATCAATCAAAGATGCACCTATTACATTCCAGAGCAGCAGATCATAATTGTTTACATTTTATTCCTGAGGCCTCTCAGTTTCTCAGGAGAAAAAATCCCAAGGAAAGGAATTTTTTCATAAAACATTTCTGTGACAACGCAGCACAAAGTTAAGGACAACAGTCTATATTCACAGAGTAAAAGAAACTGTGATTATAAACTGGTCAGTTTTGATGCATGTTCCCATCAAGTTAAAACTCTTTCCAAGACTACCTTAAAGTGGTCTCCAAAGTGAGGTGCATGCAACCCAAGACAATTCATTTGGGTGCAAGAAGAAAGTATATTTTGCAAAATTAACAAATGAAATTTTAAATAATTTTAAAATAGTCTTTATTTCACTTTTCTCTCATAGTTTTTCAATTTCTACTCCTGTGTATGTACATAATAAATTAGTATAGTAGTACATATATTATTTATAAATTAATAAATACACATAGTGGGTGCACACGTAAGAGTTTTTAGTGATGTGGATGTGCAATCAGAAAGCTTGGAGACCACTGGCCTTGAGGATGCTGTATGATACTACAGCTGCTTGCACAGTCACATATCCTGTTGCTGAACTCATTTTTTTCATGTCAACCTGAAATATGCTCCTCAGCAGCATATTTTCCATATGCCTACTGAGGTATTTCTTCTTCAAAATATAAATGGATATAGTGATACAGTAGAAACTTGTTAAGGATCAGGCTCAGATAACACAAGGCATTGTTGACAAAGTAGCCTTGGGCGGAATAAAGTTAGAGCAGTGAAATTAAAACATGTGCAACTTTTAAATTAGAATAGAGCCAGGCTGTCCTTCCAGCATTTGTCCCATTTCAGTTCAGTACCAGCTCTTCTCCTTCACCACCTGCTGTCCCTCTTGCCTGTGTTGTCTCTTTTGACATGTCCATTTAAGCACTTTTACACCTGATTCCTAAAAATACTATCTGCACCAGAAAAAATAAAAAGGGAACAAGAAATGCGTATCCTGAATCCACATTCCTATCCAGAATCTTGCACATTAAGAAGATATTCCATTTTAAATAAGGAGGGTGCATATTGTATTAAAAAACATTAATCCATGCTTCAGTCTGGGTAGTTTTGGTTGTTGTGCCTTTGATTTGGATGCTTCAATAGAAGCCAAAGCAGATGCCCGGTGAATTGTGTGTGAGCATTGTAACACAAAAGCTCGTGTGCTGAGGCAGTGCTACACTACAACCCACAGGCAGAGCTTGTGCCCGACACAACCCAGCCAGCACCACACAGTTCTCGGTTCTCGGTCACATTTGCCCCCACACCACTGGGATTTAACAACATATTACCCATAGCTCTGAATTCAGACTTTGGTAGACCTATGATGACTGGCTGCACAGAACATTAAAAAGCCTTCAAGATTGTCTATTCCAATCTCATTTACAACATAGATCATTGGCTCACCATTTAAAAATGTCCAATAATTTCCATTTAATTGCAGCCTACTGAAGATACCAAGTGCTACCACTCATTACATTACATTGCAGGTTGTTACCCAGGGAAATCACCCTTGTGTTAGAAACTGAGCACATTTCTTTAGATCACAACTCCTCCAAGCTTCCACTTGCCATGATATAGTAATTTTTATGCTTCATTCCCCTATATCAGAGACCAACACCACCCCAAATTCAGCAGTTAACTTTTTTATGTCACCTTTTAATATTCTATTTATTTACCCTCAAATACTTAGGCCTTAAAAACAAAACTGGTAATGAGGCAAGACAGGAAACCCAACAAAAGAGCAAAACTCTAGGAAGGGACTGGAAGGGACCTCTGGTTTATCAGGTCTAGTTGCCCTACTATTCAGACACCACTTGGCATTTAATTTCTTTGATACACATAGTTTGCTCTTCCTTCGAAGCAAGGCTCTTCCCAGAAGGCTGTTCCAGAATTAGGAACTTGGTTTCTAATCTAAATTTTATTTACAGAAAGTTTATACCCACTTGATTTTGTTTGAACACTCTCATCTCCCAGAGCTTTTGCCCTTTGCCTGTCACTTGTACAAAAAAAGTGTTCTGACTCAAAGAACAAACTTATTGCTACAGATTAAAAAAAAGAAATTAAGGCTTACCCAAAATAAACTTCCAGAGCATAGAGAAGATAAAATATTTGACTTTCCAAATAAGGGAACACAGAAAAGAAAAAAAAAAAGAAAAAACCTAGCCAGAAAGTATGATTGGTTCAGTTATTCAAAGAAGCTTCTTCTCATCCTGGATAAATGGGCTCATAGACAATGCAATCACTTGTTACAGGGGAGACTGCTCACAGTAATCCACTGTGATGCTCCACATAAAAAACTGTAAAAAATTACCAGCACAAAAGAAAGTTAATACAACTCCAGTGACCATTAAAACAAAGACCAAATCACAGTCTGTCCTGGTAGAAGCAAATATGATTTTAAGACATAGCACCTTGGAGTGGTACAACTGTGTCTCTTTCATCAAAGTAAACAACAAAAACCCTCAAGCTTCTGAAACGGTCTGATGCATTTTGTATCTTTCTATTGATTCAACTTAATAAACTTATTAAGAATGGAGCCAAAAGGTAAAACAATAAACCATCCAGCATTCATTCACAAGCAACAGAAATCAAACTACCATATCTACATTTTTCTCTCATGTCCAGAAGACAGCAGCATGCAACACCATAACTGTAAACAATAATAAAGGTGCACATTTCAAAGCATGAAATAATTCTTCACTTCCACTAGGTTTACTGAAACCTTCCAAGCTGGATATCTATGACTCACCAGCCTAGGACAGCTGTCATGTCAGCAAGCAGACTTACAAAAAGGTATCCTGAATTTTAAAACCTACTTTTAAAACCCGTAGCAAATGCATTGACAGAAGTCAACAGGGTGAAAGAAAGAAGTTATTTTCAATTTCAGACATCCATCATTTTGCACCTAAGCAGATCCAACCTGATTTGCATTATTCTCATTTAAATTTTCTATATTTAACCCCTAATTCGGAATAGGCAAAAAAGGTGTAGAAAGCCTTCTAAGAACTCATGAAATAAATAGAGTTCAACAGGTGTACAAAAGACATACTGCATATTATTTTTAGGTAGGCTGCATAATTTGTATTTTTACTGTGAGAATATAAAACCAAACCTGACCTTTACAATATTATGATTTCATATAGAGTAAAACCACTCGCCCCTGCTTCTACTTACTAGTAGTTTAAAATGAGCAGTAAATAGATACAGAGACTAAATATTCCCAAGGTAATGCAATGAGTAGACAGCTTTTTCATGTGTCCTCAGTCTGGGAAAAAAGCCAAATTAACCTGTCTCATAAAAAATTTTCAAACCAAAGCAACCTGGCAGAGAAGCCTAAAAGGCAACAAAAAACCCTCTTAGACAAAGTTATAGAATTTCAAAGCAAAGTGAATTTTCAAAAATAACCTCATCCAAGTGCAATGAAATGAGAATGTTCCTCATGCTGGTCTCAAAACATTGCATGTTTCTGTGGCTGAACCCCTGGTTCAGAGACCTACCACTGAGATAGCAAAGAAAAGAGTAGGCCAAAGCCAAGGTATCACAAACTGGTACAAGAAAGCTTGGAAAGTATTAAAAATAAAAATAAAATATCAAAGTCAGCTGCTCTAGCTTTCTTGAGTATAACATCTAAACCTATAGTCAATCACATAGTTTTAGTGATAATATAAAAATAACTTGCAAGCTAAATTACCTTTCAGACTAAACTTCATATATTTAATATCATATGAACAAGACTTAATTCTCTCAACATATCTTATGCTTTTTTTAAAGCATTTTTAAGAAATTTCCTTATTTCTATACAGTTATGCTAAAACCTGCCAGGTCTGCATGCTGTTTAAGGACACACTTTGTCACCTAATAGAATATAAAAACACAGCAAAAACAGTGTAGAATTTTGTAAAAATACTCTAAATAAATTTACACTTGATTCTAAGATTACTCAAGAATTAATCACTGGGTTCAACAGTCTAAGTCCTTTACTTCTGTTATCCTCATTGCACATCAAAATCCAAGTTGCCATTTCAGTCAAGATTCAGAGGAGTGGATCCTCAGCCTCTGCTTGCCTAATGAGCAGTCAAACAGTGTTCCTTAGGCAGAATAATTGTGGGCTTCTGCAGAGTAAAAAACAAAAAATAAAAAAATCCTGAACTCACCAGAAAGTCCTCACTACCAGCAAAAGCCAAAGGCAAAGCTTCAAAAGACTCTTATAAGCAAAGATCCTCAGCAAAGACCAATAAAGGCAGATTTTCTGTGATTTCATGAACATAGCTCCATCTTTATGACCAGGTTTTTCTCAGCAGTACAGGCCATGAAAGTTATAGATCACTAGGCGTGTATATTTTGAAATCAACAAATAAAGGGCAATACTTACTGCATTTCAAACTAACAGATTTTAACTTCTGGAAACCTAAAAGCTTTCTATAAATGTCTTGATTTATAATGCTGACAAAAAAAAAAAAAAGACTACTAAGACATTTTCTCATCTTCTGCAGCCTCAGAGAGTTTAAGTTACAGTACTGCAAGGCACATACAGAATCTCTTCCTTTCCAATACTCAGCAGATAGATCCCCTGAAATAATTTTAAAATCCTCAAAACAATTTACAAATGCTACTGAGTTAACAATTTCTATTTAAAAACAATGCTCCTACACAACATGCATTTTTTTTTGGATAACAAGTTAGCAAATATGTATAATTTTTTCTTTTCATTTACACTGGAAATGGACTGAATAATTTTTAACCTGGAAAGTACTGTGTCATGTCACATTTAAGTTATTGCCTGCATTACAAATTGCATCATCTCTGAAAACCCACACAGGTATTGTATTTGAAAATAAGCAGTGGGTGAGAGAGTACAGATGCAGTTTAGCCCATCTGAAAATGGCTTTCCACCATAAAGCAATAGTATCAGAGTAAAAAATGAACTTTCTTCATTCAGTGGATGAGGACAAGAGAAACTGACATAAGCACATTTTTGTTCAGTTTAATGCAACATCATTAGCATTTACTTAAAAAAAAAAATCTTCATTTTCTGGTTTTTGGGCAAGCATATCTTAGTATGAAAGCAACTGAACTTTTAAGAGGTAGGTTTCTTTCCATTATGCGCTTATTTATTTCAAATAAAACATAACCAAAAACCCACTAATATTTGCTTTTGGACAAGGACCAAGTCTCAAAGCCTTGATACAACTTTGCCAGAGCTGGGTATTTTATTTGTCCTCAGCAGTACCAGGCTGCTTCGGAACCAGTGTATTCCAGGTTGTCTTCACAGTCAAAAGACCAATCTGCCCACAGTACTGAACCCACCCCCTCCTCCTCCACCTGTGGGCCCACAGCTTCCCGGGGGATCGTTGTCATCAAATCCATGGGGTCGGAAAGAGCAAGAGGCCGAGGCAGCTTGAAGGGCTTGTGTTCGAGCACTAAGCTCTTGCTCCTGAAATGAAAGAAGAAAGACAATTAAAAAAAAAAAACCCCAACCCACAATCTCACACCCTTTTAAAATGGCTTTTGAAGCAGCATCACTGGTTTCTAGTGAACAGCTAAGCTGAACTTTCAAGTTGATCATCCACAGCCAACCTAAGGTGCACAACTTCACTGATTGTCAGTATGCATAAGCGAAACAAAATTAAATCCATCTGAGTTCATGCTAAAATTGTATTATAGCAACATGGGATGTCACTAAAAATGAGACTGCTGATGAGAAGTTAACAAAACAGGTTTTGATATATGTTTCATATCAATTTTCATCCTAGCAATTTTCATATGCTCTTCTTCTTGGTTGCAAAGTCAAAAGGTAAAACCTTTATATCAATGTTTGTTACTTGAAAGACACTCCCTCATTCCACTCCATCAACTGCATAGAATATCAATGTACTCAGATGAAAGGCCAAAGGATGGACAAGCTATCTAGTTTCTATTCACTGCAGCCTTTCAGCTTTCAATTATTATTGCTATGCTAACTGTTATAACGTAGCAAGTCTCTGCAACTCTCAAGCACTTGATAAAAATCAGAGCCAATTGCTGGAAAATGTACCTGCACAAGTGGAAGGAACACAAAAGCTCTGCTGCCTGCCAGCTGCTTTTTCAGCTGAATGCTCCTGAGGCTTCTAAAGACATCTAAGAAGGGGATGAGCCACATGCTTTTCCTTCATTAGACGTATCAGGCACTATATTTTGTCTCTGGCCAACTAGTTCAATAAACCCTGCAGCAATTTTCTATCTTTAGTACACCTTCCTCAACTTGGCCAAGAGCTGCAAAAATTGAGGGAGAGAAGGCAGATGTTGGCTCTTGAAGGCTAAACACAGTGGACCTGGCAACAAACTGAAAGTATTCCAGAGCTAAGGCTCAGACTGATTGCTGCCTTCACATGACACTTCATCACCACACACCTCCCTACAGGCAATGAGAGCAAACTTTACAACAGGCTTTCACTAACTACAGGGGTCACCCTTCAACTCTCCCTGACTGTATTATACTACCATGAAACCCCTAAACTCAAGTCTTGTCCAAATACTTTCACAGGTGCTAAAAGCAGACTTGGTGAATTTGAATTATTTTGCCCTTGTCAAAAACACAGCCTAAGTTTGAAACTATTGTACACTACTAAGGACTGAAATGGATACTCATTTTAAAAATGAAGATATTTGGAGGACACTGTCTACACAGATGTGCTGGCCACACTCCTGAAGACAGTATTATGCTATCTCCAGCAATATGTGGAGTCTTAAGTGTCTGGCTAGCTCTATGATACACCAAAAACTATGTATGTTTACTAGGAATAACAAGGAAATATTAAAAACTTGTAGTACCAGAAATCAACCACAGATTTTGATTAAAATAGCAGACCTTGCCTAAATAGCCTGTTTAGTTAAAAAAACTACACTACCAACCTGTTTACCTTAGACCACTGGCGTTTTTACTAGCAATAACCTTATTTAATATTTTCAGGTTGTTCTATTCATCCCCACAAGTACTACATTGGGTAAGTAAAACTTGACAGTCAATACAGTTCTCTGGTCTCAGAATATGCAGAGCATCCCACCTTGCTTTCCATTTATTTGCAGTAAGGGTTTTAAAATTGGTTTTAAATAGAGTGGGAGCAACCCATACTGCAGGTTTAGTTATTTATACTGAAAACATCTTCATTTACCATGTGGTAAACAGATATCCAATAGCAAAACAAAAGCAGTAAGATACAGAATTTTTTGAACATATCTTCTGAAAATTAAAGGCTTTCTCAGGACAGAAGAATATATTCTTAACTTAGCTGGAAAAATTAATTTAGAACTCTGAACCAACAGTGAAATACAGCATCTTAAAATTAGAATAATCTAATTCAGTGAATCACAGTATCAGCAATAATTTAAAAAAAACAATAACCAAGCACTCGTAATGAGCCTCAATTAAAATGAGAAAAGGTCAGGAGCTCAAAAACTCTGAAATTAATAAAACACTACAGAAAAGTTAAATATACCTAGTTCTTCTAATTTGAGTTAGTCTAGAGTCCTTACAGAAACAGCTTAACCCATCAAAGAGCACAAGTAAAACATACTTTTACTCCTAGAACATAAAAAAAAGGGCAGCAATGCTCTAAGAAAGAGGTATTGAAGTGTGGAGAGCACTGTTTTCTTTTAACAGCAAACAAAAAGGCTGGCCCAGCCAGGTGAAATTCCCAGAACACAGGGAGAGTGCTGCTGGAAGCACTGGTCCCACAGAGAGTATGGCATAGGCAGCAAAGGGAAAATGGAAGCCAGTCACCCACATCTGGTCATCATTTCAGTTGTTCCAGCATCTGAGTAAGCACAGTTTTAGAAGTCAAACTTGACTACAAATGAAAAGGCACTAGTAAGAACACCACTTGGAAGTGTTTAAGTAAAGTTAAGCCACTCTTGCAATTCCATCAAGGCAATGAAAGTTTGAACTGTTTGAAGCCTCTCCCATATGGAATGGCAAGTGCTTCAATGACCTATACAAGCATCTCCACTCAAACTTTAAACTGAAATGTGTTCATGCCATTTTCCTTGACATTTCCCATCTAACAGTGACAACCTTACTACAAAACCTGGCCAGCAACACCAAGATGAAGCCAGACTAGTGATTTATGGTTATTATGGCAGAACACTTAAAAGCTGCTGTGCTCTATCCTGTAGACTGCCTCTTGTGAGGCCTAAGGAGACACCCTTTACACAAAACTTCCGTCTTACCTGCAAGTACAGTTTGTTATCTTTTGTAATAGCATCCATGAGGTCTTTTTGTAGAGGAGGGTCTCCATTTACCCACAGGCCATTCGCTGGATTGGTGTTTAAGCCACAGGTGCTGTTCTGCTTTTTGTAAAACAGAACATAAGCAGTGTCCTTTGGAAATCTACTGGTGATTTTCTGGACTGACTGAAATGAGGTAAATGTCACTCTGCTGTCATTGAACAGAAACCATTCTCTTGGCATCTCAGTGTCCAGCTCATTCTCTACAACAGTACAAGGACTCTCCTCTGTAAACAGCTTATCCTGAGGAGAAACTAAAGAGAGAGCTGTAGACTGGTGGCAGAGCCCAGAAGGTCCTGATCCAGTAACATTTCTAGCATATGAATAATAATGTCCACTTTCAGAGGATACCCCAGAATGCACCACCACAGAGCTCAACACATAGGGCACCAGTTGTGGGCAGGTCACTTCATCAGCACCAGAGGGCTTCAGTTTTTTAGCAAGGTTTTCTCCAGTATCAGAAATCTCCACACCAACAGACCAGCCTCCTGAAACAACAGCTAAAGGGGATGTTGCTCTTTTCACTGGCAGTTCCAATACAAGCGGTAGAGAAACATTGTCCAAGATTTTGCGCCTTATGTGACATTTTGGATCATACGAAAATCTCAAAAGAGTGAGAATGAGGTATTCAGGTTCCTCAATGATTTGCATAGTTTTTTCAGCATTCTGTAAAGAGGCACACTTTTCACAATAATATTTGTTGTCTCCACTAAGGATTTCAGGTGCCAGAAAATAATTGAGTAAGTCTGTAACTGACAGGGTATTTTTACCTACTAGACTCTGAGACATATCCCCATTATTTTCAACTTTGAGTTCAGAAATTGTGGTGTTCTCAGAGCTTGGCTCACTAGAAAAATCTATGGTTCCTTCATTCATTACTGTGTCACATCCACGATTTACTTCCAAATTACTGAGAGGTGTTTCTGCATCAGGACTGGTAGCTGAAGTATTACTTTGCACCATGTAGTCATCTTTCACTTCAGAATGTTCTATGCATTTTGGGTCAGCATTCTCTAAGGAAGTTGGGGGACAGAAAGCCAACGAGAGATCTGTGAAAGCTTCTTCCTTTTGAGACATACTTTTGCAGTTCAAACAGCATATGTTAGTCTTCAATTTTCCTCCAAACATCTTCTCTATCAGAGTTCTTCCTTCACTTTCCATACAAGGTGCTTCAGTAAATGTTTTATGGGCACTTTCTTGTGCCTGGGACTTGTCAGTCAGAATACTTTCAGAACTCTTCGCTGAAGACAACGCTTTCAAAGTTCTCTCTTCTTCATGCAACCTGAAAACAAA
Source organism: Molothrus aeneus (assembly GCF_037042795.1). Taxonomy (NCBI): domain Eukaryota; kingdom Metazoa; phylum Chordata; class Aves; order Passeriformes; family Icteridae; genus Molothrus; species Molothrus aeneus. The sequence goes on along the minus strand of NC_089649.1, from coordinate 5,383,714 downwards.
GAAAAATAAATCCAAGTAACCGTGCTATATTCCAAATACTGCCACACTATTTCAGATTTTTTTCCAGCTAAAAACCACAGATGGTTAAGTTGCTAAAGTATCTTACACTAAAAAAATCTGTTTGGTTTTTTTTTTTTTTATATAAGGAAGCTGAAGCATAGTGTTCCAAACCAGAGTACGAGTGGCACAAAGACATTGATTCTGGGTCTCATTACATATAACAGAACACAACGGATATATTGAAAGAATAGGCAAATATTAAAGAAACCTAACAATGTTTTTATTATTTATCATTACACTGTGTTAATCAATCAGCTCCCGAGCTGACTGGGCCTGTATGTCAGACTTGCTAAGAGAAAAAGTAACTATTTCTTTATGGCCAGACTATTTCCAAAGAAAATGCCAGAATTCTGCAGCCAAAAGTTCTGCATCAAGAAAACCCAAACCAAAAGAGGGACCCAAAACACAGAGGAAAATAAAAGAGAGAACACTCTTTCACTGTTGAGATCAATTTCTCCAAGAGCAGAATGTGTCTTAAAGTAATATTGCTTAAGCCCCCTTTAGCAAGCCAAAAATAAAGAGCATTATTAATAAACGTAGGTATTACTGATTTACTTCTGCCACAGCTAATTTGCTTGCTTAATTACCTGTTTATAAAGACATGTACATCTCTTTGTGACTTGCATGCCTTTTATGAAATACAGCTGTCTCCACCAACATAAAATTCCAGAAGCACAACTAAACTGCTTGCACCAACTACTATTAATTTAACAACAGGACCACGACTTAAACCTAACACCCATGCTTAGATTTATAAAAGTGGCACCTTGTTACCACCATAACATGTTCTCAATTATCTGGATTCAATATGGCATCCAGATTTCACTACAGACTAAACCCATGAAGAAAAGTAGTTTGTAGACTGTACAGAAAACCAGAGAAAGACAGGCATGAGGTTGAAAATTCCTGATCCCTACCTTACTCATGCATTGGAACTGCTACACAACTGCTCCTAAGAGCTCAACATTACGTGGTAAGGCTATAGATTCATTGCCATCGATGGCACCATAACCATACCTGTCTAGCAGGAATCTGAGATATTCTGAACAATCCTGCTGGGATCTAGGAGTGAACCATGGTGGTCTGGAAGCTTCAAAGAAAATTCTAGGAGCATATGCCTCCCTCTGTTCAAGTGAGAGAACAGAAAAAGTTACATAGTTGTAATATAATCAACTTAAAAAGCTGATTATTTTAATATTAACAGCTAAACTATGGACAACATTATCACAGAGTAGCTGAATGAAACACAAGGTACACAAACATTTAAACAACTTAATCATACCAAGGGAGAGCCATTAATTTTGTAGCAATCACCTCTAGTACAAAGATACAAATAGTTTATCCTGACAGCAAATATTAATGTTTAGTGAGTACAAGCCAGGTATTATAGCAGCTACCATTCTTGCTGGTGAATTAAAAAACCTGTTTGCTTTCTTCAGAACACCAGTACTTCTTCATAAGGACCCATTTATTTTGAAGCTGATCCAGCCTCATCCTCTCCAGAAGTGAATTGCTATTATTCAAGGAAAACAGAAGTGTCTTGTGCCTTTCCAGCATTAGCAAAGTGTTTTGAACAGCTAATAATGATCACATTAGAATTTGAACTACAATAAAATTTAGTGTAAAAATCAATGAAAAAGGTCACAGTTTACCCTAGAAAGACACATAAAATCAGCTTGTCTATCAACTGAGGTCTTATTTGGATTTTTTCCTTCTTGCTCCTCAAAGAAAACCTATCACTACCTATTAATAGAAATAACAAAACACCAACATATTCCACCTAGAGAAATGGCTATTTCCTAAGTCCATCCACACCATCTGAGCATTTCAAGGCAGACTGATTCCCATACAAAAATATAATATTTATACTTGAAATACTCAAGAGGATTCCCATGGCATCATGTTTGTTTCTCAATTTTGGTACATAGATCTAAGCTTAAAGAAAAACAGATGAAAAACTGACATACCTGGGTATGGGCCAAAAATGCAAAAAGATGCTGTAATTTTCTCATTAGGGAATTACAGCCATTTAGATTCAGAGATAAAACATGTCTTCTGAAACTGAAATGGAAGAGAGAGACAAATGAAAGAGTTTCCTAGGCAGACTTCTAACAATTCAGTTATCATTCCAGCTCAGACAATTCCTTCAAACTGAAAGAAGGCAAATCACGTAAGACTTCCTTCAATACTGGAACTCTGCTCTAGTGCAGATATAAAATTACTGTATGGTAAGAATTAACACTGCAAAATACCCATGTCTTTAAACATTTAAATGTGTAGGAATGGGATACAGACAGACTTGTTTTAATACCCTTCCAGATTATAACAAAAGTAGCACCAAATCTTTTTACAATACAGCAGTGAGCAAGGACAGTGAGGGAAAAAGGACTTCCCTTTTGACACTGGGTGGAAGGATCAGGAGTTTTAGTGGCTAAAATTGCAGTTTCCAGAGCTGAACTTGAACAAAGCAACCAGTAACTGAGTGCAAAACAATGCACTCAGCTCTAGCAAGGTGAGAAACCCCAGGACATATTATTCTGTGAAAATCAAGAAGGCAGTAACTGCAAAGAATTATTTGCAATGAAAAAAGCTGTTAAGAAGCACTTACTCTGTAGCCATAAAAAGTGCTTGAATAACACTGTTCATGTAGCAAGTGTTTCCTAGATTTATTAGGCCTGTCTTCCCAGTTTCAGATTTTCCAGAAAGTCTAGATAAACAAGATGGCAACGAACTGGATTGAGAAGTCCAGGCACTCTGACTGAGGATCAACTTAATCTTCTCTTCAGTGGGTTTGGGCATGTCCTACAAGAGAAACATTTAACACTCAGCTTAACATTTAACACCTGGCTTAATAGGTTTGTTTATTTGTTTCTGCTACAGGTCTAGCCATGGAGCAGTATTTTATCTCCCCCTTCTCCCCAGTTCTCCTCCAAGGTCTGGCTGCTGCCCCTGATAGCCTAGAAGATACAGACTGCCTGCCCTTGTTCTCTTCCCTCCCCCCAGCCTTCTTCTTCAAAGCTTTATGCTTATTTTCTATTTCAAACACAAGGTTGACATGAGATTATGTGGTTAGCTCTTTTCTCCATGTGGAAGCGCTAAAGAATTTGGATCTGTGGAACTAAAGCCTCATATCTGGGAGAACAAAATAACATTCCATGCTCTTAACATTCCTAATGTACCTTAATAGCTTCCAGAATGGGTTCATAGAGCTCTGGAAAACCTGAATAATGATACATCATGCAGTGTATCAACTCTGTCAACTGCATCAAAAAGGCTGTACTGGAAGGCAAGCCATCTCTTTTGAAGGAGTGAACCAAACTGACCACATGTGGGACAATCTAAATGGGAAAACAAAGAAACAAGCAAAAAGGTGTTAACTGCATTTTCTTATTGCTTTTTTTTCTTCTACAAAATACTTAATTGAACTTCATTGGTTTACACATGCCAAATGACAGGAGATCTTTTGTTATTAAATAAGAAGTGGTTGAGAAACAATGACTTGAAAAACATATATTACTCTTCATACATAACAATTTTCAAGCAGCACAATTAATTACTCAATGCTCTCTTTAGCTCATGTAAGTTTTAAAAGGAACTTCATGAACTTCAAAAGGTGCATGCTAAGGTTTTAAACAGTCAAGTGTCCAAAAGTACTCACCTTATTAAGGATATTAACTGCAAACATTTTGCTTTTGTGCCACCACTAACAGTTTAGTATCTTGTTCTGATTTCACAGATATGGTTTTTTAAACAAACCTCTAAACTTTCCTTGAACAGAATCTAATGCTTGAACTCACGAGCCAATGAATACATTCCTGCTAATCCTACAAGAAGGGAACTGGCCCATAGCTCCACCTAGTGAGGCAGCTCAGCTCCATAAACCACAACCGGGTCATTTACTACGAGCTGAAAGTTTACCACAGCTAGAGTAATCTATTTGAGACTTAGTTCAGATTCAGGAATACTTTAAACTGGCCAGATTAGAATCAGAAATGTTTACTTCATCTCCTTCCTCTTCTTCAGCACAGCTCTACTTTTAAATGTGTGAGACATTAGCCTTAAGACAACAAGTAGAAGTTTACTTCAAAGCAGACACCTTTGCAAGTTTCAAACAATTAAGATTGATTAACTGTGAAAGAAGTTGATGGAATAATTTCTCATCATTAATTACTACCAAACAATTTGTAAGCTAAAGGCATAAAATACAGAAAGGCAATCATAAGAATATAGGAATCTGAGGCATACCAATTACAAGAACTGATATAGTTCAAAACATCAAAGTAAAAAAGGCTAGGTGCAAAATACACATTTGTCACTTTTACAAATATTGGTTATTCTCTGGGTATAAATACTTCTACATCTCTGATAAATAAACCCTGCTCTTTAGGTAAGCAAGATACCCACTGTTTAAAAATAAAAACACAAAGATGAAGAGTTCACTGTACCACAAGTCAATACTGAAAGGTATTGCAATGAAAAAAGTTCATCTTCCACTTTAAAAATGTGGTACACAGCAATGAGAAAGCAACTCCTGAGCTCCAAGATGGAGCTTGGTATCAAGTAGATCTGAGTTATGATAATTCTGAACAGACAAAGCACATGGGAAGAAGAGAGAAAGGATAGGCTCTCAGTTCTGCCAAAGAGTAGAATTCTGCAGGCTGGATAATACTGCAAGTTACACTTTGAATACACAGAATTCCCTCTTCTGGCTCGAGGTTACATTAAACTTCGATATATCAGTAGATTTTTGATGATCATAAGTTCTACATCATACATTATAAGTACAAGACTGCTTCTGGTACAAAAATATCAAAATAATTTATGCTCATGATGCTCAAGCGTAAGGAGATGGAATGTAATCTCAGATGCATTTCCAAGGAAATTAATTTCTATTTATCAAATGTGCATTTGACAGTTGCATCATCAGACCATTTGTTATTAAAAAAGGAAACAAGTACTTAAAGTGAAGGAAGATATTACAGATTATTAAATGGTAGTAGCACAAATAAATGATAGTGAAGAAAATTGTTTAAAATGGTCATGAAATCTTGAAGGGAGATATTTATGCAAGACAGCATGCAGCCTCCAATAGAAATTTTCTTTGGTAAATCAAATTCCTCTTTCTAGAACAGGCTATCTGATATATTACATTTTTTCTAATGTTTTGTCTCTCTCAGGAAAAAAGAAAAGCAAGACAGAAAAATATATGAAATATTTATGTTTTGAACACATGCAAAGCTTTTAATTGTAACTCAAATTTCTATGCTAAGACAAGATCAGGACACTGGAGAAACTTCAGAGATCTCTCGGTAAAAGCCAACGTAACGGGCATAAATTACTCTGACATTAAACAGAGGGCTTTATACCCCTTCAGAGCCCTGGAAACAATAAAGAGAATGTGCCAGGCTGTTACTCTTAAATCTCAGATGTTCTCCTAGACTTTAGGCTTAATGCCAAGTGTGGGAACATGTTGCTGTATTAACACAGTCACTCTCACACCCTCCCATCTATGGCCTTAACTAATGGAATGCATTTTGAAAAGGGGTCATGAAAAATGGTTTAATTTGCCCATGAACATTGACACAGACAGCACAGCCTTCTGCAAGTTAAGTACTTCTTGGTCTCATTCAGGGTGACCAGGTGACACAGAGCACATTATCTCTGTTACCTGTTTTCCCCAAACAGCTGGCCTCAAAAACCTGCTTGCCCTCCAACTTGATCAGCAGATTGCACACACATGAAATGGATTTGCAGAAGCATGCAGTAAAAATGTGATGCCCAGACACTCCTGCCACAAATAGGTACATACAAGGAAGGACAAAGCTTGTTTCCAGTTACAGATGAAGTGGCTGAATCTGGAATCTAAAAAGCCTTCCTATAACCACAGGAACCTGGTTCTACAACCTTCCAACAGACAACATCCAAGCACATCAATTCTGTTGCTCTTTACACCCATTTCAGAAACTACACAGCGAGCGGCATTTCAAAGCACTCAAAAACAATTATTTAGTAACTCACCAAATGAAAAGCTTCTGGAGAATGCTGGAAACTAAGTAACATGTGGGAAAGGACAGCAAGGGCACCAGGCCTCACTAGAGGAAACCAAAGTCGATTAAAGACCTAAAAAAAACCACATTTATTTCAGTGAATCTGCAAAGTAAAAGTTCAGTTAACACAAAAAAAATCTTCAAACACACAGCCATTTGAAATAGACAAAATCATTACATGCAATGACAGCTATAAATGCATTTACATCATATTTGCAGAATAAGAAGATGCTGTATGTTACAATAAAAAGGATGCTACACAACTGCATAGCTGGTAGCAATTCCTTTCCCTCTCCCTTGTTTGAATGCTTTTTTCCAACATACCAATTCGATCTTAAGCAGGGTGACGTCAATGAGGATGGTAAATTTCTGGACTGCAGCCAATCCTTTCAGCAGTGCAATCACCCACGTTTCCACGTGCTGAGCCAGAGGCCAGGACAGCCAATCAATCATTCTGCAAGACAACAGGAGAACAAAAAAGATAAAAAAACCAATATGCCACTAACTTGAACCTCAACAAAAAAGATGCTTGCAACATGCTTACACAATAAGACTCACAATAAGTAATGCAGGAATGTTGGGCAAGTGGTAAATTAATTTTGATTATATCTCAAGTAATTTAACTCTGAAATGAAAAAGGATTTATTTAATACATTTGAAGTAAATATGCATCCCCAAAAATACCTTACCATAAAAAGCCAATATTTTGTATTGCTTCTTGTTGGTCTAGAAAATGCACTCTGATGTCACAGACATTGAGCTAACATATGGCAAAAACTTACTGCTGAAAAAGTGCCTGTAGCTGGTAACCTCCCCTCAACACCTTTTACTCCAAAGCAGACCAAAACTGACTACTAAGGAAGACTCTTCAACTCACAGCTACACTCCCAGGAGCCAATCCAAACACTCTAAATTAATAGCAAAATCTATTCATTTTAAATACATAGAGCAGTCTGGGGTCTGCATACATCTCAAAAGGGATCATTTCACTTGAACTAAGAAAAAAGTGAAGCGACCTCCTGTGCCTAGAAAATACAGTGAAGTATCAGGAACAGAAAACAGAGGTATTTTAAATTAATAGTTAGTTTATCCTGATGCTTAAGGCAGACAAGCAGATGAGCTGAAACAATTCTAAGACACAGACAATATTGTAAGGGAGTGCCAGCTAAAACATGATATCTAGGCTTTGTTCTTCTGAGACTTTACTTGGTAATATTTTGAATTTTCTTTAATTGTCCATAAGATTACTTTCTTCAAACAAGATGAAGCAGCACTAATTTGGCAGCACTAGGTGGAAGAAAAAACTTTCTACCACAGGAGTGGACAGATATTGAGACAAGTTATAATGTATCTATCCTAGAATCTGCACTTACAAAGTTCATAGGCTTCTCTAAAATAAGTCATCTTTAGAACTGCCTTTTGAACAAACAAGCACAAATCTTACCAAGTTTCATCCATATTACTATAAACAAAATTGGGAAAAAAACATGGCAACATCATAATCAGTGCTCTGAATTTACACAAAGCTCTTATTTCCTCAAGACACTGAATTCAAACATGTTTATCCTGAGCAACCTTTCCTATATCCTCTGAAATAGAAAATCAAAAACCCAGGCCCAAACTGTTTTTGTCTGTGAAGAAATAACCTAAAAAAAAGACCCCACAACTCACAAACCAATCATGTTCAAATCTTCCCCTCCTTGATTTGTAGACTTGGTATTTTCCAGCAGTCAGAAACATCTGTACAGCTAATTTAAACCTAATGACAAAATATTGCTTTCTTAACTGTTTAGACAAGTATTCTGTAGAGTCCTACATTAGAACCACTATTCTAAAACACCTGACTGTTAACCTGAGAGTGAATGATTTTGAGAGCAGAAACAAAAGCCAGAAGAGACAGAAGTGAACCCACAGACCTGCTTGAGACTGTCTCAAAAAGCATCACATTTTACATCTGGTAGGTGAAGATCAGGTATTTTGGTTGCATTCGCTTGGCTTACTGCTCTGTTGTAATCCATGAGTGCATATTTTTAGGCAGATACTAGTATGGGCCATGATGATCATGAATATGAACAGAGGATTGCTTTTTCGGGTTTGACTAGATTAAGAAAACCTTAAAAGCCTCAGGGAGGACCTTCTTCCTCATACCACCCTAAAATCAGTAGATTTTTTACCCACCTAGGTGGCTAGTAAAGACAGTATTTTTGTTATCTTTGAAAAGAAAATTATTTGTGCAATCTCACACAGTAACTTCTTTCACAAAATATCTTCTTCACCACATCAAAGAATCTGGCAGCTCAGGCATGAGTCCCTCAGATTAAGGGAAAAAAAACCCAAAACAGCAACAGAAGATCCTCTGACTACCTGTCACCCCCAATAACTTACAAGTCTTTCACAGAATTTGACCTTTTTTCCAATAGGACAGAGCACCTGGTTATATCTGGAGCTTTTCTCAGCAAAATTTTCTGTTTCTCTTAACAAAGATAGTTGGGTCGAAGTGCAAAGAAGCATTATACTTGTCAGGATCCTGAGTACAGCCAGTTCATTTCCTCCCAGAGTTCTGAAGTAGACTCTTAAAGTACCCATATATCCTCAATGAGACTGAACCATTTTCTGCTTTTCCTCATTGATGCTTCAGGTAAGGTTTCATCAGACAGCTCAAGCCAAATTCTAAAATGATCTTGTGTCTAATGTACCGCCCACCCTGAACCAACTCAACTTATGAGTCTGTTAAACATAAATTTTTACTATTCTGTGCTCACCTTCAGAAAGACTCTGCAGTGCCACAGATGCTGTACTTAGGAAGTGAGCAACAAGGTCTCTAATTTACAGTCAGCAAAGCTCTGCTAACTCTCGTCAGACCTTGTTGTGCCTGGAGTTCTGCACCTCCTGGGAATGCTGCAAGCCCCATGACAGCATAGTCATTTGGTGCTCCAGACATTCCAGCTGCATTAACCTCTGAACAATTGCTTCACTAAGCCAGAAGAGAGTAATAACTGCAAAGGGTTGCCAGGGGTAGAAAAAGAAACTGGATGCGGTGTTGACATGAGGCTTCATGGAACCAACAAGGCTCCATGGAACAAAACTAGAGGCTCTTAAGAGAGAGTATTACCTCAAAGAATCAACAAAGCAAGTAAGATTACCCTTCCCTTTCAAAAACAAGAGGAAAAACTCACCTATTACATGGCTGGCACCAAGAAAAAAAAAAAAAAAAAAGCACTTGTTTGATAATAACAGCTCCTAGTGTAACCAAAGCTCAGTACTGCATTGCTTCCCTAAGGAGAGGCACACAGTGAAGGTGTTCTCAAGCTACAGCCACATGATGACACTATCTTGAGACAGCACTGCAACATAAATGTTAAATCTACACTAACTTGAAAATTAATCACCAGCACATTACTGGCAAATTATCAGCGTGACCTAATCCTGAATTTCCCAGGTCTGACCTTTAGATTGGGAACACAGCTTGGTTGAAATCTCTTCAGTCAAGGAGATTCTCTTAAAGTGCCTAAACAATATGTCTTACCCCAAATTGTATTACTAATGCTGCTTTTTTTCATTATGTTTTCGACTGAAATACAGCTCCTCAACTTACTGTCAGCACAAGGCATGTTCTCAGTGTGAGAAAGCCCACCAAGATATTCAAGTGCTACACTACATGAATGCTTAAGTATTAGACTACACTCAAATGGATGTACTTAATAATCTTGAAGACACTGGACTCTTATTTTAAGGCTTCTTAAAAATTATTTTTTAAGCAATATAGATTTCTAATAGTCCCCTGTTTATCTGCATTACCCATTTTCCTACCCTTCAGTACTCAATAACAGCTTCTTCAACTGGATTTCAAAAAAAAAAACCACCAACTTCAAGGTCTTCATCCTTCTATCACTGTCATTTTTCTGCATCACTACTGTTCACATATCTGAAGATACTAGTCACAACTGCAAACTGAATCCCAGTCTGTTTACACTGCTACTCATCTACATCACATTTACTCAAGGTTAGATTAGTGACAAACATAATAAGCAATTTCTGCTTTTATATAATTTCTATTTCTCTATCATACAAAGAACACCCAAAAAACCTATGAGGGTTTGAGTCAAAAGGGTAATAGAAGCTGTTCTCTGTGAATCCTTCCAAAAAAAACATTAAGACATCTAAGCAGAAAAAAATCCCTCAAAGCTAAGCAGTAAAACTCATTTTGAACTGGCTCCTTTCTTCTGAGCAGGAGATGATGGTTAATACCATCACATGAGAATGCTATCCTGCTTCTTGGAAAAGCACAAAGGTCCATCTTCTGAAAACAAGGCCTTGTTTCTCTGCTTGACTGTAAAACCTATGGAGTTTCCTACTTACACCATCTTCCATAAGGCAGAAGACCTCACTTAAGATGTCATCTAAGAAGAACACAGGTGTTTCCTCTCAGTTTCTAATTAACCCTCTTCATCCACCCCAGCAGGGCCAGAGAATGAAGCCACAATAGCAATGAAGGCAGCAACCTTAAACTGAAACCATGCCAGTAACAGCCACAGCATCATATATATTTGATATATATATATATCTTAACATGCCAAAAAGCATGACTTGGAACACCATTTTAAAAGTTCCTCTTCTTCACACTTTTGTTTCATTGTTTTTTTTAATGGAACTTCAGTAACAGCTCCAAGAAAGGCAAGATTAAATAAGAAACTCTCCTCTCCCTTCACAGTTAAATACATTACCTGCACAGAGCTTGAGTCATACTGGTATCTTTCACGTTAGGATCTGTAGTAAGGCTCCTGATGAGTACTGTAATCATCTGCAATGGTATGTGCTGCACAAGACTTGCCAGCGCAACAGAAGGCTCAAATGAAGTATCTGTAACAATTGAATATGACAACGTAAGGAACTAAATGAAAACCCCACAGAAAAAGAGATAGCTTCTTGCTCTACCATACAACCTGACCATAGTTTCAAGTGACAATAAATCTATCCTATAGCTGGCATTCTATTATCACAAACCAAACCAAAAGTAAAATATATCAATGAATTGATTGATAGCAGTCAATTACAAATGCCATTAGTTCATTTCCTTCCCATGCAAGAAAGTGACAATCTGCCAACTACTTCCTCCTCCACCCTAACTGGAATTGAGAAGTAGGTTTTGTGTTTTTCTAAAAAGAAGTACCACAAGTTGTGTATTATACTTCATATTAAGCCTAGGAATTTAGTGCAGCTGGTATTCTCCACATCCTATCTCAACAACTCTCTGCTAACCATTCCACTTATGGCAAGATGCAATGTCAAGTTTCCCAGGTGCCTCAACAGCAAAGGCACTTGGCAATGGGAATTATTATAGTACTTCACAGATTTCTGAAGTCAGAAAGGACTTATTTACAAACACATTTCCATTACTGAGGCACTGGATGCTTCCTAAAATTTTATACATTGCTTTTACATATACTACTTATACACACTTATAAATCCCTATTTGTTAAACAGGGAGCAAGAAGAAAGAGTAGCTTTTCATCAAATCACACAACTGTGTTGGAAGGCACCTCTGGAGACCATGGAGCCCCACCCCTCTGCCAGGGGTCACCTGGAGCAGGTAACACAGGAACACACACAACAACACACACGACCTCCATGGGCAGCCTGTTCCTGTGCTCCACCACCCTCAATCTAAACAAGTTCTTCCCAGTGTTCGGGTGAAATTTGTGTTTTAGTTTTTGGCCTTTGCTCCTTGTCATGGTGCTGGGCACCACAAAGAGTCTGACACCAACTTCCTGGCAAGAGCCTTTGAGATTTTTATATGTGTGTAACTATGGCTAGTTTTAAATCTTCCTTAACAAGGCACCCAAAACCTCATTTTGGTATATGATTTAAAGCACTGTATCAGGAGTTTTTACAAACACAATCCTGCCCCGCAGCAAAATAAATTAAAAAAAAGAAACAAAAAAATCAATATTCTCTAGCTTTTGGGGGGTGGGCAGGAAATAAAAAGGCTTTGCTTTCTCGACAGTCAAGAAGTTGCATTTTAGTATGCGGGTGAGAAAGCAGTGGTTACCAGGTGATGCCTGCAGAGCGCCCACTGCATGCGCTACGGCTTTTCCTCTTCTCTGAATAACCTACGCCCCCGTTACTCCGCGCCGCTCCCGCTCACCCGCGGCGGAGATGACAGCGAAGAGCTCCTGAAGGGAGGGCAGCAGCGTGTCGGGCTCGGCCTTCCAGACGCTCCTGAGCAGCGCGCTGACCTGGGTCACCTGTGACACGTAGAGGCGCAGCTCGGCCTCGCGGGTGCCCTGGCTCTGGAAGTGGGCGATGCTGCGCACCAGCTGCTGGCAGAAGGCGAGCGAGAGCTTCCTGCCGCGGGGCAGGCACTGCGGGAAGTCGCCCAGCAGCTGGCAGAGGCGGGCGCAGAGCGGCGGCGCCGGCCTCTCGCACACCAGGCGCAGCGCCTCCACCTGCAGCAGCTCGAAGAGCTCCAGCACCGAGGGGCAGCTCATGATGAGGCGCAGCCCCGCCTGGATGTAGTCGAGGATGGCGGGGTCGCGGTTGCTCAGCTCGCCGTAGCCGCGCTGCAGGAGGCCGAGGACAAGCCCGCGGTTGAAGAAAGCCTCAAACTCGGCGCGGTGGAAGCGGCCGTAGGCGTCCAGCACCTGCCGCCCCACCTGCCGCTGGAAGGGGTCGGGACCCTGCAGCACCAGCCGGGTGCCGAGCGCAAACATGGCGCGGCACTGCGCCTGGCTCAGCGGCGTCTCCGCCGACTCCACCACGCGCCGCACGATCACCCGCTTCAGCGGCAGCGGGTGCGAAGAGCTCACCAGCCCCTCCAGGATCTTGTCCATGGCTCCGGGCGCATCGGCCGAGCGGCGGCGGCGGCGGGCCAGACCAGGCCTCGACGGGGGCCGCCGCCGCCGCCGCCGCCTCCCCGCGGCCCTCTCGCCGCCCTGCCGCGCAATGCCGCCGCTCCCCCCGCGGCCCTCGCAGCTCCGGCCCGCCCCTCGCCCGGGCGGCGGCGGCCCCGGCGCCTCTCACCGGTGACCCCGACGGAACTCCCGACCTGACCCGGAAGCGGAGCCCCGCGAGCGGGAAGCCGGTCTGAAGGGGGTGGGGGGAAGACGGCGCAGGCGCCCGCTCTTCCGCGGCACGCTCCGCCCCCCGCGCTGTTGGCAGCCAATGGCGAGCGAGCGCGGGGCGGGGGCGGATCCGGCCGTGAGGGGATGTAAGGAGCGCCGCGGCGGGAAAGCCTCGTGAGGGCCGCATGGGGAGGGGGCTGGACTGCCGGGAGAGGCTCCGTGAGGCCCGGGAAATTAGAGCTGTAGCGGGTTGTTCCCTTCTCGCCTGCTTCCCGGTGTACACAAGGTGCTCCTGACCTGCTCTGTTCTCTCCCACCGAAACACTCAGGCGTATGAGGCGATGGTCGCCCTCCTTCGGTCTGCGTGTACAGTCCGTAAGCTTTTCTTAGCATGTGTTTTTATTGCTTCAGTTACCGATTATTCTTGTTTAAGTTATTGCTCATTTTTAGATGCTAGTTACGAGTGTGCTGATGACCAGCAGCACTTCCTCAGGGTAGCCTTTGCTCATTAGCGGCGCTCTAGCAGAATAGGAGTTAGTGCCGACACACAACATGCTTGTTATGAGGGTGTCCCCGCCTTTATTTAAGCCTGGTAATCTTTCATTTCTGACGCGGTTTAGCTACAGTTTGCAACAATCTAATCTTGTTAACGTACTTTGCGTTTTTATACCATATTTTGAGAATAAGTGAAAAAGAGTTCTGCAAATTACAAAAACTGAATGTTATCTTACACTCACGGAACCAGGGAATGGTTTGGCTTGGAAGGGATCTTAAAGGTCATCTACTTCCAGTTCCTCCTGCCGTGGGCAGGGATGCCACTCAGTGCATCACCTTTCTCAGAGCTCCATCCACCTTGTTCATGTTAGCTCTTTGAGAACTAGGTAATCAGAAAGGTCACAAATTGAATTAAAACTGTCATTGCCAGTAAACAAACTGGAGATCAAACTGCACTAACTCAAATAAAATCCTTTAGAGTAGCTCGCTGGTGACATAAGATGGGCAACGCCTTCTTGGTTTGCTGTTACTCAGTAGATCTTCATGCTATGTGGTTTAGCAATACCTGCAATTCAGCATCAGGAGAGTATGGGAAATGAGCCTAATTAATCCCTGCTAGTATTTGAAGTGGAACAGGTGCAGAATCTGAGCTGGAGCTTAGGCTGATAACAGATAGCATTTATTTTAGAGTAAGAAACAAGACCCACAAGCTCTGCAGGGAGAGCTGTGAGATACTACAGCTGTCAAACAACAAAACACAAAACCAAGAAATTCAGAGATCCCCTGAAAATTGAGCCCTCTGTTGCTAAAATATTTCAGTTGCTCAGTTAAACAGCTTAGATGACTTGAACTTCGCTCCTCTGTCCTTCACTTTTCTGTTTGCTCCTCACAGATGTAAAGACTGGTTCTGGAAACCACTGTGCAATTCACTAAGTTATTACAGTCCAGTAGAAAGTGTGTCGATCAAGGGCTTTTTTACAGGAACTTTTCAAAGGCCAGATGCTGTTACTACCAACATCTTAACTATCTAAATTGTGTTTGTACAGTGTTCTGTATGGGAATGATATCTGAATTAACTATTTTTTTCAGAAGGACTTTGTTGTAAACATACATTAAAAAAATTACCCTTGAAGAAGGTGCTGGATTGTGTGGCTTGTACACGGGTGGAACTTAATGCTTTGCCTTCTGTGATCTTGACTAGGAGTATTTTAATTTTCTTATGTTTACTAGTATGAACTTTTTTTTTTTTCCTAGCGCTGTTTGTGGTGAGTTCTGAAGCCAGAAGAGGAGAGGAGTCCCCTCAGGATCCAAAACAGAACTCTGAAAGAAGGAAGCACTGAAATCAACTTGCCAGTGATACAAGCATGTAAAGGAGGGATAAAGTGAGACCTTATCTGGGCAGAGAGTCACGGAGAATGGAAAGAGGAACAAAGTTTGGAAGTATGTGGAGCTGAAAAGGTGCTCAGGTATAGTGATGTGAAAGAGAGTAAATGAGAAGAAAGGGAGAAAGACAGGTCATATGGTAGGCTTGTGGAACATATTATGGAGTAGGAAAAGCAGAGGGATAATGAGTGAAGCAGTTGCTGCAAATAGAGAAGAACATGTGGAAGAGCTAGAACAGTAATTTGAAAAGCTGGAGACTTATGGATGATTTTCAGGAGCATGGAGATATGGGCAATGCTGAAAGCATGAGCAGCTGCAGATTAGCAGGATCAGAGGTTCCTGTGAGCCAGGAAATCAGAGGTCTCAGCAGGTTTGTAGTGCTTTGCCCTTTGTTCACATAGCAGTGTGGATGGGAGGGGAGGCAGTACCCACTGCTTGGGATAGGGGAACAGTTTTCCTGACAGCCTTGGAACTGTGCTGTCCAAGCAGCCCAGTCACAGAAGTCACTGTGTAGATGAAGCAGGTTCTTCCCAAAAGCCCCAGGAAGGTCTGAAAATCTATAGCCCCCATAAAAATTAAAATGGATAGCTGGAGGTGAATAGTTGCGAAGAGGCCAAGGTAATTCTAACAGAGAAGCTTGAAAATAGTAATCTTGTTTGCAGAGAGATGACCAAGTAGGCATAGTGCTTATTTAATGATTATATTTCAAGTATTAGAGCCAGCAATGAAAAACAAGTGGTGAAGTGTAAGGATGTTTGGTTGAGTCACTGAATTGCCTGTGACCTCAGTGCTAAGGCTGACCTGAATTGTGGGGATGATCCTAATTACAGCCTTACTATTAGATATGCAATTACCAATCTATAATTACGAGCTAAATTGTAGAACACTGACTGTTCCTCTGTTTACAGTGAAATCTGACTCCTGTATATAAGAACATTACTAAATGCGACAAAATTAAAAATAATTTCATTCTTTGGTGAACAAAATATATCTTTAAATACTTTCTCTGAAAAAGTAAGTAAACACCCAGTCATGTTTCATGAAAAGTAATGAATATTATTAAATACTAATTATTCTTACTGTGAAAAATCACAAATAGCAGAAGGTTAACCGTGGTGGTATCTCTGTGATAACTCAATGTCACAGACATCTTTTATGAAAAATCCTTTCCTTAGGGTTTTTCCTCCTGAGAAGCTGAGAGGCCTCAGGAACACAATGTAAACAATGATTATCTGCTGCTGTGGAATGCAACAGGTGCATCTGGGATTGGCCTCAAGTGGTTGTTTTTAACTAATGGCCAATCACATCCAGCTGGCTTGGACTCTCTGTTGGAGATACAAGCTTTTGTTATCATTCCTTCTTTTTCTATTCTTAGCTAGCCTTCTGATAAAATCCTTTCTTCTATTCTTTTAGTACAGTTTTCATGTAGTATATGTCATAAAATAATAAATCAAGCCTTCTGGAACATGGAGTCAGATCCTTGTCTCTTCCCTCATCCTCAGACCCCTGTGAACACGGTCACACCTCAGCAATCTTAAAGACAGGAATGCGAAAAGCAAACTTTTTATTAATAATCCTGGATTAAAGCTATCCTGTCAGTCTTATGCATGAGATAAACTCTTTCTAGCAGAATATTTCGTAGATAAGGGGGCCATCCTAAAGGCTCGTGAGGCCCTGGATGCAGCATCTGCCCATGCCTTATGCCAGCAGAGTGAAGCA
Source organism: Molothrus aeneus (assembly GCF_037042795.1). NCBI lineage: Eukaryota > Metazoa > Chordata > Aves > Passeriformes > Icteridae > Molothrus > Molothrus aeneus. Next base: position 5,366,950 of record NC_089649.1, on the reverse strand, counting down.
GTCTGACATGCTGGGCTTCCTGCTGCAGTGCAGAGGTATCAGCTCCTTATGTCCACTGAGGTCAGTCCTGGGGAGAGGTGGGATCCCACACATCTGTGGCAGGTTCAGGGCCCCTGACAGAGGCATCATGGGGCTTGGCTGTGTGCTTGCATGACCCCTAAATGTGGACAGGCAACAGGAGACCGGGGGGGAGGTGAGGAGGAGCGGGCTTCTCTTTTCAGTCACCGCTTGCTCTTTGAAGTGTCACTGTGACATGAAACTGCGCCATGAATCAGGAGCTCCTGAGCACTCTTTGTGGCCTCCATATCTACTTCAGTGGTGCCTGCAAGCAGCTGAATTAACTGCAGGGTTGCTACCTGCCAGGTACAAAGGGGGGTAGCTAGGTGCTTGTGAGCACTGCAAGGTTCAATTAATAATGTTTGCTAACTATTAATTAAGTGTTTTAAGTTCAGAAGTGTTGTTTAGAAATGCCTGAACATTGAATCACTGTGTTCTAGTTGTGCACTGTTGCATGTCCCAAAGGTTCATTAAACTGATAAACAACAGGGCCAGAGGTTTATTTACCCAAAAATCAAGACAGTACAGCATGTGGCCCCAGTGTCTTACTGAAACCTGTTAGCATGATGCAATTTTTTATTTTTTGAGGACAGAATCTTTGATTTGACAGAGCTGTTTTGCCTCCTGCAGATAGAATCTGTCATGATTCAGTTTTGCATATAATAACTATATTTGCCATGTCAAGGAGCAACATCTGACTGAATGTGGCTTTATTTCTATTTTTATTTCTGTATTATTTTTTCTCAGTTGTAAAAGAGAAATACTCCTGGGCTTGCATTTGGTATTCTAGACCTGTGCAGTGATTGCTTTGAAAGCATCCATAGCTTCAGACAAGGAACTGACTATTAACAGCTGAGATGGAAGGCTGCAGTCCAGCAATGGGGGGAGACCTAGGTAGCTCCTTAACATTTATGTGGCAGTCCTCTGCCACAGTATTAGGCTGAGGCATGAAGAAAGTTTAAGGAGACTCAGGCCTTAAACATACACAGAGTGGATTGTGGGGCCAGAAAGGAGCTGTTTGAAAAGGCAAGCAAAAAAAAAAACAACTGTGTCTCAACTCAGGTGTCTTTGCCAGATAGATCCACCTTCTTCTCTAGGTATTCTTCTTCACTCAGTATTCTTCTTCACTCAGTACTTCACTAAGAACTCAGTAAGGAGTTCACTCACTGGTCCACTGTGGTGAGTGTGTTTTGTATTTCTTCCTTTTACTCAAAAGGATGACTGGCAAATCTTTACACAACATCTTTCTCTCAAATCTCCCTTACAGGAATAAACAATACTGCTTGTTACCAAATCTACCTTTCTCTCTGATGTCTATCTCAATGCACACCCTAAAGAAAGTGAATGTACTAGCCATGGTGAAACAATGGTGGTTAGATTGATATTTGGGCAGCTGGAAACCCAGCTGTGCATTAGACTCTCCTGGTTATTCTTCACTTTGTGAGATTCAGAATTATATCAGTGGAGTCCCACAGTGGTCAGGAAGGTTTAAGGTCCCTAGACATTGACAACTGTACCCCAGAGACAATCTATATGCCAGCTTTGTGTTTCAGCACTATGAAGTGCATAACTCTTCCAAGACCTGACCACATAAAACGTGAACTTGTGGTGGCTCCGTCTCTCCTTTCTCCTGCATTGCAGAAAATGTTCACGATAAACGTCCCAGATTTTAAATTGACATAAACTCCTTTATGTTTGGGATGTGTGAACCTAGATGTTTAAATATACAGAATCAGACTAAGTTGTGCCAAAACCCCTTGAATTTGTGAAATGTTTTGTTTATTTTACTTGTGCAAATGCTTACTTTGCATGCATAAATTTGCAATAGAAATGAGACTGGAGTGTGTTCGTATGAAAATTTGGCGTTATGTAGGAATTTCTGTGCAATGATACATGCTGTTTTCAGGGCAAAATTTGTAATGGTGATCGTCTCTTTCAAGTACAGACTGCTCTTAAACCCAGAGATGTGAGCCTCTATGAAGAGCTTAATTTGAAAAATGATACATTTGATAAAATTCAGATATCTGCTGAGGAAATGGCCTGTTTATAGAAATAGAGTTATACATCAACCCAGCTATCTGACAGAAAATAATAAAAGTTGATTGCCTGTGAGGTCATCTGTGACTCAGAAATTAGACAGAATGTGGACTGTGGAAATCAGCTGAGGCTGTGGCAGAGAGCAATGCATACTTGATTGAATCCTCCCCAAAAGATGTGTCAAATATCACACCTTTCTCAAGAAAGAAGAGATTCAGTAGGTGAAGAAAATAGGAAGCGTTCTACTTCCTTGCATAGCATACACAACTGACTTAACAGGCTTTTCATGATGTGATAGTTCTAAAATGTTTGTGAAATGTTCGGTAGTTGCACAGGCATCCAAATGGATACATATTGTAATTTGTAAAAATGTCGCAGCATGCTTCACGGTAGCAGGAAAAGTAGCAGGTTTAGCTTAAGTTGGACTGCTGATTCTTTTATCAGTTTTTAATGAGACACTTGGCAGAACCAATACTGAAATCCTTTTAGCTGTTGGCTGACACACACAATGTCTACTACTTAATGAAGGAGTAAATTGTGTCATAAATCTCCTATTTTTATTGCTGTTTCTTTGTACGAGGAGTGAAAATTGCCTTTCAAACTTAGAGATTTCTGCTGTCTCCTTCTTCGTATATTATCAATGTGTATTGTAAAGGATACCATAAAAGGATGTAATTTGTCCAAGGCCAAATATCGAAGATGCTATCACATCTTCTGGTTATATATGTTATATTTTTATTTTATAAAAAGTTTAAATATAAACTATAATATTTTAAATTTTTTTATGTTTTATGGATGAAATTTCATGGAATAATTGAGGACTAAATGCATATTATCATTAAAAACAAGTCCAAAAATACATGGGGAATTCAGAAAAAAAAGGAAAAAAGTAGGAAGTAAAGTTTCACAGAATAAAAAGTTTTATTCCTCAGAGATTTGCCCACGGCTTGATTTGCATCTATTGTAAAAGATTCACCTTACTGGAGTCCATAGATTTTCCAGTATTACAATATCTATGCATCCTGTGATGATCTCTGTGTACCTTTGCTAGTTATTACCTTACGTTTATAGCACTTCTCTCACTAATCCAGCATTTTTGCATGTATAGAACCCTTTGCCCTGAGCTAATGAAACAAAATGTTTCAGTACATGCCTGATAACGCAGCACAAAAGAAATCTCCTTCTTTTCTTTTCAGTGGGACTTCTGTAAGGCTAACTGGTCATCATTGCCTGGCCCTTTGCTGTCCTACTGATGTGTGCAGACCCCTCCAAAGTGGAGTAATCTACATAAAGTCTGTATTTTCTCTTACTACCATAGTGCTGTTACTACCACTGGTCAGGCTTCATTCATTTCACTGGCTGTACAACTCCATTTGTTCTGATAATTTTGCCAAAGATTAAGTATTGGCTATCCCAGCTTCTGGGAATTTTGTTCCAGGTAATAACCATGATTTTCCTTTCCACTTAAGCCATCAATAGATTTGTTGGTTGTACAGACAGAGATCCCTTTTATCCTCAGTCATCCTTGTGACTGCATCTGACCAACACTGAGTGACAGAGACTCCCAGTTTAGTCCCAGCCTGAGCAGGTGTGTCTGGACCCTGCCACAAATAATAAGTAATGCAATAATAAGTAATGCAATTCATGGAGGCACAGCTGAATTGCTGCTGCTTCTGGCACTGGAATTCAGCTGCCAGCAGTTCAAGTATCTCTGCAGTGTCCTTTGTTGGGAGGTAGGTAGGTCCTTCACTGCCCAGAGAGTCTTTCATCAGGTAACTCATTGGCTTTCAGAGTCCACCATCAGGGTCAAAGCACTACACCTCTCAAGTCTGTGCCTCCTGACAAATCCAAGTGAAATCAGTGTTTTTATCCTAATGCTTATGATGAGGAAGAGGAGGTCAGACACAGGGACGTGACAACATATGTATTCTTGCCTTGTAAATCTAAGAAAAAGAGTCTGGCTTCCAGCTTGAGGAATCCCAAAGCATTAGAGAGATCCTATGCTGAATAAATTCACCTAGCAAGTGAACTGCTCTGGAATGAGGAATACAGCAGATCTAGACAATAATGAGGGAAAGAAAATAAAGAGTATTTTCAGCAAATGTGCAAGCATGTTTAATGAAACAGAAGTCAGATGTAGATCCGCTAGCAAATATCCTCCAAGACTAGGGCAGCATTAGTGCATTGTGTTGGCCTTGTACAGGCATCCTGAAAGATTTCACACTTAAGTGAGCAGATCACAAGGAGTAATTTAGCCCTAAGACACGGGGTAGTCACACTGGTAATTAGAATGTACAATTAGTTTCTATCTTCTGCCAGAAATGTCAATGCAGTTTAGTGAATTTTTTGAAGAGTTTGCACAGCTGCAGTTTCATTTACCTAGTAGATTGTGGATTTTTTTTGATTTTTAAATTCAGCTCTAAAATTCAAATCCCCTGAAGACTTCTTAGTAACAAAGCCATGTGTCTTAATTCAGGATATTTTGATTTGGAATCTGTGATAGTCTTCAAAAGTCAGCCAGCCTGTCTGTATTTTGATACCTTGTGTGTGGTATTGGATGCACAGAGATGCATAACAACAAAAGGAATAGTAACCATCATTTGGGTTGAATAGCTGAATTCTTTGTTAAAATTTGGATCACTAAGAAAATTTTGTAGGCCTCAAGCCTACTTAAGATCCATGAAAATAACTTAAGGGGTACAGAAAAGCAGTGCAGGGTCAAAAGTATATTTTGAAATGTGAAATTTTGCAAATACATTTTTTATTTTGATTTCATTTTAAATTTCACTTTTTAAGTGGAGCTTGTGATGGTTCAATAGTGGTGGTATTTTGTCACCATCTGAATCCAGGATCTGATGTCTTCTTCTCTTACAGTAGCTGCTCAGGGGAGCTTAGGTTAATGTGTGAAATAATTGGTTCTCTGAACAGTTGGGCACAGTCTCAGAGTTCCAGTTTCAGTATCAGATTTCTTTTAATCAGAGAGAAGTATAGTCTTTTTCTGATGCTCTGTATGCATTGAAATTGGTTGGACAGAAAATGCTTTGAGCAGTGCAGTGTAGAAGCAAAGGTTCAATGTTATAAATAACATGTGATTATACACATACACTAAACTTATAGAGCTTATTTATGCTGAATCAGGTGTCAGGGTATACTATGGACTTTCCTGTCCTGATTTCAATGATCAATAATCTCATTCTTCTGGGAGATGACCTATTTAAAGTAAATTTCATGCAAAACATAAATACATATAGTCAAATAATTATTTTCTTTTATTGAAGACAAAATTCTCTACTACATATCATCTACAATACTAAAAAATGAAAACTCATTACTTGTGGCCAAAACGTTTAAAAAAAATGAGGCAGATCCAGCCCCATCTTTTTAAGAATTACCTGGTGTGTGCTGACAGCTTGACATAATTTAGCCAAATTAAAAGAGGATGGACACTTTTTTCTCATGTAGTTGTTACATATGTTTGAGTATCTTCTTTTTCCTAGAAAGATTTAAAGCAATGAGAAGATCACAGAAAGTTTATAATGCCATAAATGACTGTAGGAAAATGTGGATAACAGAGAGGAAAATAACTTTTATTTAAGTGGCTATAAATTGCTCTTGGTTCGTTATTGTTCATTTAGTTTAATGTAAATCAGACGCCTAACGTATGTATGGAATGTTCTTTCTAAAAAAGCATTACCATTCTAGCTTTTCAAGAAAGATCTGGCTTAAGTTGATCCTCTGGGGAGGGCTCAGAGATACTTGTTACTGTTTTTTTCCAGTCCTTCCTGAGCTGCAAGTGCCCGTTGCTGGGTCATGTCCAACCTCTCACCCGCTGGCACCCTCAAGTCCTTCTGGGCAGGGCTGTTCTCCATCTGTTCATTCCCCAGTCTGGACTGATACTGGGGATTGCACCACGCCACATATAAAACCTTGCACTGGGTCGTGTTGCACTTGTTGAGATTGCCATGAGCCACTTGTTCAGCTTGTCCGGGTCCCTCTGGATGCGTCCCGTGCTTCAGGCGTGTCAGCAGCAGCACTCAGCTTGGTGTCATCTGCAGGTGTGCTGGGGATGCCCTCGATCCCTCTGTCCGTGTCATTAATGAAGACTTAAATGCCACTGGTGCACTACAAACCCCTGAGGGACAGAGCTTGTCACTGATACCTTCTGGGACTCTGGGGCCTTGACCACGACCCTCTGGATGCGACCATCCGACCAATTCCTGATCCACCTAACAGTCCACCCATTCAATCCATCTTTCTCCAGTTTGGAGAAGAGCCCTGTCATAGGCTTTACACAAGTCCAGACAAATGACATCTGTAACCCTTCCTTTGTCCACTGATGTAGTCACCCCATCATAGAAGGCCTCTGGGCTGCTCAGGTAGGACTTGCCCATGGTGAAGCCGTGGTGGCTGTCCTGAATCACCTCCCTGTGCTTTAGTAGAACATCTGGGAGGGTCTGCTCTATGATCTTCCCAGGCACAGAGGGGAGGCTGACAGGCCCATAGTTCTGTATCCTTTCTTCCCTATTAATAGATGGGTGCAGTATTTCCCTTTTGCAGTCACCTATGATTGCCATGACTCTCCAAATATGATGGAGAGTGGCTTGGCAACTACATCCACCAATTCCTTTAGGACTGGGATGCCTCTCATCAGGTCCCTTAGACTTATGTACATTCAGGTTCCTTGGGTGGTCATGAACTTTATTTACAGTGGGAGAGATTTTGCTCTCTCAGCCCCCATCCTTCTATCCATCCTTTTGAGAGGTGTGGGAAAAGGCCTTGTAGAGAGAGAGACACAGCTCCATTTTTTAGTTTGTTAGAGTGAGGTGCTTTATAACTCACAGTTTGTGAGACTGTAATAGAGATCAGAACTAATAAACATCTGAGTCCAAACACGAAATGCTGTCTCGTGAATTTAATTCCAACCCTGGCAAAAACAAGTTAAGACTCGACAGTTTGCTTTGTGTGATCATTCCTTGTTTTTACTGGCCTGAATAATCACAGTCACCTTCATACTCCATCTATTTGTCATCTCTCCTCTCTTGGCCTATATGTACATCAGCAATGCTCAGGAACTGGACTGCTCTTCCCATTTTGTGATTTTCCAGCATGTGCTAGGGCATAGCTTGCTTCACAGTGAACATATCCAGCAATCCCAAAGCAATAATGCACAAACTTTACACGCCAGGGAAAGAGCAAGTGAGTGTTGCATGAACAGAGATGCCTCTGCCCAACTCTAAGTAGGGAACCCCATCTACTAGGGACTGTTTGCCACTGCAGTACTAGGGAGAGCTTCAAAATGAAGTGGAAATTACCAAAATCTTATTCATAATTTTGCCTTCGTATGCATGCTTATATCCTGACAGGACATGCCATGAAAAGATGTTTCATTACAGAGGAATAGTGTAGAATTGGAAATATAAATAGGGACTGTATAATACAAATACAGATGCTTAAATAAAAGCATTTGGGAATCATCTGGAAAGAATGAAATGAAACTGATTTTTACTTCATTTGGATAGTTTAAATAGAAAAAAGACCATTATAGTGCCAGTGACACACTTGCTAGCACAATAGAAATAATCAGGATTCCAGTTTAATGAGATATTGTAGAAGGTGAGAATATTTTGAAGTGCTAATGAAAAAGAAAGAAGTGTTATAAGTGTTAGAAAATGGTAATTGGTAGATAGGAGCACTTTTAAAGAATAATGACAGTTTCATATGAAAAAGCATTGTAAGAATGATGATTAGCTTAACTGGAACAGGAAAGATTTACAGAAAGAAGGGATTCAAGAGAAGAGCAGCTTTACTTCTGTCCTTGCAAAGCACTGAGTAGTGTTAATTAAACCTGAGACAGGACAAAGCTTAGGGCATGCACAATAGCACCAGTATCCTCTGAATGGCATTGACCAACAGAGGTGAGTGTAATCATGCAAAACTTGGGAGAGTTACTGACTGCAGAGTTTATTGCCTTGTACCTAAGAGTTTCCATGGGTAAAGCATTCCTATTCCAACTTCTGGTTTGCATTGCCCTCCCTGTGTTCCTGGTTACCTGTGGCAGGAGCTCACTGCCCACAGGCCATGGACATTCTGGTCTCATTTGTGTAACCAGTAGCTAAGTATTGAAGCCCTCAGTACCTTAGCTTTTTACATGGAATTGAGAATTAGGGATTATGATGCTTCTGGCATGGCTTTGTGCATGCTGGTTTTAGATGCAAAACAGGGAAACAGCAAGTAATAACCTGAGCTTCTATCTGGTTTTATTTATTTAGGTCTCCCTTTTTCACACTACTCACTGACAAAACAAATGCAATGAAAACTTTGATTTTTATTTTATGTTACTGATGGTACTGCAAATGGTTTAAAAATATGGTTTTAAAAATACATTTAACATAAAATGGAGGGGTTTTTTATTCAGAGCTGTCTGATGCCGTTGTCAAATATCTTATCTTACTTGATGTTAACATAATTCATTTCTTACAACTGAAGTAAATTACCATCTAATCATTATTCTCTGGTTTGTCAGCCCAAGTTAGACCACATTTAATGGTAATGCTATGTAAAATCTGATATGCTGGGAATATATAACATGTTTCTGAAGGGCATGATGATAATCAGATTTGTCTAGACATGTAAAACACATTTGTGATGCTGTGAACTCCTCCAATTAATTTCATGAGTTTCTGAGACTCATAATAATTTAACTCAGATGTAGTGTGGGAATTAGAAATTGTAGCAGCCACAAAGTTTTTAGTGGAAAAGCCACAGATTTCTTAAAATATCAAGGCCATGTCCCCATGTGTTCTAAGTACTATTGCTGTGTTATTTCCAGTATTTAATGTATTCACTAAGACTTTTACTTGATGCAGGTACTTGCCTGTCTGAAAAAGGGTAAATTTAGACACTGGGCAGTGTAGTGTATCCACTGGTTAGTTAATGGCATGCTGTCTTCTGCTGCAGCCATGCAGCTGTGAGCTTTTTTCAGTTCATCCTGCTTCTCTCATCCTTATCCAGCACATGCTGGTTGCAGCAATCCCTCTCCAGAGTGGCTGAGGAGTAGTGGAACAGGTCAGGATATCCATGATTTCCCATTGCAGCTCTGCTTGGTAGGGATATAACCTTGTCCAAAACAGTACCAGTAAGCTGGTTGCATGTTTTAAAGTTGCAAAATGAGAGGTGCAACGATTCCAGTTTTAAGCAGGTCAGTGGTATGGTTGCCACTGGCCAGCTCAAGTGCTGCATGTTGCCAGCACTTCAAAGCCTTGGAACACCCACTGGTTCTCATATTTCTCTTTCAGTTCCCCTTGCTTTCCCCCAAAGTCTGGTGTACAGCCAGCATGCCTCTGCTGATTCATGTGTTCATTCAAAGCACTGATGACATATCATTTGTCAAGCTGAGTCTTTTCCCATCTCAGTCTGCTTTTGGTGTGAGTATTCTCCATACTTCATTTCCCCATGTGGAAAGAAAGGTTTGTCTTCCTCTCTTTGTTTTCCATCCCTGCAGACTGCCCACAGCCACTGTAACACAATGTGAGCTGGCACAGGAGACCTGGCTGCGGGGGGGCTGAGGGCAGTCTGTCTCTCTGTCTACCTGTCTGTATCCATCAGGTGATTTGTCTTCCCTGTCAGGCTGCACAGGAGCAGTGGATGACTGAGGAGGATGGGCTGTTCCATGGCAAGGACAGCCCCTGCCCCAGCAATGCCCCAGCTGGGCTGGTCTCCAGCCTCCCACAGCTGTACCAGGCCCTGGGACAAACCCCTCTGGCTTCCCCTCACTGCCCCCAGCTCCCATTCCTAAGGCAGCTGACAGCTCTTGCTGGACTCAAAAAGACTTGCCCGGAGAATAGAGGCTTGAAAATCACAGTGGCATTTAAAAAATAAATATCCATCACTGAAAGATAGACTCGTGTCCTTTTTTTTCTCCCAGAGAAACCTTATAACAACCTGCTTATTCAGCTTGATTGCATTAATGTAACTGTTCTTTGCTGCTAATAATAATTACAGGGAAACATTACACAAAGAAAATAAAATTTGTCTTCCTTTAAAAGGTGTGTCTTGAAAAGTTTTGATGTGTGAAATCCACTTCTAGCTGGGAGCTATCTGAATTTCCCAAGTAAAATATTACCAATGGGGGTATGTGTTTCAGAATCAGGAGCAAAATGTGTGACCTAGAAGCCATAGGGGAGACCAGGAATTAACTGGAGAAAGCTCCAAAAGGACCTGCTGGGGGGAACCACAGGAAGGATTTCCAGGAGGCTCATCTGCTTGGCAGTGTTGTCACCTAGACAGCTCTGTAGGGCTCTCAATGCCAGCCAGAGTGCATGAACAGCAAAGACAAGAGTGCAAGAGTAAACTATACCAAGAGGGCAGTTAATTCCCTGTACAAAGGTGTGGGAGAAAGAAGGAGAAAATCTTTTAGGGAAAACTGGGATGATTGTTTTTCAAAGAACAGATGAAAATACTAAAGAATGATGCAAAACAGAATTTGAGGCTTTGACAGTCTGGGCTCGAGCACTTGGTAGAGTGCATTGTGGGAGCAAATGAGTCTCCACTCTGTGGACATCCTCCAAGTATCTGTAAGAGAAGGAGCGTTCCCACTGCCTCTGGGTTTATCAGCATAGGCTCTGGCTGTACCTTTGGAAGCTTTTGGAAGCATTGCCAAAGCCAAGGCACACAACTTCCCCTTCCACCCTGTGTCCACAAATAGGCTGTCAGTGTTGCTGCACCTGAGGAAAAACAGCCTGACTGTAAACTTTCATTTGCCAGCTGTCTTCTTGTAGCAGTACCTTGGTTTGTTCATCTACTTGGCTTCTTTTGTGTGGGTTGCTGCTAACTCTCCTCTGATGCATGTTTCAGCACAGAAGCTTTGAACACAGGTGTTTTCTTTGTGAGCTAACATCTCCCAGCTTGAATGCATGGTGCCAAAATAGCAGTTCCCCGCAGCAGACACCACACATGAGCCTTATTCTAAGAGTGGAGGTTAGAGGGGAGTGCCAACAGTTTTTCCTTGGTTAACAGGAAAACTGTGAGGTAGCTCCCCAGAGAAGATGAATCTTTCTCTCTTTGAGGGATGCCAAATTGTCTTTGAGGGATGCTCAAGTGTCTGGGGAATACTGGTGGGCCTTAGCATCATCATCAAATTCATTAGAAGTTGTTCTTCCTCTCTTGAGGTTAATCAGAAATGTGGGATTTAGCAGAGGACTGAAAAAGTTTTTTCTTTCCATAGGAGGTCCTGAGCTATGATCTTCTTCATACTTGCTGGAAGTGATCACCTCTGAAGTATTAAAAAAAATAGGTTCCTTTTCCTTCAGTTATATTGTTGTAATGTCTTATTCCAGTATCCATCCTGGAATATATTAGTAATTACTAATAGTATAATACAATTAGAAGATCTCTTGAGTAGGTGCATGAATAAAGCCATCAAATAAGAAAAAGTGCTAATAAAATCTAACACAGCTGGGGGAATATTACTATAATAACACTTAATGAAGAAAAAGTCATACATAACAAAAATACAGTAGTACAATGAAAACAATACAACTATAGTTAGGGGTTATTAATTAAAGTAATTTCCATTAATGTAATTTAACTATACTCCTATTCCACTAGGGGTCAAATTCATCCCTGGTGTTGGAGGGAGTGTATTCAAGAGATGGATTTTTGCCTTTGGTTCAGGCTACTTAGAATTTTGTGTCATGCTGCTTCTGAAGAAGTTCTGAACACCTTCTTCTGGCATTTGTGTAAACCTGAGCTACAGGTTTTCAGGTTTCTTAGCATTGTGTCCCTGCACGCCCCTGCTCCTTGTGCTCTTGTCCTTGAATGCCTCCTAGTGATACCGGCACTCTACTGAGCCAGAAATGTTTGCTCAAACCCAGGCAGCAGAGCTGTCCTGTGACTTGGGGAATACTTGCATCGGTAGGTAGGTCTGTAGAGGACAGCAGGAGCTCACTTGGATGCTCTGGGTTTCACCCACATTGGCGCAGGCATTGTGTTGGTGCAGGTCAGGGCAGCGCGTTTGGAGAGGGCTTGGCAGCTGGCCCTGACACGCTGGCACAGAGCAGAGGGCGCGGCAGCGCTGCGTGATCCTGGCCGGACGGGCCTTGGCCATCAGCAGAACAGAGCCCTGCATTAGGGAGTCTCTAGCATAAAACTGTTTGTGAGTGTTCCTGAGGCAACGCTGAGGAGTGTATGATCAGAAATCATGAAACCCTTCTTTTTCTAAATGCTGCCTTTGTCTCCTGCTAATCAGCTTGCTGACTATTTCATAACGATGAAACTGAGCGCTTTCAGTGCTGCCCCGGGATGTATCGCCTACAGTCAGAGGTCTGCATTTGCAGATTACTTTTTCATTAGGTGTGTTTTCTGCCTTCTCACCAAAGTAAACAAACCATCACTTGCAGTAGCTGAATTCATTTTGTGTTTGTTTGGGTTATTTGGTAATTTATCCTGTATGACTGCTGGTGTTTGAGTGGAATAGCTGTCTGAGTTCATTAGTCAAACCATGAGAGGGCTTCCTGAAGCTATCTCTCCATGCTTGTAAATGTCTTGCTAGTATTAAAACTTTATTTCAATCAGTTTTGTTATAAGCAAAAAAACTGCCAATTTTTTTTTTTTTTTGGCGAAAAAAGAGTTGCAAAACCAGTTAAACCGGTTGCTGCTAAAGCGGAGTTCTAGCTGTTTGTTATTGTAATCACAGGTGGTTTGAGCTAATTGCTCCTTTTGTATCGGTATAGCCCTGCCCGGGGCTGAGATGGCCCTTCGCTCCAAACAGTGAGAGGAGGGGACATGTGGCGGGGGGAATCAGAAGATGCAAAACAGCCTCGAGACCAGCATGCCATGGGAACAAACCCTATCAAACTTACCGAAAAGACCCCCCCCCACCCCAAAACAACGAGCCAATACAGAATTAAGAAATTAGAGTGATGTCTGGGCGTGAGGAACAGAGTGCTGAGCCTGCAGAGACGCTGAGAACCTTTGTTGCCCCTCACCCTGAGCTGAGACCTCATCTGGAACCAAGGCCAGGAGCCTGGAGCCACGGGGAACAGAAAACATGCCCGCTATTTTCGTGAGGATGGAATCCCACAACTCTGCTCCTTAGGGGACAAAGCTGCACATTCCTCCTCCTCCGAGTCACCCTGAGAGCAGCCACGGCACACCGCGGACCCCTCGAGCTTCCCAACCTCGAGCTGATCACTGCTCATAAAGGCACCAAGAGGAGAAATGTCTCCTGCTCTGTTTATTCCAGGTTTTACTAGTCCTTCCCACAATTTGCAGGTCTGTTAGGCCACACTGCAGTCGTCTTCCTGCGTACATCTCATGCTCCACAGAAATTGTCTTATGCTGTTGAGGTTGGATATTGTTTTTATTGTTTTAGTAGCTCCCAAAAACCATGGTGCCCCACAAAGCAGGCACTGGAACGAATACAGTAGTACATCCTGCAAGCTCTCCTGTTTTAATTCTGATCAACACAGCAGAACATGGACAAAAATAGTACTTCATTTGCCTCCTTTTTTGCATTTATGTATTGGACAGATGGATGTTTCCATGATTCTTTCACTGTAACTACAAAATCCTTGTTCTGTTCACTTTGCTGGGTGATTGCTCCATTTAGCACATTCCTGACCTTGATTCTTCAGTTCCAGGCTAATAATTTCACAAGGTGCAATGACTAATCTAAACTGTTATGTCAAGCTGTCAATACCTGTAATCCGTTTTTCACTTACAGCTACACCCAACCAAACACTGAGTAGAAAAAATAATGTGAAGGACATCTCTGATTCAGCTGTCAATCATATTGCTGTGTAAACCAGGTGACAAACATCAATGAAGTAGCAGTCACATTTCTACGAGTTTATCCTTAACTCTTTCAGTTATCTCAGTACTTCTTTGCCACAGTAAGATCTGAGAAGACCTACACTCTACCCACTTATAACTATAATCTCAGTTATATGAAATACTCCTTCAGCAATGTTTTCTTTTAAAAACAGTCATCCTCTTTTTCTGCCATCCCATATTCTCCCTTGGGCTATTGTTGTAGTGTGTTTTTTATTTGGCATGTGTTTGTTTGATTTGTGGTTTGGTAGTCCCTCAGTGTTTTTCTCCCCCTGTTTTTAGAGTGACACAGACCTGCTTTTGTTATTCAGGTGAGCCAGCTGTCAGTTTATTTGTTTGTTACTCAGCTACTTCCCTGCCAAGTTTCAAACCCCTTCCCCCCCATCCAGTTGTTAACCCCTCCTATCCCAAGTTGTTCCCCTCCCTTGAAATCCTTCATTGGTTTACACATTGTATTCCCTGCCTTGTGTTCCACCCTCAGCTCTCCCGATTCGCCAGAGATTGTATCCATCCCTGAGACCTCCCCATGGTTTATAAGCTGTCGTTCGCCCCCAGTTCAGGGCCTGCGACTGCAGAGTTTTACCATCTAATGAAGTTACCCCAGTGCCACCCCAGGACGCTGCTGCTGCTGCTGCCTTTTGTTTCTGCACCAAACCTCCACTGGCACCTGAGAATCTGCAGAGCTGGAGAAAGGGGGGGTCCTGTCACACCCCTCTTTATCATATAGCTGGGACTCAGTGTATGAACTTTACACAGAAGACAATTTGGCATCCCTCAAACAGTGTTTTTTTCTCCTTTTTCTCTGAGAGAAGCATGAATTTATTTCAGGAACTTTGCAGGGACTTCATCCTGACTAAGATATCTTTATCTTGCCTTTGCTAAAAAAATCAGGCTAAATGATGTAGATCTCAGTATTGGCAATGAGAACTTGTTTCTCTGCCAACCAGGTATGTATCTTGCAGTACGCTGATCAAAGATTCCAACATGCCATCACCAAGTCCATGTCAGCAAAGCCTCAGCTGACTTACAGCCCTAAATTAGTGTGTGTACTTGAAAAATGCATTCTGGAAGAAAGTCTGAATGCAAACAGCAAGGATTATTGCAACACCATGGTTGTCTAAAGCAACAGAAGTGGTCATGTTGTACCCAGATTTTGCCTCCATCACTGTTGAGAAGAACTGAAAGAGGGTGCGGACTTAGAGAAGGCACCACTTACAGCAAAGAAAACTCCAGATAAACTCTAAGAAAACATTTAGGTTGGACAATCATTCTATCAGGCTGCCCAGGAAGGCTGTGGAATCTTCGGGATTTATTCAGCATTGCACTGGCCATAACCATTGCACAAATTTATTCTTCGGGATATTCAGCATTGCACTGGCCATAACCCTCAGAAATCTCTTCTTGTTTGGAAGCTGGATCCGACTTAGAACTGGTGATACTTAGTGCAATGGACCAAATGACCTCCAGAGGTCCCTTGTAACCCACGTCTCTCTGCTTCTGTGGCTATAAAAGACCTGATAAGTTGGAGTGAGAAAGTAGAAATCGGGAGGATGAAGGGGAAAAGACAATGCTAGTTTTGCTCTCTACTGTAAACAGTTTCCTTAGGTTCTTATTCTGTCTTGGGCTGTTACAGAATATTTAAGAAAATGCTGCTGTGTCCAAATGACTCAGATTGACAATGCTTACAGCAGTGCAATGGCAGCACCAAAGGAGGGTTTTTAAAAGCATTTATTCTTAGCATGTGTTTTCCTGAACCTTGTTCAGTTTAACACTGTTAAGAGCTAGATGTATAGGAATACAATCTTGAAATGTAGCAGGAACATGCATAAGAGTAGACCATTTACAATCTGTCTTCCAAACAGAGTTATCTGTAAAACAAGAGTAAAGGTGCTAATAACAATATCTGCTTTTGGCATGGTTGAATATTTTCTGTGGAAGAACCAGATGGAGTTTTTTACTAACTTCAATAGTCAACTTCACCCTGGTGACTTACATCCGTTCCTATTGATTTTTCCATCCATTCATCAATCATTTGTTTTGTAACCAAATCTAATTGTTTCTGGCTTAAAACTCTAAATTTTGGGATGCAATAATGCTCTAAATGGAAAATTACAGTTCAGAGCAGAGGAGAAAGTAAGGAAGTACTGTGGTGATTATGCTGGTTTCTCTTGTTTTATTATCTTGTTTGCTTATGAGTCTTTGAAAACAGTGCTTAAAATCCTTGGGCAAGGATGGTAGGATGGTGGTCAGTGAAGTAAAAATAGCACTGAAACATGCACACATTTAGCAGTGACACTGGTGATTCATGATTTATCTGATTCTTCCACTTCAAAAAATATTTTCTTGCATCTCTGCATGGCATCAACTTACATCTTCTCTCCAAGATCGGCTGCATTAAAAAAATCAGTAGAGCATAAAGTTTTCCCATTTTCAAAATAATAGGAACCCGGTATTTTCTGGATTTCATATTTTTAAGGACTCTGAATGAGATCTCTGCTTATATTGTACATTTTTACCTTTTCATTTTTCTTCCTAAAATTACCTCCTAAATATGCTGATCTAAGACAGACTATGTGAAAAGACCTGTAAGTAGTAAAAATTAAAATTATTTATGCTCCAATCAGTATTTTTCCTTAGAAATGCTGTGCAAACACAGCAGCACATTCCACCCTTTCACATTCATGGCAGACAAAGAATACATTGTCATTCAGTGATCATTGTAAGGGAAGCTCACTAAAGTGACATTTCAGTATAAGTTTATGATTTATTAAAACATTAGAAACGTTCTGCTAAATCACTTGTTTCTTGCCTTTCCCTTGTGCCTTCCCTACCTTATTCATGTATAGTTCCTTTCTTCCTTACAGGAGAAGTCTTGGTGCCATACAAACTGTGACAGCATTGCCATCCATGGGGTTATTACTTCCTTGATCCTGACTGAGGAATGATGACATTGAAAGCAATGGGAAACGACTATGAGAAACCATTTTAGAACTCATCTACTTAATTGAACACAGCCAAATGACAGTTACCAAAACGAACCTCCAGTGAAGTATTTCCAGCAGATATTTACGTGCACGGTTCTGTGTCCGTGTTTATGGTTTAGTGGTTCACCAGTAGCTGGTGCCATCGCTGTAGAGGCAGTGGAACTGGGCCTCAGGGTGGTGTCCCAGTTCTCTTACCTGCACAAGAGCTTCTGAAAGGAAGGTGTACACACATCCAGACCCCTGGGCTTGTGTCCTTTCTGTGGGATATAAAGGGTATTTCAGGGCAGTCCCCACCAGGCAGTGCCTCCAGAAGGGCTGGGCTGGCCTGACCTGTGCATGCACACAAGGAAAAGCCAAGAGTGTCAACGCAAAACATTTGTTTCTGTGACTTGGCACAGAAACTGAGCTCCAACTTCATTTGAGTAAGGAAGGGTATCGGTGCCTGTCCCGGTTTGGAGCAAATTTGGGAGAAAACCTCCAAAAGGGGGCCCCTCCAGAAAGCAAACCCAGACAGCCCCTCTCCCCAGCTGGTTTGGGAAGGATTCCTCAGAGAGAAGTGGAAAGAACCTTTCATTTAACAGGCAAAGCACCCCCGAGCACACAGAAAGAACAATACCAAATTGTTGTCATACATAGCATAAGAGCTCTATTATCATTACATTGCAAGAGTTGCACATTACCAGAGCTCCCTGTCTCCTTGATGTTTCTTGTAGGCAGCACCTCTAGCACCAAGTCTTCCTTGCCCTCACAGCAGCCAACTGACTCAGGAGGCCCTCAAGCAACCAATCCACTCTTTTATAGCACTCTTGTTATTATTGGCTACAGCTGTGGCCTGTTAAAGTCAGGCTTGCTCCTAATCTTTAATCATTAACCCAGCTGCAACTCTTCAGGGGATGAGATTACTTTCTATACCACCTTTATTTACTTTTATTCTATCCCCCTACACTGCATGTCACCACTCTTTCACTACATTGAAAAAGATGACAACTTCAAAGAGTCTCTGTCCGGGGGTGGTCACTCTGTTTTCAGTCTCTCTGATGCTGGGGCAGCTGCTGCAGCCACAAGGCGCAAACTATCGGTGCTTCCCAGGTCCCAGTCTGGGGCCGGTTCAAGTTGGTCCAACAAAGGGAAAGGAGAAACAGTCCAGGGAATATTTGGCTTGCTTAGCTAAACTAACTAATGAGCAGAAGCAAAAAAGCAAGAGCAAAGCAGGAGCAAGAGCAAAGGGAAAAGCCCAGCAAAAAGCAAAAGCAGCACCATGCACTGCCCTGTCTTGTGTGTCCTGCCAGCCGTGGGGCAGTGGCTGATAGCAAAACCAAAACAAAACATTGGCTCTTCAGAGCCAGTCTGGAAGGCACAGAGCATGATATCCAGCATGAACAGAACACAGGAATGGGGATACAAGCATCAGAACGTCACTCTAGGACTGTGCCCATCTCGTGATGACTCAAAAGCGAGTCAAGAGCTGTCCTGATTATTAGGCTTTCCAAGTTGTATGGCTGGCTCATCCTAAGACCAGATATTGAGATTTGTGGTCAAAACTTAACCCAGAACGCATCAAAACCAGTGCGAGTTCTGCTGAGTATAGGTGGACTCAGACTTTACAGGTCATGGTGAATATTTGGTCTCACCTGACTAACCAACTGACAGGAGAAGAAGGGGATTTGTGTCTAGGAGCAGGGAGATCGGCCATAGCTCTGTAACTTTGGTTTTTCTTCAGTGTGTAATTAAGGGAATTTTGGAGGCTAAGAAGCATTAAATGAAGAGGTCCTGTGGCCACTGTCCCTCCAGAGTTCTCTCTTGGTAGAGAGGGCTCCTTTCTCCCTTGCTGCTGTAGACTGTTTTAGGAAGGCCCTGCAGTCCTGTACTGTAATTGTTCACTCATTAAGGGAAGTTCCTACATACTTTTTTTAGAAGCTACTAAAATGCATGCACATTTAGCCCTGGAGCCCTAGTTCTCCTCTTTGCACAGATGGGAGCGGCTGTGTTTGATTAACAGCCATGACTGACAGCCAGAAAAATAGCACAAAAAATCAGCGGTAAGCAAGGAAACGTTGATCCTGTGTGGAGAAGTAGTCTTCACACCTCGTTAACAAAGTCTCAGCTTCACATATCTCTGCTTGATAACAAAGGACAGTCAAAGAGATAAGGTCTCCGAGTGACACCCTGCGCCACTGGGCCCCTGCACGGCCACTGCCATGGACTGGGAATGCAGGGATCTTGGCACCCTGCAGGCACCATCCTCCGCTATTTCATTTAACAACATGTCTGACTTCTGTCCTTGCATTCCTGAGCATGGGCTCTTACCTGTTACACTCTAGGGTCTGACAGGAAGAAAATTTGCTTTTATCCCTAAAATGAGACTGATCACATTTCAAGAGCGGATTTGTTGCTGAAGTACTGACTATTTTTGTAATCACATTTTCAAGAGAACCAAGCCAGAAATTATTTAACATTGGCTAAGTAGACACATTTTTGTAGTGGGAAAGAGTCATGTTTCTGCAGTTCTTTGTGATAGCAAAGCAAAGATACTGGTTTTGTATATCTAATATAAAAATTAATTTCCTTTAGCATACCCCCACAAGTGAGTGCTGTACAAACAAAAGGGAGTGTATGCATTCTTATAATACACGAGTCAGTTTGCCTTGTGTCTTCTGTTAGAAGTAAATCAAATCCAGTGCTGCTCATGCCATTACATTTCAAAGAGTACAAACAACATATTATTTTGAACCTCAGCAGAGGAAAGTGCACTTGCTTCTGTCAGTTCTGTTAACTTTCCATACAAGATGTTTTGGCCTTCAGACCCCATATACTGGTCAAGGTGCATAAGGATTAACCTAACTAAAGGTTCATAATCCTGTTCAGCTTAGGATTCACCTGTAATTCAGTTGGCAGGAGAAAAGGGGAGGTAAAAAATGACACATCTGTTATATATCTTTTTGAGACAATAAGGTTCATATTGAAATCAACTGGCTCTGCACATGTTTCAGAGACTCTTGTGGATAATTGCCATGTTGAAAAAATCTTGAAGGTCTCTTTTATGTGACAGAGTAGCTGGGTGTTGGTAAATTTAACTTTTGGTGTGTCATTTGAAATGGCTCCTATTAACCTAGGCCCTAAAGGTGATGCTTTAAAATAGCGAGGTTCCCAAGTAGAAGATACAAGACAGAAGTAGAAAGTTGTACAGAATTTTTCTTAATACAGCTATTTTTTTCTTTAATGAACAGTAACTAAAGCCCTATTATTTAGCATATCCATATTCATGTATGTAATTAGAAGTGGAAAATACCTTGGTGATAGGAACCTTTCCTCTAACAGGAAAATCCTCACCCTGTGTCAGAAACCTCAAGGACTGACCCAGCAGCAAGGTTTTGAGTGAGACAGGGACTACTTTTTCTTCTGTAAATGTAGATATAAACATATAGCAGTTAAGTCCCTATCCTGCAGCAGTTTGATATTACCACACGGTGTTGATTCGAGTGCTTAGTGGCAAATAACATCCATATAGAAAATATAATCTGTCATGTATTTCATGTTGCCACTACAATCACTTTTGTGTGATGCAGCTTAGACTTTTGTATTCAAAGGATCATTTTTATGATCTCTTGAGGTTTCAAAAATTTTGTTGCAACTCATTTTTTCCTTATAATTCACGATCAAATGCTGTATTAGTATTATATAAGCATTTTAAATGATAGTAATTTGGATGATTTTATTACAAACATCTTATGTAGTTTCCCTTGTTCTTTCTATTTGTGTCTGCTGAAAGACCGTAGTAGAAGAGTGATTTACTAAACCCATTTGAGAATTAAACCATACTTATTAGCCAATGTTCTGTGAAACAGCCAATGTTGCTGTTTCACAGTGAAGTGTGAAGTACAAAAATCAGTATAAGGAAATATTTTGAAATGCCCTTAAATCATATGGAACATAGCTGTTCTAAGCATAATAGGTGATAGAACAGATGGGTGAAACAAAGTGAGTTTATCTGCCAGTAGCTGCAAGTCAATTAACCAAGAAAACGTGTTGACCATATTTCTATTTCTGCCAGAAATGAAAATCCCAGAAGGAAAAAACCCCACCATATCCAACAGGAAAATGCTTGGTTTTGTAGGCCTTTCCCCCCCCTTTCATAAATCCTCTTCAATGGTGTGTGCAGGTGTTTTTAAACACTGTGAAGGAGCACCTCCTAGAAGAGCTTCTGGCAGCTGGGAGTTGGCTCCAGTGCACACAAAAAGGTTCTCGGTGCTGTCGGTTTAACTGCAGTGCTTCATGCTTTCAGAGAGCAATATTCAAATCACTTTTCAGGCTAAACTTTGTATTATGCATTAGCTGTTAGAAAAGCTGGTGCTGGAGCGAGAATGCACAAATGCCCCTTTCTCCCTTTCCTGACCTCAAAAGAGTGAAGAACAATATTTGTGTTTTGCGCCACAGATTTCCAGGGGTGAGAGACTGCAACAAAACCTCACTCTTTCTTCTTGTCCTTCTTATGTTTTTGAGTGTAGTGAACAGTGACTCTAAAATTCAAGTTTTATGAGTCAGTTTGTAAACCTTCGAGTATCGCTCCATCGAATTTATTTTTGGACTCTGCCAATAATTCTTAGTCCCCTCATGACCCATTCAGTCCAGCTTATCTGCAGTTGCCTACAGTCAAATTTTCCTGCCTCCAATTCAGACAGCTAAACCCCTACTGAGTACTTCTCTGCCAAGCATCCTTTACAAAGCCAGCTGCTGCTGCTGGGCCCACCTTTATGTGGTGCCTGGCACACACAGTACAGATCCGTGCCTACAGCCCCATCTTTTTGAGTGGTACAGTCAGATAAAGTGGTCAATATTCACTTAGAAGTGTTACAGGATAAATATTATCCTTGTGGATGCAAAGAATGAGGACACAACTCAAGGGTGTCTCTTGAGTACAGTGACCTTCTGAGGACGTGGCAGGGTAGCTTCAGATGGTATCAGCTGTCCCTTTCATCATAACTGGCTCCCTTTACTGTGTTAAAGGAAGCTTGGGAACAGGCATATGTAATGGCCAGAGATGGAATTCTGCAGGAAGAAACACTTCACAGATTCCATGCCCAGAACGAAATAATTTTTGCTCTGGAAACACTTTGAGTACAAGGGAGACATTCTGGAAGAGACTTGCAGGCTATTGAGACAGAATTGGTGGACTGAGGGCTGGTAATGGAAGAAATAGCTGGAATAGTATGAAACCCCAACGTGCAGTAACAGGATGTGTTTTCCAGTGTAAAACTTTTATGACTGCTGCTTTTTGGAGTAGGATTGAACCCCAGCTGAATTGCAATTGGCAGTTTGTTATAGCAGCTCGTCTTGAATTTCTCATGGGCTGAGACAGTTGTTTTGGTTGGGGGTAAACAGTCCCCCAAAGGGAAGAAGGGTACTAACTAAATCAGAAAGAACTGCCTGTTGTACTTATTTAACTGGAATCTTATTCTAATATCATTCCGGCCTTCTGACGTCCATCTTTTTTCTCCAGATAATTTTAAAGAAGTATGCATACTCAAAGCTAATAAAAAAATGATTTGTTTGGGCAGTTTTTGTAAAGAGAAAAAAATTTTGTCTGGTAGTTCTTTTCCCATCCCCATTTTATCTTCTACTTTGAAGAAACTTTCTTTTAAAGTGAGGAAAATTATTTTGGAAAACACTTAAATGTCTTGTTGAACAGCTGCAGAATGCAGTGCCTTGGGTTTTGCTCCTATTTAAAAAGTCTTTGCATAAATTAACAGAATGGAAACATTTATAATTTATTGACATGTTTTGACTGTGGACTTGTGTTACAAAAATTTTGATTAATTGAAAAAAATCACAATATACCTTTTTCTTCCAGCTTGGAGTTAAATCACTGCATTTTCCAGTCACCACTATTTCAGAAAGAAGAAATATGGAAATGCGTAGGCATAACAGCTACTGAAATTCTCTGGGATGCCTCTTTAAATTTATTTCCTTTCTTACAGTTTTGATCAGTTGTCATTACATTTGATTTTGCTGTGCTTTGGGACAAATGATGTACTTGATCACGATAGCCCACTATTTTACAACACCACTGGCAGGAAAATGTTGATTATCACAAACTTTAACCAAAGCCCACAACATGAAATGATAATAATCCCTGGTTTTTTGTCTGTCTGCTGCTCTGTGCGCTCCCACCAGCCTGACTCTGGGGGGGAAAATTTTAATAGATTTGCCAGTATTCTGAGTTCAGACTGAGTTGGCTGCAGTCCCAATGGTGAATTTGCTACCAGGAGCTTTCTGGGGGGCCTCTGCACTCTCTTGTGCTTGGCATTGCACAAGCACCCAGTAAGAGTTTGTGTCTGACCCAAAAAACTACCTCAAAGCTTGTGCAGGCAAACACATGAAGCAGAAACTGGAGCTGAGACTAACAAATCTAGTGTGCTGACTCCAAACATCAATTAGCTGATCTTAAAATGAAAAACAAATTTTAATCCCTGCTTGGTCCAGGCAGAGTTTCATTTGGTATGAAGAGGTGACAGGCTGTATCATTCATTTTCCACACTTTGTGCTCTGGGAAGAGGCTTGCTATAATGAGTCCTTACCTTTTTTGGATTTTGCACAGTCCCAATCACCTCGTTTCTGGGAATACAAGCGAAGCTGCCCAGTTCAAAGGGTGCTTAATGTTATTTCTTCATTGTAGTCACTTGTCACCTTTGCCAATAACAGCAGTAAGCACCCCAGTTTGTGTACTGGTGCAGATCATGCACCACTGAAGGACAAGCCTCAGCCTATCTGAGAAGCACAGTCCCAGTGAAGCTAGGAGGCTGCCACAGTTCCTCCTCAAGGAGCTGGATGGTTTCAGTCAAAGTGAAAAATGTACAGCAGTAAACATAGAGGAACACAAATCTTGAAGTGGTATATTAATTTAATACATAGGCATAAAATTATTCTAGAAGCATCTGAATTGGCCTCTCAGTCTGTGCAGGAGCCCATGCTGGCTTGTGAGTCCTGATTTCAGTGCTGTCCAAATCACTTTTAGAAGTCCTTTTTTCTGCAGAACTGGGGAATAATGGGTACTGTGCAATTTGATGTAATGTATTGGGTTGTGAAGGGCAGAAAAATATTAACCACAGTTGGCAGAACAGCTGGGACTTGAACAATTAGCCTCTAGACACATAGATAAAGCTCTCTTCCTCAAAGCCCTAAGACATTTTGAATGAGATTAGTTCCTCATTCTCATTTTGCTTTGCAAAAATTGTGTGAAAGTTGCAAGATTATACATAGCTACAAAACAGCCTATAGCAGTGACCAGAATTATGTTACCTGTGATTAATAAAAAATGACAACACTGTATGTATGTGGCCTATTTTAGCAAGAGGAATCCAGAAGTTACAAGCACAGGGGCTGCTCTCTGTGGTGAAAGAGCCATCACTTGAGCTAGTGCAAGAACAGGCCCTTTTGCAGAACTTTGCAAGCTGCAAGTGTGGCACAATGAATCTCTAATACTGTAGCCACTCCATATTGGACTCACTGTCAGATCCAGCAGTTCCACTTCATCACATCACTCCAAAATAAAGGACAGTGGATGGCTGAAGACTTTGGGACAGATGCTTTCTCTTCCTTTGGTTACTGTCTGACCTACAGGGCCAGAGGATCCCTCTGCAAAAGCAATTTGGGGGCCATGAGCCCAAGCTCTGTGGCCTGCAGGTGCTTTTCCACCAGCACCTGCATGCTGAGAGAGTTCCAGGGAGTGTAAAGGCTAAAAGTAAAGCCCTTGTGCATGGCTCTGCAGGGTTTCTAAGATTCTTGGTCTGCAGGTGGCCTATGAGATGATCTTCTCTGGAAGCTGTAGTAGTTGATAATTTACCCTCAGTTATTCTAGCTTTAATTTCTAGCCTCCAAAATGGCCTACACTCTGTAGTGTAAAAATAAAAGCAACCATTAGCCATATAAATTCCTGGCATTTGTTTTGTTTGGTTTTTTGGTTTTGTTTTTGGTTTGTTTTTTTTTTTGGGGGGGGTAGCGGGTTGTTTTCGTTTGTTTGGTTGGTAGCTGGTTGTTGTTTCTAAGTTTGGGGGTTTTTTGGTTTTTTTTTCCCTTTCTGTGTCATTTTCAGCAAATAAAACAATTTCTACATTTCCATTAGTTGGTTTCTTTGGAAATCAGGCACCTTCAGCAACTTGATGCACCTTTCTCATAGCACTGAGGAAGTGATTCATTACTGATTGAGAGAGACACTGTGCAATCAGTATCTGTTATGATTTGATGCTGCTGTGCTGTTTTACTTGCCTTTTCTCTAAATAAGAAAAATTCTTGTGAAGTGGGGGTGGTGTCAGTTTTGTGATCAGATGCAGCCTGCAGCAATATAAACATGAAAATGGTAAGGAAGACCTTATATTTACTCTCTGAAGCTTTTTGTTCAGTGTAAGATAAAGATCACTTTAGAGAAACATGTCAAGAATTCTAGTGAAGCTGGCTGACATCTAACTTAACCAGAGAACCAGGAGGTTTGAAAAGGATTTGAAACAGCAAAGGGAAAAAGGAAATATTCTAAAAATATTTTTTAGAAGTCTACAAGTTTGCTTTTTGAATGTAAGGACACTCAGTCTGGGTCATGTTTCTGAACTGCAGAAAGCTTCAGGTGTAAAATGATTTATGCTCTTGCTGTTTAGAGATGCAGCACAATGAACCCACTGCTTTCCTTTCCCTTGTGTTTTCCAGCCATGGTAAACTTGATAAAGTGGGATGGCACTTAGCAGATATTTATATGCTGAATTTCAAAAACAAACATACAGCTATAAAGAGCAAGCCTCAACAGGTACAAATAACAATACCAATTTATGAATCACTTCCTGGAGCCTCTGCTTCCTTTGGCAGGTCTCATTCCTGCTGAAATTGGAAGAGATGGAATGTAAGTTATTGTAGAGGTTGCAGTAATCAGGATGTGTGAATTTAAAAAGAGCCTTTTAAATATTGTTGGGAGCGTGTAAAACGTGCTTCCTTCTCCATCCTTTCTCTGATGCAGAATGACATTGATTTTCTTCTTTGATGGTCAACGTTTTAGAGTTTGTGCCCTAACAGATCCACTAGCTATAAAGGCAGGGGAAGCTCTGATTTTGAAACTATTGGGTTCTTATCTGGTAGGTGTATCAAAAGTCCTCTGGTTCTGGAGAGCTAAATGGGTGAGGATTTGAGATGCAGCACCATTGTCAAGATACAGCACCATTTTCATCTGGTTGGCAGGGAATCTGGTGAAAAGTTGGCCTTGGCCATCTGCTTAAATCAAATGAACAGCGTAAGGGTCTCTTTCCTGTTCTAATAATATCACAAAGAGCACCTCCATGATGGTTGGCAGTAGTTGCTCTTTCTCACTGAGCATAGGTGCACATTCATGTGGTAGAGCAGGATGCCCTTTGGAGGAGCACTGGCCTGTCTGGGGGCATTGGCTGAATTGTTACTTGCATTTACTGATCTTTTAAATGCAGAAGTCAGCATAACCCACCTCTCCAGCTACTTTAAAGGCCTTCCATGAACAAAGTGGATGAAGTACATGGAAGAATTTTACTTGGCACTCTCAGAGGACCCCTGTGACTTAGGACCCTGGATAATGAAGTTCAGAAACGATATTTACAAGCAGGTCGAGATACAGCTCAGATCAGTTTGGGTCAGGCTAGCATTGCCCACCTTACAGCAGTTCATGCATTTATAATCTGACAAATGAATGATCAGAGAGTGAGTTAAATTCAAATATGCTTTTAAATCCTGCTGGAAAACCAGAGGCTTATGTTAGCCAATCATTTCCTGATGCAATGGGTACTCTGCACCCTGGCTATTGGGATGCGTCTTCCTTCCCCTAACAGCAAACGAAAATATTTCAAGTTTTAGTAATTTCTGATTGAAGAGCCAAAGCCACTGAGCTTTCCCAGCTAGCTTCCAGGTCAACCTTGTCCCTCTTCCTTCCACTGGCATGTGCCCCCACCCCCAGCAAATTGGCCCTGCCCTGTCACCACAGTGCAACAAGTCTGAGAAGAAAGAACGAAACGGTCAGAAGTTAGGTGCAGGCACTGGGGGGCCAGAGTAAAAAAAAATTGGACCCAAAGAAAAGTGGGGCCAGAGTACCTAAATGTGTCAGCAGGCACAGTGTTCATTTTCATGCTTTTTTCCATTTCAGATTGATAAACATTGTATTCAGTCATTCACCAAAGTTAATAAAAGATGCTGGTAGCAGGCCTGGAGACTGAATTCCTTTATTCAGAGAAGATACTTCACAGAGGCAGTGAAAACATTCATGTCCCCTAGACAATTCTTTCCAAGTGCCTTTATGTTCAGTCACCATCTCTGAGATGTTAAGGGTCAGTTCAGTCCCAATGTTTATGGAATCCTTGCCCTTTCAACTTAAGCTGCCTACAGGGAAGGCAACTAATTCTGGCTCGTTGGAATGTAAACAGTAAGGACTGCTTTTTGAGCACCAAACCTTCTAAGTATAATTTATAATAAGGTTTTTAATTTTATTTAAAACCTTCTCTACTACAGTAACTTCCATACTCTGCTGAAGTACAGATTGTCATGACCAAATACTCTGATCTTTCACAGAAGTGTTTTTTATTAATAATAGCTCCTTAAGTGAGCCACAGGACTGCCTTCCTTGTAGAGAAGCAAGAAATGGGGAGCTTTTGGTTATTTCTAACCTTGCACCCATCATCCTCAGGCTCAGGATGAAGGAGAGTGGAGGTCCATTCCTCCAATGCACTGACTCACTCCCCTCTTCTCACTTGGCACATAAGTCAGTAGCTTTTACTTCCTCTGTGAAGCATAAAAATCCCTGGATTTTTATCGCTTGCAGGCAAAAATATTTCTCCTCCTGCAACTGGTCATGCACCTAGAACATAATCACATTCTTAGCAGTTAATTTTAGGAAGGAGAATAAATAATGGGCTGTCAAGATTATCTGTATATTTAGCATCTTTGTGTAGTCCAATTTTGTTGTCAAATCTTCATTATTTGCTAGTGGTAGATAAATGCTTCTTTCTCCCCTGTTAAGTAGCAAGACTTTCATTTGAACAGCTGATTATTCTTAAGAAAGTCACTGTAGGAAAAAAAATCACTCAGAATTTAAGTAGGGCCAGCCTGTTTCTGGTGAGATTTTACTTTCTGTGGTGGGCTTGTATGTTTTATACAGTTAACCTGGGTCCAAGCAGCCACTAAGAAAATGGATCTTCTTTTATTATTCACTGAAATAACCTTGTGCAGAGAAGAGAGTAAGAGGAGATGTGTGCCAAGTAGTGGCCTCCTATTCCATAAATGGTAGGATTTTAGGGAATGTGAAGAATAAATACAAACACAGAATGCTGAGGGTTTATATTAGCTGCAGTCCTTTGAGAGAGCTTAGGTAAATGGAGACTGTTTCGTTCACTGTAGTCTCTGTGGAGAAGAGAGATCTTGGTCACCCAATTCTTGTTATTGACAGTGCAAACAGGGTATTAAAGGACACCATTAGATTTTCATAGGTTTCTGTGTTTGCTCAGCACCTGGGTACCATTAGTGCAAATGGATGTACTTGTTTTCTGAAAGTAGTACGAGCTGTGGCATTTTGTCTGCTTCCTCTTTGGTGTTGCTTTTCTTTTACTTTCAGAGCCACAGCTCAGGACAGATTTGACTTAATGCTAAGCCTTTAGCCAAGTTAACCAAAAGAAACCTCCCCACAGTGCATATGAGGCAGAAGCCACCTTTCCACTGAGGGACATCAATGACTTGAGAAAAACCAGCAAAGCCAAGAGAGCACTGAGGCAGCGCTTAGGGGCTAATGGTAACCAACATCTGACACCACATGGGAACTTGTGCTGGTACTGGCCTAAACGTGCATGGCAACACCCACAACACAGCTTCCTTATTGTCTTGTGAAGAACTCTTCTAGGGCTCAAAGAAATCATCCCTCGTGCCACTCTGAACACCACACAGGACACCTGAAGCCTCAGACTGTCCCATTTCAGTGCTCTCTGCTGCTCATTGACTTTCCTTTGTGTTTCTTCCTCTGGCCACCAGACAGGGATCCCAACCAACTGCTCTCCCTGAAGTCCCTCCAGCATTCCTGCAAGACTTGATGACCAGGCTTAGCACCTACCAGAAAAGGGATGTAAGGTAGTCTGCTCCCCACCTAGAGCTGTCCTTAAACATCCCATGCTCAGCCTGTTAATCCAGATAAACTTTTTAAAAAAAATTTATATTGTAGTGTCACATAGACTAAGAATAAGAAAAAAAAACCCCAAACCAACCAAACAAACAAACAAAAAAAATTTAAAAAAGCTTTCTCTTGCTGCTTTGTGGTAATTTAATTTCCTCTTACATATTCTAACCCTAGTAGTTCCTGATCAAGGAGTTGAAACCTTGTGTTTTGTTTCCAGTATTCTCTAAGCAAAGGACTAAGTCTGACAGACATAGAAATAAAGAGGAGTCTGCTTTCCAAGACTGAAATAGTTTATCATCCTCTGCCTTTGTCAGGAAGTTCTAAGATTTTAGCTGCTCTTTTAATGGTTGCTGTAATTGGTTTGTTGTTTTCAGGCAGAGATGTAACTGTCAGGCTTGTTAAGGGGTTCTGGTACTATATCCATTTATTACCTATATTCCTGCTATCTCCTATTTCTTTTCCAAGATCTCTAATTGCCATTCCCAGCTTGTGCTGTCATTAGTTCCCTGTGCCTTTTACCTGGTGCTGCTGTGAATTCACCACAATGGTGATTTAGGAGCTCTCCTAGCTACCTAAAGTTTTGTGGATTAAATTCAATACATGTCCCCATCTGCAAGGCTTGGGAACTGCCATGCTCTCAGTTGCAAGAGAGAGAAGCAGGTTTTGACAAGCATCCAAAATACAAATGTCCCCAGAAACTGATGGAAGAGACAACAGTTAGACTCTCAAATAATAGGAAAATAAAATTTTTGGTTCCAGACAAAAGACTTGATAAGAAAAGAGCTGAATGAGTTTTGACCTCTGACTTGTCAGAGGTCAAAATGCCCTCAACAGAAGGGCATTTTTCCACTGATAGGGAGAAAAGAGAGATAGCAGAATAAAGAAAGAAGAAAGGATTAAAAGGTAAAAATTAAATGGAGAAAATGATCGTATTTTCCTTTTGAACCTTCCGCCGAATCCTTTGATCTGTTTTTGGAGCTGTGCTCTTTCTGCTGAGGAAGATGAAGCAGTGTCTCTTTCAAACCTTCACAGAGGCATCTGTTGTTTTGTTTGTTTATACCAGACAGTCCAATCCTTTATCTCCTTCTGCTCCATCAATATACCAGGCCTGGGGGAAGGGGGAAAGACCAGGAGTTGGTAATGCTAATACAGCTTGATTAGTGTGGGAAAATCAAGCTTAAACTGTATTTTTGAGAGCTGACCTAGCTATGGCCATGAAATCTTTTTCCTGCTCTACAGCATGATGCTAAAAAATATCATCAATTGCTTAGATTTTATGTGGTAGCTGTTAAACAATTTCAAATTTTGTGCACAAGTAGTCCCACTGAGCTGGATTTCAGCTCAGAAATACAGGGGTAAATGCAGATTAGCTCCTTCAAAGGCACTGGAGTAAGTCCAGATTTACTGTGGTAGTGTTTTATTATGACTATTTCCTTGGGAAAAAAAAAAAAGACAAGAAAGACAAGCAGGCACTTGCTTGAACCCTGTTGAGATTGTCTGAAAGAAATTGTATTCAGGTTATCAGACATGGCCATTTGGGAGGGAGAGAAAACTGACTGTGAAGGTTTTGAACCAACAGTCCTTAGAGAAGTAAAATTTCCAGAGATGCCAACAGGGAGTTTGCTGAGGAGTGAAGGATCTCAGTACTGCACGTAGATCTCTCAGAACACCAGCAGAATAATTGCACAGGGAAACAGGGTGGCTGCTGTGAGCAAATTCACGGGTTGCTTAGGAGAAACAGTACCTTTAACAGGTAGGAAAGGCTGACTTTAAAGCACAGGCTTTTACTCTGCATTTCAAGCTAGCTTATAGCCCAGCCTAGCATTTAGATCACAACACACCAGCCTGAGAAACTACTGTCTGGGAAGAGAGCCAGGAGCTAAGAAAATTAGCGAAGGGAGAAAACGCTTTCTGTAAATGCTGAACTTCAGCGAAGGTATGCTCCAGCCTGATATTTCTCCAATTTTCTTGGGACTGATATTCATATCCTTAAAGCAGTCTGCTTTTATGTGAGCAACAGTCACTTTTTGATGAAAAATGAAAGGTTGTGCACCCCTGATTCCTTTTGCTTTACTTCCCCCTGTGCTCACTTCTCTCCCCATCCCAGTAACAGTTTTACAGAAGTAGAAGAGTGCTGAATTCAAGTGAAGAGTGACAACTCCTTCCTTCTATTTTGTCACAGACTGCAGGTATAAAAATGAAATGTACAGTGGGTGGTCTGCAGTACTGTTTATTACTGAACTATTCTCTAACTGGAGAGAATCATGTACAATTAGCGTAGTAATAAGCAGGATTGTAGTCCACTAAAATAGTAAAATTTAAAAATTCAAGAGATTTTAGCTCTGCACTTTATTAGTCTGCCAAGATGAATAGTTATATGAGTTTTTAAAATAACAACACATGCTATTACAAGAGTAGAGCTTGGACAGAAAAAAATTCCCTTCAACTATATTGCACAAAAATGACTCGGAAAGGTGCAGTGTCCTCTGAAGATGCAACGATGTATTTCACAGAGCTTATGCATGTGCCTTCAGAAGAATTCCGCTTTGGTTAACAAACATATTTTTAGGATGGAGTTACAGGATAAGGCATTGGGTGCTAGGTAATAACATTTGCATTGTTTAGTATCCTGTAATAAAACAGGGGAAATAAACTGGAAAAACGTGGCTGATCCAATTTGAATTTACTGCCCAAAGACACTCATAGGACTTCCCTGTAATGTAAATCAAATAATGGTATTTATCAAGGATTCTAGAAGGTGGATAAAAGGAGCCTAGGTCACACACAGTCTTTTGTGGAGAGTACGAACTCCAAGTTGCATTTTAAGGAGAAACACCTGAAATATCATCTTGGTCAAATTAATTGAGAGTCTCCCCAGAGCAGTGTAGCATTAAATTCGTTTTTGCCTTCTGAAATTGTGGGGTTTATGTGTTAAGTTTGAGCACATCCCAAAGGTTTGATCAATAAAGTAGTTCTAGAGTATTAAGGAATTCAGAATTTTTTTCAGCTAAAGGAAGGAGTATGCAAAAAGCCTGAAACTGCAGAATGTAAAAGGAAAGAGAGAAGACTTGCAAAATTATCAGAACCAACAAATTACCACTGGCACTAAAAGATTGTGCTGGCATGACCAGTAATGAGTCAAGCTTTTTGAACTGAATATAGTAAAACCTATTCCCATTCCCGTATGGGTTGCAAGAAATTGAACACAGTAGATGCTTAAACACAGCTGAATGTTGTCTTTTCTTAAATGATAAAATTCTTGGTGGTAAAGAAGCCTCACACAAAGTGATTTTATACTCCTATTTTCTATAAAATATGTGATTGTTTTTGTCATTTTACTGCATTTTATTGCTATCGTACGGTTCTTGTAATGATTTTTCAGCCTTATTTTTACCAGTAGAGTAGTGAAAAATAAGAATAGATTTATATGGTTCTTTAAATGACTTATATTTGAATATATATGTACACACACATATATATATGTATATGTATGAAATATATAGTTTCCCACTCAAAATCCTAATTAATTTATTACCTCAGATAGGAGAGAGGTGAAACTATAAATAGAACCCCTGTTTGAATGGCTTTACCACTTTTTAAAAAGCCCTGAACACAAAAATGAACAATCAAGGACATTAACAGAAACAGCTTTCTACAATGAAAAAAAATCAAGATAATGATAACAAAATATTGTTATTTCAAAGATATAACTATAATAATTACTATAATATTTATTTTTTTTATATAATTGCCAAAACAAATAACCCAGCAAAGATGAATCTAGAAGATGAGGCATTAGTATTTTTTCTGACTGGCCATATTTCTTTCCGCCCACAGGATGCAGGACTGGTTTCAGGTATACAGCAGAAAAAGTTCTAATCATATTTGATGCCAGTGAGGCTTTCCTGGTGAGCAGCACAGCAGCATCCTGTTTCCCAGCCTCAGGTACAGATGTTGTGCCATAGGTAAGCTACAGGACCTTTATGCCTACTGCAAGCTTCCTGTGGTGAGACCCTTCTCCAGAAAAGTTGCTCCATTTTTCAGTGCCTGTTCTTTGCAGGAGCCCAAAGGGGATGGAGTAGGCCAGAGCCTGCACTGTATTTTTAGACACTTAAATAAGAAAGAGATACATAAAGTTGCTGCTACGATTTACAGCAGGGATGCCAGACTTAATTGTACAGATATTTTGACCCCTGTGATAGATTACAATTAAAACCTAGTTCTTTTCCATATGCACAGCTTCAGAGGTCAGAGGGAACGACTGGGCTTTCCCCAGAAATGGTGCACAGTTAGGGAGGACCTAACTGTGGACCTTCCCTGGGCCTCTCTGCTGCTGGGGGTGGGTTTGGACTTCCTGCTCTCAGCACACACTTGTGAGCAACTGCCTGGCTTTGCAAGCACTGCTAGAAATAAAGCTCTGCACAGCCCTGCATCTAAGGTTTTCTACTGACCAGTCCCTGTATGCAGCAACCCAATGGGAATAAAAATCAAGGCTGGGACGTGTAGGCTGCCTAGGTATATCCACTGATGTCATTGTCATGGACACAGCTGTGGAAAAGAAGCCTCTGTACTCAGTTTCTCCTCCTTCCCTTGCAGTTTCTGTGGCCAGAGGCCTTTGAGCTATCCTTGATGAAAACAATTTCAGGTTGTAGAACAATGACTGGAAGAAGGAAACACTGTGAAAGGGATGTTCCATTACATTGTACAACAAGTTTGTTATAGAATTCCAAAATTTCTTGCTAAGCAGAATCCTGGTTTTCTGTGTAAGAATGAGAGCAGAGAGGAGCCTGTAGCACACCACTGTCAGGGAGGGAGCTTGGATTTTTCACTACTTTTTGCCAGCGTGCCATGCCTATTGGACATGCTATCAGTCACATTTGACATGAAAATCTTCCTCAGATAAATCTATCTTTCCTACAAAGGAAGGAGTTTGATGCCTTCAGACATTCAGGTTTTTAGTCTGTGACGGAAGACATTTAAGAATTCACAGCTTCAAATAATAGCCTGAGAGTCTACAGTGAGAGTCTGGTAGATATGATGATGTCTGCTTCTTGCCTTCAACCACTTTTTTTACATTAAAATGGAAACAGGATTACTATTGTACGGTCTTGCAATTTAATATTTTTCATTATGCTGTGCATTTTCCAGTCTCTGTAATAGTCAGAGCCCAGAAAATTAGCTGTTTCATGCTCAGGTAATCACTTTTGCAGTAGAAATGGGTGTAAATAAAGAATTGTTTCTGAATCAAACACAATTTTACTCTCTTACTCTTGCATACTGGTCAAATTTCATTGCATTTACACTTAGTTGCTGATAATTATTGTCAGAACGGGCAGAACAAACCCTGTGGCTCCTGACACGTTCGAAAGCAGCATTCAGCACTGCTGTGCTGAGCTGGCTGGAGGAACCTGTGCTCTCTTACAGCAAGTGAACTCCAGTGACAGGAGAGCTACTCACCATAGAAAAGTGTAGAACATCTCCTACAAGGAGGTCATCATTATTTGTTTGTCTTTTGCACCTCAAGAGCTCAGGTCTGAAAGTATTCTCTTTTACTTTTCTTTATGAAATGAACCCAGTGGAAAAAAAGCACCTGCTTGTTTGCAAGCATGCCAGCTGTGCAGGTATCTGGTACTAACACACATGTCAGAACTTGTTAAACCATTTGGCTGCCTAATAGATAAAGGAAATCCCCTAAGGACAACATCTTAGTTTTTTCCTGTGATTTGAATTACCATTGATCTCAGTTCTATCGTCTTTTCCTTCTTTGCAGAGCAGAAACTCATGTTTAATTCTCACTTAATTTGATGGGCTTTTGGTCTGTTTAATTAATTAGAACAAAAAATAAAGAACTCCTAAAATCTATAAGCTATTTTGAAAACAATTCCTTAGAATTGTTCTGTAGATATCAGAATAGACCAACAAGTACGATACTTTGTTTGAGCTTTTAGATACCAGTGGGTTTTCTTAGAGAAAGTAAGGGTTGGTGCATCAGAAGTAAAATGGTGCAAAGAAGCAGTGCTGTTCTTCCATAGCCTTGGTACAATTATTGCATTAGCAAACTTTCCAATTAACCTGTGATCCACAGCTTGACGATGCAGTGATCACTCAAAAGTGTTGCAGTTGTCCCGGAGGAATCTAAAGTGTCTAGAGTGCTAGATGTATTTCTCACAGAGGCTGCTTTCTAGTGTGCCAGATACCATTCTAAGTTCATTCTCCATCTACATCAAAGGCTGCTTAAACTAAAATGCAAACTTAGGCTGAGTGGCCTCTACAAAACCTGACAAGAAGCAGAGCCAGCCTCCACAACGCAGGGTGCAAATGCACACAATTGCAGCTGCTTTTGTCTAGCAGTAGCTCAGGCAGAAATCAATATATAAGGCAGGCAGAAGGTAACTGTCAGACAATGAATAATTTCGGTCACCTGCCTGTACCCCAACCCAAAATCATTCACACATTTGGCTGCCAATCTTGCATCTGTTTTGAAAAGATTTGGACGCACCATTAAGCAATTCTCATATGTGAGCTACCAGCATAAATCAGCTTATGCTTGAAAGTAGGCTGCTGGGCTTCTCTTCAGTGTTTCTGTACTCCAGAGACTGCAGCAAACATGTGTAAAACCCCATATTTGTACCTTAAATTCTAGTTTGCTCTGAAAGGAAGCTCAGTCTGAATGATGTACACTACAAGGAAATAGGATGTTACAGTTCGAGTGAAACAGATGAAACGCTTCTACACCAGATAGTCTTTGATATTGAATAACAGATATAATAGGTAGCAATATATGACTCATATAAAGAAATAAGCAGAGTTTTTTCCTAAAAACTTTACTGGTGTAACAGTACATAAGACTTGAGGCGTTCTCTTCTTGTTACATTTTTGTTTTATACTTACCTTCTGTGTAAACCATACAAGTAAAGACAGAAAAATCTGAATATTCAGGAGAGACTTGAAATTTTTTTTGGCGATGAAGCAGTTTCTATCAGCCATTACTGAAACCTCCTGTTTCTCTCACCAGTCCTTGAATCATTTGGTCTGCCCAGGAAAATTCTCCCTGTATTTAAAATCTAACATTGCAGATGTTTCTGCAGGTCACACAGATAAGAGCAACCCTACCTAGAAATACATTTTGTATTATGTTTTTTAGTACAGATGAGATCATATCAATTTCTTCATAAGAAATTCAAGTAGTATTTGTATTCAAGTAGTATTTCAGACCACTAAGTTACATATTCAGAAACACAAATAATTTTGAAACAATATTCTATTGCTCAAGCCCATATGTTATTATGTATCTACCCGTATGCAGTGTTTCTGGATTTAAGAAACTGCAGAAAATAGTATGCTCTATTATCCATTATGCCATTCCATGGAAATAATAAGAATTGTATTGGAGATTAATTTGGAGCTAGTTTGGCTATCAAGTGTTTCTGCAGCAAAAGGTGACCTATCTGGATATTTTCAAACTATTGAAGTTACTACAGACCATCTAGTAAAGATTCCTTATTTATTATTATTAATATTATTATTTTCAAAATGTTAAACATGCTGCTCTTTTCTCATTAACACACACAAGACTCAGGGAAGTAATGTCCACTGTGGATCTGCATTGAGAGAATTTTAAACCTTAAAGGCAGAGCTTTTAAAAGATTGAGTGTTTCTATGACAATAAAGACACGAACTTTGAAGATTTAAAGCTAAAATAGCAAGATGATGATGAAACCATAATTGTCACCAAAAGGAAGAGCAAATTCAAAGCACTTTTTGCTTTCTTGAAATTTGGCATCTTTTTGTCAATGAAGCTACCAGAAGAAACTAAACAAGTATCTTGGGATGCACTGAGCAGTTTCAAGTCCATCAAGTTTCTCAAGAGAAAATGACTTCCTTACTCTGCTGGAGAGTTTACAAGCAGGTGAGAGGTAAATCTCTTTGAGCTGAACACCAAATCTCATAAGATGCTACAGAAAACAGAGAGACTTCTGTTAAGGAGTGAAAAAATTAATATTGCCTTTTCTGTTTTGAATTTGATGACATTGTAGAAATGGCTTTAAACTAAAAGTTGTGGACACACATGGACATCATAGGGGCGTGGACAAGGTACTGAGACCATGGCAGTTCTGATCAGTCTCTGTTCCACTAATTCTCACTTAATGCTGTGCTGTTTAGTATTAAAGACGTGGAGGGAAGAGATGAAGTAGGACCCAAGGTAAGACAACATCTATAAGCACTGAAACTAAATAAAAGTTGTCAATAAAAACTGGTTGATTTTAGCATAGGTTTTAGAAGGTGTAAATTTAATGGGATGTTTTCCAAATTGTCATGTTACTTCAAAGTGTCTCTGTGTATCTGTGCCCCTCTTCTTCATATAAATTCTGCAATGCCTAGTTATGTATGAGCATGGTTCATTCACTGTAGGGCTTCCTTTCTTCTTGACTGTCTCTATTACCAGAACTTGTAGAAATCAAACAATTTAGGGGATTCTTCTTCCTATTAGATTAAATGTGACCAGAATTTGAAACCAGTATTGAAGAAATGGGATGGAAATAAACAGAGAAGTACATAGACAGAGCTGCAACTTGAAGGCCAGTTCCACATAAACCAAATATAAATAAAAGATAAGTTTCTGTCTGTGGATTGGGTACAGGGGAAGGTACAAGGAAGCAAGGAAGATCAGTGGGTGTACTTCGTGTACTGTGGTGTACAGAATTATATCCAAGACCTGCTACATGTGGCAGGATGTTCCGATACAAACCTCAGCTTTATCAGGACTGCAAGAAGTTATGCACACTGAGAAATCCCTGTGGCTCAGGTGCACCTACCTTAGGGACATAGCTAAAATATAACAGTTACAATAGTTCTTCCCTTTGCCTCAGGTACTTAAATTTCATTTCCCAAACCCCTGGATGCAGCAAGGAATTTAGATTTAGATGGTGTCAGATCCCAGCAAAGAGAAATCAGGAACTGGTTCAGACTCCTTCCTATTTTGAAGCAAAAAAATTATGGTCCAGAGCATTCAGAGGCTTGGGCTTCATTCAACTCCCCTATCAGAGACTCCTTAACTGTTTCTGCCATCTCTGAATGGGGAATAAAACTGATCCTATTATTTGGTATTTCTAGGTCAATATCTGATCCTCTGCTGGGAAAAACTGAAATCCATGGACACTTTATACTAGCAGAGCATCTTAATTTTTCTCCTTCAGCTACAAGGAAAAAGATAGGAAACCCCATAGGGGAAAAAAAGAAAAGCGAAGCAATCCATTTGTGAAGCTGGGCATGTGGTTGGCAGAAAGGCTACTGGAGAGCCTGGGAAGTCACTGATTCCAGATGCCTTGCTCAGCTCTCTCTGTGTGCCAGCAGAAAGTGTAGGAGTACTTCAGACTAATCTGGACTACTGTGGGTTTTTTTTTTTCCTTTGAAGTGTGTGGTTTCTTCCAGTCTGTTGTGCCAGCTACCACAAGGGCTCTAGCTGGAGGAGAATGCCTCTGACACCACCCTGCCTTCAGCAGCAAACCCCTGCCTCTGTCCCTGTCCCTGCCCGTGGCAGCCACTCCCTGCAGCATCACAGTGCAAGGGCTGGCAGAGCCAGGAGAAACCCCCATGACAGCCCCTCTCAAGCATGAACTGCCTTAACTTTTACTCCTGCAAGTCAGCATGACGCCCATAATTTATTCATCCCAAGATGTATTCATCCATCCATTATTTATTTGCATTTGTTTTACTACTATCATTACAATTTCATAAACTGAAGAGTAGAGAAGGAGATGGGAAGTTAAAGGCAGAAGTAGCTGCTGGACAAAGACCCTGGGCTTGCTTCTCCTTGGCTTCTGACTGCCTTCAGGGTTTGTGTGAAGACATAACACAGAGTAAGCAAAATTTCTCCTCTTTCTGTTCTCTCCAGCAGTTTGGTGGAAATCCTTTCTGCCGCCTAAATTCCTCTCTGCAATCATTTATATTCTGTTGATGTGATGAGGACACTGGAATGTAGCAACATGGTAGGCAATGCTGCCATGTATGAAAGCCAAGAGAAAGGCAGGGATAGATGGGGAAGGGATGTTGGTGCTGCAGGTTGCCATCTTCCCTCCTTGGTGCATTCTGAGGGAGTAGGTTTCTCTTTCTCTGAGTAGGAGGAATGAACTGGCTTAACAATAAAGATATTTAGGTTTACTGTTTCTGCTTTCCAAGGGAAGTGGGAGATTGTGTTGAAAGGAGTGGGTGGAAAATCCTGTGTAAAACATTCCCTCCCTGGCACCCTTCTTCCACAGGCTTGGCTACCTGGGCTGGGGACGGATGGTTGGGAATTACTGGGTTCCTGTGCTTTGGCCGTGGCAGCTGCTGGCCCTGTGTGCTCATCAGGAGACAGCTGCAAGGAAAGGAGGGCTGGCTTAAGCCACCTCCATGATCATTGTCTGGAGAGAGAAGTTCAAACACCAGGTACATTTAGGAACATGAATGAAGGCCGCTTGCTTTCCCTTTAGGGAACTCGAGCCCTTCTGTAGCACAGGGCTTTTTGCAATGCGTTATTGACTTTATAAAAAACCATAAGTCTTCTTCTGACTCCTACCCTCTAAACCTCCTTCTTTCAAAAAAATATGCAGCACTATGGTAAATCAATGTCCAAAACCACTTCAGCAATAGTACTTTTATCTGGAGGGACCATTTTGTAGGAAAAGGACATTTCTTAAAAAAAAAAAAAAAAAAGGATATACAAAACTTCCCAAGGAATCATTTTAAGCCTTTTCAATCAGCCAGATATTCAGTTGATGCTACAAAATCACAGATTTGTTATTCAATTTATAGGAGAACAAAAAATTAAAAAATAAAGTTAAAAAATTGGTGTTTCACTTCTATATAGGAGAAAAAAAATAAATTGTCATAAAATTAGATGGTGGCATATAAACCTTTTATGTAAATCAGGATGAGAGGGTAAGTAAAAAAGTCCTTAGCATGAAAAGTCAACTGTTTCAGATTATATATGTTCTGGATTTTTAAAAGGACAACTTATCTGTAGCTTTGAGTAAAACAACTGCAGATGTTGAAAAACACGAATCCAACAAAATCAAATCCAGGTCTTAGAGATGAAAATTTAATCAGGAAAAAAAAAGCACTAAATAATACATGTCAATGTCATAGATATTTGAACATTTGTTGCGCAATATATGGTACATAGAGTTGTTTCTTACAACAGAAGGTTGTTTATTCTGAGGGGTTTTCTGCACATAAGCACAGATGAGAAGAACAGCTGTGAGGTGGAGGAGCAAAAGTTGGCATCCCCTGTTCTCTCCTCAATAACTGTAGGAAGTGTGCTTTGCTGATTGTCCTTGCTAGGCATGAATGAACACACAGGCTCCAGCTCCAGCAGATCTGGGGCATCATCTGTGTATTTAGATGTGTAACCAAGGAAGAAAATGAAATTTCATACACTATTCTCTTTCTTGGGTATCCTCACTGTATTATTTTTATAAGATTTTAAGGCTTCCCTGGTTAGCTCTGATTGCAATAATAACCTTATTTCCCCATCATTGTCAAACAAAAGTGCTAATGTTATCTCTTAAGCTGGGGTGAAAGCTATGGCCAGGGATGCATCATTAGAGATCAGAACTGTTAAGTGGCAGCAGTTTCCTTATTCTGGACTTGAAGGATGCAGAGCAAATGTGTCCAACTGCCATTTGGTTTGGAAATATTATCCCAAAATAACGTTCTCTCTCTGGGTAGTATGCACATATTGGAACTTTATGGTATTTGTAAAGTACTTGCAGCACATAATTCTGCACTAGAACAGTGTAAATTTGAGTCAGTTTCATGTGCATCATAACACAGAATGTAGAGGAACCTAAAATATTTATAGTATTGTGCTGTATGATATCTTAATGCCATCCCCGCATTTACATTTCATTTAATGTTATCCTGCCCTTAGGGAAATCTCTTTTGCCCAAGAATACACACTCTCTATAACAAACAGGATCAAAAAATCTCAAAAAAGAATTGAACAGCTGTAATATTTATAGAAGGAGAAATATGTGAATTCACCATTATCAAGAATATTGACCTAGAGAAGCATTTTTGCACTTGATTAAAACCATTATTAAGCACTCGGACTGTATATGGTAGCAAAGCTTGAAACGAAAAATGAGCAGAACATATATTGTATAGTGTGCTCCATTGTTAAAACTTCCTATACATTGAAAGTGTCTGATGTGTCCATAACAATATCTCAAGGCATCTGATCCCCTGTGGTTTAGATTCCTGTCAGAAGGTCTCTGACCATCTCCTGTGTTGGAAGACTCAAATAGTTAAGGGAACCTGGACAATTTATAATTCTTCAGAATTCAGCTCAGAAGGTGAACACCATTTTCCAGTGATCTAGGAAAATAAACCAGAGGAAACTCTAGGAAAATAAGTTTCTGACAGACCAGAAGTTAAAAATGATGAGGCCTTTGTCAGAAATTGAAGTTGGACAGAAACTCCAAGCCACATGACTTGAAAGCAAATCAGAGGTGGGTGAATAGCCCTTTGATCAAGGCACTGACCTGAGAGCAGGCCCATGTCCCTGGCTTTGCTCTGCTGCAGACCTCTCCATTTCCATCTGCTGCCTGTGGTTTTTTTCTGTGGACAGAGACTCAGAGCATCTAAACTGCTGGGGTGGGGGCTGGCTCTGTCTTCTGCAGGCGAGTGCCTCTTTTACCTCCTTTGAAAGAAATTGGAGCCATATCGCCTCCAAGTATTTCACAATATGTTGGTTTCTGGAAAACTGGGAGCTTTTTGGCATTTTTTTCCTGGACTTGTAATTAAAACAAATGTAAAAAACCTACCGTTTTGCTCTCCAACATACATCCTCCTTATCAACAAGCCTTGCTACGTAGTGTCCACCAAGATCACCATTTTAATAAAAATGCCTTCAAAGCATTAATTCCACTGTTATTAATTCAAAAAGCCTCTCTGAAGTTCAGTATTCATGAAAGAAAAATCTTCTTTGGCTCACTAATGTATAAAAGTAATCCTTCTAATACAGCAGCACTGTATCAACAGGAACCAAATGCTACAGATATAATTACTGGGCATCACTGGCTCAGGAGTCATAAAAACCTTGACTCTGAATAAAAAAGCCAAACTTCTATTAATAAATTATAACAACTACTTCTTGTAGCAAACAAACCCCATATCTTCTTATAATAAAGAAATGCATATTTATGAAAAGATTAAATAATCTGATTATGTAAGAGCATATTTGTGGCCTAAAAATGTCCAGCCATGCTGCTATCGCTAATCTTTACACTGAATTATAATCAGGGTATGGTAACAGGAAGAGAAGAGTGCTGTCCCTCAATGAAATTTGAGAGACAGGGCTTGCTGAATTCCCTCTAGGCAAAGTAAATTTCAGAAATTTTATGCCCAGCTCCACCACTGTCTGTCTGAGACAAAGATGTGTTTTCAAAAGTGCTCATCAGCTGGCTGATTTCAGTAGACACAGCAGACTCAGTTCTTTCAGTGGGAACTGAGCTGAGACACTGACAAGAGCTTTTTGAAGTCCTTCCCTCCTCTGCTGTCCTAGGGAAAAGCTCTGCTTTCCATGGCAGAGTGAAAAAAAAAAAGACTCTTATAGAAAGGAAATCTCTAGACTGTTTCTTTGTGCTGTTTTTTTTTTTGGTTGCTGTTTTTCAAATTATAACATGGTGGGAAAGAGTTTACATCATTAACCTAAAAAGCAAATGACTGAGGTTGTCTTTTCACTCAAAAGCAGTAGTGAAGGCTTCCCATCACACTGGGCATCCTTGTTCAGGTGCCTGGTTCCATAACTCTTCTTGAAATCCTCTGAGAAAGGGTTTTCTAGCCTCCAAGGAGCATGACAGGATAGATAAAGGACATTTGATCTTACTTCCTTTTTCTAAATGCATTCCTGAACTTTCACAAAGCCTACTATTGATTAATCAGGAGGTAGCAAGAAAATTGTGGGAATAGCTTGCTTTGAGGTGGTGCATAAAGCAATAGCTTTCCATATCTGCACATTATTACTCATTCATGAGTAGAAGGGCATGAGCAGATTCTCTGTAAGTCCTTAGATTTTGTCATAGTATTCAAAGGAGTACCATTTACCTATTTCTGAGAGAAAGCTGTTTTCTTAATTGTGTAGGTATCTGTCACTGAGAAATTA
This sequence comes from Molothrus aeneus, assembly GCF_037042795.1. NCBI lineage: Eukaryota > Metazoa > Chordata > Aves > Passeriformes > Icteridae > Molothrus > Molothrus aeneus. Next base: position 5,323,740 of record NC_089649.1, on the reverse strand, counting down.
AAAAGGAAAGAAATCTACCTAGCAAAGAATGTAGTCATTTCCAGCTTGTTTGGTCTGGGAGTTTACAAACACTGGGTCTGTGCAGGCACAGGTTGTAATACAAACACAGGCACCCTTGAATCAGAGGACTGTAGACAGCAGAACAGAATGTCAGGCTGTGTTGGGGTGTTTCCATGAACAGGACAGAACTGCTGGGATACATTCCTTGAGCTTTTTTGCAGCATCAGCCTCATTACATGGTTGGGACAATAGAAAATGAAAACAGCTCACGTACAGCCAGCAGCAGCCAAAGGTTTCTTTGTGACAGAGCATTTAAAAAACTTTCTAGGCAAGAGAATATTGCTAAAGCTTACAGAGAATTGTTCTAAGCAATCACTAAAAGTACACGTACACCTGCTTCACACAAGGCTTGCTTGCATTAACAACACACAATACTATTATTAACAACACACAGTACTTCATTACTAAGCTTAAGACCTTCTACTCTCTTGCTAAGCATATTTTTCTGTAGTCTTAAGGTCTATCTTAGCCAAGCCTAAAACTCAAGCTATTGTTTCCTGTCCTTGCTTGCTGTACTATTGTAACTTTTTCTAGTTTCAGACTTTGCACTTGCAGCTAGTTCTGAGTTTCCGGTTCTTTCTGTTTCTAAGGCCTGCTTTTACAGCTTTCTGGAAATCATCTTGCCTTTACAATTTCCCCCTCTCAGTGCAACTGAAAGGAACTTTCTTAACTTTGTCATTTATTAACTACTTTGTGTTACATAGCTGTACTATATTATGGGATGTTTTTTGCTTGTTTGAGGAACTATCTTGTTTAAGTGTTGTCATTTTACACTACAGCAATTTTTAATGTTGTAAAATATTTAGTCTGTTCAAAGGATATAAGTTAAATGTGATAGTAGTTACTGTTTACTATTCTAATAAGTCTCATCTGTTCTAAGGTCTTAATTTAAAGCTTTTATCTATATCTATACTTGCATCTACTATCTCTGTAAAATCTTGAGAACTTTCTGTGATTCTCTTTTCTACATCTTTCTCTTGTGTGATAAAAACTTCTTTGACAGTTTTGTCTATCGTGTGTTGCATATACTGAAGTATATCATGTACTACTACTACTACTACTACTACTAAAACTACTAACACCTTCAACTAAGGTGTAAAGTTCTATCTTTTGAAAAAATCACCTAACTATGATCTACCATCTTTTTTGATTTGAGCTGTTAGATCCTTTAGTTTTTGTATGCTTTTGTGGATGGATTTAGAATGGTTAGAGAGATTCATATAACACAATCTTTCAAATTCTTCATAACTGTGTCTATGTGCCAGTAAAAGAAAATCAATTCAGTGAAAGAAAATCAAATAAAAGAAAATCAATTCCAGAAAGCTTTTACAGCTTTCTAGAAATCATCTTACCTTTTACTATTTCCCACATCAGGCTTGTAGCACATGCTGGTTTAAGTGGTGGAGCAGAGAGGAATGGAGCAAGCATAGAAGTGGTGGGATTGGATTCAGACGAACGAGGCCATGTATCAGGACTAGAGGAGATAAAACATCAGGAGTTGGTAAATTCAGCACATCTTTAACCGATGCTGTTTTCCATTCAGATTGAATGAATCCACTAGTAGTTGTACAAACCAGTACAAATTATAATCTGGGGAAAACATATAAAGAGCACTCAGCTTCTGTGATAATGAAGCAAGACTTCATTTACTCCTTCTTATGCCAACTCAAGTGGCTGAGACTACCTTTCCTTCAATGGTGCTGAACTCAGTTCAATGTCATCAATAGATAGCTGTTACAACAGGATATTCAAAGGGTCCTAATCCTGTAGGCACATCTGAATAACCTACCATTACAGTAGAGGAGACTTACAAAATAAATAGGTAATAAGAGAGTAATAATTCAATCACAGCCATTCCATTGTATTTGTAATGGGAAAAGTTAAAACCTCCAGATTAGATTTGAGGAATTAGTGACCAGTAAGAAGGTATAAGAGAAAGGTTGGAGAAATATGGTACCCTGTTGAGGAGAGAAATCCCTCTTGTAAGGAGAAACCATGTCTCACAAGAGTTGTCTAAATATTGTTTAAAGTGATTGAGTCAATGTAGTCCTCCTGGATTTCCAGAGGATTTTGTGTTATGTATAAAGTTTCTTAATGAAACCTTGCAATAACGGCATGAGGAGAAAAATCTTTGCATGGATGAAAAAATGTTAAATGATCATTATCAGAAGATACAAGAATCTGCAGGGAGGCTGTTGAGGGGATGGACCAGGCTCTTCTCAGTGGTGCCCAGCAATAGCACAAGAGGCAATGGGCAGAAAATGATGAACAGGAAGTTCCACCTGAACAAGAGGAAGAACTTTACTGTGCAGTGACCGAGCACTGGAACAGGCTGCCCAAAGAAGGTGTGGAGTCTCCCTCACTGGAGATATTCCAGAACTCTCTGGATGCAATCCCTTGCCATGTGCTCTGGGATGATGCTGCCTGAGCAAGAAGTTTGGATCAGATGACCCACTGTGGTCCCTTCCTGACCCATTCTGTGACTCTGTGATGGGACTAAATGAATAATATGAAAAAGAGATAGTGAAGAGTTCTGCAGGATCAGTGCTAGGATCTATGCTGTGCACTATATCCATAAAAAATCTAGGAAAGCTGATGAGCGGTGACATGAAAAGCTTTGCAAATAACACTAACTGATGTGAGACAGTAAGAAAGAAATATTGATCTAAGATCCCATAAGCTTGATAATAACTCAACAGCAACTGAAATTCAATGTAACTCAAATGCAAAAGGAAAAAATTGTTGCCTAAGTGTACACAAACTCTTTGTTTACTAGTGGTATTACAGAATAAGATTCCAAGTTTGTAATATAGACAGTTTTCTGAAAGTTTCTTGTCAGTGCCCAACTGCAGTCAAAAAAAGTAAATTTAGAAATTGAATTTTAAACTGAGGCTCCTTCCCATTCATTCACTAGTAGCTGTGCAAAACATTAGAAATGGTGAGGAAAAGAACAGAGAACACAAGAGAGAACAACTTCCCACCTCTGAATACTGCATGCTATTCTGGTCTTTGCATTTTAAAGGATCTAGAAGAACTAGAAAGGTTCAGAAAATGGCAACAGACTTGTCAAAATTATTGGACAACTTCACTTGAAGGCAGGATTAAACAGACAGGAATCCTTCAGACTGACAAAAGAAAAGCCTGAGGGATGTAGACCAGCAAGTGACATGACAGAATGCATAATGATAGATTGTTCACAGCTTCATCCACTACAAGAACAAATATACATCAAACAGAGATAACAGAATCCAAATTCAAAATTAAGGGTATGGTAACAGACCTGAGGATCTCCCTTGTATGCTGACTGTTTACAGGCCTTTGCATGAAGATTGCATGAATTTATATGAGGAAACTATGTGAAGGAATGCTCAGTGCCCAGAAACCAACTCTGTTTCAGGAATTCCCTGAGCTGGCAAAGGTTGAATGGTAGGAGAGTCTCAGAGGAGAACCATGTTTTTCAGGCATCTGCATTTGACCATTGGTGGAAACAGAATTCTAGGTTATCTTTTTTATACTCCAGTGTGGTTTGCTTATGTTCTTCTGTAACATTCTTTCAGTACTTAAAGGGGCTTATAAAAAAGTGGGAGGATGACTTTTACACAGGCAGATAGTGAGAGGACACAGCAGGAACTAAATGATCATTAAAGTCCCTTCCAACCCAAACCATTCTAGGATTCTATGAGGGTCCATAACAGGGCAAAGCAATTTCTAGCTGCAGGCCATGCTATGTTTGCAGGTTCTCTGGCTTATAGTTTAAGGAATGCTATAGAGACTAGGCTGTAATTATTAAATTTTCCTTTGTTCTTGGCAACAGGACCAAATATACCAAGTTATACATTTGTAGCAATACTGTGCATGCAACAAAATTTTAACTGTGAACATTTCAGTCTGGATTGTTGGTTACTCTGAACATACATCACTGGCAGTAAAACAGGGAACAAAAGTTCCCCTTTTACATTCTTTTCAGGTGCTTCTATGCTGCCAGAGCAATGTGAAATGCTCTTAAACTGGTCAACAGCGAGCTGTTCCAGCTTAAATCTGCCCTTGTTTGAGAGAGGCAGTCCCTGCCTATTCAATTTCTGACAGGAAAGAAGTATGAGGGAGATGGTAGGAAAGTAAACCAGTCACTGATGTGGTCCATAAATGTGTGTTGCAGAGCTACTTTTTTGAGTTCAGGTGACAAAGAAGAACAAGTTGAAACAAATGACACAGAAAAATGTTCTTTAGATTTGAGCTGTTTCAACAATAATTTGTTGTCCATCAGATTCACGAGGCTTAACTAATGCTTTGTGAACTATATCAACTATGATATCCTTTTTCTTCAAATATCTTTTCCAGCTCATTAGCCTGTAACTAAAATGTCTCTTGGGTAAGCCACAAATTCTAGAAACCCTAATAAACTGACTAACCTATAGCCTGTTCCCATCTCCACACTGCTTTCCCTTTTGTAATTCAGCAGGGTTATTTCTGTCAGTATATTTTTTCCTATAAAAAGCGTTGATTATTTTCCACTAGCTCTGTACTTTACCTCACCCTTCCTGATGCAAACCTTAAAATTAATGGGATATTACATGTATCAGCTGAATTTTAAATTTAAAGCCAGGCCTCTTTTTAATGACTCAACCAGGCCAGTGTCATAGATGTAACTGGTAGAGTTGCTTTTTACAGATTTGTGGCTGGTTTTCACTTTTAGATATGTTTTGTTAAAAGATAACCATTAGCTCAGAAATATAAAATATATTTTTTTACCATGATATAAGCGTGCAGTACCATTTTTTGTGGGCTTGTGGGAAAGCAAATAACCAGAACTCACCTCTAATCACAGTAGACTGTCAACATAAAAATCAAGCCTTGCTTAGCTGCCTTTCATTGTGGCTTGGTGTACAACAATCTGCAAAGCTTTTGTCCTGCAAAGGCTAAGGGAGAAGTAATTCTAATATATATAAGGCACAGATGCTTTCATTACCATTATCAAGCATGCTAGATTATTCATGAAAGGCCCACTTAGAGAGATAAGCAGGCATTTGCCACTTATTCCTTAGTGCAATTTAACTCAAAATGCCTCAACACTTTTCATGTTAACTTTGTGGAAGGTGTTTTGATCTTAATTGGGTTTTTTTCTTAACACATTACTAAAACTCCGTATCCATTTGCACCTACCCATCCAGCGCTGGGTTGCAGAGCCATCCAACAGGGACCAAAATACAGACCTTTGGCATGGGAAGTCTTGCTAGGATTAGGTAAATGAGGAGTCTGGCTTTAGGTGGAAGTGTTTTGAGGAGACAGGCTCTGTGGGGCCACCCCCCTTCAGCAGAGAGCGATGAGACTGTAACATGGAGCTTGCAGACATTGCTCCAGATGGAAGAGTTGAAGTGGCTGAAAAAGAGTATGTTATAGGAAAGGAAGTGTTACTGTCAGGCACCATTTGTCTCACAGCTCTCCTCTTCCCTCTTTCTTGCCACTGCTTGGAAAGTTCCAGCACAGAGCTGTGTCCTGCTGCTGCTTCTCTTACCTCATTTCTCTCTATGGTGCCACTGTTCCCCACCGTGCATCCAGGGGAGGACTAGCAAGGGACATGAATGACCTGGAAAAGGGTGGCAAAATTTGCCTCCCTGTATTGTGATCTCCAAAGAAAAGGTTGAACAAACTGAACACAGGTGTGGACACACCTACGTGGTTTTTGTTAGGCCTGCTCAGGTTATCACATCAGTGAGTGTTTAGCTGAAGGGCAAGTAAAGGGAACACTTCCTAGCAAACGTACCTTGTTTATTTTTGTGGGAACAGGAAAGTACAGAAATTATGGAGAAAAATTGTTTCCCTAGTTTTTTATGCTAAAGAGGCAAAAATGTATGCACATTTGGCTACCTCTCCCAGTTATGAGTGAGGTTTATATTCATATGTGACATCAATGGCATCTCAGATTTTAAAAAAGCACTAAACTTTACACTGTTAAACTGAAAGTAATCAGCTTAGCACCTTCAACGGGTGTGTTCTTCAAGATGGTTGGCTGTGGGGTTTTTCCAGCTCTCTATTTCTAAAGAAATAAAATAAAACGTCCTAGATTTTGCTGTAACAAAAAATTTATTCCCACCTTATTTCTATGTGATTTTTTATGTGTATTGTACATTACAATTCTCTATGAAACTATATAGTATGTACAAAAATAACATCACGTTTTAAAAATAGTTTATTATTTCATGGACATTCTCCATAAAATGATTTATTTTCTACAAACTTCCTCTCACCTCGCCTGTTTTGGGGTGTTCTGCCTGCTCCCATATCTCTTTACTATTCTAATAAATGATAGTCATATCAAAAAGCCAGATAAACCAATTAAATCATTGATTTAGGGAAGAAGAAATGATGGTGCTGTAGAACCACACCTCAAGGAGAGGCAGTGAAGGTCTGATTAGGTTGTTGCAAAGGGGAGAGCAGCTTCTTGGAGCTGGAGCTTCATCTGTTAAGTAGAATGATCTCTGTGTAACAGCCTGATTTTCTTCAGTTCCCCTTCTTCCTTGTCTTGGCTCCTGTGATGAAACTGTTATCGTGACTGTAGCAGACATTTATGCTGTTTATGCTATCCCCTAAATGTGAGCCATGATTTGTGTGCTTGCAACACGACAATATTGCAGAGCTGTTCATGGCAGCCACTGGCTGAGAAAGTGAATGCAAGGGAGGGACACCCTGCACTGCATTACAGCTCACACTGAAGCTCAACAAGTTGCTCTGTTCCTCCTTCATGGGGAACCAAATCAGTTCCTTTCTCTCTCAGCTTGCACCTCTCTGAGCTTGGATTTCGTTTGAAAGTCCAAGGAGGAGAAAACAAGGATTGTTGAAGTGGCATATGTAATTATTTCATTTCATTTTGAAATAAGAAATGCTGTTTGCTTGAATGTGAAACAATAAATACACTCAGGCTGAACATTATGAAAAATTTTATTGCACAGTGATGCAGGGAAACCAAGGCAGATTTCTTGCTATTTCAAGTTTTTGAAAGGAATTATAGATATTTCCTATATCTGTTACGCCATCATTTTGTATGGGCCAAAATTGGGTCCTTATCAGTGGTAGCACTTCTGCTCAGCTGTGGGTATTTTGGATCCCTGGCAATACTTCTGAACACCTAAGAATAGAATTTAAATATGCATTTCAGCCCAGTCACTAGGTGCAGAAAAAAACTGGGTAGGTTTTTTTTCCTTTCTGTACACCATCTTAATTTTAAAAAATAAAATTAAAATTGTCTTTCCTTACAAGCTCATCTTGCTTTAACACTGCACATCAGAGATTTCAAACCACTATTTGTCTGGCAATGGTTTGTTTTTCTTTTGTCCTTAGCAGTTTTGCATGATCAGTAAATAAAGGAACTTCAGGAATGTTCTTGTTTTATTGAAATGGACACCTAGAGATTGGGTTATCTGTATAAAGTGCACCACAGAATGCAAGAAATATTTTTCCTATGCATACTGCCTGATCTCACAGACAGGAAAAGGGCTTAAACAAAATGTCAGCTGAGAAATATGCTCAATTCTGTGTAGCCAATGAGCAACTACATGCTGAATTTTAAAGAAGCATTTTGACATATTCCCTGACATTTTAACCTTTTTATTATGGCACTGTCACCTTTTTTAAAAGCACTGTAGTGGCAATGTAGATCTATCCAAGCAGCATTTCCAAACAGCAGGCTGGTTTACTACTCTTCTACACACTGTGTCTTCTAGAAATCCTAAAATAAGCGGAATAAAGGCCTCAGTGCTGAGGAGAGTAGATTACATCTGTGCTGAAATGAATAAACTCTGTATCTAAATCAACTCTCCCCCATTTTGACAGTTTATGATAGCTTTTTGTGTTCTTTTTTTCCAACAACCATATTTACAGAAATTGTACTCTGAGATTTAAAGCATCCTGTTACATTTTATAGAAAGCATAACAGCACAGTAACTATCAGCCTGGAGTCTGAGGGAGCAATTCCTTGATATGACAATGGCTGTTGCTTTAATCTTCCATCTCCTTTGTTTATAACGAGTTGTGTCACAAGGAAAGGATCATGCTCGACAATGCATCTGCCCAGAAAGCAAAGCTGCTATTGCCAGTACCTGCTGAGGTAATAAATGTCAATGCTAAATGAAGGACTGCAGCACCTTGAAGATCACTGGGTCATGTGCTTCTCAGTCCTTGCTCAGATTTTGTCTAGATTATCCCTGCAGTCATATCACTTTCCCAAATTTTTTAATGATTATCTTATTGTCAGCCACACAAATATACATTGAACTGTACAAGAAGAGTGAATGGCAAGAAGCCCTGATGTACTTCTAACTTCCTTCATGAAATCTGTAGTTTTGAACTTCAGCACCGCTTGGTTTCTAAGATTTAATATGAAAATGAGCAAGAAAAGAAATCCATTTCCACAGGTAGAATCAGGAGAGATGACACTCAGCAGTTTCCTCACAAAGTAAAGTTCCAGTGAAAGCACTTGAGAGACTCAAGCTCTTGGAGACTCAATACTAGTAGCAATACCCCAGGCTTTTCCCTTGTGTGCTGTCATCCTACCCTCACCTTGAATTCTGAAATGCTTCTTCATTGCCCATGTTTTAACTCTTGCCCTTAAGGAGAGAAAAATTAATCGCTAACATAGAAGTAGTGTTGTAGAGTACAGGAATTGTATTTGAATATCTGTATAGAGGCTTTGCCCCAGAGGTCCTGGTTGCCCTTGATGGGCTGCAGCTGCCATGTCCTTAATTGGGCTGCAGCTGTGACCAATGAAGAGAACTGGGATAAAAGGGGGTGGGCTGGCTGGGCTGGGAGAGCTTTGGTGGTGTCCTCACCTGAGAGGGAACAGCATGTAGCAGATGGAGTCTGTGAAGATCTGCAGCCGTGAGAATCCACTGAAGAGGTATGGACATTAGAAATCTGATAACAGCAATATGAGACTCTAGAGAAATAATAGAACAGCAACAATGTTGGGGTATGAATATTATCCAGTATAGACGTTTTTTCTCTAGCCAGTTTCATGTGAAGGTTTATTTTGTCCTTCCAGCCACAAGAGATGTTTGTTCCCCCTGTCCTTTGCAGGGTTTATGCTGCATGTCCACTGAGCAGGGTGGAGGTGAAGCAGGTCTATGTCAAGGACTCTGTTTAATCTACAGCTAAAATTTCTATCTTCCAATAAATGCTCAGAAAAATTTCCCTCTGGGAGGGTTATTTCCACATAAAAGAGAACTTGCCTCCAAAGGTTGTTTACAAATTCAGAATTTCATAATTCCTACATCGTTTTTTCTTTGCCATTGTTTCTTCTCAGGTTTCTTTTTCTTTCTTCATTTTATATGCTTTGCAAGAAACCTCCTCAGGCAGATCACTGTCAGAATACAAAAGGCAGGAAGAATAAAACATATGTATATCCTGGAATGAGACTTTAGGGAAATCCTAAAGAAAATCAGTATTTACCCTAATTTACCTTGCAGTAGGAATGTAATATTTTAATTATGCCCCAGATTTCCTTGGTAAAGGCTGCTGGACAATAACTCGGTGGAAGTCAGCATTTGTTTCCTGTCTTGAAAGGAAGACTTTCAAGACAGGAAACAAATGTTTTTAGTCTCATCTTTTAGTCTCATTTTTTTTCCCCACAAAGTGGTTTGAGGTTGACTTGGAGGGTTAAAGTCTCTGCACGAAGCGTTTTGTGGAGCCATGTACAGCCCAGGGAGGGGACAGGTAGCCACAGCACACGTGGTCACACTGGCCTGAGGGTGAAGGAGCGACGGAGCACAGCCACAGCGTTTGCCTCTCCCTTGCTGTCCACCCCCATACTTCCCTCTCAGCTCATCTCTCACTCACTTTCCAGCCCACACCACAGAGTTTGGCTCCTTGGTTTGTGTTTCCTGAGGTTCTGTGGGGTAATTTTAAAAGAAATGTGCGAGGTCAGTTCCATCCTGGTTGGATGGAAGGCTGCTACAGGTGCATCTCTTGCAGGGTGGGCAAATCCTCTTCTTAGTCAGATGCTGCTGAACACTTCAGCTGGATCCAGCAGAAATTCTCTGGATTTGTCATGGGGGAAAAATAAACAGTCTCTGACACAATGGATCAAATGCGGCTAACTTAATACTTCTGCAAGAAGCTGTACTTTTATTTTTTTTTTCCTGCTTGACTTACAAGTAATATATGTGTAAACCACTTGAGCCCATGTTGTCCCCAAAAATAAAAGGGAGGAAGTGGTTAAAGAGTTATTAGCACCATCCACCTTTGCTAAAATGTTTTTATTACCTTGAGGTTAAGATCTTAGCAACTAATGCTGGCTAACTAGCAAAAGAGATCCTCCCCCATACGAGAAAAGCCCCCAAACTCATGAATGCAAATGTTGTGTTGTAATGGGTTTATAGTTCACCCGGGGATATTGCCTTTTATTAACTAGACTCAAGAAAACTAGTGCTAGTCACATAGGTCAATTTACCCTGAAATAGCTGCAGTAGTATTTATTCTGAAGACATTTATCTGTAGCCAGGGAGCCAAGCAAATTAACGTGCTCTGGACTTATGTACCTACCAAAATATTTTATTTTTTTGAGAAGGATGAAGAACAAATGTTTCTTTCTAACCAGATGTGCCTTATCAATTATAGCTGTCTTCTCTCTGTGATTCTACTGCAGGACACAGAATCCTAGATTTTTTGTGATAGCAGCAAAATATTAGGATGTTGGCAAACAAATGCGTAAAGCATAGAGCTAAATATTCTTACTGTCAAGCTGCAGAAAGAGGTCCTAAAGCTACATGAGAATAACTACATTAAATTCAGTGGAATATTTGCATATATTAAGATGACCTAGATAAAAGTGAGGAAGGAGCAGGGAATAGCTCTGGAAACCAACCTTCTGCTAACCAGAGGAACTGACAGATATTAATTCCCTGATAAAAATGGGCTTGACTTCTCATATGACCTTAAACATGACTTGAATTATCTTAAATGTGTTCCTCTTAAAATGAATAATAACACTTTACTCTGGTCTAGAGTCTGTTGGTTGAGGATTTGAACTTAACCACACAATTAAAGGCCAGACTGTCCTAGACATGGAGGGACAGGCAGTAGCCTGATGGACCCTCAAAGGAAATATGGTTCCTTCCTAAACCTTTATGGGCCAGCAATGTCACATGATTCTACATTCTCCCAAGATCTTTGGGGTAATCAATTGTGCCATGGTACACAAAGGAGAGTTTCCCTTGCCACTTACCCAGACTGAACTAATTTTCCTTGGTCAAAATAAGGCACATAGGACAGAAATCTTTTTTTATACCCTGAAAGGCACACAAATGTTGAAAGGCTAATTATAGCCAGGACCCAAATTTAAGTTACCTTGTGATGTCAGTGAAGGGTATTATAGCTATTTTACAAGTCGTTCTGTTTCATGTAAGTTAAGTTCAACTCTCAAAATTAAGTAAGAGATCAGTGACAAAGATGAAACTAACCCCACTGTCCTCACCATCAATCACCACATAGGCGTTATTTCCATTTGTTTCATTTGCTTTACGGTGAATGGCAGAAAATATTTTTAAACACAGTGGATAAAGCAGACCTCAGCCAGCAGAACAGAGAGCCCACTTTAGGAGTGAACATCATTAGCCTTAGGTGGTTGATTCATGTTACACACAAATTTTTACAGGACAGACAGGGTCAAAATCCAAAATATATTAAAGATCAGGAGATCAGAAGTGAGCGACATAATCAGCTAGGCATATACTAAGCTCCCCAAAATATTCTTTGTATCGCTCTTTTAAATTGCAGTACAGGGAAGAAGATACACCATTAAGTGGTGATGATTTCAGATTAAGCATTTACCCTAAGACAGGCTGCAATATCATACACAGACAAGAGACTGCTATTTTTGAATGGCATCAAATTGTGAATTGAAGCACAGTGGGTGGGAAAATACTGCCAAAGGATTTGAAAATGATTGCTCATCTGTGTAGTAAAATATATCCTCCTTAAAGTCCTGCTGTGGCCAGTATAAAATGATCAGGGATGAGAGTCTGCATGTGGTCTGCCAATGTGTAGCAAATAGAAGGAGAATCATTGTCCAAGGTAGGGCTGTACATTACAGTTAGATTAATCAGGCAATACCAAACGGTGATAGAAAGTTATCCTACAAGTTAAACTTATCTGAAATCAAGGTGGCTGTGATTTAAAGTTTTGTCTGATTAGAACAGGGGCTAGCAATTTTCAAACAAGGGGTGTCAGAACCGTAGTTTTCTTTTTCAAATTGGAAGAAAAGTGTGACAGCAGGAGCAAAGAGGGGTTTTTCCCTTGGGGAGATTACATGCTGCTAATTAGCTGAGTGCTGGTGTCTTACCTCTGTGGCAGGCAGGCAGAGCCCTCTGCTTCTGCTGCTCCTGGTACCACAGGGAGCAGTGAGCCAGCCCCTTGCTGTCCCTTGGGGTGCAGCATCCTGCAATACCTGTGACATCCCTCTAGCTGCTACTCAAACGTGCCTGCTTGCTGACTTGAGTATTGCCTCATGAGTCCTTGATTTCTACAGCCAATATTTGACATGGTTGCTCTGCTTGTGTTGTGACGTCCTCTTGATGTATGGATGACCTACAGTGAGAGGAAAAACATGAGCTAGAAGCTGTATGTTCATTTCTCTGAGGGAGTTCCCCAGTGGTTGCTCTACATGGGCGTGAGAGGTTTGGAGAGTCATGACACAGGGCACCAGGTTTGCCCCCAGCTTTAAGGTTTTTGTTAGCACCCATGTCAGGAATCCACCGAGGAACTGTGAAATTTAATGTTCCAGGATTTTTTTACAGGAGCTATGCCCTGAAAAATTTGTCAGGATCCAAGTAAAAGGCAAAAAATGCTGCTCTGCAGAGTAATAGACTTGCTGAGGAACAAGTGTTCCCTCAGTTGTCAACTGCACCTCTCCTACACCTGGAGCCTTTTCAGGGCAAGAGGGAGTAGCCTGTAAACAGAAAACAATGCAACTTTCAAAGGTTATTTTTGTATTTATATGGAAGAGAGTATCTGTTAAAGCTTCAGCCTAAATTAGGTTCTTTAGTTTTCAAGTGTTTGCTTTTCCTCAGCCAAGTTTGGGATCTTCTTGGACTCCTCCTGCTGTGAATTCACAGGGTGTACATAAAAGGATATTTATGGAGCTGTAAAGGCAGACGCATATGAAATAAGAATGGAGTTCTCATAATGATTTTATCAAGCTACTAATGAAAAGATATCCTATCATCTTGCTACTTCAACCTGGCAGGCATTTGTGAAATTTCAGGTTTTTAGATGTTGCTTGTCTTGAACCAGGTGCCACAAGTGAAGCCAAAATCTGTTTCAGAGGAGAGTGTGAATTACTGTGTGAACTACTTCAACAAAAGCACTGGACAGCTCTAAGGGCTTCATATTCTTTTGCATCAAATCTTTTAATTTTCACCATGTGAATTTAAAAAAATAAAAAGCTGTCATGGTTTGAGAGAAATTTGTTTCAATATAACGTGATCGAAATAATTACACCAGTGGAGAGCAATGCAATTGTGAACTTGGCTACTTTCTGAAAAATTGTCCCTTTGTAAAATGACAGAATTGGGAACAGCTGGCCATTGGCAGGGACACCTGTTTTTGTGGGCTCTGCTGTCCCAGAGGACTGTTTTGTCTCTGAATGCTGAGGCAAAGGGAATGTGGGATTAAGTTTAGCACAAGGCCAGATTCTCTTGAGTTTTTGGCAGAATTATAAAGGGACAAGATCAATAATAGTCTTTTTTGTAGGTAGGTAATAGTTACAGTTCTAAGTTCTGAGAATGAAAGTGCAAGTCTGAACTATAAGTTAAGGGAGTGGTTGTAGGGGAATAACAAGTGCCATGAAATAGCTTTCAAAGCTATAGCAATGGGGTGGGATTTGGGGATTTGAGGGCTGGAGTTTTTTTTTTAAAGCAATGTTCTTGACAGGTGTTTTTGTTTTATTAGATTTTTGGGGGGGAGTTTTGGTTTTTTGTGGGTTTTTTTGTTTTGGTTTTTTTCTGTGTTTTTTTGTTTTTTGGGTTGGTTTGGGGTTTTTTATTTGTTTGGTTTTTTTGTTTGTTTGTTTTTTGTTGTTTTTTTTGGGGTTTTTTGTTTGTTTTTGTTTTCTGTGGTGGAGAGCAACAAAATACTTTAAAACAGGTCTGTCCCGGCAATGTACAAACCTTCCTTGAAATTGAGCCTACATAGAAAATGTGAAAAAAGTGCTGGTGAAATCTTGTCAGCAAGAAGGGAACCATGTGTAGCATCCACTTCTTCCTGTCTGGTGACTTTATTATTTTGGACAGTAAACTATCAGGTGGCTTGCCCTTTCGCCTTCTGTCCCAAACAAGTATTGTCCAAAGATATTGAAGTGTTTTTGCCTTGTGAGATAAAATCAAACAGTGTGATTTTTTGGCAGGGGTTAAGTGTCCAACATCAAGTAACAGGGCATTTGGGCTGAAAAATGGTGTCCAGTACTAGCAGACCTAATAAAAACTACAGCTTCTGCCCTAAGCATAGGTCAGTAAAAGACCCCTGAAGTCTACAGAGTTTGTACTAGTGGAACTGGTCCAATAATTTAAGCATTTTTCTTGACTCTTTTAAATCTTGCATGCTATCTAGTCCTTTATACTAGTGCAAAGGGAGCAGAAAATGAAATTAAAACTCCACCTCGGGGTTTTTTGTTTGGCTGGTTGGTTTTTATTTTTGTTTCGGAAGGGGTTTTTTTTAAGCAGCAGCCCCACTGTATTTATTACAAGATCTGCACGTGTCTGTCTTGCCTGGCAAATCTGATCCAGATTTGGCCTAGGCACAGAGCTGCACTATTGTCAAAGTGGCCAGAGAACACGACCCAGTGGTTATACAAGCTCTAAGAGATGATGCCTCATGTGGAGGCTACTTCAATTAAGTCTCTGCATTTAATGGTTCAAACAGTAGAGAAGGCTTATGCTGTTTAGCATTTTTTGTCATATGAATATGACATTTCCAAGTTCACATTAGTGATATAATCATATTTTCTGTCCTTAGGAACTTTGCTTCTTGTCCCTTAGTTTTACGCAAAACTTTGCACGGCAACGAATGTTGAAACTGAGAGAAAATGCTATTGAAGAAAAGAACAATAATAGTGCAATAGTGCTTTGGGATTTCTGTGACTGCCTTTTTCCTGGCAGTGGGGCAAGAAGTGAAGTTATTGTTTAGATTGATGATAAATAGTTGCATGTTTTATCCAATGCACAGAAAAACATTAGGCTTACTGTGTTACAATCATTCCCTACTTGTACAACCAACACCGTATTGCCAAAATGTGAAGAAAGCAAATTCATCTACCTTTCTGCAGGAGGTACCATCTAGGCAGCATAAGACGACATTTTGGTTTGGGATTTTTTAGTATTTGCCCTACACCAACTCTTTTATTTAGTGCCCAGTGTGATACTCTCTCTGCAGTGCTTTCTCCAGCAGTTCTGTATTGGCTTTCCTCCAGGTATTTTGATGAAAAGTAAGTGATAATTTCAGACAACTGAGTAAGTGTTTTCCTTTGACATTGCTTTCTTCTGTATTTGGTAGTAAGGTGTTTTTCTCAGTTTCATTTTCACCTCGGTGTTGCTAGTTACACAGCTCTTCCTCTGGTGGGTGTTGATCTTGCAAGTGGTTTGATGTTGACACTGGCCTGCAGAGGCCTCAGTGGAGCCACTGGTACAATCTATTGCCCACACAGAATAACCTGCAAAGCTGAGGCTTTGGTTTGTCCAGTAAGTCATGGTTTGCAGTTCCCCTGCCGAACTTAGGTAGTCTTCTTGCTTCTGCTGCAGTCATTCTGTAGCTGCATTGCAATACTTAGGTTTGGTGTAAATTGCAGTATTTAGGTTATCACGGTAGCTTTTTGGCACGTGTCCACCATCAGCATAAGTAAGGTGTGAGGCACTGAGAGCTCAACCGAAGTTTACGGTCACCAATTCTGTCGAGAGCCTGACAGTGCAAGCATTTCAGTTTTGTGCAGTAATCTAGAGTGACACTGTTTTGCAGGAAGCCCTACCAGTCAAGTTCAGTTCTGCTAGGATGTGGTTTTCGCTGATTTTCATTTAGTGCTTCAGGTTTATTTTCAGTATCAGAAGCATCCTTTGGTTTCAGGCAGGGTTGTTGGTTCCAGCAAGAGAGGACTTTAAGGGGTGGAAGTGATCCTGCACTGATGGAAGAAAGCTTTATGCTTTCATTAGGATTCAATTTTTGATTGCCTAGTTTTTTGCAGTTAAAAAGCTGGCGAAAGTTCAACAATATTTGCTGTACTGTGGGTAGTATGAAAAAGCAATGCAATTATCCCATGCAGTTATGCATATCAACTGTCCAGAGAGTGAGCAGCCTTCGATTTCTACCCTAACTCTGCCTTCAAAGATATTTCATTGCTTGGGAATACAGTATGCTTTAGATCCTCTTCAGTCCCTCTGATTCTGAGCCTAAATTGAACTTCTCTGCCTGCCACAGCCCTGCTTCCTAACAAGGTTAGCATGACGGCCCCAAGTGCATTTGGTGTACATTCAGTCCTTTCCCTTGGTAAACTGTTATACTGAATGCCAATTGAAGGTAACACAAAAAGAGTTTCTTGAAAACAAACCCTTTCTATCCATCAAAATGCACTCTGTCCAAAGACCTACAACAATAAATATTTGCATTTCTTCTTACTGAGACTTTTGCCTTTCCTTGAAGATTTAGTCAACTCCTATCAACCTTGTTATTTCCCCCTGTGCACTGGGAGACTTTGATTGCTAGTGAGAGCTTCTCCAGTAGAGAAGTTCTACTCTACCTGCTGATAGGCCTGCTTCTTTTCTTCACCCTGAAGTTCTTCAGTGATTTCTTGTTGCCATTGATCCCAGGCCTTGGCATGGGTATAGCAAACCTTGCTAGCCAGATTACATCTGGTTAGATTGGATCTGCCTAGCAGAGCAGGGATATTCTCCAATAGCTCCACTCACTGTCCCCTCAGGAAGTCTTAAGTCTGTCATGATTGAGTTGCTTCTTTTCTTCCCCTTACCCTTTTCCACTAAGTTAGAGACTCCTGATAACAATTTCATATTTATAAGGTGCAATATAGGATGTCACACGTAGGAGTAGGGGAGGTAGAAGACAGGGAGACTTCAGAGCAGAAAGCACATGGATTTGGAAAATATTGGGAACTGTGGAAAGATATCAATAATAAAACTGCCATAATATGGAGGTGATTCATATTAATTTTTCTCCTTCTACTACAGATGTCTGTTAAAGGCTGGGCTTCAGATGCTACTTTGCATATACCAGAATGAGCTGAATTATACAGTCAAGTACTTTCTTAGATTGGTGTCTTGTTTTCTAATGGCTGAGGTCTGCGTTGCTTTTTTGGGAATACTTCTATAGCTTGTCTGAAGCTTTCTGATACATTTATTATGAAGCACAGGTAGAGGCAGGCTAAAATTTTCAAGCCTGAGTGGATGCAGTTAGATGCCCTAAATCCATATCTAGGCACTTTAGGAAATGTGATTTTCAGAGGTAGGGAGCATAGCAACACATTCAAAATAATTTTGAGGATAGTATTTTTGAGCATTAGATACCATTTTTTATGCTTAAGTGTATTTTCAAGCTCTGAAAATTTTGACTATATGACAAAAGAGAGCTTTAGACTATATATCCATTATAAAACATTTTGGAGCTGGATGAAACTCTGATTATCTAATGTATTTTTTCCCCATTCTGACTTAGGGCAGATTTCTGAACACCCATTTTCCAGTAACATCTCGAGTCTTAACATAAGACTAATCTAAAAATTAGCCTTTTTCCTTCCTGTGGTCTGCAGTATGACTGGTTATACAACAAAGTCTTGCCCCAAGAAAAGGTGTTCTTCAAGACAATATTTTTTGATAACTGCTCTTAATGAAGCTCAGTGCTATACAAAATCAAGGGTTTATTACTGAAAGAAGAAAGCAGGGGCTGTCATTGCATTTCCCTCCAAATCTAACAGAACATCTATTTTACAGACTCAGTACTCTGTTCTGAGCTTATATAGGAGTTTGGCATTGCTTTCATTTGAAAAGCAACCACAGACTAAACCCCCTTAGTATTTGGCTCTTAAGGGAGCACAGAGAAAGGAACAACCTATGCAACTGAATTGCTCATAGCCAAGTTTTTCAAGTTCCCTGTTGACCATTTGGGTTGTCATTGGTGGCAGCCTGAGTCTACTGCTTCCAATTTCTATGACAGCAGGATCTTTCCTGCCATGTGTTACACTATGGAACATTAAAAGTTTAACAAGGAAGATTGTGATGAAACTCCTGTTGTGAGAAGCCCAATATTGTTCATGAGAGATGTTTGAAGACTAATCTCTGAATTGAAAAGGTAGTTTAACTTCATTACAGGGATTTGTTCAATATGATCCTTATTCTGCAAACGTTTATGCATGAGTAGCATTATGTGAGTGGGTAGTTCCATCAAGCTAGATTTTTTTCTGTATTACTTTGTTTAGGTGTTTGGACAAGGTCAAATATCTCTTGTGCTTTCTCAGGATTTGCCTTTTAATTTTGTGTAGCTTATAATGCTGTTTGTTTAGTTCCCATCTTTGTGTCTCTGCTCCCAGCTTTATATCTCTGTAGCTCTGTGATGACTTCAAGCTCTTGAAGCTGAATCAGTCTTGCTTTGCACAGATCACTGTAAGGCTTTGTGCTGGTACTTTGTAGATGACTGCAGTTATTACAACACAGGAAACACTAAATGCAACCCTGAAACAAATGATAGTGAGTAGGCTAATGTAGCTATCTAATCTGTATTAACTTCAGTTGCTTGGAGAATGATGGTGTAGGAGTGAGTTATGCTGCTCAAATCCCAGACGGTGTCCTGCAATAATGCACAAGTAGTCTCAAAAGGATTGATTGACACTTCAAATATCAGAATGTATCTAACTACAAAAGAAGTAGGAAAAAAAAGCTGGATTAAAAAAAGATGATTACCAAGTGAGAGAAACTACTAATTATTTGTCTTAATTCCTCTGTTGCCGTACAGACAAACGCAGTTTTCAGATGCCGTGAATCCAAGGCCGGGTGTGTGGATGCCACTAGTAGTTTCTGGAGCGGCAGCACCGGCCGGAGGCGAGGTGGAGCGCTCCCACCTTCCTCCCTGACAGGACCAGGCATCCCTTATCGCCCACCCCGCAAAGTTTTGAAGCTGGAAGGCAGATAGCCCGGCGGCTCCAGGAAACCGCGTGCTTGCCTTTTAGCGAGATTGGATTTCCAGCTCCGGGACAGGGAAGGGAGCGGCGTTTCCCACCGCTCCTGCTGCCTTCCCTTGAGCCGCAGTGCCCCGGGAGGCGCCGATGCGGAGCTCGCCATCCCGGGTCGAGCTGGCGCCGGCCTCCTCGGGAGCGCCCCTCGCCCGCTCCGCCCGTCCCCTCGGGCCGGGCGAGCTCCCGCCGCCGCCTCCCAGCCCCCGGCCATCGGCAGAGGCGGCCACGGCGGCCGGGCTCCCTCTGGGCGGCAGGAGGTGAATGGCAAGCGCCGGCGTCTCCCTCCCACACCCCAGCGTCGCTCTCGCCTCCTCCAGCAGCAGCAGCACAGCAGCGGCGGGTCACCTCTGCGCGGCTGAGCCGCGCCGAGCCGCGCTGCCTGCTGGCCGCAGGGCTCCCGGAGCGGAGGCTGGCGGCTTGCCTCGCTACCTGCGGGGCCGCCGCCGGCTTGCGGTGAGGAGGGCACTCCCGAAGGTGGCGCTGGGGGCCGGAGCGCCCGTGCCCAGAGGCAGCCGCACCTCTCCCTCACGGCGGGGAGCAGCAGGGCGGAGAGCGGAGCGGCGGGCGGGCTCGGCTCCGGCTGCCCAGGCGCGCAGCTCCTCATTTCCTCTCGCCGTCCGCCGCGCTCTTGGAGGCTCCGGACTATAAATAGCCGCTCGCCCGCCACCCAGTGCCTCCCGCACCCGGAGAGGGAAAGTGCCGCGCTGGCCGCCCCGCTGCCGGACAGGTACCGCCGCTTGCGAGGGGCGCGGGGGCTCTTGCTGCTAGCCGGGGTTTTGTTTCCTTGTTTTCCCCTCGGGCACCGGCGCGTCAGGAGCGATTAGAAGCCGAGAATCGGATCCGGCAAAGTCCCTCCCTTTTATTCCCTTACCAAGTTTCTTAAGGTCACAGCCCACCGGGCGCGCAGCCGTGGCGGCGGAAGGAGGCGCGTTTGCCGGGAGCCGCTGCGTGAGGGCTGATCCGGGCTGGAGTGCGCCCAGGGCGGCTGCCGCTCTCCTGCCCCCTCAGGGCCGGCGCTGAGGGAAGGCAAGGTGGCCCCAGCTGCCCCAGAGAGCCCTGCCCGGCCCACCCCACCCCCCCGTCCTCCGGGCATCACCGGGAGCGAGGGGAGACCCGAGCCGCCAGGGCAGCCTCTAGCTAGGACGTGCCGGGGATCTCCCCTCGTTTGTCCCGACGGCGGCGGCGGCGTTGCCCGCTGGGAGCTTGGATGGCGCCTTGGCCGCGGCGCCGGCCCCCCCGTGCAGCTGCCATCTGATGGGGCCCTTCTGAAGCGGTATCGGGGCTCTGGAGGATCTTGTCTGCAAAGGTTTTGTGTCGCGTTCGAAAGTTGGGGATACGCGGGTGAGGGTAGCGAATTCTGTGGGTGACGCTAAGGGTTAATTTGATGGAGCGATTGGGCTGTAGGATCCCCATTTGCAAAGAGCAGCGTCTGCCGAGATGTAATGGAAACCACAAGAAAGGTATCGCAGAGAATGAAATTGAGCAGAGTTGTAACTTGAAATTGTATCAGCCAGAAAAGGTGGGGGTGGGGGATGATGTTCAATTTCTGATCTACAGTCGAGTAGAGCTCTGTTTTCTTTTTCTGAAATGACACAGAGAATTTGAAGCGTGGATGGCAGAGCTTGGGAGTCCCATCTTGGTCCCCAAAACTAACCCGGAACCTTATCCAAAATAGAAATACTAGGATCAAGTCTTTGTGGAGCTGTGTTTTCATCTGATGCCTAATTATGTTTCTCTTTATCTTCCTTGCCAGAAGAAATTTACTTGTTTATTAACCCATTAATGATGTGTTAAATAGATATACTAAAATCAGGCCATACGTATGCCATTTAAAGCTGACTTTCAATCTCAAAGATGAGAATATTTTTCGTTTTTACTGGTTTACAGGCACTCTCTGTATGTAAATGATGCCTACATAGCAAGAATAATGGGGAGAATGTCTCTTTCTTGTTCTGTATCAGAGAAAAAGTATGTAAATAATCAGTTACTAATGAAACTTCTCTTTGGATAAGTATTTGCAAATGCGATAGCAGTCTTTAAAAAGGCAGTTTTCTAGTCACTTGCTTATTTTCAATGCTGTTTTTATTTTACTTGATTACATTTGAGCTAGCTTGAAAGCCCTGCAGTATCTCAGATTTTTTCTTCTGTGAACCTGTGTATTGAACGGGGTTTATGTAAGTAACTGTATCTATCCATGCAGGACTCAATGCTGTTTACTTCCCACAAATTGATAATTCCACCAAAATTAGGATACAAGTCACAAGGTTAATATGAGCAGTAATTAGTCCTGTGAGATTTTTACAGCCCTGATGGTGTTAGTGGCAGCATGTGGCAGTGTTACTACTTCAGAGCCCTATTTTTGCCTTTTTTTTCCCCCTTCTGCTTTCTGACAGTTTCTACAGCACTCAAGATAAGATTAAATCTCTCCTGAAAATACATCTTTTCTTTTACTGGCTTTCTTGGACTAACTGAAGGTTCAAGTCCCTGTTCACCACTGGCTCCCCAAACCTTCCAAGTGTGGCTGATCCTTCTTTTGCTTGGATTTCTCTTTCTCTGCAGAGACGTATCCCTGAGGCTGCCTTAGTTTTTTTGATCAAAGAATTCTGTCTTCCTCAGCCTAAGGTATATCTGTTTGAGCAGGTGTATCCAAATGCCTCTTACATATCCTCCTTTATCATCTATAGTCTCCTTATCTTCTGATCCGACTGAAAGATTTCACATTAGGTGAAGTTTTTGTGAACCAAAAATGCAAGATTAGCACTCTGCTTAGTGCCTGGAAGTCTAGTGTAGCGTAAGAAGGAAAAAAACCCAACCCAACACCCCGAAAAAGCCACAGGAGTGGAAGACCTGCCTGGAGCATTGAAGTCAGCCTGCAGAGGACAGTACTGCTGGCTGCCAGTGATGAGTGGAGGCTGTGAGAGAGCCTGCAGGTCAAGTAATGGTTTGAATAGGCCTAGGCCTAAATTCTCTGTGGATTTTGGAGGCCAAGTAGTGGGATTGATAGGTCTGCTGAATTATTAAGCTTGCTATATTTTAGCATGTGACTTCTGCAGAGAAATATGGAAGCAATACTTTTTGAATTTATGTAACAGATTTACATGAGGAAGTAAGATCATTTACTGAGAGAAATCAGAAGGTGGACAGTTACTCCCAACACTGAAGTTTGTTCAAAACTTCTGATGAGGCTGCATGTTTAAACACTTGGATAAATGGCTTAAACACTGTGTAGCTAACAGAGTTAGCTACATGTCTCTCCCTAACTTAGATTTTCATAACTCTTCCTGTATGTCAAATGCTCTGACTGATGGGAAATTTTTAGCAAGGGCCAGTTTTGCTTGGCTTATTAAATATCTTGTATTACACTAATATTTTATTGTTATTATTGATGAATGGCAAATGTTATTTTTTACACTTTTGAGAAAATACTCTTTCTTTGAAGTAATCTGGGCTGATATAACCTAAATTCTGTGAAATACCTTCCTCTGGATTTTTTAATGTACTTGTAAATCTCACTTTGATTGTCGAAACATGGAAGGTAGATGGAAGGCTGAAATCTTATTTGGGATGAGTTAGCAGTCCTGGCCTCATCAAGCTTTGGATCTTACCTACTACTTACCCTGGGTTTAGGGGCCCTCCCCAAGCTTCCTGATTTCACCTGCAAACCTGGCAGTCTGACTACAAATTTGTCCTGAGTTCTCCATCTCTTTATCCAGCAGCAGTCACAGCTGATTTCACTCTTTTAAGTTGTTGTTGTTGGTGGTTTTTTTTAAGGGAATGCCTAATTCTCCCTTAGCTCCTCAGGCTCTCCTGTCTTGGATAGTTGATGTGTTGCAGAAAACCTGAGGCAAACTGTGAAAGGCGAGCTGGATTGCACAAGGTTTTAGTGTGGTGCCGGACTTCAGCTCACAGATGTCCTCACAGTGATACAGGGTTTTAATGAAAAAGACTTGCTTGTCTTCGTACAAAATCCATGTTGACAATTCTAAAGAGGGCTTGAGGTTTGTGGATTTCAGTTTCCTGCTGTTTGGAGAGCTGTGCTTTTACTGCTTGCCAGAAGAGGGAAAAAAGTATGAGCTACTGATGTAGAATTCTCTAGTCCATTTTCTCCATAATCTGCAGAGGGAGATTCAGTTGATTTGGCCAGGTCAGTAGCAGGTCTTTATGGGGAAGAATTTTCCCCATTTTTTTTTTGTCATCACAAATTAACTAAATATAGACAGAATCTCCAAGAGCCAATCAGATTTAAGCAATCCATTCTACTCTGAAAATTGCTGTCAGGAGACAGGATACCTTGTCTGTCTTCCAAGTCTTGTGTACCTTTTTGGCAAGGTATACTGAAATAACATAGTGAAAAGTGAAGTGAACATCTTATGCTGTACATGGTATGATTATTAATTTGTCTTGAGAGGGCGTGAATAGAACAAACTGTATCTGCTTATTCTGGAGGGTTTTCAAATTTACAATGATAAAAGTTTGCTTAGCTGTTTCAGTAATGGGTTTTGAATTGTTTGATGTCAGTTTAGTTGGTGTGACCTTTAAGAAATGTAGAATTATTTCAGCTTCTCAAGTGTTATAGATCCAAGGTCTAAAGAACTTGCCACCATTCAGAATCCAAAGAGGCTGGGCTGGAGTGCCCTTTTTACAGTTGTTCCAGCTCTGTCTCGGCACAGGAGGCTTAAAATTTGGTTTGGATGTTAAAAGCCTTTTTGTCTCAGTCTGGCAAACTAAGTGTCTTCGTATTTGTCAGGGAATTTGCCCCGCAGGTTCCTTTAGATTGTTTTTAATGTTGAACCAGGCTCTATTTAATAGAAATACATAAGAAAACTGAAGCTAAAGGTGCTTACTTGACATAGTACCATGTCAAAATGTTAAATGTGATGCTGTTTATCAAGGTCGCTTTGCCAGGCTGAGTTTGTGCTCTGTTACTGGGTGCCATGGCATTAAAAATCAAATCTATCAAGGCTTTTTTGATGGATGTCTTTTGTTTTGTTTTCTGTTTTGTGTTCTGGTTCTATGAAATTTCACCCAGAAAATTTATCCTATGGCAGTAAAGTCAGTCTGGGGGGCAACTTTCTCTTAAACTTAACATAGGTAAATAACTAAACCGCTTTCCTTTGTATCCATTTCTTTCATTCTGTTATCTCTACTCCTGCCCATTGGAGTTTCTTGCTGCAAAACCACTGTTTTGGCAAATACAGTGCAATCTCTTAACATGAAGCACTATGAAGACCCTGTTTTTTAATGTGACTGTAAGAGTTGGATATGTAAAGGGCAATTAAGAGGAAGAAAGTCTTAGGGGGAGTAAGCTTTTATTGTATTTTGACAGCTGTTCATGTTCCAGCAAGTTTGTGTATTGTTTGTGGAGTTATCAAGTGTGATCGTAGTGTCTTACAGCAATGCTAGTGAGATGTACTAAACCTAGGGTGCATATTTCTGTTATGAAAATGGCTCGGAAACATGCAAATGAGTGTAAAATCTAGGTGTGAAATGTGGCTTGTGCATTTGTGCAGATGGAGTGCTAAGCAGAATGCATCAGCTCTGGTGTTGTACAGTGTTTCTGTAGCAGCAGTAACAGGTTATGTGGTTATGTTTGCTCTGTGTTTGTGTAAGTGGCTAAAGAAAAGAGCTGTCAGTAAAATGAGTTTTCTAAGATGGAATAACTTTGTCTCCTATAGAAATGTAATATTGGAATACTATCTTTAGTGGGTTATTCCATGTTCTGTAAATGAGAACAGGGTTTGGTACACAGAGTAGGAGATAGTGCATTTGATGTTCACAATAACCTCAGTCTGCTATTTTTATAGTTTAAAAAATATAGCATAACTATAAACCAGATTTTTACAGTATATTTTAAAAATATAGTATCTTCAATTGATGATAATTGATTTCAATTCATTTTTCAAATGAATAATCTAGAAGTTGTAGTGTCAGAAGTGCCTTTTTGCTTTAGCCAAGTAAGAGTGTGGGGTTCGTATTATTTTTCCCCCTTCAAAAGGCAGCTATGGAGCTCTGCTTGTATCTGAAATTTCTGTGTTACTGCCTGTCATGACACAGGACTTGGAGGCTTTTGTAGGATGGCCATGGGATCTAACCTCTCTGGGTTAGCTGGAAATGAGAATTCCACAATGTTGCCGCTGTGTGGGAAGTGGATTGTAAAGCCAGGTCCCCTGCAGTCCTGCACAGCAGCTCTTTCCACAGGAGTGCTGTGACAAGGATCATCAGATGGTGATGCAGACACTGCACCTTGCAATAAAGACAGAGGATGTAAATGAGGAAGAAACACCTGGTAAAAAAAAAGTAAACATTGAAGTTAATGTTCTGACCTGCAATTGAGAAATCTTGTTCCGTTTGTTCTGTAGTTTTGGTACAAGCACAGATGCTTAACTTGCATTAATTTTCACTCAGTGAATCTACATGAAACTTTTTCCCAAATGATTCATATTTGATAATTGTTCAGCCACAGAGTTGCAACAATTAGGAATTATATATTTTTAACTCTAGGAGTTTTGTTTTGCTTTCCTGCTGTCAGTGTCAGATTACTTTTAAGTTCAGCTGCCTAGCATTGACGTTTTCTACTAGGAACTGAGAATTTCCAGCTAAGACAAACAAAAGTGATGACTGCTGTTTTTATGGAAGTTTTTTTTTCGTTCTGGATACCACAGGTGGCAATAGTCTGAAGCTTGGAATTTATCAATACAGCCTACACTAGGTGGCAGTGTAAAATATGAAGAAGCCTAAAAACATTTGGAATTCTTGATGAATCCAGTAGAAGCTGCCACATTTACAGCTCATTTTGTAGATAAGACTATTTTTACTGCATAGTCTCCTCTTAGATACGCCATCACTTAGTTTTCATGGTCCTAATTTTTCTTGACTTTACCTTGTTTGAGTCAGGGAATATGGTTGGACACCTACTTACTGTAAGGTAGCTGGTAGACTGAAAATTCAGTCCACCCTTTTCTTGTGGTTAGCTGGCTTGTGTTTGTAGTTAGTTATTGGTTAGGAAAACCATACACAGTTGAAAATGTTAGGTGAGATGTATATTTTTAGCCGTAGGACAGAAGCTGTCATCTGATGAAACAAGGATGGGTGAGACTTCCTTTAAACCTTTTATAGCTGTATTATAGCCATTTATAATTTATCTAGGATGATCTGGTATGCGTATATAATTTTTCTAACAAAAATATTGGAATTGTACATAATCTGATGTCAAATTTCAAATTGCATGTACTGTCGGTGTTTACTGTCTTTCACTTAGAGAATGTGTGTATGTGTGAACTGATATATGTATATATACACCCCCCCACCCAGTGGCTGTGGCTATATGTCTTCTTAAAAGTGGTAAGATGTGTGTGTCTTAAAAAGCTCAAATGCATCTTAATCTTGTGCAAGCATTACAAGAGAGCTTGAGTGACACTGGGAGTTTGGACAGCTGTCTGTGAGCAAAGGACATCCTTTGTTAGTAAAGTGCGGAGTCCCTTCCAAGTTTCCCTTCGGCAATGCCTGATTATACAAAAATTCTGGTCAGGGTTGAGAAAATAACATTTACAGAGACCTTTAAATCAGTTTCTGTGCCATCAAGATGTGATAGCCTAGAGATTGATCCCTCTTGCTTTTTATGTTTTAGTAAGGAAATCTGAGGACTCAGCCTGTAAAGGTTATGTGCAGAGTTCCTGACCTGCTTTGTTATGTGAAATGAGAAAGCAGTTTGATGTAACACCATGAAAGCTTTTTATTTTTATAAATTGGATTTTTCTCTCTGAGCAAAATAAAAAGCCTGGTCGCAATAGCTTCTTTGGAGCTGTATACTGCAAAAAGCCGAGCTGTCCACCTGCTGAGGTTATTAAATGAATTTAGGCTGTCAAAATATGCATGGAAATATATTTAGTACCTTGCACCAAAATTGATCAGTAATTAATCTGATGGTAAATGAAGAAGACTGTACATATATAAGGTACAATTCAGGATATGCTGAATATGTTTGAAGAATGAACATTTGATGAAATCCCAACTTTTGATAATGACTTCTTTTAAGCAGCAGACATAAAAATACTATGAAGCAGTGGGAGTATTTAGTGAGGAAACACTTCCCCCTCCTTGCTTTTTGTTCATAGTATTAAGCTTTTCACAGAAGAGAATGCTCAGTACTATTGATATCTGTCATATCAATATTTTGAAAATGATGTGAAAGATTTACTAGCAGAAAATGTAGATGGTAAACCTGTGCTTCAGACTCCCTGAATGTATGTAAGGATCCTGGAGGGGCACCATAAGTAGTGACCCTCCATGTTCATGTAGTCTTGGGGAAATTTGGCCTTAACTTTTATCATTCGTAGTTTCAGCAAAGGAAACCTGGCATAAATTCTCCTTGGCAGCTCTGAGTCTTGGTTGCTGCTTGAACTGCAACTGTAAATTGAGATACCGTGTCTCAGCTTGGATTGTTTTGGTTCAGCCTTCACGGCTGTTTTTGTTTGTTTTGACTGGTCTTGATTGAATGGCAAACTGTGGTCGTCTTGCACAAAAGTAAAAGCGTGCTAGGCACCAGTTTATCAAAAAAGGATTGTGGATGGCAATATTTATGTTAATAGGAGTTGTCCTACGATTTGTAGTTCAAGATTGATCTAAAGATGTGTGGGAACCTGACAGAGCAGATCTCTGACTAAAGCAGGTTGTGGAAAGTCACTGACTGAGTCACGGGGTGAAAGAAATAGAGACTCTGAAGCAAGACTAAGTGGCAGCTTATTTTTAGACCTGTATAAAAATACAGGTCTGCTATGCACCTTTGCTATGAAGACAGAAATAAACTGTCTGATCTGTCCAAGATGTCACTGCCAACCATGATTATAAGGAAAATTAAATCCTTTGGTCCAGTTTGGGCTGTGCTTTATAACCCATGGGTGAAAGCTGTAGGAATTACTGATGCTGATCTGGGAAGCCAAGTGGTGAACCCCAGCCTAAGCCAAGCAAACGGTCTCCAGAGGTTCTGGGAACAAGTCAATTCTTACCTGAGCAGTGGGGGAAAAAAGGAAGTCAACTCATCTGAAATTTTCCACTTGTTTTGTCAACTAGAACCCAACCTTGGAGTCTTCTTCCAGGTGGTAGCACTTATTGGCTCCTCTATTTAAATGAATCTAATATTTCACTAAAAAACATGCTACAGTTGTTTCCATGTTACTCTGAGAAGATACATTTATAACAATCATTTTAAGCATATAATTGAGCACTTGGTCTACTTGTTGAACAGGTGTCCTGGAGTTATCTATGAATATTTATTAAGATTTATATCAAGAGTAAAATATAGAAAAGCTGTACTCTTTTTCAAAACAAAAATGATGATTGCTCATTTTCAGTGCTCTGAAATTACCTTAACAATCAATTTTGGTATGTTAAAATAATTGCATGCTTTTGAATTTTACCTGAAGCAGAGATCTGATGTTTATGGCTTCTCTTTGTTTTCTGGGGTTTTTTTTTTACCCTTTTAGAAAAAGAAGAGCTACCTTTATCCTCATCCACTGTTGCAGATGGGGGGTAGGGGGGAGGGCCAAAACACTTAAACATAAAAAATTTCCTATTTTAAATAAAATACTGATGAATATCTAGCCCATGTCTGTGGGAATTTTTCTTGGCAGATGCTTCCTAAGTTCTGAAAAACATCAGCTTTGAGAATCTATTTTTGTGTTCTGGAAGAGCAATGTGTCTCACTCAAGTTTGAAGGTTAAGGTAGAAATACTTTTTTGGAAATTGAACTATAAAGTGCAAAAAGATCTATTTTTAAGCAATTCTAAAAGACAATCCCAGCCTATCTGTTTTGACCCTAGTTTTTAATTTCTGTATTTGGAAGAGTGCTGCAGCTTTACACCCAGATGATTTGTTACTTCTGCTGTAGTAAATAATTCAAAAGAGCCTTTGTTGTGTAGTCAGCAATGCCACACATCTCTCACCTCCCATAAGTGATGGGAGCAGATTCTGACCCAATTTGCAGTGCTGTTGGTTTGCTGCAGCTCAAGGAAGCACTTGGGAAGATCTTGGCTTTTGGTTTTTTTTTTTTTCCAAAAGTAAATAAAATTTTCACTTGAAAATGAAATTTGAAAACTTAGCAGTAATTTAGCCTCTCATATGTTGACTCAGAAAATGCATGGAAGGTAAGAGAAACCCAAGTATGCTGCTATGTTGGTAGGAAGGGTAGTATTCATCTTGGGAACTCTTATTGGGCTGAGTGTCAGACTGGAATTTGGAATCCCTGAACAGTCAAGGTGAGATCTGCCTCTGTTGGATGGCAGTGGGGAACTGGAGGAGAGCTGGTGTCTGCAGAGCAGGGCCCCTCTGGGAGGCCATGGAAACCTCAGGGCTTAGAGACATTTGCCCACCAGCTGGGAAAAGGAGTGTGCCATAACCAGTCTCAGGGCTGCAGCTTTCCTGGCTCTTTAACAATGAACATAAGTGTTTGTGTGCCTGCCTACTTTACATCTTAGCTGAAAGTTTGTTTGGTTCCTGTTTGTGTTTAGAGAATGTCTCTGTCTATGAGGGTATAAGCTGGCTGGCTGCCTCTTTTGACTACAGTAAATTCTCTTCTTACATACTGTTGAGCAGTCTGGGTTTTGTTTTTTTTATGAAAGGTGCATATAGTTGTTTTATTGGAACTTAATGAGAAGTGTTAGTATCAAAAACTTGTCAAGTCTGTCATAGTACAGCCAACTCGCTGGGTTCTCCTTTTTCTTCATGGATGGTTACCTTCTAGCCTGTTCT
This sequence comes from Molothrus aeneus, assembly GCF_037042795.1. Taxonomy (NCBI): domain Eukaryota; kingdom Metazoa; phylum Chordata; class Aves; order Passeriformes; family Icteridae; genus Molothrus; species Molothrus aeneus. The sequence goes on along the minus strand of NC_089649.1, from coordinate 5,293,721 downwards.
ATTTCTGTCAAAGAGTGTTGCTCCCATTCTAGCCCAGTGAAGGCTATTCATAGCTTTCAGACCTAGTTCTCATCACAGCCAGACCACTGAAAGAATCAGACAATGCTGAGGTGGGAGGTGCATGCAACTTGCCACGCTCTTCTCAGTAGAATTTTCTGCGTCTGACAGGTGATGCAACCGAACAAATAAACACAATTCAGATCCAGTAATGTCTGTAGGCAGCAGGTGTTTGTACAGGTCACGGACTGCAGTGGCTCAGGAACCTGAATAAATAAACAAAATTCATACTGTCTTGAAAGTAGAAAGTGCCTTAATCCATCAACTTAAAAGTCATCATATGTGAAGGAAGAGACAGTAACTAAGTTCATAAGATTGGACTGAGAGAGACAGGTGATTCTTCTTGTCTGCTGTGCCACATTGAAAAAAAGAAGAAAAAAAGCTTTAAGGAATTACCAGGCCATGAGGAGATAATTATACCATCAAGGACAGGGAATTTCATGGCCATTGTGGGTAAACAACTCTGGCTGCTCCATCCAAGGGACCAACTTAATTAAAAACAATGACGAAAAAAAACGACAAACCTAAAATTCTAATCTAGTTAACCCATTTACCAAAGAAAAATATTGAAAGCCCATTAGTTTTTTTACAGATACTAACATTTTCTTTATAAATTCAACATTTTAGAAACTTTCTAAACTTTATCTGGCTTTGCTTTAAAAATGTACAAACAGCGTGAGTTCCAAAATGTGTGGGTTTAAAATATATTTTATGCTGATTTTCTGATACTGTTTTTTCATCATGAAATATTTAATTTTTCACTTGTAAGTAAGGGGAAAGCTGAGGTCTATAGCAGGAATTCAATTTTTTTTCAATTTATTGGAATATCCTTAGGGCAGAGAGAAGGGTGCAGAGGAAGCCGTGCCCTGGCTGCATCCAGAGCCCTGTGGGCAGCAGGTCAAGGGAAGGGGTTCTGCCCCTCCACTCTGCTCTGGGGACACTCTGCCCACAGTGCTGCGTTGGCTCTGGGGTCTCAGGATGAGAAGGGCGTGGACCTGTGGGAACAAGTTCTGAGGAGGCCACAAAGATGGTGAGAGATGGAGCACCTCTCCTATGAAGACAGAATGAGAAAGGTGGGGTTGTTTAGCCTTGAGAAGAGAAGGCCTCCAAGGAGACCTCTACAGCAACCTAAAGGTGCTGCAAGAGAGCTGGAGTGGGACCCGTGGTGCATGGAGTGGTGGGACAAGGGGTAATTAATTAACACTGAAAGTGGGCAAGTGTAGATTGGATATTAGGAAAAAATTCATTACTGTGAGGGTGGTGAGATGCTGGGATAGATTGCTCAGAACATCTGTGGGTGCCTCATCCCTGGGAGTTTTCAAGGCCAGATTGCATGGGACTTTGAGCCACCAGGTCTAAAGCAAGGTATTCCTGCCCATGGCTGGGGGGTTGGAAAGAGGTGGTCTTTGAGGTCACTTCTAACCCAAACCTCTCTGCGCTTCTGTGACCATCATGTGCAGTGAAGCCAAGTCTGTTTGATCAGGCTGTGCAGCCTATGGTAGTGTGGGGCTGTCCTGGCCTGTGAGCCTTGCCTCGTCTGTAGCTCTGAACCATTGTGGCTACAGCATTGCCAGTTTAACATCTCCTTACATAGGAAGCGTAGGGGAGTAGAAACCTGTGGGCTGGATTGCCCAGGGAAGCACTTAATGGGTGTTTGTGTGGGCTTGAGACTCTGTGGGACCTTTAGCTGCCAAATCTAAAACTTTAAAGTCAACATCAACCTAAAAACTCAGAATGAATCTATATAATACCTTCAACCTTCAGTTTTCAAGAACATTTTTATTTGTACTTGATATGCTAAATTGTTACAGAAGATAGTGTGGGAATGCAACCAGCTGGGATGAATAGTGGTTTAGCCTTGGTGGTAGATACAGGAGGCATCAACCTGAGCCCATGGGAAGTGGGATACTGAAAGGGAGATGGCTGGTAAGGTCGTGGTGAGAAGAGTCTAGCCATGGGAGTTAATGGTATGTTAATGGGATTACTCTATAATAGGTCCTGTTTCTGGTTCTTGTTCTCAGTTGGTGACCTGTCACATAAAGGTCATGTTCAATAGACACATATGAAATTGTGCCAAAAGGGCAGCAAGGGGGAAAACGTGTGGAAACCAAAAGGCAGAAATAAGGATTCTTATTGAAGTTTCTGCGGCTGTGCTTATAAAGAATGAACACTTTTCCTGTTGTGTCCAGTTGAGCTACCCTGTGTGTCTCTGACAGTGGTTTGGAAATGTCAAAGATGGAAATATTTTTGAGTCAGACTATGTATAGCCCTTCTAGCTCAGTGGGACAGTGATTCCTGGTAATAGAAACTGAATTTAACTTCAAATTCATATCGTTACAGGGCATAATTCTCCAACAGTTTTTGTAAGTAATTTTCCAACCTTACTTTTAGTTGTGGATTTAATATTTAACATGCAAGCATTCTTAATATTAAGCGTAACATTAAGGAATATTAATATTTAATTTGATGTCATAAGAAATAGCTTACAGTCATTTTTGAAGATGAAATAGGTAAGATATCTCTCATCGTTTCTTACGAATTTTGGTGCTTCTTAATCACTCTGCTTAAAGGATAAGGCATAAAATCTTCCTTTGTATGTGATTACCAGAAGTTAGATGACATTGGAACTGAATAAACACTGAGTTGGAAGGAATTTAGATGAACATTCATATTTGTAGATCTTGAAATTACCTTAATCTGGAAAAACAGAGCTTGAAAGTTGTCATCTGTGTCAGCACAATGTTAAGCTCTGCGCTGGCCCTGTTCTTACTTCTGTGCTGCTCTGAGCTGGAACTTGGTGTTTTGCAGCTCTCTTTTTCCTTCATTGAAGTAGGATGTAGTGGAAGAGCTGTCTCCTTGCATGTGTGCTTTGAATTCACTCTGCAGGGAGTTCACTGGTCAGAGTTGGTGACTTCACTGGAACAGAAGGTTCAGATCAGACCAAGAAATTAACCTCAGTTAAGATTAATGCTGAAAAGTATTGAATGTGCATTATTATGAAAACCAGAACGTATTGCTGATTTTATTAAAAGTCTTGCTTTGAGTTATGGTTTTTGAATTCTTCCTTTAAAAATTTTTGGCAAGATTTCTTCTGGTTCCCCTGTGCATCTGTCCCTGAGTGCAGAGGCACTTTTGTGTGCTGGTCACTGCTCACCAGCCCAGTTTCCTATTCTTCAGCTTAGTTGGACTACCCTATCATTAAGAATTACTTAATGACCTGGTTAGGACTATGTATTGCCATATACTGAAATATTTCTTCCTCTTCTTTCTTGTAGTGGTACTTTTCTGCCTTAATCAGAAATGCAGTGTTATTCTTCATACTGAGTGTAGCAGGAGCTTTAATTACTTTTTTTACAACTAAAAATATGGCATTTCTGGCTGAAATAAGGCTGTTAGTGTTTGGGTTTCTTTGGGTTTGGTTTTTTGTTTGGTTGGTTTTTTAATAGTGGGATAGATTAAACTGTTTAAGACTATTTTAGGGAATGTCTGCTTCAAACATTCTAAGATGCTGAGAAACTGGGAAGGATTTGGGAACAAATGGTTTTGCTAGAGGATGCTAATGTTTGTAATGGTGGAAATGAATTTTATGGGAAGAAGACTAGGTAGTTCCTGTAATGACAGCGAGGTATAACTGAAGCGGGAGGTAGGTATGAGGGATTAGGATGAGAATATTTCATAAGGATTAGAAGGGTTGTCACTGGAGGTGAAGTGACAGTCTCTTGGTTCATTTTGCTGTCTGCATGGATTTCTTCCTCAGTTTTTGAGGCTTTTCTGTTAACAAGTTCTATGCAATTTATTTTAGGTAGCTTACAAGTTAGTTGCATGGCTATCAAAAATCTTGTGCAAGTCATAGTAAAAAAAAAATAAATAAATCCACTATCTCCTTTCCATGTGTCTGTAATTTTTCAGTCTAACACAGGAATAAATAATCTTAATTAAGAAATGAGACAGAAAAAGACAGGCAGAAGAGCATGCATAGCCTGCGAGGTAGTATTGAGTTCCGCCACATGAAAGAGAAGAATGATGAGTGTTCTGTAATCAGCTGGTACAGGACAACAGTGTTTATTCTACTGGATGACTTGTCATCCCATGAAGTTTGCTGAATGCTCTCACTGAAACACCTAATTTAGTATCAGCAACAAAAGTCACCTTGCTCCCAGCGTGCTGAGCAGTGCTGAGCTGGAAACTGTGTCCGTCTGCCAGCAGTCACTGCTGGGCTGGTGTTCTTCACCCCTGGGAGCACAGCTCAGCCAGCCCAGCCAAGGAAGGGGGCAGAACTGGTACTATGGGCTTGAGTCCTCTGATGACATAAAAAAAGGCAAATTATGCATTTCTAGCCAATCATCTAGGGGTCAGAACTTACTGTTGTATTTCCTTAATTTTCATTTTGCTTTCTTCTTTAGTTTAAAATGTGAATTTCAAGACAAATATATGAATTGTTTTCTCAGCGTCCATGTGATAAATGTGATAAAATGGCAGAGACTGCAGCTGTCAGTGGGAGCTGTATGCATTTAATAACAGTGAAATTTGACCTCAAGCTAGGCCTCCTTGTTTTTCCTTTCCTATGGATAAGGGATTTGATTGAAGTATTTTGGTATGGTAGCATTTCAAAATTTTGACATATATTTAAGTAATGCTTGAATCTGTACTTAGCCTTTCACTTAACCTGAAGACTTATGAATGAAAGCAAAACAAATGAACAAAAGCGTTTTCTAAAATCATCTTGAGGGATGCCTGCCATGTGAGGAGCTGTAGGTACCCACAAGCCTTTTCTATCTTGGCACAGTGATGAGCTCCAAGAAAACTCTTGGACTGCTTGTGTTGTGTGTTTTTGATCTCCTTACTTCTGAGGATAAACAATGCACTACCCAATACATTCCTCAGATTTTGCTCCAGCAGTGGACAAAATACTTAACTCACCATTGTAGTTTTAAATATCTTTTTCAAATGTATGTGAAGTTGTCACTCATCTCAACATTAATACTCTATTCAGAATGTTAATTCAGCTAGAAAATCTTCTCAGAATTAAGCATCCACTTTTTCTTCCGGATGATATTTTAAAATTAATTTTGGCTGATTCTTCACAGTGTTTTTTTGTGTCCTCTATCAATAATACATTGATATGAGATTTTTTTTTTCTGAAGGAAATTTCATGAAGTTCATCAGTTGTTGTTTTCTGCTCCTTCATCCATTCAGTTCAGCTTGATTTTTGTTGGTAGCAGCAGTGGAGTGTAAGGAGCAGGAAAATGAGTTACTGGTGCTGACTGTCTCTTTACCAGAAGAGTGTTAGTTATCTACTCCATTCTTCATATCATTCCAGTCAGGACAACCTGTACAGAAATGGTTTTCTTCATCAAAGTGAGAGAATATAGCACTTAGAGTACCGTTTTCATCCTGGGAGTGGAGAATTACTTTCCTTCTGGGAGGCATGGGTACTCAGACACACTAATGTCTGTGCAGCTTTAAAACCACCACGCAGCTCCTTAGGAAAATGAACAAGCTGTCAGGCCTATAATCTGTGTCCAAGCGTCTGAGTCTTCCAAGGCTCAACATCCAGCACCATAATTTTGTCCCTTTGAGATGAAAATCTTGTGAGTAAGGAGTTGCACAATTCATTCAGTAAGTCATTGCCCTGTTTCACAATTCATTCAGTAAGTCGTTTCCCTTTCTGATATGTCTGAAATGGTTACTCTGCACATAGACCATGCGTTGGCTGATTCAAGGCGAAGGCTCAGATAGGATTTGGGTGTTTGCTTTCTTTTCCTAGTTTACCAGAATGTTTGTGGCAGAGAATTAGAGTGTAAGAGAAGCAAAAGTGAAGCTGTGCAGTCTTTGATGGAGTGAGCAGTCATTGAAAGGAAAGTATTGGCAGGACCCCAGCACTGAGATCCATCTCTCTGTGATTTCCAGGCCTGTTTTATTTACCAAGGTTTTTGGGAATACGGAGCCTCCTTGTAAAAAGCTCTCTGAGGAATGATTTATTTTGTTTGCCAACAGGATGACACCAGTCTATAGTAAGCTGTGTCTAGTCTGTAGTCAGACTCAGTGGGGCAGATGAGGTGTTCTCATCAAGTAAACATGGCTGGAGAAAATAACAACACAGATACTGAAGCAGCTGGACTTAGAGAATCAGTACTCCAGGAGGCTGGAGAAATTTGGTTTTGAATGCTTTGCTTAAATTTTAGGTTAAGCAAGAAGAGTCTGCCACTCTGTAGACATAGCACCAAGTCCCTTCAGATTGTAGGAAATTGTTTATTTGCATACATTAATCTACTTGATTATGTGGGTTTTGTATTTGTTTAATGATGGTGATCAGCTATGCTATTGCAAGAACTAATCCCATCAGGAGCAGTCTTTCAAGTATGGAAAACCATAACCTTCAGGGATTATGATTCATCTATGTTTAAAAGGAACATACTGACATTAACTACAAGTTCTATTACTGAGCTTGTCCCCTGGCTTTGTACAGCAGAATGGAAAGCAAGAGTAGAAGGCAGATGACAAGCTTTGCTGTGTGTTGCCCAAGTTGCTGGGGAAGTTACTCTCCCTGACTGGGCTTTGTGGTGTTAGTGCTGGGCAGCAGAAACAAATGATATTCTGGCTGTTACTGGTCCCAGCCAGGTGTTCTGCTTTGTGTGGATACCGGTGCTCATTTGTGTTGAACAGCAGATGTTGAGAATTAGCATATTGTTTTCTTTGTCCTCTTGCCCTGGGGCTGGTGCCTTCCCCAAGGAAGGAGGAGTGGCAACCGGAAGTACAGCAGTTTTAGACTGCTAAATTCAATGCTATCTGTTGGAGAGGGAGAGAGTAAGATTTGTAGAAAATTGGAAATTTCACCGAAGAGGGGGGAAAAAAATCAGAAGCTATGAACATGAGTTTTTTGAAGACAATGACCTGATACACTAAGCTCAGGGTAAGGTAGTTGGGTTGTAATTGTTTTTCCTTTAGAAGTAATTATTGACTGTGAAAAACACCAATCACTTGTTTTTAAAATTTTAAAAGTTTAATAGTAATAAAATGGTTATAAAAATAGTAATATGATTAGAGAAATAATAATCTGGACAAATTAAATTGGGACAATATGAGACAATAAAGACAAAGAGTTACAGACAGTCCGGGTACCTTTTTCTGGGCAGCGCAAGCCGGAAAAAGGACCCACATTAACAGAGGATTAACCCTTAAAAACAACAGCCTGTTGCATATTCATACATCTCACACATGATGCATAAATTGCATTCCAGCAAAGGATTCGGTCTGGTCATCATCATCCTCTTCCTCCTAATCCTAATGGTGTCTTCGATCCTGAGCAAGGCAGGAAGAAGTTCATTTCTTCTGATAAGAGAAGAAAAAATACTTTTTCTCTGAAAGATTAAGGTGTCCTGTGGCTGCCATCTGGTGCGAGTACATCATTCCTTTCTTAAAAAAAATGTCCCCCTTGCATACTTCTTCTTTTAACTACAAAAGTTACCTTTTAACTACAAAACCACATCTATCATACTATGAAGATGTTAATACAGCGTTACTAATCAATACAACAAAACACATACAGTAAATATCTGTGTAGAGCTGCTTTTCACATTGACAATTATGTGTTATCTATGTATGTATTGTTGTTGTTTCTGTGCTTAGCCTGGTCCTGGCTCACAAAGCTATCTGAAAGCTGTTTGACCTTATGGAGTAAGCACTGTAATGTGGGCTTTATTTTGCATGTAGCAGCTCAAAGAGAATTATGACAAATTATGTGGTCTCCTATAACATGGAACAATTGCTCTTAGGCTGAAGCTAGGTCTAAAGAGATTGTTAATAGTGTTGATCTTAGTTCTTCATTGAAACAAAACCTTTGGAAATAACTGTAGGTTTCTGTCGCAGTGTTATGTCAGATTTATTTGTTAGATGTTTTGGTAACACAGTGCTTGGTAGCTTAGAGTTTCTCCCATGATGTCTTCTTTTTCTTCTTTCTTTGCATGAAACATAGAGCCCAACAAGAGTGAATCCCTCAATAGTCAGGTTTTGGTCCTAACTGCCTCTACAGAGATTTGCTGTGGAAGAAACCTTAAGCTATCTGTGTCTTCTTGATGGGTTTCATAAGTTAGAAGCTATGGATTTGTATTTTAGTAAAAAAAAATTATGTTATTTCTGTGCTTTTTATTTCTCTTAGCAGCTTTTTGGTTTGGTGTCCCTGTGAGAGCACTGCATTAATCTTTTCTTATGTGTTACTTTGCAACTAGCATGCCTTTTTCTTTTCCTCCTCAATAGCAGAATTTGATGCCTCGGTATTTCCTGTCCTCTGAGTCTATACCATTCTCTTATCCTCTAGAGGCTGTTGTAGAAATTGCTGTAGTACATAAAAACATTGCTAATGTGATTAATAAATTTAAGAGTTTTACCAAATTTCCTTATTCATTTCCATTTCAGAACGCACATCTAGACTCCCTATTTTCTCTATTTTGCCCAAGGGCCTTTTGCAGCTGAATAGGCTGTTCAGTGTTTTTTAAAATTTGCAAAAGTCATAATAAGCAAGTTGTACATTGTTACGAGATGGTTCCTGTTGTGTCTGAAAAAATACAGATGCAGTGAGGCATACTGAGAGTTACCTGCTGTCTGATCCCAGGCTACAACCAGAATTATCTTCTCAGTCATTTACCTAATGTTACCTTGAAGTTCTGTCAGTGAGTTGGTCTCTTTATGCCAGATGGATTAGTTTAAGATATGTAACATGTGTTTATATATCCCACTTATCTTTTATGTAATCAATATTACTCCAGGTTTTCAGTAAGCATTTTCCCCTTTAATTGCATCAACTCATGCATGCAGCTTCTTTACAGGCTAGCACTTAGCTTGTACCTGCATAATGTCTATGTTGAACTTCCATCTTTTTATCATTTTTATGAAATACAAGTTGCCAGGTTTGTTGTCTTCAAAGTAATCTCAAAGTTGCAGCTAGGTTAAAAAAAGATACTTGAATATTAATTAAAAGGAATAAATAATAAAGAAAAGATAGTGAAAGACAGGCCAGAACGTTGCTGACCTATGCATTATAAATATAGCCACTATGTGGAATATCAAGCTGGATTAAAAATGACAGGAAGTAAGGTTGATAATACAGAGGGGTGTGTGTGTGTTCAGGTGGATGTGCTAAGTTTGAGCTCTGACATTTGCTGAAAAATGATCTGGAAACTAATTGTAAATTACTAGCAGGATTATTAGATTGGCTTTAAATGAATGCAGTGTGTATCAATACCCGCTCTTCTTGTTTTACTGGATGTGTCTGAAAGTGTGTTATAGGCAAGTTACTAGTGGCTTACACTGTGCCTGAAATTAAATAGCAGCTGCTACAAGAGGGAGGTTGAGTAGACAAGAAACAGGGTTAGGTTAATGCTTGCAGGTGGGCCAGACTTCCTTGGCAGAGTCACTTGCTGGCTATTAAATGGCCACAGAGATGATGGCCTTGTGAGAAGAAGTGTTGTGCACCTGGAGGAGATGTGCTGGAAGCTGTGTTCCCTCTTGTGTTTGTAGCAGTTACTGCATTTCTGTACTGCTCATGGGAGGGATGGGGACAGTTGCATTTCAAACATGAGGATGTCTGGCCTTTCTGCTTCTCTACTGTAGAATTAGTGAAGTTGTGTTCTGTGAATCAATGGATAGCTCTTAGATGCTATGATATAGATGGAGATAATCAACACTGGCATTTTTAGGACTCCAAAAGATACACTTGTAACTTTGGGGTTAGGGTCTTCAGCTTCTGTGGTTCGGTCTGAACTGGGAGAACAGGTTCAGTATTTGCCGTAGCTCAGTTTAAAGCTTTTTAAGAAAGGTATCTGTGTATATTAAGCTTTCTGGTGAAAATATGAAGCTTAGTCTGGTGTAAAGTAATTGTGTGCTAAAGTAATCGTGTCCGTAGATTTGGGATTCTGTACAAAAATACATTTGGTTTTGAATTCATGTAGCGTTTTGATAGTGTTCCTGTTTGCATCTTCTCTGTAGAGAAAGTCTAGTGCTGATAAACGAAATGTTATGGTTGTATGCAGCTGCTACTTTACTTGCCCTCCCCCCTTTTTTGAGCATGATACATTAGTAGAAAGAAGCAGAGTATAGCAGCTACTGCTCCATCTGTTGTCCATTATGAATAGGATAAGGTGCTCAATGGAAAAGAGAAAGATGCTGTGTTTCTTTAGGAGTCACACAATGTTATTACAAGCTATGTTAGGAAGACTGAGAGAGCATGTACAATGAGTAAAAATATTTGTAGCTACTTAAGTATGTGTGAATAACAGTAGTGCTTAACAGTGACAACAGCAAGACCAAATATCTTCAGAAAATATGTGCTAAAAAGATTTGTTGTCCTTATAGAAGGAAAGACAATTTCATACTTGTGCCAAATAGAATTAGTGTTCCATCATAACTTTCTGAACTCTAAGTCTAGTCTCTTGTAAATAGTTTAATCACAAAGGAATTTAAGTGTTACCTGAACTATTCAGAAACCTTTCTTTAGGATCCAAAACAGATTTGCTATGTTAACCTTTTCTGTTCTATGATATGAGAAACTGAAACTTTGTGTCTTTGCTGCTTGTGTTCTGAATGTGGTTGTTTTTCAGTTCACATTCGCTTTGAGAAAGCAGCGCTTTTTTCTCTATCAGTATCTCCTCGTGACAGAGATAGTGCTACCTATTGTTTCTTATTCTAAATTACCTCTGACTTCATTTTACAATTGAAGAGGATGGAAATACTGATTTGTAGCTACTGCTTTCACGTTTTGTCATTATTTTCTTTACAGTTGGTTGAGAAAAGTGACAAGCCACCATTTGAGATTCAGAGCTTTCTTACTATGGTAGTACCCTTAAGTTTTGTCAGCTGAGACTTCACTGCTTTGCTGTGAGAACAAGTGTCACATCCTATTCTGTGTCTTTGCATGTTTACTGCCTTAAATTTGTAGTTGGATACTTGGATTTTGGGTATCTAGAGGAGTGTGACTGCTGACTTTTAAAAAGAGAATATTCAGAAATCACCCCTATATTTTCCTGTGAGATTGCCCACCCCTGTTACTCATGGTTAGAAAATGAGTCACTAGAAGCTTCATGTAACCCATGCTGGTGACAGTCATACCCCACTTTACTTTGCGAGTGGGGGAAGGTGAAAGAAATGTCAAGTTGCAATGAACCTCATTTCCAAGACTGCTGGCCTCTTTTGTTTATTTTATTGTTTTGTCATGGAGAGACCAAAAGCTTACAGGCTTGAGGTGACATAAGACTTTGGCATAGTGGTATGTATGTAGATGAAGGTGTGTAAATGTAGAGGTAGGCATGTGCAAAATTCTAAGTCTGCAGACGAGCTGGACAAAATGGTAACTCCGCTGGTAAATCAACATAACCTGTCTATTCAGTAAGCCTGAGGTGAGAAACAAAAATGCTGAAGAGAAATCTGGCTAATGGAGGGTAAGATGTTTGTGACTCCGCAGACAGCACAGATATTGAAGGTTTCTTTTGGAGGAGTGCAGTGGGCTTGGAAAAGCTGCATGGCACATGTGCAGGCTTACTTGGCATTGAACAGAGCTCTCCTAGGCCTCGGGGATAGCAGAGATGTAACGGGATAGCAGAGATGTATCACTTGAGACACTTCCCTCCAGAGAGGATTTGAAAATTTTGACCATTTCAAATACATTTATTGGAAGATGAGTCTTTGAAAAGATGAGATCAAACTGCATTCTCCAGAGAAATAGCTTGCTGGCATTGAGAATTTATGCTGTTTCTGAAGAAGAACTTGAAATTGAGGACTGTGATAGATTTGCATAGTGCCTATTTTTTTTTTTCTTTCAAGTGTGCATAAAAAGAGATAGAAACACAAGGATACCATAGCAGATAAAGTGATGTAACTGTACAGAACAACAGACAGTTATTAGAATAAAAGTAAAGTGCAGTAAATATTTCTGAGAATAGCAGTCAGGTATGTAACTACCAGTTATGACTATACCAGCTTTCAGTGCAGTTAAGGTTGTGTATTAGCTGAAGTGCAAGCAAAGCTGAAACAGTTTTGTGCAAATACCAAGAGCTTGGGGTGTAAAAAGGAATAATTTGAGTTGCAAAATATTAGACTGAATATTGAAGGCATAAGGTGATAGCATAGCAGGCATAGCAGAACATGAATGTTGAAGGATACAACCAAAACCTAGAAATAGATGTTATTGAGTGGCATTAGAGTGCATGATGTTATACTGTTACTAGAGTGTTGCTGTAAGAACTTAGAAGAAATGCTAGTGAAGCAAAAACCACTTGGACTGATGTCAGTTCAGTGAAAGGTGCTGTCTTCTGGGGCAGTGGTGGAGTTCTGCAGTGCTGAATCTGGAAATAGCTAATTGTACTGGAGTAAAGATCAAAATTACTGGGCACACCACAAGAGAAACCATCTTGGTGAATATCCACTGCAAAACAAGTGCTGCTGATAATGGGAGGTTGGGCTGTGATAGTGTGGTTTAAAAGCGTGACAGTTTTTGAAATTTGAAAATAAATCATGGGACCAAAACCAGGTGAGACTGGTTTTGAGTAATGTAGTTTCAACTCAGACTTGTGTATCTTGAGGATTTATATGGGTTTGGTCTTATATGTTTTCCTGAGAGATGGGTTCAGGGAAGGATTATGAGAACTGGAAAGCATTTCCTGCAGGGGATGCATTAAGGAATGAAAAGAACCCCAAACCTTGGCTTCCTTTATCACTTCCAGTAATGGAAAAAAAAAAGAATATACATGTAAGACAAAGGTCAGTGTTAGTATAATAATGTGGATAATTTGGACATTAAGACATTTACTTTGAAAATGAAACAAGATTCTTGATGTTAAACCAGTCAGCTTTTGGAACAACATTCTTCTGGGAATATAGAGACAAAGATATCTAGGTACTTTTAGGCTTGAGCTAAATAATATGTTGTGGAAAGTATTAGATTTTGATGTTGCATGTTGTCCTAGGTCTTAGACCTCAGAGGGCTCTTTCTGTTTTTTAGTGTGGTTGGACTAATCCTGTCCCCAGCATGTGGTTTCTGGGTTCAATTTGGTTGGAGTCAATTTGTCTCTTTCTTTGCTGGCATAGTTCAGGCTTTACAAGGAGTAACTTTCTGTTAACGGTTTCTTCTGAGAATTATATCCAATTAAGTTGAAATGTTAGGTTTAGGGCATCACACAAAAAAAAAGTTGCCCTAAACCTTTCATTTCCACGTCAAGAGAAAGTAGTGAATTCGAAGTTTAAAGGACTTCATGTCTTTAAAACTGACACTGCTGTGGCTGACTGGTTTTGACCCTTGGTAATTTTTTTGTGCTTGAAAGGTAATCATAGGAACAGTGTTTCATTCCCACACATTTCAAAAGCAGCAGCACATAAAAACAAGATGACAATTCCCCTGCTTCACCTGCTACCCTTTTAGACTTCACACCTCTTCCATGCACATGCAGAAAGAATCTGACGTGAGTGGTCTTGACACTTCTGCTAATGGCAAGGGAGTTGTCTATGCATCTCCATACATAGTGATTCTTAAATGAAGGTTAGACTCCTTTTCTAGAGCAAAATAAAGGTTGAGTCTTCTTATTTTGGTAGAGAAGGAGAAATCAGATGATACATCCATAGACGAATATAGTAAAGCTGGATTTGAGGAAGAAAATAAACAAAAAGCAGCTAAACAAAGAAGTTGTGTGTGTCTGTGTTACTGCTGGGAGATGGGGAAAAATATTTTAAAACAAAAGATAAATGTTGGGCAGAAGTTGAAACTTCGGCCATATTTACTGTGAATGATCAAAAAAGTGCCAACATAGCGGCATTTCAAGCAAAATGCCAGCCTTCCTTTGATTTATTTATTTATTTGAAAATTTTATTTTAACAGTTTATTTAAAATATTGTTTTATAAGTGCTGGGAAAGGAACGAGACAGATAAGTTTAAGAAATAGCACAAAGCCAAGTTTCTCTGGTTGTATCTTCCAGCTAACATATTCCTAATTGCCCAACTGCCTTAAGGCAATCAAGAAATCAGTTTTTGAATAATTTATGAAAGTTTTTTGTCACCCTTGTAAGGTGCTAATATGCCATAGTGAATAAAGGAGGGGGTGGGTAGCCACAACAGCCTGCAGTCGATAAAATGAGTGGAATGCTTTTATAAAATACTGTTTGTGGGCACATGTGTGTGCTTGCAGTCTGAAAATTTCAAGATCTTCTCAGAAGAATGCAAAAGCTACTTACCAGGAGAATTTAAGTTTCCTAAACTCGTTTGTATAAACTCCTGCACAAGTTGCTATTCTGCCTTGAAGTAAGATGAATAACATGGTTTAGGCTCACATCTGAAAATTCAAGAACAGGAGGGGAAAGTTGTCCTGAAGCCAATTCTATTCTATTTGGGCTAAGAGTTTTTAGGTTGCTATACATCAGTTGCAAAACGTGTGCCCCTCTCCCAGCTGCACAAGAGCTGCTGGTCCCCAGAGCCAGCCACCTTAGCTTGGCTTGTTTAGAGAGCTGGAAGAAGCTGTGCAGCAGTCTTAAAAACTGACTCCCTTCTGACCTGGACCCTGAAGTTTTACTGTGCTGCCTTTTTACCTCTTTTTTTCCCTTCTAGGCCTACTAGCACTCTCACAGGGGGCTCTTTCCACAATCCCTCTCATATGTTCTCTTCTTCATGTTCCCAGTAACTCTAATGACTCTTCCCAGGCCATGCTCAGTCATTATTTGTTATAGATGTCTCTCATCTTTAAAGTGTGTTGTTATATTTGGTCCTTTCCTTTCTGTCCCCAAACTTTCCTTCTTTTTGTGGTGTCCTATTTCAATTAACTCTCTGGTGGCTCTTTGCACAAAGTCTGCAGTCTTCAAGTTAACTTTGGGAAGTATGTCCCAGAACTGCATGTCTTTAGAAAATGCTTCCTTGAGAAACACTTCCATTTTGTAAGTTAGGTAATATTCCTGATTATTTAATACGAAAGAAAGCATTCATTCTGAAAGATTTAGATCTTAAGAGATTCACATCTTCTAATGTATGCAGATGTAGTTAAGATCAAAATAACTGCATGTCTGCAGCAGTGCAATGGCATTGTAATGGAATGATGGTATTATTCAAGTTTATTTTTGTGCTGAATTAATTGTACTTGATACAGTCATTCTGTCTGTATGGGCTATGTTCTTCTTCAATATCTGGCTCTATGTCATTAGTGACATTGGTAATTATTCTAGTGCTGACTGGGATGGAGTTTAGTCCAGCCACTATTTTTACTGGGAGGGCATCCTCCTCTGACTGTATTTACTGTGTGAAGCACCCCTCCATGGGCTGTGAGATCTTACCACTCTATTTTTGCCTACTGCAAACACATCAGAGACTTAGTGATGCCCAGGCTGGTGAGAGAAGCTTGCTCCAAGCTCTGGCCAGGCTGTAGGTGCTCTGCTTTAAGACTGTGGTGGGATGACAGGAAAGCCAAGAACACAAGTATGACCAAGGAACAGCCTGTTTGTAACCAGCACTGCCGGGCTTTGCAAGCTGAAGTTTTGAGAGATATTCTTCTTTTTAGCCTTCTTAGAGTCAGCTCTTTTGGTGCATTGGCTTTGTTGGTCCCCTTCTAAGCTCTGATTCTCTGCTTCAGGCTGGTTTCCCTGTTCATTCTTGCCCAGAGGGTCTTTTAGAAGCGGAGAATCCTTCAAAGCACGTAGGTCTGATTAGAATGTAGGTGATAATCCCCCGGCTAGATGTTGAACAGCTAGTCTAGGCCAGGCAATCAGATACAATTTTACTACGGATGAAAAAGAGGTTGTTGCCAACCATTCACATCCCGAGGCAAGCTCAGTTTCTCTGTCAGGGGATTTGGCTTGCACTACTGTGCACCTTCAGTTTTCATCACAGAAGCATTCAGTCCTGGACTGCCTTTAGTAGAAATCATAGTTATGTTTCACGTTTTATATAAAGCCATTCATTTAATTCAGACATACCTGTTTTGCAGTAATTGTATCATACCACTGCAGTCATGGCCTTTTTACCCAAATATGTCTGTACCTGAGGAGAATGAATATCTTATGAAACCAACTCTTGAATTTTGTTTATAGTAAATAACTGTGATAGCCTTATATTTATTAAGTTGTTGTGGTTGCTTTTTTTCTTTGCATGGCAGTTTAATCTGCAAAACATGTACTTTTAGCAGGTTTTATGTAGCTGGGCTATTTATCACTTTTAACTTCTTAGACTACTCAGGTTTTAAAAAAAAAAAATTTATAAAAACATTTGCCCATGACCCTTTTAATTGAAGAGGGCAGGGTGCTATACAGAGTAGATAACTGTATGCAGAAATCCAGTTAAGTATTTGGCTCTATTGCCTAATTAATAACTTAATAAGACATAACTTATTTTTCAGGATTATTTGTACTTCATCACTGTTTCTATATAGTGAAAAGCTGCATATTAGTAAAAATGGGTAGTGTAGTAATGGATATACATGAACAGGAAATTTAGGTTTATTGAGTGAAGCGTTACCCTTCCCAAGGTGCCTGTCTGCATGGAAAGGTGTTAGTAGGTTTTGACTCCCAACAGACGGTGTCTCTGTTCCTTACAGGTTGTGTTAGCAAGGAATTCTGCAGCCACAAAACCAGCAGACACATAGGTTGCTCTGGAATGAGCCATGGAAAAGAGCTTCAGTATGTGCACATATGCAGTTTGAGCTGTCCTAATCTTAATTGAAACAGGTACTTGGGGGGGAGTTTGATCATGTTCTGAATCATCCTTTGACTAGGGGTTCAAGTTGGGGTTCAAAAGTATCACCTCTTAGTTTCTTCTGAAGTGTTTTTAACTTTGGATGAATTTAGAGACATAGCATTAAAAAGGTTGTGAGGTTTATTACTCTGATTAGTACGTCTTGTTTATCCTTTAAAATACACAAATTCTCTTCTTTTCTTCTAATTGAGGATCTATTGTTCAATTTAAAGCAAATGGTCAATGAATGACCTGTAATTGCTGCTGCATAAAGCAGAAACATTCTCAGTAGTCTTCATGATTAATGAGATTTGTTGCTCTTTTTCTTGTATCTATTTTGCATCTATTCCTGAATATTCCCTTCCCCCTTTGTAACTGAGACTTCTGTTGCACACAGAATTGAATCATTATTATTGAGACACAGGTGAAATGATTTCTTGTTCTTTCTTAGATTAAAAGTACCAAGTCACCGTTTCCTAGATTTATTTGTTCAACAAATATGTTCTTAACAGTGATACTCTGTTTTTAACTTGAAATGAAGACAACCAGATAGTTGTCGGTGTTCAGCAGCAGTATATTCAAGTTGGAAATCCACATAATATAATTATTTCCTCCCCCCCCCCCCCGAGTATTTTAATTCAACCCCAGTTGAGATTTAATTATTCATATTAAATGACATAATCAAATATTAACTCCCTTACTTTTTCCATGCTTTCCTGCTGTCAGTTTAGAGGTAAATGAAGGAAACCCAGTAATCTCCTTCCCATGGGAAGTGGAGGAACAGGAGACCTCATGGTGTCGTGGTTTAACTAGAGGCAGCCACCAAGCCTCAGGCAGCAACTCTCCCCCACCATCAGGATCAGAAAGAGAATCAGAAAGGTAAAAGCCTGACTACTTGTGGGTTGAGATAAAGACAGTTTAACAGGGAAAGCAGAAGCCACACACACAGGCAAAGCAAAAGGAGGAATGAATTCCCTGCTTTCCCATGGCAGCTGTTCAGCCATCTCCAGCAGAGCAGGGCCCCATCACACGTGAAGACAAACACCATCACTCCAAATGTGCCCACTTACCCTCTTCTCCTCACTTTATATACTGAGCATGATGTCACATGGTCTGGAGAATCCCTTTGGATCTCCAGTTGGCATCACCTGTCTGGGCTGTGCCTCCTCCCACCCTCCCAGGCACCCTCAGCTTCCTCACCTGCTCAGCAATAACAAAAGCATCTCTGTGTTATCAACCCTGTGTTCAGCACAAATCCAAAATACAGCCCCATACCAGCCGCTCTGAATAAACTCAACTCTAGCCTAGCACCCACGGTTTCCCCCTAAATATGGAATAGTAAAATCCAAGCCTCTGATGGGTCTTTACAAGTGAGTTAGTTTCTGTGATAGTTCTGAAGGTAAAACACTCCTGTTATTTCCATGAAGGTTGTATGGAGAAAGGACAACAAAAGCAGAATTAGTGCTATTAAAGAGAGTTGGAGGAGTTCCTCTTTCCTGTTATTACCAAAAGAAAAATGATGGCCAATTCCAGAACTGTCTGGAACTTAGCAAAGGGATTTTGTTCCGAGCACTTGATCTCTATAATCTCAAAAGATGATATTATGTTGTATTTTGTTTTGTGGGTGACTTGATTCAGTCATCTTTTAACTATAACATTTTGGAGCTCAAATGAACCCCAAATCTCTCAAATAGGCTGTTAGCATTTTTCAATATGTATAGTTTGGATGTTCCTCAGATATAAGTTTAGGAAAAGGGGGAAGTAGAGAGAAACTGTTTTCTCAGCAATGTGGTCTATGTATATGTGTGTGTGTGTGCTAAGTCTGATGATATTTTTTCATTCTAGGATATGATGCACACCAAAATGGTTGAGAAATTCAAAGGTGTTGGGGGCTGCAAACTTAAGATAAAATCCTGTATCTTAGAGAGTAAAAGCTGTAGTCTTAATACAGTAATTTGTCTGTTATAGTAGAAGTGACCACTGAAACTGATGCTACAGCAATTTTGTGTTTTAAGTTTACTTCTAGCTTTTGCATAGTTATAGATATTGGAGGAGAGAGGAAATAAATCTTCTAGAGGCAAAAGTTCCAGTTATTACACTCAGATCCTCTATCTTGCAGAATGGAGGAATAAAGTGCAATATTTTTTGCAACTGGTTACTGTGTCCTACCTTCATTCCTTTCTTTAAGGGATTGGTGTTCCCAGCAAACTACCTCCCTAGCCTGGCTTTACTACTGACTTGTGTATAGGAGCTCCATGTGAATTGAGCGGTGCCACTCAATTACTTGGGGTTTTTGTTTTGTTTTGTTTGAAATGACAGCTTACAGGTTCATGTCTTTTCATTCCTGGAGATTAGAGAAAGCAATCTGCTGTGTAAATAAATTTGTAGGTAAGTAGTGACTGATGCTAATGTCTAGCTGAGCTCCACTTGCTCTGAATCCATGGGGTCACAGTAGTGGCTGAATTTGTCTTCACAGTTTTTTGTGTGTAGCAGATGTCTTGAAACATTAGTTGGTGCAGTCACTTCTGAATGTGATCTGGGAATGAATACTGGGAAACGACATGAATCATTTTGGAGTTTTCTTGACTGGGAAATCTGTCAGCTGAAGGGAAGACAAAACTGTTCTGCTTGGTTGCTATTTTTTTCAGCTGAAGGGAACACCTTCAAGGCAAGCCACCATTTAATTTTTCATTATCTGTCTCTAAATAGAATAGCTCACCTCTAAGTGCCTTTATTCTCAGGAGATACTTTACTTTTAAGGTCTTGTTTGGTACAAGACTAAAAAGGGACCTGCAAAGAGCAGTGATAGTGGGTGAGGGTGTTGGTTAGTTTATGGGGAGCTCAATTACACCATTTTTACGTCATGCATCCCTTGGAAGAAGTCTGGTTCTGGTTACAGATTGCCATGTCAGCTGGAGCTCCTATGGTGTTTTTCAGGATGAGGAAAGGGTGACTGAACTGAAAACTTGCAGAGGATAAAGTTATTACAAAATGGTGTGTGTGATTCAGCATAAAATAAAACTGAAATAACACCGGTACTATGGTGGAAATGGATGACTACTTAATGTTTCTGTTACCTTTCTTCTCTACAAACAAACAAATCAAAATTGTTTTCAATGCTCAGTAAAGGGTGTCCTAGGAAATGACATGACTTATTAACTTGTTGAATATTGCAGGCCTGGTATTTTTTGATTCCAATTGTTTTTGAAAGGCACAATGGCTGATAAGTTGTAGGAAAAACATTTGAAGTAGTTGAGGATGGTAATATGTTCAAATAGATTGCTATGGTACTTTGAGCCTACCAAAGTATAAGTGAAAAACTAGAAACATTATTTGATCAGCCCTAGCTTTGACCTTGCTGGAAGAAAATAAGAGAGCCAGGAGACAAAGTGAGGAGACTGAGCAGCTAGAAAGAAATTGAATTTTTCCCTGAATATACTAAGTTAGCTTGACTGTGTTCAGCCAGCTGATAAGCATCTTTATATACAAAGGCATGAATAACTTTGTAATGCCAATAGGCAAATTCTGTAGATAGCCTAGTACTTAGTGATACTTGGTATATAGGTCTTGCCTGTCTTTCTTCAGTGAGGAAAAAAGAAAAACCCTAACCTAAAGAGAAGATTATCTTGTAAGATAAATTTTTCTACTGCTTTCTACTGTTTTCCCCTTTTATGTTAAGGTTGCCTTTGCAGATCTCTGAAACCTTGTTTGGAAGGCAGTCCCTGAAAGTACATCAGCCAAGAGTTTTCTTCCCTGCTGATGAGCTGTTAATGATTTTCAAGGTGAAACTTAAATATAGATTTAAATACAGATTTTTGAAATTTTTACTTAGACAGATATATGGATATTTATATTTGAAACTCCTGCCATGTATTAATTCTTTTTGCTGGCTCTGCCTTGTACTCTGATTTCCTCAGTCCAAGGCAGAAAACCTAGTGTTTTGTTTCAATGTGCAGGAATCAGGGATAAAATGGATGCTTTTAGTGAGGAAGCATTGTGTGTTATTTATATTTTATGACCTAATAAAGAGACAGTATGAGAAATTAGCAATATCTCTTTGCCTAAAAAGAATATAATTTGTGAAGACCAAATTATGGACTAATTTTGCAGCATTCCTTTTGAAGGCTGATTCATGTGCTGCGTGTTGCCAAGATTAGAGAAGTTCTTAATGCAAAATGATGTGAACTAAAAATATTGTACCTTATCAAAGGAGGAGAATGGGAGTTTTGAATGTATTTGGTAGAGTCTCTGAGGACTTGAAGATGTGAGTTCTGGTATTTTTCTTTTTGAAACAGCTAAACTAGTGAAATTGGGCAGTCAATTTTATTGACTTTACTTCAGAGGTTTAGGAGATGGCAATATTTAAAAGCTTGTATTTTAACACTTTACCGGAATATCCAGAATTATATGCAGTACTAATTAAAGCTGCAAGGTGTTGTGCACTGATTTGATGTTGATCTGGGCTTATGATGTGTAAGGAAATTTGGAACCTAAGAGACTGTGCTGAAAGTGTTGTTTCAGGGTGGTGCATGCAGCCACGAAGGTGCTGACTACATTTTGTACTTACAGCAGTGACCTTCTGCACTCTCTGCTTTGGACAGGAACAGCGTGGTGGTTGTAATAATGAAAAACTAATAAAATATGCTTTAGTAGCTGTTCTGAGTGGCTTAAGAGGTGCAAGTTTTTCAATGGGCAGCTATTATTCATGCTAGCCTTTAAGTACTGAAGTCCATTTTGTGCAGGTTTTACATGCTAAAACTTGCTTGTAATTGAAATTTCCTCAAACATGCTACTGGGTTTTTTGACTTAGAGTATTTATTTATGGGGTAAGAGGTGGGTTTGTATCTCTTCAAATGATCTAAAATGTGCTTTTTGTCATTGTGCTAATCAGAGATGTGCCACTTCAAGGCTGGTGCTTACAGTTACTATATGTTGCAGCTCTTTTTCTGTGTCACATATATCAAATAATTCTGATTTTACCCTGTCCGTAGAAAGTGATCATGAAAACTGTGATTTCAAATGCAGGGAGACAGGGAATGTCCAGCCGAGAACTTGATAAATTTTGTGGTCCATGAGCTGTCAAAATGGTCATCTCTTCTAAGATTATTGCCTCCAAAGCCATAGACTACTCCACCTCTTTCTCTCCTTGCCACTCACAAAGTAATTGACTGGTCCAGTTTGTTTGTAAATTATGGTTGTGGTGATGGTGTGTGGAAGAATGTTGAGAAGGACTTCGGATTCAGCGTGCCTCTGTCTCTTACCATGAGCATTAAATAATGCCTGTCTCTTGAACCACTGGTGTTAAAAAACTGTAGATAGTATCTTTTCTATCTGAGTTCATGCTAGGCAAGAAATTATCTAGGACCAACATTTGAAGGCACTATATGACTAAGTAGCTTCCCTGACTGACAGACAGAAGGGGAGTGGATTATTGAGCCAGAAAGTCTTTGTGGTCCTTCAGGGAGACCCAGTCCTGCTGCTGAAGACAGACATGTCGTTTGGAGCGGTTTACCTTTAATTTTATTCTTGTGATCACTGGTTGTGATAGCCTTTGGATGGTCACTGAGTCTCTAAGTTAAACCAAAGTTTGAATCCCAGCATCTTTTACATGTTTTAAGTCTGAATAATATTCAGCCACTGTCAGATTAGTTTAGCTTCTCTGGCAAACTTCCAGGGAACAGGCACCTTGATTATTCCTGCTGTGGAACCACTGGCCCTGCTGCCTTGCGTTTCCAGGTACTGGCTGATATGTACCACAGGGTTTTACTGCAGTGTCCTGCTCTGACTGTCCCCCGTGATTTACATGTTATGGCTCCTGTGCAGAGCCAGTGGTGCACAGATGTGACAAAAGGAATTCTAGGCTGTCACTGCTTCACTGATAGGTGAATGCAAGATATATACCATCTCCCCTGGAGGGGAAAATAACAAAATCGATATGCACATCTCCTCCTGGAACTTCTTATTACTTCTAATAGCCTTTCCAGAAGCCTGGTGTGTTCAGTTTACCTGGCCTTGTTTTTCCTTTGCTAGAAACCAAATGCTTTCCTAATAGCAGTTTACAACTTGTCTCATCTCCTGACCTTCTGTGTTTTGCAGTTCTATGTGGAGCACAGATGTCTGTGCATTACAATAACTACTGCAATTAAGCATAATTATTTTAGCCAGTAACCGTTAATTGCTTTGATAACTTAGGTTTTATTCAATTATTGGCAGTTTTCAAGGCTTTTCCATCTGGGACCAGACTCATAGGTTCTGATTTTCCTTATTCAAAGAGATTGAAACAATCAAAAATAACTCTAAGTAGGTGTAGACACCATTTAGGATAGATTTATAACACATTGATAAAAAGGACTGGAACTAATTGGTTCCCAAACTGATAGGGAGGTTGGTTGCTGTTGGATTTCTGGAACATTGTTCTCTAAGACAAGAAGGGTACCAATGAGCTGTGTCAAAGGTGTGCAAGAGATCTGTCCAAGAGGGAACCAGCCAAACCAAAACAGTGCACAGTTCGTGACCACAGAAATTGTTTAGCTTGCCAAAGTTTGATGTTTTTTTTGAAAAATAGGCCTATTGCCAAGACTTTATTCTCTGTTTTTAAAAATACAGTCTGTGGCTATAAAACAAAATGAAAAATTAATTCTATTCAGCATATGGGGACTCTTTGGAATTGGCAGTGCATACATTCCTCAGTTCCTTTTGCAAGGGTCTCTTGTGGCTGGGTTTTGTGTGTCATGTGGCCCAACCAGTGTCTTTGGATGGATTTGGTCTTCAGTGCTGAATATGCTCACAGTGTAGGATTACAGTGTATAATAAATATCATATTTGTGAGTGCCGTGTGAGTAATCTTTCCACAGCTGTCGTCTGTCAATTTACACAACATTGGCAGCCAGCTGCACCTGCCTGGTGGAGCCTCTGGTAGTTCATTTTGGGCACAACAGCATCCTTGTGCAGGGAAATTGTAGGTCAGGTTTTGAGGTGATGGTGGAGTTGTAAGGTTATTTCAAGAAGATTATGAAGATGGGATAAGAAGCAGAGCTGCTGATGCTCAAGGGAAAGCAAGAAAGAAGGGGGATATGTGGGAATGAATGGAATAGTTGGAGCTGTATACCTTCTATTGCTTAGATAGCTGTTGGGACTGCTTGCACATGCTCTCTTCCTTGATGCCAAGGTATTTGACAACAGAAAGGAAACTAAAGAGCTTTTAGCTCTGTGCCAGTTCTGTAGAACCTCCCTAGAAAAGAAATTACTTGGAGATTTGTCTTCAGAACATGGTATTTTTGACTTGGCTATTTTTCACATGTAGAAAGTAACAGTTAAGTTTGGTTTGCTTTCACTGACATAGAGCTGTTGGAATTGGCTGTGGTATGGCTGTTTTAAATTACAGGACACAGCAGTGACCATTGCTTGAGGGATAATTTCAAAAAGAAAATGAATGTGAAGGTAAAAGTAGGAATGTAAGGGCTCACAGAAAGATAGAGCGCAGGTAAGATCCATCTTCTCTTTCAGCTCAACAGTTGAGAGGAACTGGATCAGGAACTGTTGAGAGTTATAGTTCTCCATCAGAAAAAGATGTCAATGTTGCTCTCTGAAGAATAAAAGTTCCTGATTTAGAGACTGAAACTGGTTTCTGAAGCCCATCTACTGAGGGTTAGGCAGCTTTTTTTTTTTCCTTAGACTCCATAGGAGTATTAAAATCCATCTGACAGGCTTTACTTGCTTGATTGTATAAGGGTCATACCAAGAATTCTTTTTTTGAGAAAGGCCTTTACATGAGCATTAAAAGCATAGAAGATTGTCGAGATTAAAAAGAAGATCTCTAGAACTACTTTTCTGGCCTTGTTTTTATACATCTTTGCAGCAGTATGAAATGGTGCTGTGTTAACTGCAATTTGGACAAAAATATTTGTTTCCAAATATCCAGTGTTCAAGATTCCTAGGGAACTTAATGTTAAAATAGTTTCCAATAAACAGAGGAGAGGTTTTGAGAAAGAAACAGAAATGTCGCAGACATCTTTTTGTGAAAATCTTTTCTTAGGGTTTTTTTCCCTTCTGAGAAGCTGAGAGGCCTCAGGAACAAAATGTAAACAATGATTATCTGCTGCTGTGGAATGCAACAGGTGCATCTGGGATTGGTCTCGTGTGGATGTTTGGAATTTAGTGACCAGTCATGGCAGAGCTGGCTCTCTCTCTCTGTTAGAGACAGCTGCTTTTGTTATCCTTCTTTTCTATTCTGCTCTTAGCTAGCCTTCTGAGGAAACCTTTCCTTCTATTTCTTTTTAGTATAGTTTTAATGTAATATATATATCATAAAATAACAAATCAAGCCTTCTGAACATGGAGTCAACATTCTTGTCTCTTGCCTCATCCAAGAGCCCCTGTGAACACGGTCACAATGTCTTGTATGTGCCAAGTATAATTTTTTCATTAAATTCAGTATATGTATTTCCAAATAATAAAAGCTGCTGGGTTGTTTTTGGTTTTTTTTTCAGGAGTGGAGGAAGAAACATACAACTCATTTCCTGAAGCCACAGAGGAAAATGTTCCAAAAGAACTGAAAACTGTTAGAACTGTGGACTTTTATAGTTAACGCTTGGTATTTTCTTAGAGCTATTGTTCCTGTGAAGGAGATAGAAATAAAAGGAAAATTAAATCTACCCTCTTCCCCTTGCTTCTTAAATGCATCTTGGAGCTTTCTAGTTATTATATGTCTATAGTCAAAATATTTTTTATTGGTGTTAATTAACTGTGGAAATGCTGCATAAAAATTACAGCTTCTGGGTGAGATTCTAGAGCTACTGAAAAGAAACTAAATATTTAATTCTCAAGAAATGTTAGGGGTTACCTAAGTGACTTTGGGTTTTTTCTCCTATTACTTGCACTGCTCACATGTTATGAAAAGAAAGTAGTGTTTGGAGTCCGTCCAGTAGATTGGAAACCACAATAAGCAATGGCATCTTCCATCTTTTTGGGTTTTTTTGGTTTAACATGGTCAGGTGATCTTCACATCTGCTCTCTAGATTTTTCTCAGCTTCAACAGATGAAGTAGCACCATCATTGTCCCCCTCCAACTCTTACTCATCTTCATCCTCTTCCCTGGCAGCCCCATGAGATTCAAAGGCAGAGATCTGGCATTGCTGGCCAGGTGCCCATCAGGTTGTTTTGACAAGGAAGGAAAACTGAAGATTTGCAGGGATAAAGATGTGTGGTCAGGGATAAAAAATGAGTAGGTATAAATGACTTGCACTGAAAACTACTCCTGGTTGCTGTGCATGCTTTGAGCAGTTGTTAGCTTGGTTTCGCTCATCACACATGCCTCACTTTCTTTGCTTTCTTCATTACTAGTGCTTGACTGGAACTAAATACCTTTCTAATTAATGAAACTTAAAACTAGTTTGCTCGAGTTTCCTTTGCATATACCTGAGAAAGAGTACAAAGTCCTTTACATGATTTTTTTTTCCCCTGGAAACAAAGACTGGTTTTTCTCTGCCAGTAACTAGTCACTGGTTGCCATGTTCTAAAAATTAGATATCCAGTTCCTCAGAATTTACCCCTCCCATCTCTAAAGACTGTGTTCTTTTATCAGTATAGATTTTCCATTACTCACTTAACACCTCCTTTGCAGGCTTCTTCAGGCTTTTATGACCATATTTTAAATGTCTTTCAATTTCCAGTAAGCTTGAATAAATGTCTATTGCCTCAGTCACTGTTAGCAAATAGCTCATGTTTAGTGGTAAAATCAGTCCTAACACAGTAATTTTGGCAACAGCAAATGTTTTATCTTCACTTGTCCCAGCTGATCTTCATTGTGATTGTGTTTACTTTTATTCTGTTGGAAAAAGCCCCTAACAAGCTCAAACCCAGCACAGACTCAGTTATAAGGGGCAGAGCAAGTTCTGTGCCTCATCTTCAGAATATTTTATACATGTCCTGGTAAGACCACAACATGCATTTTCTAATGATAATTAGCCACAATTTCCTGTCAAGTGTGCAGCAACCTTGCTGGGCAGGAGGCTTTAGGAAGCATCCACTTCTGCTCTGCCTTGAGGTTCCTCACCAGGTTTGCTTAGCCTGTGTACTTATTGCAGGCATCATATCAAGTCCTGCCTGGTGCTTTGAGGAGGTTTTTGAATTTTCTGTTACTGATGGTTATGTTGAGTGCTGTTTCTGCTAGTACTGTTAAAAACCTTATATTTACCTGGAGACATACCAAACATTTCTGCTGCCCAGTGTTGTGAGCTTATCTGTGCCATGGTCAGCAGTAGATTCTAGGCAAGTGTTTAAGGAGTTATGCATGATATTCTTATTACTGAGTGAGTCCTTCTGGCTCCCAGCAATCATATTATGACCCCTTGAGGACAAGGGCCCTTTCTGTCAGGGCATGTTAGTCACTGTGTGTCCTGTTCACTGATAGGCTTGTCATTGTTAGTCTGACTAATCACTGGAGCTGCTTATCTGTCACTCATACAAGGTAATGGCTTTCCCAATCTTATAGAAAAATATCTTCTATCTGAAAGAGCTGCAGTGTGAATGTGATTCCTTCTGGTGCCCACAGGCTTCTGGGGGATGGACTTTAGTCTCTAGCAGCATCCTGTACTTGTACTCTAAAGCTACATACTTGGATCTGATAACTTTAAGTTTTCAGTTGGTAGATGTGTGTCAATTCATGTTACATTATTTGCTGTGTTGTCCTTGCACGAGTAGGTCTGAAAACATGCAGGAAATTCAATTCTTTTTCTAAGAAACCCCCCCAGGTTATTACTGAACACAGTCACTCCAAGACCCAGTGCCTGTAAGTGTAAACCTCCCGCTTGTGGGGGGGAAAAGGTACTCTGCTCTTGCAGATGTTGCCTAATGAAGCCTCTGATTTGGCCTTATTATCACGCAGAGCAATATAGAGACGGGGTGCCTGAAGGCTAAGCTAGCTCAGGCCGGTAGCTGTGGGCCCAACCCCATAGCAAACTTGGTGATGATCAGCTCTTATAGTGATGGCAAGCTCTTAGGATTTCAGCTCTTGCTTGCTAGGTAAGTTTGCCCCGTGCAGCAGATGGCAGAGAGAGGAGAAGCAGAGGCGCTGGCTGGTTCCACAGAGATGGCTTTATCGGAGAAGTCTGTGAAGGGTCCCAGGGACAGCTCTTCTTCTGTCAGATGGGGTACAGTGTGCCCTTTTTATAGGGTTGGAGAGAATCCAAACTTAACCAATGGTAAAGGTTTAGTGGAATCCAGATTTGCCCAATAGTAAGGTATAGTAGGGGAAATGTATTTAAATATCTGTGTATAGGCTTTGCCCTGGGAGGTCCCAGTTGTCCTTGATGGGCCGTGTCCTTCATTGGGCTGCAGCTGTGACCATTGAAGAGAACTGGGATAAAAGGGGGCGGGTTGGCCAGTCTGGCAGAGCCTTGGAGGAGCCCTTAACTGAGAGAGAACAGCATGCACCAGAAGGAGTCTGTGAAGATCTGCAGCCATGAGAATACACCGAAGAGGTATGGACTTTAGAAGTCTGAGAATATCATTATAGGACTCTAGAGAAATAACAGAACAAGAACAGTAAGGGTTAAAGTAACACTGCCTTATAGGGTTACAGAGATAGGCTATGGGGCGGGGGTTCAGGGAGACAGGAACTTGCTGCCTCAGCATTCCTGTTGTTCAGAGTCTCCAAGGTGCCCTTCCTAAGTCCATGGGGTTTACTACAGTTGCCTATTGAAACATCTTAATTGAAATGATCAAGAGAAAGAGAGGATGTTTCTATCCCTTAGCGAAAATCTTAACTTTTTAAAATCATGATTCATTATTGTATTTATTCACTGAAACAAGACATCCTTCTGCTCAATATAATGATTTTAGTGGTGGCTAGCTTAGGAAAATACAAGCATTTCTCAGATGCAGCTGTAGAATAACAGGACCTTAAGGTACAGCTGTGCCTCCAGCTCTTTAGCAATTCCAGTCTGGCTGCTGTCTGGAGGTACAGGATTTCATGTGCCCCCTCAAAAATGTGAAAGAATGCATCTTGTTTAAAAAGATTTCTTCCCCTTTTAAGAAGTGATCTCTAAAGAGACCACATTTGTCTCTGAGATTTGTATCTGTGTATGTTTATAATAGATTTATGTATCTATATGTATCTACTCATGCATCTAAAAGCGTGTTTTTTAAAAGAAAAATAATGAAATATTCAAAATCATCTGTTTATGGAAGAATAACTTTTCAAAGGTTTTTGACTGTGAAGTTGTGAAACATTCCCCATTCTCAAAAGCTTGTGTACATACCTGCATGTGTCTACAAACAAAAATATGTTATTCCCACTGGTTAAGCACTTTTTAAAAGTGTAGCAGAATAGTTAAGCAAAGTAGCTGTAAATATTTAGGCCTCATTTTACTCTTTTTTATCTTCTGAAAATTGTAGATTCATATTAGCATGTTCTAATATAAGTGCAGTAGTGAATGTTTTTCTGTTTTAACATGGATTAGTTTTGACTTGCTGAAATGATGGGAGCAAAAGGTGTTCCATGCTAAAATGCCTGTTTCTGCTCCCATGTGAGGAGGAGGGAGAAAAGCTGAGAAAACAGTGTTGACTGTGTGCTGCAGTCACCAATTCTCCCAGCTGCAGAGTAGAGGAAACCCTCTGGCAAGTTATTTGACATCTGACAAAGGCAGCCAGTGAGTTAGGATGTCTTGTTTTGGTTGATGATGTTTTTCTTTTCTGACCTTATAACTAATTCACCTTTTTGAGAAACATGTAGTGTGTGAAGGCAAAAGGTTGGTTTTATTAATCTCTTACCTGTTCGCATGCAGAACCAAGGGCGAGGTGGTGCTGACTGAAAGGAAATCTGCTTTTTCTAATGAAAAATAAGATAATTCATTTTCCTGCTGCTTTTCTGGATGTGCTAGTCTAATGTGAGAACTTGAGTAATCCTTTTTAACGATAGGTATATTGTCATGGTGCTTTTAGGGACAAAAAATATAAATCACTATTATTAGAAGAGTAGAAATGAAAAAAATCCATTGTTGGCTGTCTGTAATGCTGGCTCTTCTTCATGATATCAACATCCTCTAGCTGACTCATGAGTAGTCTATACCCAGGGTCTGCTTAGAACATACACAGGTCTAAATCCAGAATTACTCCACCAACCCATGGAATAATGAAAACAAAATCTCACAGCCAAATGAGGCATTGTGGGAATGCTCAAGATGCAATTGCAGACCCTGACTACAGTTTTTTCATTTCATTTTGTAACTAAATCTGTCATAAAGAATGCTCTTTTCTCTTCCTTTGTTGTAAAAGGCACTTATATGCCTAATATGAAGGACTTGTTCAAATAGGCTCTGGCCTTGACATGCATTGGAAAGCCTTGCACAAGCTGCTGAGTGCCCTCATCTGTCATTGGCTTTTTTAGGAGTTGAGGCCACTCATCTTCTGCAGTGAACAAGCACTAAGTGTGGAATTGTCCTTTTCCTTACCCTTTCTGTCTGATCCTATGGACATGCTTCCATAATTGCCTGAAAATAGCACTGGACTGGAAAGAATTGAGGATAGCATACAGCTTGAGATGCTCACCTGTTAACAGTAAGTACTTGATAATTGGCTCCCAGGATTTTTTTGTACTGTATGGACCAGCAGTTGGATGGAAATGATTGCACTGCTGGGCAGACTGTGTGTTTTGTTGGAAGGATTTTTCTATATGATATAGTGGCTTATCTTAATATAGCAATGAATTTGCATATATGGTACTTTTATAAAGCAGTGTTTGCTTTCAAAGCACTGTTCAGGAGCCTGAGAGTTTTCTGTGTGTTTGCAAACAAAAGGAGACAGTAGGATGTAAGGGGTTCTGGGGCTGGAGTTTGATCCAGCTGCATTCCCCTGGGTGGTCTTACAACTCTAATATGGGTGAGTTTTGTAGAAATCAACTGCTAGGTCCACTTAGGGCTTTTGAAATTCAAAGCTGCTTCTTCAGAAACTTGGAGAGTGAGACACAAATTAATGGCTAGTTGCTGAAATGGTTTAGGCTTGCAGGAAATAAGTGTGAATTTCTCTTGAAACCACTTAAATGGGTGGATGATTTTCACTCTACGTCCAGGTCAGTGCTAGAAAACTGTATCTTATTCTGATTCGTTTAAACGAGTTTTCAAAATTTGCACAAGTCAAGGAAGGAACCAGGAGATTTGACAAAAAGTGATTTTATTAGGTGCTTTCTCTAATTAGGGAGATGACAATAAGAGAGCAACTGGGGAATGGAAGCCAGACAAATCAATCTGATCACTGACCCAAGTGTGGTGAGATATAGCATGTGCTTAGTTTTAAAATATCACAAGGTGCCAGACTCAGTACAGAGACCAGTGAGTGATTAAAGGGCAGTGTCTTAGGATGGATCAAACTAAATGATGTAGCACTTCCTAGTCAGCTTATATCCCAGGAATTTGTACAACAGTCACTTTGAGAGGCTTCATCTGTTGGGTACCATAAAGGATAGCTTCATTGACAAAGACAAATCTCTCTTGAATCTCATAACCATGTTTCAAAAGATGTAATTTATAGACATACTATATAAAACCAAAGCAATATGTGTGCTGTCAGGACAGAAGGGAGTGTATCCTGTATTTATTTTTTCTTCTTATATCATCCTAGAAATGAATAGGTTTCTCATCTGAAGCAGATTGTTGACATATGAAATCACAGTTTAAATTTTGAGAGCTAGTTTGCCAGTATAAAAAAAATAGTCTTATGATGAAATGTATTAAGCATCTTAATAAGCACCGTTGCCAGTTTTCTGCTCGTTGCTTGAATTAGCAAAGGTTTCAATAGGCTGCTAATGTGGTGTGTGAGAGATATGTCCCAAACAGGACTAATTAAGACATGTTCCTATTTTTATTGTTGGAATCTGACTTGGCTTATGGCTTGGCATGGGAGAAAAGTAACTTTCATGTTTTGGAAGATCATCTGAATGCCGAACAATTAACTCTGGAAGTCGCTTCCATGAAGTAAAGACTGATTTGTTAGTATTTGTTCACTGCTCTCAGGGGCACGTGCATGTCTGTATATAAAAATATTTATAGTTTAGTGGCAGACACTCATTTTAGTTCAGATGTTCATAAATTATACTACCTGTATAAGAAGAATCTTCCCTATGAAATTGCAAAGAATGCCTCCCAACCTATTTGTGCTCTAAGTCTTAAGTAGTTTAGGAATAAATTTTCAGCTTAGGGAGAAAATATGGTTCATTCTTCCACTTTTTCAAATTCAGATGCAGGATAATAAACCATTAGGCATCTTAAGGGCATTTATTTTCTTTGGTCTAGCAGTGTAGTTAGTTATTCTGAACTGAGACACAACCTGGCCTTTGCTGGTGTTAGTGAAAGCGTGAAAGTCTTTTCCTTGGTGGACTTTGGTGTGGTTTTGTGCAGTGTGGGTAGGTAGCTTGTTCTTTTGTTGTCCCCCTGCCCCCCGTTTTTTCCCCTACCATATTGCATTGGTTATAGATGGCCAAGTTATAGCAGTGATGTGTTAGGAAGATGTATTCAGGAAGTGTATTAGGAATGTGTTTTGCTCTTTGTTATAGCAAGATGTATTTAGGAAAGGGAGGTGTGAGAAACAAGCACTAAAGTCAGGGGAGAGAGTCTGCTGCAGGTGGAGGAGACTGTGCAGGGGCATGTAGATATCCTCTGAATGGTGTGAAGCTCGTGGCCAATCCATGTTGGAGCTGGTTCCTTTGAAAGGAGCTGTAGCCCATGGAGAGGATCCACACTGGAGCAGGTCTTTGATATCTGCACCCTGTAGGAGGGGCTCCATGCTGGAGCAGGGGAAAAGGCATGAGGAGGAAGGAGTGGCAGAGAGGAACTCTTACAGGCTGCTTATAACCCCATTTTCTACCTCCCTTGTGCCACTTAAGAGGAGTGGACAAGGAGGTTAAGTAGTTGAGAATGAAGGAGTGTGAAACTGTACCTTGGGAAGAAGGGGATTGGAGGAAGCTGTTTTAGTTCTTGTCTTTGTTTCTTATTGTCCGGCTCTATTGGAATTGGTGTAAACTTAAATTCATTATCTCTGAGTTGAACCTGTTTTGCCTGTGATGGTTATTGGCAAGTAACATCCTTGTCTTCATCTTAACTCATTAACATGTAAATTTTATTTATTTTCTTGCCCAGTCCTGCTAAGAGGAGGATAGATATGATCCCCTGTGGGAAGCATATTTTGCTAATACTTCCATGTTTGAAGTCCTCAGACCTTGAGCTTGTGTGTATGGGCTTTGTGTCCACTTTGCAGATAGTGGCCAGATGTGCCTTTGCATCCTGTGAACACACTCAGTGTAAGAAGTTGCTTTTGAAGGCAGAGTTGGGAAAGGGGCTCCATGAAGCTGTGGTCAGCAGTGTGGCTGGGCTGGGGAGCCTAGTGTATGACAGGGCTTCTAGAGAAAAGCTTGGCATTGTGCCAATCCCGGTCCAAAATATTTCTTGTGGAATTTGGCAACTTGGTCACTCACCTAAAGTATCTGTAGAGTGGGTTATATACTTAGTTTCTGCCCTATTCGAGCCTGGGAGGTACTTTCTTCCAGAACATGAGTGGGGTTCTGGGAGAATGGTTATTCAGCATCGGTGATGAATGTGTATAACAAGTATTAGGAATTTATGTACCGTTCTTCATTAGCATAGGAGGGGACTTTTGATTAGAAATTTTGGATTTCTTTGAGGATTGGAGTATTGTGTACTGATTTTTGTTTTAATTGCAGATCACGATTTGTAGCAATGGTGTTCTTGAGGAAAACACCCCAACAAAAAACCAACAAAAAGCAAGAGAACAGTGTATTTTTATCATGCTGCTTAATGCTTTTTTTCTGTTCATAGGTTCTTCAGACTAATTTTGTCGTTTTCTTTTCACTAAAGGAATAAACATATAGCTTTGGCTTTTTTCAGTTTCTTAATGCTTATGCCAGTTCAGGGCTGGATTTCATCCTCAACTGTTATTTGCTATATATGTGTGAATTTGGATTAATTGCTAGTAATATAAAGAAAGAAGGTACCAACCCACCTATGGTTCATTTCCCCATATCCTAATATTCCCAAATAGTAGTGTTGATACTTAAGCAGATTTGTAAATTACTTTGCAATCTAGTCACAAAAAAAATACACTAAGAAGTACAATTATGTTTTTGCATCCCAGTAATAGTTCCAGAGGGCCCATTATATATTCTGTTGATCTAGCATGTTGACATTGCTGCTTATTTTTGAATATGTGTAGGAATTTATTTAAAAATGGATTATTGATCAATGGTCTGTAGTGAATTCTCTAGGAAAATCATTAGTGTCCATTGTGTAAATCTTGTGTAGCTTGTGGTTTAATGATCCTGTGGAGGTAACTGTTCCAGTCTGTTAGGTCAGTTCATCCCTGCAACACCTCAATAAACTCATTCTGCTTTTGTGTAGGAAAAGTTGCCTTTTAAGATTGTTGTGATGAACTGATTTTTAAAAATTATCACGTAGAGAAAAAATTAGTTTACAGATGACAGCATTGAAAATTAAAGTAAAAGCTGCTGTGAATGCTGAAAGTTTCTTGCATTAGAAGTCATATTTCATAAAATTATTGATATGTCCTTTTTTTCCCCCTGTAATCTAAACAATGTTGTGGTAGCAAACTTGCATGGCACATTGATACTGTGGTAAATCCATATGCTTGTTTCATTACCCGCCCTAGACCTCAAGGGATTTATATTGGCCAGAGCGAATCCATGGACTCAACTGCACAGATGTAAATTAGAATGCTGTAATAGACCTAATTCCAGAGAGAATTATGTAAAAGGTGGTGAATATTTTGAGACTCCTCTTTTAATGAATGAAATTTTGTTAAACCAACTGCATTGTTAGGCTTGAGATTTTGTAGACGAGTTTAAAGAGCAAATCTGAATGGTTATGCTGTCAATAGAAACAAGCTTTCCTGTAATATATGTGGAAGCTTAACATAAATTAAGTTGTTGCAGCATTTATTGCAAGTGTAATGTGTTATTAATAGTTGGCAAAAACAGCCTGAAAGTAAGATTTCAGATTGGCTTATAAATCAATAATCAGAGAACACCATGCAAGGTAGAAATAATAGAATAATGACCTACTCCTGAATTTTGTATATGAATTTAATTGTAATGCATCTGTGAAAATATTATTTGAGTTTTCATGGCATAGTTGTATGTGAGTTTTGCCATATAAATATGTGAATGTATCATAGAATCTTATCTGCATCAGGCAGGCATACATAATGTATTTTCACCATTTCATTGCTGTAGAGTTTTAGTATTTTTCTCTCCAGTTTGATATTTTAAAAATATTCTTACAGAATGAGATTGCTTTATATGTATTTAAGCTGCAGAGTCTTCTCTGATCTGTTAGAATATGAAGTTTCTGTGTGTGTATGGTTCAGCTTTCTGTAAGTCAGTGATCTCTCCAGGGCATCTTGAAATAAAAGTGTCTCTTCTAGCTAAGTATGTACTTATTGTAAACCATTTTTTAGCAGTCATTTTAATTTTCTAGAGCATGCTCTGTGTCAGTTTAAAGATGGAGCAACTGAGTAAGTGCTGCTGCACAGTGTAGCATAGCTTCAGGATTGAATGTCACTGCTCCAAGTGGGTTTTCTCTGGCTATAAACTACAGCTATGATGTTAGTTATGAACACATTGTGCAAGCTGAGGACCAGGTAAGTGAATCTATGGCCATTAAATATCAGTCAGTGTTTAGTGAAGAACTCAATTTGGTTGTGTTGAGAGAAGAGATGTTGCCATGTAGGCTTTGAATCTGCATTCGTGTT
The DNA here is from genome assembly GCF_037042795.1 of Molothrus aeneus. Classification (NCBI taxonomy): domain Eukaryota; kingdom Metazoa; phylum Chordata; class Aves; order Passeriformes; family Icteridae; genus Molothrus; species Molothrus aeneus. The sequence continues at coordinate 5,258,197 of NC_089649.1, read as the reverse complement.
GCATTATTTTCCTGTTGCTGCAGTCTTGCATTCAGGTCACTGAGACAATCTTACATGTTTCAAGTCCCTTCCTTACCTTTGGTCTTTGTTTAAAGAACCAGTTTTGCTCCCCCTTATGTTACGCTGTGAAGGCATTTTTGAGTGTGCGGTTGTTTTGGTTTGCTAATTTGAGGTTTTTTAATTAATGCACTAATTAATGTGTTGTGTTTAGTGCTGGCTAAATGCTAGTGCACTTATTAGAATGTACTTAATAATTTTCTGCTGTGAGATAGGATTAGGAGAAAGGCAAAGTGTCCTCAAAGTGGGCTCAACGTGTGTGTGTATATACATACACATATATATATACATATATATATATATATATATATATATATATTTAGTCCCTCATGGAATCTTCTAGATGTTCTAAACTTGAAAAGGGTATAAAGAAAACTTTATTAATAAAAATTAAAAGAATTATAAGAATTGGGATAAAATTTTCATGGTACTTCTCTTTTTCTCTATAACTTTTTTTATTATTAACAATGTCTAGAAATAATTTAGTTAGTTTATTACTTTTAGAATAGTCTTTTTTAGGTTACTTAGGGAGAGGAGTCTCTCTTGTCAATTTAGGGAGACTTCTCTGTAAGAAAAGAGTTTCTTTGTAGCTTTTAATTTTTACGAGTAGCAGCTGCCTAGAAATCTTGCAATTGTGAAGCTTCTCTTATTTTTTACAGCTTTGTTAAATAGCTGTGTTTATGGGCTATGTTAACTTATGGGGTATTATTTTAAGGATGAGCTGTTTAAAAGTAAAGGGTTTTTTATTTAGCTCTGAGATCATCTTTATCTCTGGAAAAAGAAGTTTTTTTCTTTCCTTAGGGTAAAGGGTCTTTATCACTCTCTCTCTCTGTGTTCAAACTTCTAATGGGATCACAGCTACTTTAATATCTTTTTGCCTTAGCATAGATACTTTGGTTCATATTTATAATTTGAATGCTTCATCTTTCATAAAAGTACAAGGAAAAAACAGTCTGATGTATTAATTATGTATTTATTAATAGCTTTATAAGAGGATTCTGGCTTAGAATTGAGGCATCTCTTTGAATCTTTTTTATTTGGGACTGTTTCTTCACCGACTTTAGTGTTTTCATGTTGTTCTTCTACATGTTCTTGCTCTGTCCTTTTCTCTCACCTAAGAAAAGATTCAAGTTTTGTATTGAGTCTTACTTGTATACTAAAAGAGTTAATATCTTGCCCAGGGCTTACAGATAGCCACGTGCCCCGGGCTGGGCTCAACTGTTTGGAGCCAAAGCTGTGGCTGGGCCTGCCCAACACCAATGGGGTTCGGCTCTGTGGCAGAGCCCGCCTGGCCTGGCCCAGCTGAGGGGTCAGGCCAGCCTTGGTGCTTGTTCTTAGGCCAGAACAAAAAAGAAAATTCCCCAAATTTTTCATTTTTAACGTGTGTGTTCACAGGAGGTTGTTTAGCTTTCCACTAGTTTAATGAAGTATCAATATTTAAAACGACTCGCTGGTTAATTTTATTAGGCACAGAAAAAGCTCTTAACAGCTCCTCTTCAAAAAATGCTGTAAACTCTAGCCCTAGAAGCCTGCTGAGCATGATCTATATATAATGCCAGTGCAAAGCCCTGTGCCAGCAGAAGCCCACCTCTCCTTGGGGTAGCAAGGGCACACTGGGATTTGGTTCCCAGGGCTCTGTGCAGGATCAGAAACGTCTGGATGCTGACTGTTGCTGCAGTCTGCTTTCCAACAGTACTTGAAAATGCAATTTATAACCATTGAGGAGTAAGAATCATCAGTTTCCTCTATCTTTACTATGAACTGTATGACTTTACATCTCTTATTTCCCTTCTTGACAGGATCCAGGCAAGCCCTACTGCCCTTTTGCCATTTGATTACCTCCATTTTCTTGCTGCTTCTTCTTGCCTGCTCCAGATATGACTGACGTTTTCTGCACACAGTTAAAGCCTTTTCTTCCCTTCCACTGCTGTTGGAGTCAGACATTTCTTGTAATGTGTTCTCAGATAATCCATTCTGTCTCCTGGTTTTCCTCTGTGTCTGCTTTCACCTCTTGCTTAATTTGTTCCATGCCTTCCTTTCCTTTAGTTTTTTCATGGTGTAAGCAGGCTTTACCCCTTCCTCTTTTGTGTCTGTTTGTCCTTGACCTGCCTGCTTCCTCAGCTGTGCCCAGTACTTGGATTGATATCTGAAGTATTGCTCTGTTTACAGCGTTCTCCAGTTGCATTTCCATCCCAGAATCCTCCCTGGGCCTGTTGCTATTCCTTGCACTCTACAGAACAGGCTTTTATTAATCACTGAATAAACTCTTCTAAATGAGGGATAAGAAGCATCTCTTGTTCATGTGACTGACTGGGGGAGAAAGGAGCCTCGGTCAGAGGGTGAGCTGGTGTTGGAAGCAACAGACATTTTCATCTTCTTCCATTGATTTTATTCTTTTGAGGGATTAATGGGGTGCTGTACCTACCGTCAAAGCATATATGAGAAAAATGTGACTTTAAACTGGATATTCTTCAGTGCTAAGTTGCATCTAGACTTGCCTCAGTACCTGTTTCTCCAAAGTGCGCTTTCATCTTGCCTTTCAAAGACCTCTTCCTGTGCATTTAGCCATGAATTCAATTTCAGTGAGCATCAAACAGCTGCTTAATCTTTTATGTCAAATTCTTTCTCCCATTGCTTTTGATGGCTGAAGCAAACATCAGTTTTCTTCCTGTAGCTCATGTAATTTTTAGCATTGCTTTCAACAGCGATGTGTTTATAAGTATTTGTGTTCTGGCTATCTTTGTGTTTTACAGATTCTTTTTAAGATAGACAACTCTTTCCCACCCTGTATCACCCGGAAGTTTGGACTGGAATAATCTAATTTTGCATTTTCATTTACTGAAATATCCTTCTCCTATTCTTGGTAAAGAAGGCATTTGGTTATATCCATTAGACCTCTTGCAAAACCCATTTTCTTCAGTTGTTATCTTTTTTTTGACCATCATGCTTTCCTTTGCATCAGATTGTTGTGTCCTTCCCTTTGTATACTCTTTGTTTTTACTGTGAAGATTTTTCTCAGTCTCCAGTACCCTGCTTGTTCTTTCCTGAAGTTTTCTTTAAAATTCTGATTCTGAGTTGCGTCCAGCATACAACAAATATGTTCATAGATCTGTCAAACCAGCAAGGAAGTATCAAAAGAAAACACTTAATAAGAAATCTAATCTTATTATCATACCCAAAGTTCTGCCTTTACAAATGATCTTTGCTATAATGCCTGCCAGAAATTCACAACAATAATATTTTTTAATTTAATATTCATTGGTTTTTGTGCAGTCTGACGCAGGCTTGCATGTCTGTGGTGTGTAAGCTCTCCAGCTTTCTTGTTTTTCATCTCTGTTCTGTATCAGTGGCTAATATCATAGGGTCCTGTGATCCCTGACCTGCATTTGTAACCCCTCGGGTGATAAATGTCAACTTTTAATCTGAGCAAATCCCTGAATTAGTGTTATCTAATAGAATTAGCTCCGTTTAATTTTTAAAAACTTGTTGAAGCAATTGCTGTATTATAGTTGTGTAATAGATAGAATTGTATGTGTTACAGTTACATAATTGATGGTAATCAAGTATTAGTCTCCTTTGCACTAGATAATTGTCTAGATAACTGTATTTAACAGAATGTTATTGAGCATCCCCATGTGGTTCTGTCTCAGTTCAGCGGCTCTTACTGGATTTTGTGCTGCTCTGTGGTCTTTCTCGGAGTGTGGGGTCTGTCAGATGGTTTTGTTGAACAGCTTCTCACATGACTGCAGAGAGTCCTGGGAATGAGTGTGCATTCTTTATTTGAGAGAAATTTACAGGATCAGAACTTGATTAGCTTTCCATACTGTGCTGTTGTGGAGGACTTGGGTGGCAGTTCTTGAAATGCAAGCTGTGGTTTTTAGAGAGGACTCTAAGAGCTATCTGGTTTGGGTTAGAGAAGACCTCATAGCTATATTGGAGACAAGAGAGACTTGGAAATGCTGTGCATGAGTGCTGTGGTGGAACAGTCTATGACTGAGTAGATGGCAAGTGAAACACCTGGTATTTATCTTATTAAATATTAGCTTTTAACACATGAAAGAAACCTGGGGATGGAGGAAGGCTGAGAATAGCAGTCTATGTGCATGCTGCATTAAGAGATGGCTGCTGCTGCGGCCCATGACGCCGCACTGAAGGGAATAATGGCAATGTTGTGCTTTGTGTTTTGAAGCTGGCATTGACTGTAGCTCAAAAAGCTTCTTGGTCTCTGAAACTTTTTTGCTTCACAATACGTGCCAGTGAAGGACCTCTTAGGAAAATAAAACTGAGTCAAACCCAGCACAGAAGTGGTCCTTTTGATTGTTAATATGAACTGCAATATTACTCTAAGAGAATATGCTGTCAAAGAGTTAGAGATTGATCTTGGCATTTCTTTGTGGCTGAATAATTAGCAATCAAAGAAAGTAGCCCCCACAATTTTTTAAGAAAATTAAGCACCTCAAAAACTTAGGGCTTGCATCAGGTTTCTTCTGTTTCAGGCAGTAAACTAGTTTGTGAAGATACTGTTGCTAAGCTCTTCCTTCACTGGAAGTGATCTTTGCCTGGTATGAAGCATTATTCATGTTTCATTGTTCTGTTGTATGGAGAGTGTGGTCTGGCTGCCAGTCTGTGCATGCTGGGCTTTTCTATTGCACCAGTTTGTCTCATTTTAGACTCTAACCTCGCTTTAAGTTGCTTTAAATTTTGTTTCTAAGGGAAGCTGTCAGTAGATGGCAGCAGCAATCTCCTCACCTAATAGTTTTAGGTTACCAGCCAAATGAACATCTTACATTAATGTTAACTAAGCCTAAGGAAAAACACTCTACTCAAGTAATTCAGCGCGGGCAAAACTTCCTTTTATTCTTGGCCTAAAGCAGGATTTTGAAGCCAGGGGCTGCTGATTAACCTCGGTTTAGGCTTTTGTGAGCCGGCTGATGAGCGAGGCAGGGAAGCCGAAGGAGTCTTAAGCACAGCTAGAGACATCTTGCAGCTGCCAAGCGATTGGTGGCATCAGCCCTAGGAACTTGTGGGTGGAGCCGTTCCAGATCTGCGGGCTGGGCTGCTTTCCCCACCATGTACTCGTTATTGTAGGCTGTGTTTAGCACGAGTGGGAGAGGGGCTGTGCTTATACATACACGTGCGTTTCAGGGTGCTGCTCTTTAAATTCTATCAGCGATCCTCACTAGCTCCAGTGCTTGCACTGCAGTGGCTCCCAGGGCTGAGAGCAGGCTGGTCTCGAGGGCCAGGGGGTCCAGCCTGCCATACCTCTGCCCCTTCAGGAGCTGAAGCATCAAGGGTTGTTTTGTTCTGTCCATATCCTTTCCTGAGAGGGCTTGACACAGCATGTGCTTTATGGCTGCTGGAAGGGGCCTCAGGGAGGGGCTGTTGTACTCCTCTCAAGGGCCCAGCTGTCCCACAGATGCCATGGTCTGGGTGCTGTAGGGATGAAGGATAACCTCTTTGAGTTGTCTCGGCACCAGCATGGGGATATAATGAAACAGAGGAGCTCAGCAGTGAAGAGCAGCCATGCTTCAGGCATCTGGTTGTGCCAAGAAGAAAAAGGCCGGGTTTTTTACCCATCTCTCACCCTGAGATGAGATTTTCATTTTTCCCCAAAGAAGCTGAATACCTCTGATTTATAAGAAAGGCTGTAGTCCTACCCTACCCTCACATTTGGGAAACATGGTGCCCTCTCATTCCCTATCTCCACTGAACACCATTTACTGTTCCCATTCTTTTTCTGGCCAGCCCTGGGAACTGAGCTGAATTTTCCACAGTGCCACCTGAACTTATTTGTGAGTGGTGAGAGCTAATTTTAAGTGCACTGTTACAAAAGTGGCTGTGCTTTGACAAATGCATACAGTTTGCACTTACCAGCACTGAATTTCATTTAATATTTGAACTGTGTGGGGATATTGAGAGCCTTTAGCTCTGCCTTCAGTTATCACCTTGTGTCATACTTTGATGCTGGCACCATACACATTGTTGTACCTGGGCTTCTATTAATAGAAGCTATTTGCCTTTTATGCCTTTGCAGTGGAGTTTTTCCAAGCTATTGGCCAAGGACTTTATAAAGACTTTTTTAAAAGGATGTTAATTAATGCTACACCAGTGCTTTTGACTACTCTGTGACATGTGACTTCTACAAAACCTGTTAACTCTTTATCTTTCTATTATTTTATTTTTATTAATTTGTCTTATTTAACTCTGTATTATAATTTCCACCCATTAGTACACCACAGTGGAGTTCCTCATTAGAAAGCTTTGAAATCTGCTATTATGTGCCTGCTTCTAGAAGTTTAGTAATACTAGCCACAGGCAAGGATTGGCAAGGATTTGGCTAATATCCTATTAGCCAAAGTAGCTTTTTAGGGTAAGTTAAATACTCTTTTTGACGTGGAATTTGTTATTTAGATTAATAAATGAAAAAAACTGGCATACTTAGAGCATTTTTCTAGCTATCTAATGGAAGTTCAGAGGGAGTGAAAGATGCGGGAAACCATGTGTAGCTGAAATAATACATGTTCTATTTTCCTTTGTAGCAGGAAGGAGACAATGGCAGATTTTATACATCAAAACAACTGCTTGGTTTGGGAGAGTTTGGTTATGTGCTCTTGTGGGTGTTTTTGTTTTTTCTATTTTTTTAGCCATCTTTTTTTAAATTTAGTGGTAATATCTTAGTGGGTTTTTTTGGTACTGTGTTTTCATTTTGTGTGGTTTTTGGTTGCTGGTTTTGTGTGTGTGCTGGTTTGTTGAGGTTTTGGGTTTTTTCATGACATGGATCTGGCTTTTTGGCTTACTTGAGTTCTCAGACTTTGGCCCCCCTCACTGTTTGAAATGTCTGCCTGTTATTGAATGTATCTGTAGACTTTTGCCATTGACCTTTTCTTAAGAGCAACATTTATAAGACTAGAACAAAAGTGGAACCCAAAAGCTCCTGAAACAAAAAGGGATATCTATATACTCTTTCAGAAGGGTATAAAAGCCTTCCTAATATAAAAACATTCTGAAGTATTCCCATGAGGGAGGATATGCCTGAGGATTAGCCCTGACGTCTCCTTTTTTCTCACAGCCTTACACTTGAGTGCTAATGGATCAGCTCTTCAGAGAATTGCAATGAATTCTATTTCTGTTAAGTGCATTGCAGATACCAGTGCAGTATGGCATGTGAGTGACAAGCTCCTATATCCTACCCACCACAGGTGGTTTGGTTTCATTGGAGTAGAGATCATGGGATGCAGCAGTACTGCTTTTTTGGAGGAGTCATTTGGATGATGTAGGTTTATTGATGTGCTACACAGCTGAAGTAGAAGGAGAAAATAATAAATTAACATTTAAATAGCCAGGAACACACCACCATTTCAAAGTTACTTGGTGGAACCGCTTTTAGCTGACACACCCTTTGATTTTTATGCATAAGTCCTAGATACATAGAAAGCTTAAATAAACAATTAAACTGTAATGGGACATTTTGATGATTAATGTCAGTGTAGCCTAAGATAATAATGGGATTCAGTGAGATCAACCTGTTTGGCACTTTAGAGAAATAGAGTGTATCATCAGTTTTTACTGATGAGGTTTTCTGTGTTTGAGGAGGAGTTTCTGATTGATTGTCTCGTGACTAATCAGTTGTCGCAGACATCTTTTCATTAAAAATCCTTTCCTTAGGATTTTTACCTTCTGAGAAGCTGAGAGGCCTCAGGAACAAAATGTAACCAATGGTTATCTGCTGCTGTGGGATGCAACAGGTGCCTCTGGGGTTGGTCTCATGTGGATGTTTGGAATTAATGGCCAATCACAGCAGAGCTGGCTCTCTCTCTCTGTCCGAGCCACAGACCTTTATTGATTCATTCTTTTCCATTCTTAGCCAGCCTTCTGATGGGAACTTTTTCTTCTATTCTTTTAGTATAGTTTTAATGTAATATATATCATAAAATCAAGCCTTCTGAAACATGGAGTCAGATCCTCGTCTCTTGCCTCATCCTAAGACCCTGAGACCACCGTCACAATCAGTGTCACGTGGTCTGGGTTTGAACAAAGTTTTGGTAGCTTCAGCTTTGCTGAACATGGTTTTAATACCATGTGTCATCATCTTGAGTAAAGCCAACTTATAAACTGGTGAATTCTTTGGGATACATGCAGCAACAAGGAAATGTAATTTTCTTTTTTAAGAAATGAAAATAGTTGAAGAGAGATAATAAGATGGGAAGAAGCGTTAGGGTGGTATAGGTTTTTTTGGATGCATCCTTCCTCTTTTTATATGTGTTGACACTACTTTCCTTGGATTTAGGAAGCTTTATATAGATTTTAAGGAGTTAGTACTGATGAGACTTAGGTGTTTAGCCTATTTAAAAAGATGTGAATTGAAGGGAAAAGCATGTTTTCATATACATTACCATTAAAATCTTTCAATAATTATTTTACATGCTCAGTAATCTATATTGAAGAAAATTGCATCTGCGAAGTGGTAGGATAAGAGAAAAGGCCTCAAGTTGTGCCAGGGAAGGTTTAGGTGGGATATTGGGGAAAATGTATTCATTTAAAGGGTTGCAGCATTGGAACAGGCTGCTCAGGGAAGTAGTGGAGCCAGCATTGCTGGAGGCATCTAGAAGATGTGTCAATGTGGTGCTTAGGGACAGGTTTTAGTGGTGTGCTTAATGCAGACTCTCACCACGTTCCAGTATATGGCTGCAGAGAAGAAGGAGATCCCTATTTTTCCAAGGAGCCACATGGAAAAAAAGAAAACTAATGGGTAAGAGTTACTCCTGGGGAGTTTGCTACTAGGCACAAGAGGAGATTTTTTCACAATGAGATCAATTAGTTGGAATAATCTCCTCAAGGAAGTGGTGGATTCTCCCAATTTGGATGCTTTTAAAATTCAGCTGGACTGGTTGCTGAGCTGTCTTGCCTAGATGGTGCTTTTGCCGAGAAAGGTTGGACCTAATGATCCTTGGAGTCCTTTGCAACCTGGAATTCTGTGGTTCTAAAAAAGGCGCTGTGAATTCAAAATCTCTGTTCCTTCCCTGTCACAGAAGACTCAGTGCTCTACCCTGTCTACTGTGACCTAAGTTAGAATGTGTTTGTTGAAGACAGACAGAAAAGCTTTGTATTTCACCTGAAACAATTTCCTTGTTCTGATTGTACAGGTAGCTACCAACCTGCTTGCTTGCTTTAGGCTGTTACATGCCTTGATCTAATGCTAAACTGCTGGAAGATTCCATATAATAACTCTAAAAGATGAGCAGATGGCCTCTTCTGTTCCACTAGTGTGTTGTGTTTTTCTCTGTGTTGGTGGGTTTAATCTGACTCCATTTTCATTACAAGGGGGTCACATGCTGGTGGGAATCCGCTTTGAAGTAGATTATTATCGGAAATGTTCTGAATGTCTCTGTTGGGAAGACCAGGTCTTTTTACTGTGTGAAGCACTAGGTCATGTTCCCTTGTACCTGCCCCTTTGTGCCCCTGATAAAATTGCAAACAAAAGGGGAGGATGAACTTTCGTACCTTATTCGTTATTCTGCCCTGTGTTATTCAGTGATACATTATTTTCAGTGTTCCACCAGGTTGAACGAACCCTTAAAGTGACATGAGACCAGGATCAACAGTATCATTGACAGGAACGTGTTGTCTTTTATATTTTATTTTATTCATGGAGAGTCTGATTTTTGAATCTGTCCTCCCCCATTGCCCAGTTTCATAGTTGACACAAATATTTTTTTCTCTAATCTGTGAACTGCCTATGCTTTTAGCCTCTATGTCGCTGTCTTCACGTTTCAGAATTTCATTCAGACTTAATTCAGTTTGTGGGGAAATGTTTCCCGTTTGTTTCTGCTTGGTGGTGGAAATAAGTTGGATAAATTTGACCTACTCATGGTTTTGTCCTCTTCCAAAATTTGCAGGGAACTGGAAATATTCTTCCAAGATATCTCTTTAGCTGCCACATGAATAACAAGGAATCCAACAAGCAATCCAAGTCTTATTTGCATATGTACAAGCTAATTTGAGTGTTTTCAGCTCCATTCTACAGTATTTTAAATGTGATTTTTGGTGAATGAAGGAATGTTCTTCTAAATGTTTTTCAAAAGAGGTTTTTAATACATTATTTAACTTAGATAAAGTAGGTAAATTAGGAATGAGGAAAAACTACCATTACTTTGTTACTTGATTTCTTAATTGCATACTCAGTTATTTCTTAATTATATGTCCTATTCTCCACCTTCCTTTTAGAAGATGGTAATTTTTGAGTGTAAAGCTCAAAATTTACAAGTGTCTTTAGAAGGATCATCTCAATGCTCGGCTGTATTCTTAAGCCAAATATTTGCGGTTGCACATTTTAAAACATTGTTCCCTGCTCACGGTGGAGGGAAACATAACCTGAGAGCGTGGCCTTGCTCCTATGAAGGAAGCAGCATGATTTGTACATAAACATTACAGGCTGAAACCCCTAATCAACAGTGGTGCCTATGCATGCCCGAAATTCTGGTTAAGGAGATGGGAAACTGTGCTTCCATGATCTTCATCTCTCTCAGGTTATCATGAATGAGGATTTTCTGGGTGATCCTGCTCTAACAGATTTATTGCCTCATGTGCCTCTGCTTTTCGGAAAAGATCACCAAAGACAAGGAAGTTTTTCACTGAATTCTGCATTCCAGCACATTAATGTTGCTCTTCCTATGTCTGTCCTTTTAGTCAGAAAGTTCTCATCTCTGAAACAAGATGATAGTTGTTGTTTTTTTGGTTTTTTGGGGTTTTTTTTCCCTGGTTTCCTGGTGCTAGACCTACCTAAATTGTGACTGCTGTCTTCTAGGGCAGTCCTGAAGATCTACACTGAAACCTCACATCAAGGTCAGAATACCTTTTTACTGGAATGGTGGAATCTTGCTGATGTCAGCTTAGGGTCTCTAAATTAGACTTTCTATGCCTCTTTCCATTTATGGCAAAACTAAAATGTCACTGTCCACCTTTCAGATATATTAAGACTTGTCCTATTTCAAGTTAGGAGCCTAACCTTGTTAAAGTCAGAAGTGACTTTTAGAATTGTGTAGCTAAAAGAAAAAAGGCCTAGTATTGAGTCTTGTTTGTGATTTTTGTTTATTGCTTTAAGTTTTCCCCAAGGGGCATTTCTAAGTTTTTTAGAACAAGCAGTGAAATATGGAACTGTGTGAAATCTCTCCTTAACAAAGTATTGCTTTTAAATGTTGCTGACTCCTTCTCTTCTTTCCAGTCTTGCAGGAGTTCCAAAGCTTTAAATACTCAAATGTTCTACTTGTACAGGAATATATAATTTCTGATCCAAAGTGGATAGAAAACTGTTCAAGGAAGTCAGCTCTTGCCTACTAAGTAATATTTTCATGGCTTGTAAAATGGGAAAATGGAATATGTGAAACTGAAGTGTTCATTTTGATGTATTACTGGCTGTTACCCCTTTCAGAATAATAAAAGGCAAACTTAAGTATGAATTGGAGAAGAATGTCAAGGGAAAAAATGTTACTTTTTGGCAATGGTTTAAAATAAATTAAACTTTAGAAACGTTCAGAGTCAGGTGTTTCCATTTTGATTCACCCCTTGCATTAATATATCCCTATTATTTTTTGTAGTAAATGACCTTTTCCATTTCAAATTAAAAAGACAAATTATGGGCCAAGATTCTTTGTTGCTTCTTCCACTCTGAAACAGAAACATCTTCAAGTTCAGTAAGTAATCAAATATTTACAAATGAGGCAAGGAGTAGAGATTTAGAGTGAAATGTTCCATAAAACTGGAGTAAACGCAGTATTTCCAATTAAATAGTAACAAAACAAAAAACATGGATAGAATTTTCGTTTTCTTTGAAGTTCGGGTATATGCATGCGTAGGTAGTGTTTGTGGTGTGGTTTGGCTTCTTCTGGGTGTGTTTGTTTATTTGCTTTGTGTCTCGGGTGCCTCTTTTTGCCTGTTTCTTGGCACGCGAGATCTGAATTCGGTGGATAGAGCTGCCCTTGGGCCAGGCCACCTTTCAGCAGCCACGGGGACTTTGGCTTCCAACTAGGGCCTGCCAGACCATCTTAGTGAGGTGTTTGACGTTCTCCAGATCAGCAGGTTGTCAGAGAGCCTCAATTCTGATCAGCTCTGTTGATGCATAGCACACCTGTGCTTCTAGAAGGGGATGAAGGTGAGCTGCTTCTTGACAATTCCCAGGCTCTCAAACATAGCAGTACATGAGGGGAGCAGCATGATGGCCACTTCGCTGTTCATTTGTGTGCATCGGTTCAAACCTTGATTGGAAATTGGAAGGAAGGTCAAGACTGTTCTCTCAACTACTCTTAGAACAGTTCTACATAATTTGCCATCGTGGTGACAACTTCTGCCTCAGATTCCTCCATTAATTAAAGATGGAAAATGGTCTCAGTGAGAAGTATGTAGATAGCTCAGTAAGGTCCCTTAAAATTCTTCAGATTCTCAGTGAAGACAATGATACATCCCTTGAATTCAATAATCAGTTTGAGATTTTATTAAGCTGTTGGGCTGGATGCCTCTGAAAGTTGGCTCAGAACAATATTTAGCAACTTTTCATTAGAGGTGAAACCTTGATGTTCTGCGACCTGGTGAAGTGAGATTCAAAAGTCTATAGGTAAAAGAAATTTTTCTGTATTATCTCAACATTGCTTAATTAAAAAAATTTTTCTTCTTTGAAGATGAAATGTGTTTTTGGAATTCCATAATGCTGACTGTTTGGTAGGCAAAGGGATCCATTATATTCAAGTTAATATAAAGTAAGCATATTTACAATTTTCCAAGTTTAGTTCAGTTTAACTTTCTATTAAGCAAATGTTTGTATTTGAGCACAGCTCTCAAAGGCATAATTTAGGCAACTTTATCTTGCAATCAGTGTCAATATACCTTTTTTCTTAGAAAATTGTAAGAGGAATGGTGAATGCTAATGAAATTCTTTCAAATTATAGAGTTTAATAAGAACCAAGTTCAGCAAATGTAGCCCATTGACTTTACTATGATCTCTGTTTGGATTAGTACATGGTGCCAAAAATGGCATCCATTCCATTCCTTGATACCAATTACTGTATCACACAGCTATCTTGTCATTTTTGTCCTTATTGGTGACATTAGATGGGGTGATTGAGATGTATATTAAATTGCAGCTTTGCTTGCATTTTTATTTAAGATCAAAGTTCTATAGTACAATTCACTCTGCTTTATTAGTTAAATTTTATGCCAAAGAATTTCTTTTTATTTAATAGCTTGATGTCAGCAATGCATCAGCTTTCACTTTGTGTGCAATTCCTATTTCTCTACCAGTAATGTAGGTTAGAATAACTGAGAGGTATGCAAGTTATAAGGTGCCCCAAACTATTCCCAGATGCCCTTCTCTTTGACTTCTTTGAGAGTGCTGTGAACTCAAGGTTTTTAACGTTATGCCCTCAGTATAGGACATATTCAAGATGAGAACTCAAATTTCAAGTCAACATTGCTATGTGTTGCATTGACTCTGTAGATGAGTGGGGTGTGCACACACTGCATACAAACTAATTATATTAAGTATTCTCTTAATTGGAAAAAACGTCAAAATAGCACAAAACACGTGCTATTAGAGAGCTAAGTGAATGAAAGATAATGCTTCACATAATTAAAACACTTGTTTTCAGATGTCATAAAACAGACAAAAGAATAGAATTGAGGTTATTTTTTCAACGATAAGACTGAATCTTAAAGCAGTGGAAGATGGAAAATAAATTATGTGTTAAGTATATTTATGGAGATGGAAAATATATACGCAGAGATGAAATTCAGTGTGTTTTATTATATCAAGTGTATTGAGGATAAATGAGAGAGATGATTAATCAAAATAAGCCAAGAAGAACATGAGTGTTGAAATTGTTTGGAAGACAGTGTTTTGTGTTGAGCTAGGAATCTTGTATCTTTGCCTGCATAGGTTAGGAACTTTTTGGTGGACTATTTCTAGCTTTTCAGGATAGGTTTTTAGGCTTATTAGGGATAAGTTTACTTGTGTTCTTTGTGGTTTTTTTGGTTGGGGGTTTGGGTTTGGCTTTTCTGTTTGCTTTTGGTTTTTTGTTTGTTTGGTGGGGGTTTAGGTTTTTTTGAGGGAAAAGCATATTTTAAAGCATTGAAATCCTAATTTTTGATCTCCCTAGCTTGAAAAAAGCTTTTCAAGCTTTTCTTTCATTGCAATCTACCGATGGCAAGGTAGAGTAACATCCTTCAGGAAAAGAAACAAGTGTGAAATAGAACTGAGCTACCTTAAAAGTGCATAATTATGATGGTTACAACAATACTAATGAAAGCATTATTTCAGATACTTGCTCCTGCAGGGAGAGAGGTTGTGGATTAATTAAGGATTACTGCAGCACTGGAATGTGATACACTGTTCTTTACTAAGTCTTGTTTTATCCCCTAGAGACCTCAGGAAGGCAGCAATTGGAGCCATTTCAGGTCCCGAAGTCTCTTTGTTCTTGCTTATTTATATTAGACTCAGTTGTGCTGTGTGTACTTCTGCTTTGCTGGTGCAACTGACTGAGAGCTGAACAACACAACAGGTTTGTTTTTCAGGAGCTGAAGGCTAATGCTCTTCCATGCTTTTCATAGGACACTACAAAGACATTATCTGGCACAGCTCCAGCAGTTGTTGGAGGTGCTTCTTGAGCAGCAGAGAGTCCCAAATATGTGCTGAATTTACTGCTAAATCGTGCTCTAACAGCATGCATGACTACTGGATACTTGGAAAATATTTTGTTTTGTTGGTAGGAACATGAATGGAGTAGTGCTGGTTAATGTAAAACATAGAGCAAGAGGATCAGTCAGGGTCATGGAAAAAAGGTGCCTAGAGACAAGAGCAGCTTGAAAAGGTGGTGAATATGAAAGAAAATATCTAAATCCCTTTTATGGATTCTTTGCTTGCTGAAGGTGGAATTGGAATATATGTGCAATTATGTCCCAAAGGGTGCTTTTTCAAATTGTACATCATGTGCTGTACCTTCCATGGCTGTTTTCCCTCTACTGGTGGCAGAGCACCTTCTGTCTCTTCCAACAGCGTTGCCTGCCAGCATACTGACTTGTCTCAGGAAAAGTGAGTGACTGTTTCTACTTAAGAAACTGCAGAAACTGCAGCTGGGTTGGGTCTGATTTGGTGTAAGAATCATATTCTCTGCATCAGTTTGATTATGCTGTCCCAAATCTGTTATTCAGAGCTTTAGAGCAGTGCCTGCTGTAATTATTTCTTCATTGTAGCTTTCATTTAGGCCGGTCTTAAAAAAAACTTTGGAGTTATGGCAGGTCCTGTATATTGTTGTGTCTCAATTTGTTCCTGATTTGTCTAAGTGAGAGCTGGAAATGCAGTTTGCCCTGTGTGGAGTTGCTTCGACTAAATGAGCAAGAGATGCTTATAAAGTATCACCATTCCAGACCCCTGTGTCCAAGGTGCCTGAGGAGCTCTGAAGGGAATGTGCTTTCTGTGTGGAAAGCACTTGGCAGTATGGGCAGCATTGGACTGATGATCCTTTATTTCAGATGCCAGGGTGAAGTGTTTCCTCCAAACAGAACGCTCCAAACTGGATTTTTGTACCCTGGTGCATAAATCATTTAACCCTTTTCTTGGGCTTCATTCATGTCAGATTGTTGCAGGGATAATATGTTTCAGCTTTTCTTTTAGTCTAGTTGTGTCATCTTGGTTTTAAAGTAGTACGGTTTAGTCAGGTCTGTTTGTTTCTTTCAGTTTCCTTCTTTTAACCTCTGTTAGTTTTCTTTTCCCTGATTCTCGAGGGAGATGTAGTTCTTTCTTCCAGTTATGTATGAAACCCCCAGTTCTTCATCTGTCTCCTACTTTTATTTTTCCCTTTAGCTTGTTGTCTTTGTATTTGGTCCAGTTTTTCCATTTTCATCCAACACCCTTCCCGCATTAGCAGTAATAATGTCTCATTTTATAGTGGTGTTTTTTCTTGTCTTTCGTGTGATCCATGTTTTAGAGGCTACATAATTTCAGTGCTACCAGGCATATCAATATTATATGTTGCATTTTCAAGAAGCCATTAAACATGACATAATTTGTGACTCCTACTCTTGTATGCTATAATTAACTCTAAGTATCAATCAAGACAGAAAGACTAGTAACTAATGTAATGAACTAATTCCATGCCACATTATTAAAGTAAGTTAGTATTTACTTTATGTGGGAAATATTTTATGTATGTTAGAAAGGATGGTGTAAGGATGGAAAACATTAAAATGGTTCAGTTAACACACTGTGATTGCTTTTCCTATCTACTGAAGAGCCTGGTTGTTCAAGAGATTGAATGACTTCAACACCCACTCATTGTTCACCATACAATAAGAAATACTGTGCTTCCTAAATCAAAGTTTAACCATCTGCTCCTAATTCAACACCCATTTAACTTTTTGAGCCTGGTTATTTTCCAGTAAACCAGCAAAAATCAGTACCTTATCTTACTATGTCAGCCAATTTTCGCCTTTAGATAGAGCATTTCTTAATACTTGAAACTGAGGGTTTATTTGGCTTACAGCTGCAAAACTACTGTAGTTTTTCTTGCTGCTTATGGAATGAAAATTGGTTGTATATAATTGTGTGCTTCATAGTGACATTGCTGCTAGAATTTGTACAGCTTATGTTGACTTATTGACAGGGAGCTCTTGAGTTTCCTTCAGTTTAAATACAGGGCATGGCATGGAATTAAATCTTCACTTTTTACTAATAACTGTAATGCTGATAGACCTCATACTTAGTGGAGTCCTAAATTTCATTTTCAATAAAGAAAAGTTGTTCAAAAATTTAAAGCTATTGCTATTTCAAAACAAATTTACAGCATTGTGTTAAAATTCTGCTTGTATTTGCCACAAAATTCAAGGAGCTGGAGTTTCCTGCAGTATAAATGCAATTGTGTTCTGCTTGTATTGTGTTGTCCTAATTTGTTTTACTTCCATAGAGGCTGGGTGAGACTCGCAGAAGAATGCTATAATTGTACTTTGTTCATGACCAGAAGGCAAGTCCTGCAGAGAAAGTGTGGGGTTTTTCCAGTTTTCCTTTCTTTCCCCTGCTCCCTGTGGTTCCCAAACCCCAAGATTTAAACCTAGATGTAGAATTAGGCTTATCTATCTTATTCTATTAGTTCCACAATTTAAAGTGTTACGAATGTTTTCCAGAAAAGGTCTTTGCACTGAGATCAATCCAAACAGGCTGTGCAGGAGGGAGATTGCTTGGCTTTTGCTCTCTGGGAGAAAGGCAAAACTTTGCTTTGGAGTCATCTGTGGGGTCGGATCATGTCTCCTGAGGGTGGGGCTGGGCAGATGGGAGGCCTCTGATGCACCAACCCTCCTGCACATCTTGAGAGGACCCATCCTTGCTCTGGATCCTAGTGCTGTTTGCCTCAAGAAGCCGTAGAATAGCAGTCTCTTGGTTATATGAAGGTGGAACTGTTGACCTGTTTTTCTAAGATTATGCAGAGACAAATTTGTCCTCCTCTGCCTCTATTGAAGCAAGGTTTTTCTTGCTTGGGTCAGTCCTCTTTGGAAAAACAACACAGGAAATAAATTTTTGTTTTCAGCTAACCATTAGAAATACCATGATAGAAATGTGTGAGCACCAGTCAAAATAATGAATTGGTTACAAAACCTTTTCAACTGCTCACAAAAATGTGGATCAGAGTCATAAATTGATCTGATTTGGGAAATACCAGGTAGCATGTAGCCATGGATGGGCCAGGAAGGCAACAGGCTGCAGCCTTGATAGATGGTTTTGTTTTCTAAAAGCCCCTTTCTATATTTTGTCTGAACCATCTAGGACAGAAACATTAGTTGTTGGCAATACAGAAAATTTGGCAGCTGCTCTCAGGACTAATTTGGTAGATGGTGGTCTCTTCAACTGTATACTTATTTTCGATTCTGCTATCTAATTTGATGTATTTTGATTAGGGAATATTCTGTGCAAGGCCAAATTCATACTCTAACCTTGCCATGAATAAGTAGATATTATATATAACTTGGTTACTCCTAAATAAACCACTGTTTAATTATTAGTATGTAGCTTATGATGTGAAAAAATACAAGAAAAAGCCAATAAATAAAATGTGCTGTTGTTTGTGGACATGGACAAAAAAGTCCTTCCATGAAGGAAAGATTTGGAATGGAAAACCGCATCTACCTAAAGTATTCCACATAGAGAAATAATAGCGAAGGATTAAAGCAAAAGGTCAGTTCCTGGATTGCTAGCAGTATTTTGTTCAGCTGGAGGATTGAGCAGCAGGCTTGGCACACCTACATTGATAGTGACAGGTGGTGTTTTTCTTGAAGGTCAGGAGCTAGACCAGGTGAAAAATTCCATTGTAAGGCAGGAGACACTTTGACTGGTGATAATAGCATCAAAAAATTGATTTATTTTGCTAAGGATTCTAAAAAAATAATTATAGTATCTTGTGCTTTATTAGTTTGGGTTTTAGTTTTATTATTTTGTAGGCTTAGCAGTAACAGGATGATGCCTCCATCTTGTCCTCTGTACAAAGTTCAACAAGGGCAGATGCCAGATTGTGCATCTGGGATGGGGCAGCCCTGGCTGCAGGGACAGAGTGGGCAATGAGAGGCTGGAGAGCAGCGCTGTGCCAAGGGCCCTGGGGGTGCTGCTCCATGGGAAGCTGGGTGTGAGTCAGCAGTGCCCTGGCAGCCAGGAGGGCAGCTGTGTCCTGGGGGCATCAGGCACAGCACGGCCAGCTGGGCAAGGGAGGGGATTGTCCTGCTCTGCTCTGCGCCGGGGCGGCCTCACCCCGAGTGCTGGGGGCACTGTGGGGTGCCCCAATGGAAACAAGGCATGGAGCCACTAGAGAGTGCCCAAAGGAGGCCACGAGGATGGGGAAGGGCCTTGAGGGGAAGTTGTGTGAGGGGTGCCCGAGGTCACTTGGCCTGTTCAGCCCGGAGAGGAGGAGACTGAGGGGAGATCTCATGGCAAACTCCAATTCCATGCTTCCCTTGTGAGGGAGGTGCAGGGGCAGGCACTGAAATCCTCTCTGTGGTGACTAGTGACAGGACCAGAGGAAATGGCTTGAAGTTGTGTCAGCAGAAGTTTAGGTTGGCTATCCAGAAAAGGTTCTTCACTCAACAGGCTCCCCAGAGATGGGTGAGATTAATTTGTTTCCTTTGTGCCATGTTTGAACTGATAGTCTCAAAATTTGGTATAAAAGTGTTTTGCTCAGCACGGAGGTGGGACTGAGTAGCTTTCATATTCTTGTCTGTAGTGTCCTTAGTATAAGGACAAAGTTTGAGCAAGTCAAACTAACCTTACAATTTTCACAGTTTCTGTTCTGCTGTGTTGTACTTGCTAATTTGTGGCCCCAAAAGCTGCTCTAGATTCCCTGGTCTTTAGACTGTAACATTGTTCCTGTCTGCTCCATTGCACAAAGCATTGCTTCTTCAGCAAAAAAGCAGCATGTAGTGAGTGAAAACGTAGAACATCTCTATATAGATATCATGTTTTATGCCTTCATATCCTACTTCTTAATAGAAATACACAAATATGAGTTTAATCTTCACA
This sequence comes from Molothrus aeneus, assembly GCF_037042795.1. Lineage (NCBI taxonomy): Eukaryota > Metazoa > Chordata > Aves > Passeriformes > Icteridae > Molothrus > Molothrus aeneus. The sequence goes on along the minus strand of NC_089649.1, from coordinate 5,238,600 downwards.
GGAACTGGATTTTCAAAGTGGAAAAAAATTGATGTTAAACATTCTAAAAACCTGAACAAAGTGATTTGGAAATTCTGCTCTGAACTCAGTCATTTTTTTTCTGGAGAAATCTTTGTTTTAAATTGAAATACTGATTTGGATATATACTTCAGTGGATGAGGTTTGTTCTGCTGGCAAGTACCCCAGCAAATTGGCACTTTAAGCACATGCTGATGGCATTAGAGAGAGAATCATCATCTTTGCTCTAAGGGGTTTGAGATGATTTGCCGTAGATCATCTAGTCCATGAGGTTCTGTAAGCATGCAGCACACTGCTTTCCCTTTATGTGGTAAATGGTTGCCTGCAAAAATAAATGTGGCATCTCAGTGTGTTGCTTTTTCATTCAGATGTCTTAATTTATGCGTGTACGTGTGCAAGAACAACTGCGTGTGGCTGAAAGGACAGAAGGTGAGGGAAGCAGTGATAAATCCTTGAGAAGGCATCGCAAACAGGGTGTGCAAACTGCTAGAATTACTGCTGCAGGAAAACAATGTATGGTGCATATTGCACAGCAGTGTAGGGGGATAGAATGCAAGAAAATAAAGGTGGTATAGAAAGTAATCTTAGCCCTTCAGGAGTTGCAGCTGAGCCAGTTATTAGAGATTAGGAGCAGGCCTGACTTGAACAGGCCACAGCTGTAGCCAATAATAAGCAGAGTGCTATAAAAGAGTGGATTGGTTGGTTGAGGGGAACTGGCGTGAGTTGGCTGCTGTGAGAAGAAGGAAGAGTCAGTGCTTGGAGGAGCTGCCTGTGAGAAACATCAAGGAGGCACGAAACTCTAGCAATAAGGAGACAGCAATATGGAACCTTGGCAATATAATGGCAACACAGCAGTAAGTTTCTGTTCCTCTCTTCAGCATGTGAGGAAATGCCACAGTTCCCCGTTTCTGAGATCCAGACAGCACATACCTCATCCTATGCTGCTGGTCTTTATTTTTTGAAACACATCCTAAGAAAGCTAAATTGACTATTTTGCTTTACTCCATGTTCATAAATAGCTTAAAATAATCTATTGAAGGTAAAGGCTGTTAGCATGTGCTGCAAATCATGAATGCTTCTGTAGTCCAGTCTGAATTTTTCAGTTTTTGTTTGTGTGTCCCTGAAGGTGCTGTGCAGGTATACAACAGTCATTGTAGTTCTTAGGCCATCATGGACTAAGGGATTCTGTGTTCTGTTCTTCATGGAAAATGCTGCTTAGAGTCAGTTTTCTGAAAGGTCTTTTCTTTGTTAGTTGACTGAGAGCAGATTTGAGGTGTATTTTTTTAACCCTCTGTGAATTGTTATTAAAGCGTTTTCAGATTGCCCTATTTCTTAAAGCACCTTCATGATGTACTGGCAAAGTTAATTTCTTTAACATGAATAGTTATCCTGCCTCTTTCTCCTAAGAACTGGCAATTAAATGACATCCTTGTATTTGACCTGCTATATTTACCATGTCTAACATTAATGTTTTCCTGTATAAACTATCTGAAATATTTATCTATGCAAAATATCTAAATGCTTTTGGTCATGTTGAATACCAAAGGTGTAGGCTTCTTCATTGCTTGAAATCATGTCCAGTCCTTATTGTGCTTTGCTTTTTGATAGAGAATTTGGGTTTTAGCTGTAGATCAGCAGGTGGTATTTCCCCTGCACAAAGGGAAAATCCTTCTGCATATAAAGTAATTCACTTGTCTGAATCTCTCATTTGTATCAGCCTCTTCTTCCTCAGGTAAATGAGCTGATAGATTGGGGGGCAAGGGAGTGTTTTGTGTCAAGGGTGGGGCTTTGTGTGGGGGCGTCCCCCACCAATCTGTGTTCCAGGTAGCTGTGTTCAGCTTTGCTTGGAGTTGAGTAGCTCAGATCAAGAAGGTGATGCTAGAGTAGGTGAACAGGGGAGAAGAACATGTCCTGAGTGAAAAATCATCCTGTTTTTGAGGGCTATGGGAAGGATTGAGACGTGGTTTCCCGTTTTCAGGTTCTGTAAGTGTGTGTGTTTTCTGTGTACTGTTCACTGGACTGTAAAGCAAAAAACTATTAGCCACAAATTTTATAGTAGCTATGCTGTTTTTGAAGCCTGGTATATTTTACCTTCAGAGGTGTGGAAGTTTTTTGTTGGGGTTTTCCCCCCTTTTTTTTTCTTTTCTCCTGGAGTCAATCTCTTGTAGAATTAAAATGAGATTCTAAAAATTATCAGGTAGAAATGGCAGCAGTCACCCAGCCGAACATTAGGTATCCCAAACTCTTCTTGGGGCAAATGTTCTTTCAACATTTAGATAACAGCAGAAAATTAAAAGGGGGATGGTTTGCTTTGAGTTGTTACACTCATGCTCTCTCTGTGCAAGCAGACTTGTTTTCTTCAGGATACCTTAAAAGGATGTTCACTAATTATGTTTGTGGCCTTTGCACGTGATGAATGGCTGGATAAGTTTAAAAAAGAAATAGAGAGCAGTCTGAGTAGTTACAGATGTAGCTAGGATACAAAAAGATAATTTTTCTTTGTAAAGAGATAATAGAAATATTATAGTAGGCTTTAGGAATCAGCTCTTCACATGATTGGCTGTCTGAATTCATAGGAGTACTGCTATGCTAGTAGACCTACACTGTAGTGAAGAAAGATGGTTTCTAATGGCCTTGACAATGGCTGGGAGATGGACATGTACAGATCAAATAATGCCCTGGCACCTAGCACTGAATTGCTGATCCCGGAGCCATTTCTTTCAGGTTTAGTAATAAACCAGCAAAACCTGGTGCAGTGGAAAGACTTGTGCTCAAATAGATGCCCCAATGTAATTGCAGGCCAGCTTTCCTTCCTCCAGCCTGCCCCTCTGGCATTCAGCTGAGCTGTGCCCCTTGTCTTCCTTGTGTAGATAAACTAAGGCTAATAATTCTCAATGTAATGAAAATGTGCAGTAGACCTAATATGCGATATATGCTATAATTAAGAATACTTTTACAATTATGTACTTGATATTTTTAGGTCCCCAGAAGCACCTAAATATCCCTTTCTTCTATTCCTCTAATTAAGCCTCAGCTAAAGTGAGAGAGTAAATAATTTGAGTAGAATGGAAACTGTATTCTAGCAAAATATTGCTTTTCAGACTTGTCCAACAGTGGTATGAACTCTGTTCCAAATTGAGGCCAAGGGACAAATACAGGGTTTTCTACTTTGTTTTAAGATGGTGCAGATAATTGTAACAAAAGTGCAAGCTCTGCAGGCTGTTTTTAGTGTATTTATTGTAAAATCATTACCAATATCTTATGTTACTTTTTTATTAACTCTGATCATTTAGGATAAGGTTGGTCTTGGAACTGGCAAATGGAAACCATGATCTCTTTATTTAACCAGAACAATTGATTCAAAATTCAGGCGTTTTATCCAAGAGCAACTATTTGAAGAAAAGGGTAATATTCTTTGTTCAACCCTGGAAGAGTTGGCATCTCATGAGAAAAATCTGTCTCTAGAAGAGGGAAGGGTGCACATGAAGAACCTGCTTCAGGCTGGTAGACTTTTTTCTTCTGTATGGAAAGGAAACTTTAATAGTTCTGCTGTGTTCAACAGCACTGAGCCTTAAGGGGAATCCAAGTGAAACAAATGAGCTTTTGTTCATTTTTTGTAACTTCTGTGGATGTGAAAGTACTTTTTCGCTGTATGCAGTCCCAAAATAGTATGGTCTGTCTTGTCCTTGCTGGTCTTTCAAAATGGTGAGCTGTTAAATTAAGTAACATCTCCACAACTACCTGAAAGGAGGCTGTCATTCTCTTCTCCCTGACAACAAGGCTGAGGACAAGAAGAAACAGTCTCAAGTCGAGTGTGGGTGGTTTAGATGAGCTATTGGTAAAAATTTACTCACCAAAAATGGTGGAGTCACCATCCCTGGAGGGATTTAAAAGATGCATGGATGTGGCACTCAGGGGCATGGTTTAAGTGCTGGATTGAGGGTTGGACTTTGTGGTCTTCAAGGTCTTTTCCAACCTAAATGATTCTGTAGCTCTTATTCTGGTTAGTTTGTCTGACCTGGATCAGAACAGTACCTGCATCTGTCTTGCCAAGTGTTGTAAATTACATAGAGATTTCTTTCAGAAGTGATGAATTTCTCAGTGATGGTTTATGGATGTACTTCGATTTTAAAGAAAGAATTGCCTTGTCTTTCTACATCTGTTAGTGGAGAGTTCAAAAGCACAAAATAGTTTTCAAATGGGGTTTTTTACTGAAACTTCATCTCTTTTCAAACTGTTGGTTGAACATATACATGGTTGCCTAATGCACCTGCTCTATTGGTTTTAGGAATTTGGATGTGACTGCCTGTCCCTGATGCCAGACACTGATGCTTGCTATTTCAGCTTTTCTGTAATGCAGCTTTCTGCAACATTGGAAAATTATGAAATGAAATAACAGAAATGAAAATTAGAATTGCTGTACAGAAGAGAGCAAAACATCAAGTGCTTGATAATGTCGATTTTGCTTATTAAAGAATTTGTTTTAAAAACCCCCAAAGGTCTTAAACACATACCGGATGACTAAGACTGTAATTAAAGCAAGTTGTTTGAGTCTATAAAGCTACGTTTATGTTATGATTGTGTTACTCCCCAGGTCAAAGCTACAAAACAGACAATTAGAAAGAAGGTTTCGGCTGTCTGAGAGCTTTAAAAGACAGGCAGTCACTGATGTTGTGAAATTTCATTCCTTAAACACAGTAGGAGTATAATACTCTAAGTGAAGCAAGAAATTTAAATTATTTAATTGTAGAGTAATGCCAAATTACTTGTTCCTGCTTTTTTCTTTGTACTACAAATGGTTATAAGGATATTACTGGCTGTTTTTCAGGGTTTTAGCTGCAGTAAATCTGCTATTTCACGTCTTTTTGTTCTCCTTTGATGACTGACACCTTCAGACAGGAAAGTGTTAAAAACTTGTTCTAAGTTTTTTTGCAGGCAAAGCTCGCTGTTGCCTCTGTGCCTGTCTGCTCCATTTTGAGTAAATCCCCAAGGAGGCTGAACTGTACATGTTGAGGGAACTCCAGAACTGAACATGGTGGGGCGGAAAAAGCTTGACTTGTGCAATAAATATGCAAAATTTGAATCATGGGACGCACCAGACATGTTCTTGAATCCTTGCCCTGCCAGCTGTGCGGGCATAACTAGTACAATAATTTTATTTGACTTTTCAGGGATGGTGAGCTAATAAGAAGTGAAACTCGGGGAGAAATTGTGGCCATTGGTTGAGATGAGATCTTCTTGCACTGTCCTCTGTCACCAGGCAGTTCTTAAGGTCAGACTTCATGTGAGGTAATCAAGTGTGAGATGAAATCACTAGAAGCAGTCCAGAGGAGGTGAGATAAATGTTCCTTCCCTCTCTGTGACACCAAGTTCACTGTGAAATGGTTCATGAGGATCCTGCTGATTCGAGAGAGCCGATGCTGGCCAGTAACCTTTTCATTTGGCAATGACTCCAGTGTTCTGCTTGTCTGCCTTCAGCTTTCATAGAGGCAGGGCCTGAGAGATGTTTCTGAGTGTGAATAAGTGGCACAGTGGCCTTTCAAGTGCATAAGGGACAGCACCATTGCATGCTTTGGAAAGCTGTTTTTCTGATGCTCTAGATTCATTCTGTTTTGACTGCAGATTGCTCTGCTTTGTTGGCAACATTCCATGTTGAACTAGTATGTCCTGTGAGCTGCATCCACGTTAAAATCTTGGGATGTAAAGAAAAAGCATGTTTTGTAGTATTTATTTGCTTAGGTACTAGAATTGCAATGCTTACCTTGCAGGAGTTTTCAGTTTTGCTAGTGACTTGTCTTTGATGGGTTATGGAGTTTGATGTTGACCATAACATAAGTAGTTAAGGTAAAATGGCCCTGGAATTTGCAATGATGTGAATTAAAAAGTCCTGTGATGAGATGATTAAAGTGGTTGTTGCCTGCATATGGAAGTGTAGGCCAGCTGTTTAGTAACCAAGTTGACCTGTTCTTGTCATATACATGAAGGAATGAGAGAGGTTCTTGACAATAAAGAGAAGTTCTTCAGAAAGACAAAACCATTAGAGCTGTATCAGCTGAAGGTACATTGATGGAATGGTAGGGTATCATGCAAAACTCTGGGAAGAGGTTCCCAGCTTCAAATGCTGTTTACCCAGGTGCCATGCAAGTACTGTAAGGAATTGTATTTTACACTTGCTGGCTGCTCTGTTTTGGCTGTGGGAATTAAAACTGGGCCCTATGTGCTATTCAGAGCTGGACATGGGAAAAGTGGCTCACTGGAGACTGCAAACTGCATGCAAAGACAGGGTTGCTCAAATTCACTCATTGAAGCTTAGATCTTGGGATGGAAAATTTTTATTAAGGCCAGCCAGTAAGGCATCCTTTTGGATTTGACTAGTATTTTTAATGAGGCTTGGGGGTTCCAGATCCATTCAAGACTTCCTGTATACCACTCCTAATGAAAGACTGTGTGGAAATCTGCTTTTGAAACCTTATGGTAGTGATTTTTTAAATTTTTTTTCTTTTTTAAAACCCCAAAGCTGAGGAAGACTTCTAACAGCACAAGTAAAAAGCCTTCTCTGAAGCAAGTTCATTTATTATGAAGTTTTATTCTATTTTTATTATGGTACTGCTTAGCACTGCACTCTATTGTCAGGTTTCTGAAGTGTTCTTTTTAAATTGAAGTCATAGCCAAGGGGAGTCTAAATTATGTGAATATTGTCAAAACCACTGTTTAAACCCTAGAGGAATTACTGCTTGCTTCCTGTTGATAAATATAATTTAAAATCCATGGCCTTGGAAAGAACAGAGGGACAGCCTGCATAAGAAACTTTTTAAAATTTTTTTTTTCTTTTAGAAACACTTAACTCATACAGAGACAGAAATCGTGTTAGTTTCAATTCAGTTTTCTTTTTTGACTGTTTTATGTCCTCTTTTAACCTATTTTTGATGCTTAAGAAGGCTCTTATTTTTCTGCTTAGGAAAACTCTTGTTTTTTTCATCTTAGAACTGAGTACTATTTTATTGGACTACATGAGGAAAATGAAGGTATTTTGCGTTTAATGGCTTTCTATAGAAATCTAATTGGATAATGATTTTGTCTTCATGGGTAAAAACTGGGCATCACAGCTCTCTCCTGGAAAAGACAGGTGAGGGGGTACATGGGCCTGCTTTACCCAGGCTGCTCATAACCACAGAGGGACAGAAACCAGAAGCTGTTGTGGAAAATGCCAAGCAACAAGGTGGACTTCATTTGATTGTGAGGTTACCAAGTTTTTTGGGTTCAATTTGGCTGATTTTCTGCCCCCCATGCAATGGAGTCATCTTGTCAAATGATGTAGGGAGCTTGGTAGCCACAGTGCCACACCAGGCTAGTGGCAGAGTTAGGTAAAGTTTCCAGTGTTGGACTATTTGGGAGTTTTACACATGTTGTCCAGGATTTCTGTAGCTGACTGTGCAGAAATTGACAATTTTTAGTAACAAAACACCATTACGACAGATTGAGTCTTTTTTGTTTTGCTTTTTTTGTTTGATTTTGAGATGAGCGGCAAGATGGTTTCACTGCTCACCTACTTCATGTGGGCACCCTTGTTCTGATTCAGGCACAAGCCCTAGAACAGTATTTTAACTCTGTGCCTGTGTCTCAGTTGTTTTCCTGTTCAATTTGAAAGTGAATTAATTGGTAGCCTATATTAATACTTGTTTGCATAAGGAATGCATGATTTTGATATGCTTCTACATGGATTTGCTAGCTGTCTGTTGGATTAAATATTTAATATGTTAATTTCTGGCTGCAGTTGAGTATTGTCCCAGATCAGCACAGCTTCTCTGAGTTGTAGGTCTATCTAGAGATTATCCCTTTGTTAAAATTATTGATAGTATTTTAATGTCTGTTCTGTTCTTTGTGATATTCTTCTGCAAGAAGAGATTTGGCTGTGCATCACAGAAAACTCTTTGTATCAAGTTATGTAAAACTAGCTGAAGAGTTCTTCTGTAGCTGTACCCAGCCTAAAAAGTGCTACTAGGGAATTCAGTATTTTCAGCTGAAGAAGGATCTGGAAGTAGTTTACAACCATGAGTGAATAGCCTTTCACACCAGTTTTTGCAGATGGAAGATCTACACTGGACTTCAAATTGGGATGCCCAAGCCACGTAAACAGCATTTTTCCTGGTAAGGCTGCTGGCAAAAGACAAAACCCAAAACCCACACCATTAAAATGGCATTATGGGATAACTGAATTTATTATTGGGAAGATATGAGGCTAACTCATTTGTGTTCTAGCTATGTGGATACACTTATCAATTGCTTTTTTATTATGATTAAAACTTGAATTACTTGAGTCCTGAAATGCTTCTTGTTGGTAATGTCTCTGAAGTCCTGCCTTGGAAACTGGAGTGTTCTAACACTCCAACAAAAAAAGCTGAAACAAATTGGCTATACCTCTCCAAAAGATGATTAGGCAGAGCAGACCTTAGGATGGAATGTCTATAGGTATATGTACAGTGAGTTTGTTTTAGCATTAACTGCTATTAAGTTTGAATTGCAGGACTGGAGCATATTTGTCCTTTTCTATCTCCCAAATATCTAATTCATTTGACAATGTTGTGCTTCCTGGAAGATAGAATCCATATTGGCTGGCTTCACATGTTTTGCTCAGGATTACTGGATATACTTTAGAGAAGCCTCTTACTTTTGAGCTCAGTACAGTATCAGCTATCTTCTTGAATTGTTAAACTGGGACACGGGGAATATTAGATGCTTATTTACAAAAATAGGCCATAGTTTTCAGGCCCATTTTCAGGGCTGTTTTTTTAATAGCATCATCACCATGTGTTACATGTTGGCTGAGGTCACACTGCAACTGGGAAAGGATTTTCTCTTTTTATTGAACTTTTAAGTGGTTTTTTATTGTTCACATAAATATTGGTTTCAATTCTTTTGAAAGACTGAGTTCAAATAAAGGAAAGAAAAGCAGCAGTTTTTTTTCTTTTTTTCCTGTTTGCTTACCAGAAGTTAAGGTGAACTGTCATGTACCTACTTCTTCAGCACTGGAAGCATCATCAGTTTTGTGCGGTTCCCTGCTTGAGGAGGGTGGGAATATTTACAGTGGTGCTGAATTAAATTTATGAACTAATGAGACACTTGCAGTTCATGCCCTTTTGCCTTCCTATGCGCTTGTCGTGGGGTACTTATGTCAAATATTCTGTAATTTGGAGTGCCCTCTTTATAGGTGTGCTCCATTCATTTTTGAGACTTGCAATGTTTGCAAAAATAGAATCAAATTGTCATGCTAAACCTCAATTGGTTTTGTAAAATTTACAGTGGCTTGTAGAGGCATATGGGACTTCCCCTAGTTATGTGAAAACAGCCCAGTTTGTGAGAAGATTAGGCCTTGTTGCTTTGGGCTGAAAAGGAGTTCTATCAGTTATCAACTGAAATGAAGTTTATTCTTTTGAAAGCATCAGCTGGATTTTTAAAATGATTCTTGTTTTTGAATTCTAACAAGAGGTGCTGTTTTCCCAAATTCTGCTTTCTGCTGTCAACTTGAGTTGTATATGAACTTTGTTCTCTTCTTGTGAGGAGAAAATGACTATTATCAAAGTAGTAATCAAAAAGAAGAAAGAATGGAATGCCTCATCTCAACTTCTCAAACAACAGCTCCCGCTCCATGGTTTTCCATTTCTTAAGTGTTTCAAAAACCTCCTCTAGATTTTAAATCCTTTATTGGTCCAGATCTCTCTAGAAGGAGAGCTTCTCTTTAGGCTACTGTGATATATCACTTGGATCTCTCTGCAGCAGTGGCAGCGATTCTGCTTTGAGGTTTTGAGAAAGCTGAAGGACTCCTTTTCATTCCTTTCATCCTTAGATAACAGTGGAAGTGTTTTATGTTGTAGATAAAGTTTTCTCAGGTGGAGGGGGGAAGACAGCTGTTAGTCTAGATGGAAGAAGTAATTAGATTTTAAGGATACTAAAGGAAGGCAGATCTGTGACCTCTCTGAGCTAATTGTGTGGAAGAGTGGTAGCAGAGCAAGTGGGTATTACTGGAACCTGACAGCCTATGGGTTGATGGCTTCATGGAAGCTGACTCTTGGCAGACAGAAGCTGCTTGCTGAGCTTGCAGCTGGCTGGTATTATGTATTTGCAGCATTATAATAGTGCGTTTGCTAGGTGCAATGTTGCACGTAACAAAGGGACCTTGTTGAAAATATCTGGAGACCTCTCTCTCTTTTCAGGCAGAGCTGGGTTCTGCCATCCTTGCAGCTCAACTTTTGTGTGTGTTTCACATCCAGTGATGAGTTGTTTGAATGAGGTCTGACACATCTTTTCCCCAGTTGTCACTAGCCATTTGCCTGACTTGAACTGGGGTCATTATATTGCCTGGAGTGATTGCTTTCTCAAGGACTGAAGCTGTCAAAGAACAAAGCCCTTTGGTGCTATGAAAATTAGCCAGCATCTCAAACTGCTCAAGTGGAGCCTTGTTGCTGAAGTAGTTTGCTCAGAGCATTTACTTGACTCCTTCCTAGTGGTAAAGCTTGTTAGTAAAATCAACAACTGTCCTCATGCGATAACAGGATAACCAGAATTATTTTTCTACTGGCTTGAATAAGGACTCTGCTTTCTGTTTGCTGCAATTCTACTCTTTTAAGCTGTCTCTTCAGTTTTGGACATCATCAGTAGCATAGGCTCAAATCCTGGAGGTTACAGTTACCTTTGGGGCTTGGTTTGGAGTGCTATCTATTGATTGCACCATTCAAAGTGTTGTGGATTTTTTTTTTTTTTTCGTTTGAAGATGCTGGTTTTATTCTGTCACCTAAAGATTCAGTGAAATAAAATGTTATGTGTTTTTCTCTAAGAATAACAGAACTCAGGTTTCTATATTGTGGGGAATTGCTAAACATGAGCACAAAGCACAGTTGGTCTTGAAGGATCTGGAGAGCTGTCATTCCCAATACTGCATGGAAAAGGATTTTTAGTTTATTATAAAACCTAAGCCTTTGACCACTGTGGGTGGTGTTTGAATGTACTATCTGGGATTTAGGTCCACTATCAAGAATGATCTTTAGCTTTAATCAGACATGTCTTCCTTCCAGTCTCAACCATGCTGCACTGCGGCTTAGTGTTGCCCTGTAATTGTCAAGTTTAGCGCTGGCATGTGTTTTCTTGAAGTTAATTGTTGTTTCTTGCAAATGTTTTGGGAGTTCAGAATGTTAATATGGTGATTATTTCCTGATGAAAAACAGGTCAAGCCAAAAGCAGATTGCAAGCTCACATCACCTTGCACCCAAATGAAACTCTCTATGTGTTCAGCTAGCAGTGAGGCAGATGTTGCTTGGATTTACGACTTCTCACAGCCATCTGGATTAAGAAGTACATTTCTGCAAGGTCCAATGTCACTGAAACAGCTGCAACTGCACTGTATATTCAAAATATGCTGGCATCTGTGCTGAAATTAGAGATGGTGCTTATTCCAGCCAGGAGTAAAAGGAATTGGGCAAGGGTTTGTGTCTATTCATGGGCTTTTGTTTTGTTTACTTTGTGTTAATTGGGGTTTTTTTTAAGTTCTGTTTGCCCAGAAAAGTTTGCTCAAACTACATCAAGGTCATCAGTTAATGGATGCTCTTTTAATAGAATATTTGGATATTTACTGAACTTGAAATACATAAATTTAAAGTCTATCATATCCTAGTTGAAAGGACATATTTAAATGGAATGCCGAATTGAAATGTTATTGGGAGAGAAGCCAGGAAATGAAGAATTATAATTCTGATATGGACTAAATTGGAAATCCTGCTTGCTTTGTGTCTGTACAGTGCTTTTGATTAAGGAATCAATTTCTTGTTTATTCATGTTTTTTTCTGAAAAATTCATGGGCTTGAACTTATGCTTTTACTTTAAAAAAAATAGACCTTTCTAAGAGATGTAAGAACCAATAACATATGAACAGGGAGTATAAGTAGCATTTTTTTCTAACCTGATACTAAGCTTGAAATAATACTGATTTGAGTTATCAGTTGATTTAAACTAGTGGTTTAAATCTGGGTGAAGCAGTGCAGTGAGCAGATTGACATTTTGTTGCTGTTAAAGGAAAATAAGTCAACCTGCTCCTTCAATTCACCCTTGGTCACAATGGTGTGGTTCTGTGTGTTTCTCCTGATGGTTTTTTGAATTGATTTGTCCACTAAGTTACCAGAAAACTCGTTGTATTACTGGGTTAGTTATCTTCAGGCTAATACTTGTTGTAGCTTATGGAGAGTCTCATGAGTGAATACCAGAATGAAGTGTGCAGCAGTGAAAGTGGCAATACAGGGGGAGAACAAAAACCCTAGATACTGTGATATATCTACATATGGATGGCAATTAGACTGGCACAGCTACCTTTATTCCTTCACCCTGAATTTATGGGATTTTGTGGCAGGCTGCTCCAGAATTCCTCACTCCAGATACATCTCTGCCATGGCTAGTTTAAGAGCCTTGTAAGTCATTTTAAGGCCTCTTTTAGATGTTTAATAGTGAGCGCTTTGAGGAAATGAAATCATAAAAGGGTAGAATGGTATGGGTTGGAAAGGACCTTAAAGATGATTGCATTTCAATCCCTCTGCCCTGGGTGGAGACAACTTCCCCTACAAGGTTGCTCAAAGCCCCATCTAGCCTGGCCTTGAATAATTAAAATGTGAACACAGATCAAGTAAAAGATAATACAGTGCATACTGGAGTAACTAAACTAGCTTGTAGCAGTTTTAAACACAATTTAACTGTGGTTTTTTAATTTGTATGTGTTGCACATTATAGTGCTTTTTTAGGTTGGGTGTCATTTTGGAGTTTGAAGCTGTGATGTTTGGCACTCTTACAGGTATAAGCTGGAGTTTTGGCATTAGAAGAGTTACATAGCAGTTGCTTTGGTGTTGTGGTAAAATAAGTACTAACAGAAAAGCAAAAATTACTTGGTAGAAAATTTAACAGCTTAGGTAATGAAGGCCCTACAGGTTTTTGTCACTTATTTCCAAAGTGTTGCCCATTAGTCATGGAAAAACAATCTGTAGTAAGTATTGCAGTATTGCCAAGTATGTTCTTGCAGAACCTGATGTGCTGTAGTTTGATTTCTCTTTTTGGCGTCCTACCTGTTTTAATAGAGTAATTTTTCTCCAAGTGTAATATACTAGACACAATCTCTCTGCTCTCTGCACCTAGTTTGTTCTAATTTAGAGGGTTCTTCTGGAGATGAAAACAGTTTTCTCATTTCATCATATATGGTCCATCTTGATAGAAACCATGGCTAATAATGATGATGATGATCAAATTCCCTGTGCAGTACTTTTCATGAGGAATAATGCAGTTGAACTTCTTAGCTGCAGCCCAAATGGTGGACTTTGAAATGGTATTTTAAATCCCAGATCATCCCATCTTCTGCAAATGGAAAGGCTGAGAGCAAGGGATGGAGGGCTCTCTCTTGGCTCAGGCGTCATTGCTGATCTGCACAATTCAGGGGTCAGAACCTCGGACTGTTCTGTTCTGGATTCAGAGGCCAAAGTCAGCCTGAGTGAGCCGTGGGTCTGGTTTGTGGATCTGTGGAGGTGCTGTCCAACTGGCAGTCGATTTAGGCTGGGCTGGTCTGGCAAGTGCCCACGTTTGACCCCCATGTCCTTGAGGGCTGCTGCTCTTGAGTGTGTGTTAAACTGTTTGTGCATGAAGGAAGCATCTTTGACAGATTGGCTTTCCAGCTTTTGGCTCCTGTTGCAGCCCAACACAGAGGAGCGGGAATGGGAATAAGAGACTTATCCTAGAATTGTCTGTCACCGTGTGGTACTGAAATGTAGCCTGATTTCTCACTAATCTGAAAATGAGAGTGAGCTTATTTGTTGACCTTATATGTGATAACTTACGTTTTTTATGCAAAATAGGGTGTTTGGGGATTTGTATTTAATGAGGCCAGAACTGGGTCAAAATTAACACCTAGAATGGAGGGAGCCTAAAGGCTTAAGAGGAGTTTGCATCTGGCAGTGCAGAAGCAGGGTGATCTCAGTATGACAGCACTTTCTTCTACTTGGCAAGCCATATCAGGTTATTTAACCCATTGGTTAAGTAAAAGGTAAGTGGCAAGTGGCACCTTTTACTTATCTTGTCATGTTTTGCCTAATATGGTCTTTGATAACTGCTTAAAGGCAGAAAATTCTGTCTTTGATCTAGGACTCAGATGTTTTTATTCCTAGCAACATTTTATTGGTGAATGAAGATGTTAACACATAACTCCTGCTGTTTTCTTACTGCCTTCTTGTGCTATTGCTTAACCCATAATAAATAATCTTTCAGAACAACACTGTCTTTGCAAACTAGCAAAACTGTTTTATGTATTACAGCCATGACAGTGATGACAATTTTAGTGACTTAACTCTTGAGTTTTAGGCACAGTTTGTTTCAGTTTATGTACTGTAGAAAGGTGCTTTCACAATGCAATTACTCTAAAACACGCCACTTTTTCCTGGCAAAATGAATGTTGTGATTATATCTATGTATCAACTCACAGCCATTATGTGAAAGTGAGGGGCTCATATAGTCAGTATGGCTTCATTTCAGGCTGAAATTCTGTTACACCCAAAGAATTAGTCATGAATGACCTCTTGAAGTTTAAGTAGTGCTTGGCACTGCTCTCAGGAAGGTTTAGCAGCAATTTGTGCAGAGCCTGGAGCAGCTGAAAGGAGCTCAGTACAGCTGCCTGCAGTTGCTTGGGCACGGCAGCCTGTCTTCAGGCTCTGCAAAGCCCTGTCTCTGTGCTTAAAATCTGGGAGACTTCAACTAGGCTGTTGAAATCCTGTGTTCTTTGTGCTGGGATGCTGCAATAGGAAGCCAGGCAACTCCTTCTGTTAGATCCAGCTCTCTGTAAAGCTACTGTGCTGCTCCGGAGCTTTATGTGAAAGAAAACCCCGAGTCAGGAAATTTCTAAAGGCACTCGCCTCAAGCTGTGTTTTTTGCCCTTGTCTGCCAGTAAGGGTGCAGCTCCATGTAGTACTTGCTGCTTGTACAAAATCCTGCCATTTGTTGCCTTGTTAGTTGTGCTGCTGGTTATAGGGCTGCCTTATACTTAGAGTAGATCCACACAGTGCTGGAGGGATGTTGTTCCTTCTTACATAGCATGATTTCACCAGCTGAAGGTCTGGAGTATGTGCACACTTTAGGACATGTCCATAATGTGCATTTCCAGCTTTCACTCTCTTATATTTGCAGAAGAGATGTTTTCATTTTAATTGTGGGTAGGTTTATGTTTTAATAAGCTTGTCATAGGAATCATTTCACAACATCTACTGTGCTTTGAATTAAAGTTAGCTTTTCAAGTGATTTCCATGTCTTCAGGAATGGCAGGATGGTAAGATTTATGTTCTCCATTAAACACTTCACATCAAGGCTGAATGGGGCAAGTAGCTATGTAATTATTATCTGTGGTTAATAAAGGGAGCCCACATTCAATATTCTGTGAAGGAATGTGCAGGATTTATGGATGTTTTCCCAGCTTGCTGTGTTTGACATTTGTCAGGGTCAAATGCAAGTGGCATTGATGCTAAGACAGGCTGTTGCAGTTGCTGGGCAATATGTGACCCATGAGAGATGCTGCTGCTCTCTGGGGCTCCAAGTGAGCTGTGCTGGACATCAGCCCAGGGAGAGGAGGATGCCACAGCCACTCTGCTGGTGATAAGCACTGGGGACAACTGTCATAGGAACAGGCTTATTCTCTTCTCTTGCACTTCCTTTCCTTGTGGCCCTCATGGCCTTCTTAGGAACTGAAATTGTGATAAGAGTGGCAAATGTCTGGGAGGCCTCCTGGTCCCTCTCCTGTGCTTTATATGCTCCTGTGTCCTGGATATGTGGAAGTGGAAACCCTTCCATATTTCGGTTTACCACAGTGGAAAAACTGTTTTAATGATAATGGCGATACAATTTCAGTATATTCACTGATTAGTCTATTATGATTTTCAGAAAATAAAAATAGGAAATTAAATAGACCAAGACACATCAACCTTGAATCTAGCCTCTCTATCTTCACCTAGCTTGGCATTGCATTAACAGTACTTGATGTCTGCAATTTGGGTTTGTAGAAATGTTCCAACTTAGCAGTTGTCAAAAATTTTTAGGCTTTTCTATTAACTTTGAGTTGAAGTGCGAGATTGTGTAATTATCTATTTAAGAACATATGGCTGGAGCATCTTATGGTGCAAAAACTCTATTAACATAATTGCTATTCTAGACTCAGGTTCACCTTTGCCATTGTTTCTTTTAGAGTTCAGCTGCTATAAGGTCTAAAGACATGATGGATGGTGGTGCCTGAGGATCAACTATGTGAAACACTTTTTTGGGGTGCTATATTAAAAAAAAACTAGTTTACTAAAAAAAAAAAGCTAAAAAAATCCCTAAAAAATGAGGTAGAATCAAAATACTGTATAAAGTTCAATTTCAGATAATAAATATTCAAAAGCTGTTACAAGAAGCTTGAAATTGACACAAGAAATGTAATAACTTGGGATTAAATTACCTGGCATAGTTTTTATGGCATAGCCCAGAAGTAGTGGGAAAAGATATTTGAAAAGGTTTGTATGGAAGAAAATTATTATTTTGGGTTTCCAAGTAAAAGCAACACATTCTGCTACATTAATATGGCTACTGAAATGTTTATTTACATTTTACCCGGCTAAAAAATGAATGTAAGAAATGTCTTAATTGGAAAAAACCTGGTTTTCTGTTCAAGGCTTTTTTGCTGTGTTCTTCTACAGTGCCTGTGTTCTGAAATCAAGAGCTGTGATGAAATGAGCATATTGACCTAGGCATAAAAATATTGTTTTTTCTCCTGGAAGCAATTTTCCTGTTTAAGTGCTCATTTAAAAAACCCAAAAAACAGAGGGGGTAAGGGGCCCTTTATGGCATGTGTGTTTCTTATGGGCACATATGTTTCCAGTGGTTTCCTTTTTCAGAGCTGGGATACCAACACTATTCCTAGTGATGAAAGAGTCAGCCTTGAAAATTTAGTTTGTGTATGTGTAACCTTGTGGATATGATACTGCTGCTTGACATTCCTAGCCAGTTTCTTGGATTAAATTCTAGCTGCATTAAAGGGAGTGCTCAGTGTCTTTCAATTTATTCACAGCAAAAGAGTTTAAATGGTACCTGTAGTTCTCAGCCTTAATGTATTGATGTGGATAAGATGTACTGGAAAGCTGATTGTCTTACTTAAGGGCTTCCTTGTGTGAGAAACTTACCTGGAGAGAAGTTGTGTGGTAAAGAATTAACCAAGACTGATTGTGCATATCCCTGACAATTGTGAGAATGATTAGTTGGAACAAGCGTAATTTAATTTTCTCTTCCTCAGAAATTATTGCATTTATATTGGGCCCTTAGAGAGAAATCACAGCTACCAGCTGAAGAAAACTTAAAGTCCTAGTTTTGGCTTCACTTCTTTGGTTTATTGATATTAGAAAAATGAAACAAAGAAGCCCTCCAGAAGTGCCTCATTCTCTCTGGAAATGACACTTGGAGTCAGATCTTTTAGGGATCTTCTGTACATAGAAATACTTGCTGAGCTTTATCCTTACTGCTCCTATGGCCATTCCTTCCCCTCCTCCTGGTCTCTTCATTAACATCTCTGCTCAGGATCCCTGTCCACAGGTCTTGTGTGTTTAGACAGTCTTCCTGTGCCCATGGCCAGAATGATGCTGAGCTGGTTTTGTGCAAGAAGATGAGGCTGGTGTTGCTGTCAAGCCTTTCTTTTGCTTGGTACAGGCCATGAGTACCAGTTTCCTGCAGAAGAAAGATAATTAGAGATAAGAGCATCTGAATAGAATTATAGGTAGCTTGTTTTTTATTTTTATAAGTTTTTATGTGACACAGTGCTGGTCTCAACCCTGCTAGCTCCACAGCACTGGGCTAAGGAGTGGGCTGAATCCCAGAAGTTTAATATTCAGGGTTCAGCTTAGCTGGGGGAGAAAGCTCTGCAGCACAGGTTTGTAATTGGCATGGGCCGAGGCAAGAACGAGGGAGAGGTCTTCTGTGTGGGTTCCACAGTTTAGCTCTCAGGAGGGTCCAGGAACAGAAGACAGAAATTCAGGATGTTCGAGGGTTTTTAAAATAGGGGAGGGTACAAAAACTTGAGTCAGTAGGGGGAAAACTGGGGAGGAGCATAATGTGGGATTCACAATTTACAAACCAATGGGGAACACAAGGGGACGGGAGCAGATCCTGCAAACTAATGGGGCTTCGGAGGACACAAAAAGGACAGGGAAGTCTCTGGAACAAGTGTTAGTTATGAGGAGGGATTGACAGCTGTGGGGAGGAGGAATATCCAACATTCTGGACAAGGAGGCTGGTTAGGGTAAGGTGGAGATGGGAGGTGGGAGGATACAACTTAAGGAGAAACCAACTGTAGGGGGGAAACAGATCGAGCCATCTGGAATAATAATACATAATAAAGCATGCTGCAAAGTTTACCAAATGTCAAATACAGTTAGCTGATTTTGTTTTAGTTTGAAGTCCACAGCAACGTGATAAAGACAAGAATCAACTTAGTGGAAGCTGTTGCTTTCTGTCAAGTTTTTTGAGTTGAGGACTAGATTGACGGACAAAATCAACATTGCACAGCTTTATCCTCTGTTTTCCCTCGAACTGTTTTCCCAGAAAGATGAAGGCAGTAGAGGGTCTAGGACTTGGGCTCTGTGAAGACTTAGGGATACAGGGTTCCACACCTAATGTAGTCAGTGAGTAGAGAGAGCTGGTACCTGCAAGCTTCCCTAAAACAGGAATTTGGAAGAAGTCTTTAGGGCTACCAGAAAAAGGGAGAAAATAAGCCTTTTCCCTTCAAGTTCTAGGGGAGAAGGAAGTGGTGTTTATTCCCACTTTGAGTAGCAGTCTGGGACCAGTTGGGAATGGTATTCCTTACCAACTGATATGAGGTCATTCATCTCCGGGTCCTGGCTGGTGGAGATTTAGTGGTGTTTGACGGAGAGAACTGAAAATGCAGCTCTAGCCACGTTACTGTGTCACCCATATAATTGTACCAGGTTGTCTGTAAGCTCCCAATGTCCTGAAGTGTAGCTGGGGTAGATGTGACAAAACAAAATGGTTTCATTTTTCATGTGTATCACTTGGAAATGTTCAGCTGGTGGGTTCTCCTCACACCTTACCAGATGTGATTACACATTACAGCATCTCAGTATGATAAACATGCCCTTCTATAACACTGAAAAGTCACTGTTAGCTGACTTAGAAATTATTGGTAATATGATGGATATAGTGGGTATGGAAGTCAGTGTTGTAAATATCCAACTGAGTATAAATATTGTACTAGTTCTTTAATGTGTTGTTATTTTATTATACCCTAGGTAGTTGGTTGCCCTTTATGCTGTGTCATTTTGATCAGTTTCCTGGGGAATATCTTATACTTCATTCAATGTTTAGGGCACAGAACTTACAGTGAGATGGTGTATGAAGCAATAAATGCCTTTTTGAGGGTGGCTAAATGTCAGAGCAGTGATGAGGCTGCTAAATGAGAGAACTGTTAGTTGAAGAGCTTTTTTTTGGGGAAGCATTTTTCTGGTTTGCTCTAGATGGAAAATAAACTGGTAAATGGAAGCAGGAGAAACAGTGTTCTATTTATTTTTATTTTAGATTGAGAACATAAACTTTGCTGCTCACTAAGTGTCTCTGTGTGCCAACTGCTCATAAAAGTCTGTCTGGAAGGGTTTGGCAGCGTAGCACAGGAGGACTCATTAAAACCACAAAGGAGCAAATGTGTAACACCGTGTCAGCATCGTTCACGTATCTATTTGTGGGAGATGCGTGCCTGTGTGTTTGTAGCGCTTTGTGGACATGTATCCTTGTGTTCACACACAATTGGAAGCCACTACATAGATGGGAGCAGATTTTGAAACAAGATTACTGTGGTTTTTTGATGTCTGTAAAGAAAAAAGGAGTTGTATGTGGCTTTTTTGGGGAGTTGGTATTTGGTTTAGGGAGGGTGTGCTATGGCTGAAGTTCTCCTTAGTCGTTTATAATGTAGTCTGGAAAGTTTTTGATTTACTGTTTGAGAACAGTGCTAAAACTATGACTTCTAGGGCTTAGTTTTTTTCTTCTCCTTTTTTTTAGATCTATAATTACAGCTTCAAGTTGGCATATGAAGCCCCTATGAAGGTAATAGTTGGCTCTGTAAAAGGTTTCTAAGCAGTTATGTTGCAATAAACATTGACATTTCCAGAACACTGTATGGCTTCATCATCTTTAATCCTGTGCTTTCAGCTGCACTCTTCTTTTATATAATAATAGTCATGAATGTGTTTTAATTTTATGCTGAAAAATCTTTGGGGAAACTTAATTGCTGTTATCTCTACTTCAGCATTTGACTTAGTTGTTTCAGAAACTGTAAGCTGCCTTTTTATGACTGAAGAAGAAGGAAAATGCAGAAGGGCTAGATAATGGCTATTTAACCTTAACTTGCTCATGGTCATGCATCAAAATCACTTTGTTGCCAGTGAGATTTTAGAGTATTTTATCAAAAAAACCTCTAAGTGCAGTATGAACCAACAACCTAACAAACCCCAGAATTGAATGCTAAAATGTTGACATTTTTGACATTGTTGCTTTGTTTCTTTTTCTCGGGAAACAGATGTGTTTGCGATTTGTCACAGTCCACATTGATGGTGAGATAAGTTTAACCTAATTTTGCGTAGTCTGCAATAAACCTTCACTCAGTGTTTGCTTATGTATGGTTTTGTCAGCAGACTGTACCTTCTCACTTGGATTCTTCACACACATGGGCTCTTGAGGCTGTGCATCAGAACATGCTACATGATCTTTTCCTTGAGGATGAGCTTTTGTCTGATAGAACCGCTCTCTCCAGATACGGTTGCACAAAATTACTTGGCCATTGTGTCACAGGCTTAAAACACTTGTAAAAGAATTAGGATAGTGTTCTTGCAACAGTTCAATTTATGGGGTTTTTTTTAGGCAAATTCAAATTCTCAGAGGTGAAAATGATAGGACTTTATGCAATTTTGCAAGAAGTCTGAAGTGATCCCTATTGGCCTTTTGCTTGCCCTAAAGCTATCTGTGTGGTGTGCTTTCTGCATATTTCCAAATGTTTTCAAATAATTTTTACTGGGGATTTTATTTTGTTTTCTTTTGTTGTTGCTGTGGGAGTATAGCAAAGTAGAGCAATGTCTTTTGTAGGAAGTTACTTAAATAAAGGCCAAGGTAATTTTAGGAAAAAATTGAGCAAGTTATAAAAAACTAGAAGAATTGAGTGCATTCACAAATGCATTATGCTGAAGGAATTGATAAAAATTCATTAAACACAATTGCCCATTTGTTCAGAAAAGTCCCGGAACAGGCCTAGCAGAAGCTTGGAGGCATGATTATGAGTTTGCCCTGTTCTCAAAGAATTCCCTGCTTATTTTCCTTGGCTTGCTGTCATAAATTCACACAGTGCCATGTGGATCTTTGCGTAGATGCAACAATAATTGTGTAGTTTATTTATTTAGGCATTTAAAATTTTTAATTTTTTGGCCTCTGTTGTATTGTAAATGTGGTTCTGTCCAAGTAGTCTGGTTAGGAAATTGAGAGTTTGAATTTTTGTAAGACACTGACAAGACTGGAGGGATAAGCAATACTGTTTCTCTGGAAGACAGCAAAGATTTCAAAAAATTTTTATTCTTGCCTGCTTTCTTTATTGTGTAGCATTTTTAAATAATAGACTATTGGAATGAATTTTGAAGCAAATTGAGGCATCTATCTTGGTGATGGTCAAGTCTGATATTAATTTCATACACAGTAGCCAAAGGTGGCCTGTGAAATAGCCTTAGTATTCAATGAAAGGTAGGTATTTTAAAGCATATTTTAGAGCTTTTCACTTACCACTAATTTAACAATAAATTTTAAGCTTGCTGTTTATAGCCAACATGTGCTACCTTAGACTTCAGTATCAGTCACCATGTTTGAGACAAGTGAAATATATCAAAACAAAATTTAGATGTAAGTGGAGAAGTATTTAGGGCCTGTTGATGCTATGATCAATAGTTTCTGGGTTCATTGCATTTCAATGATCTGACTTTGCAGAGGCACTACTCACTTTGCTTTGAATGTAGAGTGTGATACTTAAATATTTGAGAATCCAAAAGACTGGTAGTTTCTGCAGCTGGACACGTTTGTTCGTCATGCTCATGGCTTCAAGTAGAGATTGCATACCTGTGGTTTTGAGTTTGGGACTTAATTTTGTGGTTTCCTTTTTAAATATACTTTGATTTTTGTAAAATGCAGAAAGAAAAGATTTACACAGAGAAGGTGTGATAGGTCTAAGTACAGATAAAAGTTTGCTTTAATGTATTTACTCATCGTTATTTTAAAAACTATTTCTGTTAAATAGATTAGAAACCCCAGTGCTACTCTTGGCTAGGTACCTGTAAAAACTTTATTTGAACTGCATATTTAATTGCTCAATGTAGTTTGAATTTAAACATGCAGTGGTGTCCCCACTCAAACAAGTAGGTGCCTTCCTTGCTCGCTCATATTCACCTATTGATCTTTCTTTCCTAACTGCTAAAAATGCCCTTCCTAACACGTTTTTCTGTGGGCTCATTACTCCTTTTTTCTTTTTGTATGTGTTACTCTGAACAGTGATAATGGCCATGTATCCGATGGAAGGAAACAATAAGGATCAGGAGCTGGAGGCTTCGGGGGTTATTGGACCAGGTGACACAGCTGAGACACGAGGCATTGTTGATCACAAATGCCTTTGTTAAGGAAATCAAAGCATCCGTCTTCAAAATGAAATAGAACGTGCAGACTGTTTCTAAGTGTTAAATAGCGATCAGTTTTGCCGTCTCAGAAACAGAAGGTAACTCCTGGGAGGGGAAGCAGCAGAAAAGGAGACAGTATATTCTTGGTGGAATGAGGAGATGGGAAAGCATTTGCCTCCTAAGGGTCAGGCAGTTTTATAGCTGGTGGAATTGTGAGGAGTTGGCTGTGGAGGGAAGAGGTCCTATGGGGCCCATAATTTTTATTTTAAGGCCCATTGGATGTATTTGCTATCTAGCAGAGTTATGAATTTTTGCCTTTATGTCAGTTTAGTTCCTTGTAAAACTGCATCCTCCATTCCAAGCTCGGATTTGAGAAATGCTGTGTAGGTTTCCCTTGATGATGGTCGAGAGATGAAACAACTCTTTTATGAGAAGTGTCTTATCTGGCTGGCTTTGTCCCGTATGAATTGTCTGCATGAATGTGCTTATTTCTTAAATATTTGTTCATGCTTAGTTACAGTTGTTACAAATACTCCAAAATAGGAATGTATGATGTTTTAGTAAAGCAAAGCAGCAATTTTTCTGAGTTGTAGCACTTGTTTTTCTGGAATCTCTATACAAATTTGTCTCTGAAGAATAAATTGGGGGCAAGCTTATAATTTGTGAGATTGCACCATATCCTTTGATATTACCTTCATCTTAAACATTAGTCTTGCTGCTTACAACATTTTTCTCCGGATTCCCAAGCGCCTATGTCCTGCAACCATGTGAATGTTTTAATTTGTGAGAGAGTTCCTGAGAAGTAATCCTGAACACCAGAAAGCCAGTTAGATGTATGAAATAATGCTGCTAATCAGTAGTGAAGGGAGATGTTTTTCTTTTTTACACTAGAATTGATGAAGCTTAATTAAATTTCTCTCATTTCAACTAGTGTGATGTAAGCTTTCTAAATTGAGACCTTATAACCTAGATGGTTTTTCTCTGATTGCCCACACATGAATTCATCACTCTGCCTTTTATGCCCAGTGACTTAATGGCTGCAAGGTATCATGAGAAGAAATTTCTCTGGGAGATACAATCATCTTTATTTCTATGGCTGTGGTCTGAGGTTATTTGCTTTATAGTAGCAATATATAGCAATAAGTAGAATGCAGTTTGGTCCTGTTTTTCTCTGCTCTTGAAGTATTCTTAGAATGAAGTATTTTGGTACAGTTTGTGTTGTCACTTATGATGTTCATACTTTAAATGTATTAGACTAATTGCACATGTAGTTTGTGTGTCATTTAAATCAATGATCTCTGTGATTCTGAAAGCATCTTTCACTTCCAGAAGCTCACGGGAAATAGTTCTATGAGCAACTCTTTTCGTTCACTTTATAGACTTGCATTCTTCATTTGCCTTTCAATATAGTGTTTCTCACCTGATGCAAATAACGCGGATCACTGCGTTGCTAGACTTCCACTTAAATGAGTAACTAGTTGAATATAGCATCAGGTCTAGGAACTGTGACAGCCTGGTGCTGTCACATCTAAAGAAGGTAGGCAGTGAGGTGAGAAATTCTGTTACTTGCTGAATAGTTAAGATGGGGTGCTAAGTATGAGCGGTCATAAAATGCTCTTACAAGTCTAAACCGTTAGCAATTAAGTGGCAGATAAAAGTCAACATCTGTAAATATGAAGCTACACTTGAGAAAAAAAGATGATAAAAGTTTCCCATCAAAATAATGGGCTTGGCATCAATTCCTGCCTTGCTGCCTCAAATTGAGATTTGTAGAGTAATATTTCTCCTAAAAGATGGATGATCAGTTGTGGTCAAACAATAAATGCAGTATTAGGAGATGTTGGGAAAGGAGAGAACAAAGCAGAGATTTCTGTCTGTCAAGATCCACCTGCAGTTATTTTCCCCTCATTTTAGGGGACATAAAGGTGCTGAGCAAGTTTCAGAAAAAGGGCTGTTAGAGTCATCACAACAGGAGTGAGAAGATTAAGCTTTTCAGCCTGGGTGATGACCCAGGTGGTCTCTGATAGTAATATAAAACAAACATGAAGAAGGACATAGGGGTATATGGTTTATTGTCTCTTCCATTGTCATGTTAAATGAAGCTGGGGGAACTGGATTTTGCAAACAAACAAAAGGTGGTTTTTCGTGGAATGGGTAGTGGAAATACTGGAATTGCTTGCCATGATGTCCTGTAGATGCTAAAAGCAGACACATGTTGGAAAAAGTATGAGGCACTCTCAAGGACCATTATTGAGAGTAAGTGAATGGAAAAGACATCTGAGGAAAAAATCCCAGTGTGAAAAGGAAGGAGAGCTGAAAGAGGACTGCATCTGGTTGCCCTGCTTTTCCTCCTCCTCGGATACTTCATTAAGTCACCTGCAGGCAGAATAAAGGGGTCTTTGGTCTGATACAGCAGTTTGCTTGGAAACATGGTGTGTCAGTTTTATGTCGAGTATGCACATGCTCAGACATAGCAGATTTCCCAGGATTACTGCGATCTGTCTGTGGGCAAAGCTGTAGTCAGGGCTGTTGTATGTAACTGCCAAAAGTGTAGAACAAAGTGGGAAAACTTCTGCTAAAAAGTTAATTATCCAGGGTATGTGTTGTGATACATCACTGGAGACTTAGACCAGAATATAACTTTGAAAAATTTAAAATAAGTATCTAAAATGCATATAACTAAATTCTGGTGGGAAGGGTAATTAAGTGATTGAATAATTTATTGAAGTTATTATTGAAATAATTCTTGAATTATTTCTTGAGATAATTAACCGATTTAATGTGGGGCATGAATTAAGTGAACGTGTATTTGTGCATTATAATTAGTACTAATACATTTTGCAATTGAAAAGGAAACTACTTTTGGTTATGTATTCACTTTTATGAAAGGTACTCTGATCTATTAAAGCTAGTTTAGTGTTCTGCAGAACTCGCTCAGTAACATAAATCAACATTTTGCAGAGGGAATGCAGATGAGTGGTGTTATATTGTCAGAATAAGTTGGCATCTCGTAGCATTGCATGATGGTTTAATCACAGTGGGTAGCTCATGCTTTGTGAGAGATGATTCGGGCATCTTGGAGCTGACAGTTTGTAAAGGTGGTTGTAATGAGCCACAAGGTTACAGCTTGCCTGGAGTAATGGAAGCACCTCATCAGATGCCAAGCACCTGCCTTGTTCCTTATCTCACAGCTTGGGTTGTAGAATGCATATTACTTAATAGACACAGGATGGAGATAGCGTTATGGCAGAAGAATATAGAATATTGAAGGAGATGTTGGATTGTTGAATTCTGCTTGCTAGCATTTCAAGGGGTGTTTTTAATTCTGCAGATTACATGTTTGTGATTGCCCTGGACTAATTTGTTAATATCTCAAAATTAGAAAATTTTTGTTACTATGTTTGGTAATGACCGTATTGCTGTGGAAACATACTGAAATAAATTTAAGGCCACTAACTTTTCTGTTTGTGAATGATATTACCCTATAATTCCTGTTTCTTTTTTTCTTCTTGATTCTATAATAAAGCTGTACTTTATCTGTGGAGAGATGAACCTCATGTGTGCTAATGCCCAAATATCTAACGTAGGTAATGTTTTTATAGCCTTGTCAAAAGTGTAACCCATGTACATACCGGCATTATTGAGCTACTATCAGTTTCAGTCTGATTAGCTCGTTTGCCAGTATCAGGGAAAATAACTGATGTGAAAGAACACAAGTAGTTTGGTGTATGTAGCATCCCTAGCTACAGGGTTTTGATTTTATTTTTTGAAATTTGTGAATATGCCCTTTTAAAAGAAATCAGCTGGGCAATTCACACATGGCACACCACCCAGCTGACTGGAGAGACCTTAAATAGTGTCTTATCAGAAGAATTTTTACTTTCTGTTGTGGTCTTTCTACAGTGCTATAGCTTTACTTTTCTACTTACTGTTCTAACACAAAGGAATAATTTGGAATGTCACTTGTAATTTTAACTGTCAGCTTAGTTCTTGGCTTGATAGACCTATCAGTGGGTTCCCTGCCCTGCCTCCAGGAGTGAATCTCCTATTGGAAAATCGATTCACAATGACACTTCTTCCCCCCTACAATGGTACATCAAATCAGATCTACAGGAATGCAAAAATAGGTCAAACGTGATGTTCTCTTTGACAGGTTCGGAAGTTTCTCAGTGGTTTAATTTTCTAGATTTGGTGATTCTTCTTTAGCAGATTCACTGAGATATTTACTTCAGATTTAGAAGTAATTTAATTGTCTCCTCAAATCCCTGTTTTAAAACAATTTCCCGATCTGGGATGGTGGTGGGATGCCTGGTGAGTTTGTCAGTCTTTAGAGAAAAATGTAAGAGTTGGTCTAGTTGCTGTTTGGCATTTGGATTGACTCAGTGAGTTTTTCTAACAATTATTGAATAATACCAATGGCAGGAGCAAAACCCCCTGATATATTACTCCTTAACACCGTGGTACAGATCTGATTTTGATCAGATTTTCTATGTGTAAAGACCAGATCATTATAATGTGCCCTTTTAATAAACGAAAACCTAGAAGAATAAGATTATAGCTAGTCCAGATGAACTTGTGTTATACATCTAAAATAAGGGAGATTTTGGATCTCTTCAGGTGTTGAAAAACAAAGCTCATTGTTTATCAGATATACATAAGGTTTCCTTGATTACAATTTCATTATTTAATTTGTAAGTAAATTTCTCGTTAGCTTGTTGTGTGACAGGCCACAGCACACCTCATCTAAAGGATGAAAAGTGTGCCGTAATGGCAGTTCTGAAGATTTTATTATTCAGGTTTGTGTCAGGATGTGGGCAATGTTTTGCAGCAACAGGTGCTTTATTTTCTGGCAGCCTTATGCTCTTTCATCCCTTTTTCTTTTTTCCCTTGTTGTTTTATCTTATGCATAGAAGAAATCAATACACATAGTGTATTTACTGTGTCAGTGGTCTGGACTGTGGATCTTGGAAGAGCATTGACATTCCTTTGAAGCTGCAGCATTGCTTCATTCCAGCTTCCACTGGTGCAGAGAGCAGAGTAACTTGTCTCTGAAGAGGCTCTTGAGCTGCAGCATCTGGGGGCTTAAAATGCAGAGAGCTTGAAATCATCTTCTTCTCTCTTGTGTTTGCAATTACTGTTGTATGTCAGCTGCATTGTGAGACAGACTGCACTGAGACATCTTCTCGAGAATAGTTTGGAAGCTATTTTTGCTGCCTGCTTGCTAATTTATTTGTATTACACACCTGTCATTCATGTACAAATCAAAACACCACGTCTTTCAGTCTTGGAAACTATAGAAAACTACATGGAAGCTTTAATTTGTCAGGCTTTGTCTTTCCAAACACCTGGCTCACCTGAAAACTGGCTAACAGCGAGTTGCTTTTCTTTGCCTACTGACAGATATATCCACTTAGCACAGTTACATGTTTTGGAGGGAATGTTAAGTCTGGGGGCTTCTCATGTTTCTGTCCTGGTCAGATCTCCACTGAAAAATTGCCAGCCCAGTCTGAATAATTTTTTCAGAGAAATCAGTTTACAAGTAGTTTCTAGATGAGACAGTTTTTTCTTAGTGTACTACAGCTTTTCTCTTGACTTCTGGTATATTTCAATACAACATTCTATGCTTTTTTCATACTCTGCTGTTTAATTTTAACCTTTTGTTTCCTTTGGTGTTGATTTGTGTTTAATAACTGGGTTTGGAGTATTCATTTAGTAAGTGGTAAAAGGTTAGAGAGAATAAATAGAGAGTTTTCAAGGAAATCCTTTTTAGACTTTCTGAAGTGTCAGGTGTTCTGTTTCTAGTCAGCCTTTCAGTCTTCTTTTATTGAATTGTCACAGTTTTGGTCATAAAAGACAGTGTGGCGCTATGTAAGTAAAAGGTCCTTTTGTGAGAAAAGCAGGATCAAGACATCCCCTTGAAAATTAATCTGAAACCCTTGGCAGAAAGTTGGAGTCTTGTCCTGGTGGGCCAAATAAAGCAGCATAGATACAGAGAAAGGGGTCGACAACAAAACTTGTGCATATTAGGTAGGTGTTATAAATATGAACTGTTTTATGAAGTCATTAAGTGGCAGATATGTTAAACTAAGGCTCAGGCTTTTCTTTAAAATTGCTGCACAACATGAAAAATATTTTATCTTTAGGATCACTTGGAATAAAGTACTACCTGAGGAAGGAGTGCTAAAACAAGCATTTGCTTTAATCCCTGCAGAATCTCACTGAAGTTGGGAATGAGCTCTGTGTCCTTCATGTTGGGAACCTGGTATGAAGGGTGTGTATGGGTGCATAGTCTAAGGGTTATCTGTTACCAGATGTTCAGGATGAAAAATGGATAATAAGCGTTTTAAGGGAAAAATATTAATCCTGAGGGAGTGATTGATAGCTTCACTTTTCTGAAATATGAGTCACACTTATTAGATAGAAGAGTTTGCATCTTGTCTGCAAAGCACTCACAAAAAATTGTAGTGGTAATTTATATCCTATTGCATTCAGCAATAGGTCCATATCATTCAATGTCATGTGAATTTCATAGCCAGAGACCATATTCGAAATTTCAAGTGCTGTTAAAGAAATCCCTTTCAAATAAAAATGGAGGAGAAATGCCTTCTGTAAAATTATGTGCTATTTTGTTCACTTGAAAATATCCTAGTCTTTGAATAGAACCTGACATTTGATTCAGCCTTGTTAGAAAATATCAAAGTTTGAATGAGCTGGGCTTGCCTAACTTGCCTAGGAATGAGGTGTCATCTAAGCTTTTGAATACTGGAAGTATGACAAAAAACCTCTGAAGTTACTTTTTAAAGTTTCCTGCAGGGTCTTTTCTTACAGTTTACTCATTTTGTAAGTCATTGATCTGAAGGAGGATGGCACAGATCAGTAATTAAAGAATGCCTTTATCCATCTGCCTAGTGCCTTCTATGCTTTGTTGTCTTTGTATGTCCATGTCGCTTCAGGTGTAAACAGCCAAACAGAAGGACTTCCCAGTCAGGTTCCAAATCCTAATGTTTTGCCATCTTGGTTTCACAGAGTTCTGATGCCTCTGAAGTGGTAATCCTGGGGTGCTTCTGGCTAGTGGAATTCAGGAGTAAAACAGATGTTTCAATAGTTCTCACTAATTAAGACATATCTCCACATGTCCAGTGTGACGCTTTTATTTCTGCCAACAAAAATGAAAATAAAAAACCCCAGTCACCCAGGAATTTTGCTAGAAATTTAACTAGAATATATCCTGCTGTCTGTTGGATGCATACACTTAAATACTGGTGGGCTCTGAATTCATGC
The DNA here is from genome assembly GCF_037042795.1 of Molothrus aeneus. Classification (NCBI taxonomy): domain Eukaryota; kingdom Metazoa; phylum Chordata; class Aves; order Passeriformes; family Icteridae; genus Molothrus; species Molothrus aeneus. The sequence continues at coordinate 5,208,559 of NC_089649.1, read as the reverse complement.
CTACAAAGAAAATCGTAAAATCAACTGAAAGCCACGCCATCGTGTTTCTCTGACAATAAATAGAAGTTTGAGGTTCTGTTTTGTCAGATGTCTTGTACAAGATGGGATTTATGTTGATGCATAGTCAACGCATCTTATTCTTCAATAACTAATCATTGCTAAACTCCCTATTAAATGACAAGTTTTCTGGTTTTCTTACCTCTTACCAATTCTTGATTCATAAAATTGTTGAAAACAGCAGAAAACATGGCTATCTCATATAAATCAGGATCCTTATTTAGAGGAAAGATTTTATTTGGAGCAAGTGCTGACAGTTTTCTCTGCAGGAGCCACTGAAATAGCCATTATTTTACAATTAGCCATTGTATTACAATTTTTTTATGACATGAATTCTTTCTGATACCTCTGCAGAGTTTTGAAGTCCTTAGAACAGTTTGCCATTTTCTGTTATCTGTGATGGTCTAAGACCAGAGGTAAAAATGTTAGGCTGCATTTGTGGGCTTGATGGATACATTTTAATTCAGTAGAAACTCCTATCATCTTTTTATGTGCCAAAATCTCCATCTCACTTCTAAGGAAGTGTTGCATTAATTATGTTGACTTTTGTCCTCACCTGCTGAAGTGATTCATAGTGGTTGATCATGTTTGAGAAGGCAGTTGACTTCAATTACATTCATTGTGGATTTTATCCTTATTGGGGTAGTGTTCTGGGGAGTAGCTCAGATCCTTTATCTTTTGTAGGGAACAAAGTCATATATTTTGTACCTGGTGTTGAGGCACTGCACCAAAAAGTGTTTCTTTCTGGGTTTGGAAGTATTGCTCTCCTTGACTATAAGAGCTCAATGTTTCCCATTGACTCTCAAATTGAGACTTTGTAATTGTGCCCTCAATGAGTCCAGTTCATTCATGGAATTGCCAGCTTTGAGTATGAATACAGTTGTGTCAGTTCCCTTCTGGCACTTGTGTTACAGTGCCTGAACACAATGCTGCTGAACTGAATCCAGAATAAGGCTGTAATTGCTGACAGGACTCAATTAGCTCTGAAGCCTGCAAACAGGACAGTTTCTATGGCAGTGACACTGGCAGGTTGTAAGCCCAAAATCTGGGGACACAGACAACAAAGGATACTGAGTAAGCACTTCAGGCTGCCTGTGGAGAAAAAAGAGCCTGTGAATATGTGTGGAGGAAGAAATAAGCATGAACTTTCCAAAACCAAGTTTTGAAGGTTGATGGTGTTTCATTAGGAGCCATGTGTAAGGGTGGCATTCTGTGCATCCTCTAAAAACATATTAAAGGGGAACACAGGAGACAGTGTAGGAAACTCCAGGTAAAACGAGCCAGCAAATGATGATGAATTCCTGGGGCATGACCAAACAAGACAGAGGAAAAGACAAGACAGGTAGAGGAGAAATGTATTTCAGACTTGGCAATTTTCCTGTGCTGGAGAGCAAGGATGACAACCTGGCTGATGATGTGTTGGATGGAAATAGAAAGCCGGACTATTACGAGGTATTAGAACAAAACTGAAGACAAATGAAGATGATACACGATGTGCAGAATGAGGATAAAATACTAAAAGAAGTGAAATAATAGTCCATGTACTGTAGGGTAGAATGAAATTCAGAAGACAAAATGGGGGAGAAAAGCGAAACTCAGGAACTAGGAAGAGAGGCCTTGTATCAGTAGGGGCTTTGACCATGAAAAGCTAGTTGGGTTCTCACAAGATGAGATCCATTGGCTATTGGGAGCCAAAAAAAGCTCTAGAATGTGTATCTGTGACTTTAAAGGATTCAGATGAAATGCAGGATAGGAGGGCATACCTCCTAACGATGTCAAATTTCTTGTGGAACTAATGGAGGACAGCTGTGCCACAGCACAGCAGAAGCTCCAAGAAAGAGGCTGTGAGGTTTAACTTGTGGTAAAAAGACATTTTCTTCATCTTGCAAGCTTCAATTTGGAGCCATGAAGGGGGATTGGAGAGGGCCTTTGTCCAGTTGTCTCCATGTGTCTCTGACTAGTGGGTTGAATCCTAGGAGTCATAAAAGTGAGAAATGGAGACTGACTGGGATATTGAGGAAGAGGACATAATCAAGGGCGGTGGAGTAAGCATGGAGGGAAAAATAAGGACCTGTTCCTGCAACCTCTAGTGATTCTGTGGAGCTGCTGATTACCTCAGGGCTCTGTGGGCCGTGAGACAGGAGGGCTGTACAGAAGAAGTCAGACAAAGTAGATAATCCTGTCAGGGCTTCAAGTCGAGTGCTCGTGAAGCAGCCTAACTCAGAAGGTTTCCAAGTGGGCCATGGAAGCAAAGAGAAGGATTTGTTAGGTGAACTTTCACTCTGCATGTGGCTGATGGCTTTATGTGCCCTTCTACTGGGAACTGGTCACCGTTAGCAAGACAGGGTGGTCTTTGGGTCACTGTGGTGTTTCCCTGAAATAGGGCAGTAGGAGCTCTGTGACTCGATGTTCCCGCTGACCCTGGGAACAGTCTGAAGTTGACCACTGTGTTGCACAGTGCGTGTAAAAGTCTGCTTCCTTTCCTCCACGTGGTGGTGTACAATGCAAAATTGGCAATGTCCCCAAGGAAAAAAACCACAGGCACAGTGAAGTGAAACCAGATGTGAGAGGCGGCATGCAGGCACTGCCTTCTCTTGATCTGTGAATCTCTTCTGTCATTCAGGGAGAGAGATTCCTTACAGACTGCATTGCTTCACTGTGTGTGGTCCTTAGTTAGAGCTAGGGAGGTATCATCCAGGTAGGGCTGGTGAGGAGGGTGGGAGGGAGCCAAGGAAGAAAACAGATCTTCTTACAAGGTCAGTCATCTAACTCACATTAGATGAATTTCACAAATCAGGAAAATAAAAAAGGGGCCTCTATGTAGGAATGCCCCTAAGACAGCAAGCATTCCCTTTTGCCGTTTGTAGTATGCAAGCCACTTGAACTTGGAGACTTTTGTTTCAATTGTGGTGGCTTGGAAAAGCAGGTCAGGATCACTCCCTGTTTTAGAGATGCAATAAGTGAGGCATATGCCAAGGTTTCTGTTGCAGTTCTAGGCAGAGAAAGAAGATGTTTGAATCCTGCCTTTTTTAAGGCAGACTGATGGTCCAGGCAGAGATATGAACTGCTTCCATTCAGCCGAAGCAGTCCACTGCTTTGAAAAGGCCCCCCCTTGGAACTTTCAGTGAATGCTGCAGTGTATTTGTTCAGGGATCTTGAGATATCAGTGTGGTATTCAAATATTTGTGTGGTTTGCATTGCTTCTGGTGTAGGTGTGGTATTTAATGAAAGGGTATAAGCAGTGTGGCAGATGTGGAAGGTGACAGGTACGAGAAGAAACTCTGTTCTACTGCAGCAGTCAACCTGGGGCATCGTGCTATATTAATTTCAAATACACTCTTAGTGAGGCTCTGTAGGGACTTAAATGGAGCTTATAATAGTAACTTATGTAAGTTGATTCCAGCATTGCAAAATTTAAGAAACATCACTGAAGATAAAAATTTTAATTAAGTTCTTTATCTTTGTTTGAAAATGTAACTTCCAAAGAAAGATTAACATACCATCATGAGTAACCATGGGATGATTTCATCGCTACTAATTTGAACATGAAATGCATCAGCATATAGAATTCAGACAGCTTTGTGAATTAAAAGCCTCTGATGTCTGTATTAGAAATATCCTGCGGATATAATTTATGTATCAAAGCTTTCCTTCTACTTTTGTTACAGCATATGGTGGTTAGCTGTGATGGTGCTTTATATTTTACAGCGTCAGTGACTCACTGATATTCTTAACCCTTTTCCTCTGCTGAGTTAGCAGCTGAGCTGAGAATTGCTTTTTTGCTGCTGTGTGTGAAAAGAGACAGACAAGCTTTAACCTTTTTGAACTCTCTTACTTTGCACGTTAGCATGGTAGGACAAATAGTGATCCTTTAAAAAAGTCAAGGCTGTCATTGTGGATATTGACCGTGGGCTTTGTACATTATATGGTGGGGCTTTCAGCAGCCTGGTCTAGCAGAAGGTATTCCTGTCCAGGGGCAGAGGGATTGAACTAGGTCATCTTTAAGGTTCCTTCCAACACAAACCATGCTGTGATTATGTGTGCACTGAAACAGAATGGAAAATAGGTACCTTACGTATACCCACTGATACCTTCGTTCTTACTGCAGAATGAAACTTTGTACGTTTGCGGTGATGAGTGTTTTCCAGGCATTCTCATATGCTTTTCAGAATTTAGCTTAGCTGTCAGAGTACTCCAAGGGACTAAATATAGCAGACTATAGTTTCTAAAGTGATAGTTGAGAATGAATTTCCACATCTCAAAACTAGCAATAGATCAGAATTATGCCCACTCCTACTGCGTTTCGCTCTCCATTTCTGGTTCCATGCATATTAATGATGATTCAGTATGCCTTTTGAGCTTGGCAGTCTGATTTTTACAGCTAAGAGGTAAATATAGATAACATGATTTCATGAATTGAAAAACAGATTTCCTCCTAAAGCAGATGTTTTTTATCAAGCTAGTGGTAGGATATTTCAAGGCAAGATTACTGTTCTTATTTCCATTTAAAGATAAACAGCTGAAAGAAAAGAACACCTTAGTATATTTGGATTTTTGGCTGTTAAGTGTTGACTTGTTTCTCTGACAGCTTTTCTTTCACCTAAGGTATTTTGGATATCCAAACTGCTTTTATTAAAGTTATCTGTGCTTTTGTGCTTTTAAAGGTTGAATGGTATAAGCAGATGTTAACTTGGTGGGGTTTTTTTTGGTGGCTTTTTTTTTTGTGTGGGTGGTTTCTTTTTTTATGGTTGTTGTTCAGTTTTTAAAGTTCTGTTTGGTTGGTTTTTATTTTTTTTAATACAAGATAATTAGTTAATTTTGATCTTGCTGCTGGGTTATTACATACCTTTCCTTTCAGTTTTCCACTAGTAGCTCCAAAATACCATGAAATCTGACCGACTTCAGACTCATTGATGTCAATGACAGGAGGAAGTAGAGCACTCTGCTGGTGTAGATCTTATCAGAGCAACAGAAAAGTTAGTAGCTCTTCTAAGTACTGGTCTTTCTGAAGGTTACCTCATCAAAGTATGGCTCACATGGGGTACCAGATCCCAGGAGAGCTTACAGCTAAGTCTTCTGTCTCTTCAGTCATCTTGGACAAACAGCAGAGCTCAGCTTGATGAGTTTTGGTCGCTCAAGAGAAGATCTTATCTGAAAACAGGATCTAATGAACATCTAAACCTCTCTAAGATTTTGAATATCCTTCTCTCAAGAATTGAATATGTGTTTTTTTCTGGCTGAGTCAGGGTTAAAGGCAAGCATTCAAATGCTTATTAGCTCTTCATCTGCCCCTGAAGCAGATGTTTCCACTTTCTCTTTCCAGTCTTTCCTCATGAAATCTATGGCCAGCTGGTACATGAAATGTTACCCAGCATTTTTAGCAGCATCTGCAGCCATACAGTTGGATTTCCTTAGATCCAGCCCAGACAAAAAACTTGTCTGACCTCCACAGGGATTTGTAGACAGTTTTTAGAGCCTTCCAGACTTGAGGTTTCATCTTTTATCCCCTCCATAACCATAAAAGCAGAGGTTATTGTAATGGCAGATGCTCAGTTTATGAAGTGCAAACAGGTTTAGAATAACATGTGTGCAAGTGCCCAAGGTTAGATACTCAAGGTAGTAAAATAAATTTAAGTTCATATTGTATGGAAAATAACTTTTCCATGTTGTTTGGATTTTCAAACTAAGTACGAAAACCTTGCAGTGTTCTGTTTTGTCCAGTGATATGATATATGGCTGATTTAGCTCAGAATGATTTTCAGGCCCAATGAAATACTTCAGTCCTTGTTAATACAATAGCACAGGTGTTTTATAGAGTTTTATGTTTCTAAATTAGTTAGTAACTTGTTTAAAAAAATTGATTTTCTTTCTTTCCCAGTTTGCTCTTCTCGGTGTGTGCTGCCCTAAATGCTACATTGAATTTGTGACTCTGTGAAGCTGTCTATTCTACAGAATTTTAAATGTCTACAAGGTGTTTTTTCTTCCTGTTCTAACTTTAATCAAATGACCAGCCCTTGCTACTTCCCTGGATTCCTTGGGAGCTTCAGCTTCCTCCCTGCCCCCTTCTTCTTTTGTTCCCACAAGATTTGATCATTAAACAATTAGACTCCAGGCAGAACAGCAAATGACACATGGATAATGATGAGGTCTGAAGCTCCCACATATGACTTGTTGAGTCTTCACAGAGGAGTTATGTCATGCTAAATTATCTGCATGTGTTCCTGATTGTGTTCTGGCAAGGATGAATGAGAGGCTGAGCATGATGGAGATCTTTAATAGCAGAGATGATGGACACGTTAATTCTGGTGAATCCCACTCTCTGACAGAACCGCTCTGCTGCCCTTGCTGAATCAAATTCTTTGTCAAATTAGCAGCTCAGAGAGCTGCCTGGTAGGCTGCAGAATCTGTGCTGGAAAAGGATTTCCCATTTTAGTTTGATTCTGCCACCTAATTTAGCCATCTGTTAACTCATCTTGGAACTACTCTGTGGATATGCTGAGCACTGCAGCAATTCTGAAGGAGCTGGGATTTGACTCCGGAGGTAGATGGGGCTGCATGGTTCTGTGACCATGAACATAAGTGTGTATGTAGTGGTTTTGATTGTTTGTGAAATCAGTGTTTCCATCATCCCCCTTTGCAATCACAGTCCCTAAGAGCTGCTTTCGTGCTTTCTGAGTGCAGAACCGGATCTTTGCCTCGAAGCTGCATCCAAGCCAGACTGTGAATCTCGTGCTGTGGCACTGGGAGAGGTGAACTCGGAAGATTTGCGGAATAAAATTCAGCAGCTCCGGAGGCTGATCATGGAAATCAAAGAGGAGAGATCATCAGATGAAGCACGACAGTTTTTCCCTTCATCCCAGTTAGACAGTCTAGGAGAGCCCCAGTTTACGAGTAAGTGCATGTACTCATTTTATGGAATGGTACAATGAAAGTGGCCCAGTCTCTGTGGCAGTTCAGATAGTGTCACAAGCAGGGTACGAAATGCTGTTCAACTTCTTGCCTGTCCAAGTGCAGTTTAGAGGAAATAAACTGATGAAAATGGTCCTTAAATTTTTTCCCCGATATGTTTTGGTTTATGCACATAACCTTCAGGGGAACTAATGTGTGATTTCTGTGTTTGAGTTTTTCTCTCTAACCTATTTTCTTCTAGTAAGAATTAAAGCAATTTTTTCCTCTTTTATGTCCTATATGGATTACTGTTTAAAATATAGTCTGATAATGTTGATGAAAGTATAAATCTTTAGTGATACTTAAACTACTATCACAGGTTTGTTCTATGTGATGTAGGAGCAGTCTGGGGATTTGAATGCAAGTACCTGTATGTTGAGTTGTGTTTGGTGCACTGGAGTCAGAAGACTGTATTTCAGTTCACTTAATGCTGTAGCCAGCATTCATGAGGGTGTTTCAGGCCAATATGCTACTGGCAGAGTTCAACTCAGAAATTTATTAAATCTCCATTAAAAAAAAACCAAAAAATAAAAAACCGCAATTTTTTTTTCTTTTTGACCTATCTAAGCTCTGCAGCTGTAATTTTCCTCACACAGATGTGAATGAATAGCTACACTAATGAGAACAGTGTGAATCTAGACTTGGCAGCATAATGTTTTTATGGAGCAGACACAGCTATAAGTTTGGGGGTGATTTTTTTTGTTTGTAGGTTTTAAATTTGTTTTTTTAACAAAAATCTCACTCCACTCCATATACTAACTGTAATCCTTCCCATCTGACCAATTTCTTCAATACTGAGCGATAATTAATAATGCTTACTCGAGAATACAAAATGTCAAAAAGAGAGTTTAACTTCTGCAAGTTCATTGAAACTGTAGTTGTGCTCCAATTATTTGTGCATCAGGTGAACACCTAAGGGTTATTCACCTGTCTCTCCTTGCTTCCTACTTTTGTCTTGTTGCATCTCTGTGATTCACTCCTTTATTTTAGCATAAGAAAATATTGCCCTTTGCAATAGAACGTAATTCCACAATGGATTAAACTGCTCCTGGTCCAGTTTTGTAGGAAGAGGAATGAATGTGTTTAATCTCCAACAAAAAGAAGTTGGGCTCATTGCTATACAGTTTGTTGATCAATAACGTGTTTATATTTTACTCTATTAACCTGATCTACCTGCTTTCACTCAACATGGAGTTTGTTTTTAATGTGATGACATACCTACTTAAAAATTACTTATGAGGCTTAATATTTTCCCAACACATAAATAGTCAGTTGCTGTGACTGGAAATCTTACAAGTAACACAGCCATGAAAACCTGGGTTTTTTTTTCCTAGTTTCCTTTCCCAGCAACAGAAAGTTTCTATTAAGAAGGAAGTCTTATTCAAAAGTAGCCTTTTTTCAGGCAAGTGTTTCATCCAAGTTTGCTTTGACCATGAGTTTCTAACATAAAATGTTACTTCAGTGGCAATGGCAGTAGTTATAGGCATGTGAAAGTTTTACTGTGTATTAATTTGATTTCCATGTCTTGCTTTTTTATCACTAATATTTTTTTTCTTGGCCTTTTAAGGTATTCAGAGAATTGCAAATGAGCCAAAGCTGGAGTTCAGTCTTGGTAAGATACAATTTTGAATTTTTGAAATGATAATGGCCTGTGTGTGAAGAGTTTATATATATATATATATATATATAGTGCTATACAGTGTAGCATGTGACCTTTTTAAAAAAAATGAAGGTCTAGATGGGAGAAGTGCCTGTGTGTGCCTTTTGAAACACTGATTTTAGTTTCTTAATCGGTTGGAATGGCTAAAGGTTTATTGAATTCTTGAGTGCTATGCTGCTCTACCGGGGTGAAAATCTGCCCAACAGCTCTGTGAATGTAGTTTTTGAAATACTACTTATTTGGAAAAAGACATTTAATTTGAATTTTTGAAACAATATTCAGATAAAAGGACTGTTGCTTTAGAACAAAGTTTAATCTAAATGTGATGTTATTTGGTAGTGTGGAGGCAATGTAAATGTTTACCTGACTTTGCCATTTTATACTTAGTAATACTTAGTGTATTTAATAATTGGTATTTGAGAATTATATATTGTTATAGTATGTAGCAGAATTGTTTTGGGAGGGATTCTATCAGCTCAAGATTGCCCTTCCATTTAGAAGTACAGAATAATTCAGATGGCTCAAGTAAGTCAAGCAATCTAATTGAATAATGGTATATTTGTAATACAAGACCAAGGAGCACAGTATGTCAGCTCAAACTGTGCAAAGCAAGCTTGGCTACTTTTCACCATTCTTTCAGTGTGAAAGCTTTGAAGCCTTTGAAATAGTAAGTGAAATAATGATTTGCTGTAGAAGCCTAAACAGAGTAATTCTGTGTGGGAAATAAGAACGTTGATGGGTGGCTCCACTCTCCTCAGGGTCTTTGCCAACTGGGATGATCCTGTGATTACTCCCTGTCTCTGGTAAAAGAGTACAGTCACAAATAGTTACTTTTCAAATGTTTAATTCTACGTGCTGTCTGCATTCTGAACTAAAACTTGTCAAATTTGTTACGAAGTTTGCATCCATGTCACCTGTGAATATATATCTGATGTTGTGTAGCAGTGCACTAAGAAACTTTTCCGCAGTGTCATTCAGCATCTGTTAAAATTCACTCTGGTATAAAAACTTTTATAACATCTGTTCCAAAAAAAAGTTTAAGTGTAAGAGAGAGAGGGAAATACAGATAACTGTGAGCAGAATATTATATAAATATCAACTGGACTGCTCTGTTTGGAGAATTTAAATAGTCTACAAACAAATGTCCTTCAGAAATTCCAAGCACAGCAAACAGGATGACATGAGTGATGTGGCTCCTGTGGTTCTGTTTTTGCTCCTTGCCTTTTGGGGGCTTCTTTCCTGGCCTTGTCCTTGGAACTGGGTTAGCTGATGCCTTAAAACTGTGCCCTTTGAGACAGACACAGTTCTATTTGATACAGCTATTGTTAGAATACCTCACATTTTATCTGTGTATTTTTTATCTGTATGTCTTTTAAAAATTTGGTAGTTAGGGCATTACAAAGAATTTTGTCGAGTAGGTTATGGGTTTTTTTCTGTATAGACTGTTTCTGCAGAAGTTGTTAAATGTTGGCATAGAACAAAGGCCTCATTCTCTGTTGGTGGGAAATCACCATGTTATATAATCACTAGGAGCAGATTTAACTTTTCTGTGCATTTCTATTTACATTTTACAGGTGATGTGACTGTAGTATTTGGGCAGAGCCAGTAATTGCAGCATTCCAGCAATAACAAACTCTCACAATGACTCAGGTGTAGGGTCTGAGAGGGAGAGAAAGGTGCTACAGGCACTGACTGCAAATTAGATGAGCAGTGCTTCAGGAAAAGTTGCTTTCAGTGATAAATGTGCCCCAGCAGGCAGAAGTGTAAAAACACAGTAAAGCCAATTTCAGACTTGTTTGGGCTTGTGCTGGATGGATCTCTGTTCACTCAGTGTCAGTATTTGTGTTTTGCATCGGGCTGTTTGTAGTTGGCGTTTATGTTCTGTGGTTTGTTCTGCAGCAATATTGAGTCATGATTTTATACACTGGATCCTGCTGCTGCTCAGGTAACAATTAGGAGTAGCAGCATAAACCTCTTGATTTTGGCTGATAGTCCTGTCCAGTGTCCTAAGTCAGGAATATCTGGCAACACAGGCAATTGTATGAAGGTGATTCTTGGTGTCTTGAACCTTAAATAGTACTAAATACTGAAGCATAACACATTTGCATTAGGGGAATCCACCTTTAGTGACTGAACAGTCAATGAAATTCTTAGCAGTTATCCTTCTTACTTAAACATCTAACAGTAAGATTTATAAAGCCAGTCTCTAGCCCTGAAAGAAGGGCTTATGCCTGTAATTTTGTTCATATTTGTTATGTAATCAATATTATTATATTAGTTAAGTAGTGTACTTATACATATATAGTCAAATAGACATTTGCTGCTATCATTTGATATACAAATGTGTTTAAATAGATTAAAAAAACTGTAACGTCTCATAATTGTAGTTTAAATCTCTTGTCACTTGTTGGTCAATAAATAACATTGAGAAGTGGAACTCCAGTAACTAAAACAAAGTATAGTTTTTAACTAATATTTGAGCGCTGCCAAATACATGAGTTTTATTTGGGGGCATTATAACTAAGTGCTGCTGTTCAGTGTTTGAAGTTCTGATGACTAAATTTTGAAATCATGATATTAAAATTCTTCCTGGAATTTTGTGTTTTGTTGTGGTAGTTACTTTGCAACATCCTATGTCCATAATACTCTGGAAAGCATTCCCTTCATAAAATGTCTAAGTATTGCCTTCTCTTATTTTGTTTTAAAGTGCAATAAAGTGGTATCTTTTTTCTTTTTCCCTGAGGTTAAATCAAAGAATAAAGCTCACCTGAATTACAGCTTTACACTGCAGTTCATTCAGCATTTTCAGGAGCGTGCCTGTCTTGTAACAGAGCATCCTTTAGACCAAGATTTTTGCGTTTTATATTCCTGGGGACTCTTTGGAAATGTGGATGATTTCTGAACCTTGCAGCTGCTGCTAAGTTTAACTTTGCAAACTCTCTCTCTTGTTGTTTGGCATTTTGAGTGCCTGTGTTCTGCATGCAGCTCCATGAAGCATTAGGAGGGGGGATATGACAGCCTGTGCAGGGTGATGAGTAGAGAGGAGGAGCAGAGCAAAGGAATGAACCCGGACACTGGGCCTGAAGAATAACAAACCAGTGAAACTGAGGAAAAAATCTTTCCCATGACTTTGAAGTGTGCAGTTTTAGGTCTTATATAGATATGTTTATTTTGAAGCTGCTCTTCTTGCTTGCTTCTCCAAAATATCCCAGCCCTTGAGTCCCAGATCTAAATAAATATGTTGTGGATTCCTGATTTCAAAGCAGCCGTGCTACGTCAATGTGAAGTATGTGAGCCCAGCTGATGTACAAGGTTATAGTTATGGGAGATAAATTATGTTGTGTGTTTTGAATGCTATTGTGAAATTTTCAAGAACTAGTGCTTTTAAGGGTATTTGGTAGTGAACTGGCAAAGCAGCACAAGAAAATTGCAGCCATCAGGAAAATGAGGGAACGGGGTAGAATGCATAGTTAGTGATCAAGGTGCTCAAACACAAACTAGGTAATGAACATGGTGTTAATAGGGAGCAATAAATCAGAGGAAAAGAAGAAATAAGTTTGTTAGTTACTCTCTCAATAACCAACACAATTTCAGTGGTTTTGCATTTGTCTAATTGCTTAGATTTGTGAACAGAGTGCAAGGGATATGATGGCCGTAGTATGGTAATAGTAACCAAAATAGCTGTGTAGAAAAAATGTCTCTGCACCTACTGTAGCATATTCAGGTGGTGATTTTTATGACAGCACCTGTCTGACATTTCCAAACATGCTCTTTTTTTTTTTTGCAAATATATTAGATCCATGAATTTTGATGGACTGTTCTATTGTTGAATAACCTCTAGGCACTTTTGAAAGTGTAGAGTAATGTCAATCTTATGACTATGTTTTTACAAAATCACATTAAATAGTGCACAAATCACAGAAAACTTGAGCAAGTACTCAAAAGAATTAAAAGTAAAAATTTCTAGGTGATATGTTTATTCTTTTCACCAAATTGATACAAAAGCAGTCTACCTGTAAATGCTGAAATTTTTATTCTCCATGATCTTATTTTTCCCCAAGTGATATTGTGATGCCATCCCTTTGGAAAAAGTCTTGAAGCAGATTTAACTCTGCCTACTGAAAATAAATGGTACATTGATGCTGCTCAAAGAGCATGACTAAATGATTTTTCCAATTCTGAAACATAATCTGGAGCTTTTTCAGCAGCAGCTGTTCCTGGAAGAATGATAAGCAGAGAGACTGGTTTTATCCTTAGCACAAACTTGAAGCCAGTCTTGATCCTAGTAGAATTTGCCCATTTGGTTAGCCTTCTGCTTCATCGAGTTGTGAGTTGGTGAATAAATGATACTTGGTTGTGTTAGCCAAATAAAATTGTAAAAAAAGTCATCATCTCCCTCTGAATCAAACTCACAGTGTCACATATTGCTCAGGGATAGTTTTCCCTCAAAAAAAGTTGTCTTTGCCATGTTAGAAACAATAGCAGCAAAAATATACAAGTTAAGGCTGGGTTTGTGAGTTTTAAATTTTATTCATTTTGCTCTTTTTGTTGTAACAGTTTTCTGAATTTTACTTGAGTTTGTTCTGGTCCCACACAAATTCCATCTTCCACCAAACCAGCTAGTCAGGTTTGTTTTTTCCCCCCTCTTGGTTTTACTGATCTATCTTAGATACTGTTACATCACAATAACAAATAGTAAATAAAAAGACAATTTAAATTGATCAGAAAAGATTGAGGATGCAGAAAAGCTACCACATGATTGGAAGGAATGCTCTTGTTTTCCTCTGGGAGCTGCTTGTTTGACTTGTGTCTGCCTTGAGATTTTTGCACTGCAGCATAAGATGCCTTAAATGCAGTTTATTCATAGTAACTCAGTGTTGCTAGGATGAGTCCTTTTTTGACTGAAGGAACCCTCCCAAAGAGACAGCAATTCAAGCCCAGTCTGAGACTGTCTAAGACTTGTAATGTTTTTGCAGTAGCTCCTGCAGGAATTTCTTCTTTCCTCCACTTCCGAGCCAGCTTGCAGTTGGTTTCAGTGCAGATGAAGCAGCAAGTGAAAGAGTTTTCCAAAAGGCTCTAAGGTAGTGAATGCCTCTCATCTTTGACATCGTGCTGTCACCTCTCTGGGCAGTGTTTGGTGATGGATAATGCATATCCAGCAAATGGATGGGCGATGCTGAGTTAGTGACCCCTGAGGAGAGTCGGCTTTTCTTGCCGTGCTCTCCTGCATTCTCTTGCACTCACAGTCAGCTTTCTTTGTTACGTGCAGACATTGTGTGAGCATTGCTGGAAAGTGATTTGAGAACGGGTTTGCCAAGATGCCATGTAATTTTTTTTTATCCACCTCTCCTCCCAAAGTACTTTGTTCACTTTCAAGAAGGCTTGTGGTGTTGTGTGATAGCCCTTGCCACAGTGAGTGTGACTGTTCGGGGTTTTTAAATAGGCAGCTTTCTGAACCGCTGCTCCTTCGTCATCGTGTACCTCTTTAAAGCATCACTCCTGAGTTTTGCATGTTGTGTACTCTGTCAGAAAAACAAGGCCAAAACTGTTTATATGCTACCATTAAGACTTGGTCATGTTGGAAAAGCAAATCCAGGAAATGGAGTTTGTGGGGTGGGATGTGGGTGTTGCATGGACACATATCCCCAAAAAGCTCAAAATCAGAATCCTTTCAAAAACTCATATACTTGTTTGTTGGTTGCCTGCTTAAGTGGGTTTGAGTCCTAGAGAATTAGGCTGGATTTTTAAATTGGTACCTGTAGGCACTGTAATTCTAGAAATCTATCCTTCAGCCCCTATTAGGGCAGGGATTGTCTTAATTTGCACTGCAGCTAAAGAAGCAGGATGCTGTCACAGTCCTTAAATATTAATCTGTACTAACTGTAGGGCTTACTATGCAAGGACTCAAAAATTCCCAGCCTGAAACTTGGGATGATATGTGAACAGTTAGTGTTCTCTGTGCTTTTTGCATATTAAGAGAAACTGAAAATTCTGTATATAATAATGTGTACTTTACAGTTAAATAGAGTTCTTAATGAAATTATCTGTATAGAGAGTTATACATGTATATATATAGCTATTCTATGTAATCCATCAATATGAATTGTTTTTGTTGCTGAAAACCCATTACATCTTGTGTAGCATTACTCATTTTTGTTATCTACTTTGTTTCTGTGTCAGTGAGAAGCAATTCCTAATAGAAGTAGTTGCAGAAATATTTCCAGCTTGTCAGCATCCATTGATACTTAATGGTTTTCATTAACCAGCTTTGACTTGTGTAAATTCAATTTCTGTGTAGGTGTTAGAGATGAAAGTTCTCCCTTACAAGGTGCTGTGTAGCAGTTAGTCAGTCCCCATGGTGGGCTTGTTAAATGCAGGGATGTTTATATGCTCTGAAGTGGGTCAGAGCAGAGGATGAACCAGCATGAGGGAGCAAATCATTACTGTCTGAGTATATTCCAGTGTGATGGGTTTACAGGAATCCGCTGATGGGCTGAGGCAAGTAGTAAGAAACATGAGGATGTTTTGAGTATCAGTATTAAACCCAGGTGTAAACTGAGTTTCAGGCAGTTTTCTTCCATTCTGCTCAATGAAATTGGAGTATTTTCGGTTTCCAGAAGCTTTTGTGAAAAAAAACATTGCATTTGGACTACTGGGAGAAAGTGGTTGATGACCTTGTAAATATAAATATGTATAAATAAGGGCCGTGACTAAGGGAAACTTTTAAATCTAATAGCCTAAAGATCCTCACAATGACTGTCAGATGTTTTGATATAAACACTTATCTAGAGATAAATTTTGAATAGCTGTGGCTAATCTGTTTTGAGAGGAGTTTGTATATGCCTGAATTTTAAAAGCTGTTTAACAGTTGAAAGGGTTTTTTGGAATTTAGCCATTCTGAGAGACAGGGGTTTATCATCTTAGCTCTTGAGTGATGCAGCAGATAATAGGATTAAATTCTGTCAGAAATGTGCAAATGCTGAAATCTTGTCAGTTATAAAACTGCTGCATTTATAAGTCCATGGAAAAAAAAAAAGAAGGATAAGACTAGGCAGGACATTTCTTTTTCAAACCTTAAATAAATAAAATTGGTAGAGTTCTTAGTAAAATCAGGAATTTTTCTTGATATTGAAAATGCTGCTTTTGTGTCTATGGTATGTTTTTCTCACAGACTTTGCAATTGCTGCCTCATGCTTGCAAAATTCCTTTTCTCCAAAATTTCAGAGGCAAGGCAGAAAATAGTTACGTTTTCTGTGAAGAGTGGTTCCAGTTCAGTATCCCAGTGAGGCAGAGTGCTAGAAACAGATTAATGACAAGAGCTCAGTCTTAGCATGGGTTCATCTACCTCATTCCATGCTGCTTTGCCTGAACTATTTCTAGTTTCTGATGTAAAACATTCATAGCTATCAGTAATATAATGGTAATTTGTGAGGGTGATTGAAAGTTATATATGTAAAAGGGCTCCAAAATTACTAAAGAATTTATAGATATAGGCGGAGATTTAATGCAATGCTCTCAGAATTGAGGTTTCGTAAATTTTTTTTCACTTAGGTATTAAACACCAAAAAAGAACTAGTGGGCACCTTAATTTGTCCTTTAGTATTTTCACAAGCATCGTGCTTGACTTCTGAATTATTAGGTGTTCTGGGGAATGTGACATTAATTTCTCAGTTATTCTGATGAAATGGAAAACTTGTATTTTTAAATACAAGGGTATTTTTAAACTAGTTCATAGGAAAGTAGGATTAAAGATCATTGCATTAGAGAGAAGTTATTTTTGGCACATGCTGCTGCTGTTTTTTCATCATTATTTTTCTCTTCCTGCTTTTGCCCAAAAAGATATCTCCTACTGTGCATACTTTCTCCTATTTGCCTTGCCAGTCTATTGCTCTTTCTAGTTCAATATTTGAACCTGATTTTCTCACATGAGGCTCTTCAGATTGCCTAGGATGGCTCCCACGTGGGTGTGGCAGATCTCAGCGGGAAATGTGACTTGCAGTTTGGGCGTACACAAAGGTGTGTGCATCCTTCCCCCCTTCAGGCTTTAGCATCTTGGAGTGCCTGAGGAGGGTGAGTGGGAGAAGGGGTGGCAGTGCAGTGGCTGAGCTGTCAAGGGGAGAGCCATGGCCTCCCTGGCAGTTTTCTGCCATGGAAGGAGATGTTCTTGCCAGCATCTTCCCAGTGAGAGTGGCCCTGAGCGCACTGTGCCGCTGTATCAGAGCACATCCACAGGGACAGCCCCGGAGTGACTGGGTGGCTTTGTGCTTACCTGGTACATGGTAAATCTGTGACTGAGTTCTCCGTGGGTCCAGGGAACTTGTCTGAATGAAGAGGATAGACAAGGATTTAGATCCTTATTGAGAATATTGTGTTGATCCTTATGAGATATTTGTACTCAGAGAGACAAATAAGGATGAGCTGTTCCTTTGTTAGACAGGGATCTGTAAGACTTTCTTACCCACAACTGTGATTTGGATGGCAGTCCTGGTCCTGCTGCCTTCTTCCAACCTTTCTCTGCCTCCCAGGAAGGTGACATTTTAGCTCTTCAGAATGCAAGAGATTTTTTATTTCCTAACTCCTTAACTGTGCTGTTGTCAGGGAAGCTTAAAAGGTGTGCAGTGTTTGCACAACGTTTTCAGCAATAGACCTTGGTCTTCTCCGCAGCTTCATAAATCTTTTAAAACTACACTGTTTCTGCTAGAAGCAGTGCTTTTTTTCATCAAAATGCAAAGTCTGGTAGCATTAAAGTTTTAAATTTTATATCTACTTAAAAAAGAAATTGTGTGTACCACTAAGTTGGCTAAGTAAGCCATTTTTAGTATCCCTGGTTGTGTGCTTCAGTGCCTAACATCTTCCTTTTCTCTGCTGCTGCCTAATTGGACCTCGCAGTCCTGGGATTTTTTTTTTCTAGGCATAAATGAAAAATAAATTTTATTTGGAATTACTGGACAGGGATAGTTGGTTTTTTTTTTTTTTTTTTTTTTTACTGTGAGGGTGGTCAACCACTGGCGCAGTGCTTGGAGGAGGTTCTGAAGTCTTTGTCCTTGGATGTTGTAATACCCAAGTGAATGCAGCCTGCTGTGGTTGACCCTGCTTGGACAGGGGGGTTGGACTTGTTAAACCTGAGGCTGATTCCAAAATCTCTGTGCCTGGAATTTGTCGTGTAACTTTCCAGAAAGAGTTTGGAGGCTGCTTATAGCTGGTAGTGTTTGGTTTGACGTGAACTCCTCCATCATTCTGTACTGTGTATGGACTGTAAGGTATCTGTTGATCCTTACTGCTGTTGATAGCTAGCTTGTGATCTAAAAAAATCTTCAAGCTCTCTAAATAATCACTTATAGTTATGTTGAAATTAGACTATTTAAATTGGTTGCTCTCTATGTGGACTCAAGCTGTTCTAGGGAACTTTCACCCTTGCATCTTAATTAAACCATCATGTGGGGCACACTGAAGACACCAAGAGGGATTTAAGAGCAGCCTGAATAGCCTTTCTTTTTGGGCAGAAAGAGTCAGGACTGAATAGAGTCAGCAATTGTTAAAATAGTTTTGTGGATGCTGTTGGCCTGGATAATATGTTACTGATGCTCACTTTTATGAATATTTGTATATGTGCAAAATCTTTTTTTTTTTTTGGTGTGTGTTCTTTCAAGGAACAGTTATTCATGGAATGTTTGCAAAATGAAAGCTTGAAGTAAAAAATGTGTAGTAAACTTGTATTTGCAGAAGTGGTGTTGGCCAGGAATAAAATTGAAATGGAGTTGTACCCTGAGTTTAAATTCTTAGCATTTTCTCTGCAAAGGAAAGAATTTGGGTCAAAGACAAAATAAACTGATGATGACTATTAAGTGATTAGGGCCCTTTTTCCAATGGGGTGGACCTCAGTTCTGGAGTGATCATGGACAGCAACCTGAGTTCAGTGGTACTGGAATCTAAAAATATATATGTAAAATACCAAATTACAATTGTCTTTTGTGCCCTCTATGCCTGCTGACATGAAAACCTCCCTTATTTTGCAGTCAAGGTGGGACAGCTTTGAGTGGATACAAGCAGACTCTCAAGCCTTCCTCTCTCTTGTGTATTCGTTGGCAGCTTTTGGTGGTTTGCAGCTGTTAGGTTAGAGGTGGGCAGAATGCTGAAACCCGCGGATCCCCTCGGTGTGTGACCCCTTTGTGGTCCAGTGCTCTGTTGAATGAGGAGAGGCACTGGCCCCATTTCTCCTTCAGCCTCCCCGCTGGGTGTGCTGTGAAGGAAATCAGAGGTGATGTTTCTGCACAATGTGGACGAGCAGCTGTGCCCTGTCAGGAGAGAGGTGTGTGGTGTTCAGATCCCGACAGGGCCAGAGCTGGGCCTGGAGCTGCTCGCGTTGTCAGCGCTGAAACAGCCGGGATGTGCCTGGAGCCAGCCTGCAGGTGTGTGGGGACCTCGTACAGCTCCAAGCTTACATACCCAGGGACTTGAAATACCTCCCAAGCCAAGTAGCAGTGTATGGAGTCTGAGTGTTCTGTTTAAAACCCACTCGTGGGTATCTCTGGCTTGTTCAGAGTTTACTTGCAACTTTTTTTACTGTCGCTTTTTGCAGTTGTTCTTTTCTAACCTTTAGCCCGGACTGTAGAGCACTTAATGAAAAATTGCCCGGGGAATTCCTTCCATCTCATTCCTTGTGTATCTTTCTCTGTGAAGGTAAAGTCGCCTCATAATTCCAAAAGGTTTGGTAGAGATTATTTGGAAGACAAAAAGCAAGCAAATTATTTAGAGGTTCTAGTAGCCACAGAGTTGGTGCTTCTTGTGCAGAATGGTAATGGCTAAACAGAAATGGAACAACTCTCTGTTGTTAGGCCAATAATATATTAACTGAAAACATTTTTAATAACTCAAGGCATGATAGCTCTTGACTTCTTTGACTCTTTGCTGCATTAGCTGAACCTTTGTGTTTCAAGTGGCAGTTGTTAAATACATCTCTGAATGTGCCTGTAGAAACAATTGTGGTAATACTTTCATGTTGTAAAACATTTCCCAGTGGACTTGTTTTTAATGCTCATATGTGGAAAGAGAAGTTACGTAAATAGAAAAACATGGAATTAATAGAAGACTAAAGTCATCCTCTCCTTTTGAACACATTAGTTATAAATGTACTTATTTTTGGAAATTTTGAAATGCATGGCCTTTGGTGAGATTTGACTCAAGAATCAGGTTCTTCTGCAGGCCCTGAGCAAACTGAAATTCTCCTGAATGCAGCAGCACAAAATCCCACGCAACAGGCGATGCAGCGTGACCTGAGGTGCTTTGCTGAAAACAAACAAAATGCTTAAGAATGCTTTTCTTCATTGTGTTTACCCTTATCTGCTGTGGCAAATAAATTTTCTAGTCCAGTTCTGGACACTTTATTATTATCAGCCATATTTTTAGAGTGGTTTTTGCCTATTATGTGAAATATAAAACTGCTATGTTATCAAGAAGCATTTTAAAAATTTACTTCAGTCTTGTTCCAATGTTCAAAACAAGCTAAAACTTCAATCTGGAATTGTCTTGCTTTTAAGATTGATTTCTGAGAGACTGAAGGCGTGTCAAGTTTCATTATAATGAGTTAAGAAGAATTTGGTCTTAGCATTTCTTCAAGATGGGAATTCTTCATACCTGAGAAGCTGAGGATTGTTTGTAGGATTGTGAATAATCTGCTTTAAAAACTGTTTTCAGCTTTGAGATGAAGAGCTGCAATACATAGGTAATTCAAGATTCAGGTCTCTAATCTACCAAGGGCTATCTCTGAAGAGACAAATAAAAGTTTTTGGGGGGTTTTTTTTTTGTTGTTGTTGGTTTTGGGTGATTGCTGTTGTTTTTGTCATTTTTTGTGTCCTCTTAATCCTAAACTATTATTTCTTTGTACGAATGAGTGAAAATAATTTAAGATTTTATCTCTGAAGAAGTCAGCTATGTCATTACATGTGTCAATGTATCAAAACCAAAGCAGTTTCAGACATTATTGTTGCATGTAAATAGCCATTGTTCACCCTTAAAGAAACTTCTGCTGGAAATTGGAGTGTATTTATAGTATTAGGATGAAATTTTCTGGTTTGGGTCTTACTCCTTTGTAAAAATCCTTAATGTCTCCCCTTTAAAGTCTTCAAAATACAAACGGCAGAGTTGAAAATTTAGAGTAATAATTATGAGCCAGTGTCTTGGGTGGGAAATGATCTTGGTTTTGATATGGAAGAAACTACATATACAAATGTATTCACTGCTTTAAAAATGTTACTTTGAAATAACATCTAGGCAATGACAACAACTACAGTCACTATGGTGTTTTTCACCCTGTACTTTTTAGAAGAGTGTTTGTACCACCAGAGTTTTCATGGCTGAGGTACATTTTTTGGAGAAGTTCAGGAGTAAAGGTTATTCCTTCAAAATACACAAGTAAACAAATGCAGGATGTTCATGGGAGATGGACTCCTTGAAGCTCATCCTCTGACACGATCCTTGACCTCTGAGGTCTTATTATTTCTGGACTCTGTCATTTATGGGAAAAAAACCCCATATTACATTTTCTAAAATTCCTTGTGAAGGAGTTCTACTTTCTTATCTTGTGCAGGTCCCATGCTATTAAAGCTATCTAAATTATTGGTCAGAATGACTGCTTCAAAATCCTCTGAGGAGTTAATCACTGTCTTTTATTTGGACTTCTAATTTAGGTATTAATCCAGAATTGCCATCTTTTCAAGCAAGTCTTCCTTATGTTAGAACATCTCCTTTTAACTACAGCTTGAATGCAGTTTATTTAACATTTATCAAGCATTTTCCTACCAGCAAACTTAATCATTTACTGGAGTAAAAGTGATTGTTCCGGATTGCAGAAATCTATTTTCTCCTTTGATTAAAAGCGTGTCTTACTCTTCTTTGCCTTGTCTTTGAAGTACATTTTAGTCTGCTTTCCTTTGAGATGTGTGGGTTTTGTTTTGCTAAAAGGTCACCTCTGGCGTATTGGAGAGATTAGTCAGTGGTTTGCGTTGTGTTTTCTGTAGAAGACCATCTTTTTAGGCTATCTCGCTGGTCATTTTCAACATCAGACACCATGCAGTGAGAACCAACTGTGAATCAGCCTGACATTTAGCAATCCAGCAGAGTGGGGGTTAAAATGGAAAAAAAAAAATTACAATCATATAGGTAAATAATACGCTACCTACATTTTTTAAAGGCCACATTTTACTTCTTTTGAGCACTACATATGGAGAATACTACACGGCTCAAACATTCCTGCTGCCTTCCCTTAGGATATGTTAAGGAGGTGGTTTTGGTGGGGGTTTTTAATTAGTTTATTTTTGGGGGTTTTGTTTGAATCCTATGAAGTTGAAACGGCATCGCCTTCTTGTCCCCTTACTTGGCACAATGAAAGGAAGGAACACATCTCTTCTCACACAGATGAATTCTAAGGCTGTTCAGTAAGACAGTAGAGCTGTAGTTTGCTTTTATTATTGTGCGTCTTTTATTTTGTGAGTTACTCTTGTTAATAGAGCTCCCTACTGCTTCTTGTCCTGGCCTCTTCATTTGATTACCTTTAATATGTAGCATTTTTACTTCAAGAAGGAATTAATAGTTTTTATTCACCAGCGGAGACTCGTGGGTATCAGGGCTGTGGCCACACATCAATTTGCTGACAATTACTTACAGAGCTGTCTCCAGAGAATTTAGCACCAAGTGCTTAATGCAGCATCTAAACCTGCTGCATTTCTCAGGTGTGCTTGTGTCAGTGTTAACATCAGCTGGGTTGGGTGGCTTGTCCAGGTTACAGGGGGATCACTTCCCCCTGGGAGCTGGACTCCAGTTCTCCTGTGGCTGGGCTTCTACCCAGAAGCCAGAGTAACTCCCTCACAGCTGCTCAGAGCAGCAGGTGTGCAGCAGAGAAGCAACCTGAAAGATTTCAGCTTGTTTAGAGCTCTTCCTGAACCTTCTTGTCTGCTCTAGCTGCTGGACTGTGTTGCTTGGCTGCCTTCCTTTGTTTTGTGAGGGGAGCTGCTTTCCTCGTCAAGCATGAAAGTGTCTTGAGAAGATGCATATGGTGGCGTGGATTTGGAGTCAGGCTAAGGAACAGCTGGATTTTCTTTACATATTAGGAAAGAATTCTGTCTCTACAGTCAGTATGGCACGCTGAGGATCAAACCCATGTAATGCTACACTTGACAACTGGTGTAGCAGTGAAAAAATGCTCCTGTCAAAGGAAGCAATGTGTGTACAGTTGTAATAAAAACAGATGTGGCAGACTGAGAACTTTGAGACTTGGCACTTTTGTTTTTACATTTATTTTATTTCCAAAGAGATGTAGAATGTTAGGAAACAGAAGAATACATTTTTTAAATAAAATCTGAAATAAATTGTTATAGGTTCTTATTGATTTTTGTTGAGATGCCAGCTGCACTCATCATCTTATTTCAGATGAAGTGATTACCAGTATAAGCTTATGGTATAAAGAAAGTAATAGTTCACAGAAAAATGGAATTCTGCTTACCATTTGCAGATCTTCTGATTCTTCATTTGGTACTTTAACTTGTAACCACTCTGTTTTTTGGATAGCTAGAAATCTGTGAGAGCAATCACAGCAAGGTTACTTTGTCATTAGATATTTGATATGACAATATTAGGAGAAGGTGAAGGAGAAAATGGTATTTAGCTCTGTTTCCATGAAGGTTCAAACCCTTTTGTGGTGTTCTGAAATACCAACAACACCAAAAAAAATTGCAGCCTTGGAATAGCAGTATCAAAATTTATTTTGATATGGATGTATTTTGGAGTAGTAATGTATAGCAAGTTTTTGTAAGGCTTCGAGCCCCTGCCCCCTTCTTTCTTAATTTCTCTCACTAGAAAACTGAAGAGAAGAGCCTAAATATCATTAGGAGGTGGTGCCTCGAGTGGAATAGTTTTGAACAGAAGGAAAGAGGGTAATTGATAATCTAAAGCAAACAGCAAGAGATCTGCCTTGCTCTGTCACAAGTCTACTGCATCTCTGAGAAAGTTTGCTGTGCTCTTAGAGTCACAGTGTGCTCAGTAAGGAAATGCAGGTTTTTTGGGAAAAAATATATTTTTGCTATTACTTGAAAGCGATAAACAGGCATATGTGTTCTCAGACACATTTTCAAAAATTAGAGAAGTTTAAAAATCTTGATCAAAACCAGTTTGTTTCATTACTTGAGGAGCTTTTCTAAGCCAAGCTCTAAGTTCTCTTCATGTTGCTGTTGTGTAGCTGAAGCCTAGAGCCCGAAGACGATGGAATTCAGTTCTCCACAAGTGTAAATAAAGCTGGAGGAAGATTGTGGATGTGCTGGAACACAGATAGTCTGCAGCAGCTCAATGCACAGCAAATGTGAATAGCACTGGATGGGTCCTTAACACATGTAACCACCCCTTCCATCCTGCCGTGCAGATGTGATGCCTGTGAGCTGTGCTCATCCAGTCAGCCTGTTTCCCGAGCCTCGTGCATCTATCATACTTAAACCCCTAAGTGTCTGGGGCTGTCCAGGCTAGGTAGCAAAGCTGTAAGAGGAAATAGGCCTGTTCTAGCACGTCAGAAGAATCGAAATGCCGTTGCTGGCAATGGGCGATGAAAAGTTGCAAATTAAGCCTTTGCATTGCTAAGGAAACTTGTCTGTCTGACCATCCAAGCCCCAGTCTGGCCGTCAGACTCCACCACCTGAGCTGGGATCAAACCTCCTTTGCAGCTGCACTCCCCACTCTCACACAGGCCCTAGTCTGAAATAGATCACCTCTGATTTGCACGGTGGTAATTCTAACCAGATTAAGCACTTCGTCTGCAAATAAGATGATGAGTGCAGCTGGCATCTCAACTCATGGGCATGATCACTTATCAGCGTACAGCATTTCTCCCCAGCAGCATTCATGTGTATCCTACTTCAATGACTCATAAATAATCATGTTCTTTTAGCTGCAAATTAAGTGGCTAATGACTGAGGTTTTTCTGGGCAGCATACTGATGGATTATTTATGGTTAGTACTGTTAATATTGTTTTGTGTTTGTGGGGGTTTATTCCCCCAAAATCTGTACTTGCAGAGATGTCTTAGATATTTCTATTTTTTTATTATTATTAGTTTGGTAAGACTTCCCTGTCATCTTTCTCCTTGGATTGTTGGTAGAAATTTTCTTCCTGCTGATTTTTACAGACATCCCTGAAGGATACTAATTGTTTTATGTATGTACATTTCCTTGAAAATATAATTAGGTTACTTTGGCCACCAGCTGTATGTTCCAGAGAACAGATATATTGTTTTTATAGAAGCCTCTCACCCCCAGAGACAGGAACAGTGATCTTGAATGTCTCCGTAGGTAAAAATCAATGGGTCTTTATTTATTTGTATATATGCT
The DNA here is from genome assembly GCF_037042795.1 of Molothrus aeneus. Taxonomy (NCBI): domain Eukaryota; kingdom Metazoa; phylum Chordata; class Aves; order Passeriformes; family Icteridae; genus Molothrus; species Molothrus aeneus. Next base: position 5,183,528 of record NC_089649.1, on the reverse strand, counting down.
CCAATGTAGTTTTCTGTTGCACTGAGTTTCTTTTCATTCTAGAGTTCACCTGAGTCTGAGCATCTGTTTTGGTCACTCCAATTAAAAAGTGTCCCTCCTAATGCATACCTGTTGCATGGCTGTGTAACTGTGCTCTCATTTTGTGATAACATGGACATTATAATTTTTGTGGCCACATCCATTTAGTCTTGCATGGTGAATTATTCTGGGAGTCCACATTGCAAATTGTGGGAGCAACTTCTTTGTTCTTTCTGTCCCCATCAGCAAACTGAAGCATTCCTGCTGGCGCAGGAATGGGACAACCAGTTAGTGGTATTGATGATAAACCAGTTACTGAGGTTTGTTATGGAGCACTAGCAGGAGTGCTCTTTGACACCGTTCTGTGCTAATGCCCATTCTCAAATGTTCATTTCATTTGCTTTCAGGCATGGTTTGGCAAACAGAGAACACATTGCTGTTCACTTCTCAGCCCTCTTGCAGTTGCTTTTGCACTCTTAATTCAGAAGTATGGCCAAAGCTTTCCTGTGTGTTCCAAAATTTGATTTTTCCTAAGCTTTTTCATGTGCCTGACTGAAGGTGTTCCTTTCTAGCAGAGGCAGAAACAGCGGTGATGTGCACTTCCTTCTCTTACACTTTCCTACCATCCTCAGCACTCCCTCAGGGTGGGAAATTCTGTGCTGTTCTGTGTTCTGCTGGTAGCACAGGTCCAAGTCTGGCATTCCCTGCTTTAACAGGTTCTTTTGCCCACCAAGGAATAGCTACACCTTACTTATTAGTTTATCAAGACAGACTGTACGTTATTATTTATAAACTAAAGTTGCTTTGGGGTAATAATGCTTCTGCATTGTCAATGAACGAGTAAAAATTTGAACATTACTGTCACATATATATGTGTATGTGAGACACAGGCTTTTCCCATGCCCCTTGCCATCAGCTGCTACTGATTTTCTGTTGTTTTGACAGTGTACAAAATAGCATACCCTGGAGACAACAGGGCTATGTTGTTAATTCCTGTTCCTAGCCAGCCCCCTGGAATCTGTTTTGGTTTGGAATGTGGGAAGAAATGAAGTTGTGAGGAAACTGTGTTTGTCTCTGGTTAAAGAAAGAGCTACCTTGCACACTATCATATGGGCTAATACCTACACTGTGTGAATCCAGAGTATGAGAAGACATTGACCAATGTACTGTATTTTTCCTCACTAGCAAAAATAAACTATTCAGTTTCAATGCCATTTCCAAAATTTTTGGTATCCTTCTTGGCTCATTTCCCAAACAACTCTGAGCTGGGAATGTCTTTCATTCCCACTGCCCATGTTGTTTGTTCTAGCTACTGGATCTTTTCCATTTCTGGGTGATGCTGCATCTCTCTGTTTCTCTGCCAGACTAACTTTTTTTTGCTCCAGTGGGCTTTGTGCTTGGAGCAGAGAGTGCAAAATGCCTGGTCAGAAGTGTTACAGTTTCAGGGAAGGTAGATGATGAATTTCCAGGCTATTTCTATTTTGGGTTTTGTTTCTTTCCTTTCTTCTTACTGTTATATAGTAATAGGGTTTTTTAGTTTTTCTCTCTGTACTCTCTTCCAATATACAAGTTACATTTTTAAAAAATCCTCCAAGGTCCCATGAGGAAACAGTAGCCAGTCTTTCACTTCTTTATGTAGGCACACACACAGAAGGGCAGAGAGTACAGCCATCATGTCAGTGCAGCACAGAAAACAGTGAAATATCAGTTAGAAGATTTGTTTCTTCCTGCTGTCTGAACTTTTTTCGTTGTTGATATTAAAGCATAAATTATTCTTAATGCAGTTCTTCCTTAAACATTCATTGTACGCTGATAGGCTCAGCAGAGGTTTGGTCACCGGGGGAATGGATGACTCAGGCTTTTACGCACTGAGTCAACAGTCACAATGAGTAGATTCATATACTTTTGGCATGTAAGTACAAGCTGGTGCTTCATTTCACTGTGTTTTGTTGGTGAATTTTTCCAGAATTAATTCAGACATGCTGAGGTATTGAGAAATAACGTAACCTGTGCTCTGCTTGGGCGTAGGGTATGGTGGAAAGTGTGTGGATGTTGTTACCTGCTCTGACGCTGTTACGTTTGCAGTTAAGGAAACAGCCTCAGAATGCCTTTCCTGCTTGTGCTTCCATCAGTTTCTGTTTGAGTGGCATGCTAATAATACCTGTCAAACTTGTTTAAATATATAGCATACTTTCCTAACTGTGTAATGTTCCACTTTGTCCACTTTGTTGCTTTGAAGACCTAAGGTTTTTGGAAGTGCTGATAGTAAAATTGTTCAAAGGGCAGTAATGCAGCATGGGGCTGTGGAGCTCGCCAGGCTGTGAACAGGATATAACAAGCTTTTATTCTTTGGCATCAGCTTAAAAGTAGTCCTTTTGTTTTGTTAAACTTTTAATTTGGGCTGTTTTGAAGGGAAGTGATGTACTGTGGCTCAAACTGGCAACTTGTGTGTTCTTTACTGGGATAACTTTATTGAATATCCTCTCTGACTGAAAGGAGAGTTGTGAACAACAGTAGTCCAGTGTCACAGTAGAGATAAATAACACTGTCATCAAAGTAGATGCAGGTTTCATTTAATTTCATTTATCCTTTTGCACCAGTGTTTCCCAAAGAGTTCTGATGCTTTATGCTGATCCTCCCTACTGGAGATATGCAGATGAGTTATTTTTCTGTCAGCTCTGTCCAATGAAATTCAAGATCATGCTGCTAAGCCACCTTTTTACAGGAAAAATAATGTAATGACTGGATTGCAGTACTTGTCACAGAAATAAATTGCCTCCTATGTTCAGATAGCAGCAAGGTGGTGACCACTTAGTGCAAATCTTCTTCCTATTGTTAATGGTTTCTCAGTAGGATAAAAGCCTGTGCTCTTGGCAGCTAAAAGGTTTAGTCACATCTAGATAATGTATTTGAGACAAGACACAACTAGATCAAACTATTATTTGTGAGGGTTTTGCCTCGATTCATCATGCTGTAGTACTTTTTCCAAGAGTTCAGCTTCAGAGCTCCGACCAAGAGTCACTGATAAGGTTTTTTGGGGGTCTGATTTTGTTTTTAAGTGTCTGTGTGTCTTTGTTTTTCTCACTTTTGTTGCGTTCTAGTGAATTGTGAGCTGGCTAGCCTTCCTGTGTGGTAGGTGTAAAAAATTTGACTGTCTTTCTGTTCCAGCTTCTGGTAGTGAACGTGAGCTCTCTTGCCATTCCTCTGAAACTGTGCTACATTCTAAAAAGATGATTATAGAGTGCAATATTTAGGGGTTGAAGGATGGCATGAGATCAGGTTCTGTGGGGGGAACTGGCTATATTTGGGAATCTCAGTGATCTGCTGCTACTTATGTGATCAGCTTTAGAGAGGACAGAGTCAAACAGTGTCAAAAGGTGTCTGCTGAACCTTTTGTGCTTTGACAACTGCTTTTCACCAAGTCTACTGTAATTTTTGAGATGATGTCAAGTAGTGCTAGTATTCAGTCATTTTAATAAGGCAGTGAGTCTTAGCAGCACAGACTTGCTGGCAACTCACTCTTTGAGCCTGGTACTGTTACATCAGCTCTTTTGTAAAGACTTCATCATGCACAAACTTTTATGCTTATCCCACTTTTTCCGCCAAATTACAACAGTGGTCAATTTGAAACTATATACCAGGAGATTTCATTGGCAATTGGGGCTAAAGCAAAAACTTGAATCTCTGAAGGTTAGATTTAATTGTCTCCCTGTCTCTTTTAACTGTAATATAAGAGTGGTAAAAAAGCTTCAGCTAGTTTTCCTTTTATTTACTCCAGCAGCAGGTTCAAGCCCAAAGGAAAAAAGGTGTAAAACAAGCTGAGTTGGCCTTTTGTATGTATCAGAGCTTTTCTAGCATTGGTTTCTCATCAGACCAAGCTTGCTTGCTGTGAGGATAATATGACTCACCTTTTGAAAAGTTAAAGGTCAGCTGCACTTGAGGAAGCCCCTGGTAGGCAATGTAGGCTCATGGAAAACACCCTCAGCTCTTGCTTGACGATCACCCTCTCTGAAGCCCTAGTCTTGTCTTTGCTTGCCTCAGGCTTCTGAGATCCCAGGGTAGTTTACTGCCCTGCAGAAAGCACTGGGTAGATCCCACCACAGTGTTCCCTGCTGTGTATTTCTTGGGGAAGAAGAGAAGGTGGGTGGTTTTTCCTTTTGAGCCCATGCGTGGCTCTTTAATCTGTGTTCCTTCTGTGGAGCAGCTGATGATGCATTTATTTGTTTCTTCCTTCCTTCTTTTTCTTCAGTGCTTTCACCCTTTCATTTTGAAGGCATAAGGTGTGTTAGTGTAAAGAATGATCCCATGGTAAGGGACTCTGATTCCAGGATAAAAGTGAATTACTAAAACAGAACAGAATTTCTCTCTTAGGTGGAATGAGTTTTTAGAATGATGCTGTATAGGCAGAATGCAATTCTCATTTATATACCAGTCGCTGACAAAAGAATTTAGTATGTTGCTGCCTGCTTTTAGGTATGTAGATTTATACCTGACAATAGCTCTAAGTTCACAAGTAGTAACAAACCATATAAACCAGCTTAACCACTGATAGCAATTAGCTGTTTTAGAATGTGTTTGAAAAGGTTGTGTAACTGGGGAAATTGTCAGACAAGAGAAGGTCCAATAAGGCTGCTAAAAGAGATTTTGTGGGCAAATTAAACGGGTACTTATGTAAAATTACTTACTATTGCAGCGTGTGCGCATGCACGCTTGTGGGCTGGGGCTGATGAGCCTCTGGCAGGGAGCTTTGCAGAAGCTGCAAATATTTTTAGTGGAAACGAAATCTCAGCTCAGTTCTGTGGCATGTGACTTCCTATTTCTGTAGGTTACTTCCACGGGACTTCCTCTGTTAAACTGACTTGTCTCTGGAGATTTAATCTGGAGCTGGAGCGTGGTCTGCTTTGTCCTGTGCCTGTGACAGCATTTTCCCGGAGTTTGCTTTTGAGTCTTTGATTTTTATTTTGCACTGTCTCCAGCATGCAAGGATCTAGTGGCTGCTGCCCGTGATCGGAAGCTGAACACGTTTATCCAGGTCTCAGTGGTGCATCCAGCCGAGCACATTTCGACGCGGTATTCGAGCACTGAAATCGTGGAGGTGAGAGTCTTTCTTATTCAATGAACATGCTGATTATTGGATTGCTCATTTCTTCCTTAGAAAGTGAATTAGGACTAAAACAAGTTAGTGCATAGTCTTAGGTAAGAGAAGCGCACTCTGGCCGTAAGTAAAGCATACTGAAGTGTGCTGTAGTTCTTGGCATTCCACCAGGATAAACAGAAATTAACTTGGCTTCTCATGAAAGCTCTGTTGTTCCAAGTAGAGGCATGGAGAATATTCCAATTCTCCAGACACAGGTTTAGAAAGAAACAGGGAATAGTTGCTCTCATGAAGGGACAAGGCAATGCAAAGTAAAACTTAGGAGTATAGTGAGTTTGCAAAGTATTTTTAAATGCATAAAAGCATAGGTGTATTATGTGGTCTGTTATCCTATTTGTTTTTTCTTCTATTTTTTCCATTAAAGAGCTGATGCTTTTGCAATTTGAAAACTATTACCCTAGATCTGTAGTTTGGGAAAGACACATGTCTATGTAATGTCTGTGACTTTACATAAAAGAATTAGTAATTTGCATCATACATGACAACAAAAGTTGTGTGGGGCTCCTTTGCTGGTCCTCACCTTGCCCTGTAAGCATTGGTGTCAGAAACAGCGAAAATGAAGGGTGAGCAATGTAGATGTAACTTGCTTAACTTACTGGGGAGATTCATTAAGAGCAGCAAAGTCTCATTGTAAACACACTCATGATTTCACCAGAGGCTTGTTTTAACTGTTAAATACAATGAGAATATTTCATGAGGTCTTTGTGTGATTACTTTCAACCAACTACTAATTAAATTATTATGGTTTCAGCCCTCAACCATCCTGAAACTGCTTCATTCAAATATCTTGTATCTGATCAGGATGTCTCATTGCAGACTGTCTGGAATGATGTTGTGCAAAAGATGAATAGATAACTATGTATTTTTTAAAATAGAAGTTGATGCATTTCCTAATACAATGTCCTAGACTTCAATAAATTCCTGAATTTGTTTTATCAGGGTTCTTGGCTTTGTAGTCAAGCTTTGGTGGAGGGGAAGGCAGGGTCACAGAAAGTTAATCCATAACATAAATTACCTTTGTTGTGCACAATCCTTTTTTTTTTTTTTTTTAATACTTAATGGAAAATTTAAGGATACATTCCTGGTAATCTTTGGAAATTAGGTCTAATTAAACATTAAGAAATTATAAACAACATTTTGTATTATTCATTTAATTGTACATCTTTAGCTATGATGTAGTTACTTCTGTGTACAGCTTTTAAGTGTAATCATAATGTTTCAAAGCACAGGAATTTTATTTTATAGCAGTACTGCCTAAAGAGGAGTATTTCAATCCCCTCTCCACAAAATCAGTATCCTTAATGTATACTGAGAGTCTCTGTAGCATTTCTATACACTTAGTATTGTGGCTTAATGAAGATTGCTCTTTTTTGTATGTGTGTGCATGTTAAATCCTTAGTTCATTTAAATAAAGATGAAATTTTGGTACTTTCAAAAAGTGTTGTGGGAGTGAGAAAGGGTTTTTGATTATTATAGGTTGTATTCCAGAACCTGGTACTGGCTGAGCTGTTTAAAAATGTGATATCAGGCTCTGCCTCTGAAGCACTTGATATCCTTTCCAGTTAAAAAAAACTTTCCAGGAAGTTGTAGTTTTGTTTGGGTTTTGCTTGTTTTTCTTTTTTAGTTTTCCCGATAAAGTTTCAAGGCTGTTTGTTTTTTCTCATTGATTGGGTAACAAAACTGAGCTGTTCCCATCTCTCTGCTGTAGACAGCTGACACCTTTTGGGTTTCTGTACCTCCGTAGTGACATCCTTCACATTGCTCAGCTGTTACCTTACTGAGTGTTTACTCATGTTGCACAGGGTACAAAAGATCCACTGTTTCTGACTGGTGTGACCTTCCCACCGGAATACCCCATCTATGAGGAAACTAAAATAAAACTTACAGTCTATGATGTCAAAGATAAATCCCAAGACACGGTAAGTGCTTTGCTTCAGTCCTTGCACAGATCTTACTGAGGAATGAGTTTCTTGCTGTGTTGTTCTTTGGCTCTCGTTAGCAAATTGGGGAAATGGTTTGATGTAAAATTGGTTTTGTTGTTCTCTTGTGCCTGAAATCGACTTTATCTGTTGTTAATATATTAGAGACTAGGGAAAGGGAACCATGCACTTAAGATGGGCATTTTGCTGTTGGCTTTTCATCTGGTTACATGAGTCAGCACAGCTATTCCTTGCTCTGGTGTGCTTTTTGAGGGCAGAGAACACATGGAATAGACTGTGATAGCACCGCTGTGAATAATCTTTCAGAAATATCTTTCTGATAATATTTTACTTACATGCATAAACCAGAATGACAGTAGAGCCTGTAACTTGGGAGGGAGCTACTCATATTTAATCTCTTGGGTGGTGATAACTGCAGCTTTCTGTTGCTGCTTTTGTTATTGATTTGTAGCAGTCCAAACTCTACAGTGTCACGGCTGAAGGTGAATCATTTGGGGTTCCAGTGTTGTACATTCTTGAATACAGAGTCAGCTTTTTATTCTTGGGCGTTACTCACTTGAGCTGATATATGGAGGTCACTGGGACAATCTGAGTGATTTAACTGCCAAATAAAGAGCTTGAGTACTATTTTATGTCTTCCAGATAATCTAAGACAGCCTTAGACAAAGGCTAAGCCTTTGGACAGAGCTCGATGTCATAACAGGACCTATGGGAGATGTTTGTTTTTTCTCCTGCAGCAGCTGGAGTCCAGCTGATAGTTTGCTCTTAGACATCAAGAATGGCTGCATTGACACCTGTATTTAATTAACTGGATTGCTCTGTAGCTGGCACCCAGCATGATTAAAGCAAGTGCAAGCTTATGTTCTGACTGCATAGATGTTCATTATCTGTAAGAAGGAAATCAAAGGCATAATTTGAATCTTGAGACTGTCTTTGAACTGCTTACAAAAGTAAAGTTCTATGTTTTGGGGACTTGTAATTTTTTCAGGTAGAAAATTATTGATCTATTTGTTTAAATTTTCAGCCTTTGTGAGCCAACAGGTTGGTTCTGTCCCCTCACTGTGCTCCTTCACGGCCATGTGTGGAGTGTTTTAAGCATCAAATCTGAATTTCTTCTCTGTTTAAGAAGGGAAGGGACATGTATGTGCCTTTTATAATGTATATCTCTTAAATTTGGTATTGGATTCGACTACAGGGACTTAAAATGGGATTTGCTGTTTATTCAATAGAGTTGTCACCTGTGGACAGGTAACAGGCATTGAGTTAATGGAGTTGGACTTTGTCCTTTGCTTCCAGTTTCATTTTGACTGACAGATGGTGGAAAATAATATCCTATCTGTAAGTGATACAAGTGAACTGGGTTGGTAGTCCTTTTCCCTGTATTACTGCTTTTCTACCTCCAGGCTCCTCTACTGCCGCTTATGAAAGAGAAGATCTACCCTAGGGAACTAATATAACTTGATAAGCTTTTTGCAAACCTGTAAGGACTTTCTGTAACTGTTCCTTACAATTGTAGTTCAGGACTAGAGTCTCTCCCAGGGAATCCCACTGATGTAGCTTGTAAATCATGAGAAAATACCTTTCTCTTTTGTCATAGCATTTATATTGTTCCTATGTGAAACATTCTAGATCTGCACTGTAGTATCTTTTTGTGGGGGAAAGTATTAATCTCACCTCTGATTTACATATATTTAGCATTTTTTACTACTCAACTATTTTAAGCTGGATGTAGGCAAGAAAAAATTAAATAAGATATAAGATTTAAATCAAGATGAGCTGCAGCGTATGTGAATGACCCCAGGCTACCCTAGTTGCAACTTCATCTGTGGCAATATTTCGACTTCTGTTTACATCCTAAAATCTCAGTCATGATATAACTTGACTTTATCTGTAATTAATTAGAAACCATCATGCTTTCTATTAGTTTGGGTTTGTTTTGTTTTTTTTTTTCAAGTCTGGGTGTTTATGTAGGCTCATAAAAGTCAGGTTAAAATGAGCTATAATTTGATATCATTACCGGCATAGCTGCAACTGCACAGATCTCCATGCCTGGAGATCAAACCCAACAAATTGGATGTGTCCCTTTGGCAGTGAAACTGCTCCGAGTGCTGTGGTGTCACAGCTCTGATTCTCCAGTCTACAGTAGAGCTGGCTTTCTTGTTCCTCCAAAAGTGCTGCCACATATTACAGCTGCCAAATGTAGTCCCACCATTCCTCCAAACTGACAGGTAATCCAGTTTTGGGTGAAGGGGAGTCCAGGCCTGCTAGGCACGCACTGCTCTTCTAGGCTGTGCTCCAGAGCAAATGTCAGCTCAAATAATTGGGCATTTGTAGCAGAAATAAACCTTGGATTTGACTGTGAGCTGTTCTGCAGAAATTGTGTTACAGTAATAATTCCCACAGCATTAGGGCTGTACTGCTGCTTGCCTCAGTTAATAAGCTCAAAGTAGTTAATATCCCTTGTCACAAATATATGCTTTAACTTTTCTTATTTATTTCGATGCAACTATAAGAAGTGAATTCTGTGCATTAATTAAACTCAGCAGGATTTTACTACCACAAATAGAAGACTGTAGAGAAGGTGGGGAAAGGGCAAGTGAGTACATCACTGGGTAAAGCATTTTCTTGGGTTTTGTTAAACCTCACTCTGACTATACACGAGAATTTGCTCTCATTTTCAAATCTGCTGGAATTTTACTGTAATACAAAACTAACTAAATACTTGTTGAGTTGTGCACACAAGTGATAATATTGAAGTGAAAGAAGATTCTCCTCATTGAGAAACAACCAGAATTTGTGGCCTGCTCCTTAAAAAAAAATCTTGAACATTTCCTTTCAGTGCTAGTATTCCTGTACCAGAAAGCTTTTAGTTACTTCACTCTTGACTGTCACTTAACTTACATTGTCTAAGAAGTATGGTTTAATTACATTGAAATACTGGGATCACATTCACTCTGCTTGACACACTGAATGTTCTGACTGCAATTTTCACTTTTTATACTTCTCTGTCTGATGTTGATCATAATTATATCTTGGCTGTGGCGGATTTTCTGTTATTGCGGCTTTTTAGTTTAATGAAATGGGGGTTTTTGTTTGTTTTGACTAGTCTCTCTAAGTGATTAGTTACTGTAACTTTTCATGTAAATAGACTTTTAAGAAAGACTATGGTATTCCTAGTTCACTTAGATATGCTTAGAACAAAGTAGTTGAAATGCTTATGCAATATCCTTTAAATGTATCCAGCGAAGCCACGCATACAGATTGGTGGGTAATGCCATATTATGAGAAATGTATAGTGACATCTGTTTCTACATCACAAAGATTTTTCTTCTCATATTGCCATGAGTAAATTTATGTTTTGCTGGCTTGAGCTACACTGTCTTGAGGATTTTATAAAGTTGGGTTTTGTTGTAATGCTGTACCTGTTCTCTGTCGTTGTCAAAGAAGATCAGAATTATAGGCTTATAAATTGTTGAAAAATTACCTCTGTCCCACTTCTGCACAAGCATGCTGTTCCTAGCTTTTTTATAGGCGTGCAGGTTAGCCCAGTTTGGTGTAGCAAGTTTTAGAGCTGAAGCCGGGTTCATTCTCGGGGACAGTACTGCACAGCACAAGTCAGGTACCGCTGCTCCATGACAGAGGCACAGGGAATGCAAGGCTGATGATTTTGTGCTGCACTGAGAGAAGTCTACTGCCCAATCTGGGAGGCAGCGGTCGTTGTTCTTCGCTTGGAATATGCGTATCCTGCAGCAAGAATTAACCTCATACCCACTGAGCTGGGCCACTTCTTGTTCATCCACACATGGACAAGTGCTGGGAACAGAGGCAGGAGCAACTTTCTGTACCTGCTGGGAACTTTCTATGTCTGATCTTTGCATCATCCCTTCAAAGATAATCTCCTTTGGATGGATATTACTATTTGAATTCATGTGCGATACTCAAAGTTACACACACCAACTCCAATGTTATCTCCTGAGAGCAAGGAGAAACTGGATGTATAAAATGCTGTTAAAATATTACATTTGACAGTCTGGTCTTCCTTTTTTTACTTCCCAAATTTCATCTTAATCACTCAGAATAAAATTAGATTAATTTGATAATTTTAGAAGTAGTGGGGCTAGAAATTCTGTTTTTGATACGGGAACATATGTTGTAAAGTGGCAATTTAAGATTACTTAGGTTTTAAATAACATATCTTTTAACTCTTGGGGTTTAAATCTCCTATTAAACCTGTTCACTAGGAATGAAATTTTGCAAAAGGTTTTGCTTTGTGTGTTTCTTGATTTTGCAAGCGTCCCTGTTAAAATTGAATCCTGCTGGGGTGAGTTAGAAAATGAAGACTGTCCATCACGACAGAGGCATTTTGAGTTAAGCTGTGAAGCCAAATCTGAAGTGACAGCGTTCCATGTTCCCTTGTGGGCATTGATCCCTGTTACACCACCACCATCGTGCAGTTTGGTCTTGGGTGCCTTTGCCATCTCTGCTGAAGAGACACTGGGCTGGAGCATTAGGAGTGCTGCAGGGCAGTGTGTAAAATGCATTAGCAGAGGTAAATGTGAAATCTCGTACCTTGCCTTCCTGTTCTCTGCCTGCACCAGAGCGCACACAGTCCCTCATTCCTGTGAATGCTAAAAATACCAAAAGTTTCTCTTGAAAAACTGAAGCCAAGTGTTATACTTTGTTTAAGGAAAAAAATACTTAAGTCTTCCCTTTATCAGTTGTGTTCCCTGCTGTCCCTATTGCCTTAAACTAGAAACTCCTATTATCTCATTCTCCGTAATAGAGCAGTACTGTAGACTGCTACAGTCCTACCCACAGAAATACTTGCACTAAAGAAGCTTTAGATGTTCGTGTTTCTATGCAAAATCATCTATTTTTTTCATAAATATATATTTGATGATAGATTTAGTTTTCCTTTTGCATCAGGCTAGATGTTCTTACTAAACATCATTCTTAGGAGGAGGAGAGGAATGTTTTTTGATTCTTTGAGGCACCTGCATGTTGAATCTACCTAAAGTATTACTGTGAGTCGTTTCTGTATTTTTTACAAGTCCTGGATGCCAAAAGGGAAAGTCAAACTACTGACTTTTCTTTGGCTTTATATTTATATAAATTCTTTCTTTGAAGTGGCTGAGGTACAAATAGGTTTCATATATCTTAGTCTATCTGTAAGAGAATTGAGGATAAGTGTCAAGACTGGTAAAGTTACAGTTATAGGCTTAAAGTCCATTTGTACCCTTACTGCTCTTTTGCACCTCACCTTTGAAAATGTAGTGGGAGGACTTGGTTTTGCAAAAATCTTTCTCCCTTTGAAACTATCTACTACTTTTTCTCCTACCCTTTTATTACTTTTTTTTTTTTTATTGAGGAAAACGCCTCTCTATTGCTGTATCTTCAGGGAAAATTGTAAGCTACTGTTAGTTAATTTTCTATTTTCTTTTCCTTTTCCACCTACTCTGCCCATCAGATGCTATTGCTGCCTCACATCAGGCAAAGGTTTGTTCTAAGAGCTGACATTTGGGAAAAGATTTGTAGAAGTACCTAGCAATAAGACTAATGGTACTCTCTAAGAGTTTAAAGGGTTGCCTTGAAAATTGCTTAGAAAAAAAGGAACAAATTAGTAAATGATAACATTTTCCAGTAAATTTTATTTTAATCAGCTAGGGATTTCAGTAACATAGGCATGATTGTTGCAGTCTCTGTAGCACTACCTAAAACCCTTGCAAATATGTCATTCCTGTCATTGCTCTGCTCCTCACTAGACCAGCACAGAGCACATCAGAACAGTCAAACAGATCCAAGGTGGCTTTTGCACTGCCCTGTCGGTTCTTGTGATGACTTTGAGTGTTCAAGGGGCAAGTGCCTTGCATGGAAGGCTGGGATATTTTCCTCTGAAATATGTATGCTGCGGCGAATAGAGGGAACAGACCATGGCGCAGTGTTCCTGTAGTCAGTGTGGAGCAGCCTGGCTGTGAAGACTTGCCCTCAAGTTGTAGAACGTGCTTCTGTCCTTTCAGAGGGTTGACCCACTTTCCCTCTGAGTGCCTTTGATGCTGACACCCCCTGGACAAGGCACTGGAGGAGCTGCTCATCCCTCAGGAGGGATGGCTGGTGCTGCCAGCAGGCTGAATACTGAAGCCTTCAAAGGGAGCCCAGGCACTGCAGGGGTGAAGGATTTCCTTGAGCTAAATGCAGCAGCATGGAAATGTTAGAGTCACTCCAAGGATAAGATTTGTTTGTTCTCATTGGTAATTTTTTATTTATTGTCAGTTTTTTATTTATTGATCAGTTCTTCCAGCTCAGATGCGTGGGCACCCAGACAACAGCTGGCCTTGCTATTAAAGTCTGGAGCAAAGAAGGCATTTTAAGTACCTCAGCCTTTCCCTCATCTTTTGTCTCTGTGTGTCTCTGCATCCATTAAAGATGAGGCTCTCCTTAGCCCTCCTTTTGTAGCTAACGTATTTTTAGAAACATTTGTTACTGTCTTTTATGGCAGGCGCCAAATGAAATTTCAGATAGCCTTTGGTCTTTCTAATTTTCTCCCTGTATAAGCTAATGGAATCCTTGTAGTCCTCCTGCATTGCTTTCCTTTTCTTCCAAGAGCCACAAACTCTCTTTTTCTCCTTGAGTTCCAGCCGAAGCTCTTTGCTCATGCAGCCTAGTCTTCTTCCCCACCAGCAGGTCCTTTGGCATGGGAGGAGGCTGCTCCTGTGTCTTGAAGATTTTGTGAGGAGTGTCCCTCCTTCCTGGACCTCTTTGCTCCTCAGGACTGCTACCCAAGGGACTCTGGTAACCACATTCCTAAACGGGCCAAACCTTGTCCTCTGAAAGTCCAAACTGGCTGTTCTGCTGACTCCCTTTCCTTTTCTGAGACTTGAAAACATTATTTTGTGATCACCGTGCACAAGGCAGGCCCCAACCAAAACATCGCCCACCGGTTCTCCTCTGTTCACAAAAAACAGGTCCGGTTAGGTGCCCTCCCTGGTTGGCTCACTCACCAGCTGTGTCAGGAATGCCTCTTTCCCACATTCCAGGAATCTCCTGGTCCCTTTCCTCTCTGCTGGGGTGAATTTCTTGCAGATATCTGCTAAGTTGAAGTCCCACCATGAGAACGAGGACCACTGATAGAATGACTTCTCCCAACGTTTGTCCACCTCTTCATCCTGGTTGGGTGGTCTGTCTGTCTTGTTGCCCTTCCCCCTGATCCTTTCCTGTAAGCACTTGAGCCTATAGTAACCATCAGTAAGCTCTAGACAATCGGAGCCCTTCCTAATACACAGGGCTACCCCACCACCTATCTCCTTCCTTGCTTATTCCTTCTGAAGGGTTTGTAGACATTGGTAGATATATTGCACCCTTTGTGGAGAGATTGATGTAAAACAGAGCAAAGTATCCCATCAGGATTGTGAATATGAAAAGAAAGGTGTATGGAGCAGTGCTAAGTCTGCTCTTGCTTTTGTGCTATGAAAGCAGGTACTCAGAGGTTGGAAACAGATTTTTTTTCTTTTGAGGTTTTGGAGTGTGTGTTCTGTGAAATTGAAAAGAGCAAATTCAATCTGTTGGAACAGATTTTTCTTCCTCTACCATGTGCCTCATAAAAGTGTCTTTTACAGTTACAGCCATGCTTGTACCAGTAAATGTTTGCATTTGAAACTTTGTACTTAAAAACTAAAGCTGAGCAAATAATTCTATTAAAAAATAACATTAGAAACATATGCACTGGATGCAATATGAGACTTTATCTTCTTGAGCAAATTTTTGCTAGAAGAGCATAGTAAATTGCTCTCAAAGCAAACTAGTTAAATGTTTTGTATTATGCTGTATTTTAAATATTTGATGAATAAACATGAAAGGCTTGTGTAATCATTTAGGATTTCCAATGCTGTTAGAAGTGCACGTATCATTGAATTTTACAGTAATCAAAGCCTCTTTATGTAATCATTATGCAGTATTTTACAGAACAAAATTCCCATGTGGCTGAAATTCTCCATGCTTGGCTTTCTTCATGCCAAAAATTAGGATTTTGTTTTGATCTGTTCTTTGTTTTGTCCTGTTCATCACAGATTGTGTGATCACAAAGAGAGGGCAAAAATCCCTGCCTTCTAGCATACATTTTTTTTTAAACAATATGTTTGCAGCTTGCATAGTGATCACCAGAAAGCCAAGAAAACAAACAAAAAATGCAGTGTTGTAGCATGGTCAAAATTTAGTGCATGTGGTCCTCTCAAAATCTCAGCAGCATAAATGTCAATGAGCGCCATTAACAGCAACAATTGTGGACCCAGGGTTTCAGTGTACGAAGCAGTCACTGCCTTCAGCAGAGCATCAGCTGCTTTGTAGTGTTCTGGCAATTTGTGGTGTCTGAGATGTCCTTTCACTAAGGAGTGAACTGACTTCCCTCACCTTGAAGTTATTACTTTTAGGTGAGATCTTGCATTATAACCAAGGATTCACTGGCACAGGGACATTACTTATGTTTCTATTTATTCCTTTTTCTGGTGTCTGGTTTTTTTCACCATTCTTCAGTGATGAGAACTTAGTGCATTTTGTTCCCCCTCCCCTCTGTTCTCCCTCCCCACCTCACCCTCCACCACCCTCCTGAGTTCTTCTCATTGCAACCATGGTATTTTTAAAGCAAGAATAGTTGAATACTTTTATAGGACTATGCAGCTGTTGATCTTTATTCTTGCAGTCTTATCATCCTTAAATCCTTTGCTGTATACACAGTCTCACTTATGTCAAATGCAAAAGCTGGAAGTCACAACCATCCAAACCACTTTAATAAGATTTCATTTTTCTTGGGTTTTTTTTTTCCCCGCTTCAGTGCAGAGTAGGGAGCAGTATGAGTTTCTGTGTTACTGGGTTTTTCTGCCCCAGCTTTCCCTGCAGGTTTCAGCATATTTCAGTAAGGCACAGCATTTAAGGCATAACCAGTGTAATGGCTCATAGACCTCTCAAGGTAAATCAGAGCAGAAAACAAAGATGACAATTAGAAAAGATTGCTCTGTCAGCTTTGACTGTAAAACACCTGAGCCACCTTCTAGTGAAATTCAGAGGTCTCTCCCTGGAGAGGAAACAGAGAAATGTATTTCGTCTGCAAATTGCTAACCAGACATGTTGTCATACACATCAGGAATAGTAAATAAGTAGAACATTTGTACCATTTCTAGCATATGTATTCTTGTGAGATAAGATGAAGGTTTTGAGTGTGTGTATGTTATATGTTAGTCTGACTTGATATCTGGCTTGACAACCCTTTCTGGTGGAATCTGAATTCTTTTTACTTCATGTGTCTCACTGTTACATATGGTTGTCTACATTGCTCAGGTTTTTGATTCTAAGGAAAGACGGTGGGCATTTGTTACTGTATTTTTAGTGAAAGAAAGAAAATTACTAGATCTCTGTGGAGTAGAAGTCTGGGTCTTTTAACAAAAAAAAATTGTGCAGGTGTAACTGTCTTAGAAATTTGTCTCTATTCTTTCCATCAAAATCTGGCAGCAGCAGTTGGAGCAGCATTGTATCACAGCGCTTCAGGGTTTTTTTCCCCCTACTTTACAGCAGGTTTACTGGGTGTATTAGAAGTGCATTCAGAGTTACAAGCTATTTCCTTCCATTGCAACAGCATCTGCACTGTGAGTAGTTGTATGTAGGTATGTTTTGTCTTAAAATGCAGATCCATAGGTTTGTGTTGCAAAACATCATTTCTCAGTTGAGAACCCTTCAGAGAGGTTTGTTTGCTTGTGAACAGAAAATCTGTGTCATGAGGGATAAATGTGATTTTTTTTCCGGCAGCGGTTAGTATGTTTTTGAGATCCTTGGAAGGCTTGGATTTTGACACACAGCTGCCTCAGCCAAATGGAACACTGAGGTCTTTGATTTGTTATAGCTGTAGATTCTCATTGCCTCTGTTCCTGCGGAATAACTTGGCAGTTTTTCAGAAAGAAGTAATTGCTGGGCTCTTGCTAAAGAAATTATCTCTGAACGTGGAAGCTCTGGCCGGTTACTGCCCAATTATTGCTACCCTGTTTTGAAATAACATCATCCCTGTGAGACAAGGAAGTTTCTGAATCATTAGCTGGGTCCAAATGGCTTTCAGGCTTGGGTATGACAGAAAATTGTCCTTGCAGTCTAAATTCAAGTACAGGCACATATACCCAATCTCATTGAGAGGCTTCCTGAGAGGCTTTTTTCTGTGTACACAAAATGCTCTGTAAGAGTCATGTCCCAAGTTTCATTGCCCATTAAGATGACCTTGGCATTATCAGCTTGCAGTCCTCTCCTGATGAATAACTCTGTCTGGATTTAGAATTAGCCCCGTGCAGAGTATTTGATAGTAGGGCAGGGGTGTATTCCTCTTTTCTACTACTTTCTGATGTTCCTTGGGCAGTAGCTCAGTGGCCCCTGGAAAAGGCTCCTGTAGGAGGGACCACAGGGCCTAAAGTTTTCATGTCTGTTTTCAGGCAGGTGAAAGCTCATAATGAGCAGTGTATTCAGTATGAAGACAAAAAGCCTGTTGACTCCAGTTGCATTGAACTCCACAGGAACAGGATACTGGCATTCTTAACATCTGAAATACTGTTCCTCAAAATCCATGAACTTTCTATTGACGGACTTGAAGAGACAGAAACAAGAAGTGAAGGGGTGTTATGCAGGCGAAGCATTATTTGCCCTGGGTTTGGTTTGTTTCCCCCTTTTTCCTGCCAGCTCATTTTTTTTCCAGATTTGCAGTTTGGTTTCCCTGCTAGGTGTGCAGCCTGTTCTGCATGCTCAGCATAGACCATGCTGTTTATTTGATGTTTCTGAAACTCTTTGATGAAGCTGCTTTTAGAGTTACCTGATTTTTTTTCTTTTTTCACTTTTATTTTAAGACAAATTGGATGTAATCATTGACTACAGGTGACTATAGGTCCTTTACATAGGAAAAGGCTGCAAATTCAGGTTATTTAGACGGAGTAATTAATTCCTCCTATGATCTGAACACCTATCTCAAGTAACATAAAATATGCTGGATTGTCAATTTCCTCTTTAAGAGAAATTTTCAAGAAATTTGTATTTACTGTATTTGCATCTGTGATATAATCACAGTGAATCTTGTGAGACTGCATGGCTTGGACATTTCTTTTGATTATTATTATTCATAATTTTTAATGTCTTTTAATTTTTAAAAATTGAATGGGCAATAAATTCTTTGCTTCCTTATTGAGTGGCTGTCATCCATAACAGTTTCTTGAGATGCTGTAAGTTAACCTGCACAGCATCATGCTTCACAGTCAATTGAAATGGAAGTGATTGGTCTTGACTTTGGGAATTCAGTACTGTAGGCCCTGTCTGTTTAAGACTAGGTTTTTTGTATCCTGGTTGCTGGATACTTTCCATAACTGAGATTGCACTGTCTGAAACCAGATACAATAAGTATTTTTATATAATGATGGCAACTTGTTTAATATGGGAATGTGAAAAAATTTTAGGTTTTCAACAAGGTGCACAGCTTTATTACAGATAAAAAGTAAAGTTTTATTCTATAGTCTATTTTCTTTGTTCTGTAAAGAAAAGGAAACATGTTTTTGCAGGTGGTTTTAACATTTGTTATGACTTCTAAATTAGAGATAATAAAAGTAAGTGCATGTGGTTTGGGAATGTGCAAATGTTTTCCTTTACCTTTTTCCCCACTGAGTGATGAGAGGACAAGGATTTAACCTGGAATTCAGCAAAATTTATGTTGAAAATGAGCTTCTTAAGGCAACCTCTGGACTGGGGAGAAAATATGCTTTGCTATAACATCCTATAGTCCTTCTCTACCAATACCCAGACCTGGAAACCTGGGAGGAGAAATGTGCTGAGTGTCTGGCCAACATCCCAACGCAAAGTGCAGAGTGGAAGGCAGATGCTAGGAAAAATCTTAAGGGCCTAGATATGATCTAGAGGCCAATCTAATAGTCCCTAGCAAAGCAGAGCCATCATTGCTCTCTTACATGTCTCACCACACAAAAATACTTTTTTGGCTGTTCTGTTCCTTGGCTGCTGATATTTGATTTTTGTCACATGATGAGTGGGGGATGGGGAGCAGCTGGCCAAATGGAATAAATAGTAGGGATGTGATAGGAACCAAGTCCTAGAGAAATTCATATTCAGAGAGAAAGAGGTTGAATTGGAAGATTTGGTCAAACTTTATGTTGAGTTAAATAGCCTACACCATCCTGTCTCAGGTGTGCATTCAATTGGAGCTGGGTTTGTTTGCCTACAAATAGAGCTGGATCTCTGAAATGAGCTTCAGGTCCCAATTCCTCTGATATTTGCCATTGGAAAGAGTGATGATACAGGTAAGGCATTGGAAGGAGTTACTGGAGAGATAACCATCAACATTGTGGAGCCTTAGGATCACACATCTTTGCCTTTTGTGTTTGTAGTGAAAAATACAGAATTAGCTAAAACATTGGTATTGCAAGGATTCAGGTGTTATGTAAGGTAAGTAATCACAAAGCTCAGGTAAAATGAACAAGCCCACAGGTTCCCCCACAGTTGTATACCTGTGTGTGATTGTAGTGTGTACCTGCTGACTCTTGTGTTCTGGGCATAAGGCAGCGGAGGTTAAGTGAAGCTGTTATTTTCATTTGCTTCCACAGTTGTCAATATTGTAACACTGGGGTATAACCAATTCTTTGTGATGTTGAGGTTAGGGAAAAAAGTCAGTTTCAAACTCTATAAGCGTGGAACTTAGAGCATTAGTAACTAAAACAACTGCAAGGCAAGTGTGTGTTTCATTATCCTTGAAAATGCAAACAATGTATGCTGATATTACTAGCAAGTGCAATAGGATGAGTTTTGCAAGTATTTTTCTTAATATCGTAAAAACACGTTCAGAGAATATCAAATTGTCTAGTGTGCTTGCCTACACCAAAATAGTAATTCAAGTACTTTATTGCATTTTATTTGTGGTTGCCCATTTATGTGATGTATTCATGTCTTGTTCAGGATTAGCCCTGCAAAATATGTGAAAAAACCTTCAATACTTTATCAAGTAATTTAATTATTCAGTGAAATATTTAAGTTGGCTTTTCCAAAGAAGGAAACATTGTCATTACCATTAAACTGATGTAATAATATTGCATTATTATTAGCAGTTATTTTAAGCAGATAATCACTTTATCTTAAATTAGCCTCTCCTGTTAGTGTAAGGCCATTCACTTCTAATAGCACCTCACCTTCCTGAACAACACAGTGGTTAATGGGGACATTTGGTTTGGCTGATATTTCTAAAATGCTTTCATTTTCTTGTCTTCCATGAAATTTAAACTCTTTTAAAAGGCGATATTAGACAAAATACCCTTTAAATGTTTGAAATAAAATTCCAAGAATGTTCACCTGGTGTGTTTGATTTCCCTTGAATTAGGTTTTGTTTGGTTTGCTTGGGAGATGCTTTTAGGGGGGAAAAGTTTCTAGTAAGATCCTTGGCCTGATAGTGCTTTAAACTTCTTAGGTCTAGCTGGCTGGATGAGTCAAAATTTCCACGTGGCATAACTGCTGGAGCTTGAGCTGGCACGGAATTTCCGGGCAGGGTGCTGCTTGCAGCCTGGAATATGGGTTAGTATCTCAGCCACAACAGCATTTGCAGGAGGCAGGGCTGGAATTCTAAAAGGTGCATGTATTTACATGAAGCTCTCTACATTCATTTCTGGAAGGCAGCTTAAGTTGTTTCTTTTAATCTCTTACTCCTTCTTCTGTTTTTCAGATCAGTGAGGAGATCACGTATAGGTGGATTATTTTCTAAGCTAGGTGTAAAGATTGGAGTTTGTACCCAAGAGCAGTGTGTGCTGTTTAGTGCTCTTTTTTTCTGTGTGCTGTTTCTAGAGTCAATATTAACAAAGTCCTGTGAAAGATGAAAACAGTCTATGCTAAAACAGTGAATAGCACTGAAGGTCTGCTACATATTAATAGAGCAGTTCCTATTCATGCAGGAGGAATTTGTACACGTGTATTTAGAGTCATGCAGTCTTAGAAAAGGTGCTACTTTTTGAGCTATAGTTTCTTCAAGATGTTTAAAGGAAAAGGCTGGAATGTAGGCTACAGTATCAGGTATCTCTATTTACTTTTGTTTGTTTGTTTGTTGGTGTTTTTCTCTTTCTAAATCTATATAGTCCTTGTTACTGCTGATCAAGTTCACTGTCTCTCTTTAACCTTTCAATTTTTAGGGAAGGGAGTTGAGGTAGTGCTTGTATTGTTACATTTGGTTAGCTTCAGATCCAGAGCTGGAAATGTACGAGTTCTGTTAATAAATCCTTTTCTCTAGTGTCTGTCTGGAAGTGGAAGTGATGTGTGACTGCAGTATTTCCCTGGTGCTATCACTTCAAACACAGAGTTGTTTGCAACATGTACTGAGTGCTCCCACTTCTTTCTTCTGAGGGTTCTGTAAAAGTGTTACTGTTCACAATATTTTGATACTTAATAGTAAGTCACAGAAATTTATTTCCTGAAACAATAGTTGTGCAGATAAGGATAGTGACTGCCCTGATAATCTGAAAAAAATCTGTGTATGTAACCCCTATTTTTGAAATAAAAATCAGTATTATGCCAGGGGAATAGAGCCCCTCGTCCTGTGGGATATCATTTCTATATGGAAAGAGAGAGAGACTTAAAATTAAATTAAATGTACTCATTACAGGGGTTAGCAATGTTTTGACTAAGACCCAGCAACAGTACTGCTGGAAGATGAGAGCTGAAGTCATACCTTACTGCAGGTACTGGGAGGCTTTAGACAGGTGGGTTTGAGTGAAGAACAGGGCTGGAGCACAAGAATCCAGGCCTCCATTTCAGGACTAAATCCTCTCCATGAACAAGGACATGTTGAAGTGAAATGCTGCAAGAATAAGCCATGACATTGTGTTTAACTGAATCCTCCTAGCAGTCTTATAGATAATAATAATTGCAGAAGATTTGTGGCTGAAAAGGATGTTTGCAGTGTGTTGTACAAGTTGCATTTCCTTCCCAGGTGCTGTTGGTATTTTTACAATGTTTGAATTGAACCTTGGATGTAATTTAACTCTGCAAATTTCTTGCTAATGAAAATTTTCTTTGCAGTAAATGTGCATTAAAATTTACCTACTTTCATCTCCAGAACTTGTATTTGAATCCAGTCTTTTCAGATATAATGGGATTCTTAATCAGTCTGTCCTGATTTGGAACTGAAAGGAAATTTGTTGAAAAAAGCCAAGAGAAAAAGGAAGAGTAGATTCCTCACTGATCTCCATGGAAATTGTCCAATTTGCTATGAACTTTTGATGTTGTTCATGGTGCTTGCTGTTGTAGTTCCCTTCTTTTAGTTTCAGAAGGTTGGCAGAGTCAGGTCAATAGTGAATCAAACCTGTTCTGCCAAGGCCACCCCAGCAGCCTCTGGTGTTGGGCTGGTGTAGCTTGCCCTGCCTGGAGGCTGGTGGTGCAGAAGCAGCAGCTCTAGAGGCTTGATAAAGGAGCTGAAAACTTCACTGAAGGATTTTATCCAGCTTTAATTGCTCTGCTGACAAACTTAGAGATTTCTGACAAGTGCCTTAAAAAATAACAGTTTCTTTTTGATGGCTTTATGATTTGTGACATCCTCTGTTTAATGGTCCTGCTTGTTTGCCTTTTAAAGCACAATACATCATACCCTTGAACAAAAGAGAACTTTCTGGCATAAATTTCACTGAAGATTTTTCATTCAGCTGGCTGCTGCAAAGGCAGTTGATTCTTATATAATTTTCATTCACCTTTAGAATTAGATTTATCTAATTTGTGATAGGCTCTGTTGCATGTCACTATTTGTTACTTTTTTACCTTTTAGCACAGATTTACCACAGCAGGGCAAAGAAAAAAGGCAGTTTATCCTGCCTGACAAAGTTACTCCCTTAACACACAGAGTTTGCATGTAACCTACTTAGACTGTAGATGTTACTATTTATGTGCTGTTGTAGCCTTTGGGAAAATCATAGCTTATACACTGGGCTGGAAAAAACCTGAAAGGTCTGGAGTGGTACTGGATTGTCTAAGGTGCTTTTTAAGAATGAAACATGAGTTTTTAAATGTTTTTTCTTTTTTTTTTCTTCATGTTAGAACTTCTGCTGTAGCTGAAGAGTATGTTAAGTCTTATGGGTAGATTTTATAAAGGTATTCTGATGGGAGATATTTATACACCTGAAGATGTCAGTGGGCTGCTCAATGGATTTGAATCAAATTTGACGTCCAATTTCCTATTTTTTAGATATTTGAGGTACTTTTTTTTTTTAGCCCCATGTATCTCCTCAGGCACTTTTAAAACTGCTTGAAGAAATCTGTCAGCACCTTTTTCAGACTTCATGTACATTTGAAAAGTGTGACCCTAATTTCTCCAGAGTGGTGCCCACCAGAGCATTTCTGTTAGAATACAGAGTTCAGCCTACCTACACAAAGCAATATGCTCCATAAACTTTAGAGAGGAAGGCCAAGTACCTTTCCAAGAATTAATTAATCAGGGGTCTGGATGAAACACATTCCTGGCCTTCAGGTCACTCTTCAGACCTGGTCCTAACAGTTGTCTTGAGTGGGAAAATGGAGAGCTCTCTCCTACAATCAGATAGGGGGTGGAGGAAAAAGCCTTGCACACTTTGTCAGGGATTCTTTGGGCACACTGGGGAAGAGATGTGTCTTGGAAGAGATCCTTGTCTTGGTGATTGTTATGCTCAACTGAGTTTAAGAGATTCAGTTATATGGTTGAAATGGTCTGAAAAAAGGGAAGGAAGGAGCCCAGATTTTAATGCAGTTGCAGCAGGTATGTGTAGAATGAGACAAACGTTCTGGGGAGTGAAAATCAAGTAGGAGCAGTAGTGCCTTTGGAATGTAGAACCTGGAAACCCATGTCTGGCAGGTTTATAGACAATCAGCAACATGGCATCAAGATACATTTTTTTTTTTTTTCAGAAGAAAAGATGTCATAACTGTTATGAGGTGGTAATTCAGCAGAACAGCTTCCACTGAAACACTTTGGACTGAATTCCAAAATATTACTTATGCAGTTTCCCTTACATTTCTTCTGGGAAACTGAATAAGCCTAGTCTCAGTTGTAAAATTTTGTTTACCTTTCTTTGTACTTGAACACACAGATGGTTACTATAACAAAATT
This sequence comes from Molothrus aeneus, assembly GCF_037042795.1. Taxonomy (NCBI): domain Eukaryota; kingdom Metazoa; phylum Chordata; class Aves; order Passeriformes; family Icteridae; genus Molothrus; species Molothrus aeneus. Next base: position 5,159,287 of record NC_089649.1, on the reverse strand, counting down.
TTGTCTTATATATAACAAAATGGGATTTTAATAAAGAGAGGGGGTCAAAAAACAAATACATTTTGCTTCAGTCTCCATCCTTTTTCACTAAAAAACTTAGCAGTAAAACTCTTAAACTGAAATATGAATATGTGTTCATTACTCCTGTTCTTACAGTCACAGGAAGGTCTGTGAAGGCTGGGATGCCCTTTGCTTCTATATCTTTGTTATAAAGGACCACTGGAAAGGAAAGTAAGTGTTTAATACAGCAACAAGAATGCATTTAGGAAATTTCAGCTCTGTCAGCAAGTCCTTTCTAAAATTCCTATTCTCTTGTGGGATTTTTTGTCAAAGAAATTGGCTTCAGGCTAAATATATAACGATTTAAGGCTGAAGTGTATGAAGATTTTGATACAGGCACCTCTTCTGACAGTGTGAATATATGTAATGCTTATTATTTTTAAAATTAATTCTAAAAGTAATTGGTTTTAGGTGCTTGAGTGTGATGGTTTGGTTTGGAAGAGGTTCTTTGGCTGGGTTAGTTTTGTGGGGGGTTTTGTTATTGGTTTGAGGGTTATTTGGGTTTTTTTATTGTTCATTGTAAGTAATTGGTGAGAATAGGGTAAGGAGGAATGAGGAAGGTGGTGTTGGGGGCTACAATACTGATCCTGTGCTTATATGGATGTATGTAATTAGCACAACAATACTGTAACTATTTTAAGCAAGGCAATGTTCATACTCTTTTATGCACCTCAGGAGAAAACGGGAATTTTGGGTTCTTTGAACCTGTGCCACTAAATACAGGCCATGTGGTTAAAAACTATGCCAGCTTCATAGTTGAGTATGTCTGTTGTGGTCCAGAATAGCAGTCATAGTCCCCAGGGCAATGAAAGCGTAGTAGCAGTCATGGAGTGCCCAAAAGAATTCAAGAGGAATACAGCCCAAAGGGATTTTGCAGTTTTTCAATTGCATTCGAAGATATGGTCATTTAGAAGATAGGATTCAGTTAAGTTGAAAATTAATCTTTTTCTGAAAGAAAAATAATGATGCTGAGTCACAAGGGGATCTATTGTTTAAATTATTTTGGTATTATTCAGTCTTTAAACAGTGACTTTTATCTATTTTATCAGTGTGTGCTAAGAATGTCTTTTTTGTACACATGGATCAGGGCAAGCCCAAGCAAAAATACAGCCTGGGTGGTGAATGGATTGAGAACAACCCCGCCCTGAAGGGCTTGGGGGTGCTGGTGGAGGAGAGGCTGGTCATGACCCAGGCACGGCGCTCTCAGCCCAGAGAGCCAAACGTGTCCTGGGCTGCATGCAGGGCAGGAGAGGGGATTGTGCCCACCTGCAGCGCTGCATCCAGCTCTGGGCTCCCAGCACCTGTTGAAGTGATTCCAGAGGAGGTCATGGAGATGATGAGAGGGCTGGAACACCTCTCCTATGGGGACAAGCTGAGAGAGTTGGGGCTGGGCAGAAGATGTGGCTCTGGGGTAACCTTATAGCATCTTCCAGGGGTGCCTGCAAGAGACCTGGAGAGAGACTTTTTACAAGGTCACGGGATGATGGGACAAGGAGGAATGGTTTCACACTGAAAGAGAGCAGCTTTAGATTAGATATTAGGAATTAATTCTTCCTTCTGAAGGTGGTGACACACTGGCATAGGTTGCCTAGAGAAGTTGTGGATGCCCCATCTCTGGAAGTGTTCAAGGCCAGGTTGGATGGGGTTTGTGCCACCTGGACTTGTGGCAAGTGTCCCCGCCCATGGCAGGGAGGGTTTGAATGAGATATTTTTCAGGTGCCCTTCAACTCAAACCACTCTATGTTTCTATGAAATATAAGTGAGAACATTAAATTGGAAGGCCTGCTGTCCTCCTCCAATTTCCAACAGCCCTAGTTTTAAAGTCTGAGAAACACTGATTTAAATAGCTCCCTTTCCTTTGATGCTAACATGCCATCACATTTATTTAAATAGTCATACTTCCTTTTAGCTGTTGTGTTCTGATGCTAAATAGATTTCCACTATTCCAATTTTCTTACCTAAATTTCATCCTCCATTCTTACCAGCGTCCTTAGTCCTGTTTCTTGAATGTGAATGGCAAGTGTTCACAGTATTGGTGATAAATAGGAAATAGATGTCCTGTTGTATCTGAAAAGAATAATTGTATTTTTTTTTCAAAGATGTTGATTTCTGATACTAAGCCTCCTTACTCCCGATATGCTTAATTCTTTCTGCCAGTGTGTTTTCTGAACTAACATGCTTCCAGCACATAGAGCAAGTGCTGGTTGTTATTATTGAATGCATTGCCTTGTACTTAATATGTTTATATTTCTGTTATTCATATCTTCCATGGGTAATTCCTTCTGTAGCCTATTGTGGTTTTGTTACAGATTCTACCTTTTATATTTCATTATAAAGCTTCTGAGACTTTTACTGTAGCATTCAGTGAAAACCTGAGATAAAATTATCCCTGCCACTGAATCTCTAGGAAATCTCCTTACTGTTTCAGCTCTACATTTCCTGATTAGCCAGTCAGTTAATCTCTCTAATTCCTTTCCAACTCAGTAATACTTTTTGAAAAGGCACTATATCAAATGCTTTGTTGAAGTTCAGAAGGTAAAAACTACTGCATTTCCCTTGTTCAAACAAGCAGTTATCTTATTGAAGGAAAATAAATCAGTCTGCTTGATCTCCTCTTAATGAACACATGTATTTTTATAATAAGAATATATACTGTATGTATGTATATGTATTGTGAAAACCCTCAGAAATAGTCACCCAGTCAGTGAATGCAGAATCATGACTAAAACTTTAATTGCTGGCAATATCTAGAATAATTTGCAGTTTATGGTAAGATACCAGCTAGATCATGCACTATCCCTGTAATGCTACTGAATGCTGTATTGTTAAACTATAAAGGGCATGAAGTACTCTAAACTGCTGGGGCTTGAGAAAAAGGAAGATCCAGAAGTGCATTAACAAACATCTGTATTGTAACTGGTGGAGTTCTGGAGTGGTGGGTGTTTTTTTGTTTTAATTTTTTTAGCATCTTTGAGGGGCTTGATATCTGTGAGATCTTTCTGAAGGTTTGTTTTTAGTCTTAAGAGTCTAATATGCAGGGTTAGTTCTGCAGTTTTTATTTTATATTAGATGATTTATACTCCTAAATATTTTCCATATCACTCACTATTTTGGTTTTTGTTTTACCCTGGGCTAGTACCCACCATAATTTATTTGCAAAGTGTTTCTGACTGCAACTTTAAATCTATTTGGGTCTCAGCCTCTTGGTGTGTTGCAGACGGCAGCAGGTGAGTTGAACAAAACCAAAACATGCTGCTACATGTCACGGTGGATCTGTCTTAACTTTTTCCCTTTCTCAGTTTTAGATTATTTATTCAGCTCTAGTGTTAACATTGAGCTAGAATAGCATGTCAGAAATAATGCAGATTGCTTTGCAACACAGGGTTGCCTTGATTGTTGAAAGTCAAGTGATAAGTCTCCTTCAGTCAGTCTTAAGTTATTGTCCTGAAATAATAGAACTATTAAGATTACATTTGGTTCATGTACATTTGAAATACTTCCAGCATGAGCATTTTAAACTTTCATAGCAATAAATTTTTTAATAAGCTCAGAAAGTACCTCAGTATATGCAGAAAAATGCATTCTTATAGGGTCTTAATTAATTGCATAATTTTCTTGCCTTTAGCAAGTAGCTGTTTTTCTATGGAGAACATAAGCTTTGGGTAAGTTTTATTCTGGTGTGAAGCATTTTTCATTTGCTGTTTTGGAGTTTGCAAAAGGTAGATTCTGCTCTTGTATTTAAAGGCAAGAATGGGTCAATTTTATTCAGAGGTAAACTCAGCTGCTTAGAAAATGGACTCCTGTATTTTCAACACGATCCAAGAGATTACATCTTCCCCTTTGCCTTCTTAGTGATAGAATCTTTTCCATGGAAGAAGCAGCACCGAAGTAACAAAACTCTTTGAGATGGCTTTGAAAACACAGATCAGCAATTGTCTGAGGAGATAAATCACTTCAGCTGGGTGGTGGATGGAAGTCCCTGAATAGCCTGGCTTTTAATGGAGCTCTGCACAGCTGGACTGTGTGGCTGGCACACATGGCTTTTTGGGATGGTTTCAATTAGGTCTTGGACTTTGAAGAGGTATTAACATAGTGCAGTGGTTAGAACAGATAAATGGATTGGGGGGATAGCCCCAGCTGTGAAGGGAGAAAGGAAGCTGAGTAATCCTGTGTTATGTGGAATGGGAAACAAATCATTGTGTTCTTAATTTTTGCCCCAGGCTTACTGTGTTATCACAGGCAAGTCACAAGTATTTTATTTCTATTCTGCAGAGGATATTTTCTTTTGCAAAATTACCCTCAGTGCACGAGTTTAAATAGATTTGGATACATTGCTAGGAGCACTGAGCCAGGTAACTAGCAAGCTCCACTGTAGTGGCTGGGTAAAGAAAAGCTTCTGCCTCAATAAAGTGGTGAAAATACCTAAGTATTTTACAGAGAAATGCCTGCAATGTTATCGAGTGTCAAGGTTTGACACTGGCACAATGCCAGTGCCCCCATGAAAATATATGCTCCCTGGTGTCTGCTGTGAGATGTGACGAGGAATAGAGCAAAGCAGGCCCCAACTTAGGAATAAAGAAGAAAAACTTTATTAACCTACAACTGTATATAAGAAAGAAACAACATAGAACTCAGAATGAAAACCTTCCAAAAACATTCCTCCTCCCCCCACCAAATTTCCAATACATCCACCCCTCAGATCACCAGCTCTCAGTCCATCACCACCCTTCAGATAATCAATTCTCAGTTCATCAGGAGGAGAGGAGTCCCTTTTGTGCCATAGGCTTCCCCTGGATACACAGTTGAGACCTCTTGTGTTTCCATGTCACACGTGGAGAACATTTGCCTGGAGAACATTTGCCATCGTGACCTCTTCCTTCCATGCCCAGTGCTCTCACCACTGCACATGGACCAGAGCTGCTTCTAGGGTTGTCCTTTTAAGGATGCTTTGTCCAGTTCCAGGACAAAGGACACCTGTACCCCCCAAATTTCACCCGCTGGGGCTGAGGGGACTCAAGAACAGAGATCTTCTCCTCCACTGAAGGTCGAGGGCACCAACTACCCTCTCATCCGTTGTCTCTGTTCACGCACTCCTTCACATAACATCACTGCACTCCCTTGGCTCTGAGCCATTGCCTCCCCCTAAATGCAGTCTCTGTGTCACAGGAAAAAATGGTTCTGTCCATGGCTATACAAGAGAAGTCCAGCCAAAGGCCACTCCATCACCTCCTCCCTCCTAAGATTCTTCTCCACTTCTCTCACGGCCCATTTCCTCTTATCTCATCTCTATCTCTCTTCTCATTCAGCTCCAGGAGGATGAGCATGTGTAAGGTTTCCATCATCCAAGAAGAGGGTTAAAAATCTCAGGCTCTGCCTGTCCAGAACTCCCATGCTGGCCCTGTCAGTCACCTTAGGCCTTTTGGTGTTTCTCCACCCTTCCATCCTGCAGGGGCCTTCACCTCCCCTCTCTGTCCTAGGCCCGGCCTACCTCACCTGGCCTCATGGCTGCCCCTCCCTCACCCAGCCCGCAGCCGGGCACGGCAGCTCTGAGCTCTTTCACAGATGGAACCCAAGAGAGCTTCTTCCCCTGGGAGTTCCCTGCTTTTAACCCCCTGAGCTGGGCAGGGCAGCTCTGAGCTCTTTCACAGATGGAACCCAAGAGAGCTTCCCCTGGGAGTTCCCTGCTTTTAACCCCCTGTGTTCTCAGAGGTGTATCCATGTCCTCAGCAGCCACACCAGGTGCCAATATTCAGATCTGAGCACTCATTGGTTTGACCACAACATCCCAAAAAAACTCACTTCCTTTTCAAACCAGGACATAGTGTTTACTTTCTCATTTAACAGACGATAATGTAAAAAATGCCAGGCTCCTTCCATCCCTGTACCCTTTATTTACTAGCAACATTTGGATGTAAGGAAGTTTTCTTTTCTAGTGAAATTCTGCCACTTTTCTTGTCAGTAGTTTTAAATAGAGGAATGCTGAGAAGCTTAGAACTGCTTGGAGTCTTTAGTACACTACTATATGTCTGGTTTGGATGTCCCCACATGCTGTTGCATAGTGTTTGGGATGTTCCAAAAGCTTCAGTTCTTTGCTTTTGGTTAAAGGCTACCCCAGCTTTTAGACACTACTGATAGCTACTCTGATGTTAGACATCTGCATTCTAACAAAGTAGAAAAGTTGAGTTTCTTCCTTGGGATGCCAGAGGGCTACCCGTGGCTTTAGAATTTATTTTCCATCCTGGTGCAACAACTTATTTGCATTTGATCAGACGTAATTTTTTCACCTCTTCCCCACACCAGCATGCATTCCACTGCCAAAGGCACTTTCTGACTCCAGTGAGGAGTTCTGAAGCAGCATTATTCATGCCCCTTGTGAAAGTATCACTCATGGAGAGGAATGGTTTTAGTTTTCTGCAGGTAAATTCCTCATAAGTAATTTGTTTTATCTCTGGAGGTCTTGGGCTGTGGGAGAAGGCAAAGTTACTAATTTTAGCCTTAACTCTTTTGAGTGGTGAATTCTGACCAGAATGGAGGAAGAGTGCCATAATTTAAAACAGTTCCTGAACAGCTAGACCAAATAAAAAAACTTTAATGCATTTCTTTTTTCTTTCTTTTTCTTTCTCAAAGGTATATAAGTATACAGCAATGAAGGTAATAGAAACAGATTTTTTTCTTTTAATGCTTTTGTAGCTAGAGTTCATCTGTCTACTGAAATGAATAGGGATACAAAGCTTTTCCATAGGTTCTTGGTTTATTAACCCTTTTTTGCAGGAGCAGATACACTGGAGTGAGAGTTCCATGGAATATTACTGTGTGTGATGGTCAGGAATGGGATTTGAGCTGGCATTTCATTTAGTTACCCAACTGAGCTGCCTTTAATTTAAATGTTACTGTGTGTAACCTTTGCTGAAGTATTTTGTGTTGTCCTACTTGGCTGCCAGTCAGCCTCTGGGGGCTTCACCCTGACTATTTACTGCAGCTTGTTTTCACTTATTTTGAGTATGGTGGTGTTGCTTATTTTAAAATGTAAACAAGTGGAGAGCTTTTTTTTTGTTTGGTTGGCTTTTTTTGTTTGTGTTTTTTTAATATGAAATGTGGGTGTCAGGCTTTCCTGATCTATTGTACAGGAATTACTGAAATTTGCAGGAGCATGATGCCATTTATGAATAATTTTCTTTCCTACATGGAGAGAACAGATCTTATTCTCAGTAAATAAAGAGCAGGAAAGTCAGGAGTAGATAACAGAACAGTTACTTAGTGCAGTCTGATGTGTGTCTGTCTCCTCCTGGAAAGTGGTGTATATTAAAGTGCAGAAAATATTTGTACAAGAAAAAATTTCTGTGGAATCCTGTTATAAATGTTAGTATATAATGCCCAGGAATATACTTGCCAATGTTATGGTGAGTATTAAAAGAAAATTAAAAGACATATATGCAAACTTTGATAATTTTGAATTTGAAACTTTGCAGATGGAGTTTGTTAAGGCTTTAATATAACAAGACTGTGAATGTGGGAGTTTAGAAAAGCAGAGATGACTTTCCTTTGTGATGTGAACTTGGTGACCAATGAACTGGGTGCTCTAAGTCAAGCACAGAGCCTAGTTTGATTTCTGGTTAGTAAAAAAAGAAAAAGAGACATACAGAGAAGAGCAAAGCCCTTTTCTGGGTTCAGTGTGACCATGCCGACTCCTAGTGTCTCCAACAAGTGAATGTGCTGTACTGGCTCAGTGCCACAGGGCAGCCTTTATCTGTGCCCTGCAGGCATGAGGAATTATTTTGCCAGATGATTCATGGGTTGCCAACAGTGCAGGATTTATAAAGAATGTATTGGAACTGTTTATTATCAGCACAGGATGTGGGAAATTTAGGGGAGAAAAAAAGGGAGAGGAAAAAATACTGCTGTTAATACAATTGAACTGCATAACTGGAAGTGGCTTTTGTTGTTGCTTTTCTGTATGAAGGCAGTGCTGGAAGCAAACTGAGCATCTGCTCAGGAAGTTGGGTTTTCTTAAATGATGTTCACTAGGCACTGGTGCTTATCTTTACTGAGAAATATGCAAGACAAAATGGAAGCCAGCCTACAGATTTTCTTTCTTGGAAAGTGTAGTTTGCCAAGATGACGCTGTGCTTATGTCTTTGGTGAAATGGAAAAAGAAGAGTAGCTCTGCCCTTGAGAGATCTTTAACATCCTCAACACAGTAGATGAACAAAAAGGTTAAAACCATGAATAATTCTTTGTCATTTTCAAGATCACCTTTTAGCAGGGAAAAAAAAATCTTCCAGACTTCGCTTGGATTTGTGGGGTTCTGATTTTGGTTTTTTTTGGTTGGTTTTTTTTTTTGGTTTTTTTTGTAGTTGTTGGTTTGGGGTTTTTTTGGTTTTTTTTGGGGGGGGGTTGTATGTATTTTTTGGGGGGGGGTTTATTTGATTTTAAATTTTTTTGGTGGTTTTTTTTTTTTTCTGAAGTTCATTTTTTTTATTGTGGATGGTAGCTATAGTACTGGCAGGAGCTCTCTTGTGTGTAGGCAAGTGAAGTGCATGATTGTAAAATGATCTTCAATCTACATGGCAAACCAGAAGAATGAACAGGAAGATTTTGGCCATAAGACTCATAATGCTTATCGTGATGCTGACATTTCCAGCTGCTGCTTCTTAATGTTGTCTTTGGAAGAACCAAGTTTCTGTGAATATATGTTATGGATAACTGGTATGGTATTTTTAAGTAGAAACTGAAGTTAGAAGTAAAATAGGTTCTGTCATTTGGAAAGACTTGGAAGAGACATGTACCAAAAAGTAGTCATTCAGCAGCAGTGTGCCTTTTCCCAAGGCTTCTACCAGCTGTGTTCACAAATAAAACCTAAAAAGAGGGAATGGTAATTTTTTGAAATGAAGGCATTTATTTGCCTGAGTTTCCTTTTTATGTCTATAAAATAAAAAAGAGTAATTAACTTAACTTTTGTTTCACACACCAGTGGTAAAACTTGATGATGACTTGTATGAAAAGGAAACTTCTTTATTATTAAATTCTTGGTAGTGAAGAATGGAAAAGAGTAGAAGTTTGGCCCACCAGCAAAGAAAAGTTTCTGATCACAGGAGTCCAGAAATCCTGGAAAAATGCTTATGACATGTGATCCATACTAGTGCTGTCCAGGTTGAGATGTTAAATACCAGCTTCCCTCAGTAGGGCTTTGTAGATCACTGTGTTCAGCTCATTGCTAGACAGGAAAAATAATCCTCTCTTCCAGGAGAAAAATATCTCAGGAGAAAATACACCTTGCTTGGCACATGACTTTGGAGGAAAAGAAGGGTCTGGATGCTGAGTATTGTGGAGTCTGACTTCTCTCTGACAGAGGCTGAAAATGCCCTTCTCTTGGTCTTCTTGTGAGTCATGGTGAGGGATTAAGGGAAGTGCTGCTTCAGGAATGACAGTGTTTCACTGTGGCAGCATGGGAAGGAATTGCCATGTGCTGAGGACAAAGATGCTAGGTAGAACAATAAATTAACAGTTGAATTAAATTGTGGTAGGGGAAACAAAAATTGCCATGACAGAAATGAAAGGACATGTGGAGCAGAGAATTGATGTCTGGGCTCCAGCATCTTAAGTCCTCCATTCTTCAGGACAAAGGTATTTAGTTTTACATAGACATGGATGGCTTTTATGAGATGAATATTGATCAGAAAGCAACTTCCATAAATGTCTAGCTTTTGAGCTTGCTATGTCACACAATTGACCTTCCTGCAGAGGTCTGAAAGTCTGTCGCTCTTGTGTTTGCAAAACATTCTTCATGGGTTTCATTCAAGGGCTCTTGGTTTATTCTTGCGTACACAAGGGAAAAGGGAAGTATTGTTAACTCAGAACAACCTTGAGAATTCTTGGGATTTTTGGGGACCTGCACATGCCCTGAAACTGTCCCTCTCGAGGTATTTGCAATTGTGGATTGCTCAAAGGTTTTTGGAGAAGTTATGGTGGTAGAGAGTGGTACATAAATCACTGCCTTTCTGTGCCATGAGATTTGTGTAGAAGGAGGAGAATTTTAAGCTGCAGTCTTTAAATCTGACCTGTCATGCACACTTTGTTAATCCTAACGTTATCTTGAGCTCAAGCCTCACATGAAATTTAGATCAGTGCTGGGCCTTCCTTTTGAAAGAATGCTCAGCTATTATTTTTAAATGTCTACTTTCAAGTCCAAGAATGTTTTAGTTTTTGCAGGGAGTGGTTACTGAAGATTGTTAATGTGGGTTTTATTCCACTCTGATCTTTTCAAAACCAAAAGATACAGACTTCAATAAAGAGCATTTTATTAATGGCTCTCTGATGAGGTCTATGCTGGCAACTTTGGAGTTAAGGTTCTTGCAGTAATATTAAATTAGGCATTATTTCAAGATCTTTAGTGCTTAAAGCTGAGCAGAGTGACTTAATGAAATCACAGACTGCAACAGAAAGAAATTATTCTCGTTTAGGCCATGTCTATTGAAGGTGTATAAATAAACAATTGGTATACTTTGGTTTAACTGCTCATTTTCATTCTTGTACATCTGAATAACGATGGTTTTTAATGGTGCTAATATTTATGTGCAAATAGAGGAAAATGTAGCAAATTCTAGGAGATGTGTATGAGAATACTTATTTTGATTTTGCTCGTGTTTGGTTCTTTTTAAAGTTAAATTATTACCCTCTTAGATTTTAAAAATTTTTTTTCGATTTGCTAGTCCGAATGTTGAAAAGCATTTTGACCCTTTTTATTTTTTTTTTTTTTTTTGTGAAATGAGCTAGAAATGACAAAATTAATTTTGGCCAGCTTTATGGAAGTTTTAAAGATGGAGAAAGGACTCAGGATTAATTTCAAAATAATTCCGATGATACTGGTACTGTACAAAATAATCACAAAGTTGGGGAATAAATGTGAGAATGGGATTTTTCTGTCTTCAGAAAGATGTGATAAACTTTTATATAGGGTGTTTCAAATGATGTGTGTGAAACAGACATTGTGTGTCTCCCTTTAAGGTTACGCTCTCTATCCATCTCCAGTGTTCTTTGACCTCATTACATCCTCATATTTTGTTTGTCATTTTTCAGTGTGGCTCTTACTGTTGTAGATGAGGACTTGGACTCTTTATCTGTGGTATAAGAAATAAAAAGTCATAAATCTGTGTGGAGGGGGTGTTTGTGGGTGGTTTTGGGTTGTGTTATTGGGGTTGTATTTTTGGGGTTTGATTCTGAATCAACTTGTACAATTCAGCTGCTGGATATGGCTTTTTTAACACTGGAAATTGAATGGGTTTTATTAGAAAACTGGGCACATGACCCTTGGCATTCATGTTAAATTAGTTAATATCTTGAAATGTTTCCTAGAATTAATTAGATAAAAATTAATACATTTTTATCTAATGGAGTTTTGTCTTGCTTTTGATTTTTGTCAGAAGGACCCATCTGTAAGATGGTTGAGTTTGGAGGACTCCTTTTGGAGGGCTTTTCCAGCAGTGATGATTCCATGATTCCACTATAGCAGTCATATTGGATGCAATGTGGGTCTGCAATAATTTACAGTGAATTTATGGCATGAGTTGTACGATGTTCTATGAATACAACATTATTTCACATATAAGCTCTTCTTTGTTGCATATATCTTTTTCCTTTTTAGTTGAGTTGTGGAAGGGGAAGCCTTTAAACATTAATTTTCCAGAACTACCATTATCCTGCCAGCACATAGGATGCTGTGCTACTGAGGGTACTGTATCACCACCTGTCCTCAAGCTGAAGAGATTACCATATTTTCACATCTCAAGTTACTATTCATATCTTTCATCATGTGTTAAAATGCTTTTCTTTTACAAATAATGATTCCTTTTGTCAGGGAAGGAGGTTCTGCTGACTGTGGAAGGAGTGAAGCTGCTCTGCTCTTGGCTGAATTATGATACCTATAACTTAGGACATATGGCCTTATGATACATAAGGCTACCAACACATTTTTGGAAGCATAGACTATGGGGTTTATTAAGGGGATAGAATCTCTCACTGTTTTTCAGAAGTCCCTCCTCAAGATGTTGCATTATCTGTAGTGACCCATTTGAAGTTATGTAAATTTAGATTCATCTATGGCAAAATGTATCTGCTCCTTTCACTTTATTTAGACAGAAATCAACTCTGTTATCTAATTTAGATTACTTAAAATCCTTGCTGTGGAAATGCGCATGTGCTTTTTTCATCCCCTACTCTTGTTGTAGGCTCATTTTTTAGTGAATTTCTAATATCAGTTTTGATATTGGAGAGAACTGTTAATGATTTAAAATGCAGCTTCCTTCCAGAAGCTAATTTATCTAGACCTGAACTCAAATAAAAAAGAATGTAATGCACTTCTCTAAACCAGGTGTACTCTTAGTGAGTGGACTGGTTTTAGGTAAGGCTACCGACAGAGTGTTTTTTAAAAGTGCAGTTTGTTCAGAGGCGTTGGAACACTGGCCTGTTTCAAAATCTCCTGCTCCCATTCCTGGTGTCAATTTGCACATATCCTGAGAAGCAACGCTGACTTGAAATCTCTGCATCCCACCCTCTTTTGTGTAACTTGCTGAGGAAATAAGCGGTGACTCAGCAAGCACTGTCATCTCAGCAGGGCACTGCTGGGAGCAACAAACGGTGCAAGAGTGAAAAAATATCCTGAGCATCATAAGAGAAAAGAAAACAGTAAGATACGAAGGAGGCAGTGCTGTTACTGGAGTTTGTGCCATAACTTCTCTGTCAGCTGGTGGTGGCTCCTTCATTCAATAAGCTGTAGTGGCTGGTGCTTGGGTATCTCTCAGAAAATGTTTCTGGTGGGATACAATGGAGATGGCTTGGCTTTAAACCACTGAGAGAGTGTCTGTTTTCTTACAGTGCTTATGGCAGTTTGGGGGTGAGCTGAGGATCCACAGAAGCAGGTAGCCTTTTGTCAGATGAGCTGGTATGATGGAGAAAAGACAGCAATTTTCAGAAGCACAAGCTTTCTTTAGTTCCTGAAGGAACCATGGGCCAAGAAAAAAAGTGTCTGTTTCCATCTTACAGCTTGTCTAATAACAGATCCTGTCTTTCCCAGAAAACAATATCATGCTGAATTTCCAAATAAGAAGATGCAATATAAAGGGAAAAAAGAATCTGTAAGTAATTTCTAGAAATAGAAGTGTGGTGGTCAAATTTCAGACCTAAGCAGCTTTGCCAACAATATTGTTCCTAATAGATCCTTTTATTTGCAGGTAAAGCATCACTGAAACAGTTCCCCAAAAAAGGCCACTTTTCAGGTTTTGAAAAAACTCTATTTTTTTCTAAGTAGTGAAAATACTGAAATATATTTGGCTCTCTGAGCCTTAGAATCGTTCTGCATCCTCAGAACATTAATTCTGAAAGAAGCAAAATGATTGCTTAAAAACATATACCTACTGTCTTTATTCAGACCTTATGCTTCATAAGAGTCAGAATTTAATTACTTGGCTCAGGCAGCCGTGACTGTGAACTTTCCTGAGCCTACTTATCAGTCTGAAAGTAGGGTGCTCATAACTTACCTGGTTTTAAGTAACATCTCTGCAAGAGCTTGATCATGCTTGTAGAAAAGGATTACCACGTCTTGCAGATGGCACTTATGCTTTAAAAAAAGTAAAATTGGCACTGTAGAGGAGGGAAAGGGTTTATCTTCATGTGGCACTTAGGCACAGTGACACATACTCTGGTGAGGAAAACTGAGAGCAAACTCATGTGCGTTTAAGGGGGAAGTAATCATGAATACAGTATCACTGATAGAAAAATGAAGTGCCCTTCACATAAACCTGTGTCTGTTACAGGAGAGAGAAGGTACTGTGTGAAATCTGCTTTTTGCCTTTTCTTCTAGGTGCAAAGTTTCTTTTAGGTTGCTGCACAGTAAAATAGTCCCACAGAGATACTCATTTCCAGTGATACCTCCTTCTTCCTTTAAAGCAGAAACTAATTTAGATTGTGGGAGAGATGGCACATTTGTCTCGAAACTTCTTCTAAAGCCAGCAGTGAATTTATTTGATAAATAAATAAATAAAACTCCTTTTAGTTTCTCATCTCAGAAGACAGGGAGCAAAGGGCAGAGCACTAGCAAAAACTATTTGAAGATAGCTGATCAGGAGGTTATGGGTTTTAGTCTTTGTGTACTTAAGAATTTAATTCTTGCTATGCAGGTTTCACTGTTTTATTCCAAGAAAAAATGCTTTCTCAAATAAAAAAAAAAAATTTGTACTTTTTTTTTTTAGATAGCTTTAGAAATGTTTATATTTGGATAGTTGAGTGTGTTTATATTTGGATAGTTGGCAACATTTATTTTCCCAGGATCTTCTGGAGGTTCTTTTGGGAAAATTCCTTGCTCCCCTCAAGCGTGGATTGTTAGAAATGCGGATGAAGCATGTGGCAGCCCTGGACACGACAGTAATTCTCATGAGAGTACTGCACTTCCACAGGCTGGAAGGGACATTAACTATGGAAGTGCAGCTATGATCTTGCTAAAACAGACTTTTATCAATAAATAGATCCTGTCTGTGAAGGCAAAGAAACCAGAGCTTGTAGGAAGCCCCGAATATTTACGTACTCCCTCTCATCTGTCTAAAATATACTTATGCCTTCTACCACAGTCAATCTGATGAGCAATTTTACCCCTAATTCTGTAAAAGAGAAGTGAAATCCTATCCATTAGGTAATAGTACCACCAGACCTCAGCCTCACCTGTTTTTTAAACATTATCACAAACTGTCAGAAGAACAAAAGAAAAATCCTTATTGGCAAATATAATTTTCTTTGCTTTTGTGGACATTTGCGTGAGAGTCCTTCAGCTTCTATGTGCTAGAGAAAAGTTTGGTGTGTGCAGAAATTTCCCTTAGTTTTCCTAAAAAAAAGAGTCTGCCAGCTGATACTACACTCCTTACCCATGGAGCTGCTTCAGGGCAGTCAGGAGCAATGCAAACAGGATGACATGGAGTAGTCTCTCAGTACCTGTCTCTGTGCTTTTCTAATAACATGAAGTTTTCTGGGTGAACAAATACTTAATATGTCAGAAACAAATTGTGTGAAGGAAAACACAGGTAAATTAGTTGTTCAAAGTGTAACTGAGCAGTGGATCTAATGCAGCAGAGAGAGGGAAACAGAGCTGATTCCCAGAGGAATCCAGGGAGCTCTGTTCCATAGACACAGGTTAGGCCTCTTCTGGAAAGCTGGCAGTAATTAGATCATTTGTGTTTAAGGAAGATGAATGGGACTGGAGCAGATGATGTGATCTGGGGAATGGAGAGCTTATTGTATGACAGTGTACTGGAAAAGCTTGGCTTATTATCCTAACAAAATGAAGTACAAGAGGGCATAGGATTCCTTTCTTAAAAATTCATCAGGAGACCAGTGTGAGGAACAGAAAAGAATGACTTATCTAAAAGACCATGTTGGCAGAAGAGCAAAGGAGTATAAGCTCACCATGAATAATGATGGGCTGTAGATTAGAAAACGACTCTGAACTATTACTGCAATCATTTTTTTGAATGACCTTCCAGTCAGAAGAGAGGGAGAGGAAATTAAAATAATTTCAATGTGTAGTTAAAAAATGGGTGGGGAGGTTTATTATATGGTGTCTGTGACAGTAAAATACTAAAACAAATGATCAATGATCTGAAAATGATCATTGGATGATGAATCTGATTGTGTGTTGCTAATAGTTGTTTTTTTGTTTTTTTTTTTAACTGAAAATACCAGCCTCTTGGTTGCTTTTCATACTCTTGTGATGGATTTTGAGGGGAATGGCTTTAGTCAGAAAATGTATGCTCCAGTCATATTCTTTCATATGCAGCTCTACCTGCTTCTCTGGGTGTCTCACAGATGTCCAGGTTACTGATGGACAGCTCTGCTTGCAGACCTAGCACCACTGTAGGGAATCAATGTGAGTCCCATCCCTTTAGGTCTGCACAAAAGTTCGTCCTGGTGATGCTACTGCTGCAGCTGCCTGTAGCCATAGCTGCAAGGAAAATCCACTGCTGGAATTCCCTGTGGGAGACACCCAGTGGGAAATTGAAAGGTCAAGACTGACTGGCTGAGCTTAAGTGCTCGAAAATGTTCACTTTAGAATCTAAAAATTTATGTTAAAAAGTTTCCATAGAACATGGAGTGGAGGATAAAATCTTTAGTGTTTTTTGGGGGCGAACTTGAAACCACTGTTTGCTTCTATGAGAGCTGATATATGGTTAGTTTGGTACCTAACAAAAATAACTCTTTCAAAATATTGAACTGAAGGCCCCCAGCTGGAAATGCACTCAGGTCTTGGCACAGGGATAATACCAGCTTCTCAAAGGAATATGGAGGTTCATGGACTGGGGATGTGACTGCTCCAACAAGTTAAATTCTGAGTTCTTCATTTCAGCTTCTGCCATGAGTCAGAAGACAGGGATATTTTGTGTAGAATCTTGAAAGGTCTGGACTTGTTTAAGGCAGCAACTTGAATTTTTTTCTGTGTTTAATATGTGAGTAACCTTTTGTCACTTGAGTAGATGTTGCAATCTGTTAAGGAACTGGGAGTGTTGGAAATACCTCTACAGAATGAATAAAATCAATCTTGTTTCTTGTAACTGGTTTGTCAGTTGAAATGGCATCATGTTTAATTTATAGTAAGATTTCTTAATGCAACTTTTATGGCAATAGATGCAAATTATGAAACGTAGACTTCAGCATATTCAAAAAAGACTGTTTATTCAGTAAATCAAAATATGGGATTTCAGTTTATTTTGTCAGATATTCACAGTCAAAGTTTAAATTTTGCTGAAATTTTGAGGCAGAAGATCATGTTCCAGAAATTTTATTATGCCATTGAGCTCATCTGATCAATCCAGTAATACTTGCTTTAATTCATGTTGTCTGCCATACACTGAAGCGAGATGGAGTTGACCTGGGTGTTCATCAGGCAGCTGTAGGAGCTTTTTACCAGCTTTGGCTTGCATCCTCTCAAGTTTCCCCTGAAGTAATTAGAGTACAAGTTCTTTTCTTGGCTTTTTTAGCATTGTTTTTTGGACAGGTTCTCTGGTATTCATATGGGAATGAGATTTATTTTTTATTTCTCTTCCTACCCAGCTGCCTCAGGCCCTGTGAACAGTGCTGAAATCTTGCATTCTAGGAAGGCATTTTCCCCTGAAATTCCCACTTGGACACTCAGGTTAGAGTCTGCTGCTTCGGGCGAGCAAGGTGCTCAGACAGACAGACTGAGAGACTGACAGATAGCCATGTTCTGCTGAAGCAACGTGCACAGCTGGGTGTGTGGGGAGTAGGGTGGAAAAGCACGATAAACCCCCCCTATGGCATATATTCCTATTTCCTTCATCATTCTAGAGCGAGTATTTTTTGGGATATAATTTGTCGGAACATCTGGATTTCTTTGGCTGCCATTAACTGCTGCCTTTTTTGGATTGTGGAGTCTGTCTCAGGGATTTTTGAATAGTGGCATTGCAGTAACTAGCCTGAGGTATTTGCATCTGGGAACACAAGTCCCCATTGGCTGGTGCATGTAAATGAAGAGCCAAAAGAGCTGAGGAATGCTCCATCTGTAGCTTGCTGACAGAAGCCAGAATTTGCCTTTTGTGAATTTTATTTCACAGTGGAAGAAAGCTGGGAAGAGGAGGCATCACAAGCACTTTGAAGGGTATTTTTACTCTTCAAATTTTGCAGATGGTTCCCAGTATAAAACAGACTTCAAAGGCATCATTCCTGGAAATTATTATGGGGAAGAGGCAAGGCTAACTGGCTGTCTGTGCCAGTCAGCACTCATCCCTGTGGGGGCCTGGGGTGGGTGAGTGTCCCTGTCACAGTTACACACTTTGCAGCTGTGTTTGAGCCCCTGCAATGCCTGAGGGTGTTCCTCCATGGGTGCAAAGGGTGCACTGGAGGCACAGTGCAGAGTTCATATTGTACTGGGAGCTGTTCAGGAGGGGGATGATGATGAGCTCCCCGTGCAACACAAGAAGGTTTAGCTGGGTGCAGCAGTGCACAGCTTTTTCCCCTCCCCAAAAAGCAATGTTCTGCAGCAACTGCTACTGGCAGGGTATACGTACCCCAAATTTCAATAAAGAGCAAATTAATTGCGAGTAACAGAACATCTATTTTTCATGATGCTGAGACTCAAATGTTAATTATCTCTAATTTATAGAGGCCATTTCTCTTTGTCACTTTTAATCTGTTGCATAACCTTACATGACAGAGCTTTCTCTGCAGAAGAAATGCTGTTTCAAATTGGTTAAAAAATTGAATCCAGTCTCATGCTGTGTGCTATGTTAAGAAGGTAAATAAACTCTTCCTTCTATTTTTTCATTGCATACACTAAAAACATATTAAAATTATTTAGATTTATGTGGCTAGATTTGACAGCTTTTTCTTGCTTCCAATAACTACATGAGATAAATCAATCTGAGGACTTGGCCTTCATGGGTTATTTATTTACTCTATGAAAGTAAATAACTGTGGAATAGAATAGACCTGAATATGGGGAGGTGGTTACAAGTGTGTTCCAAAGAGGTGTTTTTCAGCCCTGTGATTTTCAGGTTTTTTTGCAACTTACTGAGGAACAAGCTGTGTTTGTGATCTTCATGCTTTGTGGGGGAAAGGCCGATAACAGGAGCTGCCTTTTTTTTGCTCTTTGCACATCTTAGTTGTGTTGGGTGATCTGCAGACCAAGTGCCAGCAGCTGAAGCTCTGATCCATACCGAGCTGGGCCCTGTTGTCCCCACTGTGTAAACTGTGCTTGGAATCTGAGCTACACTGGGTGCTTGTATGGATAGGGCTGGTGTCATTTTGCATCGAGGCACAGTGCAAAGTGGTGCAGCTCTACCATGGCTGGCCATTATGCTGAGTTAATAAGCTTTGCTGGATCAGATCTGACTCTATGCTGCATGCCCCAAAGCACTCATAATGTATGGATCTTTTCTGTCACTTGAAGTTCCAGCTTCCATGTGGATGCTGCAGAGTTGGTATGTTTTTTGTGGTGTGCTCAGTACAGAGAGAGTTCCTAAGTAATCTGTTCTCTTTGAACTGTGAGGTTTTCTAAGGCAATTCTGATCAAATGCTCAAGCTGTAAAAATAGACAAACAAAACTGTATTTCTAATCACACACTCAAAATTTTGTGGTTTTCTGCTCATTATTCATACATCAAGTTATGTACCTACATAAGCTGTTAAATTCTGTTAACCTCAGTCTTTGCTTGGGGGATCTTGTGATTTTTCTCTTGTGCCATGTGTTCTCTAGAAAGCACACAAAGATGCAGCCTACACAGAGAAAGACACTGAGCTGTAGAGATATCTGAAAGAAAAGCAATTTATGAAGATTCCTAGAGACTGAGAAGTATTTTCTGTTATCCTCACATTACATCTTGAGGAGTGTGCCTAGAGGTAGCACACACTGTCAGTGCTGCCCAATGAATGGCCTCGACTCCACGCTCTGCAAGAGAGTCACATTCCAACCCTGCCTATGGAAAGGATGCACATAGTCCTGTCCTTCTGTTTGACCTTTTCAGAGAAGTAAACAGATGAAACTGCCAGTTGCTATACAGCAAGTAATAGGGGCATACATATTTTCCCTACTATCTGTAGTAGGAAATATATATATATATATATATATGTACACACACACATATATATATTAATATTTTGTAAGTTTAAACTAATTAATATATAATAAAAATCATACAGTTATTATAAAATGTTGCAGTAATTGGATATAGCTTCTATTCCCT